>NC_085926.1:116665000-117915000 GCF_029289425.2 Pan paniscus
TTATTCCTGTATTTCTAGATAGAAACATATGCCGCCTGGTTTATGGCATCTGGGTATGATGGGCCCCTCAGCAAGCCTCACAGAGTTTTCAGAGGGTTTTGTTTCAGTTAATTCCTTAAGCATCCTAGGATTCAAGTCATTGTATCTTGTAATTTATTTTATTAATCCTAAGTGTAGCTTAAAAGAAAGGAATAGAAATTAATGAAAATAAATTAGCATTTTTGATTACAAAAGATACCTTCAAGGGCGCTCTCATTTCTTGAAAGTGATCTTGCATTGTATAGCAGTGCTATTTAGCAGAAAAAGGCTAAATGGCCTAGATTCCCTCATAAATAGAGAGGGTCTTTTTTTTATATGGGGCCACATTAACCAGGGATTTGAGTGGTTTGAGCCAGAGATTTTAGCGGTTTGAGCCAGAGTTTGTCCAGCTGTTAGAAATTTGTGTTGATCTTTAAGTAAGAGTTGGCAAACATCCAGACAGCAAACCAAACTATAGCTTAATTCTAAACATCCCTCTCCAACTTCAATGCTTTCATCCTAGTTCAAATCAATATAGCCTTTCACCTGGGCTATTATAATAATCTCTCAGTTAGTCTCACTGCTTCAACCCCTAGCCCTTACTATAAACCACACCACCACACAGATCAGGTCAGGTTAGTTCCCTGCTTAAAATTGTTTGGGGGCTTCCCATGACAGTTAGGGAAAAAGAAAAAAAAAATCTAAGTTTTTTTACATAGATGATAAGGCTATGTGTAAAGATAACCTCCCCAGTGCAGTCAGTTCTGCCATAATGCAACATGTGCATTCCTAAAAATCACTGCACTATGCAAAATCATGTAATTAAAACCATAGCACTATGGGAAGAATGGGGCGAGGGGAGCAGCACTCAAAAATTTCATCTGTGGCACATTTCAAAAGCAGTAGGAACCTAATAGAAATGGTGGCACTGTTTTAAATGGTTAAGAAATACAAAGATACTACAATAAATATGGCACTTTACCTCAGAAAGACTTCAAGTTTGCTTGCAGAAGTGAGTACCAGAAGATTTGCAGTTTGTGCATTATCAAGTTGTGGAAAGAGGATTATCTGAAATCAGAAGGAAAGTCATGACACTAGGTGGATGGGTAGGTGTGACTCACGCACACAGTGAACCAAGGTAGCTGGTGGATGTCAGAGGCATGCATATGTGCATTTGGTATATTCCTACTCAGTTCAGCTGGGCGCAGTATTTTTCATCCACCTGGTGCTCCTCTCAGACAAAATCACACATAAACAAAATCGTGTTATGCTCAAACTGTTGCCTGTCGATCCTGTTAGAACTAATTTGCATTTTAAAAGCAAGCTTTATAGGAGAGCCTACTGACCAAGCCAGCACACTAACATTACTATCCTCTCCAGTATCTCCACCATGTCAATTTCTTCCCCACCTTAAAGGCTTTGTATTTGCTGTTCCCTCTGCCTGGACTGCTCTTCCTCAAGTTCCTCATGGGCTTGTTTTTGTCTCATCCTTTGAGCTTGTCTCAATGCCACCTTTTCAGAGAGCCCTATCCCAAGATCACCCACACTAGGGTAGGCCTCCACGTCCATTGCTCTCTATTTCAGAATCCTTTTTCATTTCTTCAGAGGTTCTTTTCAAACAGGTAAATAATTTATTTTTGTTTGTAGTTATCTCTCTTTCACTAGAAAGTAAGCTCCATGAGATCAGAAGCCATGTCTCTCTTGACACTTTTAAGTTTTCAAGCACTGACAGGTACTGTAATCAGTAAGAAGAAATGTATAGGTACTCAGTATACATCTCCTGAATGAATAAAAGAATGAATGAATGATTATATCTAAGCAAATACCAAATACATACAGCAGGTTCTCACAGAATGGCCTTATTAATGCTATTATGATACTTACTCTATTAAACTCCTTACAATTAAGCTCTTGTTCAGATTTAATACTCTCATTAAAAAGAGCTTGAAGGGAAACAGTACAAAACTAAGTTTTTAAAAGACAGAATAGATTATTAGAATCACACAGCACAAAAAATAACAGCAGAAAAAAATTAGACTTGTCAAAATGACAAAAAAAAGATGATTCATTCATGTTCTTTACAAAACTGAACTCTAATCCCAACGATGGTAACAGAGAAGGCTCATATTTGACAAGTGAATAAATACAGATTAAAGGTTTGTTGAGGCCCTTTTTACAACTCTGTGTCTACTTTTGATATCCATCTTTTGAAAGGAATCTGGGCCAGGCACGGTGGCTCACGCCTGTAATGCCAGCACTTTGGGAGACCGAGGCAGGCGAGTCACTTGAGGTCAGGAGTTTGAGACCAGCCTGGCCAACATGGCAAAACCCCATCTCTACTAGAAAAGAAATTGTGACTGTGATGTCTGAATGTCTCTTAATATGCATTCCTCCCCTCTTCTGTATCAGTAGAATACTCTTGTTTTATCTGGGCAAGTGAGCCAAATAAAGGCTCCATTTCCCAGCCTCCTTTGTGGCTATGTGTCATTGTGTAACCATGGGACTAAATTCTGGCAAAGGAGATTTAAGTAAGGAATTCCAGCCGATGGCTTGGCGACTTCCATGAACCTTCCTTCAGAGAAAGCTGTGTCTTACTCATTGCCCCTTCTTCTTTCATTTTCATGTTGGAATTCAGAGGTAACAGCTGGAATTCAGGTGCTGTGTTGGACCCTGGATTGACCTTGAGAATATAGGTCATGTTCAATGAAGCAATAAGACAGAAACAGTCTGGGTCTCTGAAGGCTTTGTGGGACAGGACCCCCACAGAGCCATGAACTATCTCACTACAACTCTTTAACATAAGAGGGAAAATATCTATTTGGCTTAAGTAAATCTTATTTTAGATTATGGTTTTAACTAATGAGTTGTAGAGTTAAATGTGCCCTCCCAAACTGGTCTTTGTTTTACCAATTCGTTAAAGAAAACACCTAGCAAGTCTTAAAAGTGAGTGGTTTAGTAAGGAAAGTCAGGCTACCTGAGCATAGCCCGAAGGTGAAAATGCAAAAAGAGGCTGAATGGCTCTGCCTAACCAAGCATTAGAAATTTGGGGGTTTATAAGGGAGAATGGTGGAGACATAAAGAGAGATTAGAGAAGTTCTTCTAATTGGAAGCAAAGGCCGGTGGAAAATTCCTTGTGATGCGTATTTCTATAAGGACAATGACTCTAAAGTTGCCTTCTCTCTCAATCTATAATTGCCCTCTACTTTTCCTAAGCCTTCAGTAACAGTTGTCTCTGCGTAATGATCTTGTATTAGTGATGTTCAGGTAAATGGAAGAAGGGGGAAAGATGAGGTTAGGTAGACAAAGGTAGTAGCTTCAGAAGCTGAGAGCTAAGATTACTGCTTTTGCAAAAACATCTAAGCATCCCTCAGTGTGGAATAACTCAGAAAAGAATAAATGCCCCCTACCTAACACACACGCACAGAGAGAGAGAGAGACAGAGAGACAGAGACAGAGAGATTGATTTCTGTCAAAAGCCTGATGGACCTCTACAGAAAATGGAAGTAGGAGCTCAGTGTTATAGGAAAGGTAATGCCAGAATGCCAGAGTAGGAAAGACTTAGAAACATCCAAGCTGAAGACTGCTGAGCTGCATAATGATATCAAATGTCCTTGTCCTGGTCTGCATAGTAACTCTCATCTATCCTTCAGAATTGTGCTCTAGTGTCACCTTTATTGACAGATATTCCCTAACCCTCCTGGATAGGATTAATCAGCCCCTCTGACACAGTGACACAGTATCTGGGACATTCATCTCTTGTACTTTTCCCACTGTGAGCTATCTGAGAACATGATATCTTATATTTGTCTTATCTCTAGTGCCTAATACATAGTGCTAAAAAAAAAAAAGCTTTAGAGAATTGAATTGAATTATGAGTTTTGTAATAAAACCACTGACATGGGAAAAACCTTAAAGGTAATATTAGTAAAGCTTTATTTTTCATATAATGATATCAATGACTGGAGAGACTAGCTGAATTTCCTAAAGTCACACAGCTAGAAGAGGCAGGATGAGGACTAGAACCTAGGTCTGTAGATCCCAAATCACCTGCTTATTATGCCACCTTATTATGTCTATGCACACTAGAGCAAAACACTTCAGTAAACCTGGGAAAATATTCAGATGTTTGAGCTCTCTCCCAAATCAAGTGCTATTTTGCAGTATGTCAAAAGCCACTTTGCTCTGCTTCAACTTTTGGGAAAGAAAAGTATGAGATTTGTGCTTCCTGTCTTTAAGGTTCTTCATAAGTGCTGAATGAATAATGCAGACATAGACTTAGCAAAGCACAGATAAGTGCATAGATTCATCAGCCCTCCTGAGGTTCATAAATTTCAGAGAAAAGTACATTTTTCAAACTAAAGATCATTTTATAGCCCTAACCAAAAAAACAAGAAAAAAAAGAATTTGAATAAAAAATTAGGCAGTGCAGCAGGCACATCTGTATTATTTTCAGCCCCATACACAGAAGCAAGCTAGAGCTGTTCTCCAAGCTCTTCATATTCACCACAACATCTTATTTTATCTCGCTTGTTTTGTTCTCCTTCTCAAATCCACTCAATCATTTATTGGCTCATCAGTGCTCTAGCGCGTTTTTTCTCTGCTTTACTGTCTCCCTCTTTTCAGAGATAGACACCTCACACCTGGGAAACAGATGCCTCTAATTAGTATTAAAACCTGAAGTTTATGTCTGCCTTTGATGTTTTCTAGGATGCATTTTGGTGAACAATAATATTCTCGACTCAGCACCATTCAACACTTAATCAAAAGTCAGTTTAGTAGAGATTCTCCTGCAGTCACCCTGTACACTGTAGTTCCAAACATCCTTGCTAAATAAAGTGAAAGAACTGGATTTTGAATTTTGAAAGTCTTTGTTTCACAAACCACACTTTTCTGAGCTGATGTTTTGAAAAAATGGGCACACTAATTTTACAAAATCTTAATAAAATTTAAACTTTGAAGAAAAAAAGTTGAAGACAGACAGATCTGAGAAGTAGCAGCTGCTGTGTAGTATTTGCTAAGTGACTATGTTTTCTTTAACTGACCTGAGAAATATTTGTTACACATGTTATTTAGTGCTTTAAGTGCAATTCATCAGAGACTGAGCATAAAATATTTAAATAGTAAGAGGACTAAAAGACCAAACCTGAGAGAAAGCTTATTCAGGAAGCAATATAGTACCCTCTGACCAGTGCAAGAATCCTTCTGTAGGTCAAACTTAACCTGGTACTCTTTGTTCTAGTCAAAAAGAGAAGAATACTGTATATTGTACTACCTCTCTGTGACAAAATACAGAAAGATAAAGAAGAAAGTTGCATCTCCATACAAATAAAGAGGAAAATTATTTATGGAGGAATAATTACATAATTGAAGCTGGCCATTTTATAGTGTCTTTAGAGGCAAGAAAGAAAAAAACTGGTGCAGAGAAATGTTATGCATATAAAAAGAGTTAGCCAGGGCTATAGGGAGACTTGAAAAAGACTCTACTTAAAATATGAGCTGAGAGCTATAACAATGCAAATGTTATATTAGTGTTCAATGCAATTAATATCAAGTGTCTTGAGTGATCACTCAAGAGTGGTCAGACCACTACAGAAAAAAAAAAAATGCAGAGGACACAGAAGAAGAGGATCAATAAATTTAAAACAAAATATATATATATAAAGCCCATGACAAATGTTATCTTAGCCATATCAGTTTAGTAGAGATTCTCCCTGTATACTCCTAGGCTAAAGGGGTTCCCATTTCCTGGGTGTGAAAGCTTTGGACAATTCAGATTGCCCTATGACATGATAAATGTATTTGTACTTTGTGCAATACTAAGTGACTAAGGTATTAGTCAAGATAGGCTAATTATGCTATGGTAACAAATTATCACAAATCTCATGACAAAGGTTTATCTCTTGTTTATGTTATCTGTCCCTCACAGATTGACCATAGTGCTGCTCCCAGTCTCAGGCCAACAGTGTAGCCTTCATCTGCAACATTGCTGGGAGTCATATCGAGGAAAAAAAAAATTTATGGTAAGCCACATTTTCCAGCTCATAAAGCTTCTACTCAGAAGTGACATACATCATTCATCTTGACAACCCTGGCAAGTCACATGACCATACCTGTGTTCAGCACAGTGGGAATGTATACCTCCCCACAAAGGAGTCTCTGAATATGAGTCATGTAATCTACAACAGTATCCTCAAGGTAACTCTATATAGTAAATTGTATAATTTTGACTCTATATGCCAGTGTTTCTGGAATAAAGTTTCTTTGTAAAATCTCAAATAAAAAACCTCCAGATATTTTTTATAAATAACCATCGGCATAAGGTAGCCAGTATTTTACTGTTTTGTAGTCAGCAGCATCCCTTATATAAGGATATCTTAAATGTCAACTGTGACTGTGTATATTCATGATATTTTAGTATTCAGGTTGTCTGCTAAAGTACTTAATGGGAAGGAGCAATAATCAAATTAATTAGTTTGTTTTTTCTTGTATTTCTATTGCAAAAACTAACATCATACTTAAGTAAGAGTTTGAATGAGGTTGGGTGGGACACAGGCATATGTGAATTTTACACATTTTCCATTTCCCACCAAGCAGGCAGATCTTTAAACACTACTCTGCAATAATGCTTTTAATAAGGACAAAGGCCTCCTTAGCCCCAGTACTTCACTTCAGAATAGAAAGCATGGATTTGACAACAGAAGCATCAGTAAGAAATTTGCTAATTATTTTTCCATGATGTGAGCTTTAATTTGCTTGGTAAAGATAATGAAATGTATGCCACTTATGTTGTTATAAATCTAATCAGAAACACTTGTGTGTATGTGCCCCATCCTCCTACTATAAAGGATAGAATGTATTGTGGATCTGCTTAACTACCACTGAGAGGAAGCAACAGCCCTCAGATAAGGATTTCCTGTAAATGGCTTCAAGTTAAAGTTCTCAAAAACAACATTTATCATGCCATTTTAGCATGATACTGCCTGGAGACAGGAGGAAGAAATAAAAGTTTTCTTAATGTCCCTTTTTCCTTATAATTCTTTTTTTTTTAATCTTTTCTACTACCCAGTAGAACCCCTTCTCCTCAGCCACTGGAATTATTATAATAAAGACACCTAGGAATTCCAGAGAGCTGAGACTTGCTCCCTATACTTAGAATCCCAGAAAATAGCCTTTAACACTACACAATTTTAATTAATTCTAAGCTTCAATGATAATCATATTTCCTTCCATAAGTGTTGACTAAGGAGAGGACAGGTAACAGAGTTGGCTGATTGACCAACTGATTAAAGAAAGAGATAAACTGGGATGTGTGTCCTAAGGATACTCTATTCTCCTTGAAATACGAGAAAGAGGGCTCAGAAAAGATCTTTACCAACTCTTCCTCTTTCTTGAACCACCTCCTTCATTTATCCTTTGATCAATCGCAATCCCACTTACAGTTAGCTTCCTATACCACCATTGCTCTTGTCGTTGGTCCTTGAACTTGACTCTGATCTTGCTTAATTACTCATTCATTTGTTTCAGGCCTCATATTCAGTGCTCATAGACAACCTCATCAGAAAAAGCACCATTGTGAATTGGAATAAACAGGTAAGACCATGACTAGAGGTGAAAAAAAACCTGCTTGCTGAGTGTTTGATGAAGATGAGTTAAGATATAAATTTGAAAGAGGTCAGAGTCAAATTTTTGGCACCTTAGAACATATGTAAAAGTGGCATCATCACTCCAAGTTGTTGCCCTCCATATTCATGTTATAAGTTACTTCCTAGCAGGTCCTGAGAACAGTAGTTTGACTTGCTTAAATCGTTCTCACATGGAAAAGCATGACTCAAATACCAGTTTCTCTTGCAAGGATTCCTTGTCTCCTGCACCTGCCTTTAGCAATATTAATTATTCCCCCTTCCACAATCTTAAAGTACTTAATTCATAAACTAATAGTAGCATTTTTACAACTTATACTATTTAGTTCTGTTCTCTGCAAGAGAGTAATCTCCCAAGGGCAGGATTAAATCTGGTTCATCTTTACATCTATGATGTTGAACAGATCATCAGACACATAGTAGGTGCTCAAGGAGTGTTGCTGACTGAATTGAAAGTTAGTTGAGGGTCAGCATTGTGGGTAGCAGAAGCTACCTACAGAGAGGTAACACGGGATACAGTGGGAAGGTCATGAGCTTTGGCGTAGGAGAAACGCAAGGTCAAATCTCAACTCTGCCACTTACTAACTATGCAAGCTTAGACAATGTTACCTAACTGCTTAAAAACTGTTTGTACCTATAAAATGGAGACAATTACCCCACCTCACTAGATTGTAGTATAAATTAACTAAGAAGTCTGCACAGTGTATGATACATGATGAGTTGCCATGAACATGGTAGTTACTCCACCCAGATGCCCTTGGACACTTCTTACTTGTTCTATGCACCTGTCTCCCACCTTTTTTGTGCTTCAGCTTTAAAGGCTGACACCAACAATCTTTCTCTGAGAACCGCCTTTGGGCTACTGGAGCTGCATTGACCTAAGCACAGACAGCCCAGAGATGTAAGTCCTCACAGAGATGGCTGTAGTCAATGCCTGACTGGAAGAGTGCAAGCCCAGCTCCTTTTGCCTGTGGTTGACACTAACTCAGAAGGGGTATGTGTGCTCCGGAGCTCCCTGCACTCTTCCCCTACTCTCTTTCTGTCTTTTCCTGAGATTGCTGACTTAATAACATATTTGACATGAATCTTTATCTTAGGGTTTGCTTTTGTAAACCTGACCTAGGATACAAGCACTCCCAAAACAGCAACTGTTGTTATAACCCAGAGTGACATAAAGATAAATGTTAAAAATTGCCAGCCGGGCGTGGTGGCTCTCGTCTGTAATCCCAGCACTTTGGGAGGCCGAGGCAGATCACCTGAGGTCAGGAGTTTGAGACTGGTCTGACAAACATGTTGAAACCACATGTCTACTAAAAATATAAAAAATTAGCCAGGCATGGTGGCAGGTGCCTGTAATCCCAGCTACTTGTGAGGCTGAGGCAGGAGAATTACTTGAACCTAGATGCACAGGTTGCAGGGAGCCTAGATCACACCATTGCACTCCAGCCTGGGTGACAAGAGTTAAAAAATATATATATATAAAAAATGAATGAATAAATAAATAAAAATTGCCATGCTCTCTGTCTCTCTGTGGTAATCCTCTCCGTATTTTTCTTGTCTGGCCTTCACTATACTTTACCTCCTAAATATGTTTATCCTAGGTGCTGTGGTTTGGATGTTTGCCCCTTCCAAATCGTATGTTGAAACCCCAATGTTGGAAGTGAGACCCAATGGGAAGTGTTTGGGTCATGGGGGCAGATCCCTCATTAACGGATTAATGCCCTCCTTTGGTGTTGAGTGAGTTCTCTCACTCTTAGTTCCTGGAAGAGCTGGTGACTGAACTGAAGTGAAAATTCAATTGGCACCTCTCCACTCTCACCACCGACCCCTCCTACCACCACCATGTGATCTGGACCTCTGTACACACCAGCTCCCCGTCACCTTCCACCATGAGTAGAAGCATCCTGAGGCCCTCACCAGAATCAGATACCCAATCTTGAGCCCATGAACTTTCTAAAAATCAAATAATTAGCCAAATAAATTTTTTTCTCTATAAATTACCCAGGCTCAGGTATTCCTTTATAGCAACACTAAATGGACTAAAATACTAGGAGAAAGGAGAATCAGCAGAACCTTTTTTTTTTCTTTTGATAAAACATATGTGTGTTCATGTTCTTAACTTAGTAGCTGCCTCTTTATAGTTGGTTTGCTCAACACTTAGCATCTTGAGGGTGATTAACAAATGTAAAAATTCTGTTCAGCAATGTCTCACACAGATGAGAAGGATGTCTTCCATGAAAATCTTGTCCGGGGGACCCAAGATAACAGATGGGCCTATTCTGGGACTGGCAGATTCTGTCACATCTTGAGGACATTTTCCCCAAGGGAATGGGTGATTCTAAGGGGTAAATTCATTACATAATGTGCCGTTTTGCTGAAACCACTTTTCAGTCTCGTGCTACAGAATTTCAAAGAACCTCTTTGAAGATTTTTTTCTTTTACTAAAGCAGATCTAGGCAATGCTAAGTCACTTATGACATGATAAATCTCAAGTTCAAATGCAAGCTGTGCTGCTTACTAGCTGGGTGATGTTGGGTAAATTAATCTTCCTAAGCCTCAGTTTCCTTATCAGCATATTTGGAAAAGTAACTATTTTTATCTCACAAGTTTGTTGTGAGGATTCCGTGAACTAATATACATAAAGCATGTAGCATAGCACAGTGCCTGGCACAAAATAAATGCACTTTGACAGTTATGTTTTTTGTTGCTATTGTTATTTTTCTTGTTTTAACACTTTCATTCTCCTGCTCTTATAAATGAGCAACAACAACAACAAAACAGACCTAATTTGATAAACCTAGGATGTCCGTCCTAGATAAAGAAGGTTAGAGGATGGGATAGTCATTATTAAGGCTGAGGAGCTATAAAGTAGGAGGCAGAATAGAGTCATTCAATTTGTACAGGCAATTGAATGACTTGTAACAATTTGTAGAGTTCATATGAAGCTATTTCATCTCAATATGAATAGAATTGCCAAGAATTCATCACTTTCCTACACTGGAATGGAGTCCTTGGGAGATGATAAGTTATCTATCATTGGAGACATTCAAGCAGGTACTGAATGATCACTTTCTGGGAATGCTGTATATACCAGTTGAGCCTCATTTGGTTGTAGTTTGTTGCCATGTGGTTGCAATTACAAGGCACTTAAGCCAAGGGATAATTTATTATACCATAAGGTTACTTGCTGTCTTATGAAGTCCAGAGATAAGAATACAGACAGGACCCCAGTGCCTTCCTGTGTGTGTCTCTCCCATTATTGTATGTCTGCCTCTCTTCTCTGGCCACAGAGAGGCCTCCTGTGCATCTCAGTTTCCATGGCAGAATGTGAACACCAAAGCTTTACAAATTTTATACCTTATATGACAGGTACCCAAAATGTTAACTGGTGCAATGTTTTTGGGTTGTCAAAAATCCAGATTCCTTTGGAAGAAACTATGCTTGTGTTAGCTGCAATCTGGACCAATCATATATGGCCAGGGAGTAGAGTCCCACTGTATTAACATTGCCTCCCACAGTAACTACTGAAGGCAACAGAGGGTGAAGAGACAGTGCCACAGAGAAGGCAGAAGTTCTCAGAAGTGGGAAGGACATGAGGTACTTCAGGATGGAAAAAATAATGAGTCTTCACTACACCCTAGAGGGGATGGAAAGTGGAGCCAGCTTCCTGTAACTTTCTCCTACTCTTACAATTCTATTAGTCCAGAGTAAGACTTTTTCAAATTAATGATTTGAAAAATCAGTCTGAAACATTAAAACTTACCAAAATCACTCACTTATTTCTTCAAATTAACAATGATTTAGCCATATGAAGACATCTACCACATTTCATTGAATATAACACACCATTGATTATAAAACACACCGTTGTTTTATGTACTACGAAGAAAGAAAAAAATGCCAAATGCAGATGTAAGGTGTTATCAAGTGTAACAATTTCAGAGGTGTTAAATTGTGAAGATATGAGCATCTTAGAATCAATGAGATATAAAAAATTAGTTTGATCATTCTGTGTGTTTCAACATAGGCCTTCTACTTTCCTTCATTTTACAAATGAGGTTTGAGGCAGTTAAGCAAACATTTAATGAGTATATCATAGGCACTCTAAAGGAGTAGGAGATGCAGAAATGCTTAGAAAATTATCCCCATCTTCTAAGAATTTACAGGAATAGAGGAGACAGTCATAGAAACAAATAACTACCATACAGATGCTCATGATCTAATAAGCTTTCCTTAAGTTTCTGGAATGCAACAAGATCTTTTCTACCTCAGGACCTTTGTATATGCCATTCCTTTGCCAGGGACACTTCCTCTGCTTTATCTGGCTAACTGCTACTCATCATTCAACTACTTTGATCTAATTTCCATAGGGACCCACATAGGAGCCTGTTGGCAGTTTCTACCAAACACAGCTCTTTTCTCTCGAAACTCTTATTCTCACTATAGCTGAAACTGACGTTGTTTATTTGTTTGGGGTGTCTTTTTATTTAGCTGGAGAAATTTCTTACACATTTTCCATAAATACATATGTTAGCTATATACAAGCAATTCTGGAAAAGTCCCTGTAAACTCTGAGGACAATAGGTGCTAAAGGGGCTCAGACATAGGTAAGATTTTATCTGGTAAGGAGAATCAGAAAAGGTTTCATGGAGAAGTAACATTTGAGCTAGGCTTTGCAGGATCTCAGTAGATAAATGTTGTGGAAAGAAAATCCAGGTAGAGATACTGGAATGGTTCAGGGCCAGAAGTGGAAAAGATACAGGCATCTTTGGGGAACAGCTGTTAGTAAAGTTTGGTAAGTTGGAAAGATCGATTGAGGATAGACTGAGAGAAGAGATGAATTTACCATCAAATTAATGATGCTTAATACCCTTCATTTGCCTGGCCCCTTCCAAGGCTGTTGAGGTTCTGCTCCAGAGACACAAGGAAGAAGCAGGAGCCTTAGCAGCCCTGCTTCAGCCTCAAGGCCACCTCTTATGGTCACCTGGGGCCCCACTTCCAGCAGTACCTCCATATCCACCCAGCCCTCAGCAAAAATTGCTTCCAAGAAGAAGGATCTAAAAGAGATGCTGGAAGCCCCACCGAGTTGGAGCTCCTCCTCTGGTGGAACTGATTCAGAGGATCATGACAGACAGGAGGCAGGATTACATTGCAGCTCTGGACAGAGCAGCATGCGGAGGCTTGCACTGTGAATGTTAGCTCCAGATCTACTGCAAGAACAAGCCAGTCACGAGAGGACCCATGGATCCTCTGAAGGAAGCAGACTGTTCCTGCAGGACCAGTGAGACACCCCAAATACTGTGAGTGCCCCAACTGTGGATGCAGGTCTGGTGAGACACCCCAAATACTGTGAGTTCCCCAACTGCGAACACACACCCCCACTGGAGAAGCTGAAGGTCTGTTTGCGAGAGACGTTCCCAACTTTACCTGAAGCTGAGTCAAATTAGAGAGCCAAGCAAAATAGAGGGGTAGAGGAAGCGGCAGAAAGACCCTGGGAGCTCGCTGGGTCCCCAAGCAGCCCATCCCTGCCTGGCACCACAGGGATCCATCAGAAGTGGAAAGAGCCCTAAACGCCTAGATCAAAAAGACTGAAAGAGCATAAACTGACAAGGTCACATCTCAAGGAACTAGACAAACAAGAACAAACCAAAGCCAAACTCAGCAGAAGAAAGGAAATAACCAAGATCAGAGCAGAACTAAACGAAATTGAAACAAACGAAAAAACAAATACAAAAGATAAATGAAACAAAAAGCTGGTTCATTGCAAAGATAAATAAAAGTGATAGAACATTAGCAAGATTAACCAAGAAAAGAAGAGAGAAAATCCAAATAACCTCACTAAGGAATGAAACAGGAAATACTACAACAGATACCACTGAAATACAAAAGGTCATTCAAGGCTACTATGAACAACTTTATGCACACGAAGTAGAAAACCTAGAAGAGATGGATAAATTCCTGGAAAAATACAACCCTCCTAGCTTAAATCAGGAAGAATTAGATACCCTGAACAGACCAATAACAAGCAGCGAGATTGAAATGGTAATTTGAAAATTACCAACAAAAAAAATCCAGGACCAGACGGATTCACAGCAGAATTCTACCAGACATTCAAAGAAGAATTAGGACCAACGCTATTGATACTATTGCACAAGATAAAAAAAGAAGGAACCCACCCTAATTCATTCTATGAAACCAGCATCAGCCTAATACCAAGAACGGGAAAGGACGTAACCAAAAAAAGAAAAAATCCAGATAGATATCCTTGATAAACACAGATGCTAAAATCCTTAACAAAATACTAGCTAACCGAATCCAACAACATATCAAAAAGATAATCCACCATGATCAAGTGGGTTTCATACCAGGGATGCAGAGATTGTTTAACATACGCAAGTCAATAAATATGATACACCACATAAACAGAATTAAAAACAAATTCACATGATTATCTCAATAGATGCAGAAGCAGCATTTGACAAAACTCAGCATCCCTTTGTGATTAAAGTTCTTAGCAAAATTGGCATACAAAGGACATAACTTAATGTAATAAAAGCCATCTATGATAAACCCACAGCCAACATAATACTGAATGGGGAAAAGTTGAAAGCATTCCCTCTGAGAACTGGAACAAGATAAGGATGCCCACTCTCACCACTCCTCTTCAACATAGTACTGGAAGTCCTAGCCAGAGCAATCAGACAAGAGAAAGAAATAAAGGGCACCCAAATCAGGAAAGAGGAAGTCGAACTGTCACTGTTTGCTGACGATATGATCCTTTACCTCAAAAATCCTAAAGTCTCCTCCAGAAGGCTCCTAGAACTAATAAAATAATTCAGCACAGTTTCCAGATACAAGATTAATGTACACAAATCAACAGCTCTTCTATACACCAACAGTGACCAAGCAGAGAATCAAATCAAGAATTCAACCCCTTATACAATAGCTGCAATAAAATAAAATACTTAGGAATATACTTAACAAAGGAGTCAAAATACCTCCACAAGGTAAACTACAAAACACTGCTGAAAGACGTCATAGATGAAACAAACAAATGGAAACACATCCCATGTTCATGGATGGGTAGAATCAATATGCGAAAATGACCAGACTGCCAAGAGCAATGTACAAATTCATACGAAATCCCCAACAGAATACTAACATCATTCTTCACAGAATTAGAAAACACAATTCAAAAATTCGTATGGAACCCAAAAGGAGCCTGCATAGCCAAAGCAACACTAAGCAAAAAGAACAAATCTGGAGGCATCACACTACCTGATTTCAAACTATACTATAAGGTCATAGTCACCAAAACAGTGTGGTACTGGTATAAAAATCGGTACATAGACCAATGGAACAGAATAAAGAACCCAGAAATAAAGCGAAATACTGAAGCCAACTGATCTTAGACAAAGTAAACAAAAACATAAAGTGGGGAAAGGACACCCTTTTCAACAAATGGTGCTGGGATAACTGGCTAGCCACATGTAGGAGAACGAAACTGGATCCTCATCTCTCACTTTATACAAAAATCAACTCAAGATGGATTAAGGACTTAAACCTAAGACCTGAAACTATAAAAATTCTAGAAATAACTTTGGAAAAAACCCTTCTAGACATTGGCTTAGGCAAGGATTTCATGACCACGAACCCAAAAGCAAATGCAATAAAAACAAAATATCTTGGACCTAATTAAAGAGCTTTTGCACGGCAAAAGGAACAGTCAGCAGAGTATAAAGACAACCCACAAAGTGGGAGAAAGTCTTCACAATCTATACATCCAACAAAAGACTAATATCCAGAATCTACAATGAACTCAAACTAATTGGTAACAGAAAAACAAACAATTCCATCCAAAAGTGGGCTAAGGACATGAATAGATAGTTCACAAAAGAGGATATACAAATGGCCAATAAACAAATGAAAAAGTGCTCAACATCACTAATGATCAGGGAAATACAAATCAAAACCACAATGGGATACCACTTTACTCCTGCAAGAATAGCCATAATCAAAAAAATTTAAAAAAAAAAACAGTAGATTTTGGCATAGATGCAGTGAAAAGGGAACACTTCTACACTGCTGGTGGGAATATAAGCTAGTACAGCCACTATGGAAAACAGAGTGGAGAGTCCTTAAAGAACTAAAAGTAGAACTACCATTTGATCCAGCAATTCCACTACTGGGTATCTACCCAGAGGAAAAGAAGTCATTATACTAAAAAGATACTTGCATACGCATGTTTATAGCAGCACAATTCACAACTGCAAAATCGTGGAACCAACCCAAATGCCTACCAATCAATGAGTGGATAAAGAAACTGTGGTGTATATATATGATGGAATACTATGCAGCCATAAAAAGGAATGAATTAACAGCATTTGCAGTGACCTAGATGAGATTGGAGACTATTATTCTAAGTGATATAACTCAGGAATGGAAAACCAAACATTGTATGTTCTCACCGACATGTGGGAGCTAAGCTATGAGGAGGCAAAGGCATAAGAATAATACAATAAACTTTGGGGACTTGGGGCAAAGAGTGGGAAGGGGGCAAGGGATAAAAGACTACAAATATGGTGCAGGGTATACTGCATACTGCTCAGGTGATGGGTGCATCAAAATCCCACAAATTACCACTAAAGAACTTACTCATGTAACCAAATACCACCTGTACCCCATACAGGTGGTATTTTTCCATAAGTTTTTCCATAACTTATGGAAAAATAAAATAATAATAATAAATTAAAAACGTGCTGCTCTTTGAAACCTAGAAGAGAGGTGTTGGCAAAAGGATGGGACACTGAGTACCTTAGAAGCAAACCAGTTGCTCTAGCAGCAGCCCTGGAAGCTAAGCCAAGAGAGATCAAAAGAATGGGATTCTCTAAGGCTTGCCCTAGGGCAAGGAGCTCTTTCCAAGCAAATTCCTGCAGAGGAAGTTATAGATGTTGCCTTCTCAACACAAAGTTCTGAAGCAGAAAACTTTTTTAAACAATTAGAAATGGATTTCTGTCAATCATGCTGGAGGAAAATGGAATTTTCTCTATAGAAAACTATATTATAAAATTATTGTCATATAAAGAGATGATCGAAGAGCATGTAACCAAATATGTAGGGATGGAGTATTATAGGGATGTAGTAGTATTTATAATAATAAGGCATTTTATGAACTTCGTGATGATTGTGATATTTATTATCTTTTAAACAATTTATCATCGGTGTGTTTTCTATTCTCGTTTAGGATGAGTAAGTCTTTACTTTTCTATCTAACTTTTGAATTTGTAATTTTGTCTTCCTTTTAAAGAGACCTCCAAAAATGGTCTCAGCTGCAGGCCCCACAAAACCTACATCTGACCCTGGTTGAAAGCCTGGCCTGCCAGTCCCTAGGGCTGAGATCATATTCAGTCAGGAATAGAGGAGCAGAGAAGATGTCAACTAATCAGTTTCCTTGCTAATTTGTATGAGAATGAACATAAATCTTTATGTAACAGTGTTGCAATTTTATCTTCCACAGGCAATGTTGATAATTACTTGGGAATTAAATGCCTTCTTTATTTTTTTTAAGTTTTCTTTTTACTCTGCTATTTTGCTGCAGGAATTTATCTGCTGATTCTCCATTTACAAACAGAAAGACTTGCCTATAAAGTATAAGTATTTTGCTCAGATCGAAGTTCCTTCCCTAGCATCATGATGTTATTAATACATCACATCCATTTTATCCATATCACTTTTCCTGGGTTTGGCTACCGGCGCAGATTAATAGTTGTCTTTGCATTATGCAGTGGAACTTAATTTCTATTTGAATGTTTAACACCATTGTAATGATTTTATTGCAATTAAGAATGATAAATGTTTCCCTTCCAGTCTCAAAATCAGTATTCACAAAGTGGAGGAGATAGGCAGGAAGAAGGCAGTTAGAACTGGGGGCTGCCAAGAAACTGAGGGAAGATGAGACAAAGCTGAAAGGCTGTAGCACCGCTTAAGCACCTACTATGTGCCGGACACTCTGCTAGGTATTTTACACAATAGAAATGGTAGTAATAAAAACTATATTAAAAACAGCAAACACTTACTGTACACTTATTCTGAGGTAAGCACTTTCTGTATATTTCCTCAGTTGGTCTTCCTACTACTTCTATAAGGCAAATACTATTGCTATTATATTTCTTCTTATGGATGAGGAATCTGAAACTCAGAGAAGTTAAGTAACTTTCCCATAATCATAGAAATGGTGAGTGGAAAACTAAAGACTTGAATTTGGGTCTAAACCCAAAGTGGACCAAATATTTAATCCCATTTTATTAGCTTACTTAAAAAATTACCACAAACATACACCCATTTATTGTCTTACAGTTCTGTAGGTCAGAAATCTAGGTGGGCTCACCTTGGTTCTCTGCTTAAGTCCTCTGCTAAAATCAAGATGTTGGCCGCGCTGGGTTTTTATCTGGAGACCTTGGGGAAGAAACCACTTCTAAGCTAATTCAGGTCGTTGGCAGAATTCAGTTCTTAGAGACTGGGAGATGAAGGTCTCCATTTCTTCTCTAGCCATCAGTCACAGTCTGTTCTCAGCTTCTAGAGACTTCCCTCCATTCCTTGACACTTGGGGACCTCCATCATCAAGCCACCAATGGTACACTGACTCTTTCTCACACTTAGATTCTTTTTGACTTCCTCTGCTACTAGCCAGTGAAAATGCTTTGCTTTTAAATGGTTGCTATGATTATACATGGCTCCCTCAGAAAATTTTCCTTTTCATAAACTCAGAGTTAACTGATGGTAGCCTTAATCACATCTGCAAAATTCCTTTGTGATGTAATGTGACTTAATCGTAGGTGTGATAGTTCATCCTATTTACAGCTCAGGAGAACAGGAGAGAAAATCTTGGGTGAAAGAAAGAATCATGCAATTTTCCCTACCACACCCATACTATCCTCTGTGCCACATATATGCTCCCTCATTTAGTCTTGTCCCCAGCTTTGTCAAGAAATTAGCATTTACTCTAGAATGATGAGAAGCCAGGAATTATAGCCAGAATGATGGCTGGGGAAGAGAGAAAGCAAGAAATCTACATTTCACATGATGATAGCCTTATGCATATCATAGCACCAGTTCCCTCCCCATCACCATGCCTCACTGGGCCCTGCTCCAGCCATACCGGGGGTACTAAGAAGCATCATGAACTCTTCTGTAGGCCTTCATAGGTAAACGGTTACCTCTGCCTAGAAATTTCCAGCGTGCTTCTGCTTGGCTCTTACTTTTCCTTCAGGTCTCCTTCAAACCCCTTCCTTTGGGAACCACTCCCTGTACAAGACTGGAGTAGAAATTCCTTCTCTACCAATGCATCTTGTGCTTAACCCATTATATCACTTATCAACCTGTATTCTAACTCCTATCTTCTTACCTAGCACCACCCACTGACATAGTCTTTGTTGCTGGTCTAAACATCTTTTGCATAGCTTTAGATTATTTCTTTGTGGTTTGGGATTTTTGAACAAGTTGATTACCTTTGGTTAAAAAATAAATAAATTCAGCCTTCAAAATAATGGTTTTAAAGGTGCGGCGGAAAAAAAAAACACCCCCCCAAAAGCCCTTACTTGTCTCTACAACACTTCTAAAATTCTCATTAATGTCATGACCTTCATAGTAGACATACTCCCACAGCTAATTATATTCACTTTTTCCTTCTTGTCTATTATTTTGACACAAATTTGACTAAAAATAATCTCCAAGAAAAAAGACACTTGGAGCACCAAAGATTCATGGAGTATTTGTCTTTGGACTCCATGGTGTGCATTTATTGACAAACTAAATAGGGAAATTAATAAGAGAAATGATGAGAACCTATTTGCAAATGTATGTCATGTCATCTTAAAGAAAAATATTAGGGAAAATATTCAAGTGGAAAAAATGTACTTAAATCTTAATTTAATAATTTTTAAAGTAATCATATTTCAAAAAGGTTATTATCAACTTGAGACTAAGAAGAAAGAAAGAAATATTTGAGAGACTCCAAGAAAGAGAAGAGTGGGTATCTAGACATAGAAAGAGTAAATTAACAAATTATTTACAAATAAGTATTGAGCTTTAAAGATACAGCAATGAAAACATTATTCTGGGACCACCTGGACATATTTTTACAGAAATGAAAACTACATAAAATAATTAGAAAATCATTAGGAAGCAGCCATTAATGTTGGAATCCAGAGACCTAACAAAGGAATGGGGTGGAGATAAAAGTTGTTAAGAGACAAGACAGACAGAAAATGAAAATCTGATCTTTGAAGATGTTTCTTTTCTGCTCTAGCCACATCAGAATTGCCTTCAGTCAGGATTCTCTAAAATGTCTCAATGATTCAATTTTGTAGCCCAACTCTATTGGGTAAGGCAAGTTTTGGGAGGTAGACCAAAATTTTACCTGAGACAACTTGATCTCAAATAGTGCAGAAATAAGTGAAATTTAATAATTTCCTGGCTAATTTGATCACTACATGCAGGTAAATTTGACCCAAAGTTTAAAATTCTTCATCTAGCTTTTCTCCAATCTCCACTAAAATAATAATAAAGACACAGAAAAAATACTAAAGCATGAAACACCAGAAAACAATGCCTTTGGATATGCTACAGCCAGAATCTGGGATGCTTTGTTATCACCTTCAAGGCTGATGGAGTGAGCTTGAGAGGGATCTACGTGTCTTGCCTTGCCAGCCCACATAAGAGGTAGGAAGGCACTACACATCTCCTTGTCTCAGTTTGAGTCCTTTGGTTTCAACAAAGCCTGGTTAACTCAATCCAAAAAGAATTTGTTAGAAGTAATTCTGAGATTCACAGAATCAACAGAAGACTGGAAAACCAGTCTTGAAAATGGCAGGACCCAAGATAGTGCAAGATGATAAATAAGATACCTGATGCTAAGCAGAGACCCTCCTAAGACTTGTGCTAGGAAAAGTGAGGGATCGTAGTCATTTTTATTCACTTTCTCCTTTTGCTCCAGGAAGAAAACATCTGATTGGTCTGGTTTGGAAAGTTGTGTCTGAGTGTAGGCTAAAGAAGTGTGGAGCTCCTTACTACAATCCCATCAGATGTATCCAGTGACTTCTCACTGAAATTAAAATAAAACCCAAAACTCTTTTCCACAGCGGGCAGGATATAAACGACCCAGTCCCAGCTACCTACTCATCCTCATCTCCCTCCGCTCTCTCCCTCACTATGGGCCCACCACACATTCTTCTTGCAGTGCCTGCCTCAGAGCTCTTGCACTTACTGTTCTGTCTTATCCAGAGAGCTCTTTCCCCAAGACATTCTCTAGTATATCCATGACAAACTCTCTCACCACTTAGATCTCAGCTCAAATGATACCTGCTCAGAGACAAAAGAGCTAACATTTACTGTACACTTATTCTGAGGTAAGCACCCCCATCTCTTCCTTTTCCACCTCCACACGTTCTCAATCACATTTTCCTGTTTTATTTTTGATGGTAATCATAAGTATCAAAAATTGTCTTATTTATCTGCTTACTTTAATATTATCTGTCTGGTCCTCCATCACCCTTCTATAATGAGACCACATCTGAGAGGTGAAGACCTTACCTGTTTTCCCCAATATATCTACATCCCCGGCTCAGTGTTTGGACATTGTATGATATCAGCAAAAATTAAAATGATTGAATGAACCAATATTGCAGTACTTGTTACATTTCTCAGAATTAATTACAGACCTGTTTCTCAGGATGAACTATAAGATCTTCCCAGATAAAGACTGAGTCTTCTTCATCTCTGTGCCCTCATGCCCATACAGTGCCTGGCTTATGGTAAGGTTTTCAACAAATGTTTATTGACGTGAATTCTATTTAGCTGTAGGCTCTTTCTTTATGAACTGCTAGGCAGGCAGGCTGTATCTAGAGAAAGCTATTTTCTTAAATGATTTCAAATCAGATTTCATAAGATGATAATAGCTAGAATAAAAAGTCCTTCCCATGAAAGCTCTGAAAACAGTGCAAACATTCTTAAACATTTATAGCCCTAAAATTTCTTTTGCCCAGCATTTGTCTCCAACAGCGTTAATAAATGTGGCTAGGAAGTTCATCCAAGCTATCAACAGATGAGCTAGGAGCTCCAAACAAGGGGCTGCTCCTGGACATTCCGTCTTGATGAAGGGCAAGACAATGAGAGCCATCACCCAAAAAAAAGCCTCCAAGGAAACTAAACAAATATCTCCTCTGGTAAAAAATAAATAGTTCAGCTGGGGAATTGTAATTGTGTGTATAATGCAGCTCAGATATAGGGCATAATTACACTCTAGAATCCATACAGTAATAAAAAGCTCCAGTCAGGGAAAAGAATGCTTGTTTGCCATGGTTTGACAGGCAAGCAACAAACAAGAACCACTTTTTCACCTTTTATTCAATAAAATCAGCATATTAAATATTCAGACTGTCTCTATTAAGCAATTCACTTCTACCTCTCCTCCTTCCTTCCTCCCTCCCTCCTCCCCACCTCTTCTTGTTTCGTTTTCATCAAGTCAGGGAGGGGAAAATATAAAACTGAGGCCGTGATATGTTTTTTAATGAAGCCACTGCTCAGAGGTTCTACTGCATTCAGGAGCTGCCTCTGTAGTCCACAGGGGTTCAGGATCTGGCACCCTGGGACGGGGGCTGTTTCAGAGACACCTGAGACAGCAGGCAAACCACCATTTTCAATCAAGGATAATAAGGACGTTTTAGTGAGGAGAGAGGAGCAGATAGAAGCAGGGAAAAGGAATCAGCTTCCCCCTACTACACAGGACAATAAGGAAAGGTACCTGGCCTGAAAATATATTTAACTGGATGCTACGAGTTGTGAACTGTGGCTAATGAAACAGCTGAAAACACCACATGGAATAAAAGAGCCAGGGCAAAGGAGAGAAAGGTTAAAAGGCTGGGGAACTAGATTAGAATGATTAAGTGAGAAAATGGCATGCATTGTGAACACAATTGACTAATCTCTGAAAGACACTGAGAGGGGATTAGAATATTTTCTTGGACAACCAAACTGCTGCCTGCCTTTTTCTTTTCCTCCCATTTGGAAGAAAGTTTGGACCTCTCCATTTTAATGTTCCTCAGAAAGAAGAGGTTACAAATGGACAAGAGGAAGAAGGGACTCTGGGAATGTCACTTTCTCCCAAATGAAGTGGGGGAAATGCCATTATTCTTTCACAGCCCTGGAAGCATCAACAAGCCTTAACCCTGATTCTGCCTTTGATGTCGACAGGCAGAGGTAACGGACATCTGGCAGGCGGGGCCATGAGAGGCCGGTCCTTTCTAGCAGAGAAGGGATGAGGTCAACGGTAATGAGCAACAGTGAGGTGGAATGCAAATTGCAAAAATTTACGAAGTTGTTTCTGCTCAGTGAGCAGATTCCAGATAAGTGGAGTGTTAATAAGGCAGGCGAGTTTTTCAGCAGTGCCAGCTGTTAGGAAGATGCTGGCATACTCTTAACCCGGTATTTATTGGATGCTGCTCATTGCTGTGACAGCACACACATACACAAGTATGTTTATTCACAACATGCATAATCACACTGTCACAACACAGATGCTCATCAGTGGCCCGTCTCACAAGCAGAGGTGTATATCGAAAACTCAAGTCCTTAAGGAAAACCTTGTGGAAGAACTCCCTTTCACTGAAAGTAATAGATACCTCCAGGCTGCCCCATAATGGACTATGACTTCTGTGAGGGAAGGGGCATAAAGAAAGGACTTGGTCTCCGTTTTACGCAGAGCAGAGCCTCATAAGGAATTCATACTGGACAAGCTGAGTAATTTGGTTGCAGTGTCCTGTAAATTTGGGAAGGTATAACCAAACAGTTATTACATGTGATTGCAGGGCTTTAAGGAGCTTTAATGGTCTCTGAGCACCCTGTGCAAATGTATCTTGTAGAATTAGTGGCAATAGAAAAACCAGGACACTCGGTGACAAACTGAGCTCCTTCGAATGCACTTGAATATGTATGTAAGCTGCTGAAGATTCTGTAATATGAAACAAAGTGGCTCTTTGCATGCACTTAAAGAACAACAGGAAAACTGGCTGAGGAGAAGACTGGAAAAGCTATAGGATTTTAAAAAATGGAAAGTGAATTTTATTCAAGAAGATCATTTATGATTAGGCAGGGAGGAGTAGATGACAACGTTTAGTGCTGACCAGGTGCCAACTACACTACACACTCATATTTGGAAACCCTCCCACCACCTCATTCTACAGAGAAGGAAACAGACCCCAGAAAGGTTAAGAGGTGCCCAAACTCATAGCAACTTAGGAAGCAACACGGCTGAAACTCAGCCATGGCTCTGGCTGAATGTCAAGCCTTGCTCCTCCGAGTGCTTGCTCCCAACTGTCTCAGGTGAAGAAGGGATTTATTGAAGAGCCAGGCTGGAATCCTGAACGTAAGTGGGCTGAGTTTGAGAAGCTAGAAATACGTTCAGACTGAACAAGAGTACCAGAAAAACGCTGCCTCAAAGATGAATTCGTGATATAAATTCTATGAGGTATGACTATAAACTGAAGTCAAGAGACTGACTTCTCGAGCTGTGTCTGATAGCCAGGCTCAATGCATTATAGCCACATGTTCGCCTGGCTGTGGTACATCATTTATGAATGCAGCCTGCATCCGAATAACCCCACACACCCCAGCAGCGGCCATTCCAGGCCTTCCATTCTCTGTTGTCCTACCTGAGAAGAACTCAACTTATCTCTTGTTCCATTCTCTCCTTTCCTTTCAACATTTCTTTGTCCTGATCTTTTCAAGTTTCATACTTCCTAGAACTATTTGACATTGGTGAAGATTGCTAAAAATTAAAAACCGAATCCCAAAAGAATGACTCTCTGTTAGCGAAATGATGAGCATAGTTGTGGGTACAGCTCCACGTGTGGGAGAAGCAGTGGATATAAATTCTAGTTTTGGCTACATTGCTGTTGTACTGTGTGGTCTTGGGCAAGTCACTCAGCCTCTCTGGGCTTTCATTTCCTCAGCTATAAAAGAAAGAGTTTGGACTAGAATTGTGTGTTTTGTAAACAGGTTCACTGCTCTCTCAGAGACATATAGAAATATGAAGGGTGGAACAATTTTGGGTCATTACGATAAGCAGGGAAAAACTGCATTGCCTCAAATGCCTATGACCCCTGTTGAGGAACACAGGTCAGGATCCTTTTTAATTCCCTCTCCGTTCTGACATTCTATCGATCCACCATGGGAAGTACTGTTGGATAGCAGTGTCTTTCTTACACTCCTCCCAATCTTATCAGGTGGCATCCAAAAGGCAAGGCTTTCTATTGTTTGCTATGGTCTAAAATCAGGACAGAATATTTAAAATCAGACTCTGGTCCAATATACATCCAGGACACAATCATCTCAGAAATCCAGAAGGTAATCCTTTTCCAGATAGCCACTGCTGCTGCTGCTTAACATTATTCTCTGCAGTCATCTCTCTGACTTCTCTGTTTCCTAGTCTCCTTTCTGTGGATCCTTTCATGTTTATTAACTGCTTTCTTCGAACATTTGCAATCATTATAAATGGCAAAAGAAAAAAAAATGTCTCCTGGGTTTTTCAGGAGAAAACAGGCAGATCCTCAAGTTTTGGTGCCTTCTAGGTCTTTGTGAGCCTACAGTGTCTGACATACAAGTGTCTCCTTACAGGAAAGAAAGAAAGAGAGCATGTGTGTGCTACAGAACAAGGCAGAGCAGATACATACTTTCCAGTCAACTCCAGGCACATTTATTCAGCAAACTTCCTCCTAGCTTCTTCACTTACTGCTGCCAGTGAAACCAAATTAATGATCTAGCCAAAATCTTACACTCTCAGAATCATAATTATGTTAATGTTTTTCTCAAAGCCATCTTTTGATTCACTGTATTTACATAAATTTTCAAGTTATTTTTTTTTCCTCACTCAGTCCTTTTAATTTACCACTCCTCCTGGTGATGATGGCATTCCTGATCATCTACATTTCTTACCAGCTGGTTCTTATTTCTTTTCTTTTCTCTGGGATTTTCCCTTCAACTACTATGTGCCCTAAACCCAGAATATGTCTACAAAATCCTTAACATCTACTCATTATCAGGAGCCCCTTGGGAGTGGGCACTGACCTCCTTAGTCTAAACCTTGCTCACAGCACCATCCTAATTTATCTAGGCCTATCTAGAAGGCTAAGGAGAGCGCTTCCCCTCAGGAATCTATGGGAAAGATTTTTCTAATGGAAGAGTGGCATTCAAACTAAATTCTAGTTTTGGCTGCACTGCTGTTGTACTGTGTGGTCTTGGGCAAGTCACTCAGCCTCTTTGGGCTCTCATTTCCTCAGCCATAAAAGAAAGAGGTTGGACTAGAATTGTGTGTTTTGTAAACAAGTTCACTGCTCTCTCAGAGACATATAGAAATATGAAGGGTGGAGCAATTTTGTGAGGGTCACAGTTGGGAAAGGGATAGAAATTGCTTGGCAATTTCTTCTGACCTGGCTTTTCCTCTCAGCATCCTGGCCAGAGAGGAAAAATAAGTAAGAAATGGCTTTCAAATATCTATCTGAGACAAGCGTACCAGGCATCATTGCCAAAGCCCAATGCATAAGATAATTCTAGCGGACCAATAAACAACTTGGACCAGCCTCCATTTGGTCCGGAAGAGAAAATAACAGGAGAAAACATGATCTAATAGCGCAGCAGCACATTTAGGGGCATATGGGACTTCATGGCCAACTTCGTAAACAATAAATATCCCAAGAGTCAGTGCACTGGACTTGGGCCCTTTAGTTAAAATTCCAAATGGGGCGGCCTAGAGGGAAAGCACTTGTGATCCTTAGAAAATTAAGAGCTTCAAGTGTTAGAGGCCACTTAGAATGATGAGGCCTTGATGAGACATCTCAGAGGTCATCTCACCAAAGAGCAGGTTTCAAGGAGAACAATATCTAAGCCATCACCATCACATAGAGTAAGTTTCTCTCACTAAATATCTTCATAAAAGATTCCTCAACTCCCCTTAACACTCATTAAGATCTTCTGAAAATCTAACAGAAAGTTCTCCCTCTAAAATTCTTTTTGTTGCCCCCCCAAATCCATTTATAAAGGACCCCTTGGTTGCTCAAAAACAACTCCATTACAGTCTGCCTAATGATAGAAATGTTCTCCTTTCCCTAAAGGGTCTTTTATTCACCAACCTGGGCTTCCATATTTCTTGGTACAAAAGATATAATGGTATTAGTGGGTATGCCCATAATCATACATACATTAGCTTGCTACAGGAATCACAGGACCAGAAAGGCAGAGGGCCACTTGGAGTAGGAGTGAGGATGGGATGAAGTTAAAGTGCCATGAAGAAAATCAAGTTTGAATTCAGAGTTAACATTCCAGTTTGGTTTAGCCAATTAAGGCGTATTTGTTTTACTGAGAAATTTTAGAAAAATCAAAGACTGACTCACCATTACCTCAAGCAATGTTAAAACTGAGCCATCACAATTGTGAACACTAAAAATGACTCATTTCTGGATTTCCTAGAACTTCATTCTATCAATTGTTTACTATGTAAAAACATAGACTTTTTAGTTGGAATAGAGATTATTTCATTTAGGGTCCTCCCCTACAGATGAATCTAACTACATTCCCAATACATGGGCCTGTAAACCTCAGCTGGAACAAGTTCAGGGATCAGGTAACTAATTCCATCCCGGAATAAATTTAGTGGTCAAAAAAAAAATCTCTGTGATCTTGAGTTCAAATGTTTTTCCTCGAAATTTCTACCATGGGCCTTGGCACTTCTGAAACAACATTAATACATACATATCCTCTGACTCCGGAGAGCCTGTCAAATTTTTAAAAAACAGATGTCACATTCCTCATAAGACACTTTTGGAAAATCGTCCCTTAGTGCTGCAGTCATTTCTCATATTTCATTATTTCAAGATTCTTCATTATTCCATTTAGCATTCTTTAGACAGGTATCTGGAACAAAATGCAGTACTCCAAGACCGTGGGCATTATATCTCAGTCAATACAATCAAACACTGTATCATTTGTGATACAGTCAATTTTCTATGCTTAGTTCATTTCTTTTTTTACTAGTACATATAAAGTTATCATAAAAAGTTAGTTGGTAATGAAAAAGTAATTTTCAGAATGAGAAACGCGAATGACCATGAATCAAACAAAATTAGATGTTCAACCTCATTACTAAGCAGGAAAATGCAAATTAAAACAAAAATGAAATATCATTTCACACTCATCAGATTGGCAAATTTTAAAAGTCTAATGATAGAAGTATTGGCAAGCATGTGGAAAAATAGGAATTCATATACCGCCAGTGGAAGTACAAATTGGTTTAACCACTTTGGAAAGAAATTTGGCAACATATAATATTGAAGATGCACACAACCTACAACCCAGAATTTATATTTCTACAAAGTTTATTACAGAAACTCACACATGCTCACAGGGAATTAGGCCCATGATGTAATTACAACATTGTAATTGCAAAAAGGGGAGACAGGAAAGAAAAGTTCTTTCAATGGCAAAGGGTTAAATGCATTGTTATACCTATGCAGAGAAATACTACGTAGCATTTAAAATGAACGGAACATGAATAAATCCTGAAAACATAATATTGAGTGAAAAAAGTTGTAGATGAATATGTATACTATAATATTTATATATTTTAAAACACATTGAACAATTTTAAGCATTACTTGCAGTCAAATGTGTGTCTATATAGGATATATATGTGTATATATCCTATTTTAGAGTAATCTTTGCCTCTAGAAAGGAGGAGGAAGATGAACAAGATCAAGAAAAAAGTATTCTAATGTCTCTGTAACATTTTATACCCATAAAAATACTGATGTAAGTATGGCAAAATATTAATATCATTGAATTTGGATGGTATGGTTGTCTGTTGTAGTCTTAACTTTTAGTTTGTTTAAAAATATTTCATATTTTCAAATAAACTATAAAACAATGCAAAATTTGGAAACTAGTTTAAAAGTGTAATAAATAAATGAATTATTACATAAAGGATAATATTGTCAACATTGTTTTATTTTGATCCAGATTTTTTTACATTTTGTTTTGAAATAACTATCGTCTTATATAAAACCTGCAAAAATAGTAGGAAGTGTTTATGTATACCCTTCACCCAGTTTTCCCTAATGTCAAAAATTTACATAACCTTAGTGCAATTATCAAAATCAGGAAGTTAACATTGGTACAATATCATCAATACAACTATAGACCTTATTTGAATTTATCCAGTTTTTTCTCTACTGCCCTTATACTATTCCAGGATGCTACACTTCATTTAGTTATTGTATCTCCTTAGTCTCATCCAATCTGTGACAGTTCTTCAATCTTTATCTTTCTTGGCCTTATGCTTTTCATCAGAAGGCTTCTCAATTTGGATTCTCTAGCCTTTTCTAATGATTAGATTGAAATTATGCCTTTTTTGATGATAATACCACAGAAATGATGCTGGATCCTGCTCGGTGCATCATTTCAGGGGATACATCATATTAATAGTCTTATTACTGGTAATGGCAACCTTGATCACTTAGGTTAAGGTGATACCTGTTTTCCCTGTAAAATTACTATCCCCAACTTTGTAATTGATAAATATCTTGGATAAGATACTTTAAGACTACTAACATTGTGTTTCCTCTCAAACCTCACCCACTGATGGTGGCAACTATCAGTAGATTTCGTCTGCAACAATTATTACTGTGATATGTGCCTAATGGTCATTTAATTTTAAAACTTCCTCATTCCTTCTATATTTATTAATTGGAATTCCTCTGTAAGGAAGGGCTTCCACTTATGTCACATTTATTTATGTATTGAATTATAGGTTTATATCAATATGATTCCATATTTATTTTATTCTATGAGTTATAATCCCATACTATCATTATTTATTTTATCAGCCAAATTTTTTCAGCTTTGGACAGTGGGAGTTCCTTGAGATTGGCGCCTGTGTTCTTTGGACATGCTTTCCATCACTTTTCAAACAGTTCTGGTACTACAACGCTCATCTTCTATTTTCCCTGACCCTTCCCTGGAATTAAATGCTCATTTGCTGAACTCTGGTTTCTTTTATTGAAAAATGGCATTTAGAAAACTAGCATCATAGTGTTGGTTGTCCTGTGCCTATGAAAGTTTGCAGTGGGTAGAGAGCAGATTAATCTTAGACCCTCTCAGCAGACAGAGCTTAGAAATGCATGAATGTACAATAACTTGTGCATACACACCTATGAATATTTATTTTTATATCTGTCCCCATATATATTAAGCATACTGTATGTGTGAGCTACATACTCTAATGTGACACCATAATGTCCATTCTGTCCTAGCTTCAGGCCCTTGCCCGTTCCTTATTTGTTACTTCTTTCTCCAACAGTAAGATGATACTGGCACTCATTAACTACAATATAGTCACTAATTTGTTCAGTCTTAGGACACATATAAAATAGTTACAAAATTGCTAAAACATATCTCCTCCTCCACATGAAAAACAGATTTACTAACTAGAGTATAGTATCTGTGTACGATTTTTTTGTCTTTAGCCTTATAGTATCCAGTCAAAATACTACTTTCCAAAGTTACTTATTTTCCTTCCCATCCCATGCACTGTGGTTATATTATTTGTTTGTAATACAGCTAAGTTCATTTGTCGATGTATTTATTTTGTAATTTTCCCACATCCTGGTTGATTTTAATTATTTGTGGGGAGGGTGAGTGGAAATGTGAAATATTACCATGGTATGTCAAAGCTAAACAAAAAGGTATATTCAGGAAAGTGCTTTATCCTCTTTATCCCTACTGTCTCATTTCCATTAGTCCTTTCTTTATAATCCTTTTCCAATCCACTCCCTGTAGGTAACTATTAATAATTTCTACCTCCACTTTCCTATGGTTTTGTTTGTTTTAGAGTGTGTAGGGGTGCGTGTATGTGTGTGTGTGCACAAATGCACAGGTATGAGTATTTTGTTAAGTCGTCTTCTTCCTAATATTAAAAGTAGTAAACTGGCTGGTTTTTGTGTTTTTGTTTCTTGTGTGTATTTGTTTTGTTTTGTTTTGTTTGGATGTTATCGTTACTTTGGGGTTTTCTTCACTTTGCTGAGTTCAACTAACCATATGTTCTACAAAAATCAATTTATAGATAATTTCCCTTTTTTAAACAGCTATATAGTGCTTCATTGTATGGATATTGGTGGGGATATTTGCATTTCTTCACATCTTTTGAGCAAGACACTGACTGCCCTTTGTTCCAGACTATCTTTTCAGTCATATTTGTATAGCCAACAGTCTTGAAATATAGAGATACCATCTTCCTCAGAACAAAGGGCAGGCATGTTTACTGTCTAATATCAAAGATACGCACTCTCTAATCTCAGAATTCCTCAATCGTACAGGAAGTCAATCAGTGTACAGACAGATTATATGAAGGTGTATCTGCCACTATTTGCTTTACCCTGTGGGAATTGGGGCTGATAAAACTGGTGCCAAAAATGGCATACTTTGGCTACATTTACTCTAGGTAATAAACTTTCCTTCATCTCTGACCTAGGAGTCTCATGCCTTCTGTTAGATTCTACAAAACTGTGGCAGTGTTTTGACTTGCAGATAGGGTAAAATTTCAGACACTTCACAGTTCTTGACAGATGTGTCATAATTTATTTAACCACTATCCTATATATGGGCATTTAGGTACCACAGTTCCACAGTTTAATGGCTGCTGATAGAGGACATGAGACCCATAGATTAGAGACAAAGGACTTTATTATGTGTGTATATATATGTGTGTGTGTGTGTGTGTGTGGATATATATACATACATATCCAAGAATAATAAATCACTATTGTTTTAATTTGCATTTCTCTATTAATGAGTTTGAACATATTTATATGATTAGGAGATATATATACTTTTTGGTGAATTATCTGTTTATGCATTTTCCCATTTTTCTATTTTTTCCCCTTTGTCAAGTTTTAAAAGATCTTCATATACTGGGAATATTAACTTATGTCCGTGGTATGTGTTGTAAATGTTTTTACCCAATCAGTTGTCTTTTAACTTTGATTGTTTAAATTTTTCTCATTTCTAATTTTGGTGGGTACATAGTAGACGTGTATTTATGAGATACATGAGATGTTTTGGTACAGGCATGCAATGTGTCTTTTAGCTTTGTTTTTAGTGTTCTGACATGCATTTTTACATTTTTATGTAGACAAATTGATCAGTCTTATTTTCTTGCCGCTGAATTTTGAGAGATAGTTAGAAATCCCTTTTGCACACCAAGATCATAAAGGAATTTGTCTATATTTTCTTCTAATACTTGCATGGTTTTTTTTGTGTGTTTAGATTCTGTTTTAGTCAGAGTTCTCCAGAGAGGCAGAACTAATAGGATATATTTAGAGAAAGAGATATATATGACAAGGGATTTATTAGGGAAATTGGCTCATTTGATTATGGAGGCTGAGAAGTCCATAACATGTCACCTGCAAGCTGGAGAACCAGGGAAGCCAGCAGTGTGGCTCAGTCCATGTTCAAAGGCATTGGAACCAGAGAAGCCACTGGTGTAATTCTGAGTCTGAGGCCAAAGGCCGGAGAATCCTTGTGCAAGTCCCAGAGTCCATAAGTCAGAGAATGTGGAGTTGACCTGTAAAAAGGGCAGGAGGAGCGGGCATCCTGGCTCTGGAAGAGAGAGCGAGAATTAGCCCTTTCTCCTCCTTGTTTTTCCATCTGGGTCCACAGCTGATTGGATGGTTACTGTCCACACTGAGGCTAGATTTTCCCCCATTCAGTCCACTGGCACAAATGCCAATCTCCTTCAGAAATACCCTCACAGACACACATCTAGAGCAGACCAATCTTTCTGTCAAATGCCAAAACACCTGGGTTTCCTGTCCAGCAGGAGAGGGATGCGTTCAGTGCCTACTGAAGCATTGAGAATAATCAGTGCTTTACCAGCTATCTAAATATCCTTTAATCTAGTCAAGTTGACACCCAAAACTGATCATCACAAATCCCTAATCCATTTGGAGTTTGTTCTTATGTACATTGTGAGGTATGGGCCTAATTTTATCTTTTTCACAGTGGCTACAGGTAGTCCCAGCATCAATTATTTAAAAGTTCATCTTTGCCCCAGTAATTTGAGATAACATCTTTATCATATTCTAAATTTCCTTGTGTATATGGGACAGATCCTTTACTTTCTATTTTATTACACTAATCTATTTTTTCTATTCATACACTAATACTATGTCTTCCAGTTTTTCCAATGCAATTGTTAAACATGATTGAGATCATAAGGTATAAGCAATTTTGTATACTGCTTTTTCACTTCACATTATAGCTGAAATATTCGGTAACATATTGAAATCATTTTAAGAAGTTGCATAATGTTCTGCGTTATTATTATAATTTACTTTAACATTCCTCATTTTTGGACATTTGGATTACTTCAATTTTTTCTATTATAAATCATACAGTAATAAAGAGATACTTGCTTTTTTATTAAACTTTTTATTTTGTGATAATTGTAGATTCACAGACAGTTATAAGGAATAATACAAGGAGATTTTGTGTGCCTTTTGCCCAGTGTCCCCAGATATAATATCTTGCAGAACTGCAGTACAGTATCACAACCAGGATATTGATATAATCAAGATACTGTACATTTCCATCACCACAAGGATCCCTCATGTTTTCTTTTTATAGCCACACACATTTCCTTTCCACTTCCACCCTCACCCCATATATACCCTCCTTAATCCCTGGAAATCACTAATCTGTTTTCCATTTATATAATGCCATCACTTTAAGAATAAATTATACAGTATGTAACATTTTCTGATTGGCTTTTTTCCACATAGCATAATTATCTGGAGATTCATCTAAATGTCATATACATCAATAGTTTGTACTTTTATGTTGCTGAGCAGTATTCCATGAAATAGATTTACTATAGTTAATTTAATCATGTATCACTGAAGTACATTTAGATTGTTTCCAGTTTGGAGCTATTTCAAATAAAGCTGATATGAACATTCAGGCACAGGAATTTTTGTCAGCATAAGTTTTCATTAATCTTAGAAGTATGCCCAAGAGTACAACTGCTAAGTTATAAGGTAGTTTCTGTTTTTTAAGAAATCATGAAGTGTTTCCTCCCATTTTATTTCCTGGAAGAGATTGTGTAGATATTATAGAATTGGTGTTATTTCAGAATTGGCGTAGATTGCTCCAGTGAAATAATATGGGTCTGGAGATTTCTTTATTTTGAGTCTTTAAATTATGCATTTAATTTCTTTAAGAGTTTCAGGGCTATTAAAATTACCTATTTCATATTAGGTGAATTGTTTTAGTTTGTACTTCTCAAGGAATTGGTCCATTTTCATCTAAGTTGTCAAATTTATTTGAAAAATTGTTCATAGTATTCCTTTATTACCCTTTTGATGTCTGCAGAGTCTCTAGTGATATTCATTCCTTATATTGGTAATTTGTGTCTTTTCTCTTTTTTCGGTATTTCTAGAAGTTTGTCAATTTTATAGATTTTTAAATAGCTTTTGTTTCATTTATTTTCTTTATTGTTTTTCTGTTTTAATCTTCATTGATTTCTGCTTTTACATTTATTATTTCTCTCCTTCTGCTTAATTTGGGTTTATTTCGCTCTTCTTTATCTAGGTTATTGAAGTGGAAGCTTAGCTTGATTTGAGATGTTTCTTCTTTTCTAATCTAAGCATTTAGAGATGTAAATTTACCTCTCGGCACTGCTTCAGCTCTCTTATATATTTTGATGTGCTCTATTTTCACCTTCATGAAGTTCATTTTTTTAATTGCCATGAGATTTGCTCTTTGACAAATGAGAGTATTTTGTCTAGTCTCCAAGTGTTTAAAAAATTTTATTATTTTTATGTTATTTATATCTACCTGGATTCCATTATGATCACAGAACACACTCTGTGTGGTTTTAATTCTTTAAAATATATTAAAGTTTGTTTTGTGGTCCAGGATAATTGTATATTGCTATATGTTCCATAGGCATTTGAAAATAATGTTTATTCTACTTTCATAGGTTAAAGTATTCTATAAATGCCAATTATATCCTAATGATTGATGGTATTATTGAGTTCTATATCTTTGCTGATTTTCTGTCTACTTGTTCTCTCGATTGTTGAGAGAAGGGTCTGAAAGTCTCCAACTATAATTGTCAATTTGTCTATTTATCTTTCCAGTTCTCCTCGTTTGTGTTTCACATATTCTTCAGTTATATTATTTGGTGCACACACATCAAGGATTGCCTAGTCTTCTTGGTAGATGGACCTTTTTATCATTACATAACAATTGTTTGATGTTAATATAGTCAATTAATTTAGTCCTGTATTGAAGTTTGTATGATATGTATTTTTCATCCTTTGACTTTTGATCCACCTATATGATTATATTTCAAGTGGTACTTGTATAGACAGCATGTGGTTTCTTAATCCACTCAACCAATCTCTGTCTTTTAATTGATATATTTAGACAATTTACATTTAATGTGATGATTCATATGTCAAGACTTAAGTTTTCCATTTTTGTGTATGTGTTTTGTTTTTTCTATTTTTCATTTCTTTCTGTTTTCTTTTTCCTGTCTTTCTGTGGGTTACTCAAACATTTTTTAGAATTCCATTTGATTTATATATAGTGTTTGTGGGTATATCTCTTTTTATAGCTTTGTTAGTGGTATGACATTTTATATATATATATATATATATACACATACACATACACATATATATACACACACACACACATATAAAAAAATCACAGTCTACTGGTGCTGACAATTTATCAGTTCAAATGAAGTTTAGGAATCTTACCTCTCATAATGTCCCTTTACTCTCCCTATTTATAGTATAATTGATTTAAATACTTTCTCCCTATATATTTAGGATTATATCAATGTTATAATTTTTGCTTCAATTGTCAACCATAATCCAGAAAACCCAAAAGGAGAAAGTTTATTATATTTGCCCATATTTTTCCTCTTTCCATTGTTCTTTCTTCATTTCCGACATTCAAAGATGCCTTCTTTAATCATTTGCTTTCTTTTTAGAGAGGTTCTCTTAGCTATTCTTATAAACTAGGTATTTTGGTAATGAATTCTCTATTTTCTTTATTTGAAAATGTCTTGATTCCCCCTTCATTCTTGCAGAATATATTCATTGAATATAGAATTCTGAGATGACAAGTCTCTTCTACCAGTGCTTGAAAAAAATATAATGCCACTTCCTCTGGCCTTCATGTTTTCCAGTAGGAAATCTGGTGTCTTTCAAATAGTTTTTTCCCCCATAAGTAAAGTGTCATTTTTCTCTAACTGTTTTCAAGATTTTTCCTTTGTTTCCATTTTCAGAAATTTGACTATGATGTGTATTGGTGTAGACTTCTTTGGGTTTATCCTATTTTAGAGTCACTCTGCTTCTTGAATCTATAGGTTAGTCTTTTACCAAATTTAGGAAATTTCAGTCATTATTTCTCTGAGAATGTTTCCAGTCCCAACCTTTTTTCTCTCTTTCCATGATCCTAAACATACAAATATTAGAAATTTCATTGTAACCTGGCAGGTCTTTTAGGCACTGTTCATTTTTTAAGATATTTTCACACTGTTGGTGAGATTAACTTATTTATAGTGTTCTATCGTCAAATTCACTGATTCCTTCCTTTGTAGCCTCCGTTCTTCTGTGGAGCCTGTCCATTGAGATTTTTGTTTCAGTTATTGTATTTTCCATTCCTAAATTTTTCATTTAGTTCTTCTTAGTATTTTCTATTTCTTTGCTTTAACTCTATTTCGTTGTTGATACTTCGTATTTTTTCATTTGTTTTAAGTTTATTCTAATTATTTTTGAAGCATTTTTACTATGGCCACTTTAAAGTCTTTGTCAAACAACTCTAACATCTCTGTCATCTTCGCAGTAGTATCTATTCATCATCTTTTCATTAAGTTCAGATTTTCCTAGTTCTTGGTATGATAATTGATTATTATGTTGAAGCTTGGTGTATCGTGTAACTTGTATTATGAAACTTTGGATCTTACATAAAACTTCTCTTTTAGCTAGCTTTCTTTGGCACTGCTGTGGCAGGGGAAGGGATAGATTTCACCTTGTTACTGCCAGGTTAGAAGTCTAGGTACCCCACTCAGCCTTTAGTGACCCTTAGGTGGATGGGTTCCTCATTACCTCTGGGCAGAACTGAGAGTTCTGTTTTCCCACTAGGCCTTTCTTGATATGACCCTGGCTGGGAGTGATAAAAGTCCTTGTTAATGCTCCCCATGTAGACTCCACTGACACCACAGGGGGGTGACCTTGTTAGCAGTGGGCAATTATAACAGTCCTAATCTCTATGATACCACCCTAGTTGGAAATGGGAAGGGTGCTTCGTTAGTGTCAAGTGGAAGTGGAACTCCTGAATCTACATGTGGTCTCCACTGACATCACAGGTTGGGCAAGGGGAGTTGGTTACCAACCCAGATTCTTACTTCATTTTCTCTGTATTCGCCCTGGTAGGGGGTGACAGGAGAAGGTGGACTGCCTTCCTGACGAGGGGTGGATGTTTAGGCTTCCCATTTGGCCTTCGCTGGCATGGGTGGGGTTGGGACCACAGTTTTTTCTGTGGTGTTTGGCTTGAGTGAAACTGTACCTAAAAATTTTCTGTCTTGGTAGGTTGACCCTTTTTTAGTCCTTTAGCTTATGAGAGTAGGCTTTCGTTAGGATTTTTTGGTCTGTGCCTTTTGGTCTTTCTAGTTACTGGTGTCTTCAGTTCCAAGTCTGAGATATGTAGAGCAAAAGCAGAACCCACAGAACACATCACCATGACATTCCTGGAGTCCAGAGGTCCCTAGAAAGTCTGCGTTCTTCATTTACCTATAATAGTCTACTTGGTTTTATATATAATGTCCATGATTTTTCATTGTACTTAGCAAGATGAATAGGAAAAAATGTATCTACTCCATCTTCCCAAAACCGTAATCTTTTGTTTTTAAAATTTACTATTTCTGTAGGATAAAGCACATAAAATGCAATTATTGGAGCAAAGTATAAAATCATCTCAAAGGATCTTAGTACATATTTTCAAATTGGTTTTCAGAAATGTGTATCAATTATTATTAGGTTTATATGTCATATGGAATGTTTTTTATTATACCATGTTCTCTCTAGTATTATGTATTACTGTTTGTTAAGTCTTCCCTAATTTGATAGGCAAATGTAGAACTTCATATTTGTTTTAAGGTATAATTTTGTGGTAATTAGTAATAGTTAACATTTGGTTTATTCAAATTTTAATAGCCACTACTAACTTTACTCTCATGATTTTTTAGTCATACTTTTTTACCCTTTTTTTATATTTCTCTTATCGTTTATCTTTTATTATTTATATATTTAAATATTACCTTTTATGTATATATTTGTTGCAATTGGTAGCAAACCTTTATTTCTCTATATTATGTATTTTGGTGTACATACATTTTAACATTTTTATCTAGTTAAATCTACTGATATTTTTGTATATGATTATTTTTGACAACTGTAAGGTTAGCAAATGTTTTCCAATGCAGAAATTCAATAAATATTTCCTCTGTTTCAAGTTTCTTTTTTGTTTATCACATGTACAATTATTAATTTGTCTCATATTTATTTTGGTGCAAGACATGAGATGATATACAAAGGATGATTTCTATGTTTTACATGTGGCTCCCTAATTGTTCTAAACCCATTTACTACTTTTCTTCAAAACATTTTCTAGAAATTCTCATGTGATCTCAGCTAAAGACCTATCATAGGACATTGAATTCTCAGTTGACATGCAATATCCTCAAATATTGGGGCTGAAAGAGAAGTCAACATCATTTGACTGATGACCAGAGAACACGGAGGTAATGTGGTTTCTTCATATTTTGAGGGAATGAAACAATTAAAATGACAAATGAGTCCTCCAGGGTCCAATCAATATTAACAGCAAGCACATACTGCAGAAATTCTTCTTAGAGGACCCTGAGGAAACCCTTATCACCTAATCAAGCGGAGGGGCCTAACGTTCTGGGGGAATTTCATGCATCTGGTGGGATCCAATATAGGTCCAAACTGATGAAAATGTCAAAACAATCTTGTGATAAAATATAGAAAAGGATGGCTTTGGCCAGGCACAGTGGCTCACGCCTGTAATCCCAGCACTTTGGGAGGCTGAGGCGGGTGGATCACCTGAGGTGTGGAGTTCGAGACCAGCCTGACCAACATGGAGAAACCCCGTCTCTATAAAAAATACAAAATTAGCCAGGCGTGGTGGCGCAAGCCGGTAATCCCAGCTACCAGGGAGGCTGAGGCAGGAGAATCACTTGAACCCAGGAGGCAGAGGTTGCGGTAAGCCAAGATCGCACCATTGCACTCCAGCCTGGGCAACAAGAGTGAAACTCTGTCTCAAAAAAAACAAGAAAAGAAAAAGAAAAGGATGGCTTCAAGTTCATAGCCCACCACCACCAAGAACATGACCTATTTGAGGCTATGTCAGTTTGCTGCAAAATTCATTTTACATAGTAAAATTTAAGCTATTTGAAGCCTGCACCATCAGATTTCCATTATGTGAACAAGATGGTGAAATTTATCTGCTTCATGCTAGATGACTTAAGCCACCAGGGTCAGGAACTAAGATGCATTTTAAATGACATAAGCCATGCTATAGAAAAAGTCAGCCGTTTCTCGAAATAAAAAGAAATGTAGAGTCCATAACCATGTGATTTCCACATGCAGACAATTCCTTCATCTTGTCTCTCTTTCTCTGGGTTCTCTATGCCTACTATGTATCAGTTATGCCCCTTCGGTCCTTGCCTTCCTTCTTTCAGACCACCCTTCCAGAACTGGCATCCCTTCTCCCTGGTAACAATTCAGACTTCCTTCTCTCCTGCCTTGTTGGCCAACATACTAACTCTAGTCTCAAGATGCTCCTTACTAGCTTCTTGAAACTGGCATTTTTGATAACTCATATAAGCAGATACCTTGAGATAAAACTTAACATGTTGGTATTCACAAATTTCCCCTTTACCTACTTAGCTTTTTCTCCCAGCCTCACTCTCTGAACAGAAAGAGCCAAAGCTGCTTAGAAGGGTTATCACAAGAAAATCAATCAGGATAATAATTATAATTACCAGAGGAGTTGTATGCATAAAAGGGAGAGAGGGAGAACTAAATAAACAAGGTAGCATATGAGGATAGGCAAGATAGAGGGTCTGGAACATAAAAGAGTAAGAGACGCCGGGCGCGGCAGCTCACGCCTGTAATCCCAGCACTTCGGAAGGCCGAGGCAGGTGGATAACGAGGTCAGGAGTTCAAGACTAGCCTGGGCAACATAGTGAAACCCCATCTCTACTAAAAATAGAAAAAATTAGCCGAGCCGGGCGTGGTGGCAGGCGCCTGTAATCCTAGCTACTCGGGAGGCTGAGGCAGGAGAATCTCCTGAACCCGGGAGGCAGAGGTTGCAGTGAGCCAAGATTGCGCCACTGCACACCAGCCCCTGTGACAGTGTGAGACTCTGTCTCAAAAAAAAAAAGAAAAAAGAGTAGGAGACTGAGTTTGGAGGGTTAGAAAATAGTATAGAACAAAACATTTAATAGAATTTTCCAAGATCATTCTTAGTGTGTAAGAGAGATATTGAATAAATATCAAAATGTACCTCTAGGTCTTGAGATTAAAAATGCAAAACTATTCTAGGACCAGAGCTGCACTACTAGCAACACATTTATAAATATTTCATATTAAACCAATCATTCCTCTACAGTTTGGGTGTCTTGTGGAGGAGAAGGGAGATGGTGAGATGGTATCTCTTCTAACAGAGTATCAGAGAGGCCTACATGCCACTCCTATTAAACCAATAATACCTTGAAGCCAAGGAATTTGTCTGATTCATAATTAAATTGCCAGTCCCTAGTACAGAATCTCAATCCCTGGTACATAGTGGGCGTTTTATAAATGTTAGTGAATATATGACATACAAACTTCATGTGCTAGTTCCAGGCTAAATTTATCTGAATGGTTTCTGAAAATCAGATCAGTCCGTTCTTTCTGGATGATAACATCTCAACACTACCAAGATAGTCTTTCTGTGGGAAACCCACAACATAGGGTTTCAAACATAGGGTTACAAACGCTACAATTCAACCACTGAAGTTCAAATTAGACTAGACCATCATGATCATCCCTGATTCCCAAAGAAGAGATGAAAGTGGATCAGCAGGTAGGAGCCAATGTAGAGATTTCATAATAAAACACGTTAAGACTTTTAAATAACAGATTTATAATAATTCTAACAAAACAGGCTTCAGAATTGACTAGGAATCTTTGCAGTATCAAAGATTAGATAGACCAAAGTCTGGCCTGTGGGGGTGGAACTGAATATGGTCAAAAGGCTTAAGGATAAAGACAGGGTTAACTAATGCAGCTTATATTCCTGTAAATGAGACATATTTTTAAACATACCCTAAAGGAAAGTTTGTGTGTATTGGCTTAAGATAATTTTTCAGTTCACTGTAGATATAATAATGAATAAAACACTGTTCTTTGCTAAGAGGAGTTAGAACATTATTTACACATAATTCAGTAAATAAAGGCTGCAAAAAATTGGTGCTAGATAGTTAAGTCCCCTCACCTATACAAAAGGCCTTTATTCTTTATATCTCCTTTTTCTAGGGTAAGAGTTGTTTTGCTGAACCATTATAGGCAAGCTAAAAAGGGAGGAGAGGGAAAGTGAAAAGAAAGGAGGAGGGGAGGCAAAAGAGGGGAGAAGGGAAGGGAGGGAAAGAAAGAACAAGGAGAGGAGGAAGGAGAGGAGAAAGGATAAGAGGCATCTATTTCTGGAAATATTGTAAGTTAAATACCCTGAATAACTGCTACTGATAGAAGCAACTAAAACAATGGATAACAAAATGTATAGAAATGCATTTTTAGAGACACTGCGAACTGGCACAAAAGGATCCACAGTTTCCAAAAGTTGAAATGAAACCCAAATCATGGGGAAAAAAATAAGCACCACAACTAGATTTTCCTTAATGGCTTCATTTGAACCCTAAAGACTCTATGTTTCTGTGTATCAGCAATATGAGTTCTGGGTGTAGGGAACAGAGGATAAAATCCCAAGCCCTTGAAGGCTCCCCTCAGAGAGAGGATGAATGAGAAATAACCCCTGCTACACAGAAGGGGATAACAAGAATTACAAATCCTCAAAATTTTGGCACTAGATAGAGGTGAAGAAACATTACCTGATAATTTGCAACAACAAGCCAGTCCTCATGGTGTTTTGGTCCATATTCATGTTATCTGAAAAACCTTACTCAGATAATATGATCTAAAGTGATCCCAGATTGGTAGACACTTCAGGTCCTTGGGTGGATAACTATAATCCTACCTGGAAGAACGCAATTTCAACCCAAGCCTAAAAGAATTCTTATAGAAAAATTCCCAACATAAATAAAAAGTTCACAACAGAGGAAAAAAACAAAAGAATAAAAAGGCTCCTTGACTTAGGACTAGAGGAAATACACAAGGATCTGCCCACAAACACAGTAACAAACACTTCAGATATCATTTAAATGTGGAACATAAATTACTTACATTTTATTAAGTCCTTAGAAATAGAAGATAAACTTGAAAACAAGAAGGAAAACAAGAGACTGAAAAACAACCACTAGATGAAAAATCCTCTAAGTAAGGGTAAATTAAACAGTGGATTGGAAACTGCCAGAGAGAGAATAACTTTATGACTTCCACATAAGAAGGTTTTCTTACACAGAACTCTAAAATACAAACCATAAAGAATAAAATAATTTGATTCTGTATCGCCTCCATATAGTATTTCCTATAGGCCAAGCATCATTCTCATGACTTTACATGCACATATGTAATTCTCCCTGTAAACCATTAAAGTTGACATCATTATTATCCTCATTTTGCAGATGACAAAACTGAAGGGATGGGACCTAAATTAACTTACCCAAAGTCACACAGCTAACAAATGCAGGTTCTGAGATTTAAGTCCAGGCAGTCTGGCTCCGACATCTGTGCCCTGGAGTAAAGATTTATAAATCTGAATACATTAAAATTTTAAAAAACTTTTCATCAAAAGACACCTTAAAGAAAGCTACAAGATAAACACTAACTGGGAAAAGTTATTTCCAACATATTTAACCACCAAAGTGTTCATGCCCAGATTCTATACTAAACTCCTCAAGCCAATGCTGGCATTGAGCCATTTATGTTCTGCTGGTCATTTTCCAAATAATAACCTAACCACATGGATATCACCGCAAATTAGTTTCCACAACTCCACTCACTCAAGTTTAATTTTTCTCACAATCAGTTTACCTGGGATTGGGTTATGTTATTGTACATCCTGTCCATTACAAATATCCTTTGTCTTTGAAAACCACTGGCCTCAAATTTCCTTTAGAATGAATACAGTAAAAAATTTCTGAGAGACCTGAACAGTTTTCTGGAGACACCAGGAGTGTGTAGTGATTCTTTAAAGATTGGACTCTAGCCCCACCACCCACTTACTCTGCAAATATGGGCAAGTTATTTAAACTCGTTGAGCTTCAGCTTTCTCATGTGTAAAATGAGGAGCATTGCCACAATTGAGTAAGATAATGTAGGTAAAAGAGCACCTCCTGGGAGTTTCTCAAAAGATTATATACATAGAGTTACCGTACAACTCTGTGATTCCACTCCTAGGTTTATACCCAAGAGAAATGAAAACATATGCCCACACAAAACTTGTACACAAATGTTCATAGCAGCAATATATACATAATAGCCAGAAAGTGGAAAGAACTCAAATGTCCACCAACTTATGAATGGATACACAATGTATGATATACACATGCAATAGAAGATGATTCCATAATAAAAAGGGATAAAGGTCTGATTCATGCTGCAACATGGATAAACTTGAGAACATTATGCTAAGAGAAAAATTCCAGACACAAAGAACCACATATTATATGATTTCATTTATATAAAATGTTCAGAATGGAAAAATATATATGGACAGAAAATAGATTAGTGGTTGCCAGGGGATTAGGGGAGGGAAGAATGAAAGTAACTGCCAATTGATACAGAGTTTATTTAGGGGTGATGAAATGTTCTAAAGTTAGATATAGGGATTTTTGCACAATTATGTGAATACACCAAAATCCACTGAATTGTAGACCTTAAAAGTGTGACATTCATAGTATTTAAATTATATCTCAATAAGGTTGTTATTTTGAAAAAGAACATATCTGCAGCTTTTGACACACAGTAAGTGCTCAGTAGTTACTGTTATTTTTACTCTTTTTAGCAGTCCATATGTCTTCTAGCATCCCTAAATTGTTTTGACCAATGGAAGTATTTTTTTAATTTCAAAAAAAAAAAACATAGTCCCAAATATCCATGTGCAAGAAACAGCATGGAAAACTTGAGAGGAGGGCCCAAGAAGACCTTTGCTAGGTGAGATGAAGAGACAGCCATGCTCTGGTATTGGAACCTGGGAGGACCCTTAGGTATGGTAAGCTTTAGAGCTACTTGATGACTCTCAGGACTCCCTTGTGGGTACAAAGAACAGGTGGCTGCTTTCACAGTAATTATGCCAGCAATAAATTAAATTAGCTAGCATTCATTTTCCAGCTAGGTGCCAATCACCCTCTTTGTGTTACCTCATTTAATCCTCACCACTTACCTATAATTTTTATTCTATTCTAATCCCCATTTCACAGATAAGGAAACTAAGGTAGAGAGCAGTCATTTCCAGAACCAAGGTTTTTCACCATTATCATGCCACCTCTGACACAATCTTGGGAACCCAAGGAATTCTTCCCATATTTATTTAGTCATCACCATAGATAAACACATATAGGCTTACTATACCTGAGGCAGTGGTCTAAGTGTTACATATAGGTATGTTCATGTATTTAATTCTCACAACTCTCAGATGTAGCTGGCATTATTATTCTTATTTTCAGACACACATGATGCACAGAGAGGTTAGATGACATTCCCATGGCCACACAGTAGGTAGGTGACAGGATTGTTATTCGAATCTATATAGTCTGACTAGTAGGGTCTGCCCTCTTAATCACTCTGACGTATTGCTTCTCTAGCTGATGCATACAGTACTGGCTACATACCAAAACCTTGTCTAAGCCTTCCACATTTTGTTTTAAATCTTCAGAACAAAACTAGGTAATAGGCATTATTGTAAAAAATGTATTTTAGAGTAGCATGAAAATAAGTATAGAGGGTTAAAATATTCTGCACTCAATGAACAAGTTTCAAAGCCAAGACAATTTGATTTATATCAAAGTGATTTGGCACAGGAGTCCAGGCTTTTAACCACTACTCCACACTCCCTCAGCAGAGAATGAAATTTCTAGAAGTAGAGACAATGTTTATCATCATGCAATCAGAGATAAAGCTAAGACTGAAATATTCAAAATTTTTAAATGAAACAAACTAATACAAACAAGCAAATAACTTCTCCGCTTCCCCTGGCAGGATCAGGGATCACTGGACATCAGAGAATCCTGGAATTGGATGAGGAGGATATTTGCTTCCCCAAACATCAAGCTTTCATTATATCTCAGAGATTTTCTGTAGGACACACCTATCCTGTATTTAAAAAGCTGATTGGCCAAGTTGAATCAAAAAATGAGCTAATGAGCATAGTTCTTCCCCACTACCGAGTAGCTTTCCATCCCATGTTCCCTAAAGTGAAATGATGTGAGTCATGTCCATTTCCAGTTGCAGGTTCCTGAAGTTCTCTAGCCCTGCACCCCCACAGACTTGTACCACTTTGATAATGGCCTATGAAAACCTCCCCTCTGCTTCTCAAAACACACCTGTCCAAAGCAGACAGGGGGCATAAGTTTCACTTCTTTGCTTTGACACTCAGGAGCAGCCGTTTTTCCTCTTTTGTAGAGTTGAGAAAGCAATCTACTTAATGCCATTATTCTCTTATCCAATAATCCAGTTTGAGGCATGCCCAAGCCTAGAGCCTCTTCCTGACCTCTCCTCACTTCTGCCAGTACTGGGGCTATTTCTTGCACTTTCACTCTCAAAGCCGAATGTGACTGAAAGAAATATATAAAATAGAGCATTTTGGGGTCATTGTTTAGCATTATAGCTACAAGTTTGATTGGAGAGAAGACTGACACTACTGGTTAAAATGAAGTCTTTGTATTAATCTATGAATATCATCCAGGGCTTTGAAGAACAGCCGTTTTGCAACTTGCCAGTTTCATCCATTTGAAATAAATTATAGATGGTATATTTGTCCTCATGAGTTATCAGTTATATTCACGTGCATATATGTCCTAAAAATAAATATATAGTCTCAGAGCCACACATATTCCCAGCAAGTGACAAGGATTTACACACCAACATCAGCAACTTTGTAAGGAAGCTTTGTCCTTCTCATCATTCTTTTTTCTTGGTGCCAGCAGAGATTCACAAGTAGCAGTCAGCAGCAGCACTATCAAAATGTATTTTTAAGCCCATTGTGTTGTTTTGACAAACTAAACGATTAATTAACAGCAATCTAGCAAACACATCTCTACTTACAGCTCAGAGTGAAACACACAGATCGCCATAACCATTCTATAGTCACCATTTACTGCGGAAGAATACTGCCTAATTAATTATAATTGATCACAAAGATTAGATTCAAATTCCACTAGCAGGGCAGAAGAAGCCCAAACAGAGGAAATAAATCAGAAAACTATTCTCTGAATCCATAATGAACTAACAAGCTTTGGAGATAAACAGATTTGTTTTAATTGTAGTTTTTAAAAAATAATTTAAGAACACTTCGAGGTCTTTGGAGAGAGAATATAGATTGGGAAAAGGGTAGAGCCAAACTCCAGAAAGCATGGATTCAGGTGAATGCTGAAGGTCTGGTCTCTGACTCAGTATTTAAGAAAACTGTAACGTGTCCCACACAGTGGGGATTAGGTACGTGACCTGTTAATCATGTTCTCCCTGAACCAAAGACAACTCCTTGGAAGCTGGAAGAACACACAGCTTTCCCTTCTTAGTTCTCATAGTGAATGTCCACTTTTCCTACCCACCACCCATTTCCCCTCCCTCTGACTATAGAGTCTCCCCTCCTAGCCATGGGCATGGATACAGGATCTAGACACGTCAACTCTCCACTCCCTGGCCCCAGTCCATTGCTCAAGCCAAGATGAGGACTTGAGACCCACCGAAAGCCTTCTGAAAGACTTATAAAACTAGAGTTGGAAGAGAGAAACTTCATTCCATATCCAGCCCCCTTTCTTCTTTGCCTGGGAAGTTGCAAAGAAGTAAACTCCATGACGGATGCAGAGAAAAGATATGGAGAGTGTAGTCCTAGCTCCAGTTAGTAGGTTCTCAGGTTTCTGAGAGTTCATGAAATCTGTCTTTCAAGAGACTTATTTTTGCTTTAGGTAGTTCAAGTTGGGTTCTAAGAGAGTCCTAACATTCTGCCATGTAAGTTAACTAAGTCTAGAAACTCCTCAGTGAAGAAGTGTCCATTATAGAAATAGTCAGATACAGGATTAAGGCAACTCTGGATCAGAGGGAAGCCTTTTACAAATTCTTGGCTTGGCTGCTGGAGTCTCATCTTCTTTACAGGCTACACTAAAACTGCGGGTCTTAGGGTCAGAACTGGGTAGTGGAGAGATCAAGAGCATTGTAGTGATAAAGATCTGGCTACATGTTGTGGCTCCTTGATCTTAACCAAATGTATGAACCTTTCTGAACAATAAATTCCCAATTTGTAAAATTTGGATAATAATCCTTCATTGGAGTTGGTGAGAATTGAATGAGATATGCATGAAAAGTTAACAAATAACAGTACCTGAAACAATACATATGGACTCCCAGCTTAAATATGACATCACAACTCTGCCATTATTGTTGCTTTCCTACTCTATCTTGACAACTGAACACTACAGTACACAAACCTTCTTTCTCCCAGCACAAGAGAACATGGCAAATGAGTAATTAGGAGCTAAAATCCTGTCCCATCTATAAAATATTAAAATCTGATTTTAGCTTAGAGCTTGCTAGATGTAATAGATATACAAGAATAGTCATGGATTTATTAATGTAGTTGGTTGTATTAGTAATGACCTCACTAATTTTAAATAACTTGGGAGAAGGCCAGCCCAGTTATGGGATACTTTTTTAAAGTACACTTTAATTGCTTTCAAACATATTCAGTAACTAAAATAATTCTGAAAAGAATTGCCTAGGAGAATCTATTATGTGATACAGTGACAAAAATGATTTATAATTAGTACATCAAAAGTTAGTATATAAAATATCAGGTTAATTATCATCATCTATGGTGGAACAAAAAAGGTCTTGCTGTCATACCAGAAAAGCTGGCTTCTCCATATCCTTGCTTATGAAATAGGAATGAAAATGCCTAAAACATGGCATTACTGTGTGGCTTAAAATTAAATGAGTGAGAGTGAAGTTATAAACCCTGTAAGGCAGAGTTTATATGTAGCTCATGATGGTATCCCACAAGAGTGCCTGACACTGGGCAATCTCTGCATAAATACATAAATAGATGAGTAAGTGTGCAAGTACATAATACAAAGCTTAGCCTGTAAGGTACCAGGACTTGGTGTTTCAGGAAGTACCTCTATGTCTCTCTACCCTTTGGGTGATCTTCCACTCAAAGATCCTTTGAATATGTAGAACGTTTGGGGTCTTGCTCTTACACTGGCTATCTTTACTGGGAATCACTCATTGGAGTGGGTGTCCAGCAGCCTTGCTTATACCCCATGGACTGGTCATTTTGGCCACATTTTTTTGGACCAGAGATGGACATTTGACCCAATAAGTTTTCATTCGATTTTTACAACTCAGAGTTTGAAATTGAGGCTAAGAGAGTCTACCTCTTTGCAGGTCAGTTGCTAGAACAGTAACATATAAACTGAGGAGCTATGACAAACCATATGCCATCATGTGGACCACAGAAGCAGGTCTGAGAGGAAAACAAAGAGGCTTTCAGAAAGAGAAAATATTCCCTTCCTAGTTCAAGGTCCTAGTTAAAGTCTAACTGTTTCCCTGTCCTTGGGATTTATAAGATGTTCTCCATATCCTTATGATAAATTATCCCTTTGTACTAGCTCAGGATATAAGCAAAATAACTTCAGTAAAACAGGGACTGGATAAGGAATCAGTTATTTTAAAAAGGCAAATAGATCAATAAGGGGTACACAATCTGCCCGAGATACATTTTTTTTTTTTTTTTTTTTAGTCTACGGCGGTGGGCCAAAGGTATGCTTGTGTTGATGGTAGATTTACATATGTGCTGATGTATTTGTATGAATGGCTCAGAACTTTTTAGGATCAGCTGACTGTGTTATAACACTTTCTTTCACATTACCTGATGTTTTAATTTTTTTATTTGTAATGTTACAACTTCTAACATCTATTTTCTTTACTACTGAACAGAAGAGGTCACTGAGAAAGAAAGAAAAAGTGACTTATCCAAGATTTTATTTTCACGTGCGTCCATGTGAAGACGAGTCACGGCACCAAATTTCACGTGCGTCCGTGTGAAGAGACCACTAAACAGGCTGTGTGTGAGCAACAAGGCTGTTTATTTACCTGGGTGCAGGCGGGCTGAGTCTGAAAAGAGAGTCAGCGAAGGGAGATAGGGGTGGGGCCGTTTTACAAGATTTGGGTAGGTAAAGGAAAATTACAGTCAAATGGGGGTTGTTCTCTGGCGGGCAGGAATGGGGGTCACAAGGTGCTCAGTAGGGGAGCTTTTGAGCCAGGATGAGCCAGGAGAAGGAATTTCATAAGATAATGTTATCAGTTAAGGCAGGAACCGGCCATCTGGATGTGTGTGTGCAGGTCACAGGGGATATGATGGCTTAGCTTGGGCTCAGAGGCCTGACATTTATAGTCAGCAAGAAGCAAGAAACACAACTCAACCCCAGCCTTTCTGTCTATAAGTGCCATGCTCTTTCCAAACCAAGCTCAAGAATGGGAGGAAAACTGCATGGGTATTTTGGACTTGAAGGCAGCGGATCTCAACCATTTTAACATGGGAAAACTTTTTTACAGGCAAAAGATTTCAAACATCTGTTCTTCAGAATAGGCATACTGTTTTTGTTTTTTTCTTTTTATAGACAAGGTCTCACTATGTTGTTGCCTGGGCTGGACTCAAATTCCTGTGCTCAAGTGATCCTCCTGCCTCAGCCCCCCTGAGTATCTGGGACTACAGGCATGTGCCACTGTACCCATATCAAGAATAGGCATACCTTTTATATTCACTACTGAGAAAAAAAATTAAGATGAGAAAAATTAGGAAATATCAATAATGTTTTAAAAATAAATTTGTGTGTTATTAACCAATACAGCAATATGAAAAGTTTGTGTGCTTATATATGTTGGGAGGAAGGAATTAAGACAGAGAGAAAAAAAACACATAATTGAGCAGTTACTCTATTTTTAATTTATTCTAAATATAGTGGCTGGTGTACTTAAGGATTTCTAATCTTTAATGTTATACAAAGACATCCACAGGAACCTTACCCCTCCGGATGGAAACTCCTCCAATGAGGACAATCAACTGTTTCTAATTTCAGACATTCCTGAAGAGGTTTCAGACTCTTCAAAAATGGCTTCATTTATTAACAACTGTCTAGAGAGACAGCCTTACTTTACCTATCTCATTCTTGGTTTCAAGATTTTCTTGGTAGGAGAGAGAGGAAAACTTGGGTTTAGCATACCAGGGTTTGATCTGGAAAACAGAAGCCACTCAAGGTATTGTAAATAGGAAGGGATTTCTTAAGTAAATTAGGAGAAAACACAATTTTCATTAGGAATGAGAGAGTGAAGGTCAAGGAGGCTACTGCCATCTTTTGGAAAACACAGAACAGCATGATTCATAGAAAAGCCGTCAGCAGTGGCCACAGCTACCTGCAGCACCACCTGGGTGATTCCCAGGAGGATGCCCAGAAGTACTAGCTCAACCCTATGTCTGCAACTGTTGTGTCTATGCCCCTGCCCACAGCTGCAGTCAGGGAATAATGGCTTCCCCATTTCTACCTCTGCGAATCTCATGAGAGTGCCTCTCATTGGCAGAATATGACCTGGAATTATACTGACAAGAAATGATGAGAAATGCAGTTCTCAGCTGATTTGATAATGGATAACCCAGCACAATCCACCCCTTTTCCCGTTTAAACCCAGAAAATCCTTGCAACACATATTTAGCTTCTAACCAACACCAGCAACAAATTAATGAGTCTGCCTAATATGATGTGTCTGCTCTTATATAAATGTAGATGCACTCACCCACTCTTGGAAAGGTGGAGACTCAAAGTTTCCCTTCAGAACTGTAGCCATCTCTGGGTAGTGTTAATTCTCCTTCTAGTTTAGTCAGAGTCCTTCTTTGATAATCAGTAAACTAAAAATTAAATTACAAGTTAATCACAACTAACAAACTTCTGTATGGAAAAGAGAAGATAAGAAGATGTACATACATATGCAAGAAACAATACATAGTTAACATGGTCCTCATTTTTGCAAGCAGTTACAAGGCCATACTTAGACTTTAAACTTCTTTCTTCTACAACCCACTCTGTTTCCTTTACAATCAATCAGTCAGCATCTAAGCCAGTCATAGCTTTTTATCTGTTGGAATAACTCAAATCTCTACTCCTGAAGGTGCCTGTAGTGGGTTGCTGTATGCTTCCACTAACTTCCTGCATAAGGAATGCATACCAATAAATCCCCTAGGCTCCCAGCACAAATTCCCTAGGCTCCACCTTATCTTCTTTATGTGATAGCAACCCTACTTCCCATTCATAATCAGAATCAATCACCAGTGATACAGTAACTCTTCTCTATTTCTTGGTCCAGTGGTATGAGAAACTCCTAAAAGGCCAAACTGTTGTCTCAACTTTCAGTAAGGACTAATGTAGAACCCTGGTGAAAGGGTTTCTCATGTAGCAACTAAGACTCTAGTTGTGGGGCCAGAATGCAAAAATTGGCTTTCTAGACCCATATATTTTATTTACAATGAGATACATGGTATCATATATGTGTTCCTAATTTTGAATGTTTACTGCATCCTGTTTCTGAGTGAATGATGGACACTATAAGATCAGTGAATCCCATGAGTGTGACACTTTCTGTAACTTTCTTTTTATTTAGGCTACAAAATAAAATCCTTTGGTCGGAATAAAAATATTTTGTGTGATACCAAGACAGTGAATAATGCATTCAATAAGTCTACAGATGGTGGTACTGGCAGAAGCATTGCCAGCAAAGAAGGCAGACCCAAGTCCATATTATGCATCTATTCCAGGAAGAAAAAAAATTGCTGCCCCCTCAATGATGGAAGGATTCCAATGTAATCAACTTGCCACCAGGTGGCTGGCTGGTCCTCCTGGGGAATGTTGCCATATTGAGAGCTCAGCTTTGGTCTCTGCCGTTGACATGTTGACATGCCAGGCACTCAGCAGTGGCAGTCAGATCAGCCTCGGTGAGAAGAACTCCATGTTGTTGAGCTCATGAATAACATTCATTCTTGTTAACATGGCCACTTTTTTGATGAGCAGATTATGGAGTGGCTGGATAAAGAAGCTGAAACCATCCACAGAATAAGTCATCTAGCCTCTGTGATTATTGAGAGTCTTCTCTGCAGCAGATCCCCTTAGGTAAGCAGTCCCCCTGGTAACAATTATCCTTAACTCTACACCCATTCCAAAAGGTCCATCTACATACCTCTTTCTCTGAGTTCCCTGTCCCAACACCTCCAATCTGAAACTTATGAAGCCCCTGACCATCCAGCCAAAGTATTTGCCACTTCCCAATATCGATCTATACTTCTGCCTACCTCTTATAATTCTTCCCATAGGTAAGTAGGTGGTATTCTCTTTCTTACTGTCCTCTAGAGCTACCTCTGCAATGCAGCAGCAATCCATTACTGTCTGGTACCAGAACATCATGTAGAATCATCTATAAATCAGAGGACCCAGTTTTTTTTCTTCTCTAGTCAAATAATCATAAATAGCTTCCCATGATGCCACAGGTGTGGGATCAGGGGTATGCAGAAATACAGAAGTAGATGCCATTAGAGTCTAAACCACTTTCTCAAGAAACTCCTTCCTTCAGGACTTACTCAAACCCAATCTCATACATACCATTTCCACATGATTATGGAATGTGCTGCACATGCTAACTTTATGGTTTGGTTAAATACATAATACTCAGTAGATGATGGGTAGTTCAGGTTGTATGACCACATATTGTCCAATAGTCAGGGATTTGTCTCTACCAGGCCTGTTAGCAAGCTTAGAGCTGCTTTCACCAGGGTATGACTTTACTTTATAACCATAGAGGTGTATACCAGGATTCTTTAATCAGCATTTTCCTGGGATTCAAGGAAATATTCCTGCATGTCACAAACATTTTGCTACATCTGATTTTATAATATTCAAGTCACAGAGTACCTTGTTGTACATGTTGTATAGCCTTCTCTTGCTCTGGGCTCTAATTAAAACTGACAGCCTTATGGGTTATTAGGTAAATGAGTCAAAACATCACATTGAATTATGGTATTCAAAGAAGTCAGCCAGTGTTGTACTTCTTTCTAAGTGATCAGCAGTAACTTTACTAAGACTTTAGAGGGGATAACTCAACACCCCAGACCACTGAACTTCTATAAACTGCTCTAAGGTGATGAGCCTACACTTTTCACGTGAGATAGTTCTACCCTCTTACACATATGTGCTGATGAAGGCATCTAGAATATTTTCTAATCACTGGGGCAATTGGTAAAATATGACTTCCCAAAAGGTATCATCAGTTCAGAGCTAAAGTCTAGGAATTACAAAAAAAAAAAAAAATGTGTTCTTTCACTTTCCAAGAGTGTAAAAGCCTTAGAAAATGGCTACACAAGCCTTTTGGGAAGGCTAGGAGGATTACTTACAATGTACTATTTGTGGAAGCGCTGTTGAGTTCTTCCTCCAGGGAAGACTGCCTTTCCTTCATTCAAGCATCTTTGGGTCTGTGAACTAGTTCCAGTCTGAATATTGTATGAGAGAACTTAAATCACTATTTTAAGTTGGGGCCCTTTGCTCACCAGACTTACAGTTTTTCAATTATTCAGATGAAATAAGGCTCTATTAGACTGCTCATCTATTTCAGTCCTAAGGGTAACAAGACTAACTACTTATCTCCCCATATCCTTGCAGGCAAAATCATTCTGATTATTGTTCTGGACTTGTATCTCATGATTATAACTATGCATCCCTTGTCTTTGGTGGTTAGGCATTACTATTTGTCCTCTTTTATCCCAGGATGACAAATCTCCATTTGTTTACAGGAGCCCATTTCAATCATGGCTTTTCCCAACACCACTCTCAGCCTGTAGAGGACAGCCATTTAAGAGTTTTTCCAAAGACAGCAGTGTTCCCCCTCACCAATGCCTTGCTCCATGCCTCAGTGGAAAGAATGCTATCCAGGCTCTCCTAACAAAGTGAGGAAGGGGGTCATGTGTGATAAACTTTATCCAACATTTCTCTCTTGCAAAGGCTTCAGGTTCATTCCTCTACATTTTACATAGGAAAGCCTGGCTTCTCAACTTTATTTAACCTAATCCACAGTTGAATCCAGGTTTAAGTCCACCAAATGAGTAATTATTTGAATTGATATCATTTGTTTCTGATAAAACTTTGAATCTAATTTTGATAAATTCAGGCCAATCCAATACTGTGTTATTTACTTTTTGGTCCAACACCCTTAGAATCTATTGGTAAAATCTTCTTTCAATGAATATGCTGTCTCCTCCAAGTTTAGACTGTGTTATCTTATACCTGGAGTCTGTTGAGATCCTATACTAGTTTGGGCCTGGAGGCAATGAGAGATGGTGGGAGTGAGCCTTGAGGATAATTTGTTTCTCCTAATTGCTTTGGGTAATTTTATTGTAGTGTTTTTAAGAATGAGGAGACAAACCGCCTGCTAGATGGAAGAAGGGACTCATTTTTCTTTTTCTTTTTCTTTTTTTTTCCAATTGTCTTTTTTTTTTAATTTTATTATTATTGTACTTTTAGGGTACATGGGCACAATGTGCAGGTTAGTTACATATGTATACATGTGCCATGCTGGTGTGCTGCACCCATTAACTCGTCATTTAGCATTAGGTATATCTCCTAAAGCTATCCGTCCCCCCTCCCCCATCCCACAACAGTCCCCAGAGTGTGTTGTTCTCCTTCCTGTGTCCATGTGTTCTCATTGTTCAATTCCCACCTATGAGTGAGAATATGTGGTGTTTCGTTTTTTGTTCTTGCGATAGTTAAAGGACTATAAATCATGCTGCTATAAAGACACATGCACACGTATGTTTATTGCAGCACTATTCACAATAGCAAAGACTTGGAACCAACCCAAATGTCCAACAATGATAGACTGGATTAAGAAAATGTGGCAAATATACACCATGGAATACTATGCAGCCATAAAAAATGATGAGTTCATGTCCTTTGTAGGGACATGGATGAAATTGGGACTCATTTTTCTAACAAAGGAGTTCAGAATTATTTGGTGTTCAAGGTCCAAGTATTCAGCAGAATCCATCCAAATGTCTGACTCTAATCCTAGGAATCACATGCCTTCATTATTCTCCCCAGGGCACCAAGAAGCATCCATCCCAAAGTCCTACAATTAATCAATTCCTCCATAATATTCTATTACAATAGCCACTTTGTCTCCCAAAGCTTTATGTCAAATAGACACTTAATTGTGGGCAAATGTAAATGAAACTTTGACTAAATTTTATCACTACATGCCATAGATTACCAGTATTCCAATTTTTCCTGGTGATGAAGTCATTTCCACTTTTAGGTCGAACTAAGTCAAATAACCAATTCTGTATAACATATTTAAGGTTGTATTTCCTGGAATCTACACTGATACTAAAAACCTTATTAACGAGAGCTTGGTCAATATGATGATTAATTAAGGTATTTGGGGATTATATTAACACTTTAATTAGTGAATTTTGAGAGGCAGATTGCCCTCTATAATGTGAGTGGGCCTCATCTATATTATGTTAAAGTTCTGACTAGAACCATAAGACTATCCTGCCCAAACTAGAGGCCTACCAGCAAACTGCCTTCAGACTTTACCTGCACCATCAGCTCTCCTAGGTCTCCAGGCCACCGGCCTGTAGAAAGGAACTACCCCACCAACTTTTATGGGTCTCCAGCCTACCAGATTTTGGACTCACCAGCCTCCATAATTGCATGAGCTTTTTATAATAAAACCTTTTTTTATTGTATACACACACACACACAAACACATATCCTATGTGTTTTGTTTTTGTGGAGAACCCTGAATAACACAGTCAAAAAATCAGAAGCTACTCTAGATATTTCAAGCAGGAAGAGATTTAATATAAAGAGTTAGAAATTTACACAACTGCTCTAAAAGTTTGCAGTTTCAAAGGTCAAGGAGACTGCTGCTGGCTCTCAGAAAATCTAGAAATACAAGAATCACAGGGAAGTCACTGCTAATGATCTCAGCTGCCTGCAGCAGTGAAGAAGGTGATTCTCAGGAGAATGTGCAGAAGCCACTGGCATGGCCCTATGCCTGCCCTTTGGTATAGCCTATACACCTGCCCATAGCTGCCTCAGAAACTCATGCTATTTTTTTCTTTTAGGCATCCAAGTCCTATATAAGTAGATATCATTAGCTAAATCAGACACACAATCTGCTGAGAAGAGAATATGGGAAATGTAATTGTAAAAAAAATTGAATCATGGATCAGGGCAGAGGGAGCAAGGGGTTGCTGTTGTTAGGAGAAAAGCTTTTGGCAAATTAAATTTAACAAAGTTTATTTAAGCAAAAAACAATTCATGGATTGGGCAGCACTTAGAGCCAGAAGAAGTTCAGAGAGCTCCACCCTACAATGTGGGCAGTGAGTATTTATAGACAGAACATAGAAGTACAGAAATAGCTTGAAAGGTTACAGCTCAGAGTTTGCCTTATTTGGACATGGTCTGATCAATTGGCATCCTGTGATTGGCTGAAGCTTAGCTGCTGCTTGTGATTGGCTGAGATGTGGTTGTTTTTTATACTCCATGATTAGGTTTTCAGTTTGTTTATGTACCATGTTAGGTTGCTTTTTTCTTTCTTTTTTTTCAGTAGGGTTCAAAGTATGAAGACAGCCTCAGGTCAATGGCCTCTTGCTTATTTAATTTAACATTGTGAGTGTTCAGAAGGGGCAAAAATGTTTCTGAATTGACAATAGAAAAAGAGGGCCTATAGCGAGCGTGCTTAGTGGACACAGAATACCTGTGATAAAGCATAGCCCAGGACAGTTCCTAATCATATATTACAAGAGCACAGAAAGAGCTGAAAGGAACCTTAGCAGTTATGGGACCAGCTCTTCATTTGGTGACAAGGAACTAATTAACACAGAGGGAATGAAACCTTCCTAAGGTCATATTGTTAGTCATTGGCATAGTCACAATTTGAACCCATAAACCATTTAAGATTCTTTCCACCACTCAGTGGTTGCAGTTCGAGTTATCTTCTGAAATCTCACCAAAAGTATGTTTTTCACTCCCCGACACCATGCTCCTGGGGTTTCCATCCTTCACCCCAGCAAGCTGCTCCACTATTTTGGATAACACATCCCTGACTCTGTACATATTAACTAATTGCTCCCTAAAGATTAAAGTGCCCAAAGCACTTTATTTTTAGTGGGAGGGATCTTGGTTTATTAAAGATTCAGACACCCAAACAGATCTTTTTTCCAGTTTCCCTTCTTTATTTCTTTCTTCTTCTAGCTTTTCCTTTGGGGCCCAGGTTCTTTGGTCATCAGAAAAGAACATTCTCTCCTCTACAGTAAAACTTACCTTCCATTTCTCTGTACAAACAAATCATGACTGAAGCCACCCTGGACACTGCCAATAAAATCTGCCTCGGCCAGGCTTTCCTTCTTCTTGGTCCACAACCACCCTAGTCAGCACCACAAGCCTTCCTCTGAGTCTCAGATACCTTTTTTGTTCCCCTCGCAAATCTATTCCCATGGCTTTACCATTCAGCTTATTATCTCTGTCCAGATAAACATTAGCATAGCACATTATCGTATCTAAAACCCAACCATACTTCAACCTCTCTAATTTCAGGTTAGGGTGACTTAATCCTTTTGGAGAACGAAAATTTCACAACATTTCTGTCCTTTGGTAATAGGAGTAGGATTGTGATTTTGCCAGGCCTATAGGAAGAATAAGAGGGCTATGTGAAAGATTCTGCTTTGCCAAACCTGTACACACTAGCCCTTGCGATCCTAAGGATCAGCAGACAGATAAGAAACATTGTAATGGTAAGAGCCTGGTGCTGCAAAACAAGCCTTCTGCAAAAACAGGGCTGAACCATGAGGCTGAGCACTAGGGCCCAGTGAAGTCTCCTCATGTCTAAAATCTAAACACTTCTATCTGAAAACATGGATGATCTTGTCTCAATGGCATGTGTGCAGAGACAGAAAGAGATGGAATGCCCCATGAAAAGGACAAACTCCATTTACCAACTAGCTTCATGGCAGGAAGGAGAAGAGAGAAGAGTGCATAGCTGCATGGCTTGAGCCCTGCCTGCTGCGAGCAGAAGTTTAGAAATCTGACCAGTCTGATTACGTGTACCTTTTCCATAGGGCTAATGGGGCAGTACCAGGAAGGAGCTGGAGAAAGAGAATGGTCTAGTAGGGGTAGAGGGGTTGAACAGCTTGCCTCTGTGCACCCAGTGCTCTCTTTTGTTGAAGAAATCATCTTCTCATTCACAGAGCAAAGGTTAGGATTCTGGGTGGACTGGGTGCCCTGAGTTTGGTCTTTGCTAGACATACCTCCCTTCTCCTTATTACATAAACCATCACATCTTCTCTCATGCCAGGCGTTGCTGGAATAAGGTGAGTTGGCTGAACCCAGGATGAGTATGGAGTGTCTGCCAAGGCTTGTTCCTGATTTCTTTCCAGAACTTGTCCATTTCCCAATAGAACAAATACCAAAATAGATAAAATTTCACAACTCTCTAACTGACAGGAAAAGAAAATGTCCTTGTTCAACTTAAAATGGTTTTGCATCAGAGGCTCCAGAGAATTCTTGAAGAGATTGGCACTGGCCATGCATAGGCCAGAATGTACGCTTTCCAATTATCTGACATCCTCTTCCAACACATCCAGGGCACTCTCTGCATCTCATTTGCATCAAATTCATTTTAGTACATTTTTGATTACTGCTTTATTATTCCCTTTTCAATCCCAAACTTTCAATAACAAAGGTTTATTATCTTAAGTAATTCCCACGCTTATAAGCAACCTTTAAACTCCACTATCCCTTCACCCCCACTGTCCACAAACTACCCTCCTTTCCACCAGCCCTGACTGCACACACATGAATATTCCTCATTACCTCTCCTATTACTGGCATGAAGCATTTCATGTAAAATCCTCAAGACTTGGACAGAAGCTATCAGTCATAGAAAGGTGATCCTTCAAACTTGCTTAGAAAATATTCCTTTTTCTCATACCCACCATTTCTGATGTCAAGAGAATCAACTGTCTGCTATAACTCTCAGAAAAATAGGTCATGGTTTCTTAATGACAATTGCTAGTACGATAGTAAAATGTGTCTTGAGACTTTAGTGATTGAGTCCAAGGTTAAAAAGAAGAAAAAAAGACAAAGGCAGTTGAGAGAATTGGACATGACAGGAGAGTACAGATAGAACATGGAACAAAACCAAGAAAAAGAAAAATTAGAAAGGGCCACATGACCCCTTCTCAGCGTCCCTCAAGTTTTAGTGTTCTAGAGTCAGCATGTTTACTTGCCTTTACAGGCAGGTAGAAAGTGGCAGGTATAATAATATGTCCCTGGAACTCATAGCCCTCCCTGTAGGAAAAGATGTCAAGTGACCAAGTTACAGTAAGGCAAGCTGACCCATATCATTTGAATGGCCATTGCCCTTCAAATTCTAATTTCTGAAATCTCACCAGTTATCCATGACCCTGTGTGGTTCCCATCCCCAAACCGTTACTAGGGTTTTGAAGTTTTTTAATAACCTAACTTCCCTGTGCTCATTGACCCACATGGAATTTTTTACTCCCCACTGAGAGAGAATTACCAAGTTCACACAGAGAGGTTAACAACCATGGAGAAAGGCTAATGGTTCCTGCTGCATCTTTCATGCTCAGACTCTAGAACTGAGACTGGAGAGGTGAGCAAATCCTAGACGATGCCAGACAGGTGAAAAATGAGCTGTGAACTCCCCCCTGCTGGAGGAGGCAAGGCCTCTGGTTAAATCATAATGGCACAGTTGATCACAGTTGATGCGATCTCAGGAGGAGGCTTGCCCCACTAATCCCTCAGGAGACAACTGTCCATGTATAATGCCTCCACCTCATTAGAGCTTCAGTTCATTTATTAAATATTGAACACATCAGTTGGTTCTCTTTGGTGTGGACGAGCAGAATCCTTGTTCTTGAAGGGGGATGCTGTGTATCCTCCTGAGAAAGTCCAGTTGGCCATGCTAATTGCTAACAGATTTCTCACACACTGTTATTTCTTCATCTGCCCAGGAAGTACATGCTGCACCACAGGAGATGTGGGACAGAACTTGGTTGCTAGGAGTCTTAATGATAGTGGCAATTAATTATTCACACCACTAAAAAGAAAAAAACTTAATGAGCAGCCCAGCAATGGAGCCTACTCTAGGAAGTTGAATAAGATAAGGAAAAAACAAAGAAACCCCTGGTCACTTAGTCCATCCACTGATCTTCAGGTGAGACCATGCTCTATGGTAGAACTAGAAAGGACCTAGTCTAAAACCCTCATTTACAGATAATGGAACACTGAGATCTGAAAGAAGGAACTAACTTGCCCAAGGCACAAAGAAAGTGAGTGGCCCTGAGCTTTTACTATGTGTTGCATTCTAAGAATTTTGTGTGTATATAGTAATTTAATCTTAACAACTCTGCAAACTAGGCACCTGATAGTAAAATCTGGATGATTACCGGTTTCATCAAAGGTGCCTGTAATCAGGAAATTTACTTCAGAGAAGCTGCCCTTACTTAAATGTCCGTAACCTGTTTGACCTTTCCCCAGACATTTGAACCAATGGATGCCCCACCCAAGAGGAACCACCCCAGGGTAAGCCAAAGCACGCAGACTTTTTGACCTGTATATGGAGTTCTAAAACAATGAGACAGAAAGAGTCCAGTTAGATGAGAGACAAAGGAAGTACCCTCCATGATATGCTAGAACAGTCTAGACTCAGTGTTCTTGTGGCCTCTGTTTTCTATCATTGAATGCCTGGTATGATCAAGCTCAAAATAAATTTTCTTTTTCTTAGGCTAGTTTCTGCTTCTTGCAATCAAAATTCTCCTAAAGACAGTGGAATGTTACTCAGCCTTAAGAAGGATAGAAATTCTGACACATGCAACAACATGAAAGAACTTTGAGGACATTATACTAAGTGAATTAAGTCAGTCATAAAAGGATAAATATTGTGATGATTCCACTTATATGAGGTGCCTAGAGCAGTCAAAATCATAGAGTCAGGAAGTAGAATGGTGGTTTCCAGGAGCTGAGAAGGGGTGGAATGAGTGAGTCAGTGATTACCAACAGCAACTAATAATAAAACAATTATAACAATATACTGTAATAAAATTTGTGTGAATGTGGTCTCCCTCTCTCTTTCCTTCTCTCTGCCTCTCTCTTAAAGTATCTGTGCTCACCTATTTTCACATCACAGTTGACTGTGGGTAACTGAAACTACAGAAAGGAAAACCTGAGTATATTAATTCCATTTTCATGCTGCTGATAAAGACATACCCGAGTCTGGGTAATTTATAAAGAAAAAGAGGTTTAGTGGGCTCACAGTTCCATGTAGCTGGGGAGGCCTCACAATCATGATGGAAGGCTAAAGGCACATCTTACATGGTGGCAGACAAGAGAGAATGAGAGCCAAGCAAAGGGGGTTTTCCCTTATAAAACCATCAGATCTCATGAGACTTATTCACTACCACGAGAACAGTATGAGGAAACTGCCCCTGTGATTCAATTATCTCCCACTGGGGTCTCTCCCACAACACATGGGAATTATGGGGGCTACAATTCAAGATGAGATTTGGGTAGGGACACAGCCAAACTGTATCACTGAGAAAGCAAAGTCTGTGGTCTAGGTGGTAGAGGACCAATAAAATCCCTAGTTTTCTTCTCTTCAAGGGACCCCAAGCCCAACGAGGAACTTTCAGAATTCTAGCAAGAAAGCCTGATGGGCATCAACAATGAGCCTTCTACATACTAGGCAAGTGGATGGTCTTAGGATAGAAATTTGGCAAAAATTTATCTATCTATCTGTCTGTCTGAGGCAATACATGTATATTGCTTTAATTTGCCAACTCACATGATTAAAGCCACCACCTCAGCAGTCAGGAAACTCTGATTGCATTTTGATCTTTACCTCAATGTTAAGACCCATAGATCAGTGCCATTTTCTTTCTTAATATTCCATTTGCCTACATCAGCCATGAGTGAGGGGCCATGCTCTGTCTTCATGGAGCAAATCAGTGTTAGTGTTTTGGGAGTCAGTGGACACCAGCAATATTTTGTATCATCAATATAATCAAGTATTTAGCCATATAAAGCAAAATTGAAGCAAAGTTTTCCATTTAAAAATCCATATGTTGTTTCAATTGTGAAGAATTAAATTATTCTGTTGTGTTTGTTTTCCAAACCAGAGGCTTAGAATCAGCCTGAAAACTCATCCTGTGATTTAAACGTGTTCACCACTCAAAGCCAGCCCTTTAGCTTTTCTTAACTCTTGAGTAGAAAAGGTGGAATTCTTTCCCTTCTCACCAGAATAAAGAGCTGATCTGGATGAGAGGAAGGGATGGTTAAAAGAGCAGAGGACACAGGATGCAAAATGAAGGAAGCAGTACTGTAGACTGAGAAAAAGTATCAGAATGGCCACAGGCAGAGCTGCATAACAGTATAAAATATTAACAGCACAGAGAAAAAATATTGTTTCAATGGAATCATCCCAACTTTTGTCTTATGTTTGAAGACAGAAAAAAATACATATCCAACTTGTCTGACTTCAGGGTCTGAAGTACCTGGCTCACGGGTTTGTTTCCTCTGAAAACTGTTCAAAGAAATAACCTGATTTCCTGATTTTGTTAACGGTTGTCAACCAGATAATTCCATTTAAGCCTCCTGAATATCTAGAAATACTTGATAATCCAGACAATACAAAGAAGAGATAGGGCAGAGAAAGCCAGGAAGAGGATGGGACAAAATCCGCTTTTCGTAAAATAATATAGGCGACATTGTCAGCATCTTCAACTTCAACAAGAAAAGAATACAGGAATTTGGAAACCTAGGGCTATTCCCTTCCTGTCCTTTACTCATTCCAAGATGCTATGAGAAATTGGGGCAATTATAAAGATTGTTTAGACCCCTAATGATTGTTTAGGGCATACTCTCATGAAAAAAAAAAGAAATCTGTGCATGGGGAGAAAGAGGAGAGTGTGCACAGAGGTTCTAGAAAGGAGAACAGGTCAAAGTTTAAAGAGATTAACCATGGGACATAACTATAGCACTGTCTTTTACATAGAAAATATTTAGTGACTCCCCAGAAACCCCCTCAAAAAACATTTATTTAGCATGGCCTCAGTCCACCCATATCACTTCAAAGTCCAGCCAAATCCCCTCATTTTCTTATATGATTATTTTTATTCATGTAACATGCAGACACCTTATGATTTTATAGTACTTTGTAATTTACAAAGCATTTTCCCACTCATTAGGTCTCTTGGTCCTCCAAGTAATCCTATTGGTAGGCACCATTACAGATATGAATACCAAGTTGTCCAAGGACTGAGACTTTTGCCCAAGATGTGAAATGCCCCATCTGGCTTTAATATCTGTCCATATATTAACTTCTCTTCTCTCACAGTGGACTCTGCCACTTTGGCTGCCAGAACCCAATTACCTCTTTTTTAAGTAATCAAATATAATATTTCATCTGGGAAATATTTCATCTAGTCCCTCTTCTTCTCTCAATCCATGTGCTCCAAGTAGAGTTAACTCCATCTCTAGTTCACGACTGAGGCCTGCCTACCGAGTGTCACATTCCCTTGGGATACGTGAGTAACCCAATGAGGACTAATGAGATGCTCTTCTACATGGTTGGATCTGCTGAAAGAAAGAGGTGATCTTTTTTTCTGCTACATTTGAACCTCAGAAGATGGAGTCCTGGTGGTACTAGCAGCCATCATATGGAAGCTGATATTGAAACCAACTATGAAGGAGAGAAGAGCTGAGGGATGGAGGACAACCAGATCCAGGTGGAATTTTATGAGTCTCTGGATCAAAACACCTATGAAAAGTGACCCTCTATCTTTTCAGTTCAGTAAACAACATTTTTTTTTCCTTAGGCTGAATTGGGTTTTCTCTCTCTTATCTTAACTGATGTATCACCCAAAACATTTGGTATGTCCCACCCCGAGATAGTCCCAATGACAAAGAAGATGAACTTCTCATACAGAAGATTAGGACACGGAAGGTCACTCAGCCAGAACTCTTAAGTATTCTATCACCAGGTTCTAAGCTCTTTTCTCCGGCATCATGGTGCCTTCCTCTGTGCCTTTGCTCATGGTATTTTCTTAGCTTTCCTAATATGATCTCTCTCTTCCTTTCCTGCATAAGTAAATTCACTCAAGCTCTACTCACAAACCTAGGTTTGCCTTTTTCCCTTCTCTGAAATCCCAGAGCATTATTATTTACATAGCTAATCCTGGGAAGTTATTACACAGACTTTTGTTGTTGTTCTTGTTTATAATTTCGGATACCTTATGTTTCTAAACAGATTCTAAGTAATCTAAGGATAAGAACATGCTCTTATACTACAACTATATTTCTCAGAATGCCGTGAACAATGTGTACATAGCAGGCATTATAAATACTCAATTTTTTATTGAATTGGCAAAAGGAAGTGTGAAGTGAGTGGGGGATGATACAGCTGCCAGATGGCTAAAAGATAAAATAATAGGGAGATGATGAAGTTAAATCCTTTGGTGTCCCTAATATTGGCTTTGTGATTCAGTGTAAACTTGAGGAATTTTTTTCAAGAAAAGCAGCACATGATTTAGAGATGGCACTATCTCCCACACTAGAACTGAGGAACCCATAGAATACAGCAGAGACCTAAGCCCACAGTAGGCCTTCAACAAATGTTTTATAAAATCTAATCAAAACTTGGGCCCTGATCCAAGTTATTACTCCACAGAAAATTCCCAGAAGTGTTTCCTTAATGATAATAAGTAATCCAAAATATTCCTTCATGGCTTATTTTTTCATGTTTTATTCATGTGCTAACAAAAAATAAAATTAGTAACAACTATTTAGTCAAATATTTACTATGTGCTAGACATTGCCAGACACAGAGAGATAGTTTGCACATACTATTTTCAGTTGTTATACGAAGCTGCAAAGTATGTATTATTACTGAAATTTTAAAAATAAAAAGAAATACCTTAAAGAATTTCAGTGGGAGTTTTGTTTGGGAAACCAGAAAACCAAATAAACCTTCCTACCAAAAACCACATTGAAATATGGGCTAAAATAATATAAACACCTGCTAAAGCGCTAAGCATCTCACAAACTGAAAGACAACTCCAGAGACCAAAAACAAAGAGGGATCTGAATCCAAAGGAGTGAGTATGTGGAGTTAGCCCAAGAGCGGAAGCCACAGTAGCCTGAACATGGGGAGGGTTCCTGGTTTCCATAATGTAGGGTCCTTGAATTTTATGCCCGGACAGGACCAGGAGATGAAATAACAAACAGAGGTGGAATTAAGACACCTCACCAAACCAGAAATCTCACAGGGCTATAAATTCAGTGAAAAAGTAAACAAAAATAAAAAACTATTTACTAGCAAAGGAAAATAACAGGAAAAAAATTTTTTTGATATGTTCTGGCACTGATAGAAAGAAAGTTAACTTTAGGAACTTGCAACTAGGAATGTGTCTCTGTGAATAGAGAGTACACTCTGTGTAGAATGTGCATTTATCACTATCAATCTCTAGGAATTATAAAAATGGGTTCTGGCCTGTCAATGCCTCTGGGATACCTGGAAAAACAAACAAATAAACTTTCTAGGGGAAGCACACCCTCAACTCGGGATACCCATGATTCAAATAGAAAATGCACTGCTAAATTAGCTTATAATCCAAAATTGTAAAACACATCAGGAAAATCTCCTCAGTAAACAAGAGTTGGCATATAAAACAAATAGTAGTATTCAACTCCTAAAACTTTCCAATAATAAAACTGTCAGGAAAATTGCAGAATAAATATTTTAAATGGCTAATCATAAAAGGAATAGAAATTATAAAAATGAGCAAGACACTACAAATGAGTAACAGAAAAGTTTCAAAAGAACAAAGTGAAACATCATTCTTTAATAAAAATTCAGTGAAGTAAATGAAACAAAATCAACAAAAGATATAAGGTTTTTATTTCCGAAGCTTAATGGTAAATTCCTAATCATTCACTACAGTATTCTCTATATTGTTTGTGTGTTTTAAAAATAGTTAATAAAAAAATAGAAAATTAAACTCAGGTTAAACAGATTAGACATAACTAAAGAGATAATTAATAGACATAAAAGGATGTGAGGGAGGTGGGAATGGTTAATGGGAATAAAAAAATCAGAAAGAATGAATAAGATCTACTATTTGATAACACAATTGGGTGACTATAGTCAATAATAATTGTACCTTTTAAAATAACTTAGAGGTGTAATGGGATTGTTTGTAACTCAAAGGATAAATGCTTGAGGAGATGGATACCCCGTTCTCCATGATGTGCTTATGTCACATTGCATTCCTGTATCAAAACATCTCATGTAGTCCATAAGTATATACACCTACTATGAAATCACAAAAATTAAAGATTAAAAATAAAAAAGGAAATATTTGAGAGAAAATTACCCAGAATTTTTAGAGAAATTGAAGAGATGAAAAATGTGAAACAGTGTCAAAAAATATGTAAGATAGAATAAGTAGGCCCAATATATGTCTAATAGGAGTTCCAAAACATGAAAATAGAAGTTTGGAAGATGCATTAGCTGAAAAGATAACAGCAGAGGATTTACAAGTATTTAACAAAGCTGTAATTCAGAATATACAATTTTTATGGGCAAAATAAGTAAATATAAATCCAAACCTAGAAACCCATTGCAGAGCTCCAAAACACCAAAGTGAAGATCTAAAAGTATCCAGAGAGAAAATCCAGGCCACCTACTAAGGAATAATAATTAGATTAACTATAGATTTCTCAACAGCATCCATAGAAAAAGAAGACAAAAGAATAATATCTTTGAAGTCCTGAAAGTAAACAGTGGTCAACCTTTAATTCTTTACAAATCTAGACCATTACACAAGTCAGACTGAAATAAAGACCGCTTCAAGGAAAGTCAGTCGCAGAGTTTTCACTAACAGACACTTGCTCAAAAAGTCATAAAAAATGGACTTTAGAAAGAATTTTTAACCCAAAAAAAGGGCTAAAACACATGAAAGAATGATAATCAAATAAAATTGTTTAAAGTGTGGTGAATCTAGATAGTAATTAACTACAAAATCAACAGTAATGATGATAATTGATAACTATAAATCCAGGCAAATCTTAAATATTCAACAATAAAAATGTACAAAAGAGAAAAAACACATTCTAAGCTTCTTCTGTTGTTCAGGAGAACACAAGAAGACTTTAGAAGAACACAATCAAGACCTTGTTAAGCCAAACATGCAAGTTAAAATGTTAAGGCTGATCTTTAAAAGATGAAAGCAGAAGGCATGAATTTCAAATGGTAAATGAACAAAAATGAATAAAAATAATAATCAACATAAGGCAGTAAAAATAGAAAAAAGCATAGAGAAAGCAGAATAAAAAATAAGATGGAAGAAATAAAACCAACTGCCTTATTAATCACAATGAATGTATCTGAGTTATGCTACATTGTTTGTGTGCTTTAAAAAGTTTTAATATAGAAAATTATAGAAGGAATAGAACTGAAAAGACAGATGAACACATTACACTAAAAAAATCCATTGCACATTGTTTATATCAATAGATAATTCATAAAAAGGCAAGGCAAAAGATATATAAAGATATGAGTAAGTGCTCAGCCTTGTTGGTATTCAGGGAATTGAAAGTTAAAACAATAATGGTATCCCATTTAACAACTATCAGATGGGTAAAACCTTAAAATTCTTACTATTATCAACTGTTGTGGACCAATAACAACTTCTGACATAATTGGTAGAAGTACAAACTGGTACAATCACTTTAAAAAGTTTGGCAAAATCTAATAAAGTTAAAAATATTCATACCTTCAACTTAGCAACATTACTTCTAGGTGTATGTCTCAGAGAAACTGTGAAACAAGTATACATACCCGTATATTCAGAAATACTTATGATAGCCCAAATTTGTAATGATTAAAAAAGTAAAACTATAAGCAGCAAGTGTACAGCACCAGCAGCATGCAATGACATATTAAGGTTTGATGGAATACTATGCAACTGGTAACATGAATGAATTACAATTACATGCATAAAGACAAATTTCAGAAACGTTGGGCCAAAATCAAGTTCCAGCAGAATATGTACAATATGATATTATTTATACAAAGCTTAAAACTTGTAAAACAACACTACGTGTTTTTATAGAATCCTGAAGGGATACTACAAAAGAGATAAATGCAAAGTTCAGGAAGGAAGAGGAAATGTGGTCAGGGAGGAAGACACAGTAGACTAAAACTGAATATGTTATGTCTTATTTCTTTTAAAAAAAATATGTGAAACAAACATACAAAATGTTAAAATTAAACAAAGTAGCTGGAGTGCCCATGAATTTTATTGTATCAGTGTACTTTTCTTTATGGTTGAAATATCTCATTATTTTTAAAAATACACATAACAACTCACATATAGTCTGCTTATGAATGAGCTAGGTCCCAAGAACCCCTCCTAAGAAAAAGAAAATGAGGAGAAGGAGAAAGGAGAAGGAAGAAGAGGAGAAGGAGACAAGGGAGGAGCAAAACAAGTTTAACTGTGTGTCCAAGACCATATGGCTAATAGGTTACTGAGCTGAGACAGCAATCCAAGCAGTTTGGCTCTAAAACCCCTTCTTTTTTTTTTTTTCTTTTGAGACAGAGTCTCGCTCTGTCACCCAGGCTGGAATGCAGTGGCGCGATCTCCGCTCACTGCAAGCTCCATTTCCCAGGTTGAAGCAATTCTCCTGCCTCAGCCTCCCAAGTAGCTGGGACTACAGGCGCCCACCACCACGCCCAGCTAATTTTTTTGTATTTTTAGTAGAGACGGGGTTTCACCGTGTTAGCCAGGATGGTATCGATCTCCTGACCTCATGATCTGCCCGTCTCAGCCTCCCAAAGTGCTGGGATTACAGGCATGAGCCACCACGCCCAGCTAAAACCCCTTCTTTGGGCCAGGTGGGGTGGTTCATGCCTGTAATCCCAGCACTTTGGGAGGCCAAAGTGGGTGGATCATTTGAGGTCAGGAGTTCGAAACCAGCCTGAGCAACCTGGCAAAATCCCATCTGTACTAAAAATACAAAAGTTAGCCAGGTGTGGTGGCACATGCCTGTAATCGTACCTACTCAGGAGGCTGAGGCATAAGAATCATTTGAACCTGGGAGGCAGAGGTTGCAGTGAGCTGAGATTGCGCCACTGCTCTCCAGCCTGGGCAACAGAGAGAGACCTTGTCTCCAAAAAAACAACAAGCAAACAAAAACAAAAAAAGCATTCCTTTCCTATTCTGCCAAGCTGTTGAGGCCAATCTGAATGAGTGGAATTTGTTAGTTTGAACAGTCTTTAGATTGGAAGTACTGACCCTAGTCCTGGCCCCTCATCTCTTTGTGAGTGCACCTTGATTCATCTCAAACCTTCTTTCTTTCCACCAAGTTTCACTCATTTTTCACACTTCCTAATCCCAGAAATCAGAAGCAGGCATCATGGCATTGCAAAAGAATCAGAATGAATAATACTATGAATTTTAATGAATAAAGGCAGATGGCACCGTTCTCAGAGTACCACCTTCTTAATAGTTTGCATCTGAAAATTTGCACTGTTTTCACTGTGGAAATAATCTAATAACACCTTCAACTTATGACTCAATAAATTAATAAGTATTTGCCAAGTGCTTTCTCAGAGCCTATGATCGTGCTCAGAGTTACATGATCTGGGAATAGGAAGAAATTATTAATCAGTGATGCTGACGAGACTGAATGGGAAAACATTGCACATGATGAAAACTTAGGAAGGGAAAACAAAGTCCTAAGGCTTTAAATGTGTAAACAAAAGAAGAGTTTGAACTTGAAAAAAATGCCAACTGTATACAAACTAAGATATACTCATCTTAGGAAAATTTATTCCAAAACACAAATATTCATTGGAAATGAAAAATAGGCTGAAAGGGATTGGGGAGTGATAGATAAGAATGAACGTCAGTGATAAATATGAGTAAGAAATGAAATCTCAACATGATATTCTAACAAAAAGGGCTATTGCTTTTTTGTCGCTGTTTTGATTACATAAGAAAAGGGACTGTGTCCAGGAAAAAGCAAATGATCATTTATCTTTTAAAAACTGATTAAACTGTACCAGAATGCACACTGAATTGGTGACAACTTGGGAACTATTAATAAATAAAAGAAAGAAAATTGTTCTGCATCGGACAATCCAACTGGCTAATGGGAAGGCATCTCGGAGTCAACTAACATTTATTCAGTGCCCAGCATGGGCTCAGCTCTGTGCTGGGTCAAAGGTACAAAGAGCCTCCGATCTACTTTGGTTTCACTCTTGACTGGAATCAAAGAAAAGAGTATGCATTAACTTTACTAGTTTTATCTCTTGACAGGAGTAAAAAGCTTCCCAAGAAGCACAAGTCACATACATGTTTTCCTAATTTGCTTTTAATCTCAAGAGTTTACAAGTTGGCTAAATCTAATGCACAAGTCACATCTGTAATAGCAGCCTTCATCTCCACCGCCGTTGTCAAGAGGGCTCGGAAATATAAAGTGAGTGATTAGGAAGAAAGCCCCTTTACTGTCAGAATCAACAGTATGGTATGTTTGGAAGGCTGCCTAACAGCTCTTCCCTCAGTCTCTCCGCTGTTGTTAGAATTTGCTCTTTCAAATCAAACTGCTCCTCCACCAGGCCCTGCCTCTTCTCCCTGAATGCAATAGGGAAAGGTAAAAAGTTTCAATATGCCTCTAACTAACAGCACAGTGCCATTTATGGTGGAAATTTTCCTCTCAGCCTCTAACAAAGTACAACGTGGGATATTAGCCATTACTATTCTCAAGCTAAGACAATAAAGGAAGCTACCCGCCAGAGCCTAATGAAGTCTCCGTGTGAACTAGGAGATAGTGGTACATCAGGGAATGAAAATACAAAACAAAACCTTGCACAGATACAAGATAGAGAGGTGGCTCTGTGTAGGCAAAACTGGAAAAGGCAGTCTAGAGATCAGCATGGATCTCAGTTTAACCAGAAAATAGCCACATGGCACTTGAGTTTAAACAGCTTTAAAAGACTAGTTCGGTTCCAAGCTTAACAATCAACAAGAGTTCTCATGGCCAATACTTACATACCAGGCCCTGTGCTAAGTGCCTTGCAGACATTAACTCACTTCATTATTCAACTACAACCCAATTATCATCATCCTCATTTTACAGATAGGGAAATACAGCAGAGAGAGATTAACAAACTAGTGGAGGGTCACGGGGCTAGTAATCCTGCAGAAGTAAGATTTGAAGCCAGTCTGATTAAAGAAGTTATCCATAGTTACATCACACTGCCTGGGACACTTGGGAGTACAGCATGGGGGCCAAAAATAAAAGCCACAAAGATGAAGGAAAGATGTCTTTAAGGCTGGGCTTGGTGGCTCACGCCTGTAATCCCAGCACTTTGGGAGGCCAAGGCAGGTGGATCACCTGAGGTCAGGAGTTTGAGACCAGCCTGGCCAACATGGTGAAACCCCGTCTCTACTAAAAATACAAAATTAGCCAGGCATGGTGGCATGCACCTGTAATCCCAGCAACTCAGGAGGCTGAGGCAGGAGAATCACTTAAACCTGGGAGGCGGAGGTTGCAGTCAGCCAAGATAGCACCACTGCACTCCAGCCTAGGCAAAAAGAAACCATCTCTTTCTTTTTTTTTTTTTCTTTGTTTCTACGGATGGAGTTTCGCTCTTGTTGCCCAGGCTGGAGTGCAGTGGCACAATCTCGGCTCACCGCAACCTCTGCCTCCCGGGTTCAAGCAATTCTCCTGCCTCAGCCTCCCATGAAACTCCATCTCAGGAAAAAAAAAAAAAAAAAGATGTCTTTAAAATGAGAGTTATGAGGTTAACTTAAACAAGTTGGTTTATTTATGCTGAAAAAATAAAATGGAGTATCTCCCTGGAGGAGAAAGAGAAGAAAGGAGGGTATATTTTTATTCATTTGAAACCCTTGCATTCCAGAAATTTGCTTGAAATGGGCACATGGATTTTAATACAATTGCTTAGGCAGTTTAAATGAGTTATTCCAATTAAAGTATTAACAATTCAAGATAGGCTTGCACTTGTTTGCATATGTTTCATAATTGTAAAAAAAATCATAAAATCCATTATCCTATACTGCTTTATGTTTCATAGGCAACAATAGCATGTTTGGCAGCGGGATGGAGAGGGGATGTATGTTGCATAAATGAATGTATAATGCCAAGTAAAAAGAGTAGAAACACTTCTTGATTTTACACGATTTTTTTGTCTTTTTTTTTTTTTTTAATGTCTACCCACTTCCCCAGCCTGTATCAGGATCTCAGCAGACAACTAAGTCTGCTCATCAATGCTCATCATGTATCAGACACTATGTGAGGTGCTGGGGACACGTGGTTCCTCCCCAAAAGAGGCCACGACCTCATAGTACAGGGATGATAAGTATAGAAATAAGCAAAATATAAGGTAGAAATAATAAACTCAAAAAAGAGGGGGAAATTGGCCATGGAAATTCAAAGGACAGAAAGATTATATCTGATGGAAGATGTTCTGAAGAGGTTTCTAATAGTAAACTGAGATAGGATTGGAGCTTAGGTAGAATTTTGACAGGGAAAAGGTATTCCAGGAAAGAGAATCATCGTGAATGAAGGCACGATAGTGGGGAAAGATAGTGTATATTTGAGAAACATCAAGAGGCATAATTATGGTAGAAGTGACCAATACAGTGGAAAAAGCAAGCTGAAGCCATATTGTAGAAGATCTCAAAGTTTTAAGTTCTGACAAAGATAGCTATCAAGGTTCCCATGCAGAGGAGTGGCAAGGTCAGAGATAATATACTGTAGAAAAATCACTATGCTAGTAGTAGAATGGAGGGTGAATTGAGTAAAAAAAGAGACCTGCAGTAGACAGTTGAAAAGTTTTCATACCAAAGCTATATCCTCAGCCCTAGCCAACTACCATTTCAAACGCCTGCCTTTGCCCACGGAAGAGATAAGGCAAGAGAACATAAAGGAATTCATGGGCTTACCCTTACAGGAGAAAGCCAAGTTCATATGAAGTAGTGGGTGAAGACGGCTGCTATATAGTGAGCCTGTGAAGGAGAATCTGTCATCTGTCCTTAAATTAATAGCTTCCTCTTCACCCTGTGCTTATACTTTCAAGCTCAGATCATCTCTTCAGATTCTGTTTCTGACCCTCATCTCAGTTTTGCTGTCTCTGAGTTTGCCCCTCACTTAGTTTTTATCTCTGTCTAGTCCCTGCAAATCGATACTACGGCTGACCAAACTCCTAGACTCTTCATTCCAATGCTGCCCTGGGATGGTGCCTTCACTGTACACTCTGAAACAAAGGGCCATTCCAGCCCCCACCCTTATCCAGGCCAGGCTCTAAAACCCCTTAGGACTGGAGCCCCAGAACCCCACTTATCAGAAAAGACTGATAGACACTGTTACTTTGGAGGAGAAGCACTTTGCAAGTCTCTGAACCTCCCAGGCTTTATGGAAAAAACTGAAATCATCTTAGTGATAGTAGCCAGAATCATTAACTCATAAAATTTTAGAACAGAAAGGATCTTTGAAGATCATCTGATCTTCTTTGTCTTATCCAGAAATATACATATAATTAAATATTTTAATAAAATATACATTTATATATTATAATCTATTATTACATATATATTCATATATGTTAAGTAGGTTATTCAAAGTCATACAAAGTGGCAACCAGACTAGCATCTCTTGACTCTCAATCCAACAAATGTTTGTCAGTAGTTAGAATGTATAAAATGTTATCAATCTAAATTACAGATGCAATCAAGACCACAGTGACTACATAATTTTTATCCACATCCTAAAGCACTTTATTATATCACCCTGCATTGCTCATTAATAGTTTCATTCAATCATCTTGGCTTTCCAAATGGATTGAATTGTTGGAGGTCAGGGACTAGATTGTCTTCTTGCATCTCCAGCTGCCCAGCACATTTCTTTATTTTTCTTTTTCATCTTTTTACTTTGTGTTGGTAATTTTGATATATTAACATTATACTCTTAATGAGGTAAATGAGAACGAATATTATCATCTACCACCAGCACCAGCAATTAAGGAAACCTGCCGTTTCTCATCTGTAGATGAGAAAACCAGCTGTTGAATCATTTCCAAGCAACAATAACTAATGCTTCGTTGAATTGAGCAAGGTGTCTCTTCTGCCTCTTTCCACCTTTCCCCATTCTCTCTTTTTTTTTTTAATAGATGGAGTTTCACTCTTGTTGCCCAAGCGGGAATGCAATGGCGCGATCTCGGCTCACCGCAACCTCCGCCGCCTCCCAGGTTCAAGCGATTCTCCTGCCTCAGCCTCCCGAGTAGCTGGGATTACAGGTGCATGCCACCACGCCTGGCTAATTTTGCATTTTTAGTAGAGATGGGGTTTCTCCATGTTGGTCAGGCTGGTCTCGAACTCCCAACCTCATGTGATCCACCTGCCTTGGCCTCCCAGAGTGCTGGGTTTACAGGCGTGAGCCGCCATGCCCAGCCCCCATTCTTTATCTGTAACAAAACTGCAAGTATAGAGGGAGTTCTCAATCTAGAATCTGGTACTCTGGACAAAGTAGAAGTCACTTCCCCTTTAACACTCACAGAATTAATGGCCTCAGTGTGGTTTCCCCAAAGGTAGGGAGAACTAATGCCAAAATTGTTGAATTTTGGAAAATCTATCACATGAAAAGATTGACAAGTAGTGGTCTGAACATTTTCCTCCACTTCTAAACCAATATATGCTCGGAAATCCAGTAGCAAAAAAAAAAAGAGTAATTTTTACAGAAATGTTAAAAGAGATTATTAATAAATATTAGCACTAATCATATTTACTATTACTATTGTATTCCATTTTCCTACAAATTGCTCTGAACGGCTTAATGGTTAAATATAAAAAACAAATAAACGAACAAAAACATCCCAGCACCTCCAGCATTTGAAAGTAGAATTTGCTAGGGCATAAAACCAGTGAGTTATTTGTCATGCAGCTTAATTCTGTCATAAAATGCGAATCAGCCTTTCTGTCACTTTGCTCTTGCCCCATATCTTTTTATGAGAACATTAACATGGTTATTACAGAGTAGAGACTCTTATGGCTACAAATATACTTACCATTTATGTATATTTTTGTTCACAAAAAAAGATGCCACCAAGAGTCCCAGACTCCTAGTTAACCATAATCCTAGTTTCTAGCATGAGGAGCTTGAGTCTGCCATGCCATCTGGATGGTGGCATCAGGTGGCCAGGGTCAGCTTCCTTTTGCTCAGGTCTTTGTGCCAGAGTCAAACTATGAGCCTTTCTTCCCATCTTAGTACAGAGCAACTGAGACTTCCTTTATGGAGTGGTTAAACTAAAAAAAAAAGGCTATATTTTAGGTGGCTCTAACAGTTTCTGCAATAGAAATATGGACCCTGGAAGTTCGTTTCCTAAGGGGCTTTTCAGAAATTGAACCAGTATGCATACCAAAAATCCTCCTCTGACAAACACACAATCAACATTCCAAGGCAACTCACTGATGAGTGGCTGTAGGACTGCGTAATTCTTTCCAATACTGGGCCTTTACTAGGGCTGTCAGGCATCTTATATCTCAGTAACTTGCCCTGTAGAGGCCAGGAATATGTCCCACAAAGATGTTTTATCACATATGGGCTTTGAACTCAGGGAGTTCTGAATCTGAATCTTGGCTCCATCACTTACCGTGTCTGTGGCTCTTGTCAAATTATTTGTCTTTTCTGAGCCTCTGGATTTTTTGTTGTTGTTTGTGAAGTTGTTGCAAAGATTGGAAATAATGCATAAAAACACTTGCTACAAGGTAATTGTAACTATTATTAATATCTTTATAGCTACTATTATTGTTGACTTTTGATCAGAACCAAGTTTGGTGTTCAATTGCATTAACTATTCTAGTAAAATTCCTTCTGTTCTTCATCTAAATTTCTGAGTTCTCTGTCTACACTTTAACTCTACTATTTTGCATGTTTCAATTTGGGCTGCCTCAAGTTTTCCTTGAAAGTAAAGTACACATTATAAGTAAATATTTTCATTGTCTTGTCCAAAAAAGTAAAGCAAAGAGGGTCTCCGATGTTCCCGATGGCTTAATCTCTGCTTTTCTATCCTAACCAAGAAGTGTCAAGGAAATCAGTCTTCAGAGCCCTGCTCCTTCTCCCCAGTTAGTCACCAGTCTAGAAATCTGTATCTAAAACCTACTTTGCATAACACTCAGACATTTGAATCAGTTATTCTCATGTTTATTTATTAAACGTAATAGCTCTAAATTTGGATGAAAATGGGCAGAATGAAGCATGATTCATCAGTCATTCTCATGTTTAGTGACCTGCAAGCAAACTCTTCAGATGATTAAAAACATTTTCACTTTCCATCTGTATATCTTTGGGATTATACAGGCCCATCCCAAAGTAGAATAATAAGGATAATGATGATAATGATGCTGATAAGCCAATTAACATATCAGGAATTTCCAGAGTTGCCAAGCTGATTGGATCAAAGGTCCACAGCAAACAGGCCTGCCTCTTTTGTAACATTTCTCCTTTGCTGCCACCTGGCCCCTCAAGGAGGCAGTGTAAGAGCATCCTAGTGGGGAAAGCTTGCAATGGAGCTGGAGACACTCTGAGCTTCTCCTTGCAGGTGCCAGTCTCTCCTGCCAATGGCTGTGAGATGTCCAGGCAATCAGAAGTCAATTGTCATCAAGAAGAAAATTCCTGTCAAGAGCCACTTAACTTGTGTCACGCAGGAGGAAAAATCAATACCAACAATCTCAGGACATTACTGATTGGAGGAGTCTCCCCATCCCCTCTTCACTCACACTAAGTAGCTATGTGGCTGCACTTACACAGGTAGTAAAAGAAAAAGGAAAGTGCAATTCCAACACTGAGCAAACAACAGCCTCATCCCAAAGCCTAGTTCATCACTCACTCCCTGACATTGTATCCAGTCAGGAAGAACAAGGAAGGAAAATTTCAGCATGTAAGTTTGAATGAATTTTATAATTTCTTTTTTTATGTATGTAAATTCTTTTCTATTCTCTATTTACTATCTCACTCTCCAAATGCAAAATGAGTTCTCCTTTCTTTTTTCTGCTTTTTTTAAATTCATGAACACTCATTAATGGCTCACAAAAGGTGATGCCTTACAGACTGGAGCTGGCATTCTGTCCTGGTTCTGACCTGTGCTCAGTAGAGACTGATTATCATCAGTAATAATAATAGGACAGGGTTGCAGGCTGCTTAGTACAGGCAGATGAATAAGTATCCAAGTAAGCAGACCTGATGGGGGGGCGGTGGGGAAGAGCTGTTATGTATTACTGCATATTCTGGCCTTGTAAAGAACTACTTCCTTTGTAGATCAATGTCAGCAAAATTTGCGTCCTCCAAGAATTACCCAACATTTTTATGGATATGAGAGAAAAGGTGCTGTGGAAGGTTGGGGTTTTTTTTTTTTTGGTCATGGTTATTTTGTTTTTATAAACCTTTTGGTAGCATATCTACTCTCTGTAAACTACCTTTGAGAAAACTCCAAATACATAATATATTTAATACCTTCCTTTAGATATGGCAAAAACACAATCTGGAATGAATGGCCGTTCTGATCAATCCCGATAGCTCTGAACTTGGATGAAAATGGACTGACTAAAGTAGGATTCAATAAAAAAAAAATTATATATATATATATATTTCCTGGTTTGAAAAAGAAGTGCTTAAGAGTTTGGCTTAGTTCTTATTGAACTGTCGATCACCACAACAAAACCAAATAAAAAATATTTTGGTACAGATGTTCAAGGAGAAAATGAATTGCTCCAATTTTGAGAACTAGTATTGGCAAAGTTGCCAAAAAAAGCTGAAGTCACTGCATACTCCAGCTGATGACATGACACTACCCTAGGTGGAAGACAGTAGAGGGCAGGGCAACCAAGTATTAGTAACTACAGAAGTTATGGAGAACAGGACACCAACAATCAAAAGATATTGCATCCAAAATATTATCTCTGTAAGAGACTTCAGAAGAAATTATCAAATCCAAACTCATTGTCTTGCAGAAGAGAAAACAGGGATTCCAAGAGGCTTTGGCCTGAGAATACCCAAATTCATAGCAGAAATGTAATTATTAATATAACTCAGGTAGCATGATCCCTAATCCAGGGCCTTCTCACTATGTCACCCTCACCATGGAGTGTTAGAGGTGAGGAACAGGCAGGAGGAGAGTGTAGACAATGGTTCCTGAAGCCCCCAGGGACTAAGATCCACAATTCAATTCCTGTGCTGCATGAACAACCAATCTCTTTATTCACAAGAGGAAACAGTGTCACCTATTTGAAAGGAAGACAATGTAAAGGCTGCAAGTCAAAACAAGAAACCATAGTAATGAACATCGCAAAAAAACAGACCCTAGAAACTGAACCTGAGCATCACTCTTTGCAGAACCTGCTTTTGTATTTCCTTAAGGAAATATTTGCAAATGGTATTTTCTTTACTGCGTATCTTTATCAGGTTAGTTGACTGTTATTTTTAATGTTTTTATTTATAATACAGTTCTTGAATTTATTAGTTCCATTGTTTTTCTGTTTATGACTTTCTTAATTTCTTTTTCTTCCTTTTTTTTTTTTTTTTTTCTGAGATAGGGTCTCACTCTGTCACCCACGCTGGAGTGCAGTGGCACAATCACAGCCCACGGCAGCTCCTGGGTTCAAGCAATCCTTCCACCTCAGCCTCCTGAGTAGTTGGGAGTACAGGTGCGCACCATCATGCCCTGCTAATTTTTTATTTTTTATTTTTTGTGGAGACAGCATCTCACTATATTGCCTAGGTTTGTCTCAAACTCCTGGGCTCATGCAATTCTTCCACTTAGGACTTTCTTAATTTCTGAACTTATTTTGTTAGTTCTTTTCTTCTGTTTTACTTAGTAGTTTTTAGTATTTTCAGTTTATCTACTTTCATAGAGAGCATTACTATAAATATTTAAGACTGCTTTAATTTGATGAGTTTAGCTTTAATTACATTCCTCATATTCTGATACACAATTTCTTTATTATGTTAATTTTCTGGATATTCTCCACTTTCAGTTTTGAGTTCATTTTTAACCTAAAAAGGGTTTAAGAAAGAGATTTTAGTTTACTAATGTCAGAAATCTTTGTTTTCTGGTTTGTTAATTAATCTTTAATGTCATTGTGTTAGATTCTGAGATGGCTTTCTATAGTTTTAAAATTTTTTGGAATGTTTCTTTAGGGCCTAATATAATTCCACTTTTGTAAATGTTTCACAGTACTTGTTAAGAAGATTGTTTCTCTATTTTCAGGGTATGGTGCACTGTAGATTGATGTAGCTATATCAGTTAGAGCTACGTTGTTAATTATGTTTTCTAGCTCTTCTGCATTTTTACTTACTCATTTGTCCACTTAATTTGTTGATGCACTGAGGGGAAAGCTATTTAAAGTCTACTTGTACTAATATGTTTCAGTCTACTGATACATTGATAGTTTTTGCTCTATTTCTTTTGATGCTATGTTATTTGATTGAATGAGTATTAAATCTTTATTAAGAATAGTATCTTCATGATTTTAACATGTCCTGCAATACCAACCAGGGGAGTTCAGGGTTGTTTGCATATAAATAAGAGAAGAAGGACAATAGTTGGGAAATTGAGTGACACTAGAGAACTGAGCTTTACTTGTGCTGCCTCCTAATTTATAAAGCTTTCCCCACACTACATAACCAAAGTCTCTTTCCCTTCCACCAAAACTTCCAAACATTTGGGTAGCATCCCTTTCAAGGCTATTAAAACCCCCTGCCTTATGATAATTTAAGAGCAAGTTTAAAAATTTGCTGTAAAGCTGGACACTCCTTTATCTTTATGGTCCTTGCAGCACTTAGCACATTTCATTGCTTTGAATCTAGCAGATGCTTAATAAATAGCCGATGAACTGAATTGATTCATCAAAATGAGTTCATCAAAATGAACCAGTAATGCTTTCTGTGACTTTCTAAAATATGCTTCCTGTATGGGGGTTCTCCAGAAGCAGAACGAAAAGAATGTAGATATGAATTATAGATATATGTTACATTGATTGATAGAGAGAGAGAGAAATTTACTATAAGGAATTGACTCACGCAATTATGGAGGCTAGGATTTCCCCAGCTCTGCAGCTGGCAAGCTGAAGACCCAGGAGAACCAATGGTACACTTCCAACCTGAGCCCGAAAGCCTGAGAACCAGGGGAGCTTATGGTAGACGTCCCAGGCCAAGTCAGAATCTAAAGGCAAGACAAAACCCATGTCCCAACTCAAAGATGGCCAGAGAGAGCAAATTCTTCCTCATTCAGACTTTTGTTATATTCTGGCCTTCAACAGATTGGGTGAGGCCTACCTACATGGGGTGGGGGAAATGTGCTTTACTCAGTCTAGTGACTCAAATGTTAATCTCATCCAGAAACACCCTCACAGGCACATCCAGAGTAATGTTTAACCAAACATCTCAGCACTCCACAGCCTGGTCAGATTGACACACAAAATTAATGTCACACTCCCTAATGAAATAGATGAAGACCTAGGTTGATATTTTGTCTATAATGACACCAGACACTGGGTCTACTTCCCAAATGATCCCCTTTACATTATGCTTTATTTTCAAACACAGGAAAGAAGGAAAACAACCATATGGGCCAAGGATAATTTTTGACCTGGAATGTAAAGGTTTGAAGAACTTATCTATGTGGCATGTATATCACTATGGTAGAGAGAGAGAGAGAGAGAGAGAGAGGTGAAACATAATTCACAAAGTGACAGAAAATTGGTATTTACATGGGGAGTGGGAAAAAGCTCAAAAGCAAATTTTTGCCTCAGTCAGCAGCAGAAATCTCTCACAAATCTCCCAGACAAATAGTCCAAGAGATGAGCCATCTCTCAGAAAGAATGCACTTGTAGTGAAAGATTAGAAATGTTCAGTATGAAAGGGCTTTAGAGAAATGGAGAAATAGTTTTTCAAGCAGCTCTCCACAGAAAGAGCTCTTTTGTTTTTTGCCTTAAAACTATAAAAAGAAATTTAAGTTTAAAAATTAAAAAACACTATCTTCAAGATAGCTCCTTTATTATAAAGATAATCTTTTTATTTCTAGGAGGAGTTGCATAAAAAGTAGCCATAACTTCTAATGTACTGTGTTACAGAAAGTGGTATACAATCAGCTGGTAACAACAGCATAACAACGGAAGGAATATGAGCTGCATTGGGCTTGAGCTCTGAGTATACAAGGGACTGGCCTTTGAGTAGTAACATAAGGAGCAACAGATTTCTCCAGGGAGCACAACCAATTTTGCTACCAATAACTACCCAATTTGGCATGGACCAACACTTTTTAGCTCTGGCCAAGGAAGAAGAACTGGAAGGTAAAAAAGAAGAGGATGCACAGCAGGAGAGAAAATGAGTAGCCATTCTTAGCTTCAGTGTCCACTAGGAAGAGGGATTAGTAATTCACACTAAAACCCATTCAGTATCTACACTGATAAGTATTTTTAATCTGCGGTTAACTAAAGTTAATCATAAGCAATAAACTATAAGTATTTAGAACAATGCCTTGCGTATAATAGCAACTTAATATTTATTGAACACATAAACTATAAGGAGTTTTGAAAGTATTTTGCTCTCATTTTATCCTTCCATTGACTTTATGGTGTCCTGAGTCCATATTGCTAAGAAAAGAGACCCAACCTGCATTCCCAGTCTCTATTCTGCTGTACCCATAAGGTAGCTCCAATGAGCACCTCTTACACTTAGGAGAAGAAAAAGATAGCTGTTATGATCCTAGTCTCTACCCCTAATCTGGGGTAAAGCTGAAATAATAACCCAGGGAGTCATGAAATAAATAAGTAAAGGAGAGTTATAGCAAAGGAGGAAATAAAGGATTGAATGTAAACACTTTTTAAATCAATCCCTCACCCATTGCTACATTAGCATGTAGCTGAGTGATTTTCTTCCCTGTAATTTAACCCTTCAACTGTGTTGGGTCATCCTATTGTAAAACTGTTCTTTATGACTCAAAATGGCTCTGCCCCCAGACTGAAACTGACTAAAGTACCTTTGTTTTTGCAGATTCAAAACAAAACATCAGGGGGGACACAAGATTCACATAGATAAGTGGCCAGTTTTCTTCATTTCTGTTCAAAATTACATGGGGGAACAATGGTAGAAAGTAGAAAATATATAATGAATAAATAATAGAATCATTTATTTAATCAACAAATATTTATTGAGCACTGATACATGTGTGCCTGGCACTGGCTAGTTACTAATACAGGGATGAACAGGCCACACATTGTCCTGTCCTCATAGAGCTTACGGTCTAGCAGGGGAGACAGATATTAAACCAAGAATCCTATAAGTTTGTAACAATTTTCATGAAGGAAACGTACAGTGTGAAACAAATACAAGAATAAAAGTGTAAAATATGATAGATAAAGCAAACCCATCTCACACAAGGAAATCAACACATTTGAAGCCAAACAAAAGAAAATGTAGTTTCTCAGTTTAACATCACACCTGTAAAAATAATTCAAAAACATTATTAGGAAGCTTTTGAATGTGTTCATTCTAAATTATAAACACGAAAGAAAAGCCACTGAATGAAAAACATATTAATAACGTAACTACCTATAATAGGAAATTGGAAAAAGTCTGATTATAACTAGCAACATCACATTTTGCAACTGCCTCTAGAAAGTCTTGGTGTATGATCTCTCAGGCCACTTATCACTATTGATCTTGGGCCATTTACAAAATATCTTGGATTCTTGCCGCAGTGATATATGGATAATGAACAACATTCCATACTTTCTCTGACCTCAACGTGGAATTCCTGCTCTTTGGCTGAAATTTATTCACTTTACTACTATAAGTTCTACAAACATACAGTATTTTCAAATATTATAAAAGACTACATGTTTACTAAAACTGAGGAAGGGATTGAAGAGACATCAGAAGAAGCTCTAAGAAAAGTATTGCTATAAACCTAACATGAGAAAACGCAGGCAATTCATCATGATTTTTAAAAGCACAGGTGTTTGATAGTCAGGAAAGGACTAGGGTCCCCACTGTTGAGCAGGCAGCCACTGCAGTGAAGAACCAGGTAGCAAACTGAGTAGTATGGAGAAAACAATATGTTACAGCTTGGGCTGTATCTCCTTAGTTGCTCCTGTGTCACCCATATTCAATCATTCTACCAACATTGAAAGCCAGATGTCACCAAGACATCATGCTTGTGTTGGAGAAGGGAAGAATGCAACACTTCCCCTACTCTCAAAAATGCATATAATTTCATCAGGACAGTCTCAGAACCACTAATTAGAAAATATGACAGAATTAAAAAAAGCACTAGCCTGAGGTACAAGGAATGTCTATGGAGGCCCCACAGAGGTACAGCTCATTCTACACGGGAGGAACCAAGAAGGATTTAAGAAGGATGTAGGACTGGAGCACAAAAGGGTGAGAATAAAGGAAAAGGCATTGTAGGTTGACGGGTGAATATAACTGAAGGCCTAGAATGTGAAAGAGCAAGACACATATTCATTATTTATGGGACTAGAACATAGGACAATGGGGGATTTGGTGGAAAACAAAATTAGAAAAGCCATTTAGGGGAGCCCAGTCCCTGAAGAGTCTAGAGCTTCTTCTGTAGGAAGTGAGAAGGTAATGGAAGGTTTAGGGGTAGGGAATAATATTGGCTTGGTGTGTAGTAGGCTATAAAATCTAGGTTTGTATAAGTACACCCTATGGTTTTTACATAATGGTGAAATCACCTGATGACACATTTCCCAGAATGTAGCCCCTTCATTAAGTGACACATGACTGTATTTGCAGAAATGCATACCGATTGAGCATCTCTAATCTTAAAATTTGAAATCCAGTACGCTCCAATGAGCATTTCCTCTGAGCATTACGTTGTCACTCAAAATGTTTGGGATTGTTGAGCATTATGGTTTGAAGATCTTCTGATTAGGGATGCTCAACTTGTAACTTTCAAGTTAACATACAACAGAGAGGGTTCAGAAACAGATAGATACTGCAAGTGACTCTGAAAAACAATGTTAAAACAGTCTGTCTATTCAAACTATATATATATACATACACATACACACACACACACACACAAATTCCATAGGGAAGAAACGTATAAATTTTACATTAAAAACAATTTTGTCAGCTATAGTTAGAAACTTAAGGAATGTTAGAGGATTATTGAAGAGAAAGAAGGGAAAGACCTTTGATATAGTTGCTTAATCTAAATCAAGTAAACTTTTGTTTTAATTAAGGTACATTGCCATGGTCTAACTATGAGAGAGTTAGAGGGTCAAGTCATTAAGAAATTGCCCTTTGAAATGAATGACTGTTAAGAGAGCATCTTATCACTTTGCTTTGATAAAGAAAAACTTCTAGAGCCTCTGGAAGGAAATACTTATTTTCCTAACACCAAAAGTATTCCTGAACTATAGGAAGGACAGCTCAGAAAGGCTTCACACTGGAAGTGAGACCAGTGATGCCACAAGCCAACATCATGTTCTGATTAATACTGAACACAGCAGAAGTATGCTGATGTATGTCTACATTCCACAGTTTCTTTAAAACTTGCTTCAAACCATAATTTTCATGTAGTAAAGAAGTAGGCAATCCATACTTGTCCACATCTAGACAGCTTTAATACAGCATTACATTTTGGTTTATAGAACAATGTCAAATACAAATGAACTATAAACATTAATCATTCTCAGCTATTTGGGCTGGGAACTCTTGGTTCCAGGTTAGTGTTCCAAGGCCTTTCCATGATATGGTGGCAGCTGCTGAAAGGCCAGGTACAATATATACGTCCATATAAAAATGACTACCTTTTAGAACAGTATTCTCAGTCTATCTGTGGTGATGGGCCAGTCTTTTTAATTGTTTGCTCTGTTTGGTTGTTTAATGTTCAGCCCACTGCAGGCTAGAATGTAGTGCCACTGCACATGAGCAGTATGTAGCTTGCCCTCTATGCACCTCGCCATGGGCAGAACACAATACCTGAAATTTCCCATACCCTATTCAGTGAGATAAGGTCATTGATCATCTACTAGGATTTCATGGCTAGGTTAAATGGCTATAAAACGTCTAAACACTCTCAATTTCTCTACTCACCTTATCAGACTAGAAACAGTTTTCTTACTGGTACTGGTCTACCGACGTCACTTTGGGAAGCGCTGTATAGAAGATGGGCCTTGACAATCTGAATCACTTTCAGTGGCAATGAATAGGCTATGAGGTGAGACTAAGGAGGAAGAGACCAATGAGTAGACATGAAGCAAATGTTCTCTATGAGACAGCAAATGATGGCTGCATCAATACTTTCTGTCAGCACAGCCAAGTAGAGTGCCAGCTCTGTGGGAGGAGGGTTCCTCTCCTAGGCCTCCCTTAGGCTAACACCAGCTCCAGCCTGCAACAAACACACTCCAAGTATCTGCAAACATAGGGCCCCAAGACCAAATCTGTGAGGAACTCAAATGTGTGAATGAATTTACACTCACTGCCCTTTTCTCCAAGCTGGCCTGTCCTGCCCCCCAGGAGGGACTCAGAAAGCACTTAGCTATAGTGATGGGTTTGAAAGCACCTCAAAGAAACTTCCATTTTCCCCATGAGTTTTCTGAAGGCTTCAGGAGAGAACTACAATTTCACTTAATCCTTAGATAGTTTGTCCTACATTTTATAATTTCTGAAAATGGTATGCACGTTATAACTAATGTATACACTTAGTATGGTAGTGTTACCTTTTTTTGCCCTCAACTATGTTAAATTGATATTTTCTAGCTGATGCCATTTTAGAAATGGAGGAAATTAAGTATGTAATGTCATTGTGAATCAAAAGCATATGGTATTTTATTTCCCTTAGGCAGCTTTGCTTTAGGGAAGTGTATATCAGGAAAATGGATGAGAGCATTGGTCAGCCCATTTGACAGATTTAAATAATATATAAATAATATATAAGCAATAAATATAAAGGTAGATTATATATATGGCTACATGTGTATTTTTTATTGCAACATATTTGAGAAAAAGTGTATATATTCAGTTATTACATGATAATCTGATGTACATATATACTATATAATGATTACTGCAGTAAAACTCTTTAACACATCCATCACCATGCATAGTTATGTGTGTGTGTGTGTGTGTGTGTGTGTGTGTGTGTGTGTTAAGGACACAAAAATCTACTCTCTTATCAAATTTCAAGTAAACGATACAGTATTATACAGTATTATTTACTACAGTCACCAGGCTGCACATGAGATCTCCATAATTTATAATGAAAAGTTTCTGCCCTTTGATCAACGTTTCCCATATTTATTGAGATCCTGTTATGTGCCAAGTACATGAGGGCTTCTCCTGTATTAACTCATTTAAAACTTATAATAACCCACCGTGGTTGGCACTCATTTTAAATACGCAAAAAATGAGGCACAGACAGGTTAAGAAATTGTATTAGTCAGGTTTCTCTAGAGGGACAGAACAAATAGGATAGATGTATATATGATGAAGGGGCATTTATTAGGAGAATTGACATCACCTTGTGAAGTCCCACAATAGGCCGTCTGCAAGCTGAGGAACCAGGAAGCCAGTCTGAGTCCCAAAACCTCAAAAGTAGGGAATCCGAAAGTGTAGCCTTCAGTCTGTTGCCGAAGGCCAGAGAGCTTGTAAGTCCAAGAGTCCAAAAGCTGAAGAACTTGGAGTCCAATGTCTGAGGGCAGCAAGCATCCAGCACGGGGAAAAGATGAGGACCAGAAGATTCAGCAAGTCAAGTCCTTCCACGTTCTTCTGCCTGCTTTATTCTAGCCACGCTAGCAGTTGGTTAGATGGTGCCCACCCAGATTGAGGGTGGGTCTGCCTCTCCCAGTCCACTGATCTCCTTTGGCAACACCCTTATAGACACACCCAGGAACAATACTTTACATCCTTCAGTCCAATCAAGTTGACAGTCAGTATTAACCATCTCAGAAATGTTTCCCAAGATCACACAGCTAGGAAGTGTTGTAGCTAGCCAGGGTTCAAATCAATGTTGATTACTGATACCCTAATCATCACTTAATCAATTTGTTGATAAAACAGCATCAAGTTCATTGCCTACTGAAATAAGAAAGAATACTCCTTTGACAGAGTCTTATTTTCTAGGAGGGATATTTATGAGGTTTGAGGATCTGGTTTAAGGCAGGTATTCAAGGAAGGAAACTAACTCAGATTGGGCCAAGTTACTGACAAAGCAGTTTAGGATTAATGGCCATAGCAAGGAAAGGGTTCCAAGTGAATCTGGAAGAGTAAACAGTGGCATGATAAGTCTGAAGTGACCTCTTGTCCCAAAAGTGAGTTATTTATTCTAACAAGGGATAGTTGGATCATCTTTCATTCAGATAAATGGGTTCCAGGAAGTCTTATAGCCAAATAATAATTCGCAACATCGTATTCCTGGGCAAGAATTTCTTGAAATAAGTCATATTAATGCAGACAGTGATCTGCATGGCTCCAGATGGTTTGGGTTCCCACCAGGTGGTTGCTACCCATGCTCAACATTCATACAAGCTCAGCCACCCTTACTGACTGGCTGTAAGAATTTGATGAAATAATCTATGTCAACATGTTTCATAAGCTGGGAAGCACTATGTGCATATCAGCTGATAGAATTGTTAATAGTAGCAGTACCTGCAGTTCCTGACTTTAAGTCCCACTAGTTGGGCCAGAGCTTAATAACATGATTGAGTAAAGCAATTGAACCTAGCAGTTCTCTGAGGTAAGGCTCACCTTGAGTTAATCAGAATGGAAACTTGGCCAAGGAACGGAAGAACAACTTGGCACCACGAAAATCCACATTCTCTGTATTCCTGAGAAAGTGAACACCCAGCTGTGAATTTATTGACTCTCCCTTAAGAAGTTCTAATGGAATAAATTTTTCCTTCTTGGTGCCTGCTAATTAGACAATTATTTAACTCTGTTTCTTTTTTTAATGACTCTCTGCTGTTGTTTGAAGACTTCTGTCTATTATTTGTAATAAAAACCTCTGTCACATTTTTGCCTCATTATCCTTAACAAATAGTGCATTCCCCAGCCCCAATCCCTGACTCCCTTAGTTCTCCCTCCCCCAGCACCTCCCCAATCTAGAGCTCCCAGAGTTTCAAAGAGCAGCTGTTATCATGTTGTTGACTGAGAGATTTTTAGAAACTTCTATCACAGGCACAAGGCTCCATGGGGGGCTGTTGAATTAAATATCAGCTCTTCAAACAGGAATTAGCTCAGAGAACAAAAGCAGCAGGAAGACAAGGGACAAACACAGGCAAATGCTGCAGTCCTCCCACTCAGTGATTGAGAAACTAGTTCTCTTTTTCTTCCCTAGAACTCTAACACAGGAGTTCCTAGGCCCCTGACCACACTTGGCCATGATGAGTCACATATCTCTTCTCAGGGCTGGAGAACAAGCCCAGCCCAGCCCTGGGTTACTTACTCTTCAATCAGAAAATGAGTGTGTTCAAAGGAAATTGTCCTTTTCACTATCCCCAATGGCAAGGCAGCCTCATTTCAGTACTGTGGAGGATTTTCTATGGAGCAACTATTTCTTCAGAGGGGAGAAGTGGGAAAACAAGAAAACAAAGGAATCATTTGCTAAGTCCTACTACATGATGGGATCTGCCTGCAAGGTAGGTACCGTTTCTCTACTCTCAGTTCATAGGAATCCTGGAGAGACTAGATCCTTGCTACTCAAATATGGCATGGGTTGGCTTCATGGGTGTGCAACTTTTTTTTTTTTTTTTTTTTTTTTTTTGAGATGAAGTCTCGCTCTTGTCCCCCAGGCTGGAGTGCAATGGCACGATCTCGGCTCACTGCAACATCCGCCTCCCAGGTTCAAGTGATTCTCCTGCCTCAGCCTCCCAAGTAGCTAGGATTACAGGCACCTGCCACCACACCCAGCTAATTTTTGTATTTTTAGTAGAGAGGGGGTTTCACCATGTTGGCCAGGCTGGTCTCGAACTCCTGACCTCAGGTGATCTGCCTGCCTCGGCCTCCCAAATTCCTGGGATTACAGGCATGAGCCACTGCGCCCGGCCTGGGTGTACAACTTCTACAGTCACATGGGGCCATTCGCTTAGGATGGCCACACTTTGTTTAATGTTCTGTTGTCTTGAATTTTTTAACAATTTTATCTTTCAACTTAAGTTTTGTAAGTAAAAATGCACTGAAACACACACAGACACAAAGGAGATGCAGGCAACATATATATTTACCATTCCTTGACACCCCATTCACAAATAGCATTTGCAATGTCCATAATCACAGAATTCCACTGGACTCATGATATGTGGGAGTTCAGTAAGACTCAAAGCAAGTACAAGGTAAGCATGTTAAGTCCATGACTTAGTAAGCGAGAGTGGTGGCAGCTCCAAGAAACCATAACTTCCTTTTACAACGGCACATGCTTTGAATATAGAAAGAAGAAAATGGCATTCTAAGAAGCACAAGCTACCAAGGAATCCTTTCATCCCTGTGTTAGTCAGACACATGCTGAAAATGACACAGGAGGAAAAGATAAGAGAAACTCACAGCTCCTTTTCTTTGAATTCTTCCCTACTCATAAATAACCTGAAGGTAGAAAATATTATAGACTATGTGTGTATCAAGAAGTGAAATAATTTCTTTTTCATGATGGCTGACTAGGAACATCAGATGTCAGTTCTCCTCAAAGAAGTTCAATGTTCCAGGTGAATGGTCATCATCTGAATGGAAAACTAAAGGAAGAGAGCCAGGCTCTGTCAGAGTGCCCACGGGAAGAAGCTGGGATGCAGAAAAGCAAAGCAGCAGGCATCTGGCAAAGATGGACTCCTGAGGAACTCAAAGCCACATGGAAAGGGTAGGTGGGGGTGCTTCTGTGCTCCCCTTACCCCTGGAACAATCTCCTCACTGCTAAATTGTCAAGGAGTACCTCTGCCCTCACAACCCAGGGCAATGTTGTTAGTAGTGATTTGAGGACTTCCCGGGGGCAGAGAACCGGGGGCCAGCTCATGCAGGGGCACCTGTACTCCCCTCAGGCCTGAACTGAGATGGCAAGCACCAGAGTGGTTGTGTAATTATTGTGGGCCACTGCTCTGCCTGGGGAACCTTACACCTTGAGTTACTACATCACCAGATACCCCCACCAACATACCCTAGAAACTTCTCTGACTTTGGCAACCGCAGAGGACCAGCATCCAAATTGGGAAAGACGGAGTCAAATTATCTCTGTTTGTTGATGACATGATTGTACACCTAGAAAACCCCAAAGACTACCACAGAAGACTCCTAACTTGAAAAGCATCTTCAATAAAGAATAAGGATACAAAATCATTGTATAAAAATTAGTTCCATTTCTATATGCTAACAATGCTCATGCTGAGAACCAAATTAAGAACTCAATCCCATTTACAATAGCCATGGAAAAATATCCTATGCTCATGGATAGGAAGAATCAATATTGTGAAAATGACCATGCTGTTCAAAGCAATCTATAGATTCAATGCAATTCTCAGCACATTACCAGTTTTATTTTTCATAGAATTGGAAAAAACAATTCTAAAATTCATATGGAACCAAAAAAGAGCCTGAATGGCAAAAGCAATCCTAAGCAAAAATAACAAACTGGAGACATCACATTACCTGACTGCAAACTATTCTGCAAATCTATAGTAACCAAACAGCATGGTACTAATACAAAAATAGACACATGTGTCATATAAAAATAGACAAAAATATACACATGTATCAGTGGAACAGAATAGAGAAACCTGCAGCAAAGCCACATACCTATAACCAACTGATCTTCAACAAAGCTGACAAAAATAAACAATAAAGAAAGGACACCCTATTCAATAAATGGTGCTGGGAAAACTAGCTAGCCATATGCAGAGGAAGGAAACTGGATCCCTATCTCTCATCATATACAAAAATTAACCAAGATGGATTCAAGACTTAAATATAAGACCTGAAACTATAAAAAATGTTATAAGAAAACCTAGGAAAACCTTCTGGACATTGGCCTAGGCAAAGAATTTATGACTAACACCTCATGAGCAAATGCAACAAAACTAGATAAATGGGACTTAATTAAACTAAAGAGTTTCTGCACAGTAAAGAAACAATCAACAGAGTAAACAGACAACCTACAAAGTGGGAGATATATTTGCAAACTATGCATCTGACAAAAGACTAATACCCAGAATCGATAAGAAACTAACACAAATCAACAAGTAAAAAACAATCCCATTAAAAAGTGGGCAAAAGACATGAACAGACACTTCAAAAGAAGACACACATGCGGCCAACAAATATATGAGAAAAATGCTAAACATCACTAATCATCAGAGAAATGCAAATTAAAACCACAGTGAGATATTATCTCAAACCAGTCAGAATGGCTATTATTAAAAAGTAAAAAATATAAGAGATGTTGGCAAGGATGAAGAGAAAAGGGAATGCTTATACATTGTTGGTGGAAATGTAAATCAGTACAACTCTAGGGAAAATAACATGGATTATATAGCTTGGCTGAGTCCCCCACCCAAATCTCATCTTGAATTGTCGCTCCCATAATTCCCATGTGTTGTGGGAGGAGCCCGGTGGGAGATAATTGAATCATGGTGGCGGTTTCCCCCACACTGTTCTCATGGTAATGAATAAGCCTCAGGAGATCTGATGATTTTATAAAGGTTTTCCCCTTTCGCTTGATTCTCATTCTCTCTTTCCTGCCGCCACATAAGACATCCCTTGCTTTTCCACCATGATTGTGAAGCCTCCCCAGCCATGTGGAACAGTGAGTCAATTAAACCTCTTCCCTTTATAAATTACCCAGCCTCAGGTATGTCTTTATTAGCAGCTACGAACAGACTAATACAATGGAGATTTCTCAAAGAACAAAAATAGAACTACCATTGGACACAGCAATCCCACTACTTGGCATCTACCCAAAGGAAAAGAAATCATTATATAAGAAAGACACCTGCTTTTGTTTATCACAGCACTATTCACAACAGTAAAGTTAGAGAATCAACCTACTGTCCATCAATGGTTGACTAAAGAAAATATTATATATGCATATATATATATATATATATATATATATATATACATACTCACACTGTGGATTAGGCAGCCATAAAAAAGAATGAAATCATGTCCTTTTCAGCAACATAGATGGAACTGGAAGTCATTATCCTAAGTGAATTAAATCAGAAACAGAAAATCTAATACTATATGTTCTTACTTATAAGTGGGAGCTAAATAATGGGTACACATGGACATAAAGATGGAAATAATAGTCACTGGGGGCAGGGATACGGATTGAAAAACTACCTGTTGGGTACTACATTCAGTATTTGGGTGATGGGTTCACAGAAGCTTAAACCTGAACATTACACAATATACCCAGATAACAAACCTGTACATGTAACTCCTGAATCTAAAATAAAGTTCTTTGAGAAATCACCAAACTGCTTTTCACAACAGCTGAACTAACTTACATCCCCACCAACAGTGTATATGCATTCCCTTTTCTCCACAGCCTCACCAGTAACTGTTATTTTTTGACTTTTTAGTAATAGCCATTCTGATTGGTGTAAGATGGTATCTTACTGTGGTTTTGATTTGCATTTCTCTAATGATTAATGATGCTGAGCATTTTTTCATATGCTTGTTGGCTGCATGTATTTCTTCTTTTGAAAAGTGTCTGTTCATGTTCTTTGCCCACTTTTTAATGGTGTTGTTTGTTGTTGTTTGTTTTTTGCTTGTAAATTTGCTTAAGTTCCTAAAACAGAATTACCATTCAACCCAGCAATCCCACTATTGGGTATTTACCCAAGGAAGTATAAATCATTCTGCCATAAAGACATATGCATGCATACGTTCACTGCAGCACTATTCACAATATCAAAGACAAGGAATTAACCCAAACGCCCATCAATGGTAAACTGGATAAAGAAAATGTGACAGACAAACACCATGGAAAACTATGCATCCATAAAAGGAATGAGATCATGTTCTTTGCAGCAACGTGGATGGAGCTGGAGACCATTATCCTAAGCAAACTAACACAGGAACAGAAGACCAAATACCGCATGTTCTCACTTAGAAGTGGGAGCTAAACATTGAGTATATATGAACACAAAGAAAGGAACAACAGACACCACGGCATTCATTCTTGAGGGTAGAAAGTGGGAGGAGGAAGAGGTTCAAAAAACTACCTATTAGATACTATGCTGATTACCTTGTTGATGAAATAATCTATATGCCAAATCCCCATGACATGCAACTTACCTATATATCAAACCTGTGCATGTACCTCGAACCTAAAACAAAAGTTTAAAGAAGTTTAAAAAAAAATTGAAAAATAAAATACTTTTTTAAAAAGTGAAATGAAAACAGCTGTTTTGTGTAGTGTGACCACTATTTTGGTAAGAAAGAATTATATATGGATGCACCAGCTACAAAATACGAATTATATAATTATATATGAATTGTATAATTTCAGTGAATCCATATATGAGTTAAATGCTCTTATATTTGCATTTAAAAATGATATTGAACAACATAAAGATAAATTATAAACCACACTAATAATTTAAAATTCCAGCATTTCTTTACAACATTAAATAACAAAACACAGCATAACAAGCTGAGTGAGACTGGAAGAAAGAAAAAAGCTTTATATTTTAGTACCTTTAACAATACTTTCTTCTCACTTTTTGAACCAAGGGCCCCTCGTTTTGCACTGGGCCTGGCAGTCCCCACCCTGTCTGTAGCATCAATATGAACTGGGAGCTCCTTAGAAATGCAAAACCCCAGCCCCTCCTCAGATGTATTAAATCAAAACCCGCATTTTAACAAGTTCCTGAGATGATTCATGTGCACATGAAAGTTTGAGAAGCACAGGGTTAGAATAATCCGCTCAATGATTCACAATTATCCAATGGAGGAGTTGGGATCCAAACTCCAGCAGTCCGACTTCAGAGTAGAGGTGAGTGACCACTACACTTAACTGTGGGACCGTGAAGTCAATGCCATATTATCCCTCATTTACAGATGTAAAAACAGCTTAGAGAGGTTAATGGACTTGCCCAAGGTTGTAAGTTGCCAGCTAATGAACAACCAAACAGGAATTAAACGCAAATCTGCCTGGTTCCCAATCTCAGCTGTTTGCATTGGTACGGGTAGTTTCCAAATAAGAGTGAACATCAGAAATAATTAGAGAATGTTTTAAATGCAGATTGCGGCCCCACTCCAGACACAGCAAGTCAAAATCTCTAGGTTGAGGCTTGAAAATATACTTAACAACAGTGGTTCTCAAACTTGAATGCACAGTAACACTACCTCTGGGATTTTTTTCTTTTCTTTTTTTTTTTTTTTTTTTTTGAGAAGGAGTCTCAGTCGCCCAGGCTGGAGTGCAGCGGCGTGATCTCCGCTCACTGCAAGCTCCGCCTCCCAGGTTCACGCCATTCTCCTGCCTTAGCCTCCTGAGTAGCTGGGACTACAGGGGCCGCCACTACGCCCGGCTAATTTTTTTTTTTTTTTTTTTTTTTTTGTATTTTTAGTAGAGACGGGGCTTCACCGTGTTAGCCAGGATGGTCTTGATCTCCTGACCTTGTGATCCACCCGCCTCTGCCTCCCAAAGTGCTGGGATTACAGGCGTGAGCCACCGCGCCCAGCCACCTCTGGGATTTTTTTAAAATCCTGATGCCAAGGCCAGATCTCAGAGCAATTAAATTGAAACGTCTAGGGGTCAGACTCAGACACCAGAACTTGAAACCAGTTGAGAATGCCTGTTTTAAGAAACTTCCAGCTGATGCTGATGCTCAGCCAGGCAGGGAGACTCTGCTTTACAGGGAAATATGCACCTGTCCACAGGGCTGCCCACTGGACTCCTGTGCATATAGGTTAGGAAGAAGTGACTAGTAAGCAAATAAAAAATACAGAATTTCAGAAAACTACTTTCATTTCTAAAGCCAACCTTATCAACCGGCTTTAAATGTGAAAAAATGCAATTAGTACTCAAGATCACTGATGTATCAAAGAATCATTAGCAGCCAAAAAGCAAGAACTCTGTACTAAATATTTGTATCTGTTTCTAAATCAACATTTTTATCTCCAGGAATATCGACATTCACTAGTCATTATTCTGGAACTCTTGTCAAGTGTCCATGTTAAGAGAGACAGGAACTATCTGCAACAGTCAGGGAAACCGGAAGCGAGAAACCCAAGACCCACCAAGGCAGAATGGAGAAAGAGTGCAGCTAGGGGTCTCTTACAAGCTGTTGGCAGAGAATCTCAGGAGCTCAGGGTTAAAAGGTCCCCAGAAGTCAGGAATTAAAGCCCTCTTTCAAAACCTGACTTCTGCCTACAACATCTGGCCCGACTCGAACCACCACCTATATATAAATCACCCAGGTTGTTTAAGCTGCAGTAACTTCTAATCCCAGCCCAAACCTCCCACATTGCCATCATCTGGGAATGGTGCTTTAAAAAATAGGTTCCCCAAGTGATCTGCATGCACATTAAAGTTTGAAAACAGCTATTATGATAGTTCTATTAGGTACTTCTAGCCCAGTGCTAGGCAGGGGCAAATTCACCAAGCTAGCATCACTCTTGGGATGTTCTGGTGGCTAGCCATCTGGCATTTTCCCCTTGAACAACACATATCTTCATAACTCTGTCTTTCCTATCTACTCTGGAGTTAATTGGAGGTTGTTCTACTCATATCTTAGTATGTAGACTATTAGCCATGTAATGGACATTAAACATCGTATAATCAAATGTGTCCAATATGCAGGTCACTTTCACGTAAGCGAACACAAGTTACCTTTTCTCCCTCCTAAATATGTCCAATTGGCCTATTTGGCAAGGTTTCACTGACAGACAAAAGGTACTTGGTATTGACCAACACCCCAAACTACAGAGTAGACAGTGCCATATCTCCCCTCAAGGGCTATCCAGAGTGAATCTTCTCTTTTCCACAGGACAGTCTTTAAGTACTTACAAATACATATCACATCCCTCTCAAATCTTTTGTTCATCAAGCTGAATAATCCCATGTCCTCTAGCTTTTTCTTTTTACTAAATTGCCTTAAAATTATGTTTGTATGTGTGTGGTCTTACATAATATATTTTATTGTTTTGGTGCATGTATTTTTAGTTCATGTAAATGGAAGTGTGTAATATCACAGATGTTGTATCAAATGTGGTCTTTCGGAGCTACACATGTTGCTATGCACACCTCTTACTTTTTTCTTTTGCACTGTGGTTTCTCTATACCTTCCCCTACCACTCCTCCTGCACACCCCTAAATCTTCCTCAATTTATTGCTTTACATGTACTCCTCTTTATCCATGTCCCTTTTAAACTGAGGTATTCAATCTGAACATTGCCCCAGCCACTAAAAAAACATAGAATACTGGAGATATATTTTATGGATGTGTCATTCCACATACTCACAACAGTTTCCCTTAAGTACGCTCTTTAGTTGAAATGCTATTATAATAAGACTACCTCACTTAAATCATTTACCATTGAAGGACATTCCACTCCTTCTTAGGCTGAATAAATCTATGGCATGGAGAATATTGTTTCCTAAACAGACTAACACTGCATTCTATCTCCATGTATTCTTTTTGCTTACAGAAATGCTTGGTGTGTTGTTAAAGGCAGTCTCATCAAAAGAGACAGAATATTCAAAATAAACCTTGGAGATCACCCAGCATGAAGTTGCCTGAGGAGGTGGTAGTAAACCCTAAACATTTTATGAAGGAGGAGACTGAGGTCCAGAGGGGTTCAATGACTTGCTCAGAGACACAAGCCAATTACTACAGCCTGTAAGCTGAGTCAGAAGCCCCAGGTGTCCTGACTCCCAAGCCAGCTTTCGCTAGCATCCACGAGCCATACACCCTGCGGCACAGTGGAAGGCTGTGAATTGGCTCTTACAGCTGCCCACCCCTCACCCACCCTCTGATTCTCTGAAAGCAGAGTACACAGACCCAGTCTGTTTTGGAGTTTCAGAGCTGCAGCCTGCATATTTAACACTGGTTTTATCTATCAGAAATGGAGAATAAATAGCACCATAATAAAATCCATAAAATATACCAAATTGGATTTTTTTCAGGATAGCTCCAAGCACAAGTTGGTAATCAAAAGGTTTTGAGAAAAACTGGAAATAGTGTTTGCTGTGTTGAAAATTTCTGGAATCTTAAGAGCATCCCTGTTCTCCATCACCCACCAGCTGAATACTTTAGGAGGAGAGATGTGTTACTCTAAGTCACAAGGAAGGAGGACATTTTCAAAAGGCCTCATAAAGAATGCTTCCTCCTCACATCTTTATGAGCCATTCCCACTTTAGAGAATAAAACTGTTTAGGCTTCATGTTTTTCCATATTCCCAGAGCAGCAGCCATCAAGGTGGTAGAAGAAATGGTGGTTGCACTTTCCAGCAAGTATGGAAGCTGTCAGGAACAGCAAGTGACAGTTGTGTTGGCTACACTTTTGTAGATATCTGGGTTTCCAGGGCTACTAATAATGAAGCTTCCCTCTTCCTCAAGCATTTGGCCAGGATTCAAATTTGTCACCAGCTAATTCCCTCTTAAGGGGAAAAAAAAAGTCCAGGAAGCACTGTTTCCCATTAGTGTAGTCAAGTGAGAGGCAGTACTTAGCATGATTTTTCTATTCATATAGTACCTTTAAATAGAAGCTCCCATTTCAAGAAGGCCTAATGAGCATACACAACTACCTCTTTTCCAACCCAAGTTCCCAGTGACATAACTAAAAGGATATTGGTTAAAGGGTGAAATCATAACAAGGATATCACATAAGAAAGAGAGCAATTCGGGCATCAGAAAGTTTGAAGAAATACTGAAAGACAGAAGAAAGATGAAATAGAAGGGACATCACCATCCAAAACACCAGAAGTAGGAGGTGTTTCTCCCAGGAGAAGCTGGAAACAAGACAAGCAACTTGGTGTCGATAAACAACAAAAAGCAGAAATAGGCTCTGAGGCCATCAGACAAGTTCACTGAAGAATTCTTTTTAGATCAACTGAGACAGGAAAGTGTTGACTCCTCTTCAAGGTATACAGAATACAAATAGCAGAACTTTTGTCTACTTGGAGGAAGCTTTACAAATACTCCTTAACAAAATGGACAATTGTCTAAGTGAGGATCAATGTGTGGATGCTTGGGGCAGAGGGAGAAGGAGGGCAAAGGTTCATGCACTTCCATACTCCACCTCAAATCATAAAGGAAAGGAGGAGGAGGAGGAGGAGGAAAAGCTGGAACAAGAAAATGAGGAGGGAGGAGGAGGAAGTACAAGAGGAGGAGAGAGCTCTTCTTTAGGTATCCTTCCCTGGAGCAAGCCCTTTCTGACTTGAGCTGCTGTGGCAGCTGAAGACAAATGCCTGCTTCACCTCAAAGTGCCCTTCATGTGACTCACTCACTTACTTTCCCTCCCATGAGAGGAAGTCCTGCAGGCACACACCAGCCCAACGAAATAAGAAACCATACCAGCAATATATACTAATTAATCTAGCTCTTCATGCATTCATGTGTATTAACCAATAACCAGGACTCACTAGACATTTGAGCAAGAACTAGAGAAAGAAGCTTTAACACAGCGACTAAACCAAATAGCTGACTCAAGAAGAAAGAAGTATTTCAAGGTCCAGAGAACACAGAATGAAATTTTAAGAAATCTAATTAATATACTCAGCAGTCACATAGTTTCGTTTCTATAAAACAACTCAGGTGTTGATCCAGAAGACAAAGCAAAATGGAAAATGTAGAGGGAAAAGTTAGGTGATATGGAGGATAGAGTCAAGGAGTCCAACAGCTGTTTAATAAACATTCCAAAAATAGAAGACAGAGACAATGGATGTCTCTGACCAAATTTCAAAATTCCAACGATAAAGAAAAAAATCCTAAAAGTTTGCAAACAGAAAATATGTAATCACCTATAAGAGAAAGATCAGACAAAAGTCTTGGTGATTTTATTTATCAACCACGAATACAGCACTTATTTCATGCCAGGCCCTTTTCTAGGTAATTTAAAGAATACATGTATTTAGCGAAGTAAAGTGTCACATTCATTCTCAGCAACAAGTCTGGGTACTAGAACACAATCAAATAGTGTTTTTAAAGTTGTGAGGAAGTATTTTTAATCCTTAAAACCCACCTATGTTCAAATCATTAAGTCAAATGTGAGCAAAATAAGGCATTTTTTGGTCATGTAGAATTTGGAAAACTTATGTTTCATGTAGGAAAAAAAAAAGATGCTAGAAGCTAATGCAACAAAATTAAAAAGAGATATAAAAATACAATATAAGATATAAGACTGTGGTGGCTGAATATGACCTAAAAGAAATGAAGAAAGTTGAAAATAAACAATGATTCAGTGGACCTTGACGCTTGAGATATTCTCTTTTAGCATCAATGGTTTAGTGACACCAGACGATATTTCCTTCTGTATGACCAGGCACTAAGTCTGATAAGACTGGATAATCTTCACATAGTCATAACATAGAAAATGCTGTTTGTAGGTTTCAATTTTTTGAATAAGCGTATAGTCAAAACAAGAAAAGTTTCATTGCAGAATAAAGTATAAATTCAAATAAAAAATATGAATGTAACAAAAACCGAAACAAGAAAAAAAGAAGAGAGGCTGAGAGAAAATATAAGTGAAACAAATAGGTCATCCTTCATGTCAGGAAGTCAATAAATACAATCTAGCATTAATAAATCAAGAAAAGAAAGTATTAGTGACCATTTAAGGTTGTAATGATGAACATCAGAACAACTAAATATCAAAAAATTTAAAAATCAGTTATAGAGGTATATGGAAACTATTTGTACCTTCTGCTCAATTTTTCTGTAAACCTAAACTGCTCTAAAAGTAAAGACTTAATTTTTTTAAAGGGTAGTTACCTGTGTGGGGTAGGTGGGTAGCCTCTCTGTGTGGCTTAAACATTTTTATTATGATTACTTTAATAATATGTTAAATATAGCTTAAGTATTAAATAACAATGAAACAGGATGGAGAGTTCTTGACAAATATATTTGATCCTTATTATGGTTATTTATATATTTGTCTTACCTCCATAAACTCTTTGAAAACTTGTCTAGTATTTCCTGTATTAATTAGCACAGTGCTTTTCTTCTTAGTGTAATTTTTTAAAGTATTTGTAAAAATTTTAAAGAAATAGGCTGGGTGTGGTGGCTCACACCTGTAATCCTAGTACGTTGGGAGGCCAAGGCAGGCAGATCAGGTCAGGAGTTCGAAACCAGCCTGGCCAACATAGTGAAACCCTGTCTCTACTAAAAATATAAAAAAATTAGCCCGGCATGGTGGTAGGTGCCTGTACTCCCAGCTACTCGGGATGCTGAGGCAGGAGAATCACTAGGATAATCATTTGAACCCAGGAAGTGAAGGTTACAGTGAGCCTAGATCGTGCCACTGCACGCCAGCCTGGGCAACACAGCAAGACTCCATCTCAAAAAAAAAAAATTTTTTAAGAAATACAAGCATAAAGGCACAATTATTGACGTTTCTTACTAATTTTCCAATTCCATCAATACCCTCATGTGTGCAGTATCTAGTTAAGACAGATTCTGGCCAGGAACCAAGGTCATCCTGGTGCCATCTACTGCCTGTCTGCCCTCCTTTCTCATGGCTCCCCAGCTCTTCATGGCTCTCCTAAACCTGTGGCCTTCACTGGCCTTTGCCTGGCAATGGCTGGGTCCTTCCACACACCTGCATTGCTTCTGTTTGCTCTGAGGTGTGATGGCTTTGTATTTCCAGTCTCTGAATGTCCTCCCTTGCTGCTGACAGCCCACACATCCAACTCTCTCTCATTCCCTGCCATCCATTTTCTTCATCTTTGCTTTCCCCCTGGGTATCTCTTCATCCCACCCCTTACTGCACATGCCCATCCATTTTCATCTGTCCCTCTCCCCACCACTTACCTGGCCATAATGTTAGTCTAAAGTACATTTTATTTGTTATGTCTATTGATTAAAGCTTTATGTTCCCTCTTCTTAATTAACTTAGCATTCATCCTTCTCCCATATCTTGCTGTTGTATATTTCAAACAATAGACATATTGCTGATAAAGCTATTTGTAAATCAATGTTCTGTAAACTGAATCATGTTTCAAATATACTGGAAGAACTTGCTAGATAAAAGAATCATGTGATGAAAAATTAAAACAATTCCCAATAATGCATATTTTTTGTGCGTCTAAAGTTTCAGATAATGGCCATGTAAAATAAAACAAATTCATTGTAATGCCACCTGCCACAATCATTATGCCACAGTTTTGGCTGATCACCTCAAGATAGATATTAAATCTGAAAATAAAAGTCTGTAGAAGGTACTAGATGATTCCCCCTGGAGACTCTTCTATATGAAAATGGAAGCGTTGGAAGATGAAGGATGAATGAGTACATGCTTAAGGTTTGAAAATTTACAAAAGATAAACATGCTAAGAAGATTCATTCATTATATATACATACATTTAGTTACTGTTATATTCCAGGCAATCTGCTAGGTATTGAAGATAAAAACTGGATTAAGACAGTGCTTGCCCTCAAGGATTCACAGTCTAATAGGGGATACAAACACATAAATAATTTCAAAACAATGTGTAAGTATTATATAAATAATGATAGAATGTATCTTTTTTAAGGCTCAGCAGTGGCACCCCCTGGGGAAATCTTCACAAGAGCAGAAACTGGGTCTGTTTCATCTCCAGTGTCTAGCTCAGAGCCCCACTTACATCAGACACACAACAAATATTTGTTGTTAAGCTGTCGAGTGATCCACTTTGCTATGGAGGGAGTTGGAAAGAGCAAATCAGCAAGGGCATCAATGAGGACAAGATATTTAAACTGGGACTTCAAGAAGAATGGATGTTTTATAGTAGCAAGGATGGAAAACAGCATTCCAGGTAGGAGAAACTATGTATCGAAGTACAGAGGTGACGGAGATCACTGGACACTCAAAAACTGCAAGTGCCCCAATGTCAAGGCAGCACACATCACTCAGAAAGCCATCTCTCATATTATCAGGAGGAAGGAGAAACCACTTTCTTTTATGTGTAGCTCACTATCTTGGTTTCTTTTTCCCCTTTATGGTTTTGCCTATACTTATCATTGGGTTGTCTCCTGTTCCTCTATGCCTCTTTGACAAAATTGGTCCCTCAAAGGTGTATTAATTCTTCCAAATACTAGCCCCTCTTTTCTTTTCTTTCCCTTTTTTAAATATTTTATTTATTTATTTATTTATTTTTCTGAGACAGAGTCTTACTCTGTCACCCAGGCTGGAGTGCAGTGGCGCGATCTCGGCTCACTGCAAACTCCACCTCCCTGGTTCAAGCGATTCTCTTGCATCAGCCTCCCGATAGCTGGGATTACAGGCATGCACCACCACACCTGGCTAATTTTTGTATTTTTTTAGTAGAGATGGGGTTTTGCCATGTTGGCTAGGCTGATCTTGAACTCCTGACCTCAGGTGATCAGCCTGCCTCGGCCTCCCAAAGTGCTGGGATTGCAGGCGTGAGCCACCACACCCGTCCCCTTCTTTTCTTATACTCCTAAGCTAATGTCTTAGCTCAATTGTTTGAAGTAGCTCCCTAGCATGTGTATGTTAGTGCAAGATGTGTTACTCATTCCAAATGACTTTTTGGTTGCCCCTGTAGGACCTGTCAGAGATGGTATACTGACTATGTGGGTTTTCATAGGTAGCATGAACTTACACCCAGGATTTTCTGGGACAATTTTTATTTTAAACACTCTATTCTATTGTTCTCTAAACCTTCAAAGTCTCTGAAGTTTGAATGTTTCATCTTCAATCTATGTATTCCAGTCTGAGTCACAGCATGAAGCTGCACAAAATTCTTTTGTTAGATCATCTGTCACAATTTTTGTTACCTGCTTCATGGGTCTTGTCTCCTACAATTTGTACACCTTAACATTTGGTGCAACAAGTTTTCTTCTCCATGGCTACTCTGGAAACAGGAGCTGCATGTTTGTCATGAGTGTGCAGCACATTAGGTGAAAACTGGAAGCTATCAGCATTGCCCTCAGGTAAGGGCAGAAGCAGTAATAAAGGTAATGAGGCAGAATGTACAATGCATGGGCTTTACAGCCAGCCAGGCCTCATTCTAATTCCATCTCTCTCACTTACTGAGTAACTGCCTAGCACAGTAGCTTGTTTTGGCCCATCTCAGTGCTTTTCCTCTTCCACCAAGGGGTGAAATAGAGGCAGGAGGTCTCCTAGCCAATGAAGTTGGTCACCTACCAATGCCTAATGCAGAAAGAAAATATTAATAGATACTCTTGGCCTTCTATACCTGAAGACCTCCTTCTGCCATCCGTCACATATGTTTCTATACCACCTTCATGAGGAGATATGGCCCACACTCTATCCCTTCTCTCTTCTGATCAGTCTCCCCTTTATTCTCCCTGACCCAAGGTTTGCAAGCAATAATACCCCAAAGTGTAACTGTGACTCACACAGCCACAAGCTAGGGAAAGGGGTCATGAGCAAGGGAAAGGCTCTTTGCAAACCTTACATTTTCACCCTGACTTCCCAATTCTCACTTCTCTCTCACCCCTCAAGGATGCTGCATAAGATTATATAAGTTTGTCCTGCACAGATGTGCCCAACCCAGTCAAGGGATGCACTCATGCAGCCACATAATTGCAAATGGGTGTCTTTTCCTAAATCACACAAAGATACTGGATGGGCCAGCAGTGGCCCTTTTTCTGATTAAATGTGCTCCAGACGACCATTTACATAATGCCTGCTCAGGACCCATCACCTGCTCAGAGCCCCCTCCTTCCCTTCTCTTGCCCTCCCCTCATCACCCCAGCTGTCTTTTTGTCTGCTCTTCTCTTCCATTTATTCTCCTCTCTATTCTCCTTTCAACCCTTTCACATGCCTTGGTCATTTTATGGGAATACAAGGACCACGCATTTCATCTTAGAATTACACCAGACCCTCCTTAATTCTAACTCTTATCGACTCCAAATTGGCCTTCTGAGGCTGAAGTATAGGGCAGGACTACACAGCAACGTGTGGGCAGTCATTTTCTAAGAGCTAAAATACACACCCGATTTACATGACTATTTGCATTTGTGTATAAATTATACATCAATATGTATCCTCCTAAGACAGTCAGTTACTAAAATAATTTTGCTACTCTCAAACTTGTCATTGCTCAATTTTTCCTCTCTTCCTCTTGTTACAACACCCACACACATCTTTTCATTCCTTGAGAGAAAAAAAATGAGAATAAAAACAGGGGAAGAGAGAGAAAGAATACCCTAAGAGTGGAATACAGGAGAAAAAGGAGCAAAGGAAAAAGATAAACATGAGAAAAAATAAGAAACATTTTTGAGCAATCGTATAAAGGATACCACTGTCATGATCTTGAAATTATGATTAGGCGCAATGTAATTCACCCCCAAAGAAAGCAAAATAAATATAAAATCAATTATACACAACCTCTCCATAATTTCAGGTAAAAATTATTAGAACTTAAATTCTTCAGGAGGTTTCCTTAATAGGTCACTTTGCTGTTCAAATCTAGATTCAGTCTTTTAACAGTAAGTGAATGTCATAAAATACTTCAGCTTCAACTGTTTTGTGCTCACACTAAACTGGCTTTATGCAGTGGCACTGCAAGAGGATCAAACAAGATGGAATCTCTCTTCCCTGCCCCATCCCATTCCACCCCAAATCGGGCATCCAGGCAGCCATGCCTTCACCACAGGACTCCTGCATCCGAGGCGAATCATTCTTTCCCCTTGGGACTCAGAGATACCAGGTAGTCTGAGCTCTTCGTTTGAGCTCATGAACTGAGTTTGCCTTAGAGAAAGCCATCTTCAGCTGGGCAGAAAGAAGCACAAATAATGACTGCAGAGAGAGAAAACTGAAGTAGAGAGAAATCTTGAGGCTTAAAACGTGCTTATGCCTAGGTTTGGGTGGGTTGTTAGCTTCAGGTTGCAATCCCATTTTCTGCCCTTGGGAACTCTGAGACACCCATGTGTCCTTATTAATAAACTCCCACTCCCTGTGCCAGCCAGTGTGAATAGGTTTTTGTTATTTTCCACCAAAAGAATCTTGACTAAGACTGTTTAATCAAATTAATCCAGAGGCATTTCCAATTCAGTTTTGTATTTCTAATCATTTTTAACACATTTGAAGTGTTTTACGGATGATGGGATTTTTTTTTCTTTTTCTATTAAATAAATTTGACTCTTCAGGATATGGTTAGCTTGTCTAAGGAACTTTCCTTAACAGCATTATATTTTCAACCATAACAATATCAGATACTGTAGGGACACATATCACTTTGTGTTGCACAATATATTATGGCTTTGCAAATTCTACATCTTGGAAAATAAAATACATTGAAGTTCAATAAAATTCTTACCCAAGGGTCTCACTTCTTCATTCCTGCCATCAAAATACCAATACCTCATTAAATGTGAAGAAACATTAGAAATGTGCTAATTCAGTTAATAAATATGTGGAAAGAGCAAAGGCACAAATAACAAAAAAAGGCAGTAAGAATGAGGCAATAATAATAAAAAAGAATAACTATGGTAAATTCTGCAGGATAGGCTGCAGACTTGGTAAGAATTTATTATAGTAGAACTAAGAAAGTAGAACTTGGTTGGAGATTCACAAAACCTAGAGGAGGAATCTGTGCCAGCCTGAATAGAGTCCTTTCTCTCTGCCCTACTTGTGTGTAGCACCCAGGAGTTAATATCAAAAACCCACTATGCATTAGTTCTTGTTGGTTGTATAACCATGCATCAAAGCTAATATATGATGAAATGCATGTCCTTCACATTGCACAATATAGAATCAGTCATTCTCAACTATTTTTTATATTTTCAGAAAAGAAATATAGGTTCAGATAATTTATAATCTATGCATTCAAAACAATGTTTATTTCTGTCCTATCAACTATGCCTATGACTGGGAGATCCAATCCCTGTTGTTAGTTGAGATAGGTTTGAACTAATCCGATGTTCATGCTCTAATTTCTCCATTCACTGTTACTAATGTAACTAAAGTTGGATTGAAAGACATAGAATCATAATTATCATTAGTAATATTCAATATCTACTGTGTGCCAAAGACTGTCAGGTGACATATATAAATATATATATGACAAATAAAATTATCTTTCCAATTCTATAGGGCAGGTATTACTCTACCTATTTTACAGATAAGCAAATTGAGGTTTAAAGAAATTAGATAATTTGTCTAAATTACACAATAAATCAATGACAGTATCAAGACTGAACCCAAGTCTCTCTTAATCCATAATTCATATATTTCTATTTCACTTGGACTGAACATAAAACTACACTAAACAGCCTCTGAAACAAATGAAAAGAAAGATATTCAATCACTTAATTGTTCATTCATAAATATTAATTTATTTTTATTAAGTGCCTACTGCTGTGTTGCACAACTTCAGGGGTACACCTCACAATGTATCTCATATTAGGCTCTCCCCACTAACACAACAATGCGGCTAGTGCCCCTGGAACTGCAAAACTTACAGACCCTCTCTACCATTGCACAAGGCCTTGTATAAGATACAAAAGTAAGGCAGACAGTCTTTTCCTTACAGAAGCCTATGGTCTATTCTTTCTGAGGATAAATAAAATACCTATTAACCATTAAATAAAATACCATAATGCTTCGAGAAAAGTAAAAATACAGTGGACCTTCCAAAGCAAGCATCCAATTTCCCAAAGGATGCTTGAGGAGATTAATAAAGGAGCCCTTTAAATACCATGAGCAATTTGCTAACTGCACAGGTGGCCTGACATGGCCCACTGCTGCCAAACACATTCAAAGACACCACAAGGAAGCGAGGCGAATAGGAAAAGCTTTTTTACATTTTTTTTTAATCTCCTGTGTTGATTTATCTTCCTCTGTGCTATGGGTGGAAACAAGTCCATCTCCCTCCTCCTCTCAATTTCACCTCCTCTCCCATTTCAACACACACACACACAACAGACACTCTCCAATTTAAATTTATAATTCCTCTGTGTTCCTCTTCATTCGGGTTTCTTTCGGGTTTCAGTGACTCAAGATTAGGGAATGCAAATAGGTGTTCTCTTGTTACCTGCCCTAGCTCAATAACCACTTGTCAGTACACTGACAATACATGAAATTAAAGGACATCCGAAAAGACTCATGATTCTAAGAATAGACATCAGAGAATATTAAAAAGTAATGAATCCATGATTGGACACCAAGTAAACTTCCCTTCGTGTTATTTCTTTGGCTCACGGATATCTGATAATGCACTTATGCCTACAAAGTTAAGTATATTAGGTCAAGGATTCAATTTTGATATTTTTTCACATATCTAACATTATCTATTGCTACAGTTCCATAAAAATATTAAACTGATACTAATCATATAGATACGTGAATACACACACACACACACACACACAGCAATGCATGTCCCCTACCCTGAAATAAACTGCAGCTGTTCTTCATTTCCCTCCTTCCATTGGTACCTAAGCTTTTATTCTTACTGAGGAAGGAAGATATTAATTTTTTGCTCTAGTAGTCAGAAGATTAGAAGCATTAAAACAGATGCACCACAGTCACGTTTATTTGAGGGTTTTTTTTTAATCTAAAGACCAAAAGGAAGCAAATCTAATTGGCAGATACATGAAACAGGGCTGCTTTCTCAAACAGATTATTTTCTTGCTGCTGACTTTCTTCTCATGCTCTATCCAATGCCTCATCTTTGAAAATACAGGGTTTGCTTTGTAATGAATCTTAGGAAATCCTCCCTGTCACTCAGCCAGCCAGGAGCAGTCTTCTATGGCATGGCACGTCCCTTCACAGGTGGCTACGCCTGCGGAGAAGACATCAGAAATTCCCCAGAGGGAAGAAAAAACACAAAACAGACGGCTTAAAAGTCAAATAAAGAATTAAGTGAGAAAGGGTGTTTTCCTTCAGGGAGGAAGGAGATTGGGGAAGGTTACAGAGAAGACAGGGACTAGATAGACCTGGAAAAGGATTGCCCTCTTCACTCCAGGGGGAAATCCACAGTAAGTGATGCCTTAGACCAAACCAAACCTGCCCAGTGCTTAGAAACCTGAGCATCATCAAATACAGATTTGTGGGTTCCACCCAAAAAAACTGCTGAATCAAAACCTCTGGATATTGAGCCTAGGGATCTGTACATTTTTAAAGTGTACAAATAAGCTCCAGACGATGGAGCTTATTTGTGTTTGGAACCTTACACGACACAGAAATGTATGCTGCTTTATCCTAGTAGAAGCCAGTTTCCTCAGTGCTGATGCAGATCCTGGGGTGGGATGAGGCCCTCATTAAAATGGGGAATTGAAGGGCAGAGGACTAGCAGTTTTCAGTAAGCAAACCCTAATCGGAGATGGCTATAATTCAGACATGAAGCCACAGCCCTGGAATTAAGTGGCAAGACCATGAATGGAAAGAAAAACATAAATGCAGGTATTATACAGAAACATTGAATGGAATGTGTTGGCTGGTTGAATACTAAATGTGTTCAAATATAGTGATACTGAGGTTTGACTTTGTGTCTGAGAACCAGCATCTTCTCTCGACCTCCACAACCACCTCCCTTGCCCTAATTTGCATTATTGTTACAGCCTCCAGACCAGACTGGTGTCCCTAGGTCCACTCTTGCCCATCTCCTTTCCCTTTTCTACCTACGTTGTTTTCCTTGTTACTTTGACCTGTACAGTTTCCTCCCACTATCACCCACATCCCAAGACTTTCAGGAATGCTATTTTTGTGCCTAAATTGTCCTTCTCCAGCCCTGACTCATCAATCAGATCTCAGGGCAAACTTCCTTCTCAGAGAAGCTTTCTCTCCCCTCCAGTCTAGGTCAGGCCCCTATTATACATTTGCATGGCTCCCAGTACTTTTCCTTTATTCCTCCTCTCAGGTGTGTGGTAACCTATGTTTTTGTGACGATAGAAATAATAATATAACCCTTCCACATGAATGCAAACTCCACTGAAGTAGGGACCATATCTCTTAGTACATAATCTACCCAGAATCTAGCACAGTGTCTGAACTAAAATAGATACTTGTATTTGTTGGTTGGTGGGGGGTGGAAAAAACAAAAATACTTGGATGGCTGGGAGAATAAGAATACCACTGAAAACATAGAGAAACCAGGAAAGAAAAAAACAAAATGTTGGATTTCAAGGATTGACAATAAGCTGACAGAAGCAAGTTCAGGTGTAGATATGTAAAGATAATAATAATTACAGTGACATTTTACTTAAATGGATAATAGATCATGCACGTTGTGGTTTAGGGCTGACTATAATGTTTTGAAACATATCACGTAAGTGGTAATGAAATCCTGAGAAATCCAAATGAAAACGGACACATAGACAATAATGTCCAAGAACCAGATGCTGAGTCTCAGGGAATGTCCATGGTGAGCTGGTGAGAGAGCTACGTGAGAGAAGGATGGACCGGAAGGACGTAAGACCAATCAGGATGGTGTAGTGAAACAGCACAAGGAAGGGGGTTTTCCGATCGGCATCATTAAGATGGTCAAATGCTGCAGAGAAGATAAGGATGGTAAGGATCCAACAGACCACTGGTATTGGCGAAAGTCTGCCCCTTAAAGAGCTGAGCACTGGAAACTCTATCATGAATGACAGGTAAGCAAGTTAAGCAGTAGACAAAAGCCTATATTCAAGCATCACCCACATGTTTATCTGCAAATGTAACTCCAACATCTTGAATAGGTCACTATGTCCAGCAGCAGACAGATTAAAGGCTCTTCGGATAGCATAAATAAACCCAACATTCCTCCCTCACTCTTCTTCCAGTCTTAGTCAGATGCCTGGGATCTACCTTCCCTCTGTTCAAAAGCATCTCTGACTCTCCTGAATGTTTGCTGACCTAGAACGCACATCTTTTCAGGTGTGGTCATTCATCATGCTTTCCTAGGGCTTTCTGGATGGTGCTATTTTGTTCTTATTAAAGGGGTACTAAAGAAGCACCAACAATGAAGGGCCTTGCCCAAATCTCCCCCAGATTAGAACCCCAACTTGTTCCCATCTGAACCAATTACGTCACATACCCTCAGTGAGTATTTACTGATTCTGATGGTAATGTTATGGTCTTTGATTGTACCCACTTTTTTTTTTAGCATAACAGAGCTTATTTTGTTATCAAATATTTGTGAAATATTTTATTAAATATCATTATAAAAATTCAAAGACACAGTGGCATTCCTTCTTGAGATGCTAATTGGCAAACATAAAGGGAGGGTGGATTGGGGCAAACATTGAAATCATCCGCCGATGGGGGTTCCGACCGGTCCATAACAACACTGACACCTTAAAGTGTGTAAAAGGTCTCCCAGCACTTTGGGAGGCCAAGGCGGGCAGATCACGAGGTCAGGAGATCGAGACCATCCTGGCTAACATGGTGAAACCCCATCTCTACTAAAAATACAACAAATTAGCCAGACGTGGTGGCGGGCACCTGTAGTCCCAGCTACTCGGGAGGATGAGGTGGGAGAATGGCGTGAACCTGGGAGGCGGAGCTTGCAGTAAGCCGAGTCGTGCCACTGCACTACAGCATGGGCGACAGTGCGAGACTCCGTCTCAAAAAAAAAAAAAAAAAAGTGTGTAAAAGGTCAAAGAGGTCACTAATTTAAGAGTTCCCATAAAGCCATAAGGTAATACTGGAAATTAATGCATGTACTCTACCATCTAGCTCACAGCACAGATTTTAAAAAAAGAGGTGAAATATGGACTTGGCCAGTTTGTATCCAGAACTGGACACCAGAACCAGGAAAGTCAATTTCTTCCAGCATTGATAAGCAGAAATGTGAAAATCTGGTTACAGAAAGAGTTTTACCAAATACTGCTTCCTATTTTGAATGTAGTGTTTCACACTCACCTCTGTGTCTCTTTCAGGTCCACTTCACTTAGCAAGTGTGCCCACCTTTGGCTGGGCCCATCCATGGCCTCCACGATCAATGGCATAATGGGTCAATTCTCAGAATGTTTACATGTGACCTTAGGGACCCAAAACTAAGCCCAAAGAGAAGGCAGACAAGGGAAAGGGAAGTTAAATTCCTCCAACCCTTTGCTCTGACATCAGCCTTGCCTCTCCTGTCCTCCTGTTCACCCAAAGCATAGATTTGCTCTTACAAGTAGCCCTGGATATATCAATAAGTCCTAATGACTTTAATTGTCCATAACTTCATGATGAGCCAGCAATGTATCACCTAGAAATAGAAGGAAATAGATAGCGGTCTCTTTCTTTGGTGTATTCAGACCACATCTGTATCTGTAATCCATGCTGGGAGCGACATCTTATTAGGGATGCAGAAAAACTGAAGTAAGTTCAAACTATGGTAAACAGAGAGCTTCAAAACAATATCATATGAAGACAAAGTGAAGGAATCGGGGCTACACTGCCCTGGTGTAGAGAAGAGTAAGGCAGAGTCGGTGCAGGGCAGGGAGGCAGAGGACACCAATGCATTGTTAAAATGTACTGTTTTCATTGCTTTTTCCATCTTCCCCACAAGACTGTGAGCCTGGTGAGTACAATGACCATATCTTATTTGTGTTGGAGTCTCACTACAGGCCTGGGCCTATAATAGGCACTCAGTAAATATTTGGTTTTAAAAAAGTAGATAAGTGAAAATTGCCTTCACATTTTCAAAGAACTACTGTAAGGAAATACTAGATTTTGTACTTTGTGGTCTCAAGTAACACAATCAGGAGCAATGGATAGAAGGTATAAGGAAATATCTTTGTGTCAATATGAAGAAGAACTTCCTACAGAGCTCGTTAGAGAGGATGAGCATTTTCCTTGGAGGTAACTAACAAAGACCAACCAAATTTGGGCCAGTCATAATAATGCATGGGAGATTTGAGCATCAAGTGGGTTTACCTAGATCATGGTTCTAAATCTTTGCTACCCAGTAATCTGAGAGTTCATGTTGTTTTCATGCAGATGGTCAGCACAATGCCCCAGAAGCTTGGTTTCAACTGGTCTAGGGCATGAGTATTTCTAAAAGCTCTCCAGATGAGTCTAACCAGGAGTGAGAAGCACTAGTCTAGATGAAACTTTAAGTTTCCTTCTAAACCTAATACCCAGTGACTCTACATCTGAAGAAATGGGAGTGTCCATTTAAAACACCCCAATTTTGACTGACTGCCTCATTCATTAGATTTAACATTTGTTAAATAAATAAGGCTTCTCCGGCAATATTCCAAACAATATTCCAGATATTCCAAACAGAATAAAAAATTGGATAGACAGAGAGAGAGGAAAAGACAGTGAGTGTGTGCTGTATTAAAAAACATATCTTGATTTGTAGTTTGCAAATTCTAAATAATTGGATTTGCACTTTATCAAAATTTTAGAAAGTGCTGGCTGTACAAACATGTAAATTTCTTCTCCTGAAGTTTCCTGATATGGAACCTCAGCAGTTGGATCACCAGTAGGTGTGGATTTAATCAAAGACCTCAGAATTCTCAAATCTCAAAACACTGTTTGAGACCTTTCAGCCTGAGGGCTGAAAATATAGAAAGTGAATGGGAGAGTACATATGGTTGTTAGAATGCAAGTAGATGACAATTAGATAATTGCATATGCTGCTTTTTATCCTAAACTATTTTAGTAAAAGTCTGCTCTTTGGTAAATGAATAATTCACTTATGTATCTCAAATGCATTTTAAATGTTTCATATTTGAAAGTGCGGTAAGATGTATTTATATAATTTATCACTTTTTAATAGGTTGAGAAGTGGTTTGGGGCCCTAGACAGAAGAAACTGATCACCTGAATTTCTAGGAAAATAGAAAACGGATGAGCATTTCATTCTTTCCTTTCATCCAATAACTAGAGGAAAATTCCATTTAATACCTCCTCTAGTTTCTGGTTTCCTTTGATTTGGCTCCCAAGATCCTGATTAGGTTGACTGAGTCTGTTCAGTTACCTGTGGTTCCCAATAATTGAGGACTTAACTTATCTACATCTGCGTCCTTAGAAGAGATCATAATTTTAGAATAAATGTATCATATTATCAAAATACAAAAGTCTTAAAAACACATTGAAACAAATATACAATTAACTTCCAGTAAAGACAGTTGGGTGGTAAGAAGGCACAATGCCATATCCATAAAGTCTCAACACTCTAAGTGCAGCAACAGAAGGTCAGCTCTTCAAGCAGACAGGTATATAATACTATCTATTAAAAAAATACAGACACTGCACTTTTTTTTTTAAGACAAAGTCTCACTCCATCACCCAGGCTGGAGTGCAATGGCATGATCATGGCTCACTGCAACCTCCACCTCCCAGACTCACGTGATTCTTCTGCCTTAGCCAACCAAGTAGCTGGGACTACAGGAGTGCACCACCACACCAAGCTACTTTTTGTAGAGATGGGTTTCACCATGTTGCTCAGGCTAGTCTCAAACTCATGGGCTCAAGCAAACTACCCACTTCAGCCTTCCAAAGTGCTGGGACTACAGGCATGAGGCGCACCACACCCGGCCAACACTGCACTTTTAAACAATATGTTTGAACAGAGTTTTTGGAGAGTGATCACTATATTCTGGGTAAAAAGGTTCAGAAATTGAAAACATTATTACCTTCAAGAATGAAATTTCTACATGGTAATTTTTAATAAGATTCATGATCAAATAATTTTCTTTATAAAACCATTGTCTTTTAAAAATTCTATTTCATTTTTAATAAGTCTATAGTACAGCAAGAGAAAAGGTAGGAGCCTCTGGGATGAGTGGGTTTTCCAATTTTAAATAGGATGATCAGAGAAGGCCTTACTGAGAAGGTGACATTTTGGGAAAAGAACCTAAGTAGGTGAGGGAATTAGTCATGCAACATATATGGAGAAAGAAAGTTCTAAGCAGAAGGAGCTGCAAATGAAAATCTTCTGAGTAGGAATGTGGCTGGAGTATTGGAAGTCAGTGTTGTCACTGATGACACACAGAGAGAAAGAGACTATTAGGACATTAGCTCAGAAATGGGTTTAAAGAGCCTTCTAGGCCTCTGTAAGGACTGGCAATTACTCTGAGAGAAATGTGGATCCATTCAAGATTTTCAGCAGAGGAGTAGCGTAATCTGAATTTTGTTTTTAAAGCATAATCCTGGCTGCCACATTGAAGCTCTACTACAAGGGGCCAGGGCAGAAGCAGGAAGACATTCAGGAAGGGTATTGCAACAAACCAGGTGAAAGAATATGGTGGCTGGGACCACCACAGTGACAGCTGAGAAATGATAAGCCATGGTCAATTCTGGATGTACAGATATTGGGAAGATAAAACCATTAAGCTATGCTGATGCACTGAAGTAAAATGTGAGATCAAAAGATAAGAATGACTTCAAGGGTTTAGGCTCAAGCAACTAGGAGGAAAGAGTTGCCATTTACTGATAAGGGAAGACTAGGAGGCACATGTTTGGGGGAGAAGTTCACTGAGACATTAATTTTTCAACATGCCTGTTACCAATTCAAGGGGAGAGTTCAGCAAGCACATGGTTATATGTATCTCTAGTCCGCAGGACAGTTTCAGGCCAGATATATACATTTTGGCATCTTCAGTAGATAAAGTGAATTTAAATCCATGAGATGGGATGGGCATGAGTATAGACAAAATAGGAAAGACATCCAAGGACTGAACCCTAGGGGACCCAATATTTAGAAGTCAGGAAGATTAGGCTGCATCAGTCAATGGGAGAGAGATGGAGCAGTCACTGAGGTGCAAGGAAACCAGAAGAGTGTGATGTCCTCGAAGCCAAGTGAAGAAATGGTTTCAAGTAGAAAAGTATAACCCAACGTGTTAAATGTGATGATAGCACAATTAGAATGGGAGCTGGGAACTGATCTCTGTTTTTAGCTGTGGGGAGGGCATTGGTGGTCATTATGAGAGTAATTTGGCTGCAGTGGAGGGAGTGAAAGTCCTGAATGGAATGGATTTGAGACAGAAGAAGAGGAAGTTTAGAGAGCAGGCAGAAATGATCCAAGTAGCCATCACAGAGTGCAGGAGACAATGAAGAACTAAATGGATGTATTCCCCCAATTAAAGCAGTTGAACTCAGCACACATAAAATGGGCTCCATATTCCTACTCTTAGAGGAAGGAAAGAGCTGCTCATCTCTTTCTCATAAGGTGATTCATTTTTAAACTGCTTCATCTTGTCAGCCTACCTGGCTTCCGAATCTAAGTCACAGTATTTCTGCTCAATTTGACAAACTCATCCGTGGCAGGCTTAGATTTCATCTCCAACCATTTCTGTAGGCCATAATACAATTCCACACCCCAAATGCCTCAGGTCTCCACCCAATCAATAAATTGCAGTTAATGTCCTTAGGGAAAATGTTCTTTGATGAGTGTCAGTGTTAGCAGCCAATCCAAGCCCATTAACTTTCACATCTGGAAATAAGGTAAGGAAAATGAGGCTGCTGTCTTCAATTTAGTTTTGATTTATCAGCATCACAATAACCTGACTCAACTACATACAATTCAGGGTGATTGGATGAATTTGCTGAGTAGAGGCCCAGGACTGAACTAATAAGGAGGTGGAAGGTTAGGATCCAGGACTATTGGCAGAGTTGTTTCAAAGGACCAGGGGTAGAGTCACGGAGCAAGAATAAAAGGGCACCAAGTAAGACGCGCAGAGGCTCAAATCCCAGAAAAGCGATCAGGGCTGATGTAGCTCCACATCACTCACACTTCCTGTGACTTTTGATCCTTGCTATCATCTAAAACAAACAAACATTTCTATAATTTAATCCCCTTAAATTGTCTTATTGTCTATTTTTCTCATTCAAGTCCCTTAGCAGGCAATCACCTCCATTTCATAGATGGAAAAACTGAGCTCGAAGAGGGTAAAATACACAGAACAGTTAACAGTGAGAGCAGGTAAAAGAGCACGCTTTGTTTCAGTTAACAACATATTCCCCTAAGGAAGCAAGGAATTGGCTATTTGCAATTAACCAGATTTGGGAAGTATATATATGTAATGGGGTGAAAAAAGTTTTATCAGCTAACAACACAATACTCCTTATGGAGAAAATGGCCCATGGTTAGAAAAATACCTATTTATGAAATAGCAGATTTTGATTTATCCAGAATAATTCAAAATTTTGCCTTTTATCCGAGGGAAATTATTAATACTGTCCACTTTAACTTTCAAAATTTTTCCAGTTCCTAGGATATAGTCACCCTATTGACTGACTCTCTCTCTCTCTCTATCCCTCCACACACACATACACACCCCACATATAAGCTACCTGAGTAGAGGCAAGTAGGAAGGTGAGATCCTACCCAAGAGTAGCGATTAGCCAAACAGCTCTGCCTTTCATATAACCATGAATAGAAAGAAGAACAGAAGAGAGAAACAAGTAAAATTCAAAGAAAGTAGGCAGATAATGCATGGCTGGGGTACTATGTTGGGATTAATGGTCAAATTCTCTTCCCAGTAGCAAGGTGGCCAAAGGACTTTTAAAAACAAGGATATATGATTTTCAATTTGAAATTATTTTTGTTGCTACAATATAAAGCCCTCCCTTTCTCCCTCTTCAGTCAAGTCTACCATATATGCAACTGCTTTATGTAAGATTTTTTTTAATACATAGAAATTAAGGAAACCTGAGATCACAGCCAGGGCTAAGTGACAGAGAACAAAAAGAATACACAAACAACAAATGATAATGCAAAAACTAAAATACAGGGAACCAGAAGGTTAGAGCCAAAGGTGACCACAAACATGTAAGTCCCCCAGGAATTCTCAGATTCCTTGGCCTGGTGTGGAACTTTAAGGACAATGTCCTATAATTCTGAAGGAGCAGAAACACCCAGCTCATGCTTGGGCTTCATAAATAGTGAATGCAATAGGGATTGACAGTTGTTGCTTAATCATAAAAGACAGTCAGTGTTCCTTAATTTTATTCAAAGTTAAACCTATAAGTATAAACGTATTCACCAATGTATTAATCTGGAGTCCAGGGTGCTGCTTCTACCATGAGCTTGTTGGTAAGAGTCCTCTATTGTCTTTCTTGTATAAACCACAGCCATCATGTAACATCTGATTTCTTTAGATGAAACAAAAAAAAATCTTAATGCAGAATTCTCCTAGACTTTTATGATTTAACTTTTTGCAGATGTTCTGTCCATTCCTAATTTGATAACAATGCTTATTAACAACTTGTATTTAAATCTTTCCAAAGAAGCTTAGCTTTCATAGAAATGCTTTTTTCTTGCATTAATATCCCATCTATTTAGAGGAAGTTTACAGAGCTCAGCTCCCTTCCATAATTGGCACCAAAAGCCTACTGACGTACTCCGGTGCTCCGTGTGCTACCATAGGCCCTCACGGAAACTATCTGTGGTCACACGCACATCTAGTTTAAACGGGCACCCCTGGCCCACTACCATGGGGCTTGTGCCTGCTAAATAGCCTGCTTGGCTGCCAGGAAGCCTGCTTTAGCTGCACACCCATCTCCCAGAGTACCTGCACCAAATCAGTGTATGACTGCCATTTACTCACAGTTTCTGGTGTCTCACCGGCATCATGCCAAACAGTCTGTATGGCTGCCATCAGCCACTTGATTAACATGTGCTCACCTTGCCCTTGTGCCAAGCATTGGCACAGCTGCGGCTGCTGACGAAGGGAGGGGTGAGTTGTGATAGAGGCCAGCTTCTCCATCTCGGAGGCAGAGCAAGAAATGCTGTCAGCCAGCTCATCCCAAAGACAGAGTAATCAGGGCTGGGAGGGGCTCCCCTGGGTGCTGCCTGCATTGCCTACCTAATTCCCACAACTCATAGGGGGTATAAACACTATAAGAGGTGTGTTCCACCACTGTGGGGGGCCCCTGGGCTCTCCTCTGGGGTCCCATCGGCTGCTCATGTTCTACCTTCTGACAGATCACAGGGTGAGCCGGCAATGGAGCAGCCTCCTCCTTCTCAGCATCAGACCAAACGGGAGTCCCCGGCCTGGAGGACGGGCTCAAGGTTGCATTCAGAGCTGTTTCCAATGCCTGCTCCAGGCTGTTTATCTGAGCCTCTAAGTGCCCTGCTTGCGCCTGGAGGTCCTTCACCCCCAGGTTTTGCTCCAAGCTGTGCATTTGGGCTCCCAGGCACTCAACCTGTGCCTGAAGGTCCCTTACCTGTGCCATGTCCCACAGAGACTGAGGCATGTACTTCATGTAGTATGGTCAGAAACGCCTATCCAACTCTACCGGCGAAGGTGCATTTCTTCTTGGTGCTATGAGCTTCCAGCTGCTTCAGTGCCTTCTCCACACTCATGGGAGACCCATCCACTGCCTCCCACATTTCCACTGGGGCCCACCCAAGCAGCACTTCTGCCACTGGGTACCACGCCCATGTTGCGGCCACACAGCCAACCTGGGAGCCCCAAGGGCTGAAGACCCACTCACCTCATCCTGCCAACGACTATGCCAAATGTCATGCTCAGGGTCAGGCTCCAGTTCCAGCTGAGAGCTGAGGGGAGTGGGTGGGTGTGGGGCAGAGAGCTGGAAGAACACTCAAGAGACAGCAGGTAGATGAGACACGGCTTTATTCAGCAGCCCCTTCACAAGGTCAATATTACATTTATACACTACACAGACAGTAGTGGCTGAGAGCCAGGTGGTGAGCTTCTCTATGTTATGTCTACATGGCTATGGTTATATAAGACACGGGACTGTGCTCTTGCACCCCAAACCCGCTGAGTCATCTAGGCTGTTTACCTTGGCCATGCCTGCTGCCCTATACCTGCTTGGCTGCAGCACAGCCATGTTTTCCACAGTGCCCCATTTTTTACAGAGGAAAGAGCAAGCTCTGTTATTCTTGGGAGCTTGGTAAGTGGAGGTCACCTTCTAAAAAGCTTCCTTTGGGTCTACACATAATTTTCCTGAAGGATTAAACAGCTTGCCATTGCAAAGTACATGGAACTCTGGCCCTGCCTTGCTCCCTCTAGCAAATGCATCACTTTTTTTTGTTTGTTTGTTTGTTTTTTGAGACGGAGTCTCGCTCTGTTGCCCAGGCTGGAGTGTAGTGGCACAACTTGGCTCACTGCAACCTCCACCTCCTGGGTTCAAGCGATTCTCCTGCCTCAGCCTGCCTCCCGGGTAGCTGAGATTACAGGCATGTGCCACCATGCCTAGCTAATTTTGTGTTTTTAGTAGAGACGGGGTTTCACCATATTGGCCAGGCTGGTCTTGAACTCCTGACCTCGTGATCCACCCGCCTCGGCCTCCCAAAGTGCTGGGATTATAGGCATGAGCCACCTTCCAGATCCCTGTGATCTCCATTCAGTGGGTCCAGAGGCCAGAGAACCACCTCTCCTCATGGAAAAAATTCACTCCCAATCCTAACTGAATGATCATACTCAGTGACAGGCTTTGACAGAGGCTCAAATTTCAGTGAAGCCCCATAAAAGAAGCTAGGCTGTACCAAAAGCCAGACAGAACAGTTCCAGGAGATTCTCAACAAAAAGTTGTAACATTTAGTGGTAATGACTAAACGTATGTATTCAGTGTAAATTAAGACTCTCTTCTTCAGCTGGAAAGGGCAGAGAGCTAAATCTAAGAAGCAGTCAAAGAAAATTTTCTCCTAATCGGAAAAGCACAATCATGGTGAAGTAGAGCAGGTAAATGGAGCTAGTGTGTGTAATTGGGATCGTTTTTCTTTTCCTGCAAACTATGAGAAAGAAAAGGTGGGCATCTGAGGAAAAGGAAGCTAAGACTTCCAGAAGATGACTTTGTTTCTTAACTGAGGACAGGTTAAGCCTTGATAATTGTCTTGGTAAAGAAAACTGAAGACACCTACAGCCTGGGGAAGGGCCATTTAAAGGGATTTCTGATGTCAAATTCTAAAGTGATAACACTATTTCTTTCAAGTTATGGACTTTTAAAGGACTGATATGAATCAATTTAAGTAGTTAATAAGCAAGTTTTATAGCTGTACCTAGGTTTCATGTGTCTTTAAATTTTACTGATCATATGTATTCTTCATAGAGTGTTTAATAAATTCCACATAGTGGGGAATTTAGTACAAAAGATTATTTTTTTATAAGGGCCAAATTGAGTAAAATAAATATCCCATTGGTTCTGGTACTCTGCCCCTCACATATGGGCCGTCTAGTCCTCCGTGCCTGAATCAGTTTAATCACAGACCTAGCACTGCAGGTAAACCGGCAGCAGACTGAAAACTATATGGAGTATTGCTAACTGACAGAAGGTAGGAGATGTAAAAAGTGACTCAAATTGAACTGGATACTTTGTTGATTGTTTTTATATTTAAAAAATACTAAAAGAAGCAAAGAAATGAAACAGAAGTTGCTGTTTGGGGACTGGGGAACAAATACACAAATTTTGTTTTACCTGCCCCCAACCTTGCCTGACAAATGAAGACTTTGGTTCCAGCCTAGTATTTCTGTTTTGAAGTTGGAAGGTAGATATTAGTGGAGTCTCCACACTTCCCTCTTCTCTTGTTCTCCCCCAGCTCAAATTCATAGCAAGAAGGCCCATGCTGAGGCCTCTGCAGGAAACCATCAACAGTAGCTGCTAATGGGAAACCTAATGACACTTTAATGGGACTAGTAAAGCTAAGAGAGTTGTGCAGATAATATTTATAATAGAAGAAAAAAGAAACTATGCACTAAGCGGAAACAGGAGCTGGCCAGCCTGGCTGGGAACTGTTAAGCCCAATAAAGAAAAAGCTGTAGTCCTAGAGAAGGGACATTTATCACTCCTTTGAAGGCTTCCATTACATCCACTGTAGCTGACAAAGAGAGAGAGTAATAAGGCAACATTCACGGGGCACCATGACATCTCACAGGACACCTGTGCTGAGTAACAAGCAGTAGACTAAGGTTTTTCTTCATTTGAATTTATGAAACAGTTTTAACCAATAGGAAATAGGCTGGGTGTCCAAGACCTGGGCTAAATCCAACTGAAACAAAACATGTTGTCAATTCAATTTAAATATGGCCATTGTAGCAGAAGAGCATGGTTCTACAAATCTTTCCCAAGCCCCATTACATCACCTGGTTTTACCAACTAACCCAAATTCATCTTTATAGCCTGAATATTTCCATCCCACCCATTCTAGTAGTAATAACAAAGCTGAAACTCTAAAATGATGTTTCTCCAACTATAATCCCCAGGTCAGTAACATCAGCATCACCTGGGAACTTGTGAGAACTACAAATTCTTGAGCACAATCTCAAGCCTCCAGAAAATCTTGGAGGTAGAACCCAGAATCTGTAGTTCAACAAGCCTTCCAGGTGATTCTTATACATGCTCAAGTTTGAGAAGCACTGGTCTGTAACACTGGATCTCACACTTAGCTGCATATTGTAATCTTCTATAAAACTTTTTTTTAATGCTGATGGCTGGTTCCTAATTCCTCTCCCACCTCCAGAGATTCTAATTTAATTGGCACCAGGTGCACCTTAGATGTTTAATTTTTCTTAACTCTCCAGGTGATTCTAATGTGTAAGAAAGCATGAAAACTACCAGAACATACTCAGAAAATGAAAGTGAACAGCCAACTTGTCATACCTCGATCAAAAAACAGATAGAGAGTCAACAGATATTCAGAGCCACCGATTATAAAGAGTACTAGAAAAGCTATACTGAGTGACTCAACCATGATTTTCCTTGAGTATACTTCATCAAAAGAGAAAATAAATTTGCCCGCAAAGTCTTAGGCTTGATTTAAGTATAATTTGAGAATTCATGTTTTGTCTTTGCTGGTAGGGAGCTCAGAGGTTAATTTTGTCTTTAGGAATTTTGTCTCCCCTTTTTAAAGTGCCCAACTCCTGCCTTTTATATCTATTTGAAAGTTCTGTGGCCATGCTTCTCACACTAAAGTACACATGTGCCCAGGTTATGCCATGGTGTGCTGTAGGATCCAGGAAGCCACGGGTTAAAGGTTGCTCATATATCTGGCAACTCCAATGAATTCAAAGCTAGGTAATTTAAAACATCGTAATATTCATACAAACATTGTGAATTGGAAGGCAACATTCGATCATTCTGGGTTATCCCCACAAAGCCTCCTAAGAACAGTGCCCACCTATTCTCCTCTGCCATTAGGAGCACCGCACTAGGCAAGTTGAAAAGATGCGAACATTGTATATATGAGCCTTATTGAAAACTGCCTGAAATTATTATGGAAGAAAGAAAAATATAAATAAATAAAGAGACCTCTTCTATGCATTTGTTCAAAAACAGTTATTAGTATCTCAATATCTCCTCTCCTTCAACCACTGTTCATTCTTTGGATTATCTCAGACTCCAATACTCCATAAAGAGAAAGGAGCTATTCCCTATTTGATATGATTGATAGATTGATACATATGATTCTACTATGGGAGACATTCAGGACACCTCCAAAGTATTAATAACAATAAAGTTAACCCCTTGTCTTTCTAAATGAGACCTGACTTTGGGACTAGTTCCAGGTGCATATATCTGTCTCTGGGAGGACGATGATGGGAGCAGGTCAGAACTTAGTGGTAGAGACACAAGGAAACCCAGCAAGAAGCAAAAAAGAAATAGTGTTGAGTCACTGATGATCAAGGAAATGCCAATCAAAACCACAATGAGATGCCACCTTACTCCTGCAAGAATGGCCATAATTAAAAAAACAAAAAATAATAGATGTTAGCATGGATGCATTGAAAAGGGAACACCTCTACACTGCTGGTGGGAATATAAGCTAATATAACCACTATGGAAAACAGTGTGGAGATTCCTTAAAGAACTAAAAGTAGAACTACCATTTGATCCAGCAATCCCACTACTGCGTATCTACCCAGAGGAAAAGAAGTCATTATACTAAAAAGATACTTATACATGCATGTTTATGGGACCACAATTCACAATTGCAAAAATATGGAATCAGCCCAAATGCCCATCAATCAACGAGTGGATAAAGAAATTGTGGTACATATACATACAATGGAATACTACTCAGCCATGAAAAGGAGTGAATTAATGGCATTCACAGCAACCTGGGTGGAACTGGAGACTATTATTCTAAGTGAAGTAACTCAGGAATGGAAAACTGAACATTGTATGTTCTCACTCATAACTGGGAGCTAAGCTATGAGGATGTAAAAGCATAAGAATGATATAATGGACTTTGGTGACTTGGGGGAAAGGATGGGAGGGGGGTGAGGGATAAAAGATCACAAATTGGGTTCAGTACATACTGCTGATGTGATGGATGCACGAAAATCTCAGGCATCACCACTAAAGAACTTACTCATGTAACTGAATACCACCTGCTACCCAAAAACTTATGGAAATAAAAAATTGTAAAATAGAATTTTTTAAAAAGTGTAAAAGTGTTGAAATTGGGATTCCAGGGAAAAACTTGTAAACATATATAAGGTAAAAGCTTGAGAAAACAGGGCATTCCCACCCTCTTTCACAAGAATGAGAGTAGAGAGTGGAGAATGAGTGACAAAAATCCAAATCAGGATTACAACCTCAAGGAAATATTGTCAACATTTTATACAGAATTTTTGTGCCACATTTACACATTTATAACACCCAAAGGGTCTATTGTCCAGTCTTTCTGCTATACTCCAGGTGAAAAATAGAACTCTGCTTTTCAGAGCTTTTACATTAAAAAAAGAAAAAAAAAAGGTAATAAAATTCCCCATAGAGTTGTCCCTGTCTCCTAGCTTTTTCTTCTTCACAACCAAGTTTGAGCTTGTGGAATTGGCCTTGTGGGGTGTTTTTTATTTAACTTTTGCTTTAGGCAGTGGCACGCTGCACTGCATTTTGGGGACTTCTCACTTCTGTTGTGTTCCATTGAGGGCAGATGGCGGCACCAAGCAGCATCCCTTGGGTGTATCAATATTTTATATAAATGCAATTTCTATCTTTTCCGTCAGAAAAAAAAAAAAATATATATATATATATATATAAAGCTCCTAACTATCCTTAGCATTACCTGTTCTAAGCAACAAAATAAGCATACCCAGAAAGTTGAGGAGGTGAGCCTCTAACCTTCCACAAACATCACATTTGAGCCAGAGCATGTTAGTACCAGGGAGAAACTCAGTGACCCTATTCTAAGAATAAAAGAATGGGGCACAGAGAGAAAAAAAATGAACTCTCAGGACCACACAGCCAGTGAGACCAGAGTCCCAGTCGCTGAGTTAGTTTTCTTCCCACCCCCACCCCCACCCTGCCCCGCAATCTACCTCATCACGCCCCTGAAATGCCACAGAGCATAACTGGGCTGCAAGCTGCTGTTGCAACCAGCAAACAATGATAAAGGAAACAGAATAAAGCCTAACTAGATGGGAAGGATAGGAATGAAGACTTGACACCTGACAAGTGTGGAATGTTGATGCATACACAGGAGGCAACCAGTGGAACTGCAATAGGTCTTGACTCACAGGCAAGCAACACAAGCAGAGAGCAATAGCAGGGACAGAGAAGCCAAATGAGACTGCACAGGAAGCTCCAGAGGATGCAGGTGAGGGCCAGGCCCAGGGCAGAGACCCTCTTGCCTGTCTCCTGGTTTGATGCTCCTAGATGAGTCCAAGGTACAAGGCCTGGCACATGTGTTCTTGCACCCAGAGAGGTGGAAAGGACAACAGATTCTAGAATATATTCTAGCTTCTCTGTCCTCATCTGTAAAATTGAATCAAATACTCCTGCCCAGTAAAAATGAAGTGAGACAGATGAACTTCTTTGTAAATTACAAAGAAGGGCAAAATAGCACTTGTCTTTGTCAGTTAGGACTTCTATAAGAAAGTACCATAAACTAGGTGGCTTATAAACAACAGACATGTATTCCTCACAGTCCTAGAGGCTGGAGCACCCATCATCAGGGTTCCAGCATGGTCAGATTCTGGTGACGGGCCGCTTCGGGTTGCAGGCTGCTGACTTCTCATTGTATCCTTACTTGGAAGAAAGAGGGCTATATAGAGCTCTCATGGGTCCCTTTTTTTTAGGGCACAAATCCCGTTCATCAAAGCTCCACCCTAGGCCAAGCCACTGTGACTCATGTATGTAGTCCTAACACTTTGGGAGGCTGAGGTGGGAGGATCACTTGAGCTCAGGAGTTTGAGACCAGCCTGGGCAACATGGTGAGACCCCATTTGTATTTGCAAAAAATACAAAAATTAGCCAGGCATAGTGGTACATGCCTGTAGTCCCAGCTACTTAGAAGGCTGAGGTCAGAAACTGGCTTGAGCCCGGGAGGGGAAGATTGTAGTGAGCTATGATGGTTCCACTGCACTCCAGCCTCGGCAACAGAACCACGCCCTGTCTGTATTAGTCCATTTTCACACTGCTGATAAAAACATACCTGAGACTGGATAATCAATAAAGAAAAAGAGGTTTAATGGACTCACAGTTCCACGTGGCTAGGGAAGCCTCACAATCATGGTAAAGGTTAAAGGCACGTCTTACATTGTGGCAGGCAAGAAAGAGAATGAGAACCAAGCAAAAGGGATTTCCCCTTATAAAACCATCAGATCTCATGAGACTTATTCACTACCACAAGAACTGTATGAGGGAAACAGCCTCCATGATTCAATTATCTCCCACTGGGTACCTCCCACAACACGTGGGAGTTACAAGAGCTACAATTCAAGATGAGATTTGGGTGGGGGGACACAGCGAAACCATATCACTGTCAAAAAAAAAAAAAAAAAAAAAACAAGAACAACAACAAAAAAAAACCCCTGCACTCTCATGACGTAATCCCTCCCAAAGTCCTACACTGAAAGGCAAAAATATCTAGGCCTTTAGGGGATTTCTGATATAAAGTCCCCAAGTTTAAAAACAGAGAAAGTGCGCTGTGAAACAAGAACAAGCTTTGGAAACAAATAAAGCTGGGTTTTCACAGCAGCTGAGTGACCTTAGACAAATCACCTAACTTCTCTGAACCTCGTTTCATAGCACACATTAGGAAATTAATAAATTGCAACAATGAATAATAATAATAATAAATATGCTATGAATAAAGCTCTCTCTGAAAACCAGTCATCTCAGGGCTAGCAAAAATAAAAAATCATTTTCCATGTGTTGACTCTGTTACTGTATTAGTCCGCTTTCACACTGCTATAAAGATACTACCTGAGACTGAGTAATTTAGAAACAAAAGAAGTTTAATTGACTCACAGCTCTGCAGGCGGAGAAGGCCTCAGGAAACTTACAATCATGGCCGAAGGTGAAGGCGAAGCAGGCACTTTCTTCACAAGGCACAGGAGAGAGAAAAAGCGCAGGGGAAACTGCCATTTTTAAAATCATCAGATCTCGTGAGAACTCCCTCCCTATAACGAGAACAGCATGGGGAAACCGCCCCCATGATCCAATCACCTCCCACCAGGTCTTGCCCTCACACGTGGGGATTACAATTCAAGATGAGATTTGCGGGGGACACAGAGCCAAGCCATATCAGTTACCTATTTCAAATCCAATCCCAAATGGGCTTATCTAGATACACCTTTGTCCTGAAAAGATTTCCCTCTGTCCGCTTCTGACTATCCAGGTGTGGAAGACCAAATATCAGTGACAGTTTAATCTTCAAATCAAGAATAGAAATACAGCTAGAACAAAGTAAAAAAGAAAGAGAAAAAATATTCCATCAGAACCATCAGTTTTAACATTAACTAGCTAGCCCGAGAATCAAATATTCAATGCATGATTTTGGAAATTGTTTAATAATAACTTGAAATAATTACCTTTATTTGGCTTTCTTTTTATACATGCAAGAAATTAAATGTTCTAGTAAGTCAAACAAACACAGCTGAAAAATAGCAAAAGGCATGTTGGATAGAAATGACAGAAACCACAGTTATCCGATCTGGATCAAAAATATTAAACAAAGAAAAAATACTCATTATTCTGTCAGCTTTAAGACATTTTCAGCTTGTTCAAACTGGAACACGTCCCCCTGTGGTCTTGTAAAACTCAGTGAATTGGAGTAAAGCAATGTAAGCAGTAGCTTCATCTTCAAAGATGCCATGTAAAATATACATATTAACAAGCAGGGTTGGTTTTTTTTCCTTTTGTTCTTATCCCTTCTGTTTGTTTCGCTGCTCTGTTCCAAGTACTGGCATGTCTTAGTAGTGTAAATATCCACTGGAGTTTACATTTTCCTTCACCCACAATCATCTCCCAACCTTGAAGTTTTCACCACTGCCCTCTTGGGTTCCTCCAGCTGGGACTGAACTTCCAGAGCCAATAAATTTTTCGAACCTACATCTCTTTCCTCAAAGACAGTACCTGGTAAATAATGCCCAGGTTAAACTGCTTATATTTAAAAAAGCAAATAAGCCAAAAAGGCATGTTTGTGGGTGTGTGTCTTCATGATTCTCTCTGTAAATTTTTATTGAATAACTGATGAGACCACAAACAAGCAGAGTCGTAGATCTGAAACAAGGATCTAATGTATAAATTCAAGATTTTACATACACATTTCAAAACTGGAGAGTTACATACACATTTCAAAATTTGGGAGTTCCACTACACCATACCATTCCCATTTTGGTGGATTGCTGTAGATAAGATTCGGGATTCCATTCATCTCATCCTGACCACACACCATCCTTTGCAAAGGGTAGGTGGATGGAGTCAGGAAGCAGGACAAATGTGAAATAAGAGATAGAAGTCCTGGTGATGTCAGCTCTTTGAATTTTAGCTTCCCTTTTCCTTCCCACCTATGGCTATTGAGGTATGTCTCTCTAAAGGTAAAGTAGTCGTCAAGGGAGTGGTGACACTCGGTATTTCATCCTTTAGAGTGCAAATTAGCAACCATTTTTGGAGACTCCAAAAATTATGAAAATCTGTATCTCCAGCATTTAGTACAGTGTCTGGTACATTGAAGACCCCCAAAATAATGCCTGTTTAAAATAAAAAGGAAACATGCTGAGAGGCCAGAGGGAGCAGACAACCAAGATGTTGGAACCTAGGAAATGGACAAACCCACCAGAGTGGGGCAGTGGACCAAGCTTTTAGAATTCGACAGCAGAAGTGTATGCAGGTGTTGTGAGCATCATAAGAGTTTGGCATGGGCCACCAGCAGTCAGACAGGGGTCAGGCCTGAAAAAGACTCACTGCAGCTAGAGGCTGCCTCATGGTGTCTGAGCACCCAGGATAAGACTCCAGGAACTAGGTAAGCACCCTGCTGTGTAGGCCAGGACTTGCAGTGAAGCTCTCATCGTACAGCTGCTGAAAGAAAAGATAGTGTTCCTTAAATCTCCCTGCCTTTCCTGGAAACATAATTGGCCCTTGAGACCAAAGTGGAGCTGAACCTAAAACAACCATATTAACAATAAATACTGATATGGTAGTCACTGTGCTGGGTACTATTAAATATATTCACCCTATGAGGTGGGCACTATTATTAATCACCTCCATTTTACAGATGAGGAAATGGAGGCACAGAGCCCTTCAGTGCTTGCCCAAGGTCATGCAGCTAATAAATGGCACAGCAGGAATGTGAACCTAGGCAGCCTGGTGCCAGAGCCCATGTTCTTCACACCACATCTGCTTCCTTGTAGGACCCCTGGCTGGGGGATGCTGATGGGGGTGGTCAGAAAGCCTTCTGTACTTTCTTTTTTGTGTGTGGAGACGGAGTCTGGCTCTGTCACCTAGGCTGGAGTGCAGTGGCGCGATCTTGGCTCACTGCAAGCTCAGCCTCCCGGGTTCACGCCATTCTCCTGCCTCAGCCTCCCGAGTAGCTGGGACTACAGGCGCCCGCCACCACGCCTGGCTAATTTTTTGTATTTTTAGTAGAGACGGGGTTTCACCGTGGTCTCAATCTCCTGACCTCGTGATCCGCCTGCCTCGGCCTCCCAAAGTGCTGGGATTACAGGCGTGAGCCACCACGCCCAGCCTGTACTTTCTAAGCAGTTTCAATGAATCCAATTGCCTATACGGAGAATTCCTTGATGAGATCCACACTTTCAGATGTGCAGAATTAGAAAGCAGTGGAGCACAGAACCAAAGACTCATACACAGGACTGCACAACCCTATAGGAACAATTCAGCAGGGAAAAAGCCCCAAAGGACCTGAGGTTTGCTCATGCAGTGAATTTAAAATTTGCGCATTATGACTCAGATGTGAAGAAATGGAGCTTAATTCCCCATACTCTCGAGCCCCCATTTCCATTTGCCTGCCCCTATAAAGCCACCAATCAATCACTTGTGGTTTAAAACAGTCTCCTTCAGGTGGATGTTCAGGGCCGTCAGGGGTATCCCCTTTATTGTTCTCCTTCCCTTCCCCCAGAGGGTGGACTTAGCTATTGTCCTAACCCTGGGGAAAGGAGTTCTGGGTGAGGAGTCCTGCCCCACTTACTCCAGGGGAAAAGCTTCTTTAGCCTGTCAATATTTCAATTAAAATTAAATAAATGAAAAATCAGTTTCTCAGTCACACTGGCCACATTTTAAGTGCTTTATAGCCACGTGTGGCTAATGGCTACCAGAATTGAATAGTACAGACATAGAACAATTTGTGTCATCACAGAATATTCTATTGGACAACACTGTGTGTGTGTGTGTGTGTGTGTGTGTGTGTGTGTGTGTGTGTGTGTGTGTGTGTGTCTGGGTGTCTGGGTGTTATGTGTGTATTCTTGTCTATCTATAGTTTAGTTTCTTTTGAAAATAACAGACACACAATAAAACACATTTATAACAAGACGTTCAAAAGTCAAGTTAGAGATCCATGGTTTGCAGAACCAGGTTCTTCCAACTGGTCACAGTGGGATCTTTGAGCAAGCTACCTAGCCTCCCTGAGTCTGCTTCCTTGTCTTTAAAACAGAGAATAACACCAGTGCCACAAACCTCACAAGTGGTTGTAGGATCACACGAGATAATGCATCTAGAAGTACTTTCAAATTTTTTAGACAAAATTTAAATTTATCTAGTGCTATTCCTATTCTAATAAAGAATTACTATTGTATTTTAAAAGGAAAAAAGCTTGTAGCAGAACCCATACTCATTATATCTCAGGTGCTAACGGAATTTGCATCTGTATTTCAGAGCTACTCTGTTAGTATGATAAAATCACAAAGAACAGACATTGTATAAGAAGACTGAATATGGAATAACTCTTAAGTTTTTAAAAGGAAGAAAAAATGGTTCTACTAAACTATAGAACAACTCATTACTTAACAATTCTCAGAAAATTTAGTGCATACTTTATAAAAAATGATTTCAAAATATTCAAGACACAATGTATTTGTTAGAATTACTTAATAGGCTATTCATCTGCAGACCAAATAATTTAAAAAATAAAAAATAAAAATAAAGGCAAAAAAGAAGTACTCACTAAGCTAAAAAACTTTAGGGAAATTGCAAACATAGTATGCCTTGATTTAAGCAAGATATTTAATACTCTCCAATATACCCTTATTGTTTGAATGGTGAGATGGGGACTGTATTAGTCCATTTTGCATTGTTATAAAGACCAAGACCTGAGACCAAGTAGTTTATAAATAAAAGAGGTTTATTTGGCTCATGACTCTGCAGGCTATGCAAGCACAGCACCAGCATCTGCTTGGCTTCTGGTGAGGCCTCAGAAAACATTTGCTCACGGTGAAAGGTTAACAGGGAGCAGGCATGTCACACAGTGAGAGGGAACAGGAAAGAGAAGGGAAATGCCACACTTTTTAAACAATCAATTCTCACATAAACTAATTAAACGAGAACTCACTTATTACCAAGGGGATGGCACCAAGCCATTCATGAAGGATCCACCTCCATGACCCAGACTCCTCCTACCAGGCCCCACCTCCAATACTGAGGATCACATTTCAACATGAGATTTGGAGGAGACAAACGTCCAAGCTATATCAGAGACTAACGGCATGATTAGGTCTACTCATGTGTGTTTGAAAAATTACCCCAAGGTAGTATTAATTTTGTGTTCAAAGTTAGCTTGAAAGGGAGTCTGGAGACTATTGTCCTTGGACTATTTATTTTGCATATTTTGACAAGAATGGATGCTCTCAAGGGAAGTCTTTGCATATGACAACAACATATAGCAATTCACTTAAGCTTCAGCAGAGCTGGGCTTTGAAGGGACACTCTCCAGATGGGTAGAGCAGGCATTCACCTCCATCTTGTTTAGCCTCACCTGTACATTCTCCTTGGGATGACTTTCCGTAATCCCCAAGTCCACCATCACACCACACCCCAGCTCCCAGGATTACTTTTCTATGATGGCAATAAGACAAAGAACAGCTGGCAATGGGAAACAGACCACTGAGCAATGTAATGGAAGCCTACTACTGCTTTCCTCATAGTGGGAGACCACCAGTGTGGTAAGAGCACACAGACATACACACACACCCACAAATTAGTACCAGGACATTGTGTCCTGTTAAACTTACTACAACCATGCAAAGATCGATATTATTAACCCTACCTTAGAATTAAGGGAACTGATCATCAGAATGGTTAAGTAAATTGCTTAGGGCCACAGGGTCACCAGGCAGCACAACTGGGATTCCTGCCCTGGGTCTCCTAACTCCCAAGCTTCTAGTCTTTCCTCTACCACACATCTGAACACAGCCGGGGACTGTCTTCACTCCCCACAATGCACCACTCTCTCTTTGTCCTTTCTCTGCCTTCCTCTTCTCTTTCTCTCATTCCCACTTTCTTTCCTTTTTTATTATCTGCTCTTTGAATTATTGCATGCCTCATACCTATTCAGGTTTAGGCAGGTTTTGTGCCACTAGATTTCTTAAGGAGAGGCTATGGGCTGATCCCTGCCTTAGAAAATAATGTTCATGTTCCTCCAAGAGCAAAACTACTAGGTATCCCAAATACAGTTGGAAATGACCCAAATTTTAGTGTTTGTTCCATTTTCAACTCCATTGGGACAAACAATTGTCCTATATTTAAAACTGGAACTAGGGTGTGGAGGGTGTATATGTGTGTGTGAGTGAGAGAAAGAAAGAGAGAACATGCAAAAACCTCATTTCCTGATTTTATCATGGAAATTGCCAGGTTAATCATATTTTGTTCAATCAGCATTCACAAAGCATGACCTCTCTCACCCAACACACACCTACTATCATATACCAATAACCTCTATCTGTAGCACTGACATCTAGAACCTCAATATTATCATTCACATCTTGCATGTTCATTTTAACCTTTATAACATTCCTATCTGATAGGAGTAAAAAATGTTACCATTCCCATTTCGAGTAATCAATAAATCAGAGAATGCCAGTCATTAAATATATATGCAATTTTATTTCCAAGTCTCTAAATCTGGAGTCTCCTGGCTTCCAGGCCAGCTCTCTCTAACCTCACAATCCTCCTTGACAACACTGCTAGGAGGAAAACTAGGTCCCCTGCCTTCTTATTCAGGTGTTTTTACAGCTGAAATTCACATCCTTAAAAAGGAGGGAAGTTGACATGGAAATAATTTATTCTCCCTTTAAGTAAAACAAGGAAAAAAGGAGTAGGAAAATAAAAAGACAAAACCTCCTACCACTTCAAATGCAGCAAGATGACCAGCTTCATGCCTAACAGGGAAATAGTTATCTACAATTATAGAGAGCTAAGGAATCTAAGAGCAGAGGTCTCAGTGTTCCTCCAGCTCGACCCCAGCTCCACGCACAGAACCTCTGGCATGTGATGACATTAGTGACTACAATCGTCACTAAAATGTTCACTGAGCGCCCTCTAAGTTGCAGGTATTTTTCTTAGGAGTTTTGTATGTTTTCTCTTGTTTACTATCTACCACCCTAAAAAGGAACTATTATCATAGCATTTTACAGATGAGAAAAGACATTATTGCTTACCCTTAATTTTCATAATAGTCCAAAAAGATTGCTGTTACCATGATTGCCATTTTAGAGATGATGAACTGAGGCTCAGAAAGGTCAAGTGGCTTGCCCATGGTCACACGGGTCTTCTGATATGGAGCCTGCAGCTCCTTCACAGTGCATAACTCAGCAGCCCAGAAAATGCCCTCACACCGTCCTCCCATTTGACCATTCGTCACAACACATTTAAGATCAGACCCTGACGGTGACATTGTGCAAATAAGTTCAACATTGGGTGTTGTTGAATCTCAGGGAAGAAAGGCCAGCACTGACCCCTGAGGATATCCACAGTCAATAATTCAAAATGTAGGCATGAATTTGTCACTAAGCCAACTTAATCCTCAAAAAAAAAAAAAAAAGAAGTTTCATAAGAAGAGAATCTTTAAAAGAGAAACAGAATTGATGGCTTAGGAAAGGTAAAGTTACGGAAACGGGTTGTAAATCCTGATCATAAATTAGGGCTGAAAGGAAGAGGATTTTTGATTCAGTCGCTGAGTAAACTGTCTTATTGGATACACTAGCACCACCTTGTGGTGAGAAACAGGAACTCACAAAGTACTACCTGTTTGGCACCACGTATAGTAAAACATACCCTTGCTGTGGAGGTAAACAATGTTGGATACAAATCACAAGGCTCCAGAATTTCATCACTAGAGTGATGATGGCTACTTTGACTAAAATAGACTACTTTTGAAGGAGCATGTTTGTTTTATCCCAGAGAGGGCAAAATGCAAAATGAGGCCAGTCCTCTGGTGCATTTCAAGGGTATCTTTATTGATGAATACGAAAACCTAATATTGAGGTATGAGAATATCTCACATTTGTGTAGCATTTTTCACATACATAATTTTATTTTATTATCAAAACAACACTGTGAGTTAGGCAGACAATATATTGATCCCATTTCACAGACAAGGAGAGAGGTTCATTTGTGATAAGCATTAATGTGAAGTTAATTGTGAAGCTTCCAGAGAAAGCTCAGTAGTTATTAAGCCTTCTCAGGAACTGAGAACATTGTAAAGGTGAGTATGCTGAAAAGGTAAAAGAGTTAGAATCAAGAGTCAATCAAACAAATGATCCATTCACTTCTAAATAACTTCTAAGCAGTTGATTTCTCAGCAAAAGTGTGCTAGAGTTCAAAAGTAAATAGAATCGTGGCACCAAATGCCTGATGAAATAGGCAGCCACAATTGTCTGGACCACTGAGCCAGGCCCATGCCATGCCCATGTGTTGATTCATCACTAAGTCCTTCAGGGACAACATGTTTACATAGAAAATACTTTTGCCAAGCTGGCCTCATCACACTGCAGTTGAAATAATTACATCATCCAAATCAGACCACCTCACCCCATCCCCAAACTGTCCAAAATCTGCTTGTAATTTCTTGCGTGAGCTCCTGTCCACAAAACATTGGAGACCTTATTTTCATTCCTCTGTTTGGACTGAGCCAAGGAACCTCATTTAGCAAAGAATAGTTCTATATGCAATCTTCCTGCTAGGCCTGTGGCCTGGTTCATGGTGGAATGACATGCATTTGGCAATTTTTTTCGACTATGCTTTTAGTGAGAGCTGTGTCAGGGATGGGGTGCTCACCTGTCCCATTTGAGAGAGGGCTTACTTGATGTCTTATTTTTGTGTGATATCATGAGACATTTGGAGGCTCGTGTGTTCATTAAGCATTAATCTCATTGATCTCAAATGTCAATTCACCAAATCTATGATAAACATACGTACTATAAAAAATTCATACGTTAATCTTTTCTGCATTTCTAATTATTTCTTATTAGATTTTTTTGAAGGAAAAGGTGTAGAGCTTGACAAATTATTCTAAATTTTATTTGGAAAAATGAACAGATAAGAACATATTTTTTAAATACCTTAAAAGAAGAATGGGGAACTTTTTCTTCAGGATATTAGTTACTCCAAATATTTTTCCTGTTTATTATTTGCCTTTTAATTTGCTGGTGAAGTTATTTGACACAGATTACTAGAATCAGAGGATTTAGGATAATTTTTGGCTAAAGATCAATATTCTTTTTTCCTTGCTTTGCCCCAAATTAATTAATAGGTTCTTTTTTAAAGGCAGTGATTGAAAGGCCCAGATACCTATCAGACATATTTTTAACAAAGTTCCTTTATTCTCTACTCAAGATAACATTAAGAAGTCATCAGATATCACTTCTCCTTGAACTGTTACACAGACCTGAGCCAAAGTGAAGACATATCTGCGCGCACACACACACACACACCCCACATACGCCACATGATGGCTTAGGTGCAACTATATTCAAGTGATATGACCTGGTCCCTTCATCTCTCCCTTGAGAAATCATAGCCCCCATTATACTCCAGATGATTGACAGTAATCACATTCAATCACTTTTTCCTTTTGTCATCTAGAGCTCCACGAAGTGGGCTTCCCAATCTCTAAACAAGATTTTACAAAGTAGTCAATATGCAAACATTTTGATGACATAATACAATATAAAGCTAGTGAACATCTTAAGAACTCATTCTCTTTTCCACTGTTATAACTCATATATATGTATACATATACACACAACACATATCACACACACATATATATGTGTGTATATATATATATTTCTAAATAATAAATTAGACCACACTGTTCACAGATGAAGTATATGTTTTCCCATAGCAAAGACTAAGAAACCTATTGGCATATGGTAGCAAGACTACCTGAGGGATCCTGAGAACTCCAGGTCAAACAATATTAAGAACATGAATGAATGGAAGACATCTCAAAGAATATTTTTGATAGATTTGTTTCTAGTTTATATGTCAACAAATAAGAAATCAATAATGAATATATGAAAATGCCACAGGAAAATAGAGAAAAAAATATAGACAATTCCAACAAACAAATAAAAGTGACTGCTAAAACCACAGCGCCCATCACTAGTAGCTGCTAAAAATATGCTAAATAAAAATAATTATAATTCAGGTAATGGAAACTATATCAGCAACGAAATACTTTTTTGTCTCTATCAGGCTGGAAAATATTAAAACCATGAAAACATTATAAAAATGCCCTATTGTCCAATAGCACGTATATATTTTATACTGCAATTGCCCACGCCACCCATTGTGAAAACACTAAGACAATATGCATTAAACATCTTAAAATTTTTATACTCTTTGACTTAGTAATTTCAATTCTAGAAAACTACCCTAAGGAAATCATCAGAAATGCAGGCAAATTTATGTGCAAATATGTTTATTATAGCATTATTTATTATAGTAATAAATGGAAGCAATAAAAATGCTCATGATAGAGGACTGCTTAAATAAATTAGAGGCCATACATACATGCATATCATGGACTGTTACACAGTCATTAAAAATTACATTCACAAGGAATTGGAATGACATGGGGAAATGCTTACAATGCACTCAATAAAAGAAGCAGAATATGCAGCTATTTATATAGCACAATCTCATCATTTTTAAAGTGAGTTTGTAGCAAAGAAAAATAATTAAAAAGTACGAAACTGTGAACAATATATAAGATTATAAGTGATTTTTATTTCACTCTTTATAAAACTTGTTTTTCCAAACTTTCCATAATGATCATTATTACTTTAATAATTAGAGATATATTAATTTAAACTACATTCCATTCACGGCCCTGGAAAACCTTTGCTCTAGCCCAGATTGTTTCCTAAATACATCAGGCATTTCCAGATCCCCTTTTTTTTCTGCTTAATATCTGACTGCTTGGAAGGCCTTACAGGAACTTGAAAATCAGTTCTTCTAGGTGACATTCTTTGAAGCCCTGAGTAAGAATTGGTTGTTTCTTCATTTTTATTTTAAAACCACTTGATACTTGGCTGTAGGATGCCATTTACTAAATTAATTATAATTATTCATTTATGTGTGTGTTCCCCCTCTTGGACTTTGAACTCTTCAAAAGCCCTGGGTCTTAGAAACCCTTAAATCTCCAATATCTGGTACTATTCCTAGCAAGCCATAAATATTAAATACATGCATGAGTGAATGATAAATGTATGGAACAATGGATGGATAGAGGGAAACCTATAAATTTTCAAAAGGTGATAGAATCTAGAAGCTAAGGCATCTTCAAGTTGTTTCCTGTATTTGGATGTGTACATACTACAAACGACATACAGGAAACAGTATGTTGAGCATTCCTAAGACAAGTTGAACTATAATTTGCTTATAATAGAACTGAAATTTTTCTAGTTGAAACAACAAATCTGTTATCCTACTTTGCAGTAAATGGCTTTCTACGAAGGATACCCACACGCTTTTTTATTATTAAAAACCATTCCAATAAAAGATATGCTAAAAAATTATTGTAATTTCTGCTAATTAAAAACTAATTAAGTCATTTGCTGCATAATACATGTACTCTACTTGCATTATCTATAAGCATGCTCTTCACTTACAAATATTTGTCTCCATTTCATTAAAGTAATTAAACTGCTCCAAGTACGGTTATTTTTACAAGCATTTTATAGCCAACTCTCAATTTTCCATACCAATGGAGAAGTATAATTGAAATATTTACAACTGAATAACAGATAATACAGAACCTCCCTGTAGTTCTTCCCCTCCTCCAGTTTAGCAAACAACAAAAGCAACCATGCTGAGGTTTAACTCAGCTCCCTTCCCTCACGCCCACTCTGGTAGTCTATACAGAAAATAATTACACATAAATAGTATGACTGTATTCATGCACTTAGGCCTCCTTCCCACCCCCACCTCTCAACACTCTCATTTTAATGTATGTTAAGGCAAGATGGAGGAATGTGCTAGCCTACTTTACCAGGGAAGAGAGACCATCCCCAAATCAATGACAAAATTAATTGCACTCTGTCTCTCCTACCACATTGCTCATGCTTTGTCCCTGGCAATTATGACAATTCCTTAAGTTCCTAGAAAAAGAAATGCTGCATAAAGCAAAAATTCTTTATGCTAAGAATTATAATGGAGATTCTGAGTGAAGGTGTCAGCGTGCACGTCACAGTGTGCTTGGGTGCAGCATTTTTTGCTATTATAAAGGAAAGCAAATTATGTGGAGGATGCATTCTTCTTCCCAAAATGGGAGGGAGCATAATTACGAAGGGGCAGAGAGTAAATATAAATTGGATGCATCTAATTACATATATTTAGAAATGTGACGAGAAAACATTTATTGCAAATGGGTTGACAATCTATCTTCCATAATAGGCATTTGTTGTGGATAAACAGAATAGAGCTCTTCTAACTCCCTAATTCTGGTTTTTGCCTAAGTGTTAGAGGCTGCAGTGATGCTGCCTGCGAGAGGAGAGAAATGGTGCCAAGCAGAGAAAGCACCATCCGCAGAGGCAGAGTTATGCAGTGGGGACAGCTATGAGGAGAACAGGGAGGGAAGGAGGTGGTCAGGGAACAAGCTGGTGCATAGGGCATAGAGATTGATTCCAGGCTGGGCAGGGTGGCTCACTCCTGTAATCCCAGCACTTTGGGAGGCTGAGGCAGGCAGATCACCTGAGGTCAGGAGTTCGAGACCAGCCTGGCCACCATGGAGAAACCCCATCTCTACTAAAAATACAAAAATTAGCCAGGAGTAGTGGTGGTGCGTGCCTGTAATCCCAGCTACTCAGGAGGCTGAGGCAGGAGAATCTCTTGAACCTGGAAGGCAGAGGTTGCAGTTAGTCAAGATCACACCATTGCACTCCAGACTGGTCAACAGAGCCAGACTCCATCTCAAAATAAAAATAAAAAATAAAAAAAGATTGATTCCAAGGGCCTGGAAACTGCAGTTGTGCTACAAAACGGATAACAGATAGATAGATAGTGGTGGTGGGAGGAGTGCTGGTGATAGATATGCAGATAAAAGAAAGAATATTTGTTATACACACCTAGCGCATAATAAGTATTTAATAAATGTACTAAGCACTTGAGGTCCTCAGAGACAACATTTGGTTCCTAAGGTTAAAGACACAAAAGAAGTTGTTGGACAAGAGGCAGGGGGAGGTGGTTTTATTGTTTTGTTTCATTTTTAATACAGGCCTCAGAGGCAGTACCCAAAATGTGTTCAGAAGGCTTGAAACAGAATTAAATTCAGACCCTGCATGTTAGATGGCATCTCCTTTATTCTGGACTTTCCCCTGCTTTAAATTTTATTGGATTTTAATCGGAGACCATCTGATGAAATGTTCTGAACCTAGATTAGAATGTAGCATGTACAACAGCTGAATGAGAGGGAGGACAGTGAAATCACATAATGGAATATAAAATAGATTTTAAAAGCAATAAAACTGCAGCAGGTGGAGGGGTCTCCTGAGGGTCAAGAAGAAGCGGGAATGTTGAGGCGCTCTCTCACTGCCCAGAGAAAGAGGAATCCATCAGCCCCTCCCTGGGACTGTGCCCAGGATGTACCCATCCTACCCAGGGCACAGGAGAAAGGAGAAGCAGAGCCTGAACTGGTTTATGCAAATAAAACTGAACAATATTATAAAAAGAAATAGCCAGAGTACCCAAGGACCCAAGGTAGGCCCTTGACTTCTCCAAAATTCATGATGAGAGACAGTGGAGACGAGTTTTGCTGTACCACTTAGAGCAGGGCTTCTCAAATTTACTGTGCAACTGAACTCAGGTCTTATTAAAATGCAGATTCTGATTTTGAAGGTTAGAGGTGGGCCTGAGAGTCTGCATTGCTAGCAAGTTTGCAAGTGATGTTGATACAGCTGTTTCAGGGATCACACTTTGGGTGGTGAGATATAAAGCTGCTTTGCTCACCTGCATCAGCATCACTCATTGCCCAGTGAAAACTCAGACTCCTGAGCTCCATCCAGACAACGCATCCCTAGGGACAGCACCTGGGGATATGCACATTTTTCGAGCTCTCCAGTTTTTTGTTTGTTTGTTTGTTTTGTTTTGTTTTTTAGACAGGATCCTGCTCTGTCACCCAGGCTGGAGTGCAGTGGCGCAATCTCAGCTCACTGCAACCTCCCCCTCTCGGGTTCAAGCAATTCTCCTGTCTCAGCCTCCCAAGTAGCTGGGATTACAGGTGCATGCCACCATGCCCAGCTAATTTTTTTGTATTTTTAGTAAGTAGAGATGGGGTTTCACCATATTGGTCAGGGTGGTCTCAAACTCCTGACCTCAGGTGATCCACCTGCCTCGGCCTCCCAAAGTGCTAGGATTACAGGCATGAGCCACCATGCCCAGCCACTCTCCAGTTGATTTTTATGCCTACTCTTCCAAATGCCAGGCACATTCTTCAGAATTTATAATAAAGAGTTATCCACATAATTATAAGACAAGAAGGTGAGCAACAAGTTAACCAGCAGAACTGAGAGTGACGTGAGGAGGTGTGGGGAGTGGCTATCATCTGGGAGTTCAAGAGCGAGTCCACAAACAGAAAACAGCACCAGGAACCCTCCCTTTGGGGCATCCAGTGCATGCTTTAGGGCAAGCAAAGATACCTAAGGAGTACATCTGCCTGAGTAGATTTTTTTTTCTTAAAACAAATCCCATTACACTGTTTTATTTAATGGAATAATTTTACGAGCCATTTTCACTCTGCTTGTTCTCCCTCACACCTTCTGCCCACATCCCATTACCAAGTCCTGTTGGCTCAGCCTCCAAGATCCATCCTCTCATGCATCTCCTTCTCCCATTCCCAATGCCATCATCCTAGTCCCAGCTGTTACCTTCTCTCACCTGGGCCACTGTTTCCTAGATGGTGTCCCAATTTCTGTCTTGTCCCCTAACATCCATTGTCTATTCCACAGCTAGCCTAGAACTTCTTCAGAAGCTTCTCTTTGCATTCAGAATAAAATCATCACTGAAGCTGCGAAAGCCCAACAGGATCTTATCCCTACATCTTTCTTGAACCTCATCTTTCTCTCTCTGTGCTCCAGCTACACCAGTTTTCTTTAGTTTCTCAAATACACTAAGTTTGTTCTCACCTCAATGTCTTTGTCCATGCTCATTTTTCTGTTCTTTGCCAGACATAGCGAGCCCCACTCTTCCTTTAGGTGTAATCCTAAGTATCACCTTTCCAGAGAGAACTTCCCTGCCCACCTAACCTTGAGTAGATCCCTCTCCAGCCCCTCGTTCTTCCTTTATAACATATATTATAATTGGCAGTGATTTTACTTTGTTTGTGTCTTTCTCTTCCATTATAACACTGATTCTCAAAATGTGGTCCCAGACAAGCAGCACCAGCATCACTTGGGAAACTCTGAGGGTTGAGCCCACTGCTGTTTTCTCAATCTGTCCTAGTAAGTTGGTGGATGCTGAAGTTTGAGAACCACTGCACTGGACTGTAACCACCACGGGAGTAAAAACTGCATCTGTCTTTTCCATCATTATATGCCCAGCTCCTAGATTTGGGCATATAGTAGATACTTGGTAACATTTTCCTCAAATAAATAGATAAATGAGTCCCATGAGGCAAGCAATTCACATTTCCCAACCAGTATCCCATCCTAGTATACTTACAAAAGCTCTATTTGAAAGAGAAATCTCACAGAAACTTGGCTTCCAATGGTGGAGTTCTAAGCAGGCTTCAGAATAGAGAATCCATTATAGGGGACAAGTTAGAAATTGGAAGACCATGTAGGAGAGTGTTGCAGTGGTCTGGCTGAGCGATGATGATGGTGGGAACTAGAGTGATGGTGGTGGAAATGGAGAGAAGGAGGTAAATTTCAGGATGGATCTCAGAGTCTGAGCCACCAGGACTTGATGATGACTAGTCACAGGCAAAGGGGTGTGAAGGAAGTGCGGGGTCAGGAAAGGTATAACCTGCGTGCAGGTGGTGAAAACAGGGGAGTGCAAGTATACTGGGTTCCAAGCAAGGAAAGTGGGCAATCAAACAAATCAGCAGACTGCGTTTGCTTAAGAATGGTCAACCTGGGCCCTTTTCTCTCCCTCCTTATGGGCTCTTTTCTCTCCCTCCTTAACTCGCTTCCATCCCACCATCCCAGAAAACACATGCAAAAAGTAGATATTCTAATGTAACCCAAAGATGAATATGTGGAAGAAATCAAAGCACGTTTAGTGGCCTCACATGTTTATTAATGTGGCTGAGGATGTTGCAGCTTGTACTGGGTCAATGGCTCATTCAGGTCACACAGCTGCTGGAGGCCAACAGGACCAAGCCCCAGTCTCCCACCTCTCAGTCTATTGGAAGACTTGCTTTATTGGATGCTCTGTGGGAAAAAAAGAAAAACTCCAGGGTTCAACATGTTTGGAAATGCTGCAAGCAATATGCCCTCTAGAGAGTTTCAGTGGTGGACATTATATTAAGGCTACAAAAAGTCTTCCATCGGAGAAACACGTTTAATCCAGCACTCTGCAAACAGCTTTGGCCATGGATTCCCATTGGCCCACAGAGCTTCATAGCATCTATTAGCACCCTCAGACTATATATACTAAGCATGAGCCACAGGAAAAAGAAGGATATGTTAATCCCAGTTTGAAGGTTATGCCTGAATTTTTCGTATGCTCATGGAAGTCCTGGTATCTTTGCCATGTTTATCCACATTTGGAAACCTTTAAATGACTATTTTAAACAGCTAGCTGGGCTCGTTTTGAAGGTACTTGGCTAACACCAAGGGAAAATAACATGGGAAGCCCCACTGGGCTGATACTCTCATAAGGTATTCCTTAATGCTTAGGATATGGGCCTCCCAGGCCTGATCCATGGTGACCTGCACTCAGAAGGTCTCCCCTGCCAGCTTCCCTTTTCTATTGTATGACCACAGCTTGCACAGAGCCCCTGGTGTGGACAAAAGGAACTGGCAAATAGTGATGCATATCCCAGGGGTGGTAATAGTGATGCATAGCCCAGGGTGATCAGGCAAGGCTGCCCACCAGGACGACGAGGGATGGGGGATAGGGACCAGTGCTCAGGAGTCCCATACCTGGAGCCATGGGGACTTGGGTAGGCTTGAGGCAAAACTCGGAGACCTGGAGGAGATCTCCCAGAAATATGAGATTCTGAAAGAAGGGATTTCTGGGAGGGGTGCACAGGCCTAGGATCTTCCCAATGGGGAATGGCCTGGGAAGGACACTGGGAGCTTCACTGGGCTGGGTCATCCAACTGTGTGGCAGGGAACAGTCAGAAGAGCTGAAGCTTTAGAATTCATACAGACCAGTGTCAAATGAGCAAGCTTCTCATATTTTAGCTTCATAACTTTAGACAAATTACTGAATGCCCCCGAGCCTTGGTTTCTACGTATGTAAAAAAGACACCATAATTTCTGCCTCTCAAAATTGCTGAGTGGTTTAAATCACATAATGTGTATGAAAACACTGACAGATAATAGAAGTGTAACCAAACACAGGTATAATTGTAATAATTATTACAGTTGTTCATTGAGCATTTATAATGTGCTAGGCACAGGGTTAAGTACATGAAGAGACATTAGGTTGTTTAAACCTTCTAGGAACCCTCTGAAGTAGATACTCACACAGCTCTAATTTTATAGCTGAAGAAATTGAAGCCCAGGAAAGCTAAGTTAACTTGCCCAGAGGCACGCAGATAGAAGGCAGTACAGCTGAGATCAGAATGCAGACAGTCTGAGTACAGGAAATATTTTCTACTCTACAAACACTGATGCAAGAAAGTGGCAGAGAGGCAGACAGGCACCTTAACAGAGAAGCAGCCAAGCTCGCTGGGAGGGTGGGCTGTATGTGCCACAATAGTCAACAGCCCCTCCTGGGGTCAGTTTAGCCAGCAGAATCTTTTGAGTTCAATTTGCACATTCTGCCTGAGACAGAAAAGGAACTAAAAATTCCATCAGAGTATTTATCCAGTCCTCATCGTGCATGGCAAAAAAGCCTAGCTGAGTGACAGTGGCCAAAGGGGACGTGTGCTGACACAAGGGGTGACCATAGTGTACTCTGTGCTGACTCCTGGGACAGGCATCTCCCTCTAGCCCCTCAGGCTGAGCCCTGTGCTGAAGAGAGAGAGTGCACAATGCAGGTCAGCCCAGCAGCGGGAGGCCCCACATCAGCCCCATCAGGTGGCAACCGACCACAAGCCCCCTGTGGAAGCCCATCGAGTCTGGTTGGTGCAGCAGCCCTTGGCAATCCGGAGGCAAAAGCTCCTAGGTGGAGATTAAACCATAGGAAAACTATTTACCAAGTTGGGATTTGACGGACAAGCCCAGCCAGCCCTGAGTGATCTCTGGAAGAAGGTCTGTGGGGACTTTAAGGAGTGAAAGCATCCATGGAATGGGGTAAAAGCAACTTTTACAGCACCTGCCTGCACCTGGCCACACCAGGCAGTCCTCAAAGGTGTGTAGAACACAATTACTCTAGTAAATAACAGATTCCAGTCATCGGTACCCAGATTTCCTGGGCTGTGAAGAAGGCAGACACCAGCAGAGGAGATCCTCTCTGTTTTGCAGATGGGTGCACAGGCTTAGGACCTTCCCAATGGGGAATGGCCTAGGCAGGACATTGAGGAGGGCTTGAGGAGAACCCTTGAGGTGAATTACAGCACAGGGTTAGGTCAAAGGGTTGGAGTGAGGGATTTCAGATTTGAGGCTGTAGTGCAGGGAATGGGAAAGAGTGCTACACGACTGCCCCCAATCCCATATGCATCATGAAATTCAGTATAGAAAAGTACATCTCATGAGCGAAATTATCTCAGCCAGAAACCTACAGAGCAGTCCAGAAAACCAAGCAGTGCAGATGAGGACAAAAATCTGTCTTAAAGCACTTGAGGAGGAAGATGAGGCTGGGAGAAGGAAAGAAAGGAAGGGGAGAGAAGGAAAGAAAGGAAGGGGAGAAAAAGAAAGGAAGAAGGCAAAGAAGAAACAAAAAGAGGGAGGGAGGAGACGAGGGCTCCTAAATGAAATCCTTTAGATGAAGAAATTGTATATCCAAAGCCAGCCCATATGTGATAGGACACTTTTATTCTATTGGTTAGCATTTCAATAAAATCTATTGTTTTAAAATAGTACCATCAGACTTTCAGACAAGTCTGCTCTTCACTATAGCTTTCACTCTTGTGATAAAGGAAAAAAAAGAGTTTAAAATTAAACATAAATGATAAAAACCTCAAAATTTTCAAGTCAAATTTCATTAACTGATAAAGGTCTACCCTGAGCCCTGGGCAAGGGCAGTGGAACAGATTTGGTTAATTTGGAAGATTAAAGGCGTTCTGAATAATTGAGGCCACATTAGAGGGAGACTCCATAGTTCGAATGACATTCCAAAGTCAAGAGACTAAAGAGCTAAGAGTTCTTACCCTAAAAGCCTTGAACCTCAATGGCTGATAAGAAGAAACAGAAAACACCAATTGGTAATCTACCTGTTTATACATAGATTTATCTTTCCTTTGGTTAAGGAATTTGACCAGTAGAGTCTTGAATATTTTAAGGTGTTCTGTATAAAGCAATGTGTTATCTTGACAGTTTATTAGCAACAAAGTCAAGAAGGTCAAAACTGAAGACTCCTTCTATAATTTTATTTCCGATCTGCTTACATCTTAATAAAAGGTGTCTCTTGCAACAGTAAACAGAAACCAATCTGCATTTGCAGGTGCAGAAAAGGTGCTTTCAAATATATTATAATCACAGAATGGCATAAGCTTAGAAGGATGAGCATTACTCAGCATTCTTTAGACCTTGGCAAGATACAAAATGATCTTTCTTTTCTTGGTTAAACAGAAGTAAATGACAAAGTCAAAAGGATACAAATCTAAACCAGTTAAGACTATGTTCGTTTTGTTATTGTTGTTATTAATAATAATAACTTATGCAGTCCTTTATAGCAGGGATCCCCAAATCCTGGGCCACGAACTGGTACCAGTCTGTGGCCTGTTAGAAACCAGGCTGCACAGCAGGAGGTGAGTGGCTGGCAAGTGAGCATTACTGCCTGAGCTCCGCCTCCTGTCAGATTGGCAGCAGCATTAGATTCTCATAGGAGTATAAACCCTATTGTGAACTGTGCATGCAAGGGATCTAGGTTACGTGCTGCTTATGAGAATCTAACTAATGCCTGATGTTCTGAGGTGGAACAGTTTCATTGGAAACCATCTTCCCCAACCCCCATGTCTGTGGAAAAACTGTCTTCCATGAAATCAGTCCCTGGTGCTTTATAGGTTACTAACAATTTCCCACAGTTCGTCGGTCAGCACTGCTTTGGTTGAAGGTATGTGTGTTAGGGGCAGGTCAGACCTGAGTGTCTCATCCCTCACTCCGTCACACCTTATGAGGTAGCTCTTGAGGCTAAATGAGACACAGAATTTTAATAACCATAGCCATAAATTGTCTGATTTTATAATCTATTTACTGTCATGGCTATGGTTGCCTCCTTAACTTCTCTTTCCTCTTCTCTTGGTAAACATCAGGATTCTCATTCTAGAACCCACACCCTGCCCACTGTAGCCCATGTGCTTTGGTGGAAACTAAGGCACACCTGATTCCAGATTTGGGGCATGTAGGAAAATAAGTGTTATCCTGTCCCTAGGCCACAGTTAGTGGTTCAAGGCTAGGAATATAGCACAATGTGGGCCCATGAAATTGTATGCTGGAGTTTTCTAGGAGGCCATAAGAAAGAGCATCCCCTCTTTTCCAAAAGACTCCCAGTGGGTTCCCATATTTACACACTGCAAATGTGGACAAGAAACCTGGTCCTCGAGTTGGAGAGTGATGGAGAATTATTCTCAGGATGAGGTTGGCACATAGGAAGGCAAAAAAGGACAGAGAGAGAAAGAAATACACTGACACTGTGGTCTGCTGACTCACACCCATCCTGAAGCTCGCCATAGTTCTAGACCTCTAATTACATGAACTAATAAATTTTTTTGATTACTTAAGCTAATTTGATTTGGATTTTCTGTTACTTGTAACTGATTTTACCCTAACTGATATAGTTACTAAGTGAGGTTGTTTGATCAAAGGTTCTCTCTTCATTTTAGAGATAAGTGTGAAGTTCTAATATTTTATATGACACAAGAGTGCATAGCTAGTAATTGATGAAACAAAGGCTCAAATTCAAATCCACTGACTCCAAGTTCAAGTGCTCTTTCTTTTGACATGTGCTCTGTCCATGATATGGTCCCAAAAAGCCCCTTTTTCAGATTTATGACTGCCACTAGGTTTGAATTTAAATATTCTAACATTATGCAATTGAAATACAAATTTGAGTATTAGCTCAAAAAATTATCTGTTAATGAGTAGCAGTGTTATTTTTTATAGAAAAGCACCATCAACCCACTTGTGGACTGGGCAGTAAACCCATCAAACACCTCCACTCATATCACCACCAATAATATCAGGCATGAAGACAGGCTGGCCAAAATATGGTAGATGGCTAGGTATGTTGTTCTTATAGGAAAGGTTATAAAATATGTTAAAACAGAAGTCCTAGGTCAGTTATTTAATGCCAGTTAACAACATTGGTGATTAGGCAGTGTAGAATCTTCAACATAGTTGTCTTCCAAGAGTTTGTTATCTAATGGGAAGAGAGAAGATATTGATACCCTCTCCTGCTACACCTTCTCTCCACTATATTCCTTAACCATAGCCCGGTTGTAAGATTAACTCTATGTACATACATGCTAAATAATTGAGGGTGGATCAGGAATCTTTCTACAGTCACAGAAAAGAGAGCCCAGCTTTGCGTAAAAACCAGCTAATTAGGCTGTGCACAGTGGCTCATGCCTGTAATCCTAGCATTTTGGGAGGCCAAGGTGGGAGGATGGCTTGAGCCCAGGAGTTCAAGACCAGTCTGGGCAACATGGCAAAACCCCGTCTCTACAAAAACTACAAAATTTATTCAGGCATGGTGGCATGTGCCTGTAGTCCCAGCTACTTGGGAGGCTGAAATGGGAAGATTGCTAGAGCCCAGAAGGCAGAGGTTGCAGCAAGCCAAGATGGCATCACTGCACTCCAGCCTGGATGACAGAGTGAGACCCTGTTCCAAAAATAACAAATTTTTAAAAATGAATTGTATAAAAGTGGGTACAGGCAGGAGGAACAGAAAGAAAATAGAATAAAGAAAAGTGATTTGTTCCCTGAAGTGATACCTCAGGTCATCAAAGATGTAAACGCAAGTTGAACCAAAGGTGAAAAAACTTTGGGCTGCCTAGAGGTAAAACAGACATCAATTATCATTCTTTTAAGTTAACATTATTTTTATTACAACTAATTTCAGACTGATAGGAAGGAGTATGAACTAGGCAGTTATAGCCTATAGCCCCTATAGAAAGGGTTATGCTCTTTCCACTACTTGGAATATTGACTTCTTCTCTTTTAAAATTTCTGCATGGTAAGAAGGTTAAGAATAGTGCTCAGGAGTTCTAGATTCAAGATAGATTTATAAATCTTGATCCAAAGCCCATTTCCAACATTAACTATTACATGACTGCATGACTGGACAAATTACTGAATCTCTTCAAAACAATTTCCTCATCTACAAAATGGGTGTTGTAAGGATTAAAAATACCTGTGAAATATTTGAGAAATAGTAAGTATTCAATAAATTGAAGATGCTATTAACTGCCATATTCCAATCATCGTTAAAAACTTTGGGCCGGGCATGGTGGCTCACTCCTGTAATCCCAGCACTTTGGGAGGCCAAGGTGGGCAGATCACGAGGTCAGGAGATCGAGACCATCCTGGCTAACACAGTGAAACCCCATCTCTACTAAAAATACAAAAAATTAGCCGGGCGTGGTGGCTGGCGCCTGTAGTCCCAGCTACTTGGAAGGCTGAGGCAGGAGAATGGTGTGAATCTGGGAGGCAGAGTTTGCAGTGAGTCGAGATCACGCCACTGCACTCCAGCCTGGGCGACAGAGCAAGACTCCGTCTCAAAAAAAAAAAAAAAACAAACTTTGCCCAGATTCCTAACTGCTGATCAAGCGTTCTCTGGCTTCCCATAAACCCTGATCATCTGACCTAGAGCAGCTACTGAAGCAGCAGTTACTAAGGCTCTTCTAAAAGCTCTGGCCGCCAACTTCAGAGAGGGCTTCAGTATTAACTCTTTCCATTCCAGACCCAATCCTTCTTAGCTGGTTTTGCAGACTCTCAGTAGGCTAAAGATCACTCCCCTACATCACTGGTTTGTTTTCTGGGTTCCTGGGCTGTTTCCCAGGTTGTCTTAGCTCAGATATGCCTGCCCTAGAAGTAAGCAACTTCTGATGACCCAGGTTAGCATACTGGAGAAGGGGTAGCTCTTGGTGGGAACCATTGTGTAAGGCAGGATTCATTTGATCCTTTTTCACAGAGGGTCTGGGAAACTGCAAAGGCTCACATATCTTTCTATATTCTGGTAAAGACTATGAGTCTCAAGGGCTCCTATATTGGCCTTGTCTGAGAATCCTTATTACCGTTCCAAGCACAAGCTCAGGTAAGATTTTATATCGGTTAAGGTACAGTCAGGAGACAGAAAGCACCAAAGAAATGTGAATAGAGAGAATGTAATATAAAGAATGGTATAAGGCTATTAACCAAGAAACAGAGAGAATGAAAGAACATTAAGGTATTATGGAGGCAGCAACTGCAGGAAACAGCTATCATCTCTAGGGCTTGGAGAACAAAGTAGTTTGCAATTATTAAAACTTAAAGAAGGAAAAAAAATTACAGGAGGGACATTGACTTCTGGGGGGAGTGGAGGGGTGGCAGCTTACTAGTGCTATTGTCTCAAGGGGAAAAAATAAAACTGATCTTCCAGGTAGTGGAAAATCTGTAAATCAAATTCAGGTACTGCTACAAAAAGGAACTGCTGCTGCCAGAGTGAAGAAGCTTTACTGAGTGACACCCAAAGGAACAAAAAGCAAACAGAAAGGAGTTAAGTCCCTTCTTCTTCCTTTAGCCTCTCAGTCTCCCTCTTAGTACCCCCTACTGGCAACATGAATAAGTAACCAGCTGGCAAACCATAAATATGATCGGTAGAGTATCACATTTATGATGGCTTTGGAGGTAAGAGACAATAGCTTAATGATTGACAGAAAGCACCTATCCTTCCCCTTGACCAGACATTTTCTACACTGGGAAATTGTGGAGGTTCAGAGACATCCACTATGCTCTTCCCTATTTCAAAGGACCCCCAAAATTTAGCCCCAGTAGCCCCTGAAGCCAGTGATTTCCCAAGAATATAAAAGGCATAAAGGGCCTCCTAAAACTGCCCAGACTAGATCTAGTTCCTAGGTTATAAATCCTATTAAAAATGAGAGCAACTAAGAGAAAAGCCAAGTCTCTAATATCCACAAATGCCTAAATACTGTCTCCTATGACCATTACCACTGCTCCACCAAGGTTCCTAAGATGATTGATAGATAGATAGAACAAAGCCAAAAATGCATGATCTTTATTACCATGAGTTGTTTACCCCAATCCCAATGTGGTCCCTGGTGACCAGACTCAACCACATGGAAGACCCCTTTTGCCTAAGAGGCATATAAGCATAGCAAACTCAGAGACCCCCTAGATCCCTTTCCCGTAAGCTGACACTCACATCTTAATCCTCTGAATATTACCACTCTAATGGGAAGGAAAAGCAATTCCAAGGAAAAGCACACCAAGAAAATAGTTTCTTCCCACCATCCAAGCTTACACATCAAGGCAGGTAAGCTCTTCCCAGGAGGAAAAAAGAAGCAAAGGAATAGGGTTACCCTTACGACTCTCACCAAGGCCCAACTCCAGGTAATATGGGCCAATAAATGTCCTTAGACCTGTTTGGAAACAAAGCAAGGAAACGAAAAATGGTTCCAAGATGAGTCATGAGCTCCCAATAGACTAAAATTACCCTGACTATTCTTTTTCCCTAGTATGGCTGTTCTTCCTCAAAATAATATTCCAGTAGCATATCCAAAAAAAACTCAGTCCTTCATAAAGCCACATTTCCCATCCTTGTTCCCAATTTTATAAATAGACTTAAAATCCAAGAGATGACCAGTTTAGCTCATCAAAACTACTGCCTACAGGAACATCTGAGATGGGTTCAAACAAAACCTTAAGTTGTCACCAAGGACATATATTACATAAGGCCATATTAGTCCACATTGTGCTGTTATAACAAAATACCACAGACTGGGTAATTTGTAATGAACAGAAATTTATTGATTTGTGGTTCTAGAGGCTGGGAAGTCCAAGATCAAGGTACCAGCATTTTATGAGGGCCTCCTTCCCTCCATAGCAAAAGGGCAAAGAGAGAATAAGAGAGAGCAGGAGATAACAAAACTCACTCTTTCATAAAGAACCCACTCCCTCAATAATGACATTAATTCATTCATAAAGGCAGAGCTCTCATGGCCAAATTACCTCCCATTAGGACCCACCTCCCAACACTATTTCATTGAGGATTACCACTAGCACTTCTTAAAATTCAAGCACAGTACACAGGCACCCACAAAAGATCACTGGAAACTGGAAACATTGATTTTCAAACTAAATATCTCAGTAAATTAATTGACAGAGAAGTGGTTAACAGCGAGACACAATTAATGCCCTGGAACACCAATTATAAGAACAATCTCAAAGCACAGAGAAAAAAATGGTAAAGTGAAAGATAAAAGACTTAAAGGATAAATTCAAGATAATAGAAATGCCAATAATAAGAGTTCTAGAAATCACAAATGAAATACAGGAATGAGAAGAAATAATTAAATAAAAAATAAAAGAGAACTTCCTAAGATAAAGGAAAATTCAAAATTTCAGATTAAAATTACATTAAATTACAGACAAATGTGACTGAAAAAGATATTCCCAAGCATATCCTCTTAAAACTGCTGAATTCCAAGGATAACAAAAATATTATAAGTTTCTAACAGGAAAATTAATTATCTACTAAGAAGTAGTATAAAACTCCTTATCAACCACATTGGAAGCTAGATGTTGGTGTACTATCTGAAAAACTACTGAGAGGAAAGAATCGCAACCCAAGAATTCTGTATCCAACCCTGATATTATTTAACTGTCAGAAGGAAAAAATAATAATTTGTAGATATGCATGTCATTCATATTTTACCAGAATAAAATGCTCAAGAAAGCACTATAATAAAAAACAAACGAATCATAACAGAAAACTCAATATCTAACATAATGAAGAGAAGAGGAAACAATGATGAATATAAAGCTTTGCAGCCCATGTGTGTGTGAGAGAGAGAGACAGAGACAGAGATGGAGACAGAGACAGACACAGAGAAAACAATAAATGGATACTGATAAACTATGGGAATGAATGATGTAGGCACTAAATAAGGATTATTAAAATAGAAGGAATAAACATCAGTGAAAATTTTAATAATGTCTAAGAACAAAAAGAACTAAACTATTTCAGCAAAATTTTAAGGTCAGGAGTACAGACAGGAAAGAGGATGCTGATGTACTCCAAAGTGTCACCTAGGTTGGGGCTGGAATTTATTAGATGATGAAAGTTAACGTATTCTTCGTTTTATTTTATTGACATCATGGTAAGAGAATAAGGGGGGGATACAGGGTCTTGATAAGGGAAATAGGCAAAATGTTTAAAAATTAAATAGTAGAGAAATATGTATATGAGTTTGAATAACACAAAAGAGAATGGCAAAGTATAATAGAACTTCCAAATTAACAAGAGGAGACAAATTAAATGAATATCAACTTTAACAAACCAGCAAAAACAATAATAATTTTAAAATAATACTCATTTGGATTATTTAAATACTTTAAGTATTCCATTTTAATTTATCTATTGGCTTTTTGGTTATTTTTTTGTTTTATCTTATTTCTAATGGCTGCTCTAGGGATTTTAAGATAAATATCTAACCTTACCATCTCAGTCTAATTAGAGATCATTATGTACCACTTTTTATAAAAGTAGAAGACTCCCAACCATATAGCTCCCTTCACCAAACTTTATGCTATAAATATTATATATATTGCATATTTGCACAGTGAGAAACCCTATGTTTTTGCTTTTTTCAGTCATACATAATTTAAAGACTTTAAGAGAAAAAAAGTCTTTTGTATTCACTGAGAGATTTGCCACTGTTGTTTTTCCTTCATTTCTGAAGATTCTTTCATCCTGAAAAAAACTTTCGTAGACATTTCTGAGAAAGCAGATCTACCCATGATGAATCTGTTAGCTTGCCTTCATCTAAGAAAAGCATCTTCATTTTATCTTCATTCCTGATGGATATTTTCACTGGACATAGAATTTGAGGTTGACAATTCATTTCTTTCAGTATTTAAAGTTTTCGTTTCATTCTCTTCTGTCCTTCAAGGTTTTTGATGAGCAATCTATAATCATTCTAATTATTGCTTCCCTGTATGTAACATGTAATTTTTCTCTAGCTGCTTTCAAGACTTGCTTCTTTATTTTTTCTTACATCACTTTGACTATGCTGTATCTGGGTGCAGCTCTCTGAGTTTGTCTTGTTTAGGTTTCACTGAGCTTCCTGAATGTAAATGTATGGGCTTTTCCCCTCCAGATTTGGAAAGTTTTGCTGTTATTTCTTAAAATGTGTTTTCTCTCACAATCTCTTTTTCTTCTAATTCTAGAACTTCCATAAAATTTATGTTAGAGCTTTTACTATTGCTCCACAGGTCTCAAAGGCTCTGTTCATTTTTTTCAATCTTTTATTTTTTTGTTCCTCAGATTGGACAATTTCTATTGCTCTATCTTCAAATTCACTTATTTATTTGTCTTACCCACCATGCTATTATGCTTATCCAGTATATTTTTCTAGTTTACATATTGCATTTTTAGTTCTAAAATTTTCATTTTATTCTTATAATTTTTATTTCTCTTCAGAGAGCTCACATTTTTTTCATTTACTTCAAGTGTGTTTCTATTAGTCCATTTTCACACTGCTATAAAGAACTACCTGAGACTGGGTAATTTATAAACAAAAAAGGTTTAATTGATTCACAGTTCCACAAGGCTGGGGATGCCTCAGAAAACTTACAATCATGACTGAAGGTGAAGGAGAAGCAAGGCACGTCTTACATGGCAGCAGAGGAGAGAGAAAGAGGGAACTGCCACACTTTTAAAACATCAGATCTTATGAGAACTCACCCACTATCAAGAGAACAGCATAAGGGAAACTGCCCCCATGATCTAGTCATCCCTCTCTCAATATGTGTGGATAACACCTCGAGATGAGGTTTGAGTGGAGACACAGAGCCAAACCATATCATTCTGCCCCTGGATTCTCCAAAATCTCATGTCCTTCTCATATGTCAAAACACAGTCATGGCTTCCCAACAGTACCCCCCATTCCAGCATTAACTCAAAAGTCCAAGTCCAAAGTCTCATCTGCCTATAAGCCTGTAAAGTCAAAAACAAGTTAGTTACTTCCAAAATACCATGGAAGTACAGGCATTGGGTAAATGCTCTCATTCCAAATGGGAGAAATTGGCCAAAACAAAGGGGCTATAGGCCCCATGCAAGTCCAAAACCGAGAGAGCAGTTTTAAATCTTAAAGCTCCAATATAACCTCCTTTGACTCCATGTCTCACATCCAGGGCACACTAATGGAAGTGGTGGGCTCCCATGGCCTTGGGAAGCTCTGCCCCCATGGCTCTGCAGGGTACAGCCCTCTTGGTTGCTTTCATGGTCTGGCATTGACTGGCTGTGGCTTCAATGCTGGATCTACCATTCTGAGGTCTATAGGATAGTAGCCCTCTTCTTACAGCCCCACTACGCAGTGCTTCAGTGGGGACTCTGTGTGGGGGCTCCAACTTCACATTTCCTCTCTGTACTGCCCTAGTAAGAGGTTCTCCATGAGGGCTCTGCCCCTGCAGCAGAATTCTGCCTGGACATCCAGGCATTTTCATACATACTCTGAAATCTAGGCGGTGGCTCCCAAGCCTCAACTCTTGTCTTTTGTGCACCTACAGGCCCAATACCATGTGGAAGCCACCAAAGCTGGGGGCTTGCATTCTATGAAGACACCACTAGAGCTGTACCTTGGCCCCTTTTAGCCATGGCTGGAACTGGAGTGGTTGGGATGCAGGGCACCATGTCCTGAGGCTGCATGGAGCAGCAGGGCCCTGGGCTCAGCGAATGAAAGCATGTTGCCCTCATAGGCCTCCAAGCCTGTGATGGGAGGGGCTGCCATGAAGGCCTCTGACATGCCCTAGAGACATTTTTCCCATTGTCTTGGCTAATAACATTTGGCTCCTCATTACTTATGCAAATTTTTGCAGCCAGCCTGAATGTCTCCCCAGAAAATGGGTTTTTCATTTCTACTGCATGGCCAGGATGCAAACTTTTTTTTTTTTTTTTTGGTAGAGTCTTGCTCAGTTGCCAGGCTGGAACGCAGTGGCACAATCTCAGCTCATTGCAACCTCTGCCTCCTGGGTTCAAGTGATTCTCCTGCCTCAGCCTCCCGAGTAGCTGGGACTACAGGCACAAACCACCACACGTGGCTAATTTTTGTATTTTTAGTGGAGACAGGGTTTCACGATGTTGGCCAGGCAGGTCTCAATCTCCTGACTTCATGATCTGCCTGCCTCGGCCTCCAAAAGTGCTGGGATTATAGGTGTGAGCCACCTTGCCAGGCCCAGGCTGCAAACTTTTATGCTCTGCTTCCCTTCTAAACATAAGTTCCAATTTCAGATCATCTGCTTTTTGAATGCATATGACTATATTCTGTTAGGAGCACCCAGGCCACACCTTGAATGGTTTGCTGCTTAGAAATTTCTTCCTGTAGATACCCTAAATCATCTCTCTCCAGTTCAAAGTTCCACAGATCCCTAGAGCAGGGACACAATGCCACCAGTTTCGTTGCTAAAGCATAGCAAGAGTGACGTTTGCTCCAGTTCCCAATAAGTTTCTCATCTCTATCCAAGACCACTTCAGCCTGGACTTCATTATCCATATCATCATCAGCATTCTGGTCAAAACCATCCAACACATCTCTAGGAAGTTCCAAACTTTCCCTCAGCTTCCTGTCTCCTTCTGAGCCCTCAAAACTGTTCCAACCCCTGCCTGTCACTCAGTTCCAAAGTCACTTCCACATTTCCAGGTAGATTTATAGCAGTGCCCCAAACTCTTGGTACCAATTTTCTGTATTAGTCCATTTTCACACTGCTATAATTAACTACCTGAGACTGGGTTATTTATAAACAAAAGAGGTTTAATTGACTCACAGTTCTGCATGGCTGGGGAGGCCTAAGGACACTTACAATCATGGCAGAAGGCAAAGTGGAAGCAAAGTACATCTTACATGGTGGCAGAGGAGAATGAGTGAGGGAAACTCCACACACATTTAAACCATCAGATCATGCGAGAACTCACTCACTATCATGGGAACAGCATTGGGGAAACCACCCCTATGATCCAATCACCTCCCACCAGTTCCCTCCTTCAACACATGAGGATTACAATTCAAGATGAGATTTGGGTGAGTACACAGAGCCAAACCATATCAGTGTTTAACTTAACATCATGGAGCATAGATATAAAAAAAAGTTTAAAAACTTTGTCTGATAATTCTAACATCTGAGTGATCTCAGGATTGGTCTCTGTTGATTGCCTTTTCCCTTGAGAATTGATCACATTTTTCTGGTACTTTGTATGTCAAGTATCAGATTGTTATGTCATGTAGACTTTGGGTTCTATTAATAATCCTTTGTGTTGATGAGTATGTAAAACTGGGTCTCTCATATATCTCCAGAATGTTAAAAGGTTTAGCCACTTTACAAAACAGTTTTTCAGTATCTTGTAAAGTTAAACATATACCTGCTATGTAACTCAGGCATTTTATTCCTACATATTTGCCCAAGATACATAAAAACACATGTCCATACAAGGACTGCTACATGACTGTTCACAGCAGCTTTCTTTATGAACTCCCAAAACTGGAAAAAAACCATATATTCATCAATTGGCCACTGAATAAACAAATTGTGATATATCCATAAAATGGAATATAAAAGAAATGAACTATACCTACACACAAAATAGATGAGTCTCAAAATCATATGCCCTTTGAAATAAGTCAGGCAAAAAAGAGTGCATACTATATGATTCCACTCATATAAAATTTTATATTTAAACTAATGTATATTAGCAAAAAGCAGAACAGTGTTTGCCTAAAGACAAGAGTGAAGAGAGGAGAGAATATAAAGAAACACAAGAAACTTTTGCAGGTGTTAGAAATATTTGTTATCTTGATTGAATATGGCTTACAAATGTATACATATATCAAATGTGATCAAACTGTCCATTTTAAATCTGTACATTTCATGTGATTTAATTATTTATATCTCAGTAAATGGGATGAAAAGAGGACCAAACCATGTAATGAATACAAAGCATAAAACAAGAGAGATGGAATACCATCAAATATATCATCCTTACATTGTGCATGATTTCATTTTTCCACTAAAAGATAAAAGACAAAGTGTGTTTTCTCTTTAAAAAAAATCTAAGCTTAAAAAAAAACTTAAAGCAGTCATGAGAGCTTGAAAATAAAGAGATATACAATGAAATCATGGGAAAATATAGATAAAAGAAGGCTGGATAGAGCATTTTAAAATCAGATCACCATGTAATGAATACAAAGCATAAAACAAGAGAGATGGAATACCATCAAGTAAATCAATCCTTACATTGTGCATGATTGAATTCTCCCACCAAAAGATAAAAGACAAAAATAAGTTTATTTTCTCTTTTAAAAAAATTCTAACCTTAAAAGAAATACTTAAAGCAGTCACGAGAGGTTGAGAACAAAGAGATATACAATGAAATACTGGGAAAAAATATACATAAAAGAAAGTTGGATGGAGCATTTTAAAATCAGACAAGGTTATTTAAAAAAAACAAAAAAACAACAAAAAAACTTTTTTTAAAGCAAGATCAGCTGGGCCCAGTGGCACATGCCTGTAATCCCAGTGAGGGACTAAGTGGCTAAATTGGCTGGACTTCCTGGGTCAATAGGGACTTCCCTAAGGGGACTTTCACCTAAGCCAAAATGAGTCACAGCTGCAAGCTAAGGGATTGAAACTTCAACCAATTATATAGGGAGTTTAAGCTCTAGCTGCAGCCTAATGTTGGCTCACCAACCCACAAGCAGAGAGAAAATAAGCTAATTCTATAGGACAGAAAAAAGAAAAGGGGAGGGGTCATAAGGGGATATAAGCCTAAGAAACCCATGCCAGGCCACCTTCCAGGTCCCCTTGCACCGTGTGGAAGTTTTCTTTCTCTTTCGCTTTACTTTCACTTTCGCTTTAATAAATCTTGCCACTGCACACTCTTTGGGTCTGTGCATTTCTCTAGTCAAGCTGTAACACTCCATGCTGTGGTCCACAGCTTCATTTCTTGAAGCCCATGAGACCACGAACCCTTTGATTGAGAAGAAAATCTTCTATCAGGAGAAGACTTCTTGTCTCATTTCTGGGGGCTCATCCAGGATTTCTCCAAAGCAGTGAGTAACATCGGACCCCTTTTGCTTGCTATTCTTTTCTATCTTCTTGCTAGAAATTGGAGGAAAACACCAGGCACCTGTCAGCCATTTAGAAGTGACAAGTGTGGCTGCCAGATTTAAGACACAGGTGTGAGGCTTTCTGGGAAAGGGCTCCCTAACAACCCCTGGCCCTCCAGGCTGGGAGTATTAGTTTGCCTAGAACCAATTCCACCTTTCTCTACCTTTCCTGGGAAAAGCCAAGGGCTGGCTAGAAATGGAAAACTGTAGTCCTGAACTCCTGGCACTGACCAGGTCAAGATTATGGCACAGCGAGAAGCCTCTACTCTGCAGCTGCCCATGCGTGCGTTCCCTGCCTTTTCTGACCCATGCCTCCTGGGTCCTAGTGTCCTCAGAGAAGACTTTCTTGAGGCCCTATCCTCCAGGATCCTTCCTACCCCTGAGTCTAAGAATCTTTTGGCTAGGAGCCTAAGTCGAGTAGCGAAGCAATCCAAAGACCCTTGCTCATTGGGCCCCCAGGCTTACTCTTATGCAGATGGGTATCAATATCCTTACACAGGACTTGTCCCTCATAACCTGTACCCTTGGCAATATCCGGGACAGCAAAAGGCATGTCAGTGCTGATAGAAGGCCTAGGACATTTTTCCTTTTGTTGGCCTAAACTTACTCCAGATTGTAGAGGCTACTTTAATTACTATCTTTCCTGTCTGGGATCAGTGATTAGAACTGTAGAACATCTCCACTGGAAGCAGTCAGAAGTATGGGCCGAAAACAATATAACAGACAATAGGTCCCCTGGTCCAAGGCCAAAGGTCAGTGAATATTCTTATGAGGGCAAATGAGGACAGAAAATTCGGGTACAAAAAGCACTGTTTCAACCTTGGTCCTCCAATGCGCCATTGCCTACTCTAAAACTGTTGTGCTCCAGTTCCATTTTCATGGAATTCATCTTGCTGGGAAAGCTCCAAGCCCAGAAATATGCTAACTGATGCCTGGTCTCTGAACTCAAAATACACCCCGAACCTAAGACCCACTCACAGATGCAAAGGCAATTGTGAGCATGCTGGTAAGGAGCCACTAAAATCCAGCAGCCCCAGCTCCCTTTTTTTGTGGCTAAAAAAGTGAGGGAAATGAGTGCGGGCCAAAACTGCTACATCGGTAAGTGCAATTAAATCAGATCAGCAGGGTTCCATGGGTGATTGCACACCCTGGAAAGAAAAGGACACTAGAACCATAGGGGACACCCTAGGGCTATTGCTCACTAGGGGATGACTAGGGGTGCAGGCACTCCTATGTTCTCCTTTCAGATGGGAGATGTTCCCTCAAAAGCAAAGCCACCCCTGAGGTGTATTCTGGATAATTGGGATCAATTTGACCCTCAAATGCTGAAGAAGAAGCAACTTATATTTTTCTGCAGCACTGCCTGGCCACAATATTCTCTTCCTGGAGGAGAGACATGGATGCCCAAGGGAAGTACAAACTATAATACCATCCTACAGTTAGATCTCTTCTGTAAACGAGAGGGCAAATGGAGTGAAGTGCCATATGTACAGGTTTTTTTCTCACTAAAGGATAACCCACAATTATGTAAAAAATGTAATTTACATCCTACCAGCGGTCCTCAAAGCCTACCCTCAAACCCTGGTCTCCCCACAGCTCTGCCTCCCACTAGTAAGGACTCTTCTTTGGCCCTAACAGCCCAAAAGGAACGAGAAAAAAAGATAGTCAAGGAACCGAAAGGTGCCAATGGCCCTTGATTGTGCCCCCTCCAAGCTATGGGAGGAAGAGGAGACTTTGGCCCAGCATGAGTACATGTCTCCTTTTCCCTCTCAGACTTAAAACAGATCAAACTGGACCTAGGAATATTCTCATAATCCTGATGGATACATAGCCGTCTTACAGGGATTAGGACAGTCTTTTGATTTAGCATGGAGTAATATTATGTTGTTGTTAGGTCAAACATCAACTCCCAATGAAAAAGAGGCCACTTTAGCTGCGGCCCGGGAGTTTGGGAATCTCTGGTACCTAAGGCAGGTAAATGATAAAATGACATCAGAAGAAAGGGAACAACTCCCCACAGGCTAACAGGTGGTTCTCAGTGTGGATCCCCATTAGGACCTCAGTTCTGAGCATGGAGACTGGAGTCACAGGCACTTACTGACTTGTATACTAGAGGAATTAAGAAAGGCCAGAAAAAAGCCAATAAATTACTCAATGATGTCCACCAGAATGCAGGGAAAAGAAGAAAACCCTATGGCATTTTTAGAGAGGCTAAGGGAGGCATTAAGAAAGCATACCTCCTTGTCACCAGACTCTATTGAAGGCCAACTAATTTTAAAGGATAAGTTTATCACTCAGTCAGCTGCAGGCATTAGAAAAAGAGCTTCTGCACAGCAAAAGAAACTACCATCAGAGTGAACAGGCAACCTACAAAATGGGAGAAAATTTTTGCAACCTACTCATCTGACAAAGAGCTAATATCCAGAATCTACAATGAACTCAAACAAATGTACAAGAAAAAAACAAACAACCCCATCAAAAAGTGGGCAAAGGATATGAACAGACACTTCACAAAAGAAGACATTTATGCAGCCAAAAGACACATGAAAAAATGCTCATCATCACTGGCCAACAGAGAAATGCAAATCAAAACCACAGTGAGATACCATCTCACACCAGTTAGAATGGTGATCATTAAAAAGTCAGGAAACAACAGGTGCTGGAGAGGATGTGGAGAAACAGGAACACTTTTACACTGTTGGTGGGACTGTAAACTAGTTCAACCATTGTGGAAGTCAGTGTGGCGATTCCTCAGGGATCTAGAACTAGAAATACCATTTGACCCAGCCATTCCATTACTGGGTATATACCCAAAGGATTATAAATCATGCTGCTATAAAGACACATGCACACATATGTTTATTGCAGCACTATTCACAATAGCAAAGACTTGGAACCAACCCAAATGTCCAACAATGATAGACTGGATTAAGAAAACGTGGCACATGTACACCATGGAATACTATGCAGCCATAAAAAATGATGAGTTCATGTCCTTTTTAGGGACATGGATGAAATTGGAAATCATCATTCTCAGTAAACTATTGCAAGGACAAAAAACCAAACACCGCATGTTCTCACTCATAGATGGGAATTGAACAATGAGAACACATGGACACAGGAAGGGGAACATCACACTGTGGGGACTGTTGTGGGGTGGGGGGAGGGGGAGGGATAACATTAGGAGATACACCTAATGCTAAATGACGAGTTAATGGGTGCAGCACACCAGCATGGCACATGTATACATATGTAACTAACCTGCACATTGTGCACATGTACCCTAAAACTTAAAGTATAATAATAATAATAATAAAAAGAAAAAAGAAAAAAAAAAGAAAGAAAGAAACTTCAAAAGTCTGCTCTGGGCCCCAAGCAAAATTTGGAAACTCTGTTGAATTTGGCAACTTCGGTGTTTTATAATAGGGATCAGGAGGAGTAGGCTGAATGAGACAGACAAGACAAGAAAAGGCTGCTGCTTTAGTCATGGCCCTCAGGCAGATTAATTTCGGTGGCTCTGAAAGAAAGAAGCGCTGGGCAGGCAACCTGCCTAACAGGGCTTGTTATCAGTGCGGCTTACAGGGGCACGTCAAAAAGGACTGCCCAAAAATAAGCTGCACCCTCGTCCATGTCCCTCGTGCCGGGGGAATCACTGGAAGGCACACTGCCCCCGAGGGCAAAGTCCTCTGGGCCAGAGGCCACTAACCAGATGGTCCAGCAACAGGACTGAGGGTGCCTGGGGCAGGTGCTAGCCCATGCCATCACCCTCACAGAGCCCCAGGTAAGCTTAACCATTGAGGGCCAGGAAACTAACTTCCTCTGGACACTAGCATGGCCTCCTCAGTTTTACTCTTCTGTTCCAGACAACTATCCTCCAGGTCTGTCACCATCAAAGGGGTCCTAGGACTGCCAGTCACTAGGTATTTCTCCCACCCCCTAAATTGTGACTGGGGAACCTTATGTTTCTCACATGCCTTTCTTATTATGCCTGACAGCCCTACTCCTTTACTAGGAAGGGACATATTAGCTAAAGCAGAGGCCATTATATACTTGAATATAGGAGAAGGAATACCTGTTTGCTGCCCTGTACTCGAGGAGGGAGTTAATCCTGAAGTCTGGGCAGAGGAAAGACTATACAGACCAGCAAAAAACGCTTGTCCAGGTCAAGTTAAATTAAAGGATCCTATCTCCTTTCCTTATCAAAGGCAGTACCCCTCAGACCAGAAGCCCAACAAGGGTTACAAAAGATCATTAAAGACCTAAAAGCACAGGGATTAGTAAAGCCATGCAACAGTCCATGCAACACTCCTATTCTAGGCATGCAAAAACCCAACAGACAATGGAGGTTAGTGCAGGACCTCAGAATTATCAATGAGGCAGTTGTTCCTCTGTATCCAGTTGTACCTAATCCTATAATCTACTCTCCCAGATACCAGAGGAAGCAGAATGGTTATACAGTCCTAGAGCTTAAAGGACACTTTCTTCTGCATCCCTCTGCATCCTGACTCTCAATTTTTATTTGCCTTTAAAGATCTTTCAAACCCAGCATCTCAGCTTACCTGGACTGTCCTACCCCAAGGATTCAGAGATATCCCCCATTTATTCAGCCAGGCCCTAGCCCAAGACTTAAGTCAGTTCTCCCATCTGGACGTTTTCATCCTTCAACATGTAGATGATTTGCTGTTAACTGCTAACTCAGAGACCTTATGTCATCAGGCCACCCAAGTGCTTTTAAACTTTCTCGCCCCTTGTGGCTACAAGGTTTCAAAAGCAAAAGCTCAACTATGTTTACAACAGGTTAAATACCTAGGGCGAAATCTATCCAAAGGCACCAGGGCCCTTAGTGAAGAATGTATTCAACCCATTCTGGCTTATCATTGCCCCAAGACATTAAAACAACTAAGAGAGTTTCTTGGCATAACAGGCTTCTGCCAGATATGGATCCCCAGGTATGGCAAGTTGGCCAGGCCACTATATACATTAATTAAGGAAACTCAAAAAGCTAATACTCATTTATTAGAATGGATACCTGAGGCAGAAACAGCTTTTCAGGCCCTAAAAAAGGCCCTGACCCAGGCCCCAGTGTTAAGTTTGCCAACAGGGCAAAGCTTCTCTTTACATGTCACAGAAAGAACTGGAATAGCTCTTGGAGTTCTTACTCAGGTCCAGGGGACCAATTTGCAACCAGTGGCATACTTAAGTAAGGAAATTGACATAGTTTCAAAAGGCTGGCCTCTCTGCCTATGGGTGATGGCTGCAGTAGCCATCTTGGTATCTGAGGTAGTTAAAACAATACAGGGAAGAGATCTTACCATATGGACCTCCCATGATATAAACGGTATACTCACTGCTTAGGGGGGTTTATGGCTATCGGAAACCGCCTGCTTAAATATCAGGCTCTGTTACTTGAAGGGCCGGTACTGCAACTGCACACTTGTGCAGCTTTTACCCCAGCCACATTTCTCCCAGACAGTAAGAAGAAATAGAGCATAACTGTCAACAAGTTATAGCCCAAATCTCTGCTGCTTCAGAGGACCTTCTAGAGGTCCCCTTAACTGACCCTGACCTCAACTTCTATACTGATGAAAGCTCATTTGTAGAAAAGGGACTTTGGAAAGCAGGATACGCGGTGGCCAGTGATAATGCAATACTTGAAAGTAACCCCCTCGCTCCAGGTACCAGCGCACAGTTGGCAGAATTGGTAGCACTCACCCGAGCACTGGAACTGGGAGAAGGAAAGTGAGTAAATATATATACAGATTCCAAATATGCTTACCTAGTCCTTCATGCCCATGCTGCAATATGGAAAGAAAGGGAATTCTTAACCTCAGAGGGAACACCTGTTAAGCATCAAGAAGCGATTATGAAATTATTGCGAGCTGTGCAAAAACCTAAAGAGGTGGCAGTCTTACACTGCTGGTGCCATCAAAAAGGGAGAGAGAGGGAAGCAGAAGGAAACTGCCGAGCAGATGCTGAAGCCAAAAAAGCCACATGATGGGATCCTCCATTAGAAGTGCCCATAGAGGGACCTTTAATATGGGATAATCCTCTCCAAGAGGCCAAATCCCAATATTCATCTGAAAAAATACAGTGGGGAACCTTATGAGGACATAGTTTCCTCCCCTGAGGATGACTAGCAACCGAGGAAGGAAAAATACTTTTACCTTCAGCTAGCCAGTGGAAGATACTAAAAACCCTTCATCAGACATTCCATCTAGGTATCGATAACACCTATCAAATGGCTAAATCATTGTTTACAGGACAGGGCCTTTTCAAAACTATTCAGCAAATAGTGAAGTCCTGTGAAGCCTGCCAAAGAAATAACCCCCTGCCTTATTGTCAGGCTCCTTCAGGGGAACAAAGAGCAGGTAGTTACCCTGGAGAGGACTGGCAACTAGACTTCACCCACATTCCCAAATCCCAGGGACTTCAATACTTCCTAGTCTGGGTAGACACCTTCACCGGTTGGGTTGAAGCCTTCCCCTGTAAGACAGAAAAAGCTCAGGAAGTAGTCAAAACCCTAATTCATGAAATAATTCCCAGATTCTGGCTTCCTCGTACTTTACAATGTGACAATGGCCCAGCCTTCAAGGCTGCAGTAACTCAGGGAATACCCAAAGTACTAGGAATACAATACCACCTCCACTGTGAATGGAGACCACAGTCCTCAGGGAAAGTTGAAAAAATGAATGAAACACTCAAAAAACACTTAAAAATCTAACACAGGAAACTCACCTCCATGGCCCACTCTGCTACCCTTGGCTTTGTTAAGAATCTGTAACTCCCCATAAAGAATAGGGATCAGTCCCTATGAAACGCTCTATGGACGGCCTTTTCCCATGAATGGCCTAGTAATTGATAGGGAAACAACAGATCTTGTGAAAAGCATAACTTCCCTAGCAAAATTTCAGCACATTCTAAAAGCATTGCCTGAAAGACATCAGAGAGAAAAAGGAAAAGAGCTATTCCATCCCAGAGACCTAGTATTAGTCCCTCTACCTCCCCGTCCCTAGGCCCCTCCTGGGAAGGACCATATCCAGTCATCCTCTCTACTCCAATCGCAGTTAAGGTAGTTGGGATAGAATCTTGGATTCATCACACTCGAATCAATCTCTGGATGCCACCAGGAGGACTTGAGGAACCAACAACCCAGGACTCTGAAAGCAATGCCTCCTACACCTGTGAACTGCTGGAGGACCTGTGTCTGCTCTTCAAGTAAATTCCTAAGGAAATTAACTAATAACCACTTTCCCCCATGGCCCCCTCCTATTTCAAATTCCTCCTAATAGTCTTTATGCTTCCCTTGGCTAATATTGTCCCTTCATGTACCTGCACCACCCCTGGCTTCAGTTCTTCATGACTCCTGGGAAACATGGCAGTAGTCAATTTTGCACGCCTGTTTGGGAGGGGGGCCTCCTTTACTGCCCACACTTATATGTGCAGAGAGTGCTATAAGGCTGCTACCCTCTGTACACATGCAGGCACCAATTATTGGACAGGGAAAATGATCAGAGCTGATTGTCCAGGCAGATATGGAGCCACTCCTTGTTGGACCTACTATACACATGTTGGCCTATCCGACAGAGGTGGGGTCCAAGATCAAGCCCAAGAGCAACACCTTCAGAAAGTGATCTCCAAACTGGTTCAAACCCCCAGTACACCCAGTCCCTACAAGGATTAGACCTCTCAAGGCTACATAAAACTCTTCGCACTTACTCCCGCTTGCTAAATTTATTTAATGTCACCCTTACCAAAATTCACAGGGCCTCCAGCCAAAATCCAACTGCCTGCTGGATGTGCCTCCCCTTATGCTTTAAACCATATGTCCCAGTTCCTGTTCCCGAACATTGGAATGCCACCGAACTGAGAACAAACACCACAGGCCTGGTGGGCCCTTTAGTCTCAAATCTAGAAACAACACATACATCAAATCTCAACCTGTGTAAAGTTTAGCACAACAATTGACGCAGCCGCCTTCCAGTGCAAAATATGGACTACCCTACTTCCACGACACTCTTGCTTGCCATCAGGAATCTTTTTTGTTTGTGGCTCCTCAGCTTACCGCTGCTTAAATGGTTCCTAACAAAGTCTATGCTTTCTCTCCTTTTTGGCGCCCCCCTGTGACTATCTACACTGATCAGGAGTTACAGGATTTTCTTCTACCCAAACCCCGTTACAAACAGGCACTAGTCCTTCCATTCATTATCGGGGCCGGGATACTAGGAGGACTAGGAACCGGCATTGGAGGCATTACCACCTCCACCCAATTCTATTATGAATTATCACAAGAGTTAAATGATAACATGGAACAAGTCGCAGATTCACTAGTCACCTTACAAAGCCAGCTTAACTCTTTAGCAGCAGTAGCACTTCAAAATCGGAGAGCCTTAGATTTATTAATAGCAGAAAGAGGTGGGACCTGTCTTTTTCTAGAAGAAGAGTGCTGTTGTTTCGTTAATCAATCCGGAATTGTCACCAAGAAGGTTAAAGAGCTTCGAGACCAGATACAGCACTGGGCACAAGAGCTCCAAGACACAGGACCTTGGAGTATTGTCAACCAATTGCATAGGACGTCCTGGCTTCTCCCCTTCTTGGGACCCTTGGTGGCTATTGTGATCTTGCTTATCTTTGGACCCTGCATTTTTAACCTCCTTGTAAAATGTGTCTGTTACTGAATAGAATCCATGAAACTGCAAATGGTTCTACAAATGGAGCCCCAAATGACCACCACTAGCACCTACTATTGAGGACCCCTAGACCAATCCACCAACCTGTTCTCCCACCACAACACCGAAGAATCCCCTCCCCAGGAAACCTCAACTGCAGAGCCCCTTCTATACCCCAGTTCAGCAGGAAGTAGCTAGAACCATCGTCACCCAACTTCCCAACAGCACTTAGGCTTTCCTGTTGAGAGAGGGGACTGAGGGACTAAGTGGCTAAGTTGGCTGGACTTCCTGGGTCAATAGGGACTTCCTTAAGGGGACTTTCCCCTAAGCCAAAATGAGTCACAGCTGCAAGCTAAGGGATTGAAACTTCAACCAATCATATAGGGAATTTAAGCTCTAGCTGCAGCCTGATGTTTTTAACCAGTCAGGCCCACCAACCCACAAGCGGATAGAAAATATGCTAATTCTATAGGACAGAAAAAGGAAAAGGGGAGGGGTCATAAGGGGATATAAGCATAAGACACCCAAGCCAAAAACAGCAACCCTTCCAGGTCCCCTTCCTGGAAGCATGTAGAAGCTTTACTTTTGCTTTCGCTTACTTTCGCTTTTGCTTTACTTTCGTTTTTGCTTTACTAAATTTTGCCACCGCACACTCTTTGGGTCCACGCGTTTCTCTAGTGGAGCTGTAACACTCGCTGATGCAGCCCACAGCTTCATTCCTTGAAGCCTGTGAAGCCACGAACCCTTCAATCGAGAAAAAACCTTCAATCAGGAGAGGACTTCTCGTCTCACCAGCACTTTGGGAGGCCAAGGCAGGCGGATCACGTGAGGTCAGGAGTTCAAGACAAGCCTGGCCAACATGGTGAAACCATCTCTACGAAAAATACAAAAATTAGCCAGGCATGGTGGCAGGCACCTGTAATCCCAGCTACTCGGGAAGCTGAGGCAGGAGAATTGCTTGAACCCAGGAGGCAGAGGTTGCAGTGAGCCGAGATTGTGCCACTGCACTCCAGCCTGGGTGACAAGATCGAAACTTCATCTCAAAAAAAAAAAAAAAAAGGAAGATCAAGAGATATTTTGCAGTAAGAATGCACTATTATAAAGAAGAGACAGTGATCACCAAATAACACAGCCAATAAATATGTCAAAAAAAAAGCATTGAGATTACAAAGAAAACTTAATAAAAATACAAATATAGTGGAAGGATTCAAAACTTCTCTTTCAGGAATGGGTATCTCTACCACACAAAAAATAAGCAAATATCTAGAGAAACAGACTGATGCAATCAATAAATTGAGTAATACAATCAATAACTGTATTAGATATATGAAAAGCGGCATAGCTCTAAATAGAGAATATACATTTTTGTCTTATGTCCATAAAACATTTACAAAAATAATCATGTATTTTGCTTAAAGATTTATTAAGAGAATATAGTTTACAGGCTATATTTTGAATTAATAATCAATTAGAAACAAAAAATAAAAGTTGCTTTCTAAGGTACTGTCAGGACTTTTCTGAGGCTAAAATGTCACTTGACATTGATCACGACACAATGTGAAACTTGTGGGCAGAAAATTTAGGATTAAGTTTTGTCTGATTTTCCTGACTGTGTGACATTGGGGCGGTCACACAAACCCTATGAGATTCCAACTCCTATAAAATAATGCTGATTCTACCCACCCTATGAATTTTATAAAAATTGTTGCTAACAACCAGGCCAATTGAGGTCATGGAGATTATAGCATTTTTCAAATTATAAAGTACCATGCAAGCATAGGGTTTCTGTAAGAAAATGCACCCAAGTAGCAATCAACTGAACTCATGAAAAGACCTTAGAAAAAACAAAAATGCTTTAGAAATATATTCTTCCTTTTTGGGGGTCTGCCTATGAATATATGCAAAGATCTTTTCAAAGAAATCCAGAAAAGCCATTCATACTTGGAATAGTAGAAGCTGTAGCAACTAATAATGATAACTTGTTACTCATTTACAACTAATGAGGAGTAAAAGTCCCTCAGATAGGCGCTACTTAAATATTTGATGACTAATAAATTAAATGTTAATTAAATACTTCAGTGATTTTCTTCCCTGATCAGCATATAATTAACATTTAATTTGTTATAAAATATTTAAAGTTATGAAATATCCTATGGCATCAAAATGTCTCCATAGTGAAATCATCTTGGGACAATGTGTCAAGGGCACAAGAGGTTAGACTGGCATTTAAACCTCAGGAGACAGAACATAAAAAGTGCCTTTTGTGATTTTCTCACATAACGAAACTGAGAATGAGATAAGGGAAATCTCATTTTCCAATTGAATTTAACCATAGAATTTATAACTAAGTGCTACTAAGGTGTAAGGGATGAAATAGGAATGAGATACCCTTCCAAAACTAAAACTACATTGCCACATGAATGTTGCAACCACCTTAAGTGAAAAACACAATTAAAAGTTGGTTAGGAAGAAAGCATCATTGTCTTTGGCTACTTTGAACTTGAAATACATGTAGAAGAACAAATGTTAGGAGGTAGATTGGATAGGATAGTTATCTAATAGGACAAGGGGTGTCGTGAGAGAGGTGTCCTACTCCTAACTTCCCCACAGGGCTGGCTGAAAGTCCCAGACAGAAATGCATTTTCCATATTGGTTTTAGCTAATCTTGGAAAGTACATGAGCCTGGGCTTAAATAAGGAAAGTGGGGGCTGGTAGGGCAGAGATTGCTGTGGAAAGACATCTAGATAATAAGGATAGAGGGATTTATTTGAGTTCTGAGGAATGAGCATCCACGTTGTTAGTCTTTAAGACCATGCACAATAGTCACTTGACCACGAGAAACAACATTTCTTGTGGATCATCAGTAGAGCTATATAATGAACCAGGCTAAGAGCAATCCCCCCAAAGAAGGCTCCCCTGACAAATACCTACAACATCAAAGGGAACACGTGGGTTTCTCTATCAAAGACCATGACTTGGGGATGTAGTCTCTCCCCTTCCATCCTTTCATGATCCACTTGCATGAATGGTCTTCAACACCAACCCCAGTTCAGTGGTTAATAATACACATGTGTTCTATCAGAGGTGAGATCAGTGTGATATTCACACTAGACACTAGACCTTGGCCAGCTCCAAAAGCTTTCCAAGCCCCTTCAATTCCTATTACTACAGGTATGATGATAAGACTACCTATTCAAACTCCTTGACTCATCAACTCACTTCTACCTCGTGTTTAAAGAGACTATAGCTCCATCTCCAGTCCCCCAGCCCCAAGGAATATGTTCTGCTCAGCACAATATATGCCATCAACAAAAATCTCATTTTGCTTGTCAGTGATTGATTTAGGAGGAAATAGGGACCTAGTTCTTGCCAAAGGGATACGAAAAGAGGTGTACTGGGATCTCTCTATGAAGAAGCAGAACCTGGAAGAGCTAGTTCTCATAATTTCCTTCTGGTGGTTATGTCTGTACACAAGTATGGAACAGTGGCAAACATCTTGTCACCATGGGAAGGGTGAACCTGAAGATCAAGCATCCCACTAAAGATGAAGATAAAAAGAATGAAAGAGGCTGGCCATTCTTGACATTAGTGAGCTACAAATTAACTTCCCCTGGGGATGCCCCACCTCTGTACTTCTTACACTGTGTCTTTGCTTTTTTTTTTTTAATATTCCTTCTTCTCTTCCATTATACAGCCTTCCATTATTGCTAACTTGTATTTTCTCAATATTTCTGCTCTTTTTAAAAACTAATATTAATTCCCTCCTATCTGATTCACACAAAACTCCTACTTGGTCAAGTTACAGCCTTCCCATATTTGGTCTAGCTCAATTCAACAAACATAAATTTAGTGCCCACTGTGTGTTGGTTACTAGGATTTGAGCTAGTAGTAAAGTTCATACTGCCTCCATATAATGTGTCTAAAATCTAAATTGTAATATGATTGCTACTGTCTCTTCCAGACAGCAGTGCTTCTGAGTTGTACTGTAATTCTAGATACAGGAGACATCCAAAATTGCATAAATAATAGTGTCTACACCAGAAATTGACCTTCTTTTCGTTCCTTTAACTTCCATCTCACCCTCCACTCCACAAAGTTATTTCATTCACTGCTACCTACAGGTCCAGAGGCAGCCATTTCAGGGAAGAGATTTGAGTTTAACAAGAAAGATCTATAAACTTCTGGGACTGAACATGGCTTCATTAGACACCACCATTTTGCAGCTACCTTATAACCCTTGTTTTTCTTGTTTGCTTTTCTCTACGTCTTCTGCTTCTGCAGAACTATAAGTCTCAACCCTTTCCCTGGATGGTATACTACATACATTGCTTTGCTCTTCAGGAAACTGTGGCCCGAATCAGATTTGCCTACATGGTTTCTTACCTGCTCTGTGGCATGTTTCTCATCCTAGTTCTACTCTCCAAGCTTAACATTAATCACTGACCTGCTGCATAAGAAAAGCTACTGTCCATAATCCAGAATGACAGATGTAGTCACAGCTCTAAGAAATATCAGCAAGGGCAAGGAAAATATGTACATAATACTGTGAAACACACTATTCTATGGATATAAGCCAGGCCAAGTGACAAGTAATTTTTCCATGGAAAGGTGATAAAGCAATAAAGGAAAATTACAGAGGGATAATGACATATGCACTAAATAAGAATACAGGCATACTTTGTTTTATCATGCTTCATGTTATTACGCTTTACAGATATTGCATATTTTACAAATTCAAGCTTTGTGCCGAATCTACATCTAGAAATTCTATCAGCTCTATTTTTCCATCAGCATCCACTCACTTCATGTCTTCATGTCACATTTTGGTAACTCTCACAAAATTTTAAACGTTTTCATTATCATCATTATATCTCTTACGGCGATCTGCATTCAGTGATCTTTGATGCTACAACTCTAATTGTTTTAGAGAACCACTGACTGCCCATATAAGATAGCCAACTTAATCAAAAATGTTGGGTGTGTTCTAATATTCCACCAACCAGTCATTCCCCTGCCTCTCTCCTTTTCCTTGGGCCTTCCTATTCCCTGAGACAAAACAATATTGAAATTAGACCAATTAGTAAGCCTACAATTACCTCTTAGTGTTCAAGTGAAAGGAAGAGTCATACATCTTTCATTTCAAATCAAAAGCTAGAAGTGATTAAGTTTAATGAGGAATACATGTCAAAGCCAAGATATGCCTAAATCTAGGCCTCTTGTACCAACAGTTAGCCAAGTTACAAATGAAAAGGAAAAACTAGTGAAGGAAACTAAAAGTACTACTCCAGTGGAAACACAAATGATAAGAAAGGGAAACAGCCTTGTATTAGTCCATTTTCACACTGCTGTAAAGAAAGACCTGAGACTGAGTAATTTATAAAGAAAAGAGGTTTAATTGATTCACAGTTCTACATGGCTGGGGAAGCCTCAGGAAACTTATAATCATGGTGGAAGGTGAAGGGGAAGCAAGGTGCAAGGCATGTTTTACATGATGGCAGGAGAGAGAGAGAGTGAAGGGCAAACTGATACTTTTAAACCATCAGATCTTGGGAGAACTCACTATCACGAGAACAGCATGGGGGCAACTGCCCCCATCATTCAATCACCTCCCACCAGGTCCCTCCCTTGACATGGGGATTAGAATTTGAGATGAGATTTGGGTGGGGACACAGAGCTCAACCATATCGAGACTTATTGCTAATATGGAGAAAGTTTTAATGGTCTGGATAAAAGATCAAACCAGCAAACAGTCCCTTAAGCCAAAGCCTAATCTAGAACAAGACCCTAACTCTCTTCAATTCTATGAAGGCTGAGAGAGGTGAGGAAGCTAAAGAAGAAAAGTCTGAAGCTAGCAGAGGTTGGTTGATGAGTTTCATGAAAAAAAGCTGTCCCATAACATAAAAGTGCAAAGTAAAACAGCAAGTACTGATAGAGAAGCTGTAGCAAGTTATCCAAGAGAAATAACTAAGATCATTAATAAAGGTGGCTACACTCAACAACAGATCTTTGATGTAGCTGAAACAACCTTCCACTGAAATAAGATGCCATCTAGGATTACCATAGCTAGAAAGGAGAACGCAGTAGCTGGCTTCAAAGCTTCAAAAAACAGTCTCTCTTGTTAGGAGCTAACACAGCTAATGACTTTAACTTGAAGCCAATGTTCAGTTATCATTTCAAAAATCCTTAAGCCCTTAAGAATTATGTAAAATCTACTCTGCCTGTGCTCTATAAATGAAAAAACAAAGCCCGGATGACAACACACCTCTTTACAACATGGTTTACTGAATATTTTAAGCCTACTGTTGAGATCTACTACTCAGAAAAAAAGAATCCCTTCAAAATATTATTACTCATTGACAATGCACCTGGTAACCCAAGAGCTCTAATGGAGATGTACAAGAAGATTAATGTTGTTTCATGCCATCCATTCTGCAGTCAATGGATCAAGGAGTAAGTTTTACATTCAAGTCTTACATTTTAAGAAATACATTTTATAAGGCAATAGCTGCCACAGATAGTGATTCATTTGATGGATCTCGACAAAGTCAACTGAAAACCTCCTGGAAATGATTCACCATCCCAGATGCCATTAAGAACACTTGTGATTCATGGTAGGAGGTCTAAATACCAAAATTCATGGGAATTTGGAAGAAGCTGATTTCAACCTTCACAGGTGACTGTAAGGGATTCAAGACTTCAGTGGAGGAAGTCACTGCAAATGTGGTGGAAATAGCAGGAAAACTATTAGAAGTGAAGCCTGAAGATGTGACTGAATTTCTGTACTCTCATGATAAAATTTTAAGAAATGAGGAGTTGCTTCTTATGGATAAGAAAAGAAGGTGGTTTCTTGAGATGTAATCTACTCCTGGTGAAGATGCTGTGAACATTGTTGAAATGACAACAAATGATTGAGAATATTAGGTAAAAGTTGATAAAGCAGAAGCAGGGTTTGAGAGAAAAGACTCCAAATTTGAAGGAAGTTCTGCTGTGGGTAAAATGCTATCAAACAGCATTGCATGCTACAGAGAAATCTTTTGTGAAAATAACCATTAATGCAGCACATTTCACCATTGCCTTTTTTAAAGAAATTGCCAGTCACCTCAACTTTCAGCAACCACCACCCTGATCAGTCAGCAGTCATGAACTCTCAGGCAAGACTTTCCATCAGAAGAAAGTTAGGACTTGAAGTGTCAGATGATTGCAGCATTTTTAAGCCATTAAGTATTTTTAATTAAAGTATCTGCATTGTTATTTTAGACATAACGCTATTGCACACTAAATGGACTAAAATATAGTGTAAACATGAGTTTTATATGTACCGGGAAACCAAAAAAAAATGTGTGTGACATATTATTGTGATATTCAGTTTACTGTGGTGGTCTAAAACTGAGAAGTCAGTATCTCTGAGATATACCTGTATATGTAGAAGTTCTTTGATATATGTGAAGCTTTAAAATGCTAGATTGGAGAATGGTCAACAGAATGAAAGGTTGAGAAAAAAATGAGGTTTTGGGAAACATCATGCATCTTAGTTCATTTCAGCTACTGTAACAAAACATCATGGACTGGGTATCTTATAAACAACAGAAACTTATTTCTCACAGTTCTGTAGATCTGGAAAGTCCAAGATCAGAGTGCTGGCAGATTTGGTGTCTAGTGAGGTCTCATATCCTGATTCATAAGTGGTGCCTTCTCACTGTGTCCTCATGTGAGATTAGCTAGCTCTCTAGGGCCCTTTTCTGTCTTATTACCATTTTCAATTAAAATACAATAATTGTATATATTTATGGGGTACAGATTTATGTAAACAATGTGTAATAATCCAGAGGTAATTACCATATCCATAACCTCAAGCATTCATGTTGGGAACATTCAAAATCCAATTTTCTAGCTATTTAAAAATAAAAAATAAATTGTTAATTATAGTCACCCTATAGTGCTATAAAACACTAAAACTTATTCCTCTTATCTGGCTGTACTTGTGTATTCATTAACCAACCTATGGCTATCCTTTCCTACCCCCACTCTTCCCTACCTCTGGAAACCACTATTCTACCTGCTACTTCTATGAGATCAACTTTTTTAGCTTCCACATATGAGATATTTGTCTTTCTGTCCCTGGCTTATTTCACTTAATGTAATGTCCTTCAAGCCCATCTGTGTTGTCACAAATGCTGGAATTTTGTTCTTTTTATGGCTGAATAATATTCCATTGTGTATATACACCACATTTTCTTTATCAATTTATCTGTTGATGTGCACTTAGGTTGATTCCACATCTTGGCTATTGTGAATAGTACTGCAATAAACAAGGGAATGCAGAAATCTTTTTGACATACTGACATTCTGTCCTTTGGATATATGCCCAGTAATGGGACTGCTGGATCATATGGTAGTTCTATTTTAGTTTTGTTGAGGAATCTCCATACTGTTTTTCATAATGACTGTAACAATTTACATTGCCATCAACAGTGTATGAATGTGAATTCTCCTTTCTCCACATTCTCACTAGCATTTGTTATTTTTTGTCTTTTGGATAATAGGCATTCTAACTAGGGTGAGATGATAGCTCACTATGGCTTTGATTTGCGTTTCCCTGATGATTATTGAGGAGCATTTTCTCATATACCTGTCAGTATACATCATTTGTATGTCTTCTTTTAAGAGATGTTTATTCAGATAATTGGCCCATTTTTTAATCAAATTACTTGTTTTTTTGCTGTTGAGTCATTTGAGTTCCTTGCATATTTTAAATATTAATCCCTTGTTGGAAGAAGAGTTTCCAAATATTTTCTTTAACTCTGCATGTTGTCTCTTCGCTTAGTTGATTTTTTGTTTGTTTTGCTGTGCAAGAAGCATTTTACTTTGATACAGTCCCATTTGTAGTTTTTGTTTTTATTGCCTATGCTATTGAAGCCTTACCCATAAAAACCTTTGCCTAGAACAATGTCCTGAAGCATTTCTCCCATATTTTCTTTTTTTTAAATTTTTGTAGGTACATAGTAGGTGATATGGTTTGGCTCTGTGTCCCCACCCAAATCTCATCTTGAATTGTACTCCCATAATTCCCACGTGTTGTGGGAGGGACTCGGTGGGAGATAATTTGAATCACGGGGAAAGTTTCCTCTATACTGTTTTCATGGTAGTGAATAAGTCTCATGAAAGCTGTTGGTTTTATCAAGGGTTTCCGCTTTTGCATCTTCTTCATTTTCTCCTGCCACTGCCATGTAAGAAGTGCCTTTTGCCTCCCACCATGATTCTGAGGCCTTCCCAGCCATGTGGAACTGTTAGTCCAATTAAACCTTTTTTTTCTTCCCAGTCTTGGGTATGTCTTCATCAGCAGTGTGAAAACAGACTAATACAGAAGGTGTATATATTTATGGGGTACATAAGATGTTTTGATACAGGCATGCAATGTGAAATAATCACATCATGGAGAATGATGTAGCCATCCCCTCAAGTATTTATCCTTTGTGTTACCAACAATCCAATTACACTCTTTATTTTTAAATTTACAATTATCATTGACTGTAGTCACTCTATTGTGCTGTCAAATAATAGGTCTTACGCTTTTTAACTAATTTTTTGTGCCTATTAACCACCCCACCTGGCCCCCAGTCCACCACTACCCTTCCCAGCCTCTGATAACCATCCCTCTACTCTCTATGTCCATAGGTTCAATTGTTTTGATTTTTACACCCCACAAATAAGTAAGACATGTTATGTTTGTCTTTCTGTTCCTGCCTTGTTTTACTTGTAATAATCTCCAGTTCCATCCATGTTGTTAAAAATGACTGGCTCTCATAATGTTCATGGCTGAATAGTACTCCATTGTGTGTATGTACCACATTTTTGTTATCTATCCATCTGTTGGTGGACACTGAGGATGCTTCCAAATTTGACTATTGTGAACAATGCTGCAAAAAACATGGAAGGGAAGATTTTTTTGTATATACTGATTTTCTTTCTTTTTGGTGTATATGCAGCAGTAGGATTTCTGGATCATATGGTAGCTCTATTTTTAGTTTTTTGAGGAGTCTCCAGTGTACACCCTCACCAGCATTTGTTATTGCATGTCTTTTGAACATAAGCCATTTTAACTGGGGTCAGATGATATCTCATTGTAGTTTTAATTTGCATTTTTCTGAAGATCAATGATGTTGAGCACCTTTTCATATGTCTGTTTGCCACTTGTATGTCTTATTTTAAGAAATGTCTATTCAAAACTTTTGCCCATTTTTAGAACAGATTATTAGATTTTTTCCTACAGAGGTGGTTGAGATCCTTATATATTCTAGTTATTAGTCTCTTGTAGATAGTTTACAGATACTTTCTCCCATTCTGTGGGTTGTCTCTTCACTTTGTTGTTTTTCTTTTCTGTGCAGAAGCTTTTTAACTTGATACAATCCCATTTGTCCATGTTTGCTTTGATTGTCTGTGTTTGTGGGGTATTACTCAAAAATTTTTTTGCCCAATGTCCTGGAGATTTCCCCAAATGTTTTCTTCTAGGAGTCTCATGTTTGAGGTCTTAGATTTAAGTCTTTAATCCATTTTGATTTTATTTTTGTATATGGTGAGATATAGGGGTCTAGTTTCATTCTTCCGGATATGCATATCCAATTTTCCCAGCATCATTTACTGAAGAGACTTTTTCCCCAGTGTATGTTGTTGGCACCTTTGTCAAAAATGAGTTCACTGTATATTGTGTGGGTTTGTTTCTGGGTTCTCTATGCTATTCCATTGGTCAATGTGTCTGTTTTTATGCCATTTCCATGCTGTCTTGGTTACTATACCTCTGCAGTATAATTTGAAGTCAGGTATTGTGATTCCTCCAGTTTTGTCCTTTTGCTTAGGATAACTTTGTCTATTCTGGGTCTTTTGTTGTTCTGTATAAATTTTAGGATTGTTTTTTCTATTTATGTGAAGAATTTCATTGGAATTTGACAGAGATTGCATCGAATCTGTAGATTGCTTAAGGTAGTATAAACTTTTTAACAATATTGATTCTTCCATCTATAAACATAAAATATTTTTTCATTTTTTGGCATCTATTTTACTTACTTTTGTCAGGTTTTATAGTTTTTACTATAGAGACCTTTAGTTTCATTGGTTAATTCCTAGTTATTTAATTTTATTTGTGGCTATTATAAATGGGATTACTTTTATGATTTCTTTTTCAGATTGTTCACAGTTGGCATTTAGAAATGTTACTGATATTTGTATGTTGATTTTGTATCCTGCTTTACTGAATTTGTTTATCAATTCTAATAGTTTTTTTGTGGAGGCTTTAGGTTTTTTAAAATATAAGATCATATCATATGAAAACAAGGAAAACTGTGTATTTTCAAATAGTTTGTCTTCAAGCTCAGCAAGTCTCTCTTCTGCTTGAGCCATTCTGCTATTTAAGGACTGTGATGCATTCTTCAGTATGCCAATTGCATTTTTCAGCTCCAGAATTTCTGCTTGATTCTTTTAAATTATTTCAATCTCTTTGTTAAATTTATCTGATAGAATTCTGAATTCCTTCTCTGTGTTTTCTTGAATTTCTTTTAGTTTCCTCAACACATATATTTTGAATTCTCTGTCTGGAAGGTCACATATCTGTCTCTCCAGGATTGGTCCCTGCTGCCTTTATTAGTTCAGTCAGTGAGGTCATGTTTTCCTGGATGGTGCTGATGCTGGTAGATGTTCTTTGGTGTCTGGGCATTGAAGAGTTAGGTTTTTATTTTAGTCTTCACTGTCTGGGCTTGTTTGTACCTGTCCTTCTTAAAAAGACTTTCCAGGTATTTAAAAGGACTTGGGTGTTGTGATCTAAGTCATATCTACTTAGGGGGCACCCCAAACCCAGTAACACTGTGGTTCTTATAGACTCTTAGAGGTACATCCTTGGTTGTCCTGGATAAGATCTATGAGAATTCTCTGAATTACCAGACAGAGACTCTTGTTCTCTTCCCTTATGTTCTCCCAAACAAACAGAATCTCTGTCTCTGTTCTGAGCCACCTAAAGTTGGGGGTGGAGTGACACAAGCACCCCTGTGGCCATCACCACTATGACTATGCTGGGTCAAACCTGTAGCTAGCACTGCACTGGATCTCACCCAAGGCCTGCTACAACCACTCCCTGGCTACTGCCTGTTTGCTCAAGGCCCTGGGGCTCTATATTCATCAGGTGGTGAGGCTAGCCAGGCCTGTATCCTTCCTTTCAGGGTAGCAAGTTTTGTCAGGCCCTGGGTGGGTCCAGAGGTACCTGGCAATCAGTGACTAGGATCAAAAACCTTAGAAGTCTACCTGGTGTTCTATTGTATTGTGGCTGAGCTGGCACTCAAACCCACAAGACACAGTCCTTCCCACTCTTCTCTCCCCTTTCCAAAGGCAGAGGAGCTTCACCCCAGGTCATGAGGAGTACTGCCAGACTACTGCTGCCACCCCAGGCCACAAGGAGTACTGCTGATGTTTCCTTCAGGCCCGGGTGCTGTTAAGTCAGCTTGTAGTGAATGCTGCCTGGCCTGGGACTCACCCCTCAGGGCAGTGGGCTCCCTTCTTTCCCAGGGCAGGTCCAGAGAAGCTGTCCAAAAGTCAAGTTCTTGAATTGGAGGCCCCAAGAGCTCACTTGGTGCTCTACCCCTCTGTATCTGTGCCAGTACCTAAGGTGCAAGAAAAAATCCACTTTACTTTTCTCTCTGCTTTTCTCAAGCAGAAGGAGTTTGACCTGGTAGCACCACAGCTGGTAATATGCTGAGTCTCACCTGAAGCCAGCAAGTCTCAGAGGCTCACCTGAGGCTCACCCAAGGCCCTTGAAGTAGTGCTGGGGTGTTGCGGGAAGTCAGGGACCCTGAACAGAGGGACTGTCTGAAGCCATGGCAGAAGAACATAAATTGTGAAGATTTCGTGGACATTTATTAGCTCCCCAAATTAATACTTCAATAATTTCTTATGCCTGTCTTTACTGCAATCTCTGAACATAAATTGTGAAGATTTCATGGACACTTACCACTTCCCCAGTCAATACCCTCATGATTTCCTATGCCTGTCTTTAATCTCTTAATCCCGTCATCTTCGTAAGCTGAGGAAGATGTATGTCACCTTGGGACCCTGTGATGACTGTGTTAACTACATAAATTGTTTGTAGAGCATGTGTGTTTGAACGATATGAAATCTGGGCACCTTGAAAAAAGAACAGGATAACAGCAATGTTCAGGGAACAAGAGAGATAACCTTAAACTCTGACTGCCATTGAGCCGGGCGGAACAGAGCCGTATTTCTCTTCTTTCAAAAACAAAAGGGAGAAATATCACTGAATTCTTTTTCTCAGCAAGGAACATCCCTGAGAAAGAGAATGCGTCCCTGAGGGTAGGCCTCTGAAATGGCTGCTTCAGGGGCAGCCATCTTTTACGGTCGCAGCTGTAGGGATGAAATAAGCCCCAGTCTCCCGTAGCACTCCCAGGCTTATTAGGAAGAGGAAATTCCCGCCTAATAAATTTTGGTCAGACTGGTTGTCTGCTCTCAAACCCTGTCTCCTGATAAGATTGTTATCAATGACAATGCGTGCCAAAACTTCATTAGCAATTTTAATTTCACCCCGGTCCTGTGGTCCTGTGATCTCGCCCTGCCTCCATTTGCCTTGTGATATTCTATTACCTTGTGAAGCATGTGATCTCTGTGACCCACACCCTATTCGTACACTCCCTCCCCTGTTGAAAATCACTAATAAAAACTTGCTGGTTTTACAGCTCAGGGGGCATCACGGAACCTGCTGACATGTGATGTCTCCCCTGGACACCCAGCTTTAAAATTTCTCTCTTTTGTACTCTGTCCCTTTATTTCTCAGACCGGTCGACACTTAGGGAAATAGAAAAGAACCTACGTGAAATTCACCCAATATCTGGCTGAATTTCCCCCAATACCTCATGAAATATCGGGGGTGAATTTTGCCTGATATCTGGCTGAATTTCCCAATACCGGGGTATCATTGCTGGTTTTTCAGGGCCCAAGGGCTCCTCAGTTAGCAGATGATGAATGCTGACAGGACTTGGCCCTTCCCTTCAAGACAGTGGGTTCCCTTCTGGCCCAAGGTGTGTCTAGAAATGTCATCTGGGAGCTAGGGCCTGGAATGGGGACCTCATGGCTCTGACTGGTGGCCTATTCTGCTGTGGCTGAGCTGGTATCCAAGATTTAACACAAAGTCCTCCCCAGTCTTTCCTCTCCTCTCCTCAAGTGGAAGTGCAGCCTAGGGTAAGGGGAGGAGTGATGCCAGCACTCCCATAGTTGCCCGGCTGGTGTCTCAGTAGGTCACGTGCCACTCCAGTCCACTGTCTCTGTGCCAGGTTCAGCCCTAGGACTCATCTAATAGTTGCAGCCCTTATGGCCTAGACTGCCTTTCAAGTTCACAGACTGAGAGCACTTTGGCCCTTGGTAGCAATGTTAGTGGGCACTCAAGTTCAGACTGCTGGGATCGGTGATTCCCCTCTGGCTAGGTCTGGTTTCAATGCTCCCTCCCTGCATGTGCTTCAGCTGAGTTTGGTCCAGTTGCCCTTTCTGCTCTAACAGGGCAGCACTGAATTCAATGTCTCACTATTGCTGTGCTCTCCCACCCTTTTCCTCCAGAGCTACCCTGGGCACCACCTGCCATTGCCAGGGATGGGAAAGGGGTGGTGATGCACTCCAGGACTGTTTTTTCTATCTCTTCAGTGCCTCTTTCAGTGATACAGAGTTAAAACCAGGTACCATGAGGGCTCATCTGATTTTCTGGTCTTATGAAGGCGTTTTTATCTGTGTAGATAGTTGTTACATTGGTGTTCTTGAGGGAAGGATGATTGGCAGATCCTTCTATTCTACTATCTTGCTCCTGACAAATCTCTCTCCTATGTTTTCTTCTAGTAGTTTCATCATTTCAGGTCTCAAAATTAAGTCTTTAATTCATTTTGGTTAATTTTTGTGTATGCTGAGAGATATGGGTCTAGTTCCATTTTTATGCATATGAATGTCCAGTTTTACCAGGACCATTTATTGAAGATACTGTTTCTTCTCCAATGTATGTTCTTGGCAACTTTATCAAAAATCAGTTAGCTGTAAATAAATGCATTTATTTCTGGCTTCTGTATTCTGTTCAACTGGTCTATGGGCCTATTATTATTTCAGTACTATGCTGTTTAGCTTACTATAGTTTTGTAGTATATTTTGAAGTCTGACAGTATGAGGCCTCCAGCTTTATTCTCTTTCTTAGAATTCCTTTGGCTATTCAAGGTTTTTTGTGGTTCCATATAAATATTAAGATTGTTTTTTCTATTTCTGTGAAGACTGTCAGTGGTATTTTGATAGGGATTCCATTGAATCTGTAGATCACTTTTGGTAGTATGGTCATTTTCACAATATTTTTCCAATCTATGAATATATCTTTCCATTTTTTGTTTTGTGTCCTCTTCAATTTCTTTCACTAGTGTTTTATAGTTTTCCTTGTAGAAACCACTTACCTCCTTTGCTATATTTATTTCTAGATATTTAATTATTTTTAATAGTTATTGTAAATGAGATTGCTTTCTTAAAATTTATATGGAATCACAAAAGACCTTGAAGAGCTAAAGCTGCAGGAGATCCCAGTGGTGAGGTCTGCAGGTGTCCAAGATGTTGATGGGGGTTGCTGGGATTATCTTGCTTACTTCATCACCATAGGGAGAAGTTCCTTCTCATTCTCAACTGATCCTGTTTGGGAAATGGGGTGGTGGAGGGCCGGCATTTCCTACTGTTTTCTATGTGACCATCTCAACTTTCTATGCTCATTAGGGTTTTTTTTTAACTCTTCTGATATACTCCAGCACTCTCCCTGTTATTTTTATTAAAATATAGTTGTTTATTCATTGTTCTGGCTTTGTGAGAGGGATGAGCTCAAGGGGCTTCTAGTCAGCCATCATGCTGATGTCACTGGGGTCTCTTTTATAAGGGCAATAACCCCAATCATGAGATTTCTGCCTTCATAATCTAATCATCTCCCAAAGGCCCCACCTCCTGTTACCATCATCTTGGGGATTTGAATTTTAACATATAAATTTTGGGGGAAGACACAAACATTCAGACTATAGCATCATGTGATTTACAATTTCAGAGGTCATATTAACTAAGTCAGAATGCAGAGCATCTAGATTAATATTGCTTTTAGAGGAAGAACTCTCATTTTTGTTGCACTTATACCCATGGGTGATTCAACAGAGAAGCTGAGCACAACAGATAGTGTTCATAAGATACTACTCAAGCAAATGGCAGATCTAGTGGTCTCATGCTTTCAGAAATTACATGAACCTCACATGAGGTTATATAGCAACATCAGCTTTGGTAATGGCTGAAACTTTGCTTACAGTGTCAGATGTTTGCATGGTGGAACAGCTTTCAGCCATGCCATTTAACTCTCCAATGAGCCTGCCACAGTGATAAAGCTCTTCAGATCCCTAGACTGGCAGGAAACAACAGCATCACACATAATTATCATCCTCAGAGAAAAGAGTCCATTAATGATCTGGGCTGAAACAAGGTCTGAATACTAACGAAAGGGTGGCCTTCTAGGATATTAATTAGGGGTGACACTTTCAGTGCAAGTTTGACTTTTCTTCTTCAGATTGCAGTTGAAACTGTGCATTGGATGTGAGCAAAATGCAGATCAGAATGAGAAAAGAAAAGAAGAAACAGCAGAGGATTGGCAAAAAAGCGACAAAAGGGAAAATAACCATGAAAAGCAAGTCAAGAAAATTTCAATCCTAAAACACAAGATGTAATTCAGGTGCTTATAACTCAGGTATTGGCTTCCCTTTCCCTATCATTTGAGATTTAGTAAAAGTGGCTCCACCATTCTTTCACGAGCTCTCTGGGTAGTGTAATACTTTATTGCAAGATATCTGAGAATCTCTAGGGTTTATGCCCTCAAAAATTTTTGCATTCTAAGTTTCTCAATCTGCTGAACATGATGTTTCTCCTGCATTTCTCATGCCTGTAATTCTTGCCTCTCTCCTTGACAGTTGAAGTATGGTCTTGAGATTGGTGTATTGGTAATACCTGGGTCTTGTTAGTAATGCAGACTTCCCCACCCCAGACCTACTAGATCAAAATCTGCAAGTTTAACAAGATCCCCAGTGATTTTCATGCATATTAAAGTTTAAGAAGCTCTACTATAATCAATGCAGACAATCTAGGTATGGAACACAGTTACTTCTTGGTTTCCCAGAAAGAGCATGGTAGGAATAACAGGTTTTATTACAGATTTGGTGCAGTGGAGGGGTTTATACAGAAGCAATGCCTATACTTTATAATTGCATATTAGCTGCCCCTAAATTTAGAAGTCCTTGAACCATCTTTTTTTTTTTTTTTTTGAGACAGGGTCTCAGTCTGTTGTCTAGGCTGGAGTGCAGTGGCGCAATCTCGGCTCACTGTAACCTCTACCTCCTGGGTTCAAGCAATTCTCCACCTCAGCCTCCCAAGTAGCTGGGACTACAGGTGTGCACCAACCACCACACCCAGCTAATTTTTGTATTTTTTGGTAGAGACAGGGTTTCACCATGTTGGCCAGGCTGGTCTCAAACTCCTGACCTCAAGTGATCTGCCAGCCTCGGCCTCCCAAAGTGCTGAGATTACAGGCATGATCCACCATCATCAGTCTCTTTGGACCATCTTGACTGTTGCTTGACTACCTCTTTTTCTCAAATCTCACATCTCAATTCCTCTCATTTTAGTTTTCAGACTAATTTAGTTCTCCACCCACAACCAGGCTCTATGCTCACATTTGCATATATAAAGATTCATTTATGTCCTCCAATAAAAGAGTTATCTATTCTTGCTCTCAACCTTTGGTACCCCAGAAAAACTTACAGTGACTTTGAAGTTTCATCCTGTTCTGTCTTTCTTTCCTTCTGGCCTCTATGAGTAGAAGGAAGTTGTACAGACATATAATTTTTCTCTGATATGAAGTATGTCATCCCTACCCCACTTAAAAGGTGGAAACTGCTATAGTCACTTTGGATTTTGAAACAATCTTTTTTATCCAACTACATGCCTAAATCTCAATTATTCATTGTAAAGCAAGATAAGAATAGCTTGGGTCATTCAAATCCACAGAGTCTAAACACCATATGTGAGAAACCACTTTCAAATATTTTAACAGAATTACAGACAGGGAATGAGAATTATTCTGAGAACAAGTTCTAATTAGTTTTTCTTTATTTGATCATTCTCTTTTGTCAAGACCAGCTATTATCTCCGACTTGTGACTCTGGCTGGAGTAACCTAGTATCACCTTCCTTATCCAAGTCATTGACTGCTTTTGGGTTTTAGGGGGATGTCTCTCTAGAATTGGTTAGAGTCCATAACTGGACATTACTAAACATTTCTGGCCAAGGTAGGTGTTTAATGTGGGTTGACTCTATGTTCCCACCCAAATCTCATGCTAAATTGGAATCCCCAATGTTGGAAGAGGGAACTGGTGGGAGGTGATTGGACCATGGGGGTGGATTTTCCCCTTGCTGTTCTCATGATAGTGAGTGAGTTCTCATGAGATCTGGTTAAAAGTGAGTAGCACCTCCCCCTTTGCTCTCTCTCCTGCTCTGCCATAATAAAATGTATTTGTTTGCCCTTTGCTTTCCACTATGATTGTAAGTTTCCTGAGGCTGCCCAGCCATGCTTCCTATACAGCCTATGGAACTGTGACTCAATTAAACCTCTTTTCTTCATAAATTATGGAATCTCAGGTAGTTCTTTATAGCAGTGTGAGAACAGACTAATACAGAGAACTGGTACCAGAGAAGCGGGGCATTGCTATGAAGATACCTGAAAATATGGAAGTAACTTTGGAACTGGGTAACAGGCAGAGGTTGGAACAGTTTGGAGGGCTCAGAAGTAGACAGGAAGATGAGGGAAAGTTTGGAACTTCCTAGAAACTTGTTGAATGGTTGTGACCAAATGATGATAGTCATATGGACAGTGAAGTCCAGGCTGAGGTGGTCTCAGATGGAGATAAAGAACTTATTGGGAACTGGAGTAAAGGTCACTCTTGCTATGCTTTAGCAAAGAGACTGAGGCATTTTGCCCTGCTCTAGGAATCCATGGAACTTTGTAGTTGAGAGAGATGACTTAGGGTACGTGGCAGAAGCAATTTCTAAGCAGCAAAGTGTTCAAGATGTGGCCTGGCTGCTCCTAACAACATACACTCATATGCATTCACAAAGAGATGGTCTGGAAGTGAAACTTATATTTAAAAGGGAAGCAGAGCATAAAAGTTGAAAAAATGTGCAGCCTGACTATGTGGTAGGAAAGAAAAACCCATTTTCTGGAGAGAAATTTAAGGCTGCAGAAAGTTGCATAAATAAAGAGAAGCCAAATGTTAATAGCCAAGACAATGGGAAAAATGCCTCCAGGTCATTTCAGAGACCTTTGTGATAGCCCCTCCCATCACAGACCTGGAGGCCTAGGAGGGAAAAATGGTTTTCCAGGCCAGGCCCAGGGCCCCACTGCTCTGTGAGCTTCAGGACATGGTGCTCTAAGTCCCAGCCACTCCAGCTCCAGCCACAACTAAAAGGAGCCGAGGTACAGCTAGAGCCATTACTTCAGAGGGTGCAAGCCCCAAGCCTTGGTGGCCTCCAAAAGGTGTTGGGCCTGTGGGTGCACAAAAGACAAGAGTTGAGGCTTGGGAGCCATCGCCTAGATTTCAGAGGATGTATGGAAATGCCTGGACGTCCAGGCAGAAGTCTGCTGCAGAGGCAGAGCCCTCATGGAGAACCTCTACTAGGACAGTGCAGAGAGGAAATGTGAGGTTGGAGACCCCACACAGAGTCCCCACTGGGGCACTGCCTAGTGGAGCTGTGAGAAGAGAGCCACCATCCTATAGACCCCAGAATAGTAGATCCAGCGTTGAAGCCACAGGCACTCAATGCCAGCTAATGAAAGCAACCAAGGGGGCTATACCTTTCAGAGCCATGGAGGTAGAGCTGCCCAAGTCCTTGGGAGCCCACCCCTTGCATTAGTGTGCCCTGGATATAAGACATGAAGTCAAAGGAGATTATTTCGGAGCTTTAAGGTTTAATGACTGCCCTTCTGTGTTTTGGACTTGCATGGGGCCTGTAGCCCCTGTGTTTTGGCCAATTTCTCCCATTTGGAATGAGAGCATTTACCAAATCCCTGTACTTCCATTGTATCCTGGAAGCAGCTAAATTGTTTTTGATTTTCAGGCTCATAGGCATAAGGGACTTGGCTTGTCTCAGATGAGACTTTGGACCTGAATTTTGGGTTAATGCTGGAATGAGTTAAGATTTTGTGGGACTGTTGGGAAGCATAATTGGTTTTGAAATGTGAGAAGGACATGAGATTTGGGGGTGGGGATCAACGGCAGAATGATATGGGTTAGCTCTGTGTTCCCACCCAAATCTCATGTCAAATTAGAATCCCCAGTGTTGGGGGAGGGACCTGCTGGGAGGTGATTGGATCATGGGGCTGGATTTCCTCCTTGTTGTTCTCATGATAGTGGGTGAGTTCTCATGAGATCTGATGGTTTAAAAGTATGACACTTCCCCCCTTTCTCTCCTGCTCTGCCGTAGGAAGATGTGCCTTGCTTCCCCTTCATCTTCCACCATGATTGTAAGTTTCCTGAAACCTCCCAGTCATGCTTTCTATACAGCCTGTGGAACTGTGAGTCAATTAAACCTCCTTTCTTCATAAATTACCCAGTCTCAGGTATTTCTTTAAAACAGTGTGAGAATTGACTAATAGTGTGTTTCCTTGGGATCAGATGATCAGGAACATAGGGAGTCATCAGACTTACTGAGAGAATGAAAAGAGGAAATGTTTCACCTATCTCCACATAAAGTGGAAGGAAGAGAATGTTTCACACATAGTAGATAGAAGGATAGACTGGGTGGGTGGCCTGCATGACCAATAACACATCAGATTAATTTGTTTTATAATCAGCAACTTCTAGTATATACTAATCAACTTTGATCAATAGAAGAGTTGATAAAAATAGTCTTGAGTTCAATTGAGTTCCAATATTCAGATTCACAAACTTTTTTCAGCATCTACTATGTGCCACGTGTGAGGCCTGGAAAAACACAAATAATTATGAAATAGTTACCACCTTCAAGAAGCAAATAATTACAAAATGTTTCCCATCTTCAAGGAGCATAGTCACAGGACAAAATTAATTTGAATATGATATGGTATATCCTATAATAAGTATACATTATCTTATATAATCACAGAAGATTTATTTTCCTGTCTTGGGCAATCAAAAAAAGCTTCAGGAAAAGATATCTCCTAGGAAGAGATTTTTCTATTCTTCTGTGGTGGAGATTCCTATTTTCATCATATCCTTTCACCATGAAAGTTAGGTTTCTAAGATAAGCAACATAACTTTCCTGAAGTTTTGTCTCAGAGCTATTAAAATAGAGATGTTGAAAGAGTCAACAAAGCTGTAATGTGAATGTGAAGATCTATGGAAAACTGATGTTAGATTGTGAACTCCTGACATAAAATAATTTGGAGGATGATTACTAGACATCATTTCAAGCTGTGGTGACCTTATAAACTTATTGCCCAAATTAAGACACTCTGAGAGTAATTGAGGGACACTATTAATAATTCCTAGGCTACAAATATAAACTGAGACTAACCTGGGTGAGCTGGTAATAGGGTCACTCTAGTGTAAGGCCATATTTCCAGTCATCTGGGAAATAGTAAAGACGTCTAACAACATACTTTGTAATGACCATTGGTCTTCCATATCACATTGAGGTTAAACTGCTTGTGAGGGATTTTTGAATAATATTCTGAAACATAAGATTAATTTTTGGCCTTGAAATTAAGCAACTTTTAAATGTTAAGTGCTATTGTCTAAATGTTTTTCAGAATTCATATGTTGAAACTTAATCCCCATGGTGGTGTTGTTATGAGGTGGGGACTTTAGGAAGATGATTAGTCATTCCGGCTCTCCTCTCATAAACAGATTAGTGCCTTATAGAAGATCTGGAGGGAAGTGGCTTAGGGTCTTTTTGCCTTTTTGGCCCTGCAAATATGTGAGGACACAGCAAGAAGGTCCTCACCAGACACTGAATGCTGGTGCCTTTATCTTGAACTGCCCAGCCTCCAGAACTGTAAGAAATAAATTTCTATTGTTTATAAATTACCCAGTCTGTCGTATTTTGTTATTAGCAGCACAAATGGACTAAAACGATGAGACTAAGATCACATCTAAATGGACCATTACTTAGAACAGGATGTGACCAGAGAGGAGGGTCCAGGAGAGCACTCAGCACAGCCACAGGGGACACTGGGGAAACTGAATCAGCCACTAATGCCAACAAAGCTTCCTGATCTACAGCACTCCTAAATCTTAGCTCATGTAAATACTCACCAGTGGCTGAGAGAGAAAGAGGAGGAGGAGCACAGGTAAAATCAGAGGCTATCTCAATTGGTAGGCAGAGACCATTGAAAAAGAATACAGGATAGGTAAGACTCAACAAGTCAGGTCAGGAATCCAATATCTAGATGGTATTAAAGCCGAGCCACAGCCTTGAATTCTGCCTGGAGAGACCTAAATCACAAATTCAATTAGTGGTACTGTGGCACTGGGGGAATGCAATAGTCTTAAATACAATGTTGACTTTGCACACATTTTAAAATATGTATTTATAACAATGAGACATTTCAAATAATAGTGATAGTGGCTAGTGTGCATTCAATAATGTTTCAGTGACTGTTCTAAGTGCTTCACATCTTAAATGCTATAAACTATTATCCTCATTTTGCACTTGAGAGACTGAAGTATTGAGATATGAGCTGTGAAGTCTTGGAGGACACGGGAAGCAATGCATTTACCATTGTTGCAATTTTGTCACTTAAAAGGTAGACTTGGGGGGGGAGGAGCCAAGATGGCCGAATAGGAACAGCTCCGGTCTACAGCTCCCAGCGTGAGCGACGCAGAAGACGGGTGATTTCTGCATTTCCATCTGAGGTACCGGGTTCATCTCACTAGGGAGTGCCAGACAGTGGGCGCAGGCCAGTGGGTGCGCGCACCGTGCGCGAGCCGAAGCAGGGCGAGGCATTGCCTCACCTGGGAAGCGCAACGGGTCAGGGAGTTCCCTTTCCGAGTCAAAGAAAGGGGTGACGGACGCACCCGGAAAACTCGGGTCACTCCCACCCGAATATTGCGCGTTTCAGACCGGCTTAAAAAACGGCGCACCACGAGACTATATCCCACACCTGGCTCGGAGGGTCCTACGCCCTCGGAATCTCGCTGATTGCTAGCACAGCAGTCTGAGATCAAACTGCAAGGCGGCAGCGAGGCTGGGGGAGGGGCGCCCGCCATTGCCCAGGCTTGCTTAGGTAAACAAAGCAGCCAGGAAGCTCGAACTGGGTGGAGCCCACCACAGCTCAAGGAGGCCTGCCTGCCTCTGTAGGCTCCACCTCTGGGGGCAGGGCACAGACAAACAAAAAGACAGCAGTAACCTCTGCAGACTTAAATGTCCCTGTCTGACAGCTTTGAAGAGAGCAGTGGTTCTCCCAGCACGCAGCTGGAGATCTGAGAACGGGCAGACTGCCTCCTCAAGTGGGTCCCTAACCCCTGACCCCCGAGCAGCCTAACTGGGAGGCACCCCCCAGCAGGGGCACACTGACACCTCACACGGCAGGGTATTCCAACAGACCTGCAGCTGAGGGTCCTGTCTGTTAGAAGGAAAACTAACAAACAGAAAGGACATCCACACCAAAAACCCATCTGTACATCACCATCATCAAAGACCAAAAGTAGATAAAACCACAAAGATGGGGAGAAAACGGAACAGAAAAACAGGAAACTCTAAAATGCAGAGCGCCTCTCCTCCTCCAAAGGAACGCAGTTCCTCACCAGCAACGGAACAAAGCTGGATGGAGAATGATTTTGACGAGCTGAGAGAAGAAGGCTTCAGACAATCAAATTACTCTGAGCTACGGGAGGACATTCAAACCAAAGGCAAAGAAGTTGAAAACTTTGAAAAAAATTTAGAAGAATGTATAACTAGAATAACCAATACAGAGAAGTGCTTAAAGGAGCTGATGGAGCTGAAAACCAAGGCTCGAGAACTACGTGAAGAATGCAGAAGCCTCAGGAGCCGATGCGATCAACTGGAAGAAAGGGTATCAGCAATGGAAGATGAAATGAATGAAACGAAGCGAGAAGGGAAGTCTAGAGAAAAAAAGAATAAAAAGAAATGAGCAAAGACTCCAAGAAATATGGGACTATGTGAAAAGACCAAATCTACGTCTGATTGGTGTACCTGAAAGTGATGCGGAGAATGAAACCAAGTTGGAAAACACTCTGCAGGATATTATCCAGGAGAACTTCCCCAATCTAGCAAGGCAGGCCAACATTCAGATTCAGGAAATACAGAGAACGCCACAAAGATACTCCTCGAGAAGAGCAACTCCAAGACACATAATTGTCAGATTCACCAAAGTTGAAATGAAGGAAAAAATGTTAAGGGCAGCCAGACAGAAAGGTCGGGTTACCCTCAAAGGGAAGCCCATCAGACTAACAGCGGATCTCTCGGCAGAAACCCTACAAGCCAGAAGAGAGTGGGGGCCAATATTCAACATTCTTAAAGAAAAGAATTTTCAACCCAGAATTTCATATCCAGCCAAACTAAGCTTCATAAGTGAAGGAGAAATAAAATACTTTACAGACAAGCAAATGCTGACCGATTTTGTCACCACCAGGCCTGCCCTAAAAGAGCTCCTGAAGGAAGCGCTAAATATGGAAAGGAACAACCGGTACCAGCCGCTGCAAAATCATGCCAAAATGTAAAGACCATCAAGACTAGGAAGAAACTGCATCAACTAACGAGCAAAATCACCAGCTAACATCATAATGACAGGATCAAATTCACACATAACAATATTAACTTTAAATGTAAATGGACTAAATTCTCCAATTAAAAGACACAGACTGGCAAGTTGGATAAAGAGTCAAGACCCATCAGTGTGCTGTATTCAGGAAACCCATCTCACGTGCAGAGACACACATAGGCTCAAAATAAAAGGATGGAGGAAGATCTACCAAGCAAATGGAAAACAAAAAAAGGCAGGGGTTGCAATCCTAGTCTCTGATAAAACAGACTTTAAACCAACAAAGATCAAAAGAGACAAAGAAGGCCATTACATAATGGTAAAGGGATCAATTCAACAAGAGGAGCTAACTATCCTAAATATTTATGCACCCAATACAGGAGCACCCAGATTCATAAAGCAAGTCCTGAGTGACCTACAAAGAGACTTAGACTCCCACACATTAATAATGGGAGACTTTAACACCCCACTGTCAACATTAGACAGATCAACGAGACAGAAAGTCAACAAGGATACCCAGGAATTGAACTCAGCTCTGCACCAAGCGGACCTAATAGACATCTATAGAACTCTCCACCCCAAATCAACAGAATATACATTTTTTTCAGCACCACACCACACCTATTCCAAAATTGACCACATACTTGGAAGTAAAGCTCTCCTCAGCAAATGTAAAAGAACAGAAATTATAACAAACTATCTCTCAGACCACAGTGCAATCAAACTAGAACTCAGGATTAAGAATCTCACTCAAAGCCGCTCAACTACATGGAAACTGAACAACCTGCTCCTGAATGACTGCTGGGTACATAACGAAATGAAGGCAGAAATAAAGATGTTCTTTGAAACCAACGAGAACAAAGACACAACATACCAGAATCTCTGGGACGCATTCAAAGCAGTGTGTAGAGGGAAATTTATAGCACTAAATGCCCACAAGAGAAAGCAGGAAAGATCCAAAATTGACACCCTAACATCACAATTAAAAGAACTAGAAAAGCAAGAGCAAACACATTCAAAAGCTAGCAGAAGGCAAGAAATAACTAAAATCAGAGCAGAACTGAAGGAAATAGAGACACAAAAAACCCTTCAAAAAATTAATGAATCCAGGAGCTGGTTTTTTGAAAGGATCAACAAAATTGATAGACCGCTAGCAAGACTAATAAAGAAAAAAAGAGAGAAGAATCAAATAGACACAATAAAAAATGATAAAGGGGATATCACCACCGATCCCACAGAAATACAAACTACCATCAGAGAATACTACAAACACCTCTACGCAAATAAACTAGAAAATCTAGAAGAAATGGATACCTTCCTCGACACATACACTCTCCCAAGACTAAACCAGGAAGAAGTTGAATCTCTGAATAGACCAATAACAGGAGCTGAAATTGTGGCAATAATCAATAGTTTACCAACCAAAAAGAGTCCAGGACCAGATGGATTCACAGCCAAATTCTACCAGAGGTACAAGGAGGAACTGGTACCATTCCTTCTGAAACTATTCCAATCAATAGAAAAAGAGGGAATCCTCCCTAACTCATTTTATGAGGCCAGCATCATTCTGATACCAAAGCCTGGCAGAGACACAACCAAAAAAGAGAATTTTAGACCAATATCCTTGATGAACATTGATGCAAAAATCCTCAATAAAATACTGGCAAACCGAATCCAGCAGCACATCAAAAAGCTTATCCACCATGATCAAGTGGGCTTCATCCCTGGGATGCAAGGCTTGTTCAACATACGCAAATCAATAAATGTAATCCAGCATATAAACAGAGCCAAAGACAAAAACCACATGATTATCTCAATAGATGCAGAAAAAGCCTTTGACAAAATTCAACAACCCTTCATGCTAAAAACTCTCAATAAATTAGGTATTGATGGGACATATTTCAAAATAATAAGAGCTATCTATGACAAACCCACAGCCAATATCATACTGAATGGGCAAAAACTGGAAGCATTCCCTTTGAAAACTGGCACAAGACAGGGATGCCCTCTCTCACCGCTCCTATTCAACATAGTGTTGGAAGTTCTGGCCAGGGCAATCAGGCAGGAGAAGGAAATAAAGGGTATTCAATTAGGAAAAGAGGAAGTCAAATTGTCCCTGTTTGCAGATGACATGATTGTTTATCTAGAAAACCCCATCGTCTCAGCCCAAAATCTCCTTAAGCTGATAAGCAACTTCAGCAAAGTCTCAGGATACAAAATCAATGTACAAAAATCACAAGCATTCTTATACACCAACAACAGACAAACAGAGAGCCAAATCATGAGTGAACTCCCATTCACAATTGCTTCAAAGAGAATAAAATACCTAGGAATCCAACGTACAAGGGATGTGAAGCACCTCTTCAAGGAGAACTACAAACCACTGCTCAAGGAAATAAAAGAGGATACAAACAAATGGAAGAACATTCCTTGCTCATGGGTAGGAAGAATCAATATCGTGAAAATGGCCATACTGCCCAAGGTAATTTACAGATTCAATGCCATCCCCATCAAGCTACCAATGACTTTCTTCACAGAATTGGAAAAAACTACTTCAAAGTTCATATGGAACCAAAAGAGAGCCCGCATCGCCAAGTCAATCCTAAGCCAAAAGAACAAAGCTGGAGGCATCACACTACCTGACTTCAAACTATACTACAAGGCTACAGTAACCAAAACAGCATGGTACTGGTACCAAAACAGAAATATAGATCAATGGAACAGAACAGAGCCCTCAGAAATAACGCCGCTTACCTACAACTATCTGATCTTTGACAAACCTGAGAAAAACAAGCAATGGGGAAAGGATTCCCTATTTAATAAATTGTGCTGGGAAAACTGGCTAGCCATATGTAGAAAGATGAAACTGGATCCATTCCTTACACCTTATACAAAAATCAATTCAAGATGGATTAAAGATTTAAACGTTAGACCTAAAACCATAAAAACCCTAGAAGAAAACCTAGGCATTACCATTCAGGACATAGGCGTGGGCAAGGACTTCATGTCCAAAACACCAAAAGCAATGGCAACAAAAGCCAAAATTGACAAATGGGATCTAATTAAACTAAAGAGCTTCTGCACAGCAAAAGAAACTACCATCAGAGTGAATAGGCAACCTACAACATGGGAGAAAATTTTCGCAACCTACTCATCTGACAAAGGGCTAATATCCAGAATCTACAGTGAACTCAAACAAATTTACAAGAAAAAAACAAACAACCCCATCAAAAAGTGGGCGAAGGACATGAACAGGCACTTCTCAAAAGAAGACATTTATGCAGCCAAAAAACACATGAAAAAATGCTCATCATCACTGGCCATCAGAGAAATGCAAATCAAAACCACAATGAGATATCATCTCACACCAGTTAGAATGGCAATCATTAAAAAGTCAGGAAACAACAGGTGCTGGAGAGGATGTGGAGAAATAGGAACACTTTTACACTGTTGGTGGGACTGTAAACTAGTTCAACCATTGTGGAAGTCAGTGTGGCGATTCCTCAGGGATCTAGAACTAGAAATACCATTTGACCCAGCCATCCCATTACTGGGTATATACCCAAATGACTATAAATCATGCTGCTATAAAGACACATGCACACGTATGTTTATTGCGGCATTATTCACAATAGCAAAGACTTGGAACCAACCCAAATGTCCAACAATGATAGACTGGATTAAGAAAATGTGGCACATATACACCATGGAATACTATGCAGCCATAAAAAATGATGAGTTCATATCCTTTGTAGGGACATGGATGAAATTGGAAACCATCATTCTCAGTAAACTATCGCAAGAACAAAAAACCAAACACCGCATATTCTCACTCATAGGTGGGAATTGAACAATGAGATCACATGGACACAGGAAGGGGAATATCATACTCTGGGGACTGTGGTGGGGAGGGGGGAGGGATAGCATTGGGAGATATACCTAATGCTAGATGACGAGTTAGTGGGTGCAGCGCACCAGCATGGCACATGTATACATATGTAACTAACCTGCACAATGTGCACATGTACCCTAAAACTTAAAGTATAATAAAAAATAAAAAATAAAAATAAAAAAAAAAAGGTAGACTTGGACAGACGAGAAATACAGCTCTTTTAAGGCAATGCCATTTACTTAAGAAGCACATAATGAAGGATTTGAGATTATCCTAGAGAGTGTCTCAAAGGGTAAGATTTTTTAAATTTTTCCAACAATAGTGAGAATTTCCTGTTCACTTACACAATGCTAAGTTTGGTGCATTATTATAAATGCCCACTTTAATTAATACAATAGTACAATGTACTTCACCTAGAATTAATGGACGAGGTAGGAAGCAAACTTGCTCCTATTTCTCAAAGAGGTGTGGAGAGAGACAGAAGTTAGGGAAAACTTTCTAATAAAAAATCAGCTGTTGAAATCAAAGAAGCTTTAGCATGAACCAAATTGCTAAGAACCAATGGCAAATTAGAAGAGGTTAACTAGGTGCTGGGATCCTAAAAAGAGATCTACCATCCAGAAACTCAGACTGGAATTTGATAACCTTCTGAGAAACATCAGATTACTGTTAAAGCACATTCCAATAAACTAGAGCTCCTATTTGGCTCAGGATGAATGTTTTTAATTTTGAATACTGCTCTGAATTGCTTATCATGAAAATGTTTAATAATGCGATGTGGCTACAATGTAGGAATGCACTGTAAAGAGAGGCAGAAGGTGAATAATTGGGTAAAACAATCTCAATTTAAAATGAGCAGGGCAGCTGGTTCATAAAAGAAATACTGTGTACACGAGTGGAAGAAAATAGCTGGTGAAAAACAAAGAGAATCAAAAATAGTGTAACACAGAGAAAATGAACTGCAGTTCCTTTCTAAGTCCTAAATAGAAAGCCATGTGATGTAAGCAGTGGGTTTCTATATTACCCAGAATCCCAAACAACAACTAAAGATCTAAAGATGTACTTTTGGCAGTAGAGTTGGAGAAAAGAATAGATTCCAGATGACTTAGATGATGCCCCTCACGGAGGCCCAGGAAATATTCGCCAAGGCGTCAGTTACATGGACAAGGTAAAGAACATCACAGTTGGCCACACAAGACATTTGGGCCTCTATATGAAATTTATGTTCGTTGTGTGTTGTTTCCAAGTAAAATTTCAATTTAACTATTTCTTTGATAAGAAATCGCCATAATTCTTAGAGTGCTGAAAGGGAGAAAATGAACCAACTATAGTCATGGACAATGAAATTAATTGCCTGAGAATTTCCTGTAAAAGGGCTCTGGATTAGGTCACAACACACTTATGTTAAATGCTGTATGAGACATTCTCCAAAAAATATCCTAAATGGGGCCTAGATCTCCTGGCACTGTCATATAAGGAGTTCTTCTGATGGGACTAAATTGAACAAATAGAAAGTAATCGTTATCTGTTAGAAAGGTGTAGCCAGGTCTTTCTGTACCCTTTCCAAAAGAAAAACTGCATATCTTCCATGAGAGACAAAAGTATGTACCATCTGCAAATTCTTGCAAAGAGCTGTATCACATAAAAATTACCCTTATTCTCTCCTTTGATATGTGGATTTCTATAAATAAATCGAGAGAAGCTAAGCCTTTGGTAAGCCAAAAAAGACAAAATAAAATTGTGACTGGATGTCACTATGAGCCCACAGTTTCAGTCTAGAATAAATAAAAGGAATCTGTTTCCATGCCCCTTTTCTAGAACTGTTGCACATTTTCACCAGGCTGCCTGGTCCAGGAGAAAAGAAGTCTGGGAATGGGGATGCTATCTTTGTAAAGGCTTTGGAAAGGATCTCAGCATGGCAGTGAGAAACCACATTGGTTCTCTATGGGAATTAAGCAGATTAAGTGTACAAACCTATAATTCCAGGGAAGTAACAGCCTTGTTGCTGCAAAGGGTAGAAGCTTCAGAGTGGAAGTCACTATTAATTCCTATGTGGTTTGCCACAAAGGGTGTGCTGTCAGCAACAACAACCCCTAGAGCTGCTAGCTTGAATTCTCAGGCCATGCTCACATGAACTACAGAATCCTACAGTGACTCTAGAGACTGGTGTGCTTATGTCTCTCATTCTATGCTATGAATAACTGAATCCTGCCTCAGCTGATGGTATTCCCAAACCTAAGGACTAGACAAGGGCACAGCTGCAGCACAAGTTTTAGAGTGTGGGTCTGAGATTAGAGGGAAGTCAGGCCAGGAAAGAATCCCTCAAGTGTTGAGGGTCAACATAACAAGCTCAGAAGCAAATGTAACAAGCTGCCAAATCTCCAAGGTACAAGTTGGTAGCTGAAATAGTTTAGAGAGATTCTGTAGGGAGAAAGACATATTTGAAGTGAAGTCCACAGATGAGGATTTCAGGACCTTGCAGGATACTGAAAGCAGGTTTTTTGTTTGTTTGGGTTCTATTTTTTCTTAAGCTACCATTGTATTAATGGTCTGAGGATCTTTTTTTATTATTTATTTATTTATTTTCAATTTTTGTAGCTATATAGTTGGTGTATATATTTATGGGGTACATGAGAAATTTTGATACGGGTACACAATGCATAATAATCACATTAGGGTAAATGGGGTATCCATCACCTCAAGCATTTATCCTTTCTATTACAAACAACCCAATTATACTCTTTTAGTTATTTTAAATGTACAATAAATTATTATTGACTATAGTCACCTGTTATGCTATCAAATACTAGATCTTATTCATTCTAACTATATTTTTGTACCCATTAACTATTTCCACTCCACCTACCACACTCACTACCTTTCCCAGCCTCTGGTAACCATTATTCTACTCTGTATTATTTGTAAGCTTCATGGTAACCATAAAATTTTAAACAACAGATACACAAAAAAATAAAAAGCAAGAAATTAAAGCATACTACCAGAGAAAACCACCTACACTAAAAGGAAGACAGGAAGGAAGGAAAGAAAGAAGACCACAAAACAACCAGAAAACAAATAACAAAATGGCAGGAGTAAGTCCTCACTTATTAGTAGTAACAGTGAATGTAAATGGAGTAAACTCTCCAATCAAAAGACAGAGTGGTTTAATGGATTAAAAAGCAAGACCCATTGATCTATTGCCTATAAGAAACACACTTCATCTATAAAAACACACATAGACTGAAAATAAAGGGATGGAAAAAGATATTCCATGCAAATAGAAACAAAAAAAGAGCTGGAATAGCTATACTTACATCAGACAAGATATATTTCAAGACAAAACTTTAAAAAGAGACAAAGAAGGTCACTATATAATGATAAAGCAGTAAATTCAACAAAAGGATATAACAATTATAAATATACATGCACCCAACACTGGAGCACCCAGATATATAAAGCAAATATTAGAGCTAAAAATAGAGACAGGCCCTAATTCAGTAATAGCTGGAGACTTCAACACCACACACTCAGCACTGGACAGATATCTAGACAGAGAAATGACAAAGACATACTTCATGATATCCTTACTTCTACTTTTACCTGCGAACCTTTTTGAGACTCATTTTATAAAGAGGGTACAGTTGAAACTGGATTGTTCCATCGTGCCCATATTTACGAGGTAGAGGCATGTAATCTTGGTGTTTGACTTTTCTATTGATAAAGAACAACAGGGAGCACACTTAGAGCGCTGTTCAGTAACTCTTTCCCAAAAGGGCTTTCAAGTGCTAATTGATCAGGAATACAAACCACTTCTTATCAAGGGCCAAAATCTATTGAGCCACAAAATTTAAAAAAAAATAATTGAGACAGGGTCACACTCTTTGGCCCAGGCGGGAGGACAGGGGTGCAATCATAGCCCACTGCAACCTCCACATCCTGGGCTCAAGCAATCCTCCCACCTCAGCCTTCTGAGTAGCTGAGACTACAGATGTGTACTACCATACCTAGCTAATTTTTGTATATTTACTTTTTGTGTTTTGGTTTTTGGTTTTTTTGAGACAGAGTTGCGCTCTGTCACCCAGGCTACAGCGCACTGGCACAATCTCAGCTCACTGCAACCTCCACCTCCCAGGTTCAAGCAATTCTCCTGCCTCAGCCACCCAAGTAGCTGTGATTACAGGCACCCACCACCATGCCCGGCTAATTTTTTGTTGTTGTTATTTTAGTAGAGACGGGGTTTCACCATGTTGGCCAGGCTGGTCTCGAACTCCTGACCTCAGGTGATCCTCCTGCCTTGGCCTTCCAAAGTGCTGAGATTACATGCGTGAGCCACCACACCCCGCCAATTTTTGTATAATTTATAGAGATGAGGTTTCACCATGTTGCCCAGGCTGATCCTGAACTCCTGGGCTCAAGCCATCCTCCCACTTCAGCCACCCAAAGTGCTGGGAATACAGGTGTGAGCCACTGTGCCCAGCCAAAATACATTTAATTTTCAAGTTTCTCACATCTCTCTTGGCAATTATGGAATATAGGCTGTTCTGGTGATGGTATCAGGTAAAGAAGAGCATTATTTCTTTTTTAATGTTACACATCAGGGGTTAGCAAACTATAGCCTGTGTGCTGAATCCAGCCAGTTCCCTGTTTTTGTAAATAGAGTTTTATTGGGACATAGCTATGTTCATTCATTTACATATTGTTTATGGGTACTTTTATGCTACAATGTTAGAAATGAGTAGTTGCAACAGAAACTGGTCCACAAAGCCTAAACTATTTTTCACCTGATCCTTTACAAAAAAGGTATGCCAACTCCTACCCTAAAGTAAAAAAGGATTTGAATTTTGTAAAATTCTGTGACAGTTTAGTTCTGCGTGCAGGTCCTGATGAATTGCTTCTCCTGCAATATAAGTAAGCAACAAAAAGTCAGTTGAGTCTCTGGGGTTGCTGCGATTGTAAGGTAAAGGCAGAACCATCTGGCTTGCCGAATCTCAGGAGACAAGTGTCTTCAGAGGCACCACCCACAATTTCAGAGACCCAGGACTGGTTGCCAGTCTCATAAGCAGTTGTGGCATGTGGAGTGTGACCCAAAGGCATGTTAACCTTGAAACTCTGAACACTGTGATAGCCAACTTAACAACCACTAAAACTAATTGTCATAAACCTTGCAAAGAAATAACCTTCTCCCCAAAGTGTTGGGCTTTCAACTCTATCTCAGACAACAGCAACAGCAAATGGGACTTTCGGAAGGTGAGAACTCTGGGAAGCAGACAGCCCAGGAAAGAGGAGCCCAGCTTCTTCTCTGAGCTCGCTGACCACTAAGGCAGAAAGGCCATTTCTACTTTTCACATTTGGGCAGCACAGCTCCTCTGAAATGCCCAGTACTGATTCCCTTACTTTTCTCTCATGGAAATCTCTAAACTCCTGTTTCTTCCACCTGCTGGTCAGCTGTGCAGTGGCTCTTAGCTACTTGGATGCAAACCCTCCAGAGTAGAGTGGATTACTCTGGTCATTCTGCTACGGAACGGGTTTTGCTTACATTCTAGCTCATGCATCTGCATGTGAGGGAGGGAAGAGACAAGCCTTAGGGGTGTCCACGAGTTACTTTGTTGTGGATACGCTGCACTTCTGAAAATTTCCTGCTGCGTCTTCTCCTATCATTGCCTCTGATAAAGTAGCTATGTATATCCACTAAAGGTGGCTACCGGCCAGGGGACCCCAAACTCTGTGAAATTCGTCTGGATGTGCCTGCTTTCTAAATGGATTAGGCAGAACCTTCAAGGTGTTTGAACCTAAATGGCAACTTGATTATTTTCACTAGTTCTCAGCCCCTTTGTTGCCTCTCCTCTTCCAATTGCAAAAAGGCCCAGCCTTTTTTGAGTGTGAGCTGCCAGTCACCATCTGCTTCTCTTCTTCTACCAACTGTATCTGATATGTAATCACACTAATTATAATTCTGCTCCATTACGTTCCTCGCAGGTTTGAGGAGAGGCTGGTTTTTGGGTGCATTTGGAACTAACCACTTCTCACCATGAGAGGGTCCTCCAGCTGGTTTTATGCCAACTTTGTTGCATGACGAGTGAATGCAGAGGAACTCCCAGTCCCAAAAGTAGATCCCAGTATTCGGTTCAATGCTATCTATATCTCAGGGGCAAGGAACAAGAGCCACAGTTCCCCCCACACCATGACAGGGTAAACACCACCTAGCATTAGGGACTTTAACAACGCTAAACCAGAAGGTCAGGTGATGAAGACTCTCTGCTACGGAAAGTACCTCAGGCTCATTAGCCTATCTATGTGGGGCTCATCTGTGTGTGCTCGGGGGGCATGGCTGTGGTCGGGGGCATGGTTGACTCTTTCTCTCTCTCCTACTCCCCTTGGCCAATCCTCACTTGTCTATCGGCCCCCATCACTTGTAAGGTAAACAAACAGCAAGTGATGGGGGCTGATAGGTGAGGATTGAAGCGGACTGGGAGACAAAAAGATAGTGGTGCAGAGGATTACCTCTCACAAGCCTAAGAAAGGTATGAATAATTTTAAAAACAAAACCAAGCCTCTGCCAGTGAAAATGCTAGAGCCCCACTCTGCCAGAGCTCCTCCCTTTCCATGATAGAGCTCTATGAGTGGGTCACTGTGCTGGAGAGTCACTACAAGTTCATCTTTATGGTAATGGAGAAAATTCCACCTCTGATCCCCCCAGGACTGAAGTTACCCTGTTCTTCCTATCTCTATTGCATGGCAGATGATGAGAAGACCTGACCACCTCCAAAGGAGCAGACCTCGTCCCCCCAGCCACCTGCTCCAGCCCCTTGCTACCTCCTTGTCACATCCCTCCATCCCTTGGTGTTTTGCTGCTCTTTCCCGTGCCTGCCACACTGTGGAGGTGGGAGAGGCTTTCTCATCACCAAGGTTCCAATGTTCTAACATGGTCCTGGTATGGAATAAATTGTGCATCCCCTGCCTCAATTCATATGTTGAAGCCCTAACCCAAATGTGACTGTATTTGGAGACAGGCCCTTTAAGGAGGTAATTAAGGTTAAATGAAGTTTTAAGGGTGAGCCCCTAATCAGATGGGACTCGTGTCCCTATAAGAGGAGGAAGAGACCCTGGAGATCACTCTCCTTCCATGTGCATACAGAAGGAAGGCCATGAGACGGCACAGGAGAAGGCGGCCACATGCAAGTCAGAAAGAGAGGCCTCCCCAGAAACCAATCCTGCTGCCACTTTGGTATTGGACTTCCAGCCTCCAGAACTGTGAGAAAATTAATTTCTGTTGTTTAAGCTACCAAGTCCATGGCAGATTGTTATGGCAGCTGGAGCTGACAAATATGGTCTGACACAGGAGGGACATGCTTTGTCACTGGCTTCTAGTGTACCCTTTCATTGGTAACCTCCATCTTCAGTCTCTTACAGTGCCTTCCACAGGAAGTTGAGAGACAGCCCTTTGGCACTAAGCCTCAGGAGCTATGAGAGGGAACATCAAGTTGTATTTGAAACCATCCACCCTGCCCTGCCTGTCTAGCTTTGTCCAGAGTCTGAGCTGTAAGTTCCCTAAGTCCAATTCACGATTTCCCTCAGCTGGCCCATCTATTCTATCACCACCCAAAAAGGACCCCAGCCCTTCTCCTGACCCTCTAGAAATCTTTCTTGGGAAGACAACACTGGCCTCTGCGGAACACTCACTCTGCAGTGACTGCTTTTTTCATTTAAAGGTCTCTTTTCCTGTGTGTCTCTGTGCTTCTCACAGCATCTTTCCTTGTCTCTTTCTTTTGAAAATATCCTTTTGTTATTCTTTCTCTGTCTCACTCTTGAGGTCTGTCCTCATCTCTTACTCCTAATGATTCCCTTTCTATTTCTTTCTTCTCTTTCACCCTTAACATTGAAGTATAAGTTATTTTTAACTTATTGAATATGGCTTGTTCTCCAATACTAATTTGATAAGTAAATGAGTCCAAAATATATGCCTCCTCTTGCATAACAACAAATAAGCAAACAGAGATAAAATTAACATAGCTTCTCTAATCCTTGACTCCACTATTCCTGGGTTCCTCTGCTCAGCACTACTAACCAACATTTGTTGGTGCCACAAGGGGGCAGTGTGATCAAGCAGATTATTTAACCCAAGCAGCTATAAGAGAAGTCAGAGGAGGCAGGGAAAGGTAGAGGCAGAAATCAAGAAATTGCCTGCTTCTGTCACTGGGGAAGGGCCATGGCAGGCAAAGAGCATGGAGAATGATTCCACTGGCTTTCTGACTCATCAGTTTTTATATCTATGAAATGAGATTATACCCAACTAGAGGAACTTAAAAGTTCATCCTGGCGCAAAAGTCTTTTGATTGGAAATCAAAAGGCAGGGGAGGGTGGTGAGGTCAAGGATGACTGAATCTTTCAGTACGGTTGAGCACAGGGACCTGGAGGCTTGCTTATGCACATATTGATTGTGTGGTAATGGAATGGATAAAGAGAAAGATCTAGCCGGTATCTGGAAATCTGTGCCTAGAACTCAGAAGAAAAATGAGGAAAAGAAATGTGATTTGGGAGGTCACAAAAGCCACTTACATGGAGAGCCAAATGTTCTGCGATCTCCACCTGATGACTTAGGCAAGCCTCTGCTTCCCAGTCCTGTGTCTTCCTAACTTCCCAAGCTGGGACCCAATATGTGCCTGTCCTAACTCTGTCATTTGCAAGTGACAAAAACTCAAGTCAAATTAGAATTAGTGAAAAAGGCGATTGGCTTTTGTCTCTGAATTCTAGAGAAGCACTAGCCAATATAGTGTGAGACACATACATAATTTAAAAAGTGCTTACCAGTAGACACACTTTGGAAAGCTGAAAGGTCAAGGTAAAATTAATTCTAGGAATGTATTTTTTAAATTCAGTATATCCAAAATTATTCTACTTTGAATATGTAATCAGAATGTTAAAATTATTGAGACATTTGAAAATTTGTGTACAAAATCTTCAAAATGTGGCATGCATTTTACATTTCCAGCCATCTCAACTTGGCCTAGCTATATTTTATGTGCTCAATAGCCACATGTGCCAATGACAATCATATTAAACAGTGCAGATCTAAAGCTAGACCCTTGACATAGGGCTGGATCCAGGAACTTAAATAAATAGTATGGTGTGTGCTAAGTTTTGCATTTCTTTGCATGTTGGGCTCATCCTCTCCAAAAAGATACTTTGGGGAAGATGGCCCACATGTAGTTGCAGCTTGTGTTGTGCTTACACCTCACAGTCACAGAAGAAAAGACAATGCAATTTCAATAGCTTTGATTGGTCCTGATGATGTCACATGATCCTCCATGAATCAATCACTGAGGCCAGGGGAATGGAACCAACTCTAACCAACATTGTTTTCAATAGCTCAGGCAAACAAAGCTCTGATTGCCCAGGCCTGGCCACATGCTCCTCTCTGGACCTGAGGGTAGAATGAAGAGGCTGTTCAGCCCCACCTGAGCCACACAGAATCAAGGAAGATGGGTCTCCAAAAGAAGGGATGTGGCACACATCACATACATCCATTTAACTGCCACTTGTAGATTTAAACAGCCCAGAAACCCTGGATTCCATGCAATCCCAAGGCAAGGGAGATTAGGAAGGTACTAATAGCTGTCCATCCAGTCACACCTTGATGACCAGTTCTTTTTCTACTTACACCATAATCATAGTATCACAGGAGTGGAATTCCACTGGATTCCCACTTCTGAATCTGCAAGTCCATTTAGCCAGCTTCTCAATGCTTGTGGCCAGATCCCGGATTCCTCTGAGGGTCTAACCTGTTCCTCCATCAGGCCCCTTGGAGCTTAGATTTAATTTTAACCACGTGCCCTGTGCTTTTTCCCTTGTAGAGCTCACATTTGCTCTGAAGCTCAGATTTAGTAATCTTAGGCTCAGCTCCTTCATTCAACTATAGTTGCCTTTGAGAGGCAACCTCAGTCCTCATGGTGCTTTCCTGACACTGAACTCTGATAATTTACATAGCAATAAAAAATTACACAGAGATTGTATAGTATAAATAACAACAACATAAGATTATGGAGCCATATTGAAGCTGGGATTCAAATCCCAGCTCTGCCACTTAGTGTCTCTGTGATGTTGTGCCAATTAACCTTCCTATGCTTTTTTTTTTTTTTTTGTCTTCAACATATCGATAAAAGACAACTTACTTACCAGGCTTGTGGTGTAAGTTAGATCTATAAATATATGCAAAATGCAAACCACTTTATGCACAGAATTTACAGAGCTTTTACATACACAATATTTAATCCACATAACAATCCAGTTGTGTAGGCAAGGTAGGGTTTAGTTAGAGAGCTAGAGAGTGGCACACAGCTGGCAATGTGATGATTCCAATCCAGTGCACCACCCAGTCGGCCCACTGCCTCCTCCACCACCTGGGGGCAGCACAGGGCACAGTGTGAGCACTCAAATATAATTCATAACTGGCTTTCCATTTACAGAAGCACATCAATTAAAGAAGAATGAGTATTCCATGGCACAGTGAAACTGATTTTCATGTGGGGCTTGTAGGATCTGTCATTACTAATTCATCACGCTTCAAATATTCAACCCAAATGTTGAATTTTTAAGGGTTGCAGTTTCACAGAATTTGCAGTAAGTGTCACCCTACAGCTACTGAACAATCAATGCCCCAGATCTAAAAGTAACAAGAAAGTGAAAAAGTGTAATGCACATCCTATAACATCACCTACATTTTAACCTAGATAAAACAACACAAAACAAAAAGAAAAAAAACAAAAAACACTGCACCATTTCATGTTACATTGCAGATGACTGTTTTGCGGCATATTTCTTCCCACTGCATCCCCTTGACTCCCTATTTGTCAGGAAGTGTCTTTGGGACATGGTTATGTGCTAATTGCTGGAGACTGGCAGACTGTTAAAGTAGAATTTTCAAAAGCGTTACTTGTTCTGTTGTTTTGATATCCCCCAAGTCCTATGACTATCCCTCAGAGTTGGATCTTCTTGATGCAAAACAGCACACTGTCCTCTCCCTACCTTCTTTGCTCCTTCCCGGATCAACAGTCATGATGAACTTGGTTGCCCTTATAGCTGGACAAGCGTGTTTTAGGACTATTTAAAAACATGGGGGATAATAGTAACCTTGTATTTGTTTTACTCCTTGTACTTTTCAAAGAAATTTTTTTAACTATCTGTAATCTCACTTGAAATTTATAACTACCTTGTATAATGAGTAGGGCAGATATTGTACTCATTTCAGAAAAGTGGAACTAGGCTAGAGAGGTTAAGTCAATTGACTAAGATTGCACAGCTGGTCAGCTGAAGGAAGTACTGTATTTCCCAAATCCAATCCCAGAACACATTCTGCTATTGTTAAAGAGGAACCAGGGTCTAATATGCATATTAGCATAACTTAGGTGTGTTCCACACTAAGTAGATTTTGACTGAAAGAGAATAATCAGCTTCAACAGTCTCAATAGCCACAAAATCATAATCTCCCATTTATCTACAGTCTAGGATGGTAAAGAATAGAACTTTCTGGTTAGAGTGCCACACATATATCTATGATTTGATACTGCTAGAGTGGCTATCCTAATCTTGATCTATGTTAGGATTTCTAGAATGTAAGTTTATTTGAGGGGACAGACTTTGGTTTGCTTCCACATCTTCAGCACCTGGAACAGTCCCAGGCACATAGTAAGTGCTTAATTTGTAGTTTTAAATATTTAAAAATCTTAAATATTTGTTGAAAAAATAAAATCCGGAGAAAAGCAAAGCAGAAAGGAAAAATAGTGAAAATGTGTGCACTGTGGTTTTGCACAATTCAGCTTTCCAAGTTTGCCTCAGTCACTTAATATATAGAGGTATCTATCTTCCATTTTATATCTGATTCTGTTCAATAGACAGAACTACAGAACAAATGAGACATTTAGCAGTTGGCATCCCTGCATTTTCCCTGAGCCCTTGTTATTTCCCCAGTGTTCATAAATGCCATATTCAAATATTAAAGTCATTCATAGTCATCCAAATCAGAATCTTCAATCCACAAATGGATTTCCTGCCCCGACTCTCACCCCTCAGTCAAGTTAATAGTTTCCAAGTTTTGTCCATCAGAAATGGCTGAGTTTTGCGCAGAATATACTGTGATTTTTTACGTGTGTTTTTCAACGGCCCTATACTTGGATTGTGTCCCATCCCATCATCAAATTGCTCCAGAAATATCACCAAACCCAGGCCATCAGAGGATTTCAACCACCGCGTTGGGGCTAGAGGCTAGACAGCACTCTAGAGTCTCATGGAGTATACTGGGCAGTTTGTCATCTGATTTCTCCATTGGAAAGCAAGACTGGGTTCCCAGGCACATGCATTTCTTGCCTGAATTATTGAAATAATCACCCAGCTAGCTTATGAAACTTAGTTTCTCCTCCACTTTCTCATTCTGTAATATAGGGCTTACGTCATCACTTCACTTTCTGCTTTCAAACCTTATGGTGCTTCAGTTCCCAAGAATAAAGGACAAAAACTTAGCAGTGCATGTAAAACCCCTGATCTCCGGCCCTAAACTATTTGACTATATTACTGCTCTCTTTCACCAACTATCCATGAACAACACTACCTGCTATAATCAAAGTTAATAAACACTTTCAACAACCCCATCTCAATTCCTTTATTATTCTGATTTCTCTGCCCTGGAATGTGCATTTCTCCCTCCTCTAATGCCTGAGAATGTTCACTAGTCAGAGCCCAATACTAAAAAATTCACCTGAGCACATATGATGTTGCTGGTAGTATAACTTGCTATAATCTTTCTAGAAAATAATTTGGCAATAGATATCAGGAGACTAAAAGCTCATATTCTCTGGCCCAAATATTTTCCCTATCTATCCTTTCTAAGGAAACAAACTTAAGAAATTATCCCCTGGGAAATCCATTACAGTGTTATTTATAATAGTAAAAAATACAATGACCCAAATTTCCTCCTGTTGAAGAATGTTTAAAACAGCAACTTTCAAACTTTTTTGACCATGATCCTCAATAAGAAATAAAAGGTGTATTATAATCCAATTACACTACTCATTTATATCCACACAGTAAACATACATTTATGTGTGTGTGTCTGTGTGGAGAGATCTGAAATAAAATCTTCATGAGACAATACATATTGTTAACTACATATAATGCATACAATTTCATTTTTTAAAATGTTGATTACAACCCACTAAACCTACCAATTAATAGGTTGCGAGCCACTGTTTGGAAAACAGTAGATTTAAAATATGATCGTAGTATAATGGAATAATACTTAGTTACATAAATATTTCTTAAAATAATAATCGCCCAAGAATATAATAGTTATAGAAAGCAAGGTACTGGTTAGGCAAGTGGCTCACACCTGTAATCTCAGCACTTTGGGAGGCAGAGGTGGGTGCATCACGAGGTCAGGAGTTCAAGACCAGCCTGGCCAGCATGGTGAAACCCAGTCTCTACTAAAAATACAAAAAATTAGCTAAGCATAGTGGCAGGTGCCTGTAATCCCAGCTACTGGGGAGGCCGAAGCAAGAGAATCGCTTGAACCCCGGAGGCAGAGGCTGCAGTGAGCCGAGATTGCACCACTGCACTCCAGCCCGGGTGACAGAGTGAGACTCCATCTCAAAAACAAAAACAAAAACAACCAGCGAGGTACCAATTGTCTACACAGCCTGATTTTAATATTTTTTGAAGTATATATGCATTGGGATAGTTCTCTGGGGCCATTGCTAAGACAGAGGATACTCCACTGTGGTCAACAATTTGCCTAATATTTCTATGTCGCAGTTTCTTGCAGGGAGCATAACAGAAGAGCACGGCATTCAGACAGTCCTGGAGTCCTGTGTGCTCTTGGATTAACTGTAAAATGTATTCATTTTATTTGGCTGGGCACAGTGGCTCATGCCTGTAAACCCAGCACTTTGGGAGGCCAAGGCAGGCAGATCACTTAAGTCCAGGAATTTGAGACCATCCTGGGCAACATGGCAAAACCCCACCTCTACAAAAAATACAAAAATTAGCCGGGCACAGTGGCACACGCCTGTAGTCCCAGCTACTTGGGGAGCTGAAGTGGGAGGATCGCTTGAGCCTCGGAGATCAAGGCTGCAGTAAGCCAAGAACGCACCACTGCACTCCAGCCTGGGTGACAAAGTGAGACCCTGTCTCATTTAAAGAAAAATAAAAGTATTCATTTTATTCAATAAACACCATTGGCCATAAATATTATGTGCTCAGAACTAAAAAATGCGAAGGTGTTCCAAATCTATCACATGAAGGCAGACATTTAAACAAATACATGCACTAGTGTTTCAGATGATGGATGGATGATGTACAGTGGGGGCCAAAAACGAGAAAGAGTGCTCATTTCTATTGGGAGATAATGCCTGACCTGAGACTAAATAAACATAGGTTTCCACCAGGAAGTCAAGGAAGAAACGAAGAGCAATCCAGGTAGAAAGAAGGAGCACAGAGAAGGGTGAATCTTCGTGGTAAATTCAGGGCTTAGCAGGCATACTGCCATGATTGGAGCACAAGATAAGGCGGGGATGGGGCTGAAAAGTTAATCTGGAGAACGGAGTGCAGGCAGAACCACGGAGGGCCTTGTGTGCAATGCCAAGGACTCTGGACACTCTGAGCCACTGATTCTTACAAGAATGCACATAGCCTGTGCAGCTTTAAAGACGACAGGTGCCTAGCTCACCCCCAGTAACACTAATTAGTTGGCCCTTGGTGAGATTTGCCATGTTTTATTTTTTTACTCAACCTCTTTGTGTAGGCAGTGAGGGGCCACTTAAGGAATGCAATAAGCAGAGGTGTAGTATCACAGTTTCAATCAGCTACAGTGTGGAGAATGGATTGGAGGTATACAAGATTGAAAGCAAGAGATCCAACTAAAGAGACCATCATGGTGGCCCAAGTGAATAAGGGCAAAAACACAGGCTAGAAAAAATGCAGGTGGAATACAAAGGAGAGGAAGGATATTGAAATGTCAAGTACACAGTCCAGACTTACTATAGAGGCAGGGATGGTGTGAAAAGGTGGGTTGGATCATGGGGTTGAAACTCCCATGATCTCCTGCATCCCTCCTAAATGCATAGGTAAAATAAAAACAGATATTTTCTGTGCTAAAAGAATCACAGGAAAAATCCTCCGCCTTCCCTTCCTCCATCCTCCACACTTTCCAATAACTTGTTGCCTCTAAGTAGTTCTTCTTTCTGAAGTCATAATTAGTGTCTGGGGGCAAAGAAAGGAGACATAGAGGTGGAAAGGAATTAAGAATGACTGCCTTTCCAACACTTCAGGAAAAGTAATACTTACCTCAAGGAGTGAGAAAAAATAAGATAATGTATGGATTGTGTCTGGCACATGGTAGGCTCTCAAAAAATCACTTCCTTTTCCTGGAAGGGAGTGACTGAAGCTCAAGCCCTCCCCTTGTCTGAGCAAAAATTTCTACCCAGCTCTGTTTTCCTCTCAAACATATTTGTAAGTTTTCTAGTGCAAGACTAAAATGACAAGTTTTCACTTTCTTTCTCAGACAAGATTTTTTTTTTTAATCCTATGGAATAAAGTCAGAACTGGATGAAGGATTTTCCCCTTTCTGCTGTGTTCCATCAATTGAGAAGAAACTCTCTTTCCTGATAATCTTCTCTGAAATGTAATATTTTTTTCATCCTTATACTCAATGGGGGAAAAAAAGTACTAGCAGCAACACATCTGAAGATTCCTTGTACCCATCTAAAAGTTAACTCCTCTTTAGTGCTTTGCAAGTAAGCAAAAACACTACACTTCAAAAAAAAAAGAAAGCAAGCAAGCTGCAGAGGACTCTATGAAAGCTGTTCTTTTTATAGAAGTGTGGTCACAAATCAATGCATTGTTAATGAAGAGTTTCCTCTATAAAACTCTAGAGTTATGTGGAGACTCAAGACTTATGACTTCTCGCTGTGGGGAGGTGTGGGCTGAGAGTTTACACAATGGGGGCTTTCAGCCCCATTTACTTCAGAAGAGCTTTGCCCAAGAAGCCTGATGAGAGAATTGCCCTTTTCCCCTCCTTTCCAAAATGTCAGCCCGGATTGTTTCGAGAACTAGGGAGAGTAGTGTACTGATCTAAATCATTGAAATATTCCTTGAAAATTTAAAATTACCAGAAATGCACCGTTTCTTTTTCTTCTGAAAGCACAAACATTAGAAAATACTATATAGCAATTAGGAGCCAGATTGCCTGTATTTGAATCCAGGTCCCAGGTCTGCCCATATAAACTTAGGCTAGTTACTTATCACTTGTACCTCGGTGTTATTGTCTGCAAAATGGGACAGTGTTTGTACCTATCTCATACAGTGGTTGTGAGGATTAAAATGATTTAATAGATGTAAAATGCTTAGAGCAGCACCTGACACGTAGTTTCCTGTTACTCGATACTATTCAGAAGAGGAGAGCTCCAAGCTGGATCCACCTATGAAGCTGCTGGAAACAAGTCTGTTCAATAACAGAGATTGTAAATACTGGACCACAGGCCACACAGACCCACAGGAATGTATAATTAAGCAGGATTTAACTTAAAAAAATTCATTGCCGACATATACAATCCAAGAGAGATACAAATAAGCATTTCTGGCTTCTCTTGAAGATTCAAGAGACCTGGCCATCCTGGACCCAAGTCCTACTGACCACTCTTGGTGGGAGCTGAGTAGCTGCTAACCTCTTTAGGCAGGGCATAAATCTCCAAGTCACCATGCTCCCCATCTGGCCCAGTTCTCTCATTTACTTTACCTTCACAGGTATTTCAGGTTGTGATCTCTATACTAAAGGGATTGGGGCTCAGAAATCACAGCCTCGCCTCTACTCACATCATAATACAGGATCAGCACTGTGAAGTTGGAGGGGTGAACACACCTTGATCTCTGGATGACTGAGAGAGGGGAGGTGAAGAAAAGAGTTACAAGCTGGTTGTATGTGAGACTCAGGTCTTCTCTAATCTCTCCAGTAGAACTTCCATTTTTCTCCTTATAAAACTCAAATACATGACTTAAAAAGTAAACCAGTAACAGCTACAATTTATCTATACCATTTTATATACATTATCTAATGGTATCCTCAGACCTATGATGTAGCAATTATAATCTCCATGTTATATCCCCAGAGAGGCTAAACAGCTTGCCTCAAGTCAGCAGGAAGTGACGGAGCTGGGACTCAAGTGCAGGCCCAGGGTAGCAAAAGGCATCCTTCTACGTAGAATTTCCTCCAAATTCACCATGTCTTCAAAGACCTCTGTGTTCCCCTCGAAACTTCTCGCCTACGGGAATTTCCTCAAACCCATCCTCCCCTGGCAATAGCTCTGACTGTAGAGCTGAAGGTGGTAAGGGAACTAGTGTTTTACGCAAATTGCAAATGCCCTAGGAAACTGATGAGAAAGAATAAAACGGCTGTGAGACCCCCCCAGTGTGCAGAAATTAAGAGGAGAAAAACTCAAAAAGCTTGACCGCATGGAAAAAATTATTCTAATAGTCTTACAAGTCAGAGATGGTAATTTTATTAAATAATTTTTTTAATGGGCAAAGAATGACTAGAAAGAATAAAGAACTCTTGTCTATGCCAGGCCAAATTTGAGGCAGTACCAAAACCTTTACTATTTATTGGCTATCTTAATGGAAGGACAGTATATGGCAACAGATGAGCAATGCCCTTGGCTCTACATCTTACAAGCTTTATGACCTTGAGCAAGGTACTTAACCCATGAAAGCCTGTTCCTTCATCTGTAAAATCAGCATAATACAGTACTGAAATTGAAAGTGTTGAGGATTCTATGGGATATACACAAAGTGTCCAGTATGCTGTCTAGCATACAGTAGGTGCTCTATAAATGCTCATGTTTTCCCACCCTCTTAATTATCCTCAGCGATTTGAAATTGATAGTAATCAGAAGATAAGTGTGTTATTTTGGAACAAAATGTGAGGAAAAGGGAGATAGGAGAAAGTATTTGGGTAGACAATAATTACCGAGGCTTCTCCTTTCTCTTAAACAAAAAAAGTCCCAAAGTGCTATTTTATATGCAGTAGCACTCAAGTAGTACTTCTGGCAAAAAGGGTTGGAATACTGAGTAGGTGTAAATGACATAGCTATTGCCTAGAAATTTAAAGCTTCTGAACTACTACGAATAATGGCAAATATCAAGTGTTTACTATCACCAGACACCATGATATTCATCTTATGTGCATTATTTCATTCAGTACTCACAATCTCAAAGATAACTATTATTATATTGTTTCTATTTTGTAGATGAAACTGAGCCTTAGAGAATTTTGTAGTTTGTCCAATGTAATGGACAACTGAAGCTCATTCATATATATATATATATATATATATATATATATACACACATACATATATATATATATATATATATATAGGCATACAATCTTGTCCAAGCCTCAAATGCAAAACTGCTGCAAATCTGATAAACTGAGGGAGCAACTGATGGATGATAGAGAAATATGGCTTCAATGTAAGTTATAATAAGCTAAATTACCTATTCTAATCTGACCTCCTAAAATTAATCAGGTATCAACTGACCTCACTGTGTTAAATACATAGTAGGCACCTATACTTATTGCTTTGTTTAATAAACTTGTCTCTATCATTAATGTCTTATGATTAAGTCAGAATTTTGTGCCTCGCCTTTACCTAAAATAGGGAAATAATGCCTTCTTCACAAGGAAGCTGTGAGGAAAAGCTATAAATAGCTGTATACACATAGAATTTACAAGTCAACTTTTCTCTGAATTGCATTTATTGTCTCAGCATTTTTTCTGTGAAGTTGAATATCATCTTACTTAACACAAGTGATTTGTCCAAAAGAGGGCTATTTGAAGGCAAAACGACGAGGATCCCAGATCTTTCTTTTTAGACATTGGTTCAGTCAGACAGAAATATCTACTGAGAAAAGCAACTGACAGATTACTGAATAGTCTGGGAAAAATGTTTAACCACCTCAGTTTCTGAACTTGTAAAATATGAGTGATGATAGCGTCCATGTAGAAGTGTGATAAAATTAATTAGTACTTGAAATGCATTTTTTCATGTACTGCCATGTAATAAGCATAACAGATATTATTTTCACACAAAACCCTTCATAATTACTTAAGATTCTTCCAAACCACTGCATTAAGTATGTTATCTCCACAGCTTTCCCAAATAATACTGCATCTCTAATATAACATCAAATGCCCCCAAGGAACTGGCACAATCATTTGCCACATGAGTAAATGACTCTGATGTGGCTGGCCTTGCTTTGGGAATATTCTAATATTTGACTGCTACTTTTAACACTGAAGTTAAGAGACCAAATCATATATTTTCAGTTTCATGAATTTAGCGCATCCTTCAAGCACTTTCTCTGAATACAGCAACGTGTTAAGTGTTGTGACCACAACCAAGATATAGAAGTAGTAGTCCCATATGCTTGAACTTGTATAAACATCCACTCATATACTTACACGACTTGCAACTACTTGCTCACAGATATGGATCCCTCCTGCAATATGGACTTTTTGAGAATATGGCTGCAGTTACTTCTCTGTTTTTACCTTCAACACCCAGAACAATGTTTAGCACATAATTAAGGATCAAAAATGATTGTGGAATAACTCATTTTATAGTCCAGCAGGAGGGATCAATCATGTACACAAATACAGAAATATAATACAAACTGTGGCAATTCCATTACAGGTAGTAAACGCTATACCTCTTTAGAGAGGACAGTCACTTCTCATTAGACTGAAAAAGAGAATTTATAGAGGACAATGTATTTGAATTGGACTTGTGGTACCAGAAGATTTGGGTGGAGATTATAGCTGGAAGCTGTAGCAGGGGGAAAAATGGAAACAAAAAGAAAAAAATTTACTTCAAGGGAAGGTGAACAGGTCTGGAGCAAAGTTTGCATGTAGAGGAGGCATAGACATTAAGAATGAAAGAGGCAGCGAACTATTTGTGGAAGAAACTAAGTCAAGGCAAGGAGTAACAATTTTATTTAATACACAATTGAGAATCCTTAAAGCTTTCAAATAGTAGGGTACTATAAGATTTGTTTAACTGATGATTATTTCAAAAAGTAATGATTCAGGATTTCTGGTTCCAGCCAAGATGGGATAGGCCCATTACAAACTCCATTTTAAGATGGTCTAGCCTCTTAAAATTAACACAAAATTGACATAACACAACAAGCAAGCATGGGAAGACCCTAAACCGTAGAGAGGTGGCGGACTTCCTGAGGAAGCTGGGATTCCCCCAGTGGGGAGCTGAGCCACTACTTGCACTTAGCATTAACAAGGTGGAAAGAGGTGGTGTAAGGCAGTGCAGATGACACTGTTTCCTCCTTCCTCTGGTTTCTGCCAATGGGGAGAAACCCTTCACCCTTCACCTACCATCAATAAGCCCAAATGAAGGGGCACTCCACTTCCCTTCCCTGCTCCACTGGTGTCAGCAGGGAATCAGGACATTGGGTTTCTACACTTACCCTATGACAACAAGTGGTGTGGTGTCACCAGGGCCCAGTTTGTATTTCCTCTTAGGAGCAACAATGTGGTGCAACTTGGTGCTCCACTTTCACCAAGAAGTTATAAGCAGAGCCAAAGGAGAAGCCATCCTTCTACCGTGTTCATCTGCACTGAGGCAGTATAAACATTCCACTTCTGAGGGGGTGCTGTCAGTGAGACCCAATGGTAGACTCAACATGTACAGATCCAGAGTCCCATAATATCCAAAGTGTCAAAGAGAAAATAGTCACTCATCCCAAGAACTAGAAAAATCACAACTTCAGTGAGAAAGGACAATCCACATATGCCAACATCAAGATGAATCAGATGTTTAAAGTATCTGACAAGATATTTAATGCAGCCATAAAGTGCTTCAATTATAAATTCTCTTAAAACAAACAGAAAATTTACAAAATGTCAGTAAATAAATAGAAATGAAGTAATACATGCTACTATATATGGATAAATGTAAAAATATTATGCTAAGTGAAATAAGCCACACACGCACATAAAAACAAAACCTCACATATTATATGATACAATTTATAAGACAGGTCCAGAATAGGCAAATCTACAGAGACAGAAAGTAGGTTAGTAGTTTCTGAGGCTAAAGGTGGCATGGAATGAGGACTGTCTGTCAGTGGGTACAGTTTTCTTTTTGGGGTATTGAAAATGTTCAAATATTAAACGGTGGTGATGCTTCTACAACTCTGCATACATATCAAAAACTACTGAAATGTATACTGTATACGAATTAACTTTATGGTATGTAAACTATATTTCAGTATAATTTAAGTTAATAATCATATTTTATTTAAAAAAGGAATGTCATCAAACTAAAAAGTCCAGTAACTGAAATAATACCTTGCTGCCTGGGTTCAACAGTAGAATGGAAATGACAGAGGAAAGAATCAGCAAATTTGAAGTCAGCTCAACAGAATTTACACGATCTCAATAACAGAGATATAACAGACTGAAAAAAAAATAAACAGGGATAATAACAAAAGATCCATCATTGGAGTCTGAGGAAAGATATGAGAGAGTATTTTAAAAGGTAATGGCTGAACACTTCCCAAATTTTTCAGCTGCTGAAAGAAAAGAATTGTCAACCATGATTATGATATCCAGTGAGGGATGAAGGGGAAACAGAGACATTCTCAGACAAACAAAAACTAATAGAATTTGTTGCCAGTATAACTACTTTTAAAGATCGGCTGAAGGGTTTTCTTCAAAGGAAATGACAGAAAAACAAATCTCAGACAATCAGGAAGGAAGGAAGAACAAAATAAACCCAGATGTATGGATGCATACACTGGACTTCTCATCAGTTTTAAAAATCATCCCTGATCATTAAAACAAAAATTATACAACATCTTATACTAAAGAAAAAGATATTTAAAATAGCGAAAGAAAAGGGATGTAAATGGAATTAAGTTTCCACACGTCAAAGTGGTAAAACATTGATACAAACAGACTGGGGTATATTATGTGTCCATGTTTTAATACCTAGAACAAACACTAAAAATACATATGTATATACACAAAGCAATATACTAAAAACACTATAAATAAATCAAGATGGAATCCTACAAGTTATTCAAGTAACCCACAAGAAGGCAAGAAAAGCAAAATGGATAATGAGAAACTGAGGGAGAAAAACAGATCATGCTCTGATTAAAAAGACAATAAGGAAATAATACAAACAATTTTATGCTCACAAAATTGACAGCCTAGAAAAAAATCACAAACCACAAACTAGATGAAATAGTCAACCTTAATAGTCCTATAACCACTAAAGAAATGGTATTAGTCATTTAAAACCTGAAATAGAAATCTCCAAGCACAGATTTCACTCAAGATTTCCATAAACACACACACAAAAATCCTCATCAAAATATTAACAAATCAAATCCAGCAATGTTTAAAAAGAATTATACACCATGACCAAATGGGATTTATTCCAGGTATGCCAGGCTGCTTCAACATTCAAACATCAAACAATGTAACCCAGCACATAAACACACCAGAGAAAAAAAATAATAATTATGTAAATAAATGCAGAAAAAAACATTTAACAAAATTCGACACCCATTCATGACTAAAACTCTCAGAAAACCAATAGAGGGAAACTTCCTCAACTGATAAAAAACATCTACCGAAACCTACACCTAACATCATATTTAATGGTAAAAGAATGAATGCTTTCCCCCTAAGATTGGAAAAAGGGAACATCACTTTTATCTAGCATAGTACTGTTAAGTTCTGGTCATTGCAAGATGGTAAGAAAAAGAAATAAAAGGCACACAGTTTGAAGGGGAAGAAATAAAACTACACCTATTTTCAAATGACATGATATTGTATGTAGAAAATCCCAAGTAATCTATAAAGAAGTTTAAAAAAAAAACCTCAGAAGACATAAATCAGCAAGGTTGCAAAATACAAAACCAACCACATAGAATCCAATCATTTAATCCAATCATAAAACCAACATTTAAAAAACAGAATCATTTACAATTGCTTCAAAAAATTAAATACTTACGTGTAAGTCCAATAAAACATGTATCATATCTGTGTCATAAAAGTTATAAAATGCGAATGAAATAAAATTAAAGAAGACTTAAATGAAGAGACATTGTGTTCACGGCTAAGAAAACTCAACATAGTAAAGATGTCAATTCTTCTCAAAATGGATTCTATAGGCTTCAATGTAATTCATATATGAAAATGGCAAGGTGTTTTGTAGACACAGACCACCTTATTTCTAAAATTTACAAAGGCACAGACCTAGAATAGTTAATGTAACTTTGAAAAAAAAAGAACCAAGTGGGAGAAACCACTCCACCAGATTTTGTTAAGGCTTACTAAATTGCTACAGTTATCACCACAGTATTGATGGAGGGGCTGACACACACACAAATCAATGGAACAGCTAGAAGACTCTGAAAGAGATTCACACAAATATGTCTAAGTGATTTTTTACAAAGGTGCAAAAGCAATTCACTGAAGGAAGGACAGGCTTCAACAAATGTTACTGGAGCAACTGGACATCCGTAGACAAAAATATAAACCTCAACCTAAACCTTATTATTTTATAAATTAACTAAAAATGAATCACAGAATTAAATGTAAAACTCTAAAATTTTTATGAAAAAAAACAGAAAATCTTCAGAACCCAGGCAGGTCTAGGCAAAAATTTAGACTTGACATCAGATGTACAACCCAAAAAAGGAAAAATTAAATTGCACCTCATCAAAATTTAAAACTTTTGCTTTATGAAAAACTGAAGAGAATGAAAAAGCTATAAACTGGGAGAAAATATTTGCAAACAATATATTCAATAAAGGATTTGTATCTAGAATATGTAAAAACCTCTCAAAACTCAACAGTAAAAAAAAAAGCGTTCTAGAAAATGGGCAAAAGACACAAGCAGATATTTATTGAAGAGGATGTAGAGATGACAAGCACATGAAAAGATGTGCTTAGCCATCAAGGAAGTGTGAATTTAAACCATTATCACAAATTTCACATGTTCTCACTCATAGGAGTCAAAATGAGTTAAAAATTAACACAATTGTTCTCATAAAGATAGAAAGTAGAACGATGATGATCAGAGGAAGGGTGGTAGGTAGTGGGGGAAAGTGGGAATGGTTTAGGTGCAAAAATATAGTTAGAATGAGTAAGATCTAGTATTTGATAGCATAACAGGTTGTCTATAGTCAACCAAAATTTACTGTTATCTTTTTAAATAACTAAAAGAGTAAAATTGGAATGTTCTTAACACAAAGAAATAATAAATGCTTGGGGTGATGGATACCCCAATTATCCCAATGTATCATACATTGTGTGCTTGTATCAAAACATCACATGTACTCCACAAATATATATAACTATTATGTACCAATAATAACTTAATAAAAGTTTTTAAAACCACCATAAGATACGATATCACTACATACCTATCAAAATGGCTACATGTAAATTTTTGATAATATCAAATGCTGTCAAGGATTCAGGGAAACTGGGTCACTCAGATGGCTGAAAGAATTGTAAAATTATATGGCCACCCCGGAAAATAGTATGTCATTTTCTTTCAAAACTAAACATGTACTTCCCACATGCAACCCAGAAACTGCACTCCTGGACATTTATCCCAGAAAAATGAAAACTTATGTTCACACACAAACCTATGCACACGTTTATAGCAGATTTATTCCTGATAGCCAAAAACTAGAAACAACGCAAATATCCTTCATATCATCCAATGGGTAAAATAAACTGTGCTACCTCTTCTGTACCATGGGAAACTACGCGGCAATAAAATGGAATGGATTATTGATACATGCTACAACTTGAATGGATCTCAAAGAAATTATTCTGAGCAAAAAAATTTAAAAAAGCAAAAGCCAGTCCTCATACTGCATTCCACTTATATAGCATTCTCAAAATAACAAAATTACAGAGATGAAGAACAGACAGTGATTGGTAGGAATTAGGGACTTGGGAAGGAGGGTGGTGGCTATGACTATGAAAGGGTAGCATAAGGAATCCTATATCCTGACTGTGGTGTTGGTCACATGAAATGTACATGACATTATTGAAAGCTGAAACCCTAGGAACAGAAATCAGGTCAGTGATTGCTAGAGAGCGGTTGGGGAGAGTGGTTTAATTACAAGGTAAGGAGGGGATTTTTGAGGGCGATGGAAATATTCTGTATCTTGATTGTAGTGGCTGTTACATTCATCATACATCGCACACACATCACTTTAAAATGGTGAATTTTACTGTATGCAAAATACGCCTCAATAAACAACAAAAAAAATCTGTTTGTAAATAAATGAATGTAAATACTCCAAAATGTTAAGAGTGGCATTCCGTAGGTGGGAGTATATTACTTGTTGATTTTTAAATCTTTTTTCAGTATTCTGTATTACTTTTTAAATAAATAAAAACTAATAAAAGTTTTTTAAAAATCTACACGTGTGATAAACCTGTATATAACTAAATGTGCACATACACACGAGTGCATGTACAAGTGTTGAAATCTGAATATGGCTGATAAATTATATCCATGTCAACTTGTGATACTGTACAATAATTATGCAAGATGTTACCATTGGGAGAAATAGGTAAAAGGTATATGACTTCTCTATTATTTCTTACAACTGCATGTAAAAGTATTATTATCTCAAAATAAAAAGTTAAAACAAAGGAATGATCCAGTACACATCAAGAGCTACAATCATGCTCATAACTCGACTTAACAATTTCAATTCAGAAATCAGCATTTATCTACTCAACACCCACATGAGGCACTGTGGTAGGTGATGGAGATTCAGTGGTGAAAAAGGCAAGCATAGAGACTGTCTTCATGAACTTTCACTCTAGGAAATGGGAAAATAGCTCAATGTATGAAGAAGGTCATTAATCTTCAGTCATATGGGTAAGAACTGGAATCAAACTAAATTTAAGAGAAAGATTAAGTCATTTTTGGAATAGCATGTGCCTGTTAAAATAATTGTAAATATTATTTAACAGGATGGAGAAAATCTTGTAACATTAAAGAGAATACTAAGTTTTAAAATGACATACTCGTTAGTATTGATAATTAATGACAACTTATTTTATATGAATAAAATTTTATTGAATTTTAGATAATTAGAAAGAATAAAGAAATGCAAGATAAATGCTTTCTAAACAGCATCTGATAGCATCATCTTTTCAGTGTCATGGTATTTTCACTTCTTTATAAAAAGTATAGACATTCATTTATTTAAATTTTTACAAAGTAAGAACCATCAAATGGAAAAAAAAATAAGTAATGCTAAAGTAAATTCAGCTTTTTATCAATACTGAAATGGTTGGCAATGGTTAGGTTCTGAGTGTAGCCTTCTTGGAAAAACAGTGTTTGCAGCAGCTGTTGGTTTCCATTCATTCACATAACTGAAAAAAATGTCAGGAAGCCACTCCCTGTGAAGACTACGCTTGCAGGAGAAGAGAGCAAAAAGTATGGTGGTAAGAGGGAGTAAGAGAACACATTCAGAAAGAAAAGACACTCTTATTGAGACATGGGATGAGTATCATAAGTAATCTAGGAAACAAATCTGGGAAGAAATTTGTGGGTTGCTTAAGTGTGGTTAAGGCAAGACAGTCACTAATACAGGTATGGCCAGATCTACATAGCACAAAATAAAGTGGGGGAGTTTGTAAATTAATCTGGTGAACCGCAAGGCCAGCCAAGCCAGGTAGTAACCACAAAAGTAATCTCTTTACAGTGATGTAAAATGCATCTGGGCAACACTGCAACCCCTGAGCTGACACAAATGTAGGGTAGACACTTCCAGGAGCACACCAGAAGATAACACCTTTAGTCTCAGTCTTACCTCTTTTGCAAAAAGCATTATTTCGAAAAACAAAACAAAACAAAAAAACGTCTGCCCTCCCTGACAAGTAAGTTAACCTCTATTTGTCAAATAAGGAGAAAGTTACATACCTCAGTACAAAAGGCATCAGGTGCTGCCCTCATTAATAGTAACCTACTGTAATAGCAAGGGAGATCTGAACAACCTTGCTCTGAGAGGCTGCCCAGCAAGGCTACAACCCCTTAGCCCTACCTTCCTGCCCACACAACCTAGCTCGGTCATGATATGCTGGACCTCTATGAGCTCACTAAATACAACCATTGAACACGGTATTATACAACAGTCTTTTCTTTCTTAGCCCAATGCCTCTCATGTATTTTTTAAAAAAAGCCTTTTATAAAAAAATATTTTTCCAGGAAAAAATAAACAGTAATTGCCATGGACCTGTAACAGATCCTAGAATAACACAGACAGGCAAGAATCTGTCAATATAGCAATATTCCACATATGAAATTCATGGTTCAGGAAGAGATAAATAAATAAATATGAAGGGGCTTCTCAAAGACGTTTCCTTTGTCTTCCCCCATTTCTTACTGAATTTTGCTCATGTAAAAAGTTTTGATTATATGATAGAAGAGTCAGCCCTGTTGGGACCAATATTAACCATTTATACCATTAAGCCCTCTATATAACGAGGGAATTGGGAGAGACAGAACATATCACAGGGTTGCTTGTTATTTTCTTAAAGACACCTACCTTTTAAAATAATTTCAATATTTAAACTCCATCTGGCACTTTAGTCTCTTAAAAATTATTAAGTTAGGCATGAAGAACAAGCCCATCTGGGCGGCAGTTTGGATTTTAAGTGCTATTCTGCTCTTATATCTTTTTCCTTGGCTTGGCACATCTTTGAGATCCAGCAGAATCCCAGGACATCTTTGGTGGGGAAGCAAGTCTTCATGATGGAGCATTCCAGTCCATTTTACACATCTTAGTGGCCAAGTAACAGCACTGCCTTCTTCTTTGTGCATTTTACTAATTATAAGGAAGTGTTTCTTTCCCAGCACTCCCCACCCCACCCTCCCCCTTGTATGAGGGCATTCCATTTATTCATTTCTGAACACAACATTTCCTCATGTCCTATACCAAGGACCCGGCCCGACTCTGGGCTGGTACCATGACAGGTACTGCACCAATTCGTTCCAGCGTTGCGTGGCTGATGGTGTAGGAATGAGTGTGTGGAGGCCGAGGCTTCCTACTGACTGAGCCATTGCTCCTGGACATCACCTGTGGTGATGACCCTCTGTTGGCTGTCACTACCAGAGTCTTATGTTGACCCGGGACCAGATGGGTCCCATTAGCATAAATGGATGGTATGTTGGCATTGCCTGAGTGGAAAGAGAAAGACTGGCCCAAGTCACTGAAGTGGTTGACTGACTCTGTGTTTCTATGAACTTTTGGATTGTTGCTCCAGTATCGACTGTTGTAGGTATTGGAAGAGGTTAGTGTGTTGTTGTCCGAGGAGGAAATCTCAGTGTGAAATGCTTTGGCAGAAGAACACTTGGGTGGAAGATCATCCTCTCTGAAAGGAACAAAATAAAGTCGTCATTAGGATTTACTTCAAGTTAATCCTATCCTCCTACCCTGGATTCTTTCTTTTCATGTTAGGGCTTATACATCCAAAAAACAAATCCAGGAGAGACTACTCCATCGTGAAAGCAGGCATGGCAACCCTGGATGGCCTCAGCTTTGGTATCCATTCCCTTTGAGACAACGGTCAAGAAAATCTCTCCTCAGCTTCTCAGTCTCCAACAGTAGAAAAGGAAATCTCAGATCTCTCAGAGAATGTCTCTTCCAATACAACTTTTAAACATATATGTAAATAACATTCACATAAATATGTTTATATATCATATAGTAAATACATAACAAATCTTGCTTTATATATATAGTAAATATTTAGTATCTTGCTTTATATATATAGTATTCATATATAGTAAATATTTATTCACACATAAATATTTACTGTAAGTAGGAAATTAGTCCATGAAGAAATCTACTAAACTAGGTGCCATAAAATAGCTGGGAAATCAAACTATAGGTATGCAGAACTTAAAGAAATAATCAGAGTTGGCCTGATTGTATTACCCTTTGGAGTTTGAGAAATCACCGTGGGGTGCTGATGAGAGGTTTTCCTCAGTAATCTTATCCTGGGGTAGACTCTATCCCTGCATATGGCCCAAACACTTAAGAATTACAACAGTCTAAAAGAAGTCATTTATTTAATTTAAGATGCTAACCAATTCATTTAACATTTATTGGGTACACTTTACAATATGTTTCATGTAAAAAAGACACAAACCCTACAAAGAAACCTATAGTCAATGAGGGTAGTAATCAATGCAAGAATGTTTATGAGTCTGAAAGGTTAGGCAAGGGGCTAAAGACAACTTATGTGAGGAGGTGATGCCTGGCCTAATCTAGAATCAGATCAAGGAATTTAGTAAAGAGATGGATCAAATGAAAAGCATGGTCCAGGAAGAGAGCAGAGGCTTGAGCAAAAGCCCCGAGCAATGGGAAAATGCAGGACAGACTGGAAGGCAAAGTGAGCTGAGAGTGATGAGAGAGAAGATACGCAGGCAAGAATCAGATGTTGTAAGGCTGTGGTATGTCTCACTATGGAGACTGGAGTCATTACAGCATTTTCAATAAAGATATGCCATGATGAAATCTGAGACTGAGCCCGAACCCTCAAATCTCCCCAGTATGACTAGAGTCACTTTTCTTTAAAGATGATGTTGGCATTGTTTTCTTAAGATGTTCATATTCTTGTCTGAACTACCTTTCTGAGCCATAGTGCTGTGGTCTGACTGTGTACAGGCACTGGTATGCTCTTACGGAGCTCTTTCTTGCTTTATGTTCACATCTATTATAAATGTCAATAGTAAACACGTTTTAGACACTACCTTTCCCATTGTGGCAGCCACCTAACCCTGCCTACCCTGGAGACACGGAAGAGAAGGAGAACTCTTCATTTGTATCCTCCTAGTTGGGCACATGCTGGACCTTTCCCTCCTTCATGATCCAGTGAATAAAGCTGAGTAGTACCATGAAGAAAAGTGATATACAAGAAAATACCATTTAGCCACTTTAATAATCTCGGCCATCAGAGTTTTATGATTAGCAGATATATCTTAACTGACACAAATGAATAGAAGTACACAATGGCTATGCAGGACAAATTTTAAAAATCTGACATACAAACCTTATTTCATTAGGAATTTCTTCTTCTTCCTCCTCTTTATTTTTGCTTCTCCAGTAAAAGAATGCCCCTAAAATTAGTGCAATGCAAAAAATGATAATAACTGCACCAGTGCCAATGGCTCCAGCTATTAGTCCAATGTTCCTGGGCTGGGCTGCAAAATATATTTAAGATATATTTAAAGAAAAGAGAAAGAGAGAAATAGCATATACCCATGCAACTGTAATAAGCACATAAGCTTACTAAATAATCTGCTTAAAACGTATAAAACTCTCTAAATAATCTTTCATCTATATAAAGTTAAACCTCAATTAACTTTCTATATTGTCAGTGGCTAGGACTAACACATAGTAGGCTCTGAACATATTTTGAATGAATAAACAATTAAATGACTTGCACATTTTAGGAGAACAATACCCACATTAGGTAACAGACAGCACCAATCTAACTTGCCTGATCTACCCTACATGAATGCTGGAAACTAGGGGATATCCTTCTACCTCAACCCAGCCAGATCACTCCCTTTTGCAACTGGAATTCAAATATCCCAGAATTCTCAACTAAAGAGAAGTTTTCTACACTGCCATTTATAACCTAGACACCCCAAAATTTTGCAGATAAAAGAAACAAGGAAAAAACACAAGAAAGTCTTACTATACTCATAAGATTATTACCATTTTTATAATGTCTATAGCATTATACAATAAGAAACTATCCAACTTTATTGATCCTGAGGAGAAAGATATTTTTTCATAAAGATTATCATATTGCTGAGGCTGGAAAGTATACTAAAACATTTATAAACAATTTTCAGTAATAATTAAAACCAAAACAATTTCTATTTAATCTTCAGATAACCTTAAGACAATTCAGCAGAACCCTTCATTTTCTGGTATAACAAAGGTCTTAGAGTTTCAGACCCATGGTTGACATCAGAATTTCCATATGCTTACGTGAAATAACCTGGAGATCCAGAAGACAGGTGCTGGTTCCAATAGCATTAGAAGCCACGCACTGGTACAAACCTGAAGACAGGGCACTGATGTTCCGGATGGTGACTGTTCCCTGGACCTGGTCTGTCACAAAAATAATAACCGAGTGAGGATTTGGCGGGACTAATAGCAAAACCAAAGAAATCAGCAGAAGACCATAAAAACAGACGAACACTGGAGAGCTATCAATAAATTTCTTTTTTGTGGGGGTAGGGTGAGAAATTATTGGTTCATGAATGTTAAAGACTAAAACTACTATATCACTTTAAAGACCTGGAACTTTGGAGGGCTGTCCTAAATCAGAACAATCTTAAAACTGAATCTGCAGGTAAGCATGTAAAGTCCTAAATGTTAGTAGACTTCCCTGAGGAAATGGTAGCTAATACTTATCCTAGGGAATTTAAGGTAACACCAAATTCTAGTTCTGAGGAACTGCAATAACATAAAGATCATGTTAAACTTATAATAACTTTAACTTCATACCTGATGAAGAAAATATCAAACTTGTGCTCTAAGGTATAGACTGTTACTCCCTAACAACAACAATTACAGTTGTTTGTGTTAGCTCAGATCCTCCAAGAAGCAGACACCAAAACAAGTGTGAGGTTGCCTGGAGGAAATACCAGTAAAGGAAATGTGAGAGGAAGCTGCAGAAGGCAGGGAGAGCCTCAGACTTCGGTGTAGATCTCACCACTCACTGTCAAGGGGACAGGGAAGCAAGGAAGATTGGGTAGGAAGAGTCTCAGGCTGCAACACAGTTTTATGGAAGTGTCCACCAGGCAGATGGGGAGTGCCTGAGCCAAAGTCACCTGTTAAGGGAGTCCCATGCTTTGCAGAAATAGGCCTGCATTAGGCCCTAACCCTAACCCTAACTCCTCATCACTGGCTGGGAGCAGCCCAGGGGAAGCTTGGTCTTGGTGCAAAGCAGTGGTGGATCTACAGGGGAAGCAGCATGGCTTTCAGTCAATTATGTTCCCTACATCAGGAGTTTGAACAACAAATTTTTAAGACCACTGCACTGGTATTGCCAAGAAATGCTTCAATAGTTCACATTTTAGTAATTCATCAACATTAGCATAGTTTGATTATTTATTCCTATAAAATACAAATGACTTACAGGAATAACTTTAAAAAGTTAATAGTTATTAGTATGTTCCAGGCATTGGGTAAGCTTTTATATGTATTATTTCAATCTTTACAATTACCCTGAGGTATTTTTATTATTAATCTCATTGAACAGTCAAGGAGACTGAAGCTTTGGATGTTTAATAAGATTACACAGCTGGTTGTTAGGAAATTCAATTGGATGAAGGGGCTGTCTCACCTCTAAGCTCTAGGCTTCACTGCCCTCCTTATGCAGGAAAGAGAATACATTCTGTCATCTCAACCATTCAAAATAGCTGCAAATTTAGAAGTAAATGGAAAAGCCTCCTAACAGGACAAGTAAAAAAATATTCTGACACAAAGTCCAAGTATGCCTGGGGCAACACCTAGAGCTATCCCCATCCTGGGTTACTTATTTTTACATGGAACTAAGATTTAGTTAACTGGTTTCTGCTGGCAATCATCATCTCTATCTAGATCAAAGGCAGAAGCAGACACGAGGAGTCAGCAAAAGCAGATCTGAGTAAAGTGTGCAGCATTTATTAATTCATTCATTTAATAAATAAATATTTATTGAGCATCTTCCTTTGTGCTTGGTTTTCTGAGGATGGTGATAAAATAATGAACAAGACAGGCCCAGTCCCTTACCCTAATGAGACAAGTATACACACAATTACAATATATGGAATAAGTGCCAGCCAGTGCTAGAGAACAGAGGGTGATAGGGGAGCATACAGGAGGGACATCTAATGAGGGATTGAGAAATCAAATAGACTACAGGGGATGAGAAAATAATTGCTGTCTCAGAAATTGCCAGGCACACAGAAAGGTGCTAAATAAAAGTGATCAATAAATAAAAGAGCTGCCTACTCTTTAGTGTCTGTTGTGTACCACATACACTGCACTAACAGCATTAAATATGCCTCATTTAATGTTCGTAACAAGCTTATGTTCTATATTCCCTACTTTTCAAAGATAAGACAACTCAAAAAAGCTATGAAATTTGTCCAAGATCACAGAGTACACAAGTAGCAGCAATCTATAAAATGAGGTTTGTCCAAGTCCAAAGCTTATACTCACCATACATATACTTGGCACTCTAGTAAGGCATTTAAAACCACATTATTCTAGAGGATGCATCTATAGAATATTTCCTGACCAATAAATGTTCCAATGCTGTTAGTAATATAAACTAAGCGATGTGCCTATCTCCCTCTTCATGTACACATGTACTAATATCATCAACGCAAGAAAACCATAATCTCTGGGCAATCAACCACATAATTTGTGTTCCTGGGGTTTTTGTTGTTGTTGTTGGTAGCGGTGGTGGTGGGTTTTCTGCTAAGCTCTGGAATTCTAAAAATTTGATGAGCTCACACCAAACTGGTAATTTTGTTGACATTTCCAGAGACAATTTGGGAAATTTTAAACAGCTCCTCTATGCAGCATTCTGGCATGTAGAAAGAGGTAAACTGTAAAGACTCTTGCTTTGAAAAGTTATTTTTAAAAGGTGAAGTCTCCCATCCAAGTACTAACCAGACATGTACCCTAAAACTTAAAGTATAATTAAAAAAAATAAATAAATTAATTAATTAAAAAAAAAAACAATAACAATTACAGAAATGTAAAAAAAAAAAAAAAAAAAAAAAGGTGAAGTCAATGTCTTCCTTTTGTCTCTATAGATGCCAATACTATGAGCATGTTTCTGTAAGATAATATTATTAAATGAAGTTGATATACCATGATAGATTTAACTTGGAATATAATCAGGGAAGGAGACAGGTACATTGATAACAGAAGATTAACCAGAACAAAACAGCCCTGTTTATGTAGACAAGGCAAAATAGAGAAGGGAGCAACTCCAGGAAACAGCAGACTGTTTGCAGCCACAAAGCACATAGCCCTTCCCAAAACTAGCAGGCTAATTCTGCCATCTGTCATTTCACTTGGTCTGCTCAGACAGGGAAGTAGTTGTCTGAAATAGAGAATAAATATTTTTTTGAGCTTCTTTTAAAGAATAGGGAAAGTTCAATGGCATGAAACTACATAGTTTGGGGAACTCAAAGGACCTCACACTCCACTGTTTTAGTTCATAGCAACTATGCACTTGGTTCACCAGCTACGTATCTGGCACAGAAGGCCTTTCTGAATTAGAAAAAAACAAATGTTAGTGTACATTTCCAGTTCCATCCTTTCTCCTTAGTTCCAGAATGCTGCCTCTGGCTGCCTAGTAGCTGATGTATCTGCTAAGAGCATGTTCCAGTTAGACAGCCTAAGTTTGAGTCTATTCTACCTACTACTGGTCATATGGTCTTGAGTGTGTTCCCTGTTCTTCATCTATATTTTAGTTTCCTCATCTGTAATATGGAGCTACCAAAGTGCCTACAAATCGTAGATTACTGTGAGGACTAAATGAAAGGTTAGTATAGTATATGGTAATGTTTCCATGTGGGAATTCCTTCCTGGTACTTCTAAGGGAACTGATATATTTTTCCGAATCATAAAAAAATTCAGTCAAGAAATATGAAAAATGTCTAGTGTCTCCCAATGGATATTAATTCCCAATAGATATTGATCTTCAGGATTTGAAGAGTTAGATAAGAATTCTTAAATCATAATTATATATTTTCATATGATTTATATATTTTAAATAATGAGTAACTATAATAAACTGAACATTTCTTATATAAAAGTTTCAGAAGTATTCTGTAGGCTATATAATGGATGTATACTTTATTGTTATTTGAATGAATATGTTACATCAAAATTATATATTTCAATAATATGTAAAAATGATCCTAACCTGAAAAAGATATTTAACTTTTTAAAAATTGTAAATAAAGGGAAATACAAAATAAATGTCAAAAATCTGTGGAAAAACTTAAAGATGACATCACAAATACTTAATATCAAACTCTATTAAAGATAAATTTAAAATATAACATTGGACACAGAAAATTTTATTTCATTTTGTGTTGATGCTGGCTGAATTAAGGCATAGATGGAGAAGGGACAGGGAAAGAACCTGTTCCCATTAATAGAATTTCCAAGGGCACCGTCCAGATGGATGTTAGGATACACCCTGTTTCACAGCAGCTCAGTGCCTTTAGACAATGATAAAAATATTTTGTCTGTTTGCCCTGATTTTGGTTTGGCATTGAAACAGATATTGCTTTTGCCAAATCAGATTTTAAATTCATTTCTGATGTCATGTTAGTATACTGCAGAGCAACACTCTCATCCTCTTCTATTTGTGTTTCTGCCATTCAAGTATTCACAAGGAGCTGAAGCTTATAGCAAATATTGAAACTTGTGAAAATACCAATGAACATTACTCAGCATTATTTGAATGTAGTGTGTATAAATACATTAGTATTTCTTTGCAAGAATGTTTCACCATTAGCAACATACAAGAAGGCCATGACCACACACTTATCACATGGCAAAAGCTACAAGCAAGACCAACTAATTAGATTTTGACTGCTTCTCTCCTACTCACTTCTGTTGACTCTGCTTTTAGGTTTAACTGGACATCAAGATTCTTCTGAATCAGTATATCTCTATGTTGACTGTTGCTCTTTAATTCTCAAAGAATGGCACGTGGTGTTCAAGAAATGTTACCATTATCATTATTTCAATCCCCATATAGAGGTCCCAGGAGACCACTAACTCACTGCTTTCCTCAAGCAAACTTCTACAAATTTCTCTTCTGAGTTAAGATGGTTACTGTTGATTCAGTGCCCCACAACAGGAATCTGAGTTAACTCTAACTCTTCTGAGTTTAAACATCTAATCGAGCCCCATATATTGTAATATTTTCCTCAATCTCTCTTGAATCTTACCCTCCCCCACTGTGCCTTCTCCACCCCTGTCACTAGGGACTTAGTTCAGGTCCTTTTCATTTCTTGATGGGGCTATTAACAAAGCCTTCCATTTATGACTGGCTGCCAATCTTTCAGCCTGATTACTGACACAGTTTCTAAAATGCGTATCTGGTGATATTCTCTTGTTTATAAATGTCAGCACATCTCTACAGTTAAAGATAACATCCAAACTCCTTGCATATTATATAAAGCCTTTCACAATCTGGACTTCACCTTTTCCAGCTCCTCTCTGGTCAAATCCCCATGAACCTTTATGTCAGCTTCACAGATCTTCTCACTAAAAATGTCAAACTTTTACACTTGCAAGATTTTGCAAGCATGGTTCCCTGTATTTATAATACCCACTTTTAACCAGTAAAACTTCTATCCATCATTTAAGAACGTTTTCCTGCTTGGGAATCCTTTTCCCTATAAAGTTCTTCCTGGACTCTTCAGGAACAAGTAATATTTCTATCATTTAAATTTTATAGCACTGCATACATTTTTATAGCATTAACATGTAGTGCTATGATTTTCTCTTTATATCTGTCTCCTCCATTAGGCAGTGAGCTCTAGGATGGAGATATGTTTCCTTGTATTTCTCCACCTGCCCCAACACTCAATTCTGAAGCAGTTGCAGAGTAAGGTGTATGTTTATGTGTGTGTGCACACACACACATATATGTAAAAATGAATGAATATATACACAAATTAATATAGTTATAACTGTTGACATTTAATCTTTTAAAAAAGAGGAAGTACTGAACACTATATGGGGTTTGCTTCTTTATGTCAGAGGGCAAAAAAAAGGGGAGAAAAAACTCAACTTCAGTTAGAATAACATCTTGATGAAGGAGAAATAAGCACTCATTTATTCAGCACTTTTAGTGGGTGAAAATTTTTCTGCTCCCAATGAAAAAAATTATGGAACCACTCTTACTGGGAGGGGAAACAGCAGTGTCAGTTCAAGAAACAGAATCAGGCTGCGTGTGGTGGCTCACACCTATAGTCCCAGCACTTTGGGAGGCCGAGGCATTTGAGACCAGCTTGGTCAACATAGCAAAGCCCCATCAGGACACTAAGGCAGGAAGATAACTTGAGCCCAGGAGTGTGAGGTTACAGTAAGCTGTCATCATGCCACTGCACTCCAGCCTGGATGGGTAACAGAGCAAGACTTTGTCTCTAAAAAATGAGAGAAGAGAGAGAGAGAGAACAAAGAGGAGAGAGAAGAGATAGAAAGTGAGAGACAGGAGAGGAGACACAGAGAGAGAGAGAGAGAAAGAGAGAGAGAGAGAATATCAAGATTCCCGAGTGTTACAACCACGCCAAAAGAATTTTAGTCCTTCCTATCAGTTTTGGGCAAACCTAGTCTCTTCTAGGAGCCTCAGTCTTCTCCCTTGTAACATGAGAGTGGGACCATGGTGATATTTAAGATACTCTCCTGCTACAGCTATGATCTCTAAAGATCTACACAGAGTTCACAGGCAAGCAGGAGAGATAATCATCTCTCTTCACTGTATTAAATTATGAAAGGATGAGGAAAACAGAGGATTTCTTACAAACCATGAAAGAAAAATGTATAATCTAGTTTCAGAAAATGTTAACCATTAATAATGAAAATAAATACACTATACTTTATATTTACCAAGATAAAAGAATGGACAGAAAATGAATTGCCATTATTTGCATATAATTTTTAAAAACACATTTTAAAGTTCTCTGTGCATCTTTAAAGTGTGAAGGTTATTCTCCCCTTTAAGTCAGAAGGGAGGTGTTTTTTTTCTAATTATCCCTCAGCTTTCCCTTCTGAGTTCAAGTTTTACTGACCATTGTGAGAAATAACTGTGCTTATCTCCATCCTTGGTTGCCAAGAAGCTGCAGGACTTGGAGAGTGGGTGTCATTCCAGGAAGGAATTCCACTCCATGGCTTGATATGCAGCTCCTGTGAGCTAGCTCCAGCCCTGGATTTTCAACTGCTGCAGGACAAATCCCGTGTTGCCTCACATCTCCAATCATCTCACTCACCAGTACAGGGCCCAGCCGCCCGACCACACTCACTGTATGGACAATCATCCCTTTCCTGTTTTGCTCATCCCTTCATCTTCCCAAAACCTTTAGAGCTGTTGGCAGAAACAAATAGAAAACATAACCTACAGCTTTAGAGAAACTATAGAACAATCCAGGTGAAGCGTTCACATGAGGAAAACAGGAAAGGAATGTCACCATGAAGAAAAGTTAACTACACAACAAACAGGATTAGCATACAAAGAGCATAAAGTTATGTGAAGGTCACTATAAAATTAGTATGCTTAAAATTATTAAACATATACAGAATAGTCACCATAATAAAAGAGGATGATGCCATGAAGAGACAAAAGCAACACAGAAATAGCCAGGTGCTGTGGCTCACATCTGTAATCCCAGCTACTCGGGAGGCTGAGGTAGGAGGATTGCTTAAGGGCCAGGAGTTTGAAGTTGCAGTGACCAGTGATTGTGCCACTGCACTGCAGCCTGGATGACAGAACGAGACTCCATCTCTTAAAAAAAGGAAAGAAAAGAAGAAAATAAATTCCAAAACTCAGTGGATAAGCTGAACAGCCATCAGAGTAGAAGAGAGAACAGGTGATCTGGAAAAATAAAAAACAAAAACAAAAAAAAAACCAGAATGCCACACAGAAAGGTAAAGAAGGTAAAGACATTTACGGATAAGCAAAGGATTAAAAAAACACGGTTTATAGAATTAAAAGACTAAACCAAGAGCTAACAGGAAACAATAAAGAAAGAAGAGAAAAGGCTATATTCAAAAATATAAGGACAGAGATTTTTCCAGAAGTGACACAAAATACAATCTCTCAATTTAAGAAGCACCACAAGCCCATAGCAGGATTAATAAAAATTAACACATACCTAAAATATATTCTAGGATCTACAGAACACCAAGTACAAAACAACTGCAAAAAGCAAAGGAAGGAAAATGCAATTGCCTACAGACTACCAGCAGATTTCTCAACAGAAACAAGAAAGGTGGGAAGAAAATGAAACATTTTCAAATTCTTGAGAAACAATAACTGATAACCTAGCATTTATACTCACTAAACTGTATTAAAGAGTGTAGGGAAAAAAGATATTTTCGAAAAACAAACATGAGAACAACTTAACACTCATAGATCATCAATGTAATACCTACTGAAGGGTGTGTGTACTTCAGTATAAGAAAATGGAACACAGAAAAAATGACTGTGATGAAAGAAGCAATGGAGCAAAAAAACTGGCAAACTTTTGGGTAAATCTAAATAAAACTGAAATGTATATGTAAACGATGATGAAAATGGGGATGATTAATAAGGAGAAAAGTTAAAAATAAGGTGGAACAAATATACTAAAGCCAAGAAAATAACTAAAATGCAGACAATAAAAACACAGAAATTAAACATATCAGACAGAAGCTGAGAGTTATGGTGGACAGAATGAAAACGTCCAAAAAATGGCTAATAGGAGAGAAGAGAAAGAATTGATGAGACGAAATATTCACAAGGATTAGGGAAAATGGAAGAAAGACAGCTTTCTATGGTCCTATTATTTGGATAGAGAGTAGAGTTTTTTTTACTTCTAGACTACATTAAATCAAGTATGCATTTGAGAACTTTAAGAATAAGCACTAAGAGAAATACACTTATAACTTTGAAAGTAGAGGAGAAAAAATATTATAAAGAATATTCAAATAATCAGTAGAAGATATGGGAAGGGGGGCATAAAGAAAAAAGCTTAATAAATAGAAAACCTCCAATAAAATATTAGACATTGAACCATACCCATAATCAATGATTTCAGAGGACAGAAGCTCTCAGATTACAGATTGAAAACCCAACTAAATCCAGATATATGTTGTTTATAAGCAATACACCTAAAACATAAAGCATGGAGAACTGAATGCCAATGAACCATATAATAGAAACGTACCAACAAGAATTGACCAAAGAAAGCCACTGCATCTTTTAATTTTAATAATTAAAAATAACACAAAAAGCTTATTAAACATAGAGAACGAAATATAACAAGCTTGTAAGCATCTAATGACACAGACTCAAGATGGGTAAAGAAAATTGGCATAATTGTAAGAACAAATTGACAAATCCACAGTCTTACAGTGTGATTTTTAAACACATATTTCTCATAATAACATAGCTGAAGCATGTAAAATATTGCTAAAGATATAGCATATTGAATAATACAATTATAATGCTTCCTATGCAATGCATGTACAAATACCCTAACACATGCAATATAATGGCTCTTAAATTCTCCACCTTGCTGGCTGCACTCCAAACACACTGGCCTCTTTGATATTCATCAAGTACATGGGCACATGCCTGCCTCAAAGCCTTCATATGTCCATTCCTCCACCTGGAATGCTCTCCAGTCCCCATATTCACATGGCTCATTCCTTATCTTTAAATATTTGTTAGAATATAATGAGGCTTACCCTAAGCACCTTACTCAAAATTGCTGCTCCTCATCCCCTAACTAATCTGTCTTACTCTGATCTAATTTTTCCCCACAGAACTTTTCACCTTGTAACAAATTCTGCAATTTACTGATTATATTCCATCTCCACCCATTAGAATGTAAGCTCTACAAAGGGAAGAGTATCTATCCTGTTCAGCAATGTATCTTCAGCACCTAGAACAGTTTCTGGCACCTGATAGGTGCTTAACAAACATCGGCGGGAGGGAGGAAGGAAATTTATGCAAGTTACAAAAGGTTAGATAAAATCAAAATCTGAGTTTAGCAAGATAGATTTTAAAAATAGAGGAAAGGCACATATAAACAGTATTAGGAATGAAAAGGAGAGTAAATACAGAGTTTAAAACTTCGTAAGAGAATAATGACGGTAATTTAAATATTAATATTTAGTAGGGACTTACACATGCCAGCTGCTGTTCTGCACATCTTACATGCTAATTCATTCAATCTTTATCCAACCATAAGTTAGTCATGATGATTGTCTCCATTTTACATATAAGAAAATTAAGACACAAGGGCACATACCCAGTGATTCCTGGATTCAGGGTTCAAAACTATGTCCACTGTCTCCAGAACTTACACTCTTACATACATTATTCTGTTTTTGTATAGAGAATTCTATGAACATCTTGATGGTGATATGTATAACTTGGACAAAAAAGACATTTTCCAGAAAAATAGGGTAGAGAAAATCTGTACCATTAGAGAAATTAAATCAGTAGTCAAAAATCTACCAAAAAACATAAGAGCAAGGCAAACTTTCATAGGCAAATTCTATAGAATCATCATGATGCCCAAGTTATTCATACTATTTCAAAGAATAGAAAAAAGGAAAAGCTGCCAAACTCATAAAATTATTTAGTATTATATGATACTAAAATTGAACCAGGACAATAGACGACAGAAAAAAAAACCCATAGGCCATTCTCACTGGTGATCACTGATGCAAATATTTTATTATAATATTGGCAAACCCAATGGAACAATTTATTTTTAAAAATCACAAAGGGACTTTATTCCATAAACTCAGGGATGTTTTAGCAATAGAAAACGTTAAATGTAACTTATTTATTGAAATTTGGTCCCAGATAATTATTTGTTGCGAGGGCTTTCCTTGTGCATTATACAATTGTTTTTCTTTCTTCCCCAGCTTTATTGAAGCACAATTGACTTAACAAAAATTGTATATATTTATGGTATATATTTTGATATACATATATACTGTGAAAAGATTACCACAACCAATCTAATTAACATGTCAATCACATCACATAACTACCTTTGTGTGTGTGTGTGTGTGGCTGGGAACAGTTAAGATCTCCTCTCAGCAAATTTCTAGCATACAATACAGTAATGCTAAATATAGTCACCATACTGTACATTAGATCTCCAGGATTTATTCATCCTGAATAACTGTAACTTTGTACCCTTTAACCCACATCTCCCCATTTCCCCCACTCCCCAGCCCATAGAAACCACCATTTTATTCTCTGTTTCTACCAGTTCAACTATTTTAGACTCCTCATTGTCTATCTGTTTAGGCTGCTATAACAAAACACCATAAACTGGGTATTTTATAAGCAACAGAAATTTATTTCTCATAGTTCTGGAAGGCTGGGAGCTCCAAGATTAAGACCCCAGCAGATTCAGTGTCTGGTAAGAGCCCATTTCCTGGTTTCCAGATGATGATGTCTTCTTGCTGTGCCCTTTCAGGACAGTTCTTTGGGTGGTCTGGGACCAACTCAGTTCTTCCCACTTTCTTGCTTGCTGTTCTCAAGAATAACTATAGAACATGCTGGGAATGCAACATCCTGAGTTAAGAAGGAACTGACTGGAACACCTCAGACTCTGTTCCAGACCCTCCTAGAAACAGGATGTCCTTCAACACTTTAGTGCAGTGACACTCAGTTATAAAACTCAGAGTGAGCTGCTTTCCGGGTTCTCTCAGCTGACATGCAAGTGGACATGTGCAGAAGAGACTCTATCTGTTCCAGGAAGCTCTTCTGAGCCTTGGAGAACTGGCTTTCAATGAATGCTAGGCTTCTGTTGTCCTTTGCTGCCTATTAAATAATAAATCCACTTCATGAAACTTGTTTTGTGTATGAATGCTCTGTCTCACCAGACTCGGGCAAGTAACCAGTGCACAGTAAACTTGCTTCACAGTCCTTACTTGGTGAAAGGAACTAGTTAGTGCGCTGAGTCTCTTTTATAAGGTTGAAGACATCATGCCTTTTTACCACTAAGTACTTTAGTGAATACTTCCTAAGAAGACACATTTTATGTAATGACAGTACATGTATCAAAGTCGAGAAATTTAACTCTGATCTAATAGTATTAGCTAATCTATAGTTTATATTCAGTTTCATCAATTATCTCAACCATGTCCTTTATAGCTATTTCTTTTCCTGTTCAGATTCTAAGCCAAGATTCTTCATTACATCTAGTCATCTTAACCCACTTATGCCCAGTGTTCCATTATTGGAACGCTAAGCATGTGGGAGTTATTTACATCCTACTGCTCAAGGTCATCGCCAAGGTCTGATTGCAAAAAAAAAAATTGCAACCTCAGGGTTAACTCCCTAGTCTTTTTCAATTTGAACAGTTTTGCCTTCACATTTGTTTGTCTGAGGTTTCCTCATGATGAGATTTAGGTTATGTGTTTTTGACAGCAATATCACAGAAATGATGTGTCCTTCTCAGTACATATATTAGGAGGTACGTGATAGCAGTTTGTCACAATATTGGTGAAGTTTACTTTGATCACTTGGTTAAAATGGTATCCAACAGGTCTCTCCCTTACGAAGTTACTTTTTTGTCATTAATAAGCAATTTGTGGGGACATACTTTGTAACTAAATAGCTTGCTTCCCATCAAACTTTTGCTGTTTTCACCTCAATGATGATTTTCTAACTCCATGATTCCTTGTATACACATTAGTTGGCATCATACTGTGAAAAAAAACAGCTTGCCCTTTGACCCCATTTATTTATCGTAGGGATTTGGTGATTCTTATTTTATTCTATGGACTATATATTTAATGTTTGAATTGTCCTAGATTTGGCCAGAGCGAGTTCCCTCAAGCTAGTCTCTACATATAAGAGAAATTCTAATCTCAAAATATTATTCCCCTGTCACCAATCAGACTTCCGGGATTCACTTTCCTGGTGTCAAATATTCTTTTTTCAGAAAATGCATCATGAGTTTATATTAATAATTGTAAACATAATTAGTAAAGTAAATCTTCTGAAAAAATCTGAATTATTTTGGGGCAATATTCTATTTTGAGATCAACTTTATTAATATGGATATCAAGAGATAAATTTAGATTAAAAATATTACCATTTAATGTACATGATTAATAGATATGGTTATCCAAAGTAACTTTGATAATCAATCCAGAGTTTATAAAAGACAAAGTTTTCATCCTTGTCATTCAAGTTCACTTTTATACCTAAAGTTGCAAAGAGTATTCAAGTTGAAAAAAGGATATGATATCAAGAAATCTGACTGATATACACTCATCCAGAAATAAAGAGGTTATGGAAGGCTCTTTCTACAGCTATTTCTCAACTTACATACAAATAACCACTGTCAATTGTTCATTTAAAATTCCAAACTCCAACCAATATTTCACAGAGATATTATAAATAAAAAAAGAAAATACTGCCACAGAGGACCTTGAGGATGATACCCCTTTATTTTTGTTTAAAAAAAAGCAACAAGGGCCCAGAGAAGTGAACTGTTACAGAAACAGTGGAAAATCTAAAATTTGAATATAGTTTTCAGTATGTCAAGACAAGGGCTATTTTAATCATGTCACTTACAATGGTGAGATTGACAAATCATTCCACAAAAGCAGCTATTTAGCCAACAATGTGGCTGAAACATTTAGCAATGAACAACAGTATTGCAGGAATCACTCTTAAAGTAATAAAAGTTATTATGTTGAAAAGAAGTTTTTTTTAATGATGAATTTGAGGCTAGGTTAATTAAAAGACTATTGTAAGGTCCATCAATATTTGCTGGGATTACTAGCGGAAATTTATAGGCTCTTAAGAGGCTTGTGGCGCTGGCTCTTTAATGTGAATAATTTTACTACAACTTAGGACTTTCCTTTTCCATGACAGGCGTGGACTGTCAATATGATTCAGACTTACAAGGCATAATTAAGGTTGTTTGTGGCCTCTCCATTAACTGCCAACACTTTATGGTTAACTTTCAGATTTGTAAATCTACCCTGAGAATACTACAAGAAACATTTTCTGTATTAGAGATGATGTAATACTCGAAGCTGCTAAATTTCATTTTCTTGAACGAGAGTATTTTATAATAAAATTCTATATCTTCCCCTCATTTTATTTGACAAAATCTCTTCAATTTTTAAAGGATGTCCTATTTAAAACTAAATTTAAGCAGCTGGGTTTACACGTAGAAATCATCCATGACCCTCAGTCTTCCTCCATTATTACCTGTTTGGTGTGACCAATTTCTGGATCTCCTGTGACCTGAGGCCTTTTCCTTTACTCTTTCTTATCTTCCTCCTCTAACCAGATTTGAGGCTGAAAACAGGAGGATCAACCCTCCTGACACTATGCTCACGTTTCTCCTAGTAAAATAGGCAGCTCTACCTCAAGCAGGAAGTGTATTCTCAGATATAAATTTCAAGGATTGTCTTACAGTTAACACAAAGAAGCTATCATTTAGGTGCTTTAAATCTTCACCTGAATGGGAACAGTTTCCATATATAGTTACCACTGGATGAAATACATTTCATAAAGGCAATATAGAGAAGAGAGAGAAAATGTTTTATTCACTTTAAATTTGAAAACACAAAATGATCCAGAAAGCTTTTTCAGCAGTTATAGGGTGTTATTTTTCAAAACCTATTAAAGTTAATTACTTTTTGAATATTACAATTGTCCATGATAACTAATAAAATGGGTAAAGCAGCACTGTACATACCCTGAGTAGCTGTTGGAGGTAGTTTGAGGGTATTGTCTAACTTCTCCCAAAGGTAAGTTGGTCGAGGAATGCCTTCCTCTGAGCTACAGAGCAGGATGACATCGCTGCCAATATCCTGGGATCCTTGGATTTGGCAGTGTGGGGCAGAAGGGGGAACTATAACAGGAAGAGTAAGCAATAAAGTACACATTTTACTGTGAGCCATGTGATGATGGAGGAGACATCAACATTCAGTACACTGGACCCTTAGATTACACTGTTTTGGGAACATATACCAGGAGACAGACTCACCGCCTGAACCCAGAGGAGGCATGTACCAATTCACGAGGCTTAGGCACAGGAGCAGGCCTGCAGCTTTGGTAAGCAGGGGGCAAATATGTACAAAGGGGCTTCACTCTTTGATTATAGTTCCAAGGTATCTTAAGATCTTCCTTTCACTCTGCTTCCTCTAAAGAAGAATTCTTAAGATCCATTGTATCAACATGTTGCTTTTAAAAACATTGCTGAAAGAAGCCACTTTTCAAGATTTCAGGGAAAAACAACCATTATCCTGCCCTGGCGAAAACCACTTTAACAAGGCCCTTTGTTACTTTACAAACAAAAACTGGACAGACCCACTTTATACCAAATTCTGCTTTATGGTGGGGAAAGTTAAACTAAGGTTCAGGTAAAAGCAGAGTGGATAATAATGTAGTGGACATTTCACAATCATTAAGACAGGACACAAAAAACATGGAACAAAAATTACCAAAAAGAACACTAAAGGAAGAAGGTGGTGATATATAGTAACAAGGAAAAAAAACAAAACAAAACCATAAACTAAGCCCATGGCTTGAAGTTTCATGCTGGGGAATACAGATGGTAGAGTTTAAGTCCAATTTATGATTTATTTGTAATGCTAATGACTTTTCAGTAAATATGTTCACCCTTTCCCAAATGAATAAATGAATGAATGAAAAAATGAATGCAGAGTATACACAGGAATCAGGAAAAAAAAAAGAGTGGGTAGGGGAAGAGAGAACAATAAAAGGGTATAGGTAGGAAGAGTAAAAATCTTAGAGAATCCTAACTACTGCGGTGGGGCAAACTAATCTTTGGTTGCCTTTGTCATTGCCACTGTGATGCCAGGAAGAGAAACCCAAAATAATTCTTTGGAGGTAGCATTAATTATAAAATAAATTAAGGTCTTTTTATCTTCTTTTTAAAAATGATGCTGAGAAGTTAAGTCTGGACAAACAAAAAAGAAATAAGGTTGGATAATATGGGAAGCCAGTCACCTAACTTACAGGTCTAAGTATCAGAATATTTAATTCCATTAGTACACTATACTCGGTACTCAGAGTATTTTATAATCTATACAATTTTTAATATAATACAATGAATATGGTTTTGAGAATAGAAATCCCCGACTTGGTCATCAGTTTTTTTATTCTGTTTGAAGGCTGGGAGAAAAAGGCACCAAAGGCCGAGGGAAAATGACAAGAATTCCCAACACCTGTATTCTTAAGTGACTCAACAACAACGAAGGAAAAAGAAAGCGGGGGTGGAGTTTGACAAGGACTGCGGGAGTAGATTCTGAGACTTGAGTAGGATGGAGGAGAATCAAGAACATCAACCTTCTCAAAACGTCTTCCATCTCCCCAGATGAACTGAGTTTAGCCACCTCTACCACAAGTATTCATTTAGAAAGCAGTATTTTATATTAGAGACAGAAGAATTGAAAAATAAAACATGCTTATAATGGATATTAGTGTGAGACAGTCTAACAACATGGTGTAATGGAAAGAGCGCTGGTTTGAGTAAGGAGATCTAAATTTTAATCTAAACGTTGTTGTTTATTTTCTATGCAATCTGGGGGAAAAAAAAAACCTAAATCTATTTGGTCTCAGTATTAAGGTGATAATATGATTTATTCTTCAAACAAGGATACTTGTGGGAGTAAAAGGAGGTATTATTACAATTATGCCAGGACAACACGTGCAAGCCAAGAACTGTGGTGATCCTACTCAGTGTTACACAGATATGAAGTAATAGTATTATTCTCACACATGCTAAAACTTCTGCTCTGTACTAAAATAAGTCATTCTTGATTTAATTTGCTCTCAACAATAAGTTCTGTCCTGTAGAAGCTTAAGAAAAGTGAGAGACCACTTCTGATGGTATTTGATACCATCTTTCTTCACCTTCAGAAGAAAGTTATTAAATAAGTAAGTTTTAGAGACCGCCGGAAATGAAGAAAGGAGGGGGAGACTATCTGTAAGAAGCATGTAGAAGCAGAGAAGAGATGGAACTGAGAGAAGACAGAAAAAGAACATAAGCAGACTGAAGGTGTAGAAACAAGGGCAGAAGCAAGTATGCTTGAGAGTAGCTTCATAAGTAAAGCCCAAACAGCCAAGGACTCTTGTGTCACTCACCTAACACTGTGAGACCGGTGACCCCAATGTTCCTGCCCCCTATGTCTGGAAGGTTGTTGACCAGGCACTGGTAGGTGCCAGTATCTGATAACTGAGTGTTATTAATGAAGATAGAGACATTGGTAGCTGGCATGGTGCCTGTAAATCCTACCCTACCGTGGAACCGGGGGGCACCATCAAACATCTGTCCACCCTGATACAGGATGACCTGGAAAAGAAAGCAAAATAAATAAACTGGCCACTCTATCCTCTCCTAGACACAAAACAATAACTATTTGGTAGACAGTACCAAATGCTGCACCAAACATTGGAAAATTTTATTTCTAATATGATAATTATCATCAACTTTTTTTTTTACAGTATTTGTTCATAGGTATCTTGGAGTTTTAAATTCTCACATAACAAATTAGAATAATATTTTTTCCTTACCTAACACATCAGAACATAAAAAAAGTCTTTGCTGCTGCCCACCCTACTATCAGTTCATAAATATTCTTACCAGTTCAAAAAACTGATTCCAAAACAAAAATTAAAAAATATTAGCACTGCCATTCTCATGCTTATTAGGTCACACAATGATAGATCATAGGTACAGACTGAATGTAAATAAATGTCACAGAAGGGAAGCAGAGTTACAAGTCCATGATTACTGTTCTTATGTCAGCCTCTACTATCAAAGTTAAGTCTTCATGGAAGACTTAGAATGACATAACAAAAAGCCCTTTGGGCTGCGAGTGAGGGACTCAGTTCTATTCAAGCTCTACCTGTAAATGTGTTTAGTAACTCTACTCAAGCTCTTTCTTTACTTATTTAACTCCATCCTTGATTCCTAAAATAATAAGTTTGAACAAAATGATCTTGAAGGCAGAGTCTAACTACAAAAATTCTATGAAGAAACAAAAGAAGCTTCTATTTAATTTCATATCAGAAAATTTAGCTTATCAAGTATTTTGAGGTAATAATAATCTTACTGAAGGAGAAAAGCTCCATTAACATTGTAAATAAAGGTGTAATCATTATCACAATTCATTAACTTCCTGAGCATTATTTTCTGCAGTGAGTTCTACAAATTATGTGTCTTTTTCCTGTAATTGATACAGCTTACTGGGGAGTAGCTTCCATTTTCATGTACATTCTTTCATGTACACATTCTATTAATAATTTATATGAGACTCTTTGAGCTCGCTAACATGGCTAGTCATGTTTTACTTTAAAATACTAGTGAAATTAACTTAAAAAAAATCAAGTACTATAACCTAATGTTACTTCCTTACTATTATCACTATCTTTTAAAAGTATGCTCTCAACAATCTGTGATGGTGCCAGTCCCTTCTGGTCAAAATTGCCTATTAGCAATGTTGTTGATAAAATTACAGGCTCCTACATAAAACTCTCAGAAGGATATTCTTAACATCCGTTACCTTTTTAAAAAGAGGATAGCCTCTTCTGATAAGTGACTGATAGGGCAGAGGAGTAGGCCTTAAAAGAGTACACGCACATTGACAATGCCACCTTATTCTCGAAACCAAAGATGTACTCATGATGCTTCCCTACCAACCTCCTCTGAAAAGATTAACCTTTTAGAGGTAGCACAGGATGCAACAGAAATACCTGTTCAGGTTGGTTGGCATTGGAGAGAGGAGTGACCATCCAAATGACATTGAGGTTAATGAGGGCAGCGCTGGTAGTGAAAGTGCAGGGCAGGACTGCTGTCTGACCCCGGGCCACCTGGATACTCCCAGGGCTCTCTGACACTTCCAGGGATGCTGCGACACCTACAGAAGAAGGAACAGGGAGGTTATATGCTCGCCCTTTCCCGACAGTCCAAACTCCTTCAGGAAGGTTTGCGTGTTTTATGTTATCACATTATTATTGATTATGCGAACAGACTGACATGATAGTCTTACTAAACAACTGCTGACCAGTCACTGAGTCAAAATAATAAAAATGGTTCATCCCTTTACCTCCTGAAAACTACAATAGAAAAATATTAGAAGCTCTTTACTATCTTTTGGAAGATGCTATCTGATATGTGGCCAGATTCAAATACGACACAGATGAATTCAACTGATGGGGTTTGATGAAAGATTAAAAATAAACTGAATTTTCAAAGTGTTGTTACATAAGCACACTGCAAAATTAAATGCTTACATATAAATCTAACAAATCACATAAATCTAACAAAATATGTACAGCACCCATACAAGAAGAGTATACAATGCTAATAAAAGAAATCAGTAAGACTAAATAAATGCAGAGATATGTAACGTTCATGAACTGGGAGAGTCAATCTTAAGATGCCAATTGTCCCTAAATTGATCTATAGATTCAGAGCTAGCCCAGTCAAAATCCCAGTAGTCTTTTTGCAAATGTTGACAAATTCTAAAAAATATAGAAAGACAAAGAACTAGAATAGCCAAAAGAATACTGAAAAATAAGAACAAAGATGAAGAATTCACACTACCCAATTTTAAAACTTGCTATATAGCTGTAGTAGGACAGTATGGTACTAGCTTTTTAAGGATAGACATATAGATAAATGTCACAGGGTTGAGAGTACTGAAATAAATCTTTATATTTATGGTCAAATGCTTCTGAATAAAGGTACAAGACAACTACATGGGGCAAAAATAGTCTTTTCAACAAATGGTGCTGGGATAATTTGATAGTAATATGCCAAAATTTAAATATTCTGAATACAAAATCAACAGAAAATGATCACAGACCTAAATAAAAATCAACAGAAAATGTTCATAAACCTAAATCATCATAACATACAAGTAGTCAGCAATTTCGTTTACTAGGAATCTACTCAAGTAAAATGAAAATGTATGTCCACACAACGACTTGTCCATGAATGTTCATAACAGCATTATTTATATCATGTCCTGAAAAGGAAATAATACAAATATCCATCAACTGGTGAATGGACAAACAAAATGTGATCTATCCATACAACAGAATACTGTTCAGAAACAAAAACCATCAAAGTACTGATACATCTTACAACATGCACGAGCCTCCCAAAACATATTTCTCAAAGAAGCCAGATGCAAAACACTGTATTCCACACATATAAAATGTCTAGAAAAGGCAAATCTATAGAGACAGAAAATAGATTAGTACCACCCGGGGATACACAGGATGGCATAGGGACTTGTAAATAGACTTACTGGGACTTTTTAGTGATGGAAAACTAGGTTCCTGTGATGGTTGTACAACTCTGCAAGCTTAAAAGTCACTGATTTTTTTTTTTTTTTTTTTTTGAGACAGTCTCGCTCTGTTGCCAGGCTGGAGTGCAGTGGCACGATCTCGGCTCACTGCAAGCTCTGCCTCCCAGGTTCATGCCATTCTCCTGCCTCAGCCTCCCAAGTAGATGGGACTACAGGCGCCCACCACCATGCCCAGCTAATTTTTTTGTATTTTTAGTAGAGACGGGGTTTCACCGTGTTAGCCAGGGTGATCTCGATCTCCTGACCTCGTGATCTGGCCGCCTTGGCCTCCCAAAGTGGTGGGATTACAGGCGTGAGCCACCGCACCCAGCCAAAAGTCACTGAATTTTATACTTCAAAGGAGTAATTTTATGGACTATAAATTATATGTCAACAACACTTAAAATTCTAAAAAAGAAAACTGATTCACCAGAGCCAACTCATGGGAAGTCAAAATAACTGTTATCTCTTCTGCAAAGCCTCCTCCCTGGGATGATGAAACAGTATGGAAATAACAGTAGATCAAAATAGGCCATGGAGACCCTACAAAGAAGTTATTTTAGATCATGAAAAATACATTCAGTCTATGACAGTATCTCAAACTGTTTTACTTTGAAGTGATAGTATCTCAATTCTCCCAAAAAAGTAACAGAATAACATACTGTTATGATTACAATTAGTTTAAAAAATAAACATGCATAACACCTTCCCTGTACAGAACGTCATATTCTTCACGTATAGTCTGATGATGTTCTCAGGAGTTAAATTTGCAGAATAAAATGTTTCATAAACTGTGATAGAACATAAAGCATTTGACGACATCAGGAAAAGTTTCTAAGATAAATAACATTAGGGGAAGTCTCTAAATTTTAAAAAAGAAATTGAAAGAACCTCAGCAATTAGTGACAGAAAGGGAAGGTTACTTGATCATGGAGCAGGCAATGAACAGAATGAGTTATCTCATAAGGTAGAAGTGGGTTAGAGAATCTATTTGTTATAGTGATATGATAAATTTAAAATAAATGCTGATAGAGATGTTTTTAAGAATAAGTGTGGAAGCCAAACTGGTGCCGAACCTCCATCACTGCCTTCTTCAGACAATACTCCAAGGAAGAGGTAAAGGAAATATAATGCCAACTTAAACTATACGGGATTGTAAGTAGCCTCCACCAGCAATTCACTAATTTCAAGCTTAACTCAAACAATCTTTGATACAAATTTTTTAAAATGACCAATATGAACTAAGAATGAAAGAGAAAGAGAAAGCAACTGCAACAGGGTGAGCAGAGGACAAGGAGCTGTGCGGGACAGGGCTGGAAGCCAGGGAGGCAACAGGACGGCTGGCACAGAGCAAGCCTCTGGGGCAGCAGAAGTTGTGAAAGGCCAACTTCACTTACTTCATGTTTTTACATAAGGTCAACCCTAAAATCTCACATTCTGAAATAGCTGAAGAAGAAATATTCTAGATGAGCTGCTTTCAGAACTTGCAAAGGTGTAGGTTTGAAGCTGTACAAATCGGGTTTAAAATGTGGTACTTTCATCTATTTAGCTGCATGTCCCCAAACAAGTAACTTAATCTCTGAGTCTGCTGCTTCATCTGTAAAACAGAGCTAAATATTATCATCACATCATACAAGGGGTATGATGAGGGCAGTACCAGACGCTGAGGATGACTACCACCACCACTACTATTGCTAGCTAATATTTAGGTCACACTGACTATACCAAGTCCACATTAAGCTCTCTCTACATATAATATGTATTTTATATATATATATATACACACACACACACACACACACACACATATGTATACACAAACTCATTTAATCCTATAAGGTACTTACTGACATTATTTTCATTTTACAGAATAATAGAAAAACAGAGAATTAAAAATACAGCTCAAGGTCGCACAGTCGCAAAGCTAGGAAGTGGTAAGGTCTGGCTTCAAACCCAGGCAGTTAGTCTATAAGGAACACACACTTACTACTACACATAACTCAATACACAGAAATCATTCCATATGTGTTTGCTGTTATTATTATCACTACAATATTATATGATGACAAACTTTAAAACTAGAATGGACTTTTACGTAAAGGAGTTAGAAACTCCTTCTACTTCCTGCTTCTCAATCTGCGAATCAGTTTCAGTCCGCCTCACCCTCATCTCCCTCTCTCCTGTCAGTTTAGAGGAGTTTATCTAGGACCAACCCTGTACGTGAGCTTCAAATACCATCTGCTTGGCCCCCTTAGTGACCTTATCATAGACTTCCCCCTCCCATAACTTCAACCCCTTTCTCTGCACTGGAGACTTCCTGATAGCATTTAAACATCCTCAAGTACTTAAACTGAAAACAAAATTCCTACTTCCCTACACCCCACAGTCCTCACCAGGGAGGCCCTAGCTCTCTGATACTTCACGTTAATCTTTTTGAAAGCACTGTCTATAGTCCCTCCACAGAATCTATTCCTGCTCCATAGTCTTCAATCTACTTCTGCCCCAATCATTTCTTAAAAACAATTTTCCCTAGGCTTCCCAGATACCTCCTTGTGGCTGTATGACACTTGTAATCATTCTTGGACTCTGGTAAACATCTGACAGAGATGACCCTTCCCTCTTCCTTAAAACACACCTTTCCCTTAGCTTCAGTGATGTTAATATAACTCACTTCTGGTTTTCCTCCCAACTCTCTGGACACTTCTCACTTCCTCTTGCTGTTTCACCCTTTTCCACATGGTTACTGAATGTTGGTATTTCTGAAAGTACTGCCTTGATGCCTTATTCTAAACTATCTCCCTACAGAATTTCACTTACCATCATGAATTCAATTCTCATATAAATGCTAATGGCTTTCAAATTTATATCTCTACTCAAAACCTCTCCTCTTACATCCAATTGCCTCCTAGACTTCACCATGTGGCTACCTCAAAGGCACCTCAAAAGTGTGCTTGTCCAAGATCAAACTATTCCTTTGCATGCCCACCTCCCAAATATACTCTGGCTCCTTCCTGATGTTCCCTATGGTTGTGAATGGCTCAAACAGGGCCAAGCTGGGCAAGCCAGACATTTAGAGACCTTCAAGTCAACTCTGTCATCATCTCCCAAACCCAATCCATGATCAAATCTGGCACATTTTACCAACTAAATTTCTCTTGACTCCTGGAATCTGAGTCTTTGCTCTGTTTTCTGTCTTTCCTCTGTCTGGTTTGCTTTGTTCCAAACCTCAACTTCTTTACTTAGTAACCTACTCATAAACCCCAGCTTCTTTACTTAGTAACCTACTCATCATTTACAATAGCTCAAGTGATACCTTCTCACAAGAAAAGCCCTGACCTCTCAGTCTAGGTCAGAGTCTCACAAAGTAGTGTCAGAACACCACCAAGCTTTTAATCATACCTTGCGATTAACAAATCCTCATTAGTATACTGTATGGTCTCAGAAAGCACACCATAGGAACTCAATACATACATGTTGCTAAATTGATCTAATCCAATTACTTCGATTTCCACATGAAATATCAGGGTGTGTGTGTGTGTGTGTGTGTGTGTGTGTGTATATATATATCCTGAGATATATATATATACACACACACATATATACACATGTATATACACATATATACACACACACATATACATATGTATATGTGTGTGTGTACATATATATATCAGATGCCAAAAGAGACTTTTAAGACAAACTGCCCTGAAGAATTTGCACAAGGAAGATGGCTGAAAATTGGTTATATAACTTTGAGGACTACACAAAGGGAATAAATGAGTCAGGGGTGAAAGTCTGTAAAGAGGCTTTGTGGAGAGAACTTTTAAATTAGGGCTGTGGTACACTAAAAGACTCACTCGCCCTATTCCCACCTTGTAGGTGAACACACATGAAAGCTGGTGCAGGGTCTTCTTAGGCCTAACAAGAGGGCTCGCTGATGGGACCTCAGTAGAGGAAAGTTGAAGCCGGATATCTGGACTCCTAGAGGGTATCTCACTGGCCATCAGGGAGCCATACCTATAATTCTGTATATAAATTAAGATTTTCTTATTCTGTTTCATTTTTTTAAATTCAAAGTGATCAGAAAAGTTGTATAACCTGCTTTAGTTCTCATCTAGGGAAAGAACTGACTCATGAATGAATTTAAAGGTATGCAGAAGACGAAATTAAGTTACTCTGTGAATGTGTCTCATGGTTCCTCTTTAGCATATTGATAGAACTATGTGTAATAAAAAGTTTCTTAGAGTAATAAAAAGTTTCTTAGAGTAAGAAGGAGGGAAATGGGTGTTTTTTTGCATTTTTGATGCTTAATTTTTTTCTATCCTATTAAAAAAACCAAAAACCCTATTTCCTCTTAAAGGATATTTCCATGTTTGAAATTCTAGGCAAGAATTTAAACTTGAACGCTAAATATTAGGTTAAAAATCCACTTAGGCTGGGTGCAGTGGCTCACACTTGTAATCCCACCACTTTGGAAGGCTGAGGCAGGCAGATCACTTGAGGTCGGGAGTTCGAGACCAGCCTGGCCAACATGGTGAAACTCCATCTCTACCAAAAATAAAAAAATTAGCCAGGCATGGTGGCAGGTGCCTGTATTCCCAGCTACTTGGGAGGCTGAGGCAGGAGAGTCACTTTAACCTGGGAAGTAGAAGTTGCAGTGAGCCAAGATTGCACTACTGCAATCCAACCTGGGCGACAGAGTGAGATTTCATCTCAAAAAAAAAAAAAAAAAATTTAAAACATCTTACAATTTGCAATATTTACATGTAAAATGCATAATTTAAGAGCCAAAGTGACAGCATTTTGCACTTGAATCTTTTCTTTGTACTTTCACTTCAGTCAACTCCATGAATTCTGAATGACTCTCAGCAATTACATAAAAAGGATATAAAGTGCATGGTCATATTTCCTCTGAGGAGTTAAAGTCATAAATACAGTTGTCTATAATCTTTCTTTAGACTCCTGTTTCCCAAGATTTAAAGCAGAAAGGTATTCACATTATTTCAAACCTCTTGGTACATGTTAGAGGAAATGAAGCTGGCAACAAAGAATCTTTAAAAATCCTAGGAGGTACCATCCACACTACACAGCCAAGAGAACAGACAATGGACATTTTACTGTGATCTGCCTACTACTAGAGTCAAATGACATGAAATCCCCCCTGCAAACTCATCAGAGATTGAACGTTGGATGTTCACAATGGGGACTGGCCCAAGCAATCCAATGGAGATTTCACAAAAGTGTTCTCTGATGACTATGAAGCAAGTGCTCATGTTTCAGGATTAGCCCAACTGCCAGAACACTTCCCTCTGGGAATATAATCAGCAAAGCATCAAAAAGACCTTTATGGCACTTTGGGAGGCCTATGTTATCCTTCTGTCTAAAATGTCAATATCAGTGGTCACAAAATGCTTATTGGTTTATATCATCCCATATGATCTCACAAGTATTTCTTACATAAATACATGTAATACAAATTTATATAACCTATCAAATTAAGTTTTATAGTTTAGCAGACTGACATGAGTTCAAAAAATAAAAATTGTACACTACCCTCCTTGTTTTCTGAAGGAAACTAAGGAATACTACAATTCTCTAGTGTTGTAGTAGTTTTTTAAACAAATCATTCTCCCTTCATATTTTAACCAAATTTTAATTAGATGAAATAATCTACCTTTATACTTACCATATAATCTTTTTACAAACTGCCATCTCAACTAAAAAAAAAGTTTGTGTTAGCTGAAATTCAATTATATTTTGGCCATCTACTCAGTGCTAAGTGAAATGAAGAGTAATAGCTGACTAATTTATCAATATAGATGGCTCTATTACATATTGGTCATCTACATTAATCAATTTACAGGATCACTGCCAAGTTTCTACTTCATTTTATGCCATATCACAATATATTTTATGGTTGGTGTACAATGGCAAGCTACCATAAAATTATATATCTTCATTTTCTGGCTGAAGCATTAAACATTCATTACACAGTCTATGTAACATGTAATAGTCTGGCTGTAATATGTAATTGTATTCTATTTCTATGGTACTACAGTTTCCCTTTAGATATAATTTCAGTGCTTTCTCATTGACTTCTCCCCTTCAACCACAAACATTGCTCAGAGACCATCCCAAGGGCAAAGAGCATGCCTTATACTGAACTAATGCACACTCTTTAAATTATCACTCCTCTTTGTCACTTTCCAAAAGATATCTCTCTCTCTCTCTCATATATATATATATATATATAAAATGTGTGTGTGTGTACATATGCATATGTGTATATATATATATATATGTGTGTGTATACATGCTTACTTGATTCCTACATGTCATGGCGTATATATTACGTGGGTAGCATTAACTCAGCAGTATCTCCAAAAACTTGGTGTGAACTTTATCAGAATTCTCTTCAGCAAGTTTCCTATTACCACTTCCTCCTGATTTCATATCTGGTTATCAGCTTACGTATTCTACTCCATTTAGGAATCCCCTTTTGGGGGGCATTTAGTAACATCAGGCCTGCATTTCGCATGGCCATTGATTAGTGCTGCCCCTTTAGACAAAGCAGGAGCTTTCCACACTGCCAGGATCCCCACCCACTTCCTGTTATTCCACGATATAACCCACTTTACTCCATCATGTTACCTGTCTGACTCCTGTGGGCATTTATGTTTGCAACCCCTTATTTAAAACTAAGCAAGTAATGTGATTATCATTAGCCATAAAGAACCAAGGCACAAAAGCAGAACCAGGCTTTGCAGTGTTATGATGGACATGCTACTATGATTGCTACCACACTCAAAACTGACTTCAGAGAAAGGAGAAAGAAGCAATTCCTTGAACATGAGTCACTATGGTTTATGACATAGGATCTTATTTACATCCTGGCTACAAGTGATTGTACCAGAAATCAGCATTTCACCAAGGAGAGGCTGGACAGCTAATTATGAGGTAACTTATAAGATAATATAGTTTGGGAAAGCAAAGAGCTTGGGAAAGCAGTAGCATGTGAAGAAAGAAGAGTCAAATAACTAAAACAGGCATAGAGAGGGATATTACATAATGATAAAAGGGCGTGCTGACTCATCAAGAACCTAACAGTCCTGTGTATGCACCTCACAACAGAGCTTCAAAGTACAAGAAGGAAACACTGACAGAATTAAAAGGAGAAAAAGTGAAAAGCCTGCAATTATGGTTGGTGACTGCAACACGTCTCAATCATTAACTTATAGAACAGACAAAAACAGTAAAAACACAGAAGACCTGAACAATGAACTTAATATAAATGAAAACTTTAGGATGTTCTACCTAACACCATAGAATATATATTATTTTAAAGTAGACATGGAACATCCATTAAGGCAGAACATATTCTGGACTATAAAATGAACTTCAGAAATTTTTAAATAATTAAAGTTATACAAAGAACATGAGTTAAACTAAACTCAATAGGAAGAAATCTAGAAAACCATCATGTATTTTTTTTTTTAAATCACTTCGGGCCAGGTGTGGTGGCTCAAGCTTGTAATCCCACACTTTGGGAAGCCAAGGCAGGTGGATCACCTGAGGTCAGGAGTTCAAGACCAACCTGGCCAACATGGCGAAACCCCATCTCTACTAAAAATATAAAAATTAGCCGGGTATGGTGGCATATGCCTGTAGTCCCAGCTACTTGGGAGGCTGAGGCAGGAGAATTGCTTAACCCAGGAGGCAAAGGTTGCAGTGAGCCAAGATCGTGCCACTGCACTCTAGCCTGGGTGACAGAGCAAGACTCCGTCTCAAAAAAAAAAAAATCACTTCTAAATAATTCACAGGTCAAAGAAGAAATCACAAGGAAGATTAGAAAATATTTTTAATTATGTGAGTATGAAAACACAACTTATCAAAATTTATGGGGAAGCAACCAAAGCATTACTTAGAGAAAAGTAACAGCAGCATCTAAATGTGCATATTAGAAAAGAAGAAAGGTTTATAATCAATGACCTAAGTTTCCACCTTAAGAAACTTTTTAAAAAGTAATTTAAATTAAATCAAATGCAGGCATACAGAAGCAAAGTATCAAGACAGAGTAGAATTCAATAAAGACAGAAAAACAACAGGGTAAATCAATAAAATCAAAATTTAGTTATCTGAGGTCAATAAAATTTATAAATCTCTAACCAGACTGACAAAGAATAAAGAGAAAAGTCACAAATTATCAATTCAGATATGAAAGAAGAGACATAATTACAGATCCTACAGACATTAAAAGAAGAACAAAGAGATATTATCAGTACCAATAATTCAAACAGCTAACAAATTTAATGGTAAAAGATTTTCCTCCTACAGTAAGGAACAAGGAGAGATGTCTGCTCTTGCCACTTCTATTTAACATGCAGATTGTAGTCACTGCGATAAGGCAAGAATAAGAATTAAAAGACATATAGATTGAAAATTTCAAAGTAAAACTGTATTTATTTGCAGATAACACATCTACATTAAAAATTCTTACAAGTCTACAAAAAAACAACTAATTCTAATAAATGAGTTTAGCAAGGTTTCAGAAATCAAGGCTAATATACAAATAGCCACGATTTTTCTATACAGTAGCAATGAATATTTGGAAATTACAATTTTAAAATGATACCACTTATAATAGCATCCAAAACATGAAATACTTAGGGATAACCTTCAGAAAATATCTGTAAGATCTGTGCAATGAAAATTACAAAATTTTCCTGAGAGAAATTTAAAGACTTTACTGCCTGGAGAGACAAACTGTGACCATTAGTCTAAAGACTCAATACTGTTAAGAGGTCAAGTCAACCCAAATTTATCTTTAGATTTAATAGAACCCAAATCAAATTTTCAGTGAGCTGTTTTGTATAGACAAATTGCTCCTGAAATGTATGTACAAAAGTGAATATTAGAATAGAATAATTTTCAAGAAAAAAAGTTATAAAGTAATATAGATAAAGTAGCATTGGAATAAGGACATATAGAGAGTCCAAAAATTGATTCATACATAAATGGGCAATTGATTTCCAACAAAGGTGTCAAAGCCATTCAGGGGGAAAAGTTTACTCTTTTTGAAAAACTGCACTGGGGGAAAAAATAATCTCCATATGCCAAAAAAAAAAAAAAACCTCTACCCTTATTTAATACTTTATATAAAAATTAACTCAAAATAGATAAAAAATTTAAACATATCAATAAAACTATAAAACTTCTGGAAGAAAACACAGGAGAAATTCTCTATGACTCTGGGTTAGAAAAAGCCTTCTGGAATAGGATACAAAATGCATTAACCACTTAAAAATGGGTAAGAAATTAACAGTTTCTTGTCTTCAAAAGACACTATTAAGAAAATAAAAATACAAGCCATAGGTTGGGAAAAAATATTTTCAAAACACAAGTTCTTGTATTTATAATATCTAAAAACTCTTAAAATTCAACAAACAGTCCAATTTTTTAAATGCACAAAAGATTTGAACAGACACTTCACTATGCATAGAAAGTATACAAATGAGTAATAACATCCTGAAAAGATGCTCCACTTCATTAGTCAACAGGGAACTTAAAACCACATTGAGATAATACAAAACATCAACTAGAATATATTACATTAACACGACAATGCTAAGTGTTGACGAGAATGTAGAACAACTAACTCTCATACATTTCTGAAGGAAATGAAATGTAGTACAGTCATTTGGAAACATTTTCACATTTTATTACAGAATTAAATGTACACTTAACTATACAATCTAGCAATTCCAATTCTAGATATTTATGCAAGACAAGTAAAGATACAGATCTACAGAAAAACCTATATGCAAATGTTCACTGCATCTTTATTTGTAATAGCCAAAATACCAGACACAACTCAAATGCCCATCAACTTGCAAATGGATAAAACAATTGTGACACAGCCATTTAATAAAATATTACTTATGAACAAAAAAACCCTCAAACTTCTGATATATGCAAAATGACTAAATGTTAAAGCTATTGTGCTAAGTGAAATAATCCAGAAACAAATGGCTATATACTGCATGTATCCATTAAAAAAAAATCTATGGAGAAAGCAAAACTATACAGGCAGAAAACAAAGCAGCAGTTGCCAGATGCTGGAGCTGGGACTGAGGGTTAAAGTTTGGCAGAGAATACTACATAGGGCAGAAGGGAAGTCCTTGGAGTTACAGAAATAGGGTACATCATGGTTATGGTAGTGAACACAAGACGAAACATTGGTCAAAACATAGCAAACTATATACCTAGACAGAGGGATTTTATTGTATGTAAGTTATACTTTAAAAAAATTTTTTTTTAGAAAAAGGTATGTTGGGAAGCTCACAGAATCATGGAAATGGCTTGAAAAACAAATTAAGAGCTAATCTTCCAGGAGAACATCCATAACTATACTGTAAAACTGGCTTAAGAAAATTGCTGCAACTGTCCCTGTCACCAAACCCCAAATGCCAAAACTTTACTGCAACTACGAATGATGTCCCAGTGCTATATCAGGCACTTAACCCTACAACACTATCATCCCGCAAAGCCATACTCTTATGCTGCTATCTGTGCTAGCAATAGAAGCTCAACATAGAACTTGTTCTGTCACGTTTCTTCTTTCAAGTTTCTTCTTTCAAGTCAGGGCCAGAGACTCTCTATGTGAATCTGACTGAAGGGCCGAAGTCCAAGCTACACAAGAGGCCAGAAATTTAAGTTCTTATTTCTAACACTGGGGAGGTAGACTCATAATGTGGGAATTCCTCCAAATAGAAATACTATTCAAAATATGATTTGTCAGCCATGAATACGACTATGCTGACTACAGCAAGCAACAAATGAAAACAATAACAATTATGTCTTTCTCCTTCCTCTCTCCTACCTCTTCTAAGCCTATCTTTGTCAAGTTGTCTGTGTATTCCTTTATCTTGTCGGCTTTGCAGGGTGGAAAGATGAAACTACTGAAGACCAACAGGCTTCCTGTCTCTTGTGAAGCCTATGCTCACTGAGGAAGCTACAGTGGGGCAGAGGAGGTAGGAGGGGCTGCCTTTGAGCCTGATAAAGGAGAAAAAATGCTACTGGGAGGGGAATGGAAGTTGGCCAAGTTCCTTGACAAGAGGAGATCCATGCTCTCCTTTGCTCAGAGGACAAAGGAAATAACGGTGCCTCAAAGAGGATGGCTGTCCTGGAGACTGGAGCTCTGGTCATCACAACATTCCATGTGTCCTACAAGGCACAGAAGCTGCAGAGCAACACAAAGGATCCTGTGGGCTTGAACAAGGGGCTTGAACAAAAAGCAGTTACTCCACAGAAGACCAGAGGGGTCCTCCCAGCATTCTGGCTCTGTAAGAGAGACTGCAGCATATAGAGGGGAGCCTCAATAATTGATAATTATCACAATGATTTTTTTAAAAAGGGGCCTCAGATTTGAATTCAACTTGACATTTTAAAAAACAGATAGACATTTCTTACAAAACTTTGTGGAGCCTAGAAATGATGAGTAAAGTTTAAAAATAAATCTTAATGCCCTAAGCATTATATAAGGACTTTAAAAAAGATCTCTGTGCTTTCAAAAATTTCAGAAATCATAGTTTAAAGACAAGGCAGGGAATGGGCAGAGAAAACTGACAGAATCTAGGGGCTATTTTTTCGCTATTTCAGGATTGTCTTTTATTACAATGATAACCCTCTAGCCAAATCTGAACTTCCATGTGACTGGCCTTTTTCAGGGAAAATAAAATTTCTTGCTGCTTAGCTTTCTAAAGGACTTCTGAAAATCTAGGCTTTTAACTTGGATAATGAATAGGGTGAGAAGAATGTATTTTTCTTTCCTGTATACAGAACACTCTCTGACATTGTGATGCTATAGTTGCATGTCCTTATCAGTCTGGTTACTACATTGAGATTTATATTGGGAAATGCTATCTAGAGTTTCCAGATGGCAAGAGGCCAGATAAAGGGCCTTTGCTGTTAAATACAACCATGTACTCTCAACTTCACCACTTGGTTGAATATAGCTCTACTTGGCTATAATGAGCAAGCTCCATTTGTTTAATGAAGCATTCATATGACAAAAGTGGCTAAATCAACAAGTAGAGTTATTTATGAACAAATAAAGCCATCTGAAACCATCAGGAAGGATGTTACATTCTGAAACCAATTAAATTCTTTTTAAAAATGGCTCAACTGAAATATTTTATTCTTGTTCACCAGTAACACTGCTTCTTTCCAAATTAAACACTATTTTTAAAATTTTTCTTGATTTTTAGATATGTTTGTGTTAGTACTAATTTAACTTCTAACTAGTTTAAAGCATTCTTCAGTTTTTAACATACAAATATTTTAAATGTGGAAGTAAGAGTTTGGTTATCCTTTTAGAAGTTCTCTTGAAGTCTAGGAATAGAGATAGAGGTAATATGGCATCATCATTAGGTTCTAATACAATGTATCTAGGTTTACTTTCTATGACCTTCAAGACTCTGCTTAATCTGACCTTTGCCTGTCCTTCCAGCCAGTCTTACAGTACTTTCTTCCACAGTGGACTTTTCTCAGGTTCAGCAACACACTGCACTCTCCCATCTAAGATTTATGTGGGCTATTGCCTTAGCTTGAAATACATACACACACACACACACACACACACACACACACGATCCCTCTCATTTCTACCCATCCTTCAGATTTCAAAATTCTGCTGACCTCCAGAACAGACTACCCTTCCTTTTTAAATGCCCTCATGACACCCTGTATTTCCTTGATATAGTCCCGACACTTTAAATCCTCTTAATAGAGGCCTTTCTCAATTTGATTCCAAGGAGAACCTATATGCTCGGGTCTCAGCACACAGAGACCATAATACAGTAAATGTTCAATATATTTGATGTTCAATGTACTTGATGCTATTCATCAAGAACCTATGTGCCAAGTATTGTTTTAGGCGGTTTATATAAAGCTTAGTAACAAACAAGACTTGGAGGTGATATGATTATTAATCGTATTTTACAGATGAGGAAACTGAGACCCAGAGATGGAGCTGGGATTCAAAACAGTGTCTAGTGTGACTCCAGAGCCTTTCCTAACTCCAACTTAAAGCCTCTGAGGAATGCTGAAAAGAGCACAGGACATAGAATCCAGGTACAGCTACTGACTAATTGCGTAGCCTGGGGCACATTATTTTAACATGTTGGCTTTAGTTTTTTGGCATCTTTAAGAAAAGGCATAAAAATATCTGCCTCACAAAACCACTTTGAAGAAATATACATTAAATGCCTTGCACAAAGGAGGTTTTTAATAAATAGCAATTGAATTTGATCTCAAAAAATAACCTAACATACAAATAAGCAGGGAAAAAAAACCAGAAAACAGAGGAAAGAAAATAGCACGTATTCACCTAGAGTCATATAATCGTCCCAGTAGCATCAAACTTCTCAAGAAAATTGTGGTCATACTATTATTTTGACAGAGACCTACAACTGTGATTATTAAAAGTAATACAAAGTTACTCTTAAGCATATATTAGGAAGAAGCTTATTTTGGCATGAGTTATTACATATCTATGCTTCCCACCCTGCCACCTCAGAGTAAAGTCAAAAAACTTCCCATGATGAAGCCGTGGTGAAATTCAAAAGTGAAATGTAAATGAGAAGTAGGAAAGAAATGTTAAAAAACAAAATTTGGTAGGAAATGAAAAGATAAAACTAAATGAAACCACAGAGTGCCGGAAGAATAAGCAAGGAAAGAATAGAGGAAGATAATGGGGATAGAAGGCACTGTATTGTTGACAGCATCTGATCTAGAGATTAGTGTTATTTCTAAGCAGATTAACCAAATCCCAACTGTTCCACATCAAGTCCTTTCTCTAAGCTTTTCTTACCTCATATCAGCAAATAATAAATAAAATTTTAAACACACAAATGAAATTAAAGGAAAAAACCACCCACACAAACCAGAAATGTCCTGGGTTGACAATTCATCCTAATATGCTTATTGTCTCCTTCTGTTCTGTGCCTAGATTAAAAGATGAAAGTCATCAACCTTAAAAGAAGCAAAAAAGAAGAGAATTAGCTCCTCTGTGTAATTTTTTTAAATATAGCATCAAACCATCTTCCCGTCAGCAACAGGCACTGCAGTATTGAAGATCATCACATGAGGGCAGAGGGCGTAAAAAAGGATGGTGTGGTAGGAGATTGTTATTTCTGTCCCAGATACAGAGAAGAACTTTTAACCTTATTGTGCTTTTCCTTATCATAACCTTCTCCATAGCAACCATAGAACTGCAGTAGCAAGAAACAGATGGGAAGACAAAAAATATAAGTACATTATTAACCATTGGCTACACACACACACGCATACACACACACACACACATACATATAAATCCGGAAAAATGAATTCAGTAATGTTTTTTTAAAAAAATCACACAACCTCCCCCCGAAATTTCATATTGCTATGGAAGACTAACCACTAAAACACTAGGCTAGCATAGTATTATTGTAATTTTTCTATAGCACTTATACTTGCAACCTATTTATAGCACTTTACAACAGATTTAATCTCTAAAATGAGCCTATTTTACTTAAAAAAAAAAAAAAGAAGAAGAGGAAGAGGAGGAAAGAAAGAAATCTTTTGAGGCCCAACAAACAGATTTCTCAATGCTTAGTCCTGAAGAATGGGCTTTCACCTCCCTTACTATTCTTGAATAACTAAGACTGACATACTAGTCATGTTATAGGATTATGACTTTGTGTCCAATGTATGTCATACTGCTGGTGAAAAGCACTTCTTACCCCATTAGTCATTCTCCTGAGTTTAAAACCAGAAAATCTAGAAAGGGTCACCACTAACAAGCATTTTTATGACAAGGTAAAACAATAAGAGTACAGTCACTCTTTGGGCACAACACTCCCTACTCTGCTATCACTGTTTCTTTATTTTGGCTTAACGTTTTTAACTGCTTAACAAATGCACATGGCCGGGCGCGGTGGCTCACGCCTGTAATCCCAGCACTTTGGGAGGCCAAGGCGGGCGGATCATGAGGTCAGGAGTTGCTTCCACCAACTTCTGAGTTAAAGGGTTGAGAAAATTGTTAAGAATTTAAGGTACTACAACTGCTTAAACAATATTAGTAATTTCCTTCCAAATAATTTTTAAAGTTATTCTCTTTTCTCTCCTCCTAAAACAACTTCCAGTTGAGACCAGAAGCAGCAGCAGTCCTTGACATCAACTACAACTTTCCTTCGCACAGTGCATACCCTCTGATATACTGAACCCAACGCCTATCCTCCAGCCCCCTAAGAACTAGAGAGGGAGCCTCACAACATTCCAATTTAATCCTTCAGAAAATTCATTACTCTTCAAAGTTGTCTGTGGTTTTGTGACAACGATATGACTAGGTGCAAAATGGCTTGCAACTAATTAACAAACATAGAAGCATCCAACAAACATATATGTGTACAATCTGAGGATGTAGGGATGAAATCAGTTATCCAGGTTAGATATCAACAAAAGAGCAGTAATTATAAAGTTTCATGAAGAAAGTGGCTGTTGAGGTGTGGATTATGAAAGTAAGACTGACAACAAGAAATGATTTTGTTATAATCAAGAAGTGAAACTAAATAAATGTTCTTTAAATTGATGGATAAATAAGAAAGAATTTATTTACAAGAGTAAATAAATCCAATACTTGTTATAAATAAGATAAAGCTGGCTATAAATTCACATTTTCATGTGAGCGTTTTGAAGTATGTGGACATAAAAAACACACACCTCAAGTATACTTCTCAATGATTTCTGATAAAGAACACACCTTTGTAACCAGCACATGGTGTAAAACCAGAAACAGAACATTACCAGATTCCTAAACAAGCCTTCTTTGTGCCCCTTTTTAGTCACTACCCTCCCCCATTCAAGGTAACTTCTATCTTGACTTCTAACACCACACTTTTAGTTTTGCCTATTGTTAACTTGATATAAATAGAATGATACTGTATATTTTGTGTGTGTTTGGCTTCTTCTGCTCCAACTTTTGTTGGTAAGGTTTATACAGATTGTTAAATATAGCTATAGTTCATTTATTTCTATTACTATGTAGTATACTTGGATTCAGGAATACACCATAACTTAATCATCCATTCTATTGTTGACTGGCATTTAGGTTATAAGCACATGCACAGATGTAGAACAACCACTTTTTAAAAATGGTTTGGCAATTTTCTAAACATACGCAAATTCTATGAACCAGCAATTCTATCCCGTGTATGTGTATATATACACACATATTAAATATATACACAGAAACATGCTGTGAAAGTGCTTTGCAAATGGCAAAATGTAAAATGTAAGGAATGTTACCAAAGAGCTGAAACGCACTGTGTCTTTCTTGCAACACAGATTCTTGGACATATCAGATAATAAATGTATTTTGTACTGAAAATAAGATATTGCCACTGTTGCCCTCAGAAATTACTATAAGAATTCAACGGTTGTGGGAGGAAAAGGCAGAGGAGTACTTATCTGCAGGAAATCTGCTGGGGCACGGCAGGTCTCAGGGACTTGTGTCTACATGAAAACTTGAGACTTCTGAAAGAAGTGGATACGAAAGCAGCATGCTCAGCCCCAAAACACAAGAAATGAAGTTCCCACAAAATGCGAGATTACAGAATCCTTAACTTGACCAGAAACTCAAGTTAAGTGGGGAAAAGGTCTACATGCTAAAGTTTGGGTCTGGTAAACAGGGTGGTAATAGTCAATGAGGAGGATTAGTGTTGGATGTCATAGTAAATACTGCCATTTGTTGTCCTGTTCTATGGCTCAAACGCAGGGAATTTATCCCTGGTTCCTCACGAGAAAACTGTAAGAACCTTAAAAACCAAACATTAGGCCGGGCGTGATGGCTCATGCCTGTAATCCCAGCACTTTGGGAGGCCAAGGCAGGTGGATCACGAGGTCAGGAGATAGAGACCATCCTGGCTAAAACGGTGAGACCCCGTTTCTACTAAAAAAAAAAAAAAAAAAAATAGCCGGGCATGGTGGTGGGCGCCTGTAGTCCCAGTTACTCGGGAGGCTCAGGCAGGAGAATGGCGTGAACCCAGGAGGCGGAGCTTGCAGTGAGCTGAGATCGCGCCACTGCCCTCCAGCCTGGGCGACAGAGCGAGACTCCGTCTCAAAAAAAAAAAAAAAAAGCAAGCAAACATTACATTTAAAGGCACAATTTTTTTATACAAAATGATAACGAAGGCAAAGACATCCTGATAAACTTCATAAAATAACTGATAGGAAAATGGATATTCTTCGGCCATGGTTCAACCAGGGTAGCATAGAGGACAAAGGGCACAAGAGGCACCAGAGAGTCCACAGAAAATGTCAACAGCCACCAAGACCATCTGTCCCAAGAAACCTAAACAAAGAACAAAGATTTTTACCATTCTATTATTGGAGCAGAAAATCACAACTGCTTAACTCCTCTGTTACTATTATTCATGCCATTGTCTCACTAGGATTGCTTTAGCCACCTGAGGAAAAAAAAAAAAAAAAGTTATACTCTGCCTCAGAGTTGCCCAGAAGCTTAAAAAACCCTATAGGTAGTCTGACCACTCACATTATTGAAAAGAAATACAACACATGAGCATATACAGACACAAAAACCACACAAACACCACTTCAAGAATAAGATTCTCCTGAAATCTAAACACTCCATAGTTGTTAACATCTAAGAGGCTTGAACAATGAAGCATGCATAGCTGAAATGTGATGAAACCTCAACCTGAGATCTGTTATCCTTCCTTTGAGGGCTCTAAGCAGTTTCACTTTTGCATGTATTATTCTCAACATTCTTGCAAATTAGGTGGGCATTGCTGCTGTTACCTTCATTTTACACACAAAATAAGGAACGGAGTAATAAAGTAATCCAAAGCTTGCATAAAGTAATCCAAAAAATTTATCAAAGCCAAGACTAAAATTCAAGTCTCATGATGTTCACTTTCTTTCTACTGTAACACACAGCCCCAAGAGAAAGGATTAAGCAAACAGCTGTTCCAGGTAGGTCAAAAAGCCTCTGCATACCTTCCCTTGAGGAAAAGTGATGAATTTACTCTAATGTGAGGGTAATGTTTGAAATTAATTTACCAATGAAAATCGGCCTGAGTCCTCAAGCCCAAGGCCTAGAATAAATTAGGTTCTGCTGGAGAGGGGAAGGAACAATTACCAATGCAAACCCTCAATAAAGAGGGAAAATATAAAGAATTATCCCTAATATTTATTGAGTCAGGAATGGAAGTATAAATTTTTACTTCCCATTAACCATATAATACTTGATGCTACCACTCTTTCTAAAGAAACCACAGCACATACACGCTCACTCTATACTTTCTCTGTTTAAGGAGTAACATGCAGGCTCCATCATGAATGGCAAAAGAGAAACAATCCTATCCACTAACCTGAATAGCCCTAAGGGATCTGATCCGTTATATCACCTCCTCCCAGCTCAAGCTTTCTCCAGTTAAGTTCTAACAGAGTAAAAATTCTTCAAATCACCATTAAGGTTAAAATTTTGCTATTTCCTATCATAAACAATAAAGCATTATTCTAGTGATAGCAAATGTTGATTGCCACGACGAGATACAACAGTATTATGACACAGTAAAAAATTCCTAAGGTAATATGCCTTTTATATATTTTATAGAGAATATTCAAGGTTAAGGTTTCTCACTGATGTATTTCTCCTAGTGGGTGAAAAAAATACACACACGCAAACATATATATACCCCAACTCAATTTTCCCCATCTTGCCTGGAAAGCTATTAATAATGTATCTATATAATAGATACATTATAATAATACATTATAATAATGTATAAATGATTCCATTTATATCAAGTTAATAATAGGCAAAACTAAAAGTATGGTGTTAGAAGTCAAGACAGAAGGTCATGTGGGAAAATAAATTACTTTGTTCCCCTATGGAATTTTCTCCTCAACCTGGACAATCAACTAATGCCAGAGGCCTATAGTCACCAAACCAAGAACTTTGATGAGGTTGGGGGAACCTCAAAAACAAACTTGTAAGCTGCTGCCTGGGAGCAGATTAACAGCTAAGTAGCATAAGACCAGTCTTACAGTACTGTGTATTACAGGTCTGCTGGCTCTGGCTTGGTGATTTCTCACCAAGGAACGGATAAGTTGGTAGACAGTAATGAATGAATATATTTACAAGCCATTAGGTCAGCTCTATCCAATAGAACTTTCTGTAATGATGAAAATGTCCTGTATCTGCACCACCCAACATAGTAGCAGCCACATGTGGCTATTCAGCATCTGAATTGTACCTAATGTGACTGAGGAACTGAATTTTAATTTAGATGTCCACATGGAGCTAATGGCTAGCATGACAGATAGCACAGCTTTAAATACTCAGTCTTTTTATAGAACTAAGCTATGCTTGATGCATGTATACCTTATATCAGGGACTGCAACTGGTGATTCATAGACCAAAGCTGGCTGACAAATGAGTATGGTTTGGTGATCATAGTATTTTGGCTTTTAATCTAAATTGAAACTTATAGACAGGGTACTCCCCAGTTGGCCACTGTATCTTAACATTTTCTAATTCTCCATCACACAGATACAACTACACACACACATAAGCATTTGATTTTTCTATCCTACAAAATGTGGTAGTATTATTTTTCAGATTCTTTTTCACAAAACATCACTTCAAGAAAGCTTCAAGTGATATTTCTTTTAAAAATAATAATAGACTAATAATAATATCTATCCCTTTATTGGTTATTTACTATGTGTTAGGAACCATTCTAAGTTCTTCACCCATATTAGTTCAACCCATCAGTATCGACTGGGATTGGTTCCAGGACACCCCCCAGACACCAAAATCCCCAAATGCTTAAGTCTGTTATATAAGATGGTACAGCATTTGCATGTAACCTACAAATATTCTCTCAAATACCTTAAATCATCTCTAGATTACATACAATACCTAACACAATGTAAATGCTATGTAAATATAGTATTGTTTCTATTTGTATGTTTTATCATTGTGTTTTTTTTTTAATTTTTTCCCAAAATATTTTCAATCTGTGGTTGGTTGAATCCATGGCTGCATAACCCACAAATATGGAGGACTGACTGTATACATACAGACATACCTCAGAGATATTCGAGATTTGCTTCCAGACCACCAAAATAAGGTAAAAGTCTCAATAAAGCAAGTCATACATATTTTTTGGTTTCCCAGTGCATATAAGTTGTATTTACACTATACTGTAGTCTATTAAGTATGCAGTAGCATTATATAAAAAAAGTACATATCTTAAAGTAAAAAACACTTCATGGCTAAAAATGCTAACGATCATCTGAGCCTTCAGTGAGTCATCATCTTTTTGCTAATAGAAGGTCTTGCCTCAATGTTGATGGCTGCTGAATGATCAGGTTAATGGTTACTGACAGCTTGTGTGGCTGTGGTAATATGGCAACAGTGAAGTTTGCTACTTTGACACTCCTTTCGTGAAAGATTTCTCTGTAGCAGGCAATGCTGTTTGATAGCATTTACCTACAGCAGAAACTCTTTCAAAATTGGAGTCAGTCCTCTCAAATCCTGCTATTATCATCTAAGTTGATATGATATTCTAAATCCTTTGTTGTCAGTTCAACATTGTTCACATCTTCACCAGGAGTAGATTCCATCTCAAGAAACCATTCTCTTTGCTCATCCAGAAGAAGCAACTTCTCATCTGTTAAAGTTTTATCATGAGATTGCAACAATTCAATCACATCTTCAGGCTCCATTTTTTTAAGATAGAATAAGCTTCTAAGATAAAGATGATTGAGCGTTTGTCAAACTAGGGTATAAATACTACTGGAATTTCCCATGATTTTTTCAGAAAACTTGTAGATACACAAAAATGAGAAGTAAAAATTAGATCTTAAAACTGAAATATGACCCATAAGACACAAGCACTTAATTATATTAATAAAGTTTTGAATGCACTGATTAAATGGTGAAATCACTTTATTTGGAAAACTCCTGTTTTTATGTTGTTATTTTTCCTGAGATCTTAAAATTATTTTTTAACTTTTTTTTATTTCCATAGGTTTTTGGGGAACAGGTGGTGTTTGGTTACATGGATAAGTGCTTTAGTGGTGATTTGTGAGATTTTGGTGCACCCATCACCTGAGCAGTATACACTGTATCCAGTATGTAGTCTTTTATCCCGCACCCCCTTTCCAACCTTTCCCCCCTTTCCCAAAGTCCATTGTATTATTTTTATAACTTTGAACCCTCACAGCTTAGCTCCCGCCTGTGAGTGAGAACACATGATGTTTTTCTATTCCTGAGTTACTTCCCTCAGAATAATGGTCTCCAGCTCCATCCAGGTTGCTGTAAATACCATGATTTCAACGCTTTTTATGGCTGAGTATTATTTCATGGTATACATGAATATATACCACAATTTCTTTATCCACTCGTTGATTGATGGACATTTGGGCTGGTTCCATATATTTGCAATTACAAATTGTGCTGCTATAAACACACATGTGAAAGTATCTTTTTGTATAATGACTTCTTTTCCTCTGGGTAGAGACCCAGCAGTAGGATTGCTGGATCAAATGGTAGTTCTACTTTTATTAATAGTTATTTAAGGAATCTCCACACTGTTTTCCATAGTGGTTGTACTAGTTTACATTCCCACCAGAGGTGTAAAATTGTTCCCTTTCTACCTCATCCATGCCAACATCTATTATTTTTTGATTTTTTTTATTATGGCCATTCTTGCAGAAGTAACATGGTATCGCATTGTGGTATTGATTTGTATTTCCCCGATCATTAGTGATGTTGAGCATTTTTTCACATGTGTGTTGGCCACTTGTATGTCTTCTTTGGCAAATTGTCCCATGGCCTTAGCCCACTTTTTGGTTGGATAGTTTGTTTTTTTCTTGCTAATTTGTTTGAGTTCCTTGCAGATTCTGGATATTAGTCCTTTGTCAGATGTACAGACTGTGAAGATTTTTTCCCACTCTGTGGGTTGTCAGTTTACTCTGCTGATGGTTTCTTTTGCTGTGCAGAAGCTTTTTAGTTTAATTAAGTCCCATCTATTTATCATTGTTTTTGTTGCAGTTGCTTTTGGGTTCTTGGTCATGAGGTCCTTCCCTAAGCCAACGTCTAGAAAGGTTATTCCAATGTTATCTTCTAGAATTTTTATGGTTTCAGGTCTTAGATTTAAGAACTTGATACATCTTGAGTTGATTTTTGTATAAGGTGAGAGATGATTCCATTTCATTCTTCTATTACATGTACCTTGCCAATTATCCCAGCACCTTTGTTAAATAGGGTGTCCTTTCCCCACTTACTTTATCTTTTTCTTTGCTTTGTTGAAGATCAGTTGGTTGTAAGTATTTGGCTTTATTTCTGGGTTCTCTATTCTGTTTCATTGGTCCATGTGCCTATTTTTATGCCAGGACCATGCTGTTTTGGTGACTATGGCCTTATAGTGTAGTTTGAAGTCAAGTAATGTGAAGCCTCCAGATTTGTTCTTTTTACTTAGCCTTGTTTGGCTATGAAGGCTTTTTTGGGGGGTTCCATATGAATTTCCAAGTCTAGTTATTTTGCTATTTCCAACACATCTGCAGTGACTTCCTTGAACCCCTCAAAGTCATGCACAAGGGTTGGAATCAACTTCTTACAAATTTCTGTTAATGCTAATATTTTGACTTCCTCCTATGACAAAAATGTTCTTAATGGCATCTGGAATTGTAAATCCTTTCCAGAAGATTTTCAGTGGACTTTGCCCTGATCCATCAGAGGAATCACTCTCTATGGCAGTGACAAAATGCATCAAACAGCCAAATTGTGAATGAAAAGGATAAGTTGTGTGTTCACTGGAGTAGCATTTTTAATTTCCTTCAATACTTATGAAATGTATTTCTTAAATAGGAAGACTTGATAGTTGAAGTTATTCCTTTATTGATAGACCACAGAATGAATAAATGTGGGTAAATGCTATCAAATGGTGAAATCACTTCAAAACCACAATGCGATACCACCTTACTCCTGCAAGAATGGCCATAATAAAAAAAATAGATATTGGCATGGATGAGGTAGAAAGGGAACAATTTTACACTCCTGCTGGGAATGTAAACTAGTACAACCACTATGGAAAACAGTGTGGAGATTCCCTAAAGAACTACTAGTAAAAGTAGAACTACCATTTGATCCAGCAATCCCACTACTGGGTATCTACCCAGAGGAAAAAATGTCATTATATGAAAAAGATACTTTCACATGCATGTTTATGGCAGCACAATTTGCAATTGCAAAAATATGGAACCAGCCCAAATGCCCATCAATCAATGAGTGGATAAAGAAATTGTGGTATGTATGTATGTATATGTACATACACACACACACACACACACACACACACCATGGAATACTACTCAGCCATATAAAGGAATGAAATAACAGCATTCACAGCAACCCAGATGGAACTGGAGACCATTATTCTAAGTGAAGTAACTCAGGAATGGAAAACCAAATATCATGTGTTCTTACTCACAGGTGGGAGCTAAGCTGTGAGGGTTATCATCTATAATTTTTATGGTTTCAGGTATTAAAGTCTTTGAACAATCTTGAGTTGATTTTTCTATAAGGTGAGATATGAGGATCCAGTTTCATTAGCTGTCATGAAAACAACATTAATCTCCTTGTACAGCTCCATCAGCACTCTTGGCTGGCCAAATGCATTGTCAATGAGCATTAATGTTTCGAAAAGAATCTATTTTTTTCCAAGCAGTAGGTCTCGACAGGTGGCTTAAAATTTTCAGTAAACCCTGCTATAAACAGATGTGCTATCACCCAGGCTTTGTTATTCCATTTACAAAGCACAGGTAGAGGAGCTTTAGTGTAATTCTTAAGGGCTCAAGGATTTTCAGGACGGTAAATGGGTGCTGGTTTCCACTTAAAGTCACCAGCTGCATTAGCTCCTAACAGGAGAGTCAGCCTGTCCTTTGAACCTTCGGATCCAGTCATTGACTTCTCTCTAGCTATGAAAGTCCTAGATGGCATTTTCTTCAAACAGAAGGCTGTTTTTCATCTCCATTGAAAATCTGTTGTTTAGTATAGGTACCTTCATCAATGATCTTAGCTAGAACTTCTGCATAACTTGCTGCAGCTTCTAAATCAGCACTTGCTGCTTTATCTTGTACTTTCATGTTATGAAGACAACTTCCTTCCTGAAACCTCATGAACCAACCTCTGCTAGCTTCAAACATTTTTCTGTGCCTTCCTTGCCTCTCTGTCTTCACAGAATTGAAAAAAGTTAGGGCACTGCTCTAGATTAGGTTTTGGCTTACAGAAATGTTGTGGCTGGTTTTTATCTTTTATCCAGACCAGCAAAACTTTCTCCGTATCAGCCATAAGGCTGTTTCACTCTCTTATAAGTTGTGTGTTCACTGGAGTATCACTTCTAATCTCCTTCAAAAACTTTTCCTTTTCATTCACAACTTGGGTGTTTAATACCAAGAAGCTTAGCTTTTGGCCTATCTAGGCTTTCAACATGCCTTCCTCACTAAGCTTAATCATGTCTAGCTTTTGATTTAAAGCAAGTGATGTGTAGCTCTTCCCTTTCACTTGAATACTTCGAGGCTAATACAGGGTTATCAACTGGCCTAATTTCAATATTGTTTTGTCTCAGGGAACAGGCAGGACAGAGGGGAGAAAGACAGGCAAACAGCTGATCAGTGGAGCAGTCGGAACACACACAGCATTTGCTAAGTTTGCCATCTTATATGGCTGTTTATGGCACCCCGAAACAATTACAACAGTAATATCAAAGATCGCTAATTGCTACAAAGCTGCAGAGTTAAGAAAAAAGAGATCACTGACCACAGATCATCATAATAGAGAATAATGAGAAAGTTTGAGATATTGTGAAAATTACCAAAGTGTGACAAAGAAACACAAAGTGAGCATATGTTGTTGGGAAAACAGTGCTGATAGACTCACTAGATGCAGGGTTGCCTTAAACCTTCAATATGTGAAAAATGTAATATCTGTGAAGCATAATACACTGAAGCACAATAAAACAAGGTATGCCTCTGTGAGTGTGTTGTGGGGCGGGGGGTGGTTTATTATGAGGAATTGGCTCACTAGATTGGAGAGGCTGAGAAGTCCCATGATTTTCCATCTACAAGCAGGAGTCCCAGGAAAGCTTGGGTGTAACTCAGTCCAAATCTGAGGGTCTAAGAAGCAGTGGACCTGACTATGCAAATCCTTGTCCAAGGGCAGAAGATGAGATGAGACTTGTCAACTCAGACAGTAAGGCAGGAAAAAAAGGTGAATTCCTCCTTCTTTCATTTTTTGTTCTATTCAGGCTCTCAACTGACTAGACGATGTCTACTCACACTGGGGAGGGCAATCTACTTTACTTAGTCCAACTACTCAAATGCTAATCTCAGCTAGAAAGACCCCACAGACACACTCAGAAAAAAATGTTTAATCTAGGTACCCACAGCCCACTCAAGTTTACACATAAAATTAACCAGAGTTAATTATTAATTCAATTTCTTTAACAGACATAGGCTTGTTTAAATTATTTCTTCTCGTGTGAGTTCTGGCAAATTGTGTCTTTTAAGGAATTGGTCCATTTCACCTAACAAATGTGTCGACATAGAGTTGCTAATAGTATTCTCTTATCAGAATCAAATTTTGAATATAAGAAGTCTGGTCCCAGAGTGCATGCATGCTCTTACTCATCACACTCGCCATTCCTTGTAGGCTAGCTTATTTTCTCCAATCACCATTTATTTCACAAGCAACATATTTTAATCATAATTTTTTCAATGCAATTACTAGTCTCCACTTTACCTCTGTTTTGAGGTAAAGTAGAAAGTAATTCCTATTTTGAAAGAGCAGTCAACTGCCAGCAGAGGCTTAAGCGGAAAGTGCTCTGTCTATAGGCTAAACAAAGGAACGCCTGGTTTTGTTACCAACTTGACCAAGGATAAAATAACTAGCATTCCTTTCTTTGCCTCCAAAAAGGACATCAACCCACAAACTTCTACCTTTCTTACCTTCTCTGGGCTACAAAGCCTATTACATGTTTCCAATTTGACTAGGAAGACATTAGCAAAATAAGCTAGTTTTACAATAGCTGAAAAGTCCTCCTCATAAAATCAAAGGTGCTAAAATACAAAAGTGGAAGTTCAGAAGGAAAAGAAATATTAAACTTAACAGTGCTTATTCTAGAATCACTTGAAAATCACCTTTTTTCTTCTGTTTCTCAGAATTACAGATACTTCCCCAAATTTCTGTATAGTATTTCAGAGGAGGTAGGAAAAAATTCAAAGTCTACTAAAAGAAAGGTTAAATAAATTTCACAATTAGCCTTGCCAATGATGAACATCATTACTGTCCTTCCATAAAAGAAGAAAGAAATACGTGAAAGTTGACAAATGTTGGCAATAAACTAGAATCCAGAAACCATTGTTATTACCATTATTCTGACCACCATTTATGCTTTAAAGTGAAAAGGACAGGGAACATAGAATATTTTGTAACTAAATTTGTTAATTTTTCCCTTTCCTTATCACGCTGTATTCAGAGATGCTTATATGAGGACTATGGCCAGGAATCTTATAGCCATGCATTTCATTAGTCTCCAACTTTCCCTAGTCAGTGGAAAAAAAACAAGAAAATGTTATAAGCAGCAAGATAAAAAAAATTATTACAAAGCATGCATGCACATTCAGTATAATAAATTCAAGAAATATAAACATTTTATAGTTATGATTGTTTCCACCACTAGAATGAATTCAAAAATGAAGAATGCTAGATTTACTTGCAGTGAGTAAAAAGCTGATATAATGACAAGGTCAGTCTGTGACATTAAGGATTAATAAGTGTGTTTTATAATAGATGTTCTTCAACACTTAATTATCACCAAAGGCATTATTATAATAACACGATGAAACAGAAGTATAGACAAACAGAGAACAGCTATTTATTAAGGGCGAGTTTTGCCCTTAGAATTGAGTTAGGAACCGTGGAGAATACGAAAGCAGCAAATGAGATTCTCAACATTAATAGAAGTCATCATTTCATTTCATAAATTCCAAGTGCAGACTCCCCCTACTTCCTTCTGGCAGAAATTCTACTTTTGCTGAATTCTATGGACTGGAGAGGCACCTACAAAATACGTGTAGGGGAGAGAAGGCTGTTTTGCTGGTAAATAATGTTGGATACATCATATTAGATGTTAAAGCTGCACTTTAGAGGTGCCGTACGGATTTGGTAAGGAGTACAAATAGAAAACCCATTCTGCAATATGTGTAGAAGAGTTTTCTTTAGACAGAGAGTCTATTATGATGCTCCCTGCAACGAACTGTGGACCACAAGTCTCCGCTTAGACAAGATACAAGCCTCTAAGTAACATTCCTGATTGAGATTACATATGCTACTGGATGTCAGAAAAGGAAGAGATAGACATGGCTTGGCTCAAAAGGGAAAGACTGTGGACAGTTTGAGTAGTGAGATATGGAAAAACAGGGAGAAGAATAAACAGCAAGGAAGTGGTACCATACTCTAGACAAACGAAACTCCAATAAATGCCTTACAGAGAGTTATGCCAAGGGTTATTCATGATGGAATAATAGATGAGTAATAACATTCATGGATAACGTGACCCAACCAAACAAAGGACTACCAAAGCCATTCTTAGCCAGTTGTCACTGTTGAATTCACAGAAAGAGAGCAACTACTATGAATAGTAAGTGGTTTTCCGCAAAGAAAACAGACAATAGGTATCCCGAATTTTTAGGGGAGCATGGCCTGAGGAAGTCTTGATTAGAGAGAATAGCTGTGTATGTGTACCCATGTGTGTTTGATTACTGCTGCTGCTGTTGTTGGTAAGAAACAACAAATGTGGGCCGGGCGCAGTGGCTCACACCTGTAATCCAGCACTTTGAGAGGCCAAGGCAGGCAGATCACGAGGTCAGGAGATCGAGACCATCCTGGCTAAAACGGTGAAACCTCGCCTCTAAAAATACAAAAAATTAGCTGGGCGTGGTGGCGGGCGCCTGTAGCCCCAGCTACTCGGGAGGCTGAGGCAGGAGAATGGCGTGAAGCTGGGAGGCGGAGCTTGCAGTGACCGGAGATTGCGCCACTGCACTACAGCCTGGGTGACACAGCAAGACTCCGTCTCAAAAAAAAAAAAAAAAAAAAAAAGAAATAACAAATGTGTCGAACAAAAAGGTTATACACCCAGGTAATAATGTGGCTCAGTCCTTAAAGTTAAGGCTCTCAAAGGATCACTGAAATTAAAACTGTTTAATATCTAGAACTTTGAAAATGTTCCTATTATCTAGCCCAGTAATTCCATTTCAAAGAATATATACCAAGAAAAAAATCAAATATGCCAAGATTTACAAAGAAATGTGTGTAGCATGGCATTACTTAAGATGGTGAAATTTTAAAAATAACCTAGATGTCCAGCAACAGAGAAATTGTTCATCAAAAAACTATTATATGGCTATTTTTCCAACTGCTTTTGAAAAATACTTAGGGAAAAGGGAAACTGTGTATTAGGTGATGAAAATGCAAGCTATAAAATTCTATAAAATGTATTTTATCATATATGTATGTATAAAATGTATCCTATACAGGTATTAATAATGCAAACATAGCTAATAAAAAAATTACTATTTTGCCGGTTGATTATTCTTTAATAGTATTTATTCCTCCTAGCTACAACATATACAATTTATTTCAGACAATTTAAGGGGAAAAAAACAAAAAAATAAAATAAAAATCACTTATAATATCACTACTCAGAGATGAAGACTGTTGGTGTATATATACACCTAATCTTTTCCCATGCATTTATTGTATTACTTTTATAATCACATAATAAGGCTACAAATCTATTTTTTGGCAGGGGTTAATTTTTGTGGTAACATATTACAAATTTACTTTTGAAACATTCAACTGTATAAAGAAAATGCAGCTTCTTTCATTTATATAGTTGATTTAATCATCCTTGGGAACCCCATCCTAGTGGGTAGTGGAAAAACAGACTTGCTAATCAGCAATATTTCAAGCTTTTCCAGCTTAGACAATCCTTTGGTTTAAACATTCATTTATTTGAAATCTGACCTGCCAAAACAGCTGGTTTAAATGATCCCCTTTGGATGACTCACGGGCTTCAAGACAGTCTCTTAGAGCTCCACTCCCATCCACGAAGATTAAAAGACACAATCTGTAAAGAGGCTCACAAGAGCCTTCTGGTGACGGGGAGGGCTTTGGTCCAGCTGATGTCCCTAGGCATCATTGCTATTGTCAGCTACAAAGTGACCCTCTTCCTGGGGCCAGTTCCTGCTGAGATGTGGCTGGTCCTAGGCTTCTTTGAAGAAACTTGCGGGCACCTGCACTGTGGTCGTAGACAGTTGACTCTGCTAACAAAGTCCCTGCATAGAGCCTGCTCTGCTCCGCTCCAAAACTAGGCTTCTGCAAGTTCACAGGCTCTTTCATACATCCCCACCATACTTATTCCTTAAAGCTCAGGGCACTGTATAATACACAAAGGGGCGATTTTCCTATATAAAAATTATACCTCAAAAAAGCTATTTTTTACAGTGGTAAAGGAAAATTTGTTTAAAATGTTCACATTAACAAAAAGAAAAGTCTCAAAATAAATTAATTAACCACACAGTGAATAAGTTAGAAATTGCATAGAAAAATAAACTCTAAAAACATAGGAGAAAAGGAATTTTTTAATGATCCTACAGTTCTTGGCCTAAGGTGAGTGTATAAATGGCAGGACCCAGTGGCGAGATCCAGTGGATACTAAGGGTATGGGAGTGAGTTCAGACAATAATAGGGTGCACTGTTTGCAATCAATTTAAAAATAATAGTATAGCTCACTAAAAGTCAGTTTGCTTCTTGTTGTCACTATGAAATAGCAATTTTAAACAATGTAATTAATAAATTACTCCCTGTTAAAATGTGTTGGTCTATGTGCCCAATAATTGCCATGGTTACTGTTAAGTTTTAGCAATAGCTACGTAATATATGTGTAAATGTTGAACCAACACATTCTCATTTCTTATACTTTAATAAATGTGGTATGCCCCATGAAAGTTATTTCAGAAGGAACACTAATTATATGTGATTTACAGATAGGTAATTATATGGCCTGGACTCTGATACATGTTTGTTGGAAAGACTTGGAGCTCATTTCAGGTGTAGTTTCTGTCTCTGACCCATATATGTCTCCAACTACATATTCCTGTGCTTAAAGGTTAGATTCTAAATAATCAATGAAAGAAAGAAACACAATTTGAGATATTTCCATTTTGTTCTTCTACCTGCAAATTATTTTCTGAAATTTGTAGAGTTCACTCTATTGGAAGTTTCTTCACAAGTTCTCCCCTTTCTTTTGTCAATTATTATATTATTGTAATTACATAGCTATAATTTATAAGTTTTCCTTTTTGTACTATAATAATTTGTTGCTGATATGATTATATGCATACAGATTTCAATAAAAAAATTTTCTGCCATTATTTGTTTCATTTCATTATTATTAGTGAAAATAATTTTGACATATAGGAAAGGTGAGTCTTAAAAAATAATCTACTCTGGTTGTCAAGCACTCTGGAGAGGTCACTGGTGGGACCATTTAATAAAATGGAAAAATACAGGTGGAAGAAGTATTTGGGGGAAAATGACTTTGGGTTCAATTTTAGACACTGAGTTTGACGGTTCTGAGGGACAGACAGGTGAAAACGACCAGTATGTAGCCATAAATAAAGGTAAAGAGCAAGATCTGGAAATCACAAAAAAGTCGGCCATCAAGGTAGTGAAACTGAACAAGAGATCATCCAAGTAAAAGACAAAAAATAAAGGCTAGAATTCTGTGGGCATACCTACAAATGAATGGTAGGCAAAGGAAGCAGAACTAGAGAATGAGAATAAGAAGGAATAACTGGAAGGGCAAGAAAAGCACCTAGACAAGGGAGAAATAAGGAGGAAAACAGTAATTACAGGTATAAAAAGCTATAAACATCAATTCGTATGTGTAAGTCAGTTTATCATGAAGCCTGCAAGCCAATAACACTAGATTTGGCTACCAGGAGGTCTCTGGTAGTCTTTACAAAAGCAGTTGCCAAAGAGTAGTGCCACTTTGCTGACACAGATGATTGGACAATCAGAAGCCCACACTGCCCACTCTAGGTGAGCCATAGTGGAAATCTCTGGGCTCTGGTGAACTATAGAATGTGGTCCCTGAACCACAGGCATCAGGATTATCTGTCATACTCGCTTAAAATGCTGATTCAAGGACCCTACTTCAGATACTCAAATCAGAATCTCAGAGGTAAAACTCAGCACTATGTATCCTAAGCACCCAGGTAATTCTTAGGCATGCTAAAATTTGAGGACCACTGCAGTATATGTTCTTCAAGGTCCATCCTACCTCTGATATTCTGGACTTCAATGGATTGTCTCTCTCTGACAATAGGATGTGAAATCATGATTACTAAAATCAATGCAGAAGTCAGCAATTACATGATAAACATGCAATAATCAGAAGCACTGAGGGCAGAAATAATACTTTTTATTTACATCAATTCATTTTGATCATGTGATAACTTTATTCTGATGAGGGTTGAGGTGCTATAGCCCTAGGGGATAATTATGTTCATAGATAGCTAAGAGACTCACGGAGATAGGATTCTGGGCCAGGAAAACTATGAAACAAGAATTAAAAAAAGAAAAAGTTCTGTTTAGTAGTACTGAGGTGCTAAAAAGAAGTCAGAGAACCTAAAAGCACTAGATTCCTATTGTTAGATGTATTCAGAAATACTTAGTTATTGTCTTTTGGTTGGGAAAAGAATTATATTTCTATTTATCTATATATAGAAATAAAGAGTCAATGTTTCTAATCTATATAGAGAGACAGAGAATCAATGTTTTTTTCCTTAGGGAGGCTACAATTTTAATTAATATTCTCTAATTGACATTGACTTTAATTGACTGGTGACAGTCTTATGATGGGCCCCTCTGCCAAGCTTCCTGAGTGAGAATCACAACGAGCTCCATTTTGAAGAAGAGAAGCCTTTTGTTCTTAGTGATCTCTGTCTAAGCAATGTTTTTTAGGTCTCAGAATATGACAGCCAGAAAGATCCTTGAGAGACCATTTAATTCAACCTTCTATACCTTACTTTCTAAAATCATTACATCTACCCATCCCCACCCCCAAAGTCTAAAGGATCTGCTCACTTCACCTGAGTTCTTTCACAGTTATGTCCTTTTGACTCACCTACAGCATCCTACACATTGGATTACCTTGGGGAAACTGGTATTCAGGTATACATTACATTATGGGTTTGTATATTTGTTTCAAAGAGTTTTTAATAAAAGAGCAACTAAGTGAAAAAGAAATCAAGAAAGTTGGGTGGGTTAAATCTGTATATGTGTACTAATCATAGCGTTCCATAGACAGTTAACCAACATGCAGACAGTGAGTGCAAGTCAGAGGACGGGATGAAGAATGGGCAGAGCTAAAGAGGGAAAAAAAGGGGTCAGGACAGAAGACTTCCCACCAGTATGTCACAGGCTAAGAAGAGGGTCTGAAAACACTAGCTTAAGGTAAGTACACACTTTCCAGCAAATACACAAATTATTTGCAGGAAAAAAGCATGGAGAAGGGAGGAGATACAGATAGGAACAAGGGAAGACATTTTACACTTTTAACTACCTATTAGGATTTCTTAGACTCTGAGCATATGGAGTATTTCACAGGTAATGAAAATTGTTTTAAATTCAAATAAGATCACTTCTTAAGTACTTAATTCAAATAAAAATCTTACCCAATTTATGAGAAGAATATTAAAAAAATTCATTCTAATGTTTGAATTTCCTATTAGGAAATGTCTACCAAATCTATCATATAGTCTACCAAATCTAACATAAAAGAATTTAAAGCAGTATTTATTTTGTCTTCAGCATTCCATAGCTCATAGTTAGCCTCAGAATACAATAGTTGATATGGTTCAGACTGGAAATATACTGTCCCTTGACTTTTTTCCTAACCACGAAACCCAATTTTCATAATTGTCTTTAAATTTTGTATAACTTCCACGTACTTTATGCACAAGTGACTCCTCTTTGCCGAGAGGTTATGTACCTTGCCCAGAGTTGACAAGAATTCAAGGGCTAGGCCACAAGCAGATCTTAGATTCAGATCCTGAATGTTTTTTCTGGACACAGAATCATTTAAAAATCTGATAAAACTCATAGGCTGATTATCTTCCCAGAAAAATAAACATATAAAAATATACTTTAGCATATAATTTTAGAAAATATAAATAACCCCCAGATCAGGAGCCTTCAATTTAGATAAAGCATGTCTTCTAAGGGACCATACTCAAATTCTAACATGAGCTACATACAGCACCCCAAAGAGACCCAGTGGGATGCCACTCCTTAGCTACATGTGTGAGCTATAAGGAGTATAAAAAACAAAGGGAGGGAAAAGTAAGAAGCAATGAAAAGAAAATTAACTATGTGATGAGCATCTAAAATGTGTCAGGAATTACTAAATGAAAGAGCTCTTCTCTCTCCTGATTTGTTTTGTTGCTTTTTTTTGGCTCAAAAATGAATCAATATTAGTAAACATAGTCATCTTATGCCAGATAGAGGTAAAAAAAAAAAGTCATTAAAATTCTTGAGGAAAACTAGTTCCAAATTATCATAGATCATAAATAAATGTGGTGCTGATCTTCTAAATCTAACAAATATATGTGAGCTGCACTGAAAATCCAAACATTTCCTAAATAATTTTTAAGGAGACAGAACAGATACATTAAAAATTTAGCAGATGTGAGCTCTCAGTGCGAAGCATTAGGGTAATTTTAATTTTCTTCTTTCTACCTGTCTACCACTTCTAAAATCCCTGCAAAATGTATGTTATGTTTGGAATTAGGGAAGCATTTATTAAAACATGTTTACTGCATAGTAATAAAATGTCATTTTAGAGGGATGAAAGAAAGATGAGGAAAGGACAACTTATTTTATATTCAGCAGTTGGGTTGAGTTCTGGGTATGGAGCAGTTCATAGCATTCAGAAAAGACCAGGCAAGATTAAGGAAAGGTAAGAAAAGGCCACAGAAATCAGAAAAAAAAAAAACCAGAAGAGTAAAAAGAATTGTTGTGAACAAAACTACAATAGTAGTTAATCCAAGAACCTAGTGTGATGCAAATGTAATCAAAACCCATGTCAGTGAATAAAAAAGGCAGGGGCTAGGATTGTCTTCCCCAGCATAACCCTGCACATAATATACGTATGATCAACAATTACTTAATTAAACTCATCTGAAGGTTAGGGACCATACAAATGTGTGGAGCACTTTCACATGTATTGTGATCTTCACAAATGCCCCTAATAAAATAGGCATTATCTCCATTTCATAGATGAAGAAACAGCTCAGAAAGCTTATATGTTTTCAGTATAAAGTCACATGGCTCTTTTGTGGCAGAACTGAGGTGTTAAAAGGCCCCTGGCTCCATGTTGCTTTTTTTCTACACGACAGCACCTTTACAGGCTTGGTTATTTGGTTTATCTTAATTATATTCTACATAAGCTAAATATCAGAAAAGTATGGTAAGTTTACCAAAAGACATCTAGCCTTTCTGATTTGCATTTCCCTTCAAGCATTTAACAATGTGCTTACTACGGACTAGAATTTAAAAGGTAACTTTCATCTCCATATTATGTATCTTCAGTGACAATTATAAGGATCGCCAGGTTCAGGTTAGCACAAAGGCAACATTATGACAGCATATCAAAGATTATATATTTACCCAAATAAAAAGCAGCCAGATCACTTTAATAAGGGTTAGGTTTGGATTTACGTTTAAGAGAGTCAAGTGAAAAACCATTTGTCACTTCTTATTCTTTATATCTAGTTTATCCTTTCACAAACTGAATGTCCATGTAGCTTAGCCAAGCCAATCTTCCTCTCTCTTTGTCTAGTTTCCATTCCCAGGACATCTTTGGAATGCACAGGGCTCTGCCTGCACAGGAGGTGGTAACACAGCACCACATTTAGAAGAGACAACTGTTCCTACCACTTTCTGTAATTCTACCCAAAAGATAAGCTAAGAAAGGGAAAGGAGAAGAAAGAAAAAAAGACACACCTTCCAAAGTAAACTCAGAATTTTGAAGGAGGGCTCTAATTTAAATATATTGTTATATTCTCAAGTGAGATAAGCTATAAAAGGTTCCTAAACATATGGGGATGCTAAATAAACTGAGCTTCAAGAATTAATGCCAAAAAAAACCAAAAGACTATCTACCCATACATATATATATGTACATATGTATGGAGAAAGAGATATATATAATCTTTTAAATAAGTGTCCAGATATAACAGTCATAATTTGAGTAAAAAAGTTTATAAAAGCCACTGACCACATGGCATGATCTGCATTAAATTTTAAATCTCTAATCTTTCTTTACATTCTCTATTACGATTTAGATATACCTTTACAAGATTATGCTGTTTCAACTACATTAACTCTTCAAAACAAAATATTTCACTTTCCACAGCTATTTGCCAATCGAGAGCCCAAGACGCGTCTTTTAAAAATTAAACATAAGCATTTCTAATGGAGCTGCCTCCATCTCCTGCTATTCTCCCCTTATTGCTGTGCCATGTTGTCTAGCCTTCAAATTCCTACTGACTTGTCAGTAGGAATTTCTACTAGTCAGTAGGAATTCAACTTAGAAATTCAGTAGGTCTCAGCTTAGAAATCACTTTCTTAAAGAACCCTTCTCATAAAGGACCACCCTTTCCTGTCCATTTTTCGCATAGTACCCTGTGCCTTTTCTTCTCTGCACTTATTGAAACATGTCAAGTAAATAAGCAAATGAGGAAGCAAGTGAATACATATAGTTGTATTGTTTTCCTCTTTGTAGGAGCTTTTCTATCTTATTTTTTTACTATGCATTGGCAAGCAGTGCCACTGAATGAGGTGGGGATTCCTCCCAAAGTCAGTGCATGTTCTTCTTTATTCTCACAATAAGGACACATTTGCCAATAACTTTAATGTGACACAGGGTAGTTTCCAGTTCACTCCAGTAGGAAAGAGAGAGAGAGAGAATTTTTGAGATCTTAACCAAAAAGCACCTCAGATAAGGGAGACTTACAAGTAGGGTACTGTAAAGCTCAAATTATTTGTAAGGTGCCATCTGAGATTTTTAAAAACATCAGATGCATTATATATTTTTATATGTGAAAAATAATACATGTTTTATGGGTCATCCCTAAAGAGAGGCATATGGCCTGCTTCTGCAAAATGGGTTTTATGTTCTTTTCTGGATCTGGGGGAAACCAACGCACGACTAGGGGAAGGTGCTGAACGAGAACAGAGTGACACTCCTGTGTGCCTGAAGCCTCTCAGGTTTCTGTTCCTTCTTTCCTAGGTCTCTTGCCTGCTTTGGGTCCCCAGGGAATTATAGACAATAGCCAGAGAAATTACATGAGAAAAGAAGATCTAGCTTCTCTAAAACCCAATGGGGAAGTACTCTTCTGTGAAAAGGTCCTTAATATCGAATTAAAAAATAAAGTACAGGACAGAGAAAATAAAGTCCAGAACAGGGAAGGAAACTTATCCAAGCATATAAATGAAACACTGAGCTAGAATTTAGGGCAAAACATTCTTCTGAAGCTACGTCAAAAAGGGGATCCTAATTAACAACAGATAACTTAGCAATTAAAAAATATTACACAAGACAGAGCAATAACTCTCTCTTTATCTCTTCGATAACTTTGAGCAAGTGTTAACTAAAGATGTTCAATCTGTGATGCCCATATTCCAGAGGCCCCTTTAGAAAAGTATACCATTGCATTAAAAACACTCAGAGTTCTTATTTAGCTACCTATTTTTAAGTGACATTTGAAAAATTAACACCATCAAGGTTTCTAAAAATAGGCAAGTCAGCTTTGTTGTACTTGTCAGAGACGGGAACAGTGCATCCACCCACTGCTTGCTTCTTTAACTTAACTGCTAGTGTGGTAGAGACATAGAAATACATAAAGAATAAAACAGATAAAGATAAAATTCATCTCATACACATAATGTAAATAGCAATGGCTTCCACCCCATTAATTAATGAGTAATTTTTCAGTATCTGCTCTATGCCCACCATATGCTAGCATTCAAGAGAACACAAGAGAAAAACAGGGTATGGCCCATGTTCCTAAGAAGTTTATCATCGAGTTGGAGAAAAAAAACACTAACAGCCATAGAACAAAAACCAAGAAACAAAAAGCACTATGCAAGTGCCAAGTGGTAAATATTAAAAAATAATAAAAATAATCCAACACTGTAGTGACTATAAAAATAAAGAAAGGTCATAAAATGACAGCTCTGTCAGGGCTGAACCATGAAAACTGGTAAAGATGTAAACTGGCAAAAAAAGAGGAAGGAGACAGCTGATGTCCGAATGTAAGTGGGAAAAGTATACACAAAGAAAGAGCAGTTAGGCGGGAAGCTGAGAAGTCTCCCAGTAGACACTAGGCTATGAGGGGACTGGGCTGCGTAAAGGACAGGTTCAGGTTGGAAAACAGCGGGAACAATGAAGCGGACACAGAGTATGAAGAATCAACATGTCCAGGCCATGTATTACCAACAGCCATGGTAGCTTCCCCCCGTGAAAAAAGCAAGATTAGAGAGGCTTCACTGCAAATGAACTAGAGCAGCAGGTACTAGGGCAAAGCACAAACTCAGGTGTGCAAGCAATTGGGAGTTTATTTCTGTACAACTGAACTTAATCTCTGTTTTAAAACTCCTATGCTGCTGAATGGTGAAAATTAAATTTCAGTCAAGTCAGGGTAATCTCAATTTCTGGTTTCCCCTTCCTCATGGGCGCATCTAAATTCCAAAGGATTATAAAATGCTAGATTTGTGTGGCAGAGGAACGGAAGGATGGGTGGAGGTCATCAGCATTTATCCACAAACATCTGTAGCTCTCCTACAGGCAGGTCTACCCAGATCCTTAGCTCCTTCCCTCATCCTCCTCATCTCTGCCACAAGCCTTCTGTCAAGTCTGGCTTTCTGTTGGCTACATCCACGTCCCTCTGTGCATACAGGTATCTCCTCATCATCCCCTAAGTTATCCTTGCCATGGGAAATTTGCAAAGTTGCCACAGGTCCCTCTAACTAGACAGCCATCTCTACTATTCTCCAGCCACACTGGGCACAGGGGATCTGCATGCCACCACCCCTAGCTCTACTTTTCTGAGGACAGAAATAACTGATTCTAATTCTTCCAGAACAGCTCCCTTCATGCCTAGAATTTGACATAAAATTCAAAAGTCAAGAATTCAACTCTTCTGCAGTAAGAGATATGCTACGTTTATCTTTTCCTGAAAAAAATAATTCCTATTTCCCAACAAAAGGGAAGGTATAATAGGAAATAATAATAGGGAGAGACACTGATTAAAACTCCAATTGTTACCACATAAAAATAAACCAGACATAAAGAGGACCTGAACTAGGGGATCTTTGGAAATGAAATAAATATGTATATTTAGAGGTGCTAAATGGAAAAACTGGCAGGAATGTTCAATGGGAGTGAAGGATACTACATAAGCAAGGAAATAAAATAAATTCATGGTTTCCTGTCTTTAAGATTATCAGAATCCTGGCATTATCAAAACAGAAGCCAGTTTGAAGTGGAAAGGTTTTGAATTTGGTTTTGAATTATATTCACATACTTTTGTCATTTAAGGTGATGATTTAAAATAGCAGCAAAAAGGATATATTCTAGGAGTTGGTACTATTGCATTCTCAGTAATACACTCATTACTGTGGTTTTCAAATACTACTAGCTTTCAAACAGCTACACAGTTTTACAAAAAAAACACACAACTAATTTTAAAAGTTTTTAAAATCTTAAAGCATTAAAATCTGCTTTTCCATTCCCACTTCTCTATTAAATAGTCTTTTCATTTGTAGAAATAGGTACATAAGTTAATTATTTGAAAAAAAAATGTTTAGCTAAAAAGACCAAAAATAGTGTGTGGTGTCACAGCAGTATTGGCAGCTGATGCAGAACAGGCAACAATAAAGCTGGCAATAATGAGGTGCCAGCCCCAGCTTCACATGCCCTGCCAAAGCCCAGGGGTGAATCCTGCTGAGCTCTGGAGCTCACAGATGTGCCTCATGCTCCCTCATGAACTAACACTCTGCCCAGATGATAACCTGAAGAAATATAAGAGGCAATTATACTATTAAAGAGCAAAAAGTACTAGAATGACTGAAGCATACAACGGGCATTTATGGCATGCTGTATTTACAGGGGCAGAAAGCAGAGAGACATTTTTACATTCTACATTATTAGGTCAGCTTCCGTCAGATTAGCAAACTTCAGGGAGTGACAATCTAGTAACAGAAAATAAATACCAAAGGGGAAAACATTTTAGGTTTATGTGTAAACATGAAAAACAGAACTCCAAAATTCAGGATTATGCCAAAATAAGAAAACATACCTTAAAATTAAAATCAATGTGGTTTGATTTTAATTTTAAGGTATGTTTCCTTATTTCAATAACATTAATTATCCTGAAAAGAAGTGACTGGAAGAAAAAGGGAAAATAAACGATATGAAAGTATAGTTGGGCCGGGCGCAGTGGCTCACACCTGTAATCCCAGAACTTCGGGAGGCCGAGGTGGGTGCATCACGAGGTCAGGGGTTCAAGACCAGCCTGACCAAGATGGTGAAACCCCGTCTCTACTAAAAATACAAAAAATTAGCCAGGCGTGGTGGCAGGCACCTGTAATCCCTGCTACTCAGGAGGCTGAGGCAGAGAATTGCTTGACCCTGGGAGGCAGAGGTTGAAGTGAGCCGAGATCACGCCACTGCACTCCAGCTTGGAAGACAGAGTGAGACTCCGTCTCAAAAAAAAAAAAAAAGAAGAAACTACAGTTGCTGGATAGAAGAAACTTCTGCTCCAGTGCCTTCTCAAGCCTTGACTGATACCTGAAAATTTTAGTTTATAATTAAGAATAAAGAATGGCATGTTTAAGATAACATATTCCCAACATCACATTTAAATCTATTCAATACAAAGATATTCAACCAAACCACCTAAAATTCAAATTATTATTGCTTTACATTGAAGACAAATATTAGAACAAAATGCATTTCTATCTTTAAGGAGAAATTCCCAAGTTCCTAAGAACAGAAAGGAAGAACTCAAGTGTATCCTTTCTTTGGGGGGTTGCTCTCACTACATCTTGACCTGAACTTGAGATTTGGGGGTTTATTCCTGTCCTTCTCTCCAATTCCCAAATGGCGAGAACTAAATGGCTAATTATTCCTGTAGGATCCAGACAGATACAAGGATTTCAATGCCTGTTTCCTTTAAGTACTGTAACCTAAAAAGCAAATGGAAAATACTAACCTATAATTAATCTCGTATAATTATGTATTTTCAACTCATGCTCTTACCACTTTTTCTATTTTGCAATGTACTTATGACTTCCTAAGACACTTACTAGGAGCATTATACTTATTATGCTTCATGTCTATTGTCTTCTGTCCTGGCTAAACTGTAGGTTCCGTAAGGGCAAAGATCTCCTATTTTTTCAGTATATCAGAGAATACTGCTCAATAGTTGCTGAATGGATGATTTTGCATAGTCTATGCAAATTCTGACATCCTATTAATTTGCCATTTAGAAACAATAAAATCCATGTGCCTGACACACAACACATGGGTACAGGGCTGGACAGATAGATCCTCGTTATTCGGGGCAGACACATTACTAAATTTGTAGAAGCTATAGCTTAAAGCTTGGGAGGTATAATTCAAGGATAAGTGAAACATTTTCAGATATGTAGCCCAGGGTTTCACTTGCATAAACAAAAAGCAATTAAAGAGTTAAGTAGCCCCTGAAGAACTAAAATATAGACATTTTCAATAAAGAATTAACATCTCCCAGTAACACTGGGATAAAGCATAGGCCACACCATAAATGAATAGAGTTGGAGTCAGTGACCTTCAGGTAATGCCAGAACCTGGGTAAATTCTAGACAAAGACGCACGTACTGTGAAGGACATCAAAACCCTGCTCTACGTGGCTGTTTCCACCTGCAACATGGATATCAATTTCCTCTATTATTAATATCTCCTTTTATGTCTGTTCTAACTGCTTACTCGCAGTCTCTCATTCCCACTGTTTTGTTCTCTCTGCTGCTCTCTCACCCAGGATCTCTCATCCAGGGATATGCCCCGCCCAGCAGGGAGCAGAGCTTGTCATATGTATACAGAAGCCAGGCCTCTCTTGCCCATCAGCACATGCCAAGCTCAGCAGTGGCTTGGCACACATAAATGAGTCCTGATCAGAACAGAATGGAGCATGGACATCCCCTAGAATTAACTGTTCTATGTATAAGGCACTGGGCATGCACCCAGAAGCTGAATCCATTCAATGCATCTAGGATAAGTCCCCTCAAAACTAGGGAAAATCATTTTTTCTGTCAAGTGCCTGGGCTGCGTAGAATTTGGTGACACCAGGGCTTTGAAAGGAAATTAAACAAAGGAGTGAAATAAAAACCCAACTCATTTCTCTAACCTGACTTGTCTGAGTTCCCAAAGGCCTGGTGCCACAGCAACTTGAAATACAAAGTGGGGTAAGCCATCCTGATCTCTCCTAAAGGCCTATGCTTCAAGCACTAGCATCAACTTCTCAGCATTGCTACACTATAAACAACTATGCTAAGTAATGTAAGATCTCTTAAATAAAAATATAACAGAAAATAAGTGGTAGAACACTATTAAGATGGTGAGGTACTGAATTGGACCTTAAAGGATTTAAGACTTAGAGAACCAAGGAGGTTTCCAAACAAGAGCAATCATATGTGCAAAGAAGCAATGGCAGAGATGAACACGACACATTTTAAAGACAGGCAGGACACAGGCTAGTTGAAAATAGGGCTCATCAGAAAACCAAACACCGCGTGTTCTCACTTATAAGTGGGAGCTGAACAATGAGAACACATGCACACAGGGAGGGGAACAACACACACTGGGGCTTGTCAGAGGGGCTGGGGGAAGGAGAGCGTCAGGATAAATAGCTATTGCATGTGGGGCTTAATACCTAGGTGATGGGTTGATAGGTGCAGCAAACCACCATGGCATACGTTTACCTATGTAACAAACCTGCACATCCTGCACATGTATCCCAGAACTTTAAATTAAATTTAATTAAAAAAAAAAAAAAAGAAAATAGGGTTCATACAGAAGAGCTATAGGAGATAAAGTGGGTTGGTCTCTCTTCAGGTGACCTTGAACGTCAAGATAGAAGCATGGTATTGTAGGCAATGTGAGCCTTTACTAAAAGTATTTGAATAAAAAAGAGACGGGGATAGATCAGTATTTCATAAAAATGTATTTGGTGGACACAAGTAAGTTGAATTGAAGTAGATAATAATCTTTACCTGAGAAAGATCCGTTGGAAGAAAAGGCAACGGTTCAGTATTAGCAATGAGAATCATCACTAATGTGTTGGCAATTGCAATTAGGAAAAGGGCACAGAGAGGGTGATTAGGAAGAACAGTCAGATGTTATAAGAAGCCTCTTCCAGGATTTGGAATGGCATGCTAATCTTACGTGAGAGTCGAGTGGCACTGCAATCTATCCTAAGAATCCTACAGTGGTTTAGCACATTTGTGATTGCAGTACCTAATCTTCTGGCCCTTCTTCGGTACAAACCACATTCCATGACTGGCTTCCCAAAAGACAGTTTTGTATATCCCTAATTTTGTCTTCTCCTTTAAATTCTCCTTCCTCCTTTTCTCCAAACTTCTTAGCATTGAAAATCTGGTGTGAGGTTTCCACCATATCACTATACCACAGAGCCCATCTTCTTTCATTCTACAATCTTTCTCTTATCATTTTCTTTATCACTATTACTTTCTTCTTTATCATGAGTTAATCTCATTAAAAATATATTTGTCAAAACACCTAGTTACCATGGTGATAAGAAAGCAACATAACAGATAACAAAAAAAAAACTGCCCTTCTCCATTTCCTAGCTTAAACATATCTCAGTTTCTATCAATTTACCTAAAAGATTAGGCCATTAATCTCCAGTCTCTCAAAACAAGCCTAGAAATAGCTCAACCCTCTTTCCATGACCAATATACAGTGCAAGCCTCATCCTAATTGCTCTAATTACATGAAGAACATAATGAGATACAGCAGCAGATGGCTACAGATTATATTCTGGAGAAGAAATTCTCCTCTATCTCCTCTTATTGAAGAGATTTTGCCTTGAACAAAAAAGTTAAAATAAAATCATTTTGTTCACAAAGCCAAATATATGTTTTTTAAAATGTTATCCCACCACTTTTCTATTTCCTTCAATAATATCTTTCCTTAAAAAAATTTACTCATTTCATATAGATTTTACCATATATGACAAATAAATTTGTAGCCCTGCTGGATTTAAAAAAAAAAAAAAAAAAAAAGATGTGCTCATAGAAAGTTGTTAGGAGTTTATATATTGAATCATATACGTCCACAAACCTGAACTAGAATCTCAAAGATATGCTCTATCAAATAACGAATTTGTGAGGGGGTCTTTAATTTGAGCCTAAAAGTCTCTATCCAAAACATTGTTAGCCCCAGCTTTTCACAAAAGATGAAGCATCAACTCTTATGTTCACTGCAGCACTATTCACAATAGCAAAGACATGGAATCAACCTAGGTGGCCATCAACAGTGGACTGGATAAAGAAAATGTGGTACACATACACCATGGAATACTATGCAGCCACAAAAAAGAATGATATCATGTCCTTTGCAGCAACATGGACGCAGCTGGAGGCCATCATCCTAAGTGAATTAATGCAAGAACATAAAACCACATATTGCATGTTCTTATTTATAAGTGGGAGCTAAACATTGGGTACATATGGACAAAAAGATGAGAACAACAGACACTGGGGACTACTGGGGGGCAGGGGGAGGAAGTCAAGGGCTGAAAAACTACCTATTGGGTACTACGCTCACTACCTGGGTGACAGGATCATTTGTACCCTAAACCTCAGTGTCACAGGATATATCCATTTAACAAAGCTGCACACGTACCCTCTGAATCTAAAAGTTGAAATTAATAAAAATTTTTTAAAAAACAGAACATGAAACCGATACATGAAATAGAAGAGACAGCCTTAACTAAATTCAAGTTATGTGTTCCCAGCCCAGCCCTAAAGGCAGTTTAAGCTGTATGCATTTCATGGTTTGTTATATGCCCCAGTAAATTCCTCTTTCTAACCTTAAAAAAGAAAAAAAAGATGGTGTGTCAAACTTCCAGCCACCATTTTAATAATCATCACTTCAAAGTCAATGTCCAAAAATGAAGTCAATGTCTTCTCCTTAAAAATTAGTTTGTTTTCCCAACTTGTTCTTTTTTGGCTAATGGTAACAGGCTCAAACCTTGAAGCTATCTTTTCTAGTTCTCATGCTATTGTCTGTACTTTCAAATAGCACCTTGTATATAGGAAATCCCGAAGGCATGACCCCAAAACCACCATCATCATTGAAGTGCCCAAAGCTCTCTTCACCTACTTCCCAGTATCTCAAAGTAGGAATCTACCACTGCTGCCATGATCTGGGGTTCCAAGGAAGTTTCCATGCTGCTACAGCGAGTACAGGAAAGGAGAACAAAACTCCTGCTACCAGGGAGACTAGAGATAGAATCAAACTTTTATTCCAGTCTGAAGATAGTGAACATTCTGAAAACTGGAAATAGGCAACCCTTCTTCCCCGAAGTTATAAGCCACTTGCTTCATTCCTCATATAATTTCCATGTGGACCATATTAATGTATCAAATGTATCAAAGTTCCTACTACCATGGCAATCTACAGTGGACCAGGAGAGATATGAAAGATAACAGGAGAGTCCTTCCTTCCTTTTACCAACCCCCATAATGTAACATTCTAACCTCAATATCAGAAATTACTTTTCATAATCATATTTTCAAAAATAGTCATAAATTCTCTAAGAAGTGAACTTCCTGTCACCCACTTCTGTAGGAAAAAAAGAGATACTGAATTTTACCAGCTGCTCTTAGGGGTCTAAGCCAGGGCATGTTCATTTATTAATGGAAATTGATATGTGAAAAAATATTTGATCCACAGCATTAGGACAGTGATCATTTATCCCATATTTCACTTTATATTATCATAATGTCTGCTTTGAGAAAATGGCAGCAAGAAAACACATATTCCCCAGATTTTCTTTTAATGTTGCCCTGGCTTGGATCTCTAAGTAAGCCACCTAAATACTTGATTTGGACACTCCTGGGAGGGTGAGTTCAGAGGTCCCAGCACCTTGGTTTGCATAAGTTTATTTTTTGAGGTCTATTTCTGTTGCCCTCAGACAGGCAGCAACAGCTTGCAGGGCCCTTGTGGCTAAGGGGCAGGACCACATTCCTCAGTGCCCCACGCTATATCCGGAACCTCTGAGGCATGTTCTAGTTTGGTCTTGGGTATTAATTCTTTAAAAAGACAATGTCCCAGCTTCAAGATGGCTGATTAGAGGCATCTCCTAATGTCTACTCACCTCCTCCACTAAGAAGAAACAAAATAGTGAGGAGAAAAATCACACTTCAAATAGATCATCCAAGAGAGAACACTGAAATTCAGCAAAGTGACAGGAAACATCTAAAGCAAGAAAGTAGAGGGAAATGAGGTAGCCTGCTCAGCAGGGATCATCTTGGAACTCCCCAGTGTGGAGAAAGGGTGAGAGACCCCAGTGGTCCACATTCCCATCATGGACTACAACAATCCTAGCCAGGGGAGAGCCCTTTGACCCTCGGAGGCCTTGAAAGTAACATAAGGTGTGCCCTAGAAACCACACGAAGGCACTGTTCCAGACAGGGAGCTCACATCGAGTCCCACAAACCCCTGAGTCCTAAGCAGCTGCAGCACAGTGCCATTTTAAGAGCCTAGCCCACAATGGACTGCGTCCTGCCCTGCAACCAGGCCCAGGTCAAGAGTCTAGAGCAACAATCCCACCCCCAGCCCAACAGAGGGGCGGCCATGCATTCTCATGCATCCTGAGGACAAATTCCACTGCCCACAACCACTGCAGCTACAGACTGCTGTGGGCTGAGGTGCAAGAAAAGCCCACACCCTCCAGCTGCCTGCCTATGGCTGCCCCCAGGGAAAGCAACCAAGCTTTCTCTGATAGCAGGTCCACAACACAGATGTTGCTGCTTCCACCTGAGCACACCATCCAGGAGCTTGGAGACTGCCTGATCCAGTCCACTGCCCGTGGCACCTGAGCACTCCTCCCAGTGTCTAGGATCAGGTCCACTCAACCTGCTACTACCACCACAGACGGCACCCACCCCTCACATGCTACCTGCATGTCTTCAGCCCACCCAACTGGTCACAGCCACTGCCAACACTAGCACAGACCACTTGGGTTTCAGAGGATTGTCTCACTGCTGCCACTGCCATTGCTCATGCCACATCCACTGCCAGGGGCTCAAGAACTCTTCCACCCACACAGCCCACCACTGCCATGCCTGGTACCTCAACAATCCACCTGGAGGCAAAGAATAAGCCTGCCTGGACTCGCTAACACTGGTACCAATGTATGCCACCTTGGGCCCAAGGGCAGGCACAGTCAGCTCCCTGCTGCCACCACTGAAGCCTGAAGACTGGCATCCCGGATCTCAGCACAACTTCACCACAGCCTTCTCTGACAACTGTACCCTAAGCCGCCAAGAAAATCAGACACCACTGATGCTGTTTATAGTCAAAGAAATCATACAGACACTGCACTATTGCATGTACCCAGAATCAAGCCAAAGTGCCCTACCCAACCGACACCATATATTCATCTTCAGGAAAAAGTCCTCCCCTATGAAAGCAAAATCACAAAATTGGAAGAAGCAACTGTTACACCAGATGCACAGATACCAATGTAAGGACACAGAAAACATAAAAATACAAGGAAATATGAAACCTGCAAGGGAACACGTTATCCAGCAATAAATCCCAATCAAAAAGAAATTCATGAAATCTCAGAAAAAGAGTTCAAAATGTTGAAAATGTTAAAAAAGAAAACCTCACTGAGCTATAAGATAACTCTGAAAAACAATACACAGAAATCAGAAAAATAATTCAGGATGTGACTGGGAAATTAACCAAAGAGATAGATATAATAAAAAAGATATAAATAGAAACTCTCAAGAATTCATGGAATGAAATACAAAATACATTCAAAGTTTTAATGATAGACTAAACAAAAGAAAGAATATTAGAACGTGAAGACAGGTCTTTTAAAATAACACAATATAAATCAATAAACAAATAAGAGCAAAGCCCTCATGACATATGGGGACACAATAAGGCAACCAAATATTCAAATTATTGGTGACCTAAAAGAGAATGAGTTAGAAAAACTATTTAACAAAATAACAGATGAAAACTTGCCAAGTCTAGAAAGAGATTAAGACATCCAGATACAGAAGTTCAGAGATCTCCAAATAGGTACAATGTAAAAACAATATACCTCGTTAATACATGGTGCTGGAAAACTAGATAATCATGCAAAAGAATGAAACTAGAACACTATCTCTCACCATATACAAAAATCAACTCAAGATGGATTAAAGATTTAAAAGTAAAACCCAAAACTGTAAAACTACAAGAAGAAAATTTACGGAAAACTCTTCAGGACATTGGTGTAGGCAAAGATTTTATGGCTGAGACCTAAAAAGCACAGGCAACAAAAACAAAAATAGACAAATGGGACTATATTAAATTTAACAGCTTCTGCATAACAAAAGAAACAATCAAAGGAGTGAAGAGAAAATTTCTTGATTGGAATAAAATATTTACAAACTATTCATCCAACAAGGGACTAATATCCAGAATATGCAATCAACAGTAAAATATTAATAGCATGTAAAAAGAGTCAAAGGACGTACATAGAAATTTTCAAAAGACGACATATAAATGGCCAACAGGTATACGGAAAAAAATGCTCATAACTAATCATCAGGGAAATACAAATCAAAACCACAATGAGGTATCATCTTACTCCAGTTGGAATGGCTATTAATAAAAAAAGGCAAGAAATAGCAGATGTTAGTGAGGATGTGGAGAAAAGGGAACTCTCACACTGTTGGTTGTAATGTAAATTAGTACAGCCACTATGGAAAACAATATGGACATTCAAAAAACAACAACAACAACAACCACAAACAGAACTACCATACAATCCAGCAATCCCACTACCAGGTATTTATCCAAAGGAAAAGAAATCAGTCTTTCAAAGGGTCACCTGTACCCTCACATTCACTGCAGCACTATTCATAGTAGCAAAGATATGGAATCAACCTAAGCGTACATCAACAGATGATGAATAAAGGAAATATTTTAGATTTATACAGTGGAAATCTATTGACCATAAAAACAAAGGAAATCATGTCATTTGTCACAACACAGATGGAACTGTAAGTCATTATGTTAAGGGAAATAAGCCAGGCACAAAAAGTATTATGTGTTCTCACTCATACATGCGAGCTAATAAAGTTGATCATATGGAGGTAAAGAGTGGAACAATAGATACCAGAGACTGGGACGGATGTAAGGGTAGAGGGTGGAAGTGAGATAAAGAGAGGTTTGTTACAGGGTACAAACATACCATTAGATACAAGGAATATGTTCGAATGTTTGATAGCAGAGTAGTGTGACTGCAATTAACAACAATGGTTGTATTTTTCAACACAAATAGTAGAGAGGAAATGAAACGTGCCCAACACACAGAAATGATAAATACTTGGATGACGGATACCCTAAATATCCTGACTTAATCATTACACATCTATGCATGTAACCGAATTTCATGTATGCCCCATTAATATGTACAAATATAATGTATCCAAAAAATTTTTAAATATTTGATTTGTATTTTTTCTCACACTTTATTCTGGTATTTCTTTTTTATCTTCACAATGAGTCAACCTAAGAAGTACATTTTAAGAAGTCACATTTTCTTGTTAAGTGGTTAAAGATACTTGAAAACTCATTTCCCAGGAATCAAACCCATTTACCACTTTATGTGAGGGAAGCAGAGTAACATCTGGGACAGTGGTTGACAACACTTTGCCACTCACCAAGTTTCACCTCAAGGATCACTTGTGTTTATGAGTGAGCTGAGTTTTAACTACATCTTCCACTGTAGCAAATTCTTATAATTATTTTATGTTGCTTTGGCATCCATTTTATTTTATTTTATTTTTATTTTGAAACAGGGTCTCACTCGTCACCCAGGCTGGAGTGCAGTGGCGTGATCTCAGTTCACTGCAACCTCCACCTCCTGGGTTTAAGCAATTCTCCTGCTTCAGCCTCCCAAGTAGCTGGGACTACAGGCACATGCCACCATGCCTGGCTAATTTTTGTATTTTTTGTAGTAGAGATGGGGTTTCACCATGTTGGCTCAAACTCCTGACCTCAAGTGATCTGCCCACCTTAGCCTCCCAAAGTTCTGGGATTATAGGCATCAGCCACTGTGCTCAGCTTTTGGCATTCATTTTAAACATAAGTTGAATTTCTTTCATATCAGATGGAAGGGTAAGTCATCCCTGACACAGTTTCCAGTTCTTCACCTCTTCCCTGTTCCTCAATGTGATTGATCCAGACATCTCCCTTATATAACTGCCTCCTGGTGACCACTTCCCTGTGGGACAGCTAAACAGAGCCTATTAGACTTGCCCCACTGACCTCCACACCCCATACATACTGTGCAGATATGCCACAGTGACCTCCTCTCAGACACAGCATGCCTACATAGAACTTGTGCCTGCTTCCTCTAAACCCACCAATTAGAACTCCCTGTGGGAAACTTACTTGGGTAACACGATGGACCCCAGTAAAGACTTCGACCCACATGTCTATCTCTTTCTGGCTTCTTCCCAACCGCCAGTTGAGAGTACATGTCCTGGATGACTCCCCTTCCTCCTGCTGGCCCTGAGGTGTGCTGCCCTCTTCTTTCTGGGTCTGTAAATAACATACACTGCTTGGTATTTCATGCCTCCTCTGTGTCTCACCCGACCAACACAACCAAACCTAACTCTCTGCCCAGTCATGGCTCTCCTAGAGAGTGGCTATCTCATACACTGGACACAAGTCAGGCACGAACCACAAAGGTACCTGCCAGTATATTCAAGTTCCCTGTAAGAGGGAAACCTGGTCATGAGTTAGACACTTAGGTTAGACTGTCCACCGGGATAAAGAAGTATCACGTAAAGCCACTTTGTAAGCATCTAAGGCCATCTCCCTTGGATCCCCATCAGGGCAGAGCTAGAGTTTCTAGCAACTCTCCAGAGAGAGACCACAATACCAAATTAGAGGAAAATACAACATCCACTGTGCTTCATTCTTAGCCTGCATTTAAAGCCCCCTCCTTTCCTCAAAAACTTAATTGGAACTCTTATGTTTTCTCCCCCATACCCTTTGATAAAATCTTCTCCCAAAAAAAGGAGCTGATAAACTCATTCACTAATAAAATTATTAATAACCACTCCAGAATATAACTGTTTCCCATTTAGAAAGATGTTAAGAAGCTTTAAAGAAAGAAAATTCTATTATAGGATATGGGACAATAAAAAGAAGGACAAAGGGTTTTATCACCAAAACATGCATTTACATAAAACCCATTTCAAATAGAAAAATTAATGTTCCTTTTTTAACCTTGTTTCTGTTTCTTCAATAAAATCCTCCCTCCTCCTTAATACCATTAAGGAGGATATCTTAATGAATACCTTACTTCACTGAAAAGGCCTTCTCCTAAAAATGACCCCTCGACAGTTTGTTTCATTTGGTATTCATCTACCAATATTAGTCATATTAACCTACATAGGCTAGATTATGCCTTGACAGCACAATGACAAACTCTCAGCAGTTTTACACAAAGTTTATTTCTTGCCCATACAATGTCCTATATGCATTCAGAAGCTAATTCCAAATGGTGATTTAGAAATTCAGTCTAGTATCACCTTGTGAATCCATCATCTCAACATGCAGCCTCCACAATCCACATGGCAAAGGGCTTTGAGTCATAAATGACACATATCACCTCTACTTGTAGTCTACCAGTTAGAATAAGCACATGGCCCCAACATAATTGCAAGGAAGGCCGAAAAAAACAGCTTAAGTCTGGCTCTAAAGATGAAAACAAAACAGGACTAGGTGAACATGTAAGCACTGCCTCTGTCACAATAAGATATTAACTGTATGTATAATTAACTAACATGTGCCTATAGGTCTTTATCTGTATTAACATCTTTGATATTCACAACTAACCCAAGAGATAGGTATTATTAATATCATCTCCAGTTTACAAATAAGGAAACCGAGGTTCAAATAAGTTAAGTAACTTACCTAAGTGTGTAAGTGGGCTAGCTGAGATTCAAATCTAAGAAGTGTGCTCCAGAATACATTATGGCATACGGCTTCTCAAATATACAAGACACAGTTAAGGACACTGGCCCTCAAATATGTGTAGAGCTGTCATATGAAAGAAGGGTTTAGATGTAGCCTATAAGTCTTAAGAACACAAAATAAAGACATAATACTGAGATTAAAATGTAAGCAGAGTATTTCTGAGTACCTCCTATCAGCCAGGCACCATTCTAGATATTGTACATATATCCTATCCATGCATCAAAACACTTCAAATGAGGTGGGTATTATTATTCCAGTTACACAAATGAGAAAACAGACTCAGAGAGATTAAGTAACTAGCCTAGGGTATTACACAGAGCCAGTATTTAATCCCAAATCAATCTGGCTTCAGAGCCTAAGCAATTTTCCACTATATCTCACTGTTAGTTATTCAATATAGATATAGTAGATGCAAATCCCACTCCATAAATCACAGGGGTAAAAAAAGTAATATAATTATTTTTATTTTTTTCTATGACTAAACAATTTCAGTTGTGAGTCTCCATTTAGTTGAGAGGCAGAAACTTAATCTTGGCACATTTCCTCTCAGGTCTTTCTGCTTTTTTAGCTTCCGTCAGTGGGTGGGGTAAGTCATGGTAGGGGGAAGTCCACTCTCCTCTAGAATTTATCAAACCTTCCTAGGGGGTTCAAATACAATCCCACTATCTAGATTCATTCAGCCCCCTACCCAGCTCTCCTTCCTCTTCTAGTCTATAAAATCTTTTTTCTTGACTTTTGTTTTTTCAAATTCAGTCGTATAGCCAGACTCAGGCTTTGTAATTTCTGAAATTAAAAAAAAAAAAAACAGACATTTGCCTCTTTTTTACATCCTGATGAAGTATCCTTCCCCTCCCCTTATAACCAGAAAAAGTAAAGCCGTCAGAAGGTTGCAGAAAATAACAGGGACACAAAGCACATTGGTTAATGTATCATGATATCTCCATGTTATGTAAGGAAGGCCCTTCAACAATTAATGTTGCTGAAAATGAAATGAACTATATGAGATCATGAACCTCCCAGTCAATACAAAATGTATCTAAGAAAAGAACTGCTGGTCATGTAGCCAGAACATTAAAGAGGTTTAAAAGATACATATGAATTGGGAGTAGGGTATAGTGATTGGATCTGGGATGTTTTACCTTAATGGATAGAAAAAAATAGAAAGAAGGGAAGGAGGAAGACAGACAAACCCATAATTTCAAGGGAGCCAGAACAGAATGGCTGATTTTCCATGTAAATTCAAATGAAAGAGGGTAGGAAGAGACAGGTTACCATAAATCTCAATATTGACAAGAAGATAATTAAGGAAATATATGTATAGAAAGTAAAGGAATAAATCAAGAACATCCAAGAATATGATTTCCTAAGATCTCCTGAAATAAAATGAAGTGTACCCTCCACGCTGAGAAAAGAGGAGGGAAAGGTAAGGGAGCAAGGTGAAGGTGTAGAAGATTATCCCAAAAATGCGGTGCTGCAAAAACTGACTGAAAGCTGCCACTCAGTGACACCTTGATTCTGATCTAAAACCACAGAGCCCTTCCAGGAAAGAAAAGGCAGGATGAGTCACGTGAGAAGATAAGAAGCCATTGCCACCAAGGCATTTACATTTATCCCTTCCACAGCCTAAGGAATACATCCGGACTTTTTCTAATAATTTTCTCTAAACTTCTGTCTGAGATCTAATAATGAAATAATAATAATAATAAATTACTTTAAAGCACTCCCAGAGGCATCAGAATATATGCTGAGCCACATTAAAATGCAGCTTGGAGTTACGTAAAGTATCACATTAAAATTTAAAACCCTTCAAAATTCAATCTTGTTTAATTTCAAAGCTATATCTCAAATCAAAAGGCACTATGGGAATTGAAAGAGAAAAGGGAGATAACAATATTCTATCTCCATTAATGAGAGAATTGAGGTAGGAGGGAAGGGGGGAATCTACTGGATATTTTTAACGACAGCTTCATTTATGACATATTCTAAATTTCTGTCTCTGTCACAATGCAAAGACAAGGGGATCATTCTACTTGTTGTTTCTAACGTCACTGTCATCAATGAAGACTAATGTTAAAAAGCTGTGTTTCTGGCCTTGACCTCTGTGAAGCCCCAGACCTACCTATCAAACTGGCTGCTGGTCTTCCCTCCCCTTGGATAACATCCCACAAGCAGAACAAATTCAATTTGTCTGAAACTGAATTGATCATCTTTTTCCCCAAATCTGATCTTTATTTGCCATTCCAATTACATATACCCAACAAAAGAACCTAAGAGTCACCCTTGACACTTTTTCATCCTTTACAATGAAACTATCACTCATTTTACCTCCTAAATTGGTCTCCTCAATTAGTCTCCTCCTCTTTATCCCTCTGCCATTTGCTCTTTCAGTTTAGCCCCTTATCATCTCTCCTCTGAACCCCTGGCACCAGCTTCTTGATATGTCTATTCCTCCTTCTCCCTTGTCTTCCTGAGCACCAGCACCAGAGTGATTCTTAAAAAATGCAAATTTGATCTTGTCACAACCTCAGTATAGAGCCTTGAAATGAATGGCCCCCATTCTTTATAGGATATAAATCAAGTTTCTCAGCACGACAAAAAGGACTTCCATGGGCTGGCCATTAACAGCTTCCCCTCCTGCCACTTGCCATGTCACAATCTGCAATTAAGCAAGCCTGAACAATTTGCAGTTACACTTGTTAGGCAACTTCATACTTTATCTTCCCTCATGTACTTCCCTCTGCCTGGAATGTGCGCCCTCTCTTCAAGGAGCCACAGTTCAAAAATCCATTGCTTTACCTCCCTGACTTTGTGCCACCCCTCACTCCTCTCCCGCTGAATGAGAGCAAGTGCCCTCTACCTTATGTGCAGAGGAACCAGTCATGCCTCTAAAGCACCCATCGCACCCCATTTAAATGTCTATTCACTCATCTGTTTTCCTCATTAGACTGTAAATTTCTAAAAGAAGCTGCCTTCTCCACTCACAGTGCCTGGTATGCAATAAATGTTCATTGAACTGAACTGAATTTTATTCATTAAGTGCCTCAATTTCTGCTTTATACTATCTGTAACATTTTCTGTTAGTTTCTAATATAGGCACAAGTGGGGAATTTATAGTAAATAATAATTTGTATGCTCAATTTAACAGGAAAATGGAAAGGAGCTTTTACTAAAGTGTTCTCCAGGTCAGCAGTGCATGGTGCCAAGTACATACTTTCACCATGTTATTTAATATGTAATATAGCCATGCATGTTAAGCAGTGGCTATAGTCTGTTTTCACAGAGAAGGAAACTACAGCTTAGAGGGGATAGTAAACCCTTCCAAGATTTTCTAGCTGGAAAGGATGGGTTCATATTGAAATATAGGTTTTACATGTATACACTAGTGCTTCTCAGGTAAGAAAGAGAAGAACACAGAAATTGAGCAAAAAGAAAAGGCAATATAAAGAATAAATAAAAGAAAATTTTCTAAGTTCTCCTCCAGTCTCACAACTTCCTCTTTTCTCCACATCCCTCAGCAGAATATGTGACTCTGGGTAATGAGGTCACTCTAAGACCATGGCTGTTGCTTAGAACACAGCGGTAAAGGAGAGTTATGGTTAGCAGTTCCATAAGGTTAGGCATTAATTAGATTCATTCATCTAGACATCTGTCCACTAAACCCTTGCAACCTATCTCACAAACACATGGACCAGGAAAACATGTGGAAGCTCAGGTTAAATCCATCACCATCCTTACAAATACAACTGGAAGTACTAACCTTCCTAATGGTGCTTCCACATTTTGGTATTTGAAAGATACTATAAAGAGGTACAAGGCTCAGCTCTGCGAATGGAATGCAAAATAGAATGCCTAACTAGAAAAGTGAGGCCAGATAAGTGTGAGGGTTATTTCTTGTGTTCATCCCAGAGGATGAGAACACCTCTCCTCCAGGAAATGGGTGAGGACAAACTGCCTCTCACACGACACCCACAAATATTCTAGGTTTAGGGACACTGGGAACAAATGGTGGACATTGAGAACTATGAGGTGGTATGAATCAGGGCTTCAAGCTCAGGAGTAAGGACTAAACCAAGTCCAAAGCCTGACACTTCTAGAAGTCCTGCCTAGTAGTGTGGAGCCATAAAAACAAGCCTGGCCTAGTCAGTGGAGGTAATCTAGTACCAATAAAAATTGCTTCTGCTGCTAAACAATGTTTGGAGCTCATCACTCAAGAGAGTTAAAAGGGCTACGATTCAGGGACACCAGGCAAAGAGCCCAACATCAGTAGCCTTGAAAAAGACAAGGAAGAAAAAATGTAGCAGCAATTCACTAGGCATGTGACTTGAGATTTGGCAGGCTGCCTTGGCAGGGCTGGACAGTCTGTGGGCAGAAAATTCACATATTTTTTTCCTGCAGCCAGAAGCCAAGAAGGCACAGACAGACGAATACCAACTCAGATCCTTCAACAAGCTAATAATCAATAAGACCTTCCTAAGGAGAACAATGAATGAATAACCACAACTTTCATCTGTTTTACACATGCATATGACTGATCACCATTACTCCAACTGGGCTTTATTACTTTTACAACCTTAAACAGTTCTGTAATATATTAATTGGATATCAAATATGCAACCAATCCAAGTTTTCTCACCTGATAGGCAGACTGCTAAACAAAGGTCTGAAGCGAAAGCAAGGGACAGAGTTCAGCTCAAGTCAACCAACGTTAATAGGGCATGAATTAAGACACTGGGCCAAGAGCAGCTAATACAAAGATGAATAAGGTATCTTTGAGGAAAGTACAGTATACTGTAGGAGGAAAAAAAGCAAAGAGAATGTCAATATAATATCCTAATTGCTGGCACAGTATGTACATGATAGTGTATGAAGATCACTAGCCAGGGTTAAAAGACCACAAGCAAAGCAAGCAAATGTCAATTAACCCCTGTGAGGACTAAAAGGAAGAGTTAAAAAGCTACCCTAGAGATAATTCAGTCTGGAATTCAAATGAGGACACATGTTAAAAAGGGAGTATGACCTGCCCAGAGTCATACAGTTAGTTGCAAAACCTAGGCTGGAACTCAGGTTTCCAGTGCTTTCCACCATAGCAGAACACTTTTCCAAAATCACAGGAAATTGGGCAAGTTGCAGCCTTCCAAAGCTGGGAATATGACTTTCAAAACTGCAGATTCTAAAGACATATTGATTAACGATCTTTGATTAATGATCTGTGAATGAGGATGGGGGAAGTGCATGGCAGCTGGCTGTCCTCGGGGTGGGAAACTTGGAGGACAGAATGGCATCTGCATGTGGTTTGTCAGTAAAAACAAAAAGCTTAAAAAAGCATTGCATTTGTAACTCAAAGCAACTATTTGCTTAAAAAAAACTTGCTTCAATGGCACTACGAGTTCTATTCTCCTCTCCTACAGCAAAGAACTGTTTTATCACTTGTGCTAATAATATGGAAATGTCTCCTTCCTGAACTGTGAGGTTTCTCAGAGATCAGCAAAACTGAAGCATGTTACAACATTAATATCTCTACTTCAGACTGAGTTAGAAAGCTCTTTCTCCAGTAGACTTTCACTATGACATCATGAAGTTCTAAGTCCCATATAAACTAAAAGAAAACCCTACCCAAAGAAATGCAGGCCAGTTGTGATTATAGGGTAATAAGACCAATGCTACTCTTAATTCATTCAACAAATATTTACTGATTAACCCTGTGTCATGAACTATTTTAACTAAGATTTTGAGAGGAGGGAACAAAAGATGGGAAGACAAAACACAAGATCAATCAGACACAACCCTTGTCTAGTGAGGAAAGCAAGAGCAAATACACAAGCAAAGGATTGTAAAATTGTTTGATAAATGTTACAAAGCAATGCTACTCAAAATGTGGCCCTGGACCAGTGCAGACCTGTGAATTGTTGGTTGTTGATCCACAAGAAGATGGCTAAATACACACGTTAAGAGTAAATATATAGAAAACCTTTATAGCTTTTTTTTTTTTTTTGAGACTGAGTCTCGCCCTATCACCCAGGCTGGAGTGCAGTGGCGCAATCTCAGCTCACTGCAACCTCCGCCTCGCGGGTTCACGCCATTCTCCTGCCTCAGGCTCCTGAGTAGCTGGGACTACAGGCGCCCACCACCACGCCCAGCTAATTTTTGTATTTTTAGTAGAAGACACGGGGTTTCACCATGTTAGCCAGGATGGTCTCGAACTCCTGACCTTGTGATCTGCCCGCCTCGGCCTCCCAAAGTGCTGAAATTACAGGCATGAGCCACCACACCCAGCCCCTTTATAGCATTTTAATAGTAATTTTAGGTCTGTTGAAGCTAACAATTTTTTAAATGAGGCTATCTTATGTTTTTTACACTTCATTTTTCTAGTATTTCATTTTTATTACATTTTACAAAATCATCGGCCCAAAAATAGTTTAAGGAGCAATGAATAGAGTGATATAACAGAAGTACTATTTTCTATACTATACTATACAAACACAGATGAAAAGAAATGGCCTTTCGGATTTAAGAGAGGCTCTAAAGGGGAGATAACTTTTTAGCAGCAAGGGATAAGCAGGGGTTTTCCAGACATATTAAGGAGAAGTATCAGGCAGAGGAAGAGCATCTGCAAAGGCTCGGGGTCATACTAGTGGATGGTATTTTTATAAAAATAAACTTTGAGGCACAGTAATAAACAGTAAAAGTGCAGAAAGTTAGGTTACAAAGAGATTCACAGAGACTGGCATGATTTTACAGTTCAGGCTTTGGACTCTCCCCCAAAATGCAATAGGGAACCACTGAAGAGTTTTATAAGCAAAAGAAGGATATATTTATGTTTTCATTGTTCTGACAGCAGTGTGGTAGACAGATATGAAAGGGAGAGAGAATAGAGGGAGGGATACAGACCAGTTGTGAACATACTGAAATAACCTAGATGTGAAGTGAAGAGAACCGGCATTATATCAAGGAAAACAGGCAAGAAAGAATGGCTTAGAGAAATGTTTTGAAAGTATGGATGCATAATGTGCCTTACTTAAGATGGGTCAGAATCTGTAATTAGATTCTGTTCACTCAATTCAATTAAGTGTCCTGATGTTATGAAGGGGAGATCAGTAAACATAAAGATGCTAAGTAAGTTAACTGAGAGATAGGAGATAGACCTGGGAATGAAATACAAAATTCTAGAAAAATCTTGGGTTTTAATAATCTTACATAGATTCACATATATATAAATGGAGAAGAAAAATGGATAAAGAGTTATAGCCAACACATTTATTTTCCACATTTTATGTACAGAGCAGTATTGTAGACACTATGGAAAATCCAAAGGGAAACAATATAGTCCCTTTCACTGTTTCTAACCCCTGGGCAACTTGAGGGTCTCCACCTAGAAGTTAGTTCTGGACAACAGAAACCTGAAGTATTTCAATAGATTTCAAACCAAGACTCATTTTTTCAACCCAGAGAAATCCTGTGGGTTCAGGGAATCTCTAAAGGGCAAGGGTATGTATATATGTGTAGGTAGGAAGGGAGAGTTCCTTGATTGGAAGAAATGAATATTTCCTGAAATGTTCCCAAGGAAAATACAAGTTCCTTGAATGAAATCCGTTGAATCAACCAGCTCCTCCGGAATTACCTAGTCTCTAAGGAATGTACAGCCCTCTCAAATCCAATATAAATTCCACAGAGATCCAGAGAATTGCATCTCCTAAAAATACAGGTCACAGGCTTAGGGAGCCCATAAAACTCACTTAGAAAGGACCAGAGTGGAAGCACTGGGCAAACATACACCATTCTTCTGGGAGTATTTTTTAAAATGCAACAGAAAATTAGACGGAGTCAGAAACAATTCAATTATTGTTCCATCACAGATATTCTGTATCCCCACTAACCATAACACATACAGGGAACACCTATTGTTGTGGGCAGGCCCAATATCTATGTTATGGTGGTCTGACCGTGTCTTATGAGGCTCTCATAAGTGCCTACTATATTTCAGGGCACATGATTTTACCAAAGTATGTAACAGGCTTAGTTTTATAACAACATCTACTGTATTCTAGTCATGAACTGGGATAAATAAGCCTTTTTGTACTCCACAGCTGCATCTATTCAAGTGAAATACCATAATTAACCTGTGAATTTAATCTAAATATTCAACAAGTATACAAAATTAAATATTAAAAAGTTTAATTTCCCTAAAGAGTAATAAGCTTTTAACATAAAATCATCAACTGCCACTTAATTTTCTTTCATAAAAACATTATTAGCCTCTGCCTTTGTAAAATGACAATGGATATAAGATAAATGCTCACATATAAGAGAACAGAACATAAAATTATCTCCTCTGAGCATTAACTACCATTTTTTTAATTTAGAAAGTGAACAAATTCTCAATCAGTGCCTACCATCTGCAAGACACTATTGGGAATCAATGGAAAACAAAAAGATCTAATTATCCACAAGGTCTGGAAAAGATAGAGAACAGAATCACTTAATACCACCAGTGTATGGAGGTAAGCAAGGAGAAGCTCTCCATTCAGTCTCCAAGATCCTCTGCTAGTCCCGTACAATGCACCAGCATGGAAAGTGATGAATAAGCTTCATTGATAATAGTGACTACGTCACAGCTGGCTGAACATTCAGTCCACAAACAGAAGGCTTCTGTATTTGCTCGAATCAACCATAGGAAAGTTTCAGCAAAAAGACTGTTATATTCAAATGGAAATCAGTACTTTCCAGCAAGAATAGACAATTAGTAATTCCTTTAACTGGCACTGAAAGGAAGAAAAGAGAAATGTACCAAAAATTATCACAAACAACCTATACTCCAAAATATGAAACAAATAAGAAAGATTACTATTGTTAACATTTTGAAAAACTCACGTAGCAGACATAAGGTAAGTCTGGATGTTATGAGTCTCTCAGTTATCAACTTATACTGATAAATTTTACCCAACTACTCTCCCTTTGTAAATTTCTTATCACATAAAGTTTAAACTGTAGTCCAAGATTTCAGCACATAGTTAATTTAGATGGCGTTCTTTAAACATTTAGCAAAAAGTGCAAAGTCTGTTTATACAACATTTGAATCTACATTTTAAAAGTGTTTATTCACCAGATTAACAGATTCTTGCAAATACCTCTTCAAGACTAGCAGGGCACATAATCACCAACCTCACTCCAATCCCCAAGCACACACACAATTATGGCCTATCTGACTTATGGATCTGGTTTTATGAATCTGATCCTGCGACTATAGAAGTTTGCAGGCCCTTAATTAAGTTACAATTATTCCATGGCTACCTTGGTGTTGAAAAACACAAATGTCAAGGAAATAGGCAAAAGAAATTTCACTGGAGTTAAAGCACTTATTTCCTAGATATAATGTCAAAAGCACAAGTGATAAAAGAAAAAAATTGAGGTTCAACTTTATGAAAATTAAGAATTTTGGTGTTCCAAATGTGACACTACCAAAAAAGTGAAAAGAGAGCCAACAGAATGGAAGTCATACACAAGGGATTTGTATCCAGCATAAATAATCTTAAAATTCAGTAACAAAAAGACAAATAAAGGTCAGGTGCATCACATCTAGAATACCAGCACCTTGGGAGGCCAACGCAGGAGAATTGCTTGAAGCCAAGAGTTCAAGACCAGCCTAGGGAAAATAGCAAGACCCTGTCTCTACAAAAAATTTAAAAATTAGCTGGGCATGGTGGCACATACCTGTAGTCCCAGCTACTCACAGTAGGCTGATGTGGGAGGATCATTTGAGCCCAAGAGTTCAAGGATGCAGTGAGCTTTGATGGTGCCACTGCACTCCAGCCTGGGCAACAGAGCAAGATCCCAATGAAGTAAGTAAATAAGTAAGTAAATAAATAGGCAAAGACATGAAATGATGTCCAGTATCATTAATCATTATAAAAATGCAAAACTACAAGATACTATTTCAAATCCATTAGAATGGCTACAATTAAAAGACAATAACAAGTGTTAACAAGGATATGGAGAAACTGGAGCTTTCAGACAATTCTGTGGAGAATGTAAAAGAGTGCAGTCACTTTGGAAAACAGTTTGGCGATTAAACAGAGTTGCCAATTCTGTAATTACTAAGCAATTCCACCTTTAGTTATATATGCAAGATAAATAAAAACATATCACATAAAAACTTTTACCTATATTTATAGAATATGTGTTCACAGCATGATAGCCAAAAAGTAGCAACAACCCAAATGTCCATCAACTGATGAATGAAAAAATAAAAAGTAAGTTATATATCCATACATGTAATATTATTCAGCAATAAAAAGGAATAAAGTAGTGATAAACGCTAAAACATGGATGAACCTTGAAAACATTATATAAAGTGAAAGAAGCCAGTCACAAAAGACCACATATGGCATGACTACATTGATAAGAAATGTTCAGAAAAGGCAAGTCTATATAGATAGAAACTAGATTAGAGGTTTCCAAGGACTGAGAGAGGGTGGAAGGGTGTGGGAAGTGAATACTAATGGGTACAAGTTTTCTTTCTGGAGAGTGATGGAAATGTTCTCAAATTAGATAATGGTGCTCGCTGCATAAATTTTTTAAATATACTGCAAACAATCAAATTGTACACTTTACATTGGTAAATGTTGTGGTATATGAATTATATGTCAATAAAATAGTTTTGCATTGTGCCAAACTGCAAACCTTTTCACACTTCTGAAAGCAGTCCCTCAAGCTACCTGATATCTGATGGGGAAAGGCACATATGAAGTAGAGCAATTATTCTATCAACCTGTGTCTATATCTCAAGCATTAACCTAGAGTTGGGCTGGCTCTGGGGGCACCAGAGAACTCAATGTATACATCCTAAACATTATGAATTCCTAAGAATTACCGAAACCTAGCAGCACCTACTGCCAATTTTGGTTCCATTTACTTCAGTAAACACTGATTGAGGCCCATAATTGGCTAAGGACTACCTCTAGAATACAAAGACAAAAGAAATAGTGGGGCTGGGCACAGTGGCTCATGCCTGTAACCCCAGCACTTTGGGTGGCTGAGGCAGGAGAATCCCTTGAGCCCAGGAGTTTGAGACCAGCTGGGGCAACATAGCGAGTCCTCATCTCTACCAGAAATAAACAAAATTAGCCAGGTGTGGTGGCACACAACTATAGTCCCAGCTACTCAGGAGGCTGAGATGGGAGGATCACTTAAGCCTGGGAGGTTGAGCCTGCAGTGATTCAAGATCACACCACTGCACTCCAGCCTAGACCTTGTCAAGAGAGAAGAGATGAGACGAGAAGAGGAAAATAGTGGGCCTAATACCCAAGGAGTTCACCGCTTGTTAAGTCTAAGACAGATACATATGCACATGGTTCCAGTTCAGTATACCATGTGCAAACTACAGGAATAAGCATGGTGGCAGAGAAATATTACAGAGAAGGGAGTAGTTAATTTTATCTCAATATGACCCACAAAGGTTTCACAGGAGTAAGAATACCTGAGCAGGGCTTTAAAGGATTGGTAGACAGGAGAGGAATGGTACAGGGAAGAACGTGGAGGAAGGAAAGCAGGCCACAGTCAAGGCAATGAAAAGAGGTTATGTAATAGAAAAGCGGCTTGAAGGGCTGAAAGAAATTTGGAAACAAAATTAAGGGTCATGCAAAAAATGTCAGAAGATGAGTTTGGGGAATTAAGCTAGACTATGCATATGCTACAAATTTCAAACCTTCTCCTAAGGCAACAGTGAGGCTTTGAAGGGTTTTAAGCAGGTGAATGAAATTATCAGATTTATTTTAGAAATATCATCCTAGCCAATCATTTGCAGAATGACGATTCACTAGAACAAGGGTTCTCCAGGTTTTATTTACCTAAGTAATCACTTTTCACGTGCTTTCAAATGCAATGTTACATAGTAACCCGAGACGAAAGAAAGCAAAAAGCAAATCACTTCTGGTTGAAACACTGGAAGGCCTGGAGCCCTGTACAGGCAATGATCACCGTTTAGCCCCCACAACTGAAGAACCCCGACAGCTCAGCAGAAGATGGTGTGGAAATTTTTGAACTAAAGAGAGGTATTAATAATAACGGAAGACTGGAGATTAATTAAGAAGCTAGTTTAATAGTCCAGGATAAAATGATCAGTACCTAAAATGACAAAGAAGAAAAGAGAGTCCAGAAAGCTGTAAACAAAAACAATTGACAGAATTTCAAGACTGACTAGATGTAGCATAAGAATGAAGACAGAATCAAGGATGACTTCCAGGCTTATGGTTTGCTTGTTTATTTATTTATTTATTTATTTATTTATTATTTATTTTTGAGACAGAGTCTCGCTCTGTTGCCCAAGCTGGAGTGCAATGGCATGATCTCAGCTCATTGAAACCTCCACCTCCTGGGTTCAAGCGATTCTCCTGCCTCAGCCTCCTGAGTAGCTGGGACTACATGTGCCCACCACCACGCCTGGCTAATTTTTTTTTATTTTTAGTAGACAGGGTTTCACTGTGTTAGCCAGGATGGTCTCGATCTGACCTCGTGATCCGCCCGCCTCGGCCTCCCAAAGTGCTGGGATTACAGGCGTGAGCCACTGCACCTGGCTAATTTTTTGTATTTTTAGTAGAGACAGAGTTTCACCATATTAGCCAAGCTGCTCTCAAACTCCTGATCTCAGGTAATCCACCTGCCTCAGCCTCCCAAAGTGCTGGGATTACAGGCATGAGCCACCACGCCTGGTCGAGAACATGTCTTGTTTTATTCATCTTGGGACACTCAGTGCCTAATACACTGTAGACAATAAATATTTTTTAAAAGAACAAAAAAGAAAGGATCAGGCCTGGAGTAAGATGATGAGTTTTATTTCAGGATTCTTGGGTTTGAGGTGTCTGTGGGATGTGCAAGGGGTGACCCTATGGCAACTGGTAGTAGGAGCCTGAATCCAAACTGACATTTGGCCTCACTATTTCAGGACTAAACAGTAATAGGATCCTGAATCCAAACTGACATTTGGCCTCACTATTTCAGGGCTAAACAGTAGTAGAAGTCTGAATCCAAACTGACATTTGGCATCACTATTTCAGGACTAAATAAGTAGAGTTATCTACGGTAAACAGGACTAAGACTATTTTAGATAATCATAAACTAAGTTAACAAAGCTTGAAGCAAGCTCAGCTTCTTAGAAAGATTAAAGTGTCTCTCTAATCTGGAATTCTGCAGTTCTGGGTCAGGTCTAGGTCAGCATTTCAAGGACCACAGAAACCAGTGACCTAGCACTAGATTTGTGGTGGAATCTTTACAGAAGCCATTTGGCAGCAAAGCCTGTGATTTGCCCACTTTCTTCAAACTATTTTCACAACACCTCTGCCGCCCCCCCCAACCACACCACCCCCCTCCCCCGGCTCCCTGATGTCCTCACCAATTTCCAAATGACTTCTCTATTAGTTAATCATGAATCTTACCTGACTCTCAGACAGCACATCTAGGGTGGTGCCTAGAAGCCTGTATTCTGACAACTATACCAGGCAGTTGCTCAGTCTGGGGAAAATTAACAGTTTAGAGAACATATGCAAAAGTTACCTTCATTCCTCTCTTCTACTGACCCTAGATAGCTGTCTTAGGACGTTACTGTTACAAGGACTTTCAAACAATAATAAAATTGTAATTTATTGCAGATTTCCTATAGTACTAAACAAAAATATTTAATATAATGTACTGTTCGTGGCAAATGCTAAGAACTTCCAGGTTTCTAATAAGTAACCATTACTTTTCCAAAGACACATGTAAGAGACACTGATTATAATATCCAATATCCCTTTTCCTCCTTAATTTCTGCCAACATCAGTGTTTAACTACTGTATACAAACCCTTCAAGTTTAGTAAGCTGGTAATGGCGCTTCTATTTTGATTTTTAAGTCAATATATAAAATAATAATATATTTTCTTTTAAAACAGAGCTTCTGAGAACCTCTGCCTGTATATCCAGGGAATGCGTACAACAGTAAGTGTCAGATGAGTTGGCTTATGACCTAATCGTTTGGTTTATTATTCAGGTGATCAGAGGTGACAGCCTGGTAACTTTGTCAATCCTAAGGTTTTACACTGGTTTACACTTGGTTTTAAATCAATTGTTTTATATCTATAAAGGACTACTGGTTAAATACAAGAAATATTAGAATTGTTGAAGTCAATAAGGAACATAAATGTTAAATCCTGAAACTTCAACTCAAGATGACTTTTACCAGCTCTGTATATTGCATTATCTGATCAAATTTCTTAAGACTTAAAAATGTCTCCAATACTTCAAAATCCATTGGGGGGAAAAAAAAGAAAAAATGAAAACGCAGCAAACATAACATCAAACTGACTTCTTTCATTTATGGTGAATAAGTATTATCTGCACCCACAAAGTATTATTTGCAAAAAAAAAAAAAGTTTGCAAATAGCAATTTCAAATATGTCATATTTTACTGTATTTTAAAAGAAAGCCCCAAAACTATTTTTTATAAATAAGGAGAAAATGCAAGACTTTCAACTGCTGGGTGACAGACTAAGGTTTTTATTTATTTTTGATGCCTCAATATAACCTTAAATTTCAATTTGCCCTTTAATCTACGCTCATTCTCAAAAGCATGTGATTTTAAAAGTTGACAAATGGTATCTATTTTATGCGGTTAAATTAAGCAACCTTTACATTGCAAAACAGTATGTACAAAGTTATTCATTTTGGCATTGTTTATAATAGTAAAACAGTGGAAACCATCTAAGTATTCATCAATACAGGGTGCAAGTTATGTTACATCCATACAATGAAATGTTATGAAGAAATTTTTTAATAATAAGGAAATGGGTATAACTGTGCTACTACTTGTGTAGGAAATGGGGGTGCACTGGGGAATATGTAAATATATTAGACTGTATATGGGTAATATAACTCTAGAATTATACTTTAAAAAAAAAATCTGACAATACTAATGCCCTGTGGGGAAACAAATCGAGTGAATGGGGCCAGGATATGAGAAAAACTTACTAATAAATATCTTACTTTTTTTGAAATTTGAGCCATATAAATATATTAGCTAAGAAATAAATGGTTAAAATAAATAACATTTTTAAAAAGTGAACCATGTATAAGAGTACTTTAAAAGAAATGAATACTTTCGAAAACATATTGCTCAATGACTAGGTTATATATAATTACACAGATAAAACCAATGTGTAAAGAAACTGTTATAATTATGTCTTCTCTTAAAACTTCTCACTATGTACTCCATTGAGTAATATGACAAATAAAATTCTAGAGTTAATTTCATCCCAAACCCTTCAGATGTTCCATCAATGGTTGAAACAGCAACAACAATGGGTTCCTTCACTCTTCAGGACTACAGGAAAAAGGCAGCAAACATAAGGTTCTTGACATATCCTTGTAAGTGACTGAGCAAAAAATTTTGAAAATATTCAATTTTTCTCATTGCACTGTATGTCACTTGTTAAATGAAAAGTCAAAATGTCTCTTCATTCATAATGCTATATTAAATCATATATTAAAATAAACTTTATAACACTACTTAATAATAGAATATCCATTTAAAATCCATATCTTATTCACATTATCTTTTATAGACCCAAAATGACAGAATGCTTTTTAAAAAATAATTCATAGAGCATTCTTCAGAAATAAGGTCTTGGGTCCAAAAAAGTTGAGAACAAAGCAGGATGACTACAGTACCAGCAACCGACACCCAGAGTTGTTGGAAAACAAAAATCAACAATGAGTTAGTGGGTGCAGCAAACCAGCATGGCACATGTATACATAGGTAACTAACCTGCACAATGTGCACATGTACCCTAAAACTTAAAGTACAATTAAAAAAAAATAAAAAATTGATATTTACATTAAAAAAAAAAAACATGATGAACAAAAAGGGTTGGCTTCTCAATTAACCATCTAAATTCAAATAGATACTCCCACTATTCATCCCTCACTGAGTTCCTGACAGACTGGCTTTAAAAGCTCTTCCAAAGATTCATTATTCTTAAACTGAACTCCTATCACACCCTTCCAACCTTTGGCAAACACCTCATTTTTTATCTTTATTAGACTAAATTGAAGGAATTCTCCCCCTACCATCTCAGAGTATCCACTTTTTCACCTATCCTTTCCCCTTCTCTCCAACACCACAGAAAGCAGGGTAAACCCCATCCTTGCTTTAACCCATCTCCCAACCTCTACCAAGATCTTGTTTGCTCAATCATCCTACAACTCGACATTTCAAGTTTTCCCTTTTCTTTGGTCCCTTGCTTTATGCCTTCAAAAAAGCAAAGATCTTCTGATATTTTGAAGAATGTATCTTGACCATGCTTCCTCCTTTATCATATTTCTTTCCTTTTTCTAGTCAAGCTGCCTAAATATGTAGTTCACTTCCATTGCCTCCTCCTTCTTCCCTCAGAAAATATATGCTTCGGCTTCAAATCCTCTACTAAAATAGCCTTATCAAAGTTCCCTAATGTCCTCCTAATCATCGACTCAAAAGTGAAAGCAACTTCCATGTTAATCTACTCCATTCACTCCCCTCTACAGACAAGGAAGCTGAGACCTATGAGAGATTATTTTTACCAATATTATAGTGACTCTTGAGGGTTGAAATCTCAACAAACTTCCATCCAGAAGAATAGACTTTTCTTGGTTAAGAAACGAACAACAACAACAACAAAAAAGGTAAATAAAAACTCCAGATTATTTCAGAAATCTCCACAAAAGAAAAAGCCACATTTGTCTAAAATAGAAGTCAACAGGAATATACCAAGAGATCATCCAAAACCCATTCCAATTGTCTTTGGAATATGGCCTTCCTTGCACTTTTTGAATTCCAAAATCTCCAAACCAAATAATAAAGTTCCACTGTGGAAGCTTTTCAGGAAAGTCAATTTTTTCTCTACTCCTCTATCTGCCATGCACTGTAGTACACAGTCTAAATCTGGATATTAAAAGATCCTGCACAGAAACCTAGGGAGTATTCAGAGAGGTAGAAAGAGAATCAGGGAAACAAGGAGGAGGAAGTTTTTAGGAGGAGGAAGCAATCAACAGTGCTAAAAGCTAATTTTTCACATCTTCTCCCCTATACACCTCCACAACATTTTTGGTGATTCTGAATAAGTCCACAGAGTGTTCCTGAATTAGGGTATAATCTCTCCTACAAAGAAACATGCCCATCACCTATGAGGGTTAATGTGCCAACTTGACTGGGCTATGAGGTACCCAGATATTTGGTCAAACATTATTCTGGGCATTTCTGTGAGGGTGTTTTTAATGAGATTAACATTTAAGTCATTGGACTGAGTACAGCAGATTGTCTTCCATGTGCAGGTGGGCCCCATCCAATCAGGTGAAAGCCTGAATAGAATGAAAGACTGACCTCCGAAAAGCAAGAGAGAATTCTCCTGCCAACTGCAACATCACTTCTTCCTGGTTCTATAAGCAGCTTCCAGCCTTCAGAGTCAAACTAGGATACTGCCTCTGCAGATACTGGACTTGCCAGCCTCCATATACATAGAAGCCTGTTACTTATAATAAATTTATTTATACATACATACACACACACATACACACACACAAATTTCTCTGGAGAATCTTAATACACCATCTGAGCATGAAAAAGTATACATTCTTTGGTCTATTTCCTTCAATGTTCACCCTTTCAGACTAAATTTTAGAGGCCAACTAATAATCTTAGAGTAAAACATTTGAAATTCTGTTACCCAAGCTTTCTCATCTTGCATAAAGCCCTTTGCAACATCCATGTTACCAAAAAAAGAGCAAAATGAAGACCAAAAACAAAGAACCTATAAATAATTGATATGGTTTGGCTGTGTCTCCACCCAAATCTTACCTAGAATTGTAATCCCCACATGTCAAGGGAGGGACCTGGTGGGAGGTGATTGGATCATGGGGGCAGTTTCCCCCATGCTGTTCTCATAGTGAGGGAGTTCTCATGAGATCTGATAGTTTTAAAGGTGGCAGTTTCCCCTGCATTCTCTCTCTCTCCTGCTGCTTTGTGAAGAAGGTACTTGCTTTTCCCTCACCTTCCACCATGACTATAAGTTTCCTGAGGCCTCCCCAGCCATGTGGAACTGTCAGTCAAATAAACCTTCTTTCTTTATAAATTACCCAGCCTCAGGTAGTATCTTAATAGCAGTGTGAGAACGAACTAATAAAATGATCAACAGGAATTAACAGATAAAAAGATTATTTTCCTTATCATTTAGCCTGATTATTTTGATTGTTAAGTAGTTGGGAAATTTCATAGGCTTTTGGCTTTATTTATTCCTGTTTTGTCATGCTACTTTCAACTACCATACAAATTGGGAAAAGGCAAGGTACTATAAGGAACGTGACATCTACCTTGACATCTACCTTGACATCTACCTTGAATTATACTATACCTAGAGTACAGATTAAACAATTTAAAACATAAAATCATGTTTTATTTGCTAAGAGTAAGATATTTTGATATTTTGAATATGAATTTAATAAAATTAATAATCAGAATGAGTAGAAGCATAATAAACAAAAAAGGGAAAAGAGATGGAAAGACAGATGAAAAAAGTAGAGAAAGTCATGCAGAGAAGAGTCACCCTATTGGCCTCCTTCTGGGGCGCTGTGAAGTGTCAATTTGTTTTCCTTTCCTTCAGACTCCTATTGCAGAGCTGAGAAGATTCCCTGCAGGAACCACAGAGTATACTCATGGAACAGGACTCCTTCTGGCAAAGCAGGGTACATGAGGTTACTGAAATTCAGCTGGGATTCCCCAGCAACCTTCTCACTCCACTGTCTTGTTTAAAAGCAATAAAAAATAGAAATACCACAAGAAGGAGAAAAGTAGGAAAAGATGAGAGCGACGGTTAATTGTATGTGTCAACTTAACTAGAGTAAGGGATATCCGGAAAGCGGGTAAACATTATTTCTGGGTGTATCTCTGAGGGTGTTTCTGGAAGAGATTAGCATTTTAATTGGTAAGCTGAGTAAAGAAGATGGCTCTTCCTTATGTGAGTGGGCTATTTAGGGCCGAAATAAAAACAAAAGGCAGAGGAAGGGTGAATTAAACTCTCTTCTGTAGCTGGGACTTCCCTCTTTCTTGCCCTCAGACATAAACTCCCCTGATTCTCAATCCTCCAGGCCCACTGGACTGGAGCTACACTACTCGCTTTCTTGGGCCTCCAACTGACCAACAGTAGATCATGGGACTCTGAACTTCCAATGCTGTGTAAGCCAATCCCTCATAATAAATCTCTTTCTACATATCTATATATATCTAATGGTTTCCTTTCTCTGGAGAACCATGAATGATATACCTTCCCAGGTTAGCAAACACCAAGGATGCTTCTCTAAACACCTGTGTACTCAAGAATGGCAGCCAAAACAGGACATCTGGCTCTCTTCAGTAAATATAATTTTAGACTCAAGGAATCATACTAGTTAAAAATGAACTAAGAAGTCATTCAATTCATTCCTCCTACTTAGAAGTTACTGAGATAAAAAGCACTTGAAGAAAAAATCATTGCAGGTTTCATATGGAAGGATAAGCTTCTAACAAATCAATCCTTCCACAAATAACAACGTTGGACAACATATGAAAAACAATTACCTGAGGGCTCTGGCAAGTGAACAAAAGCAGCCATGTTTGGGAGGGAAGTCTCAACTGTGGAAGTGACTGGCGTGGGGCAAATTTCAGGGTTTTGCAGCTTTTCCCTGAGGACCACGGTGATCGTGGTGCTGGGCAGCTAAGCTCCCATTAAAAAAAAAAAACATCTAAATGGCCTGTAGAACCAAGACAAGGAACTCAGAAACCAGAGCCCCCGGATAATGAGGGAAAACCATGGAAAAGAGAGACCAAGAGAAGGAGAACATCAAATTCTATATAAAAAGTCTGCCCAAGTTTTAGACCCCTGAAGCACATGTGCATGGGACAGACCAAAATTAGTATAATCTGTGAGAAGAGCCACAACCTACTGTGGCCACAGCACGTGGAGGCTGAAACTCCAGTAGAAAAATCTGCCATCCTTCTGTCAGAAGAAACCAGGGCCCAAGGCAACATAGGCTACCAGAGAGAGAAAGAGGAACCCTGGAAAGAAGAGGGCCACAGAAGGAGAACCCAAAATTTTATAGAAATACTATATAAGTATCTGGCTAACCAAGGAGCCATATATGTACAGGCCAGACTCAAGGCGGCCTGAAATTAGATCTGAGTCACCATCTATTGCAGGCATGACAGAGGCTGCAGCTTGAGTCTAACCATGTTAAATGCCTGCTTACAAAGGAAAATATTCAACATACTTTGGATCAAGATAACAGAAACCAGAATCTTACAACACAGCATTCAAAATGTTGCACATATAATCTAAAATTATTCCTCTAAAAAAAGGCTAAGAAAACCTGATTCATTCTCAAAGAAAAAGACAATCAACAGATGCTATATAGTGTTCTCTGTGTGTGTGTGTGTGTGTATACACACATATATATAGGTATATATTCTTTCCTCTAGCAATACAGTGTACACACACAGAGAGAGAGAGAGAGAGAGCGTGAGTGCAAGAGCACTAGAAAGAATTACTGGTGGAAAGTTGAGGAAAGGCGTTGCAAGGGTCCATTCCCAGGAAGCATAAGATAGAAAAGAAAAGTGACACACAGGCAACTCAATATCCCAAAAAATACCCTTAAGGACAAGAGATTGCCAGAGATTCTTGGGGACCTCTGAGAAATATGGAGAAACTGGCAAACTATCAGTGATTAGTCTCTCAAGGCAAATTCAGGAGAAAAAAACTACAAAGGTCTGCTATTCTCAGAATTATTCATTATGATATTTCCAAACCTTTCGTGAGCTTCCCAAATAAGTTCTAAACTATAATTTTACAGGTTTTAGTCAACATATTTGTAATTTATATACCAACCCTCCAAAAAAAGGTGGCTTAGTTTGTGCTCAGAGGTATACTGTTTAGTAAACTGAAACTGAATTTCCACTTTACCATGCAATCTAGATTTCTAAGATCTGGCTGGCTCATCAACACAAGAAGTAGAAAATGGATACAAATGGCTATAATTCAGTCTCAATACAACACCAATAACCTCTCAGTTTTTCACATTTCTCATCTCTTAAATAAAACTCCCATCAACATTTTTTCCCTTCATACATTTCCCCCATCCACTTTTTTTTTTGCTTTGAAACAGAAATTATAACAAGTGTTTTAAAGATCTATTGAAAATCCATCCCTTTTCCTAAATTTAATTTACTAGCACTTATGAGGAATCTCACATGATCTTTAACAACCACGACAGCCTCAACTGATCTCCTCCAGTCCACTTCCAATCCATCCTCCACACTGCTGCTAAAGTCAAATTGCTAAAAAAGCAAGTTTAAGCAAGTTATTCCTCTATTTAAAACCCTTGGAAGCCTTCCCACTGCTCAACGGATAAAGTCCAAATATCTGGTGCTTGCCTATCCTTCTGGCCCCATCTCCAGCCTCTGCTCCCCTTAAACCCTACCCTACTCTCCAGTCATGTAGAACTACTTGCGGCTCCCAGGCTATTTTATGCCTCTGTAACTCTGCTTACCCATTCTCTTTGCCCAGAAAGGCTAGCTCTCCCATGCCCTCTCCTTTCCCCATTACCTCCTTGCTTCCTGAACTTCTATGGAGTTCTATGAAGACTAATCACATCTTGGAGGATAAACAGAAGTTCAGCAAGTCCATCCTTCTAGGCTCACTTCTTCTGCCCCTCATCTTGCAAGACTTCCTTTGGTGATGGACTCAGACTGGTTTCTGCAATTTCCTCTTGGAACTTTGGAATAAAAGTGGTTCTATCAACATATTCATTTGTATAAAATGTGATTCCTCACAAAACTCACACTCCAATGAAAGGCAATCTGCATATACAAACCTCCTCACTTGTTTGGTTATTGCTTTTTTATGTCCCTGGATCCCTTTTTGGTCTCCTCAACTTAACTGTAACAGAGAGAAGTAATGTCTTCTAGTGGTGGCCGACACTTAGTTCCTAAATAAGTTTCCCAATGAATTTTGGTAATTGAAAATATAAGGCAAACAGTATCGATTCTTTTGACAATGTTTATTAGACATCAACTAGTAAATGTGGGCCAGGCACTGTGGTAGATTCTGGCGACACAACAGGATACAAAAGAATTTATAGACACACATTCATTTATAAAAACAAAGAACTTTGTAACTTAACAACAAAAGATACATTAGAGACCATGGAGTCCCATCCACCCATTTTACAGTGGACAACGTGTGTCTTGCCCAAATTCACTCATCTAGTTAATGGCAAAGATAAGATACAAGAGTTTTCTCATTCAATGTCTCTCTCTTTCCAACCTATTTTACCAGTCTGAAGGAATCTTGAGTAATAAGATTAAACACTACTTTTGGTTTCAGATACGATATACATCTCAAAGTTTAAAATAATATTAATCTATATGTGAAAAGAGGCTTGACACTACTTTTACAGAAAGAAAAGCAGCAACATAAAACAAATCTAAAGGGGATGAAATAACAGAAACCCAGCAGTGGAAGCTGAGCTTCATCTAAGTCAGCAGATGACATCTATTTGCACTCGTTAGCACTGCCTGGCATGTGCTACACCACCCCCTCGGGTAATTTACATTTTTTTAAAGCATGTATTTCTAAATTTAGGAAGTTAGGATAATCAGGGTGGAAAAGCCCATCTGTTTGACGTTCACTCCAGCTGCTACAGATTCTGAAATGAAATTTGAGTATTTTCTTCTGTTTCATCTTACCCAGTCTGGAATACAATGGCATGACAGAGGCATAAAAAGGTAGCTACAGGCAATGTATCCAATACATATTTTACTCTATCACACAACATCCCCATTGTACCTAAACAACCCTGCCACAATTACACAAGCACATACACTATTTATACATAGTGCATAAATATATCTGTGTACATTCATGGGACATACACATTTTTCTTGTGTAGTATTTTATTGAGATGGAAAGACAGAGACAGAAAGGCCCCAAGAAGAGATGATTTTTGACCCTAAAGAAGTTAAAATTAGTTTGAATAAGACAGAAAAAGTAACTGAAATATTGCTTAGTTTTATTATTTCACTCATGTTATTGGAAAGAGCATCAACATGGATTCTGGCCTAAATTTTGCCACTTACATGCTGTGTGGTTTTAAAAAGATCACTTTACCTCTCTAGATTTTTTTATTAAATGACATGCAAGAATAGAAGCAGGAGGAAAGAGTTGAGTATAGAGGAGAACCCAGAAGACTGACGGTATCTTCCAGATCTACAATTCCAGGGCTGTATGACAGCTACATAAAATTTCACAAGGAAGCCACTGTACGCGGAAGAAATCTTCACCTTCTGGCTTGGAATTATCAACATTAAACCTTCAGAAGCAAATCAGTAAATACCTACACATCTTTTTATGTATCTAAAAAGTGTATGAGTCATATACAGTACGCTAAATGTCTTTTTAGCAGTACTAAAACAACTTGGAAGTATTTTTAAAATAAACACAATTCAAACAGAACAATTTTACTTTTCTGAAGTATACAAATAAGAGACAGACATTATCTAGGATGATGTTTATTACTGCAAACAAACATCACATGTAATTGTTGATAAAGCCCCCAAAACAGAAGTATAAAACTATCTCCGGAAATAAGCACTTGCTGGGTCCACACATCTTTCCTAAATACCTTCCCTCTGTAAGGCACTGTGGTATAGGAAACATTGGCCAATGATTGTTTCAGACAAAATTATTAAAGTTTCATTACTGCTCTTAGCATTTATTTAGAAATGAAAACAATGCTTGTGCAAGATCTACCTTATTTAACGCAATTAACTGCAGGGGTGTCAGAGACAGAGACCCTCCAACCCACTACAACCCTGTCACTTCACTAACGAATCCGTTATAAACCTGGAGGACACGAACTAAACTGAAAGGTTATAAAAGCTTTAAAAGGTATATTTACCACGACTTAAGGACACCTAAGTACCTAACATAATATTTTTTCTGTATCATGCTATTCTTCACATGCCTCTATTTTAGAGGTAAGTAAACATTTTAAGAGGCAGGAACTTGAGAAAAAACAATTTAGTACTATCTCATTTTTTGCTGCCTTAGATGTTGTCACAAATGTCTTTAGTCTATTTTTGCCTCTGCTATATCCTCAGTACCTAGAACATAGCCTAACACAAAGCAGGCACTAGATAAATATTTACCAAATATGAATAAATGCTAAAAAAAAAACTGTTTTATAATGTTAAGAGCTGGGGGAAAGGAAAAGTTAGAAACTCCTATTCACTAAGCACCTGGTGCCTGATGTCCATCACTTCATCTAGTCTAGCCACTTGGTGCGGGTAGGCATTACCTGTCCCACTTTCCACGAGAGAAAAACGATTCAAAGGTTAAACAATACTCTGACCAAACAGAAGAAAACATGAACCATCTAGTCTAACCACTGAATGGGGGCGCAGGTGCAAAACTCATCTGAAAGAGAGAGGGAGGACATAAAGAGAAAGCCAGTCTGAGTAGACCAGGCAGAAAGGCTGAGCTAGGAAGGTTAGGGATTGAGTAAGAGGCAGCATGGGAAAAGAACAGCCACAAACACAAAGGTGTAACTGGCTGGGCCAGAGCCAGGAAGGAGGCACAAAGGGTGTCACATTGGGCTGCGGGGCACAGAAAAGAAGGGAGAGAGGTGTGGCAGCCCCCAGGAGCGAGGCTGTAAAGGTCCTGGGAGCTGGGAAGCTGGGGAAGCCAGGTGGCATATGGCATGTGTTCAAAGGTCCTCAAAGTAAAAACTGCCCAGAAATATGTCAATTCCAGCAAATAACAACATGAACATGAATGACAAAGATGATGGTCATTTATGGTAATTTATTATTCATGCTGTCATTCCTAATTCTTTTAAAAAAAATCTTTAGAAATCTAAGAGGAAAAGCCAATTTTCACCAGAAGGAAGAGAACATTGTAAATATAGGATTATTGACTATGCAAGAAAATATTTAGAATGCTGAAGCAAATAGTTCAATGTGTACAGATTATATGCATAACAGAGCTTCAAATGAGTTACCATAGCTACCAAAGGATAATTAATTTTGAGGAAACAAAAGAAAAGACATATCATTAGGGGCAGTTTTCAAAGAGCTGAAATGATAAACGTGGCATCCAAATTTAATCCACGTTACTTCCTAACAGGAACTAGCAACGCTCCTTTCCACACGACTGTTTCTAACATTATCTCCCACCCTCCTCCCTCCCCAGTCTTGTGTACCAGGCCACCTCTGTGCTAGTCTAAATCCCACTCAGATCCTGCAAGACTCACTTATAGTTCCTACCTGTTCCATAAAGTGTCTGACTCTGGTTGTACTTCTAACCTGACAATACAATTATCATGTATTGTTTATGAAATAAACGTGTTTATTTCATAAATAAACACGTGCTTATTTATGAAATAAGCACTGGCTAAGAAAGGAAGAAGATTAAACAAATAGGTAAGTGCATAAATTACAGTAAACAGATATGGGCTAAAGCATGAGCAAAGTTAAATGGACGCAGGACAAAAAAAAAAAAAAAAAAGCCAACTATGGGGCCGACTTCACTTGGGAGGTGATATCCAAGCTGGGTACTAAAGCATAAGCATTATTTTCCAAGCCCAGAAAAAAGAAGAGTAAGCGAAATTGGAAGGTGAAATACAGTCACATTTCACTTAATGACAGGGATACGTTCTGAGAAATGTATCATTGGTGATTTCATCATTGTGTGAACATCATTGAGTGTACTTACACAAACCTAGATGGTATACAGCCTACTACACATCTGAACTATATGGTGGAGCATCTACACTACAAACCTGTAGAGCATATCACTGTACTGAATAGAGTAGGCAATTATAACATGATGGTAAATATGTGTATCTAAACATATTTAACACAGAAAAGGTACAGAGAATATACGGTGTTATAATCTTATAGGACCACAGTCATTGTATGTGTGGTCCATTGTTAACCAAAACATCATCATGCAGCTCCCAACTGTAACTGTATTTTCCTCTTCTCTGTTTCTTAAACCAGGAAGATGAGTTTTGGAAACCAAAGGAATTGAGCCATGTGATCTTATTTAATCTTTCTGATCATTTTTCTTGTTTATAAAATGAAAACAATGCCAGGTTGTGGTAAAAATTAATTATATAATGCACACTGAAAGACTAGTTAGGCATTCAGAAATTTTTTTTCCCTTTTCTCCTCTAAAATTATAAACTCAGTGGAGGCAAGAACTGAGGTTTTTGTTTCTTTGTTTGTTTTACTTTTTTTTTTTGAGACAGAGTTTCACTCTTGTTGCCCAGGCTGGAGTGCAATGGTGTGATCTCAGCTCACTGCAACCTCTGCCTCCTGGGTTCAGGCGGTTCTCCTGCCTCAGCCTCCCTAGTATCTGGGATTACAGGTATGCGCCACCATGCCCAACTAATTTTGTATTTTTAGTAGAGATGGGGTTTCTCCATGTTGGTAAGAACTGAGTTTTATACCTCTTTCCTATCACCTACACTGTCTAACCCAACAGTCGAGCACAATTTCTTATTGACTGGTAATCTCTAAAACAGGATTTTTAATAATTCCCCTTTGAATTTGATAACACATTTATTTGATACAAATTAAAATTGTAAACTCTCATAGCTAGTGCTTTATTACTCAATAGGCACACCAAACAAATAAATAAGGCATCAGCAAGGCAGAGATAGAGGTAAATGAGTGAGAAAGAGAGAGAAGTCCTCTTGAGGATAAAAAACTCAGAACTGTGTTACCTGCTCACCTATACTTTACAGTTTACTGTTTGGAGCTTCATAGTGCTTAAGTTTCTAATGTTTAGGGTTCTAAAGGTCTGTTATAAGATTTGCTCATAACTCCTATAAATGTTTCCCAAATTCTCTAGTTAGGCCCTAGAATGCAGACAAAATCACCACAAAGGTAAATACAGCTTATAAGAGAAAATGTAATCCACTTACTGATCACTTAAGCCTGACACAGTATTAGGCACTTTATTATTTTTACATGTTACATATTATGTTTACCTATTATCTTACTTAATATTCCAGGCTCTTAACTATAGGTACTGGAATTCATTCTGCTCTACAACTGAAACATCTATTTCTTCATTTGGAAATAGGACTAATACTCATCTATCTCATGGGCTTAATGATTAATGAATAAACATACATAAAATGTCTAGGCAATACATGGCACATGGTGGTTACCCAATAATGACAGCTATGCCCTTAATGAAAATTTGACATCCAGACTGGACACTTGTGACACTAAAAGAAGAAATGTGTGAGACTCAGAGAGGCATGCAGAAGTGCTGGCAGCAGCAGAACTGAAGCTCATCAGAGCTGGCACTGAAGGCTGGATGACTTGGCTTGCCATCCTTTGGCACATGTGCCCAGAAACTATTCAACTCCAGTGTTCCAAGCTGTTTAACCACATTCAGTTTACTGTGAGCACCTCAGTATCAGAAAAAGCCTGCCAAATCCAAGTATTTTTAAAAAGCACTTCAAGTGATGAAGCGAATAAAGAGGCTTTTCTTAAAAGAAAGTATCATTTATTGAGATTCAATAAACCATTGCAGTGCAGTTCTTGCAACTGCTTATATATTTGCTGCCCTGTTGGTATATCAGCTTAAGTTAAAAACTAGGACAGAGGTCAAAATTGGTGCATCTGGCCAGATAAGGATCCTTGATTCTGTGGGATTAGCCACACATCCACAGCAAATTTTATCAAAAGGACAGCAATAAGTACATTTACATTCCTTTGTTAATAAATAGGCATATGCAAAGAAACAGAGTCTATTTTCTCTCAAACTGATCTTATCTTACCACTTCTCACTCACACACACCCCCAACTCACTCCCATACTAGATGGGTGGCAGGGGTCAGGCAGATGATTAGATTGGACTGAATTTAGTTATTTCAGGCAGATCCAAGAATTTGCACAGCCTAAGAAACCTCTAGATTTCTCTTTTCAACAGCTCAGAGAAACTCTCGGTCTTTCAGATTTCTTTCCCCTTGTCCTGCTTTACTTCAAGACAGTATCTTCCTGCATGAAGGAGAGAGTGCTCAAATTACCCCCAGCCAGAGAAGGAAAGAGTTGCCCCTATAGCCACACCAAGTTCTCTGGTTTCTTTACCTGCCTCTGCTGGAGAATATCTTGACAGACTAGGCCAGACTGGTAACCAGTAAAATATAAATGCTCCTCCGTGAGGGTATTCTTTCCATTGTTGCTGTTATTGAACAGGAACAGTGGTGGGTGTGTGCAGGTTCCCACCCCTGTACTGTGACCCTGGCCATTTGTCTCTGATTGCTATAGACTGAATGTTTGTATACCCCACAAAATTCCTATGTTGAAACCTGAAACCCGAAGTGGTGGTATCTGAAGGAAGAGTCTTTGGGAGATGATTAGGTCATGATGGTGGAGCTCTCACAAATGAGATTTATGCCATTATAAAAGAGGCCCCAGGGAGCTCTTTGCCCCTTCCACCATGCGAGGACACCACAAGAAGATGGCTGTTCATATGCCAGGAAGCAAGCTCTTGCTAGACACTAAATCTGCAGGCTTAGACTCCCCAGCCTCTAAAACTGTGAGAAATAAATTTCTGTTGTTTATAAGCCACCTAGTCTATTGTATTCTGTTACTACGGCCCAAACAGAGGAAGACGCTGATCTTGAAATCCCTGCACAGACCTCTACATTATAACATAGGTCTCTATCAATCCCCTCACAAGGACACACAGACACTACTAGGTCTCTCATACACTTCAGGTAGTCCTGAGTAACCAGGAGCACTGCCTCAGACTCCACCTGTTTTCTGCCACTGCCTCGATGTCATCACTCTTACACACTCATGCACAGCTGCACAGCATACAGACTCCAAAGAACCACACTCCAAAGAACACATACTACCAGGGAAAATCAAATGGCTTGGTGAGAACAAGAATGAGAATTGAGCAGGAAATAACACTTCACTCACTCCACGAATGTAACACATTACACCATAATGAGCTAAGTTATGTTTGTCTTTTAGAGCAAATCATGTTAGTTTAGTCTAAACTTGAAGACTGGATCATACACATTTGTCATCCTTCTATCCTCAGACGCCTGAAGCATAATAAACCCTCAGTTGTTCTTTTTCTCCTTACAAACTACTGAATACATAAGAATCAAATGTGCCATGCCTCACTGGCTGGGATAAATACCAGGCAGGCAATACACAAGTTTATTAACTATCTGGCTATATCTTCCTCCACATGACATTTTAACTATGATATATCTATACTTCTGTTTCCCCACACAATCCTGACAGTAAGTATTCCGCAATTGCTTCTTTTCTGATTCACATACATCTCCAAACTGTAACTACAGTTATAATTCCAACTGTAGTTATGTAAGTATAAAGTTACTTAAGACCAGATATCATATTGAACATCTCTTTATAACTCACAGTGGTGTATATAGCATAGGTTCTCAATAGTTTATTAGAAAATGAAATAACATATTTTTAAAAGTTGACAAGACACTCTCCCTAGGGAAAAGAAAAATATCAAGGCATATGACACTGAATTTGGAATAAAATTTCTGTGACCTCCCAAAAACCATCTTTTGGCCACAGGTTAAAATCCCTTATACAATACAAATGTAGGCAGTGGTTATACGATGCAAAGGATTCAACAATGTAAAAAGTCATTTAAAACTAAAATGATTATTTTAAAACAAATTACTATATAATAGAAAAATTAGTATCATGAGATTAAAAACTTAACCTCAACTCCAGATGATGAAGATTATGTTAATGAAGTAAAAGGATATGACAGTGATAAAGATGATGGTGACAACAGAGGAAGAGGAAAAAGACAACAAAAGGAGGAAAAAATAATGCTTATATAGCATTCATATACAGAATTCTGTTTGGGACCATATGTGTCTTTTGGGAGATGAGTCTTCATGACTTATTTATTAATAAGAGTTTATTGATCACTCACCATATGTAGGCACTGTACTAGACTCTATAGGTAAAACAAAGTGTAAGACCATAACAAAGTGTAAGACCACATCTTATCTACCTAAAAAGGCTAAAAATAAATAAGCCAGCCATCACAAAAAAATAAATTTTTGTCCTTACCCCCGACTCTCATTGCACACAAGACAATGAATTCTAGATGGGCTGTAGGTTGAAATATGAAAGGTAAAACAGTATAGCTTACAGAAGATAACAGGAAATATCTTTATGACATTGGGAAAGGCAAAAAATTTATAGTCAAGACACAAAAAATGCTAGTAAAAGAGAAAAAAATTGCTTAAATGAATCAATTAAGAACTTCTGTTCTTTAAAAGACATCAAAGTGAGAAAGTAAAAAAGCAAGTCACAGAGTAAGAGATTTTACAACACATATAAACAATAATGTGCCAGTACTTCCACAAACATGTTTTTTAAACCCACTGAAACCAAGGGAGTGGGAGGGGACACGGACTCAATTTTAAAAACTGGCAAGAAGCCCACGTATCCATCAACAGATGAGCATATAAAATGTGGTATACTCATACAATGAAAAATTATTCAGCAATAAAAAGAAATGAAGTTCTGGTATATGCTACAACATGAATGAACCTTGAAAAAACATTATGCTAAGTGAAATAAGCCAGACACAAAGGATAAATGTTGTATAATTCTACTTATATGAGGTATCTGGAATAGGTAAATTTATAGAGATAAGAAGTAGATTAGAGGTTACCAGGGGTTAAGTGGAAACGGGGAGGTATTGCTTAATAGTTATAAATTTTGTTTAGGGTAATGTAAAAGTGTTGGAAATAGCGGTGATAGCTGCACAACACTGCGAATGTACTTAATGCCACCAAATCATATACTTAAAATGGTTAAAATGGTAAATGTTATGTTATATATATTTTACCACAATTTTTAAAATAATGTAAAATACCAAAAATGATTGGACTGTATACTTTAAACGGGTGAACCATATGGTTTTTGAATTATATCTCAATAAAGTTGTTTTAAGAACTGGTAAATGACTTGAATAGAAAATTTGTAAAAGACAATACCTAAATGCTAGTAAAAAGGGGAAAAGGCGTGTAACTTCATTAGTAATCAGGGAAGTACAAAACACCTACATACATACACACACAGACACAATGAGATGCCATTATGCACCTATCAGAATGGCTGAAGTAATAAAATAGATTGACAATACCTAGTGTTCACTGACAAGGATGTAAAGGAAATGAAACTCTCATACACTGCTAGTGGGAGAAAGATCAGCACAGCCACTTCAGAAAATGGGCCATACCTACTAAAGTTAAATATATGCAATTTGTTTCATAGGGATATACCCAACAGAAATGCATTCTGATATGCATCAAAAGACACACACAAGAACATTTGCAGCAGCATTATTCATTATAGGCCAAAACTAGAAAAAAAAAATGTCTTTGGCTGAGCACGGTGGCTCACGCCTGTAACCCCCGCACTTTGGGAGGCTGAGGCGGGAGGATCACCTGATGTCAGGAGTATGAGACCAGCCTGGCCAACATGGCGAAACCCTGTCTCTACCAAAAATACATAAATCAGCCAGGCGTTGTGGCCGATGCCTGTAATCCCAGCTACTTGGAAGGCTGAGGCAAGGAGAATTGCTTGAATCTGGGAGGCGGAGGTTGCAGTGAGCCAAGATCGCACCACTGCACTCCAGCCTGGGTGACAGAGCGAGACTCCGTTTCAAAAAAAAAAAAAAAAAAAAAAATGTGGTGAGGAAAGAAAGGATAGTAAGAAGATCGCTAAGATGAAATACTCCAAAAATTCAATGCTTTTCAAGATGTTAAAAAAAATAACTATTTTTGCCTACAAATGGACTATGGGATCATGCACTTTTACAGCATAGTGCTGCTACAATTGACATAGTTCCTAAAGTCTGGACAATATCAGAAGCCTGAACCAGATACAAAATCAGCCTGCCAGAGATTTAAAAACATATATGCACATGTACGCACCCCCTACACCCAGTTTACACATATGTAAACTGCCACATATAAAATTAGATACATCTAAGTGCATTTGTCTAATTAACATACATGAAGTAGAAGAAAAAGTAAAGTTTTGTGAAGTTTAACCTAAACATGAACATGAATTAGTTCACTTGCCACAGTTGGGATAAATACAATGAAAAGGACTAGGAGAATGGACTTCACTACTCTCCACTCAAGTCGAAGAAAAAGCTAACATGCCGACCCCCACTATGTCAAGAGAATCTGAGCTGAGAACTCAAAAGGAAGTGCTGAAGACTGCAAATTATTTTTGTGTTCATGGTCTTCATCATCATCAGTTTATAGAATATTTGTTAGACACTGAAGGAGTAAGCAGATTTGATTTATTTTAATGCAGGCAGATGGCTTGGTCATGGAAATTGTGAAGAGATTTACCGAGCAGCTTCATCAGATCAAGGACATTATGGAATTAAAGGGCTCTAAGAGACCTTACTTGTCCAGCTCCCTGTAGCTCACAACATTATACTTTCTTATTAATGAGAAAGATAACTCCCTAAATTCAAAATAACTGCGGTGGGAGTAAGGGGTTGGGAGGATAAGAGCACAATTAATTTGTTCAAAGAAATGCAAATGTTAAGACCGAGAATGAAAACACATATTAATCAACAAGCAACTAAAACTTGTCCTGTTCTGAGGACAACGAAATCACAAATTAGAAAGCATCAAAAGTCACAATTTCAGAAAATATTCTCACGAAAATGAATCATGTTTAAATTTCTTTTACTATTAATATGTTGGAGTACAAAATTCAAGAACCATCTCTTATCAGTATGGTTGTTTCAGGAAAAATTTAATGACCTGAAAACAGATTCTACTTACCAAGATAAAATACTAGGCAGTGAGTTTATGAATCTCAGAATTATTTAAGTTTTGTCAATGTAACTAATTCTATCCATTTTAGAGACCACCTGGCTTTGTGCAAAAACAACCTCTCTCTTGAAAATGCAAAAAAAGAACAGCTAGGCAACACTATTGATGATATAATCAACGATATAAAATCAAAATTAAGATGTGCCCTAACCACACCCCTCCATAGCTTTCAGTTTAAGTATCACTATATCCCTGCCTAAAACTTGCTTTTTTTTTTAAGCTCACAAGCTTGTCCCTTTTAATCAATAACACTAGTAAAATGTCTATATTTATCACATAACCTAGTATAGTTAAAATTTAGACAACTATGCTTGGCTTAGACAAAGAAAGCTCATTATCAGAGAAAAGCAGAGAAAGATCATAAAAATCAAGTTAAAGGATTAGAATACAGTGATTGAGGTAAAAAGAAGATATTGTCATACTTACGGCCTGCTTTGAACTGACCCCTTCCTGACACATACAAGATTTGTCCGTGATACAAAGGACTGAAGAGAAAAAATAGGTATGTACACAGCCTAAGTCAAAGTAAGTAGCAATCAATTTTAAAATAAATTTTAAAAATAAGACTACATTCAAATGACATTTTGTAATCTTTCTACAACAGATGGAGATAGTTTTAATTCTGAGGATAGAAATTACTATAACATTTTATTATATTGGGAGGGGGAGAGAGAGAGGAAAGTCAAGTAACTATTTTAGGAAAAGTTTTACAAACATGTTAAAACCAGCCACATAATTTCTCCACTTTATCTTACTTCGAATATTTTCAATACTGGAAACCATGTCAAAGAATCACAAGATTATAGAACTGGAAAAGAACAAGAGATTACCTAGTCTAATTCCCTCATTTTGCAAATGAAAGCAGGCCTGGAGAATTACATGATATGCCCTAGGCCACAGCTCCACTGGCACACCCTAAATAGACTCATCTCCTGACTTAAAAATTGGGACTGATCAATTCTTGTAACAGTAACTGCCACTAACTGAGCACTTGCTGTATGTCAGGCACTATGCTAGACACTTTACAGATAACAGTTTTCATTTAATTTAGTACTTCTCAACACAGTAAGAAGGCCATCTCCATTTCACAAGAAAAACTCAAGCTCAGGACATTAAATAACATTCTCAAAGTCATAGGACAAAGAAATGATGAGTCATAATTTAAAGCCAGTGTGTTTGACTATACAAAGCCCATGAACTCTGACATGGGCTTTGTATAGTCAGACATATTGGGTTTGAATTACAACAATGCTTTTTTTCTCTCCCCAGATGTTAAATGTGTACATCCAAACAATTGCACTTTGGGCAAGCTAGACCACAGAAATATCTATACAAATGTATAGGGTATATGTACAAAGATGATCACTAAAACATTATGAATATTAAAAAATCAGAGAAAACACAAATGTGCATAATGGAGAAACAGCTAAAAATTATGGCATACTTGCTATGAAATACTAAACTTCCATTAAAAAGAATGAGGTAGATCCATGTAACAGATGTGGTAAGATGCCTATATTAGGCTGGGCATGGTGGCTCATGCCTGTAATCCCAGCACTTTGGGAGGCCGAGGTGGGCGGATCACAAGGTCAGGAGTTCGAGACCAGCCTGACCAACATGGTGAAACTCCATCTCTACTAAAAATACAAAAATTCTTCTTAAAAATCTTCTTAAATACTTCTTCATTGAGTTTTTACCCTAGAATATGTTACTTTTAGATGTTTTTAAATTATAATACAAAATAAAGAATTTCAAATGAGTTCATTTTTTATTTTAAAATAACACATGTATATTCCATTTAATGCCACCCCATATAGCACAGATTTATTGTCTGGCTAGTTGTCTCTACAGCAATTTCAAAAAAAAGAGAATCTAACATTCTATTACGGATACCAGCATTTCAAGTACAGTCCATGGACTGATGCAGATTCCCAAGACCCTTTCAGAAAGTCTATGTAGTAAAAACTACTTTTCTTACTAACAGTAGAGTTTTATGCCTTTTTCCCTGGGTTAACATGTGCATTGATGGTACAAAAGCAGTAGTGGGTGAAACTGTTGGCACCTTAACACAGGTCAAGGCTTTGGCATTAGACTGTACTAGTAGTCACTGTAGTCTTCGCCATTATGTAGTCACAGTTAAAAAAAAATCCAGTTTCATTAAAGAATGTCTTTGATGAAGCAATAACAATAATTTCATTAAATCTTGACCTTTTGTAATATTCTGTGTGACAAAATGGGTAGTATAAAACCACTTATGCTGCATACTGAAGCAAAATGGTCATCCCAAAGTAAGGCATTGGTGCAATTATTTGAGCTCAAGGCTGAAGGAACTAATCACTTTCCTTCATATCTACTTGAATGAACAACTCACAGACTATGGTTATTCAAACTTATATAGTTAGCAGACATTTTCTCAAAACTGTACAAAATGAGATCATCACTTCAAGTGAAATAACTGACAGTCATTTGCGGCCAATGATAAAATTCAAGCAATATCAAAATTTTGGAAAACTTGTATCTGACATTGTGAGCTTAGCAGCTTCATAATACTTAAAAGACTGTTCTGATCATCTCAGTGGTCATATTGATAAACATAATTTTTAAATTTATATAATGTAATACAGTAACATTTGTAAGATCTGTGTAACAAAGAGAACTAGTATTTTCCAATGATCAATGCATAGATTTATGAAAACTCACGCATGAGTAAAAGATCCACTCAAAGTACAAGATAAACCAGTGGATTTTAATATAACAAGTAGGAAATGTTCACTGATATGGTTTCTGGTTCCACATTTCAACCAGTCTTTAAGAAACTACTGCATATCATGTTTTGGTAGAATACCAAAGATGAATATCCAAAATTATCTGAAAATGCTGTCAAAATACTATATATCAGTGTGAGACCAGATATTCTTCACATTTTACACCAAACCAAGATGGGATATCACAATAAATGAGATGCGAAAGCAGACAGGAGAAAGCAGACAGGAGACTGGCTTCTAATAAGCCAGACATTACAGAAGGTCCCAAAAATGTGAAAGTGCCACTTCTCTCACTAATATTATTCAGCTTTGGGGAAAAAATATGTTACTTGTCATAAAAACATTTATGTCAATGTGTAATGGATGCTTTGTTTCTAAACAGATTAATAGATTCTTTTAAATTTTCTCACTTTTAATTTCTAATACAGTATCAATAGACATAAACCACATAAACTAAAGCTCTTTGCAGTCCTCAATAATCTTTAAAGCCCCAATAATCTTTACGGCCAGGAAGTTTAAGAATCTTTGCAGTACACTGTTAACCAATTTTTCACATGCCCTGCATACTGTCAAGTCTTGATCAACAAGGCTATCTATATTTACACATGGGCAATATACGTAAGTGAACTGTACCAATAAATAAGTACATAAGTGTACTTAACCAATAAAAGCCTAAAATGTTAGTCTGATTTGAATATGTCCTGCAAGAAGTGATGTTTACTACAGTACTGCAGCCTCTGTTTTTGCCATGTATTCTGTGTTCTGGCTAATGATCTTGACCCATGGGAGCTAACAGAAGTTGTATACCTGATAGTCATGAACCTGGCCCAAAGAAAAAAAAAGACTAAGTATTAAGCCTCGATGTTTGATGTTATTTAAGCCATCTTTAAGCATATAGTGGAGGATTTATGATTAGTAAACGACTTTTGACATTTTGAGAGATGTATAAATACTGCAGACTGAGAGTGTGGTCCATAAGGGTATAAATCATGGCTGGGATAAACTATGAATGGAAATACATAGACTTCAGGAGGAGAGAAGGGAACAGGAGAAGCAGACAACTGCCAGTCTTGCCAAACTCCCCCAACATAAGGTTGATTTATAGTTAATGCTCCTATTTCTAGAAAAGTGTCTCCAGTACTTTGTATATAGTAATGTAGGGAAAAAGAGGGAGGCCTCAGGCTACAAAAGATGTTATTTTAAGTAATTATCTCTCTTCTTGGGAGACTAGTTCTAACATACAGGTCCCTCAGGACTAAGAATACCAGACATGAAAATGGTAAATTTCAAGGTTCTACAGAAATTGCCAAAAGTCCAAGATCATTCCTTACAACATGAAGCAAAGGCTTCAGAATTCCTTAGGAAAAAATATTTCAAATATTTAGGATTAAACATAAGCTAAAAATCAATTTCAAAAGATCTGTAAGGATTAAAATTTTGAATAAACTTGCACAGAAGTTATAAAATTTGAAAAAAAACTATGAAAATTGATCTCTATCACCTGTTCCACAAAATATTTACCAAGGTGTAAAGATTAGTTGAAGCTGACATAGTCACACCAAATCCCTAAAGAAATTTTTAACAAAAATTTTATTTTTCTTTAAAAAAGAAAATGCACTTAAAGCTAGAGAAATCTGAATAAGCTCTGTGGATTGTACCAACACCAATTTCCTGGTTTTTATTTTGTATTCTGGTTTTTGGGGATGGTAACGTCAGGGGAGGCTGAGTGAAGGGTGTGCATGGGACCACTCTGTACATTTCTTTACAACTTCCCATGAATCTATATTTCAAAATAAAAAGTTTAAAATATTTAAAAAAAAGAAAACAACAGTCTTCTCAGGTGTACCACCTATATTAGTAAACCTTCATTCACAAGTATCTACTGAGCATTACTATAGTGCCCAGCATGGTAGACATGGTACTGCCTTTTGGGGATAATACACACACACACACACACACCCCCGAGAGAGAGAGAGAGAATGAGAGAGAGAGAGCGGGCAAGCACAGGAGGAGAAAGGGAATTTTATTATACAATTAACTTCATTAAACAAGGGGAAAATATTAGCATATAACTATGCCCACACTCCCACATACCCACCAATGCTCAGCTTCTATGGTGATTTCTGTGTCTGCCTGGTTGGCTCCAGGGTTAATTTTTTGTAAATATCAATCCTTGAAATGGGTAGAGCTGAATAACTGGAAAGAACCAGGACTGGATTTATTACCTTAGAAGAACCTGATGTTACTAGCAGAGGAACATAACATCTTCCAAAGTGGAACGAGAGGACGACAAGTAAAAAGAAAAAAGAATCATTAAGGGGAATACAGAAGAGAGAGGTTTTATGAGTGTGACTGCTGTGAACAGTGAAACTTTGGGCAAAAGTGAGTATAGGGGTTCTCTAAATTAGGACACTGTTCTGTTTCCATTGTTGGGATCTTCAATAGACTTTGGTAAATATTTAAACTTAAATTTCTAAAAATATTGAACTGATGATTCTTTTAAGACCAGCCTACAAGTGGCCCCAATATATTCGAGTTACATTCACAAAGTCATATTGTATTATTACATATTTGTTACCCTCAGTGAAAAAATGGCATTGACTTTCCAATCCCACAAATCTATTACACTTTAACCACCTATTCCAACCCTAAACCCTGGTCCACTACCATTAGTGGCTGCTAACGTTAACCTAATTCTCTGAACATCTTCCCAAGGAACTCTACGTGGTATAAGAATTTTCTGAACTCGGTCCTTCTAGGATCTCAGCTTCTTTCCAGGAATCCTTTTCTAAATATAACTGTCCTCTAATACTGTCAGCTTATATCTCTCTCAAGATCAACAGAGTTAACTGCTAAATGAAAACAAACCAGTAAGTAGACTTTTTCAAGTAACTTTTTATTGAATAGACTTTGTCCACAACAGTAAATTTGTATGGGTTTCATCCTATACTCTAAATAAAAATTTTAGTGATACTTATCAAAATATGATTCTTTCTGTAATATATGAGTGAGGCAGACCCATACTGTACCTATATAATATCTGATAAACGCAATGATGATGCAGTAGATCATTGGCTGAGTCTATTATTTGCAAATTGGAAACAAATTTTCTCTCTGTGGCTTACTTCATATTTCTGCAATTTAAAACCATTACAAATGCAAACTACTACTGTGGTCTTTTTCTTGGGTGGCAGAAAACCAGGTACACAGAAAATTAATTACCCAAATGTTAACAGAAAGAAAAAAAATCCTTCCATGGTTTAGTAAGATAGGCTTACCTAATAAGTAAACTAATTAACTTTCCACTTTTAAGACCAAACTCAGCTCAAATCAGATGGCTTTTTGAATACCACCCAAGAACCAACAACCTCTCTTAAGCCAGTTGCTCACAAAGTATGGTCAAGAGAAGATTTCAGATCCTCCAGATGGTGTGGGGGCAGTTTTCAAAATGCAGGGATGAGATGTGTTAGTGCCAGCTAGCCCTCACCAAACAAAGAAAGTTGAGATGACTGTGTTCACTTGAAGTAAATTAGAAAACAGAAATTCAGCAAACCCTCCCCAAACTGCCTAAAATAATTAAGTGTTGAGAGAGTATAAAAAATTGTCATTAGTCTAGATAACAATAGATGTGGAATCCCTATTCTAAATAAACTAGTTATGGGGCCAGGCACGGTGGCTCAGGCCTGTAATCCCAGCACTTTGGGAGACTGGGGTGAGCAAATCACTTGAGGTCAGGAGTTCGAGACCAGCCTGGCCAACATGGTGAAACCCCGTCTCTACTAAAAATACAAAAATTAGCCAAGTGTGGTGGTATGCGCCTGTAATCCTGGCTACTCGGGAGGCTGAGGCAGGAGAACTGCTAGAACCCGGGAGTCGGGGATTGCAGTGAGCCAAGATGGCGCCACTGCACTCCAGCCTGGACAACAAAAGCCAGACTCCATCTCAAATAAATAAATAAATAAACAAACTAACTAACTAAGTAGTTATGGATGAAAAGTTTTAGTGGGAAGGCTAGAATTTTCTGAACTTTCTCCCAACTCAGTAAGTACTGCCTGTCCCTTGCTTTGTATTACTCACTGCAACTAAAGAATCTTTTGCACCAGCACATCACCTTGTTTGACACTAAATCACATGGCATAAGTATGAAGACTCAAATGAGAATTTTCATTATAAATCTCTCCACTATGAAAGTGTGAAAACACATTTCAAAATCTGCCACATACTGTCACCCGGGGAGGGGAAGCCAAAACAAGTACTTTTACCCCTTGCATCATTACCTTGTGTCTGACAACAGTTCTAAGCATAACGCTTTTTAAGTGCTTGGTAATTTAATATTTAAATTGCTTCCTGAATAGTCCATGTTGAATATACATGTGTATTAGGCTTAATATCTCTGAAATTTTCATCCCGTAGCTGTCACCTTTCATGTAGATCAAACTACAGATTTTTACTAACAGGTGAATCCTTCTAAAACAATCACAGTATGAAATTTAGAGCTGATAAATTGGATTTTACAATAAATTTTTAATAATGGTAACACTGAAAAGGTTCACGACTTTTTTCATTTTCATTGCATTTTATGTGGTCATTTCTTTCTTTTTATACATTTTCTCAAATTCTGAAAAGTTATCTGCTATTTCAAGGAATCACAAGTATGAGAAACACTTCAGTTATATCTAACCCATTAGAAGAACTACATAGAAGTCAGCTTTTCAATTCGAATTCCCTTTGAAGTTACTTCACAAATATAAACAAAATAACAACAAGAAAACAGAATAAACAGAAATAGAAACAGAAATTTATTAACATCGATTTTCTTTCATTTATTGAAAAGACCCTCTATCTCTACCTTTGGTGTATTATTTCATTGTAGTGGCCACTGCTATTGGTTATTTATCTAGCATCCATTTCCCTTTACCCCTTTGTAATGGAACCAGCTTTGTTCAGATATACACTCCTCCTGCTATTCCACATTGAAAATTCTGGGGATGAGCCATAATTCATTCAAACCAAGTTTGCCCTTGACTAGTTCAAGAATTAAATTCGGTTAGGGCAAGGTATTCTCCTGGAGACAGCTATGCTAGCACAAACAGGCGTGCTAACTGTTCATCCTCTTCCCCGCCCCACAGTAAGGAAACTGAACATCAGTACTTTTTCCATGGCCAGCCGAATAAAGCCCAAACGCAGCATTCAAGATTCTCTACTATCTTGCCCCCAACTACTTTTTGGCTCTTTCTCCCTTGCACACATCTCCTGCTCTAGCAGCTTGGCCTTTCAAGAGTATACCCCTGCCTGTTCCACTTTACATCCTTCCTTCAGGCTGTTCCTTTGGTTAAGAAAGCCCATCCACTCCCATCTGAGCCAATTCATACCCTATTCATTCAATGTCCAGATAAAAAGTAAACTTTTCCAAGAAGTCTTACTTGATACTTACATTAACAAATAGAACTCATCATACATTCCCTGTACCATAAATTATTTGTGCATGCTTACAGCCTGTTTTAAAAATGCAAACTCCTTACGGGCTGCAGACACTCACACGCGTCTTTGTATTCCACCACCACCTTTCCCCACCAGATACTCAAAAGCACAGAGTGATGGCTCTGTAAATATCTGTTGAACAATGAACACTGTTTTTGAAAGTGGAAAATGCCTCTACATAACAGGTTATTGCCAAAACTGAGAAGTCCTTGGAAGTCTTTAAAAACATTCTTCTATGGCTTGGGAATAGTTTTGCTGAAGAAAAAAGAACAAATCAGATGACCTTGCAAGGCTGAGTCTGCGAATTATATCAACTCTTTTAAAGTACTGCCTAATAATTCAAAAACAAACTATACACAAATGCTATTTACAAAAAGAGTAGCATTTATTATAATATACAACTTTAATAATAGAATGTTCTACCAAAAATTTGAGCTGTTCTTATAATATTGGTAATATTTAGAGCTGTGTCCAAGGATTGCATAAAAAGCCGATTTACTCTCTTATTTCACACTTAAAAGTAGTAGGACAGAGAGAAAAACTGGCCATCTCAAACTAGTAACAGTACAAGATACTTGGAAGCACAAGTTCATAACATGGACATATTGATGTTATTGTGTGCACATCATCACTAAAAATATACCTACTGAACTCTAGAAAAGTTAATTTTGATGATAACAGCTTCATTAGTTTCCACGGAGAAGACATACAAAAAGTTTTCGTATTCTCTTCTCCCCTATTCAATGAATCTGCACAATTTAAGTTAGCTAGAATTAGGTTACTTCAAAATCAGTTCGAATAAGGCCATGAAATGACTGGAAACATGCTGGTGTCTCCAGAAAAAAAACAGGGTTAACCACAAAGTTCCAAAATCACTGAACCCGCTTTTTAAATAACATCCTTCAGAAAAAAATCTCAGTAAATCTCAGCAATAAATGGGACAGAAAACTGGATTCCACAGGAGAATGCACACACAAAAACAAACAGCACTGCATAGGATGAAAATCAGGATCTAAATTAATATGATGGCTATTCACCGAAAATGTAAGAAAGATTAAGCAGAGATTAAAAGCTAAATTTATAAACAGATGTTTTAAAAACCGTTAACAAGAAATTTAAAGACATTTATTTATTTTGTTCTAATATTGTTATATTCTATGTATTGTTGAGAGCCAACTTAAGTCCTTTGGAGATGAAGCTAGAGTGTAAATAAATTCTTGTTTTCGATTGTAGTATAGCACAGTATACAATTAGTTTTAAAATAAAGATCATTTTCGGCCAAAACGTGTATAGGCTTCTAAAAGGTTACGTTAAAGCTATAAAGTTTTCCAAATGATTTTAAAAGCACTTCTAGTTTTCCTAGGGCCGCCTAGTAAAGACAACTGGTTCTAAACACAGTTTCTAACTGGACCAGTGAGTAAGGGAGTTCGTTATCTAAAAAGGATCCTGCATTCCGCAGAGCGCAGCGAGGTGAGAGTCAGGGCCCGGCCTGGGACCGGAGGTAGCGGGACGAGTTTAGTTACCTCTCTGACAAGGAACACCTGGGCTGCGCGGACGGCAGAAGCAGCCGCTGCAGGTGCGCGCGAGCCTCGGCAGCAGCAACGAACGCTGCCCCTGAGAAAGTTGGACTCCCGACCCTCGGCAAAGCAAGGAGGCTCTTTGCCGTCCCCAAACAGCTTCGCCCCGGGCCCGCCGACCCGGCCTGGCCCCACCGGGAAGAAAGGGCTGGAGCTACTCACCGTGCAGAGAGAGGAGCAGCAAAGGCGCCAGAGGGGAACGCTGAGAAGTCATCCCGGGGCCGCAGGGAGCGCGCCTGCCTCCTACCCGGCTCCCGGTCGCAGCAGGAGAGGAGCGGGCGTGAGTCTCCGCGCTCTTGGGGCAGCCTGGTCCTCCCACACCCAGCGCCGGGCCGCTGTCCTCCGCGCAGAGCTGGGACTGTCGGACCCACAGACGAGCCAAGTGCAGCTGCAGCGCCGCCCGGCTCCGCGGACGCTAAGCTGTGACCAGAGGCGTTCCGGGATCGCCAGCCGCGCCCAGCAGCGCACAGCCACCCAGCCCTGCCCCAGGACTAGCCTACCCCTCGCGCAGTCCGGGGAGCCACTCCCCCCAACTCACGCCCCGCTACTCCAGCCGCAGCTCGGCTCCTCGCCGCGCCGCCCACTCGCCCCGCTTGGTCTCCAGGGCAACCGCGGCTCCAGCGCGACGCCTGGCGGCCCACCCGCGGAGCAGAGCGCGGCGCGCAGCTGGCGCGGCCCCCGCCACCTGTGCACCGCGCCGCCCGCTCCCCCGCACGCCTCCACCAGCTCCGGGAACCGAGGGGTGGGCGCCCTCCTCGCCGGAGTTAGGGCACCTCCCTTGGTCTAAACCCCTCCGCAAACAGGTGGTGTCGGCCTGATGCATCCTGGAGAGCTCTAGCAATGACTTTTCCACAGCCTTCCTCTGAGCCTGCAAGAGTCTTTCCTGTTGCAGTTTTCGGATAATTTATATTTGGCTTTTTCACTTTCAGTCCTCTCTTATAAAACCCAAATAATCTGAAAGAACCTGACTCTGGCAGAATTAGGAATTCCTAATTTTACAGTTTTTTGGTTTTGCGCTGTTTCCTGGATACCTTTTCACCTTTCTTCCTTGAAAAGTGGATAGAGGCTGGACCATGCCCCTAACTCCCCATTCCTATCAGAGAGACTGCCATCTTCTCTTGCCCCTTTTGTAAACCTTATGTCAACTTCTAATATTTTAAGTTTTCCAGCTTAAACGTTAGTGCTTTCTTAAACTGACCTTAAGTATACATGTTAACTAGTGGGGTATGTACATTTATTGTAATCGTTGTTTAGTTGGGTTTTTTGTTTTTGCTTCTTGTTTGTTTGGGTTGGGTGGGGAGAAAGACTTTCCTAGCATCTGAAATTGTTTTACTTAAATATCTACCTACATCTTTTCTTGTAAAACCTATCTTTATTCTCTTATACTGGGCTCTGCTCTTTATTGTACAGCTTATAGTCACTTCCTGCTTCAGCCTCCAAACTGAGCCTTCTAAATTTGAGGACATACCTGCCCAGGGGATGCCAACCCATTTTGGTCAGTTTCTACAGCAGCATAAATTAGGGTTCTCGGAGCCATTCAGAAATTGAGCCCTCATCTGGCAAATACAATCCTCCCAGGGAAACTCAGAAACAAAAATAATATGCACAGAAGAAAAATATGTAAAATATTTTTTAAACATACATTTGGACAAGGATTGGAAGATACATGTAAAATTAAAATATCAAGATGGTGGAGTTATGGATGTACTTCTCTTTTTTGAAAATGTGGATATTATATTTTTAAGGTTAAAAAAAGGAAACATGTTAAGAAATGTTAATAACTTTTAACAAGAATATCCTGAAAGGATAAATTTTGATTATGAAGTAGAGATGCCTCAACTTTGCTCACTACTTCCAACTTGCTAGAATTCCCTACCAGATCTCTAATGGCAAGAAATAAATGATATGACAGTAGAGTTTTTCATATTAATAACAAATTTAAATTTCCAACTATGATATCATGAGGCTCATTCTCATTCTTTTAAACTCCAGGGTAAGGACTAGAGTTTCTTTTTTCCATCCAATTCAATCCCTCACCCTCTCTTGTACATATTCCTGCAGTCTAATCCAGTCCTAAGCAGGGTATAAGAGTAAGCAATATAAGAAGAAAAACAAGGAAGCTGTCAAGTGATAGGAGCTACTGAGAGCAACTCTTCATGTCACCATAATCCCAGATATAAATATAGAGGCGGAATATTTATCCTTTAAATAAATATCCTTTAAATAACCTAATAATCTGAGCTTAAAGCTCTGATAAAGCAAGTTATCTGATATATTTATCGCATCAATTTAACAACTATTTACCAAGTACCTACACTTTGTAAGGCACCAGGTTTAAGGTTAAACCAAAAAAAAAAAAAGTGACCCCTGACCCCAAATAAGTTCCAATTGCATATGGGCTATATCTGTGCTATCATAAATAAGCAGATAGAGTTCTGCCTCTTTGTCACCTAAGGATACTTCTGCCTTGCCAGACAAGAGCTACTGAGTCATTAAGAGGACAGTGCTCACAGTTCAGTAAAGGAGCCCTTTCAATAGAAAAAAAAAAGTGTGGCTTCTGAAGGGAGAGTGAGGATGATCAGATTTCAGGAGGCAATCCAGCTGCTGAGAAGCATGGGGGCAGATGGTAGATGGTGGACCAGAAGAAAGCAGATCAGGAGTACTAGAAGCTCCAAGTGCTGTACACAGAGGCTTCCAAGGACACTCTCCCAGGAAACAAAAAGTGTGGTTTTTAAAAAAATTCATAGAGATAATACCATTGACATATACTTTGAGTAATTTTTTATTAGTAATGATGAGTTTCACCAGCTCTTTTATCCTAATCTGCTTTACGACCACAGAAGGATTTCTTTAAATCCCTTAAGTATTCTGAGTACTAAAGACAGAGACAATATGTTATATTTGTGTAACACTTTACAAATTTCAAAGTGCTTTCACACCTATTATCTGATTTAATCTTCACAGCAAACCCAGGGGGGATGGGTAAGGCATGTATGATGACCCTGTCTTCACACAGGAGGATACTGTGTCTTAAAGCTATCTGAGGGTAACACTGTACTTGCCTCCTAAAGATTTATCCCACCTCTGCCCCACCATGATCACTACCACACCCAGACACCACCTGAGAAGCTATAAAATTTGGATGAGATTGGCCCCACCCTCATCTCTGAGAGAGTTATAGTTGGTCTACCTTACCAAGAAAGAAATGGAGAGGGGAATGATCAGGATGAGGAATCCTGGTAGAAGACTCTGCTATATGGCACCTTTGACTCAAAAACATTGATGACGTGAAAATAAGTCAACTGCTGAAGTTCACATTTTAATCCTAGGCAGGCTCTCCTCAACCCATCAAAATGCTGGACCACTTCTTTCCACAATCAGTTAATCTGCATTCAAGAATGGAAAATTAACTTTATTATTAGCTTAGGAGGAACATAATTAAGAAAGAAAAATGATGTAGGGAATTATAAGGATTTCCAATGCCAAGTATAAATTATTTTTGAATTAGCTATTTTAAGTTTTTAATACCTCAGATCCCTCTTCATTCACATATATAAATTAAAGGTTAATTGCATTTAAGTTTTGGTCTGTATTTGTCTATGGAGTGTTTTATGAGAACATTATTCTTAAAGTTAGGAAAAACCTGTTTGATCCTTGCTTGAGCCAGTAACTCATTCTGTATATATTTTAACCCAGCTGCTTAGAGCCAGCATATAGTCTAGAGCACAGTTTGGTCCTTTTAGAAGTAAAATTTTAGAGGAATTTTTCTCCCTCCCCCTCCAATTCCCCTTTGCAAAATGTCAAGAAAAGCTCTAAAATGACAATAAAGGAATGGGAAAGAAAATAGTGGCATCATTACAGTAAGAAAGAAAGTAAACCAACAAGTGTTTATTGTATGTTGACATAAATAGACCACTTAATATTTTAAAACAACACTCTCAAATTTTGGATTAACTCATAACGTAGATATATTGATATCTTGTTGTCTTTCTTACATCTGTTTCTTCCCACTCCTCTGTCAACCATTCCTAGATAGGATTTACAAGGAGCTAAACAGCAATATCCATCCTCCTCCCCATAGCCCAATCCCTATCACTGTTGTGAATATTGTCAAAGTTTCCCATCTTCATCCATTTTGGGAAAAGTTAGCTCTTTTTCTTGAAGCCCTAATTTATTTTTGGGTAAAGTTACTCTCTGAGCAGGGAACATTGTAATGAAATGCTACTGAATTAATTCTAATAGCAAATTTAAAATAATACCACTAGGTTTTTTTAGGACTTGAAAAAGGCAATAGCATAAGTAGCATTTTGTATGTCACCTGAAAAATTTTTGTATTTTCATTTTTATAAGGAATATAATTTTCAAATATTCTGCCAAGTTTCTTTACCAGTTTTCATTAAAGGTAATATGCTTCAGATTAATTCACTTGATTGTATATTGGGGTATAGGAATTTACCTCAGTGTTTTCCAATTCTGAGGTGTTTTCCATAGAAGTTTAATTTAAAGTGCAGTTCAGACTTTCACTTCCAGCAACAAAACAGGTTAGAGACCTTGATTTATTAAAAATGTGAGATTATATATTTTTATAATCTTAAATGAATCCATTGTAATCTTGAATGAATAAAACATGGAAAACTAAAGCCAAAGGCTGCACGAAGGAAGGAATCCATCTACAGTCTATTCTCAACACAGCATCCATGGTGATCCGATGAAGTCAGATCAGGTCTGTCCAAGACCTTCCAATGGCTTCCTGTATCACTCAGGATGAGTCCCTACTGTAAATGACAGGGCCCGTGTTAGTTGTCTATTGCTGCTGTAACAAATTACGACAAACTTAGTGGCGTAAAACAACACAAATGTGTTATAGTTCTTGAGGTCAGAAGTCTAAAATGATTCTCAGTAGACTAAAATCAAGGTGTGGACAAGGCTGTGTTCCTTTCTGGAGGTTCCAGGGGAGAATCATTTTCTTACCTTTTTCAGATTCTAGAGCCCACCTACTTTCCTTGGCTCATGGTCCCCTTCTTCTATCTTCAAATCCAGCAACATCTGGCCAAGCCCTTCTCACCTCCTTCCACATTTAAGGATCCTCGTGATTACACTGGGCCCACACAGATAATCCAGAATAACCTCATTTGCAGATCAGTTGAACAGCATCCATCAGCAACGTTAATTCCCCTTTGCCATAGGAGGTAATATATTCACAGGTTCTGGGGATTAGGAAGTGGGGAATCCCATTTGTGGGGGGCCCTTATTCTGATTACCACAAGATCCTACTGGATCTAGTCCCCCATTATCTCTCTGACCACATCTTCTGTTTTTCCCCTTAGTCATTCTGCTGTCACCATAATGACCTCCTCAATGTTTCTTGAATAGGCAGGAACATGTTTGCCTCAGGACCACTAAAATTGTTCTTTCCCTACGTTTTTGTATAGCTCTCCTTTCACTTCTTAAGATCTTTTCTCTTGTGTCACCTAAGTCGTAACTGACCATTGAAACCACCTTTGCAAAATTATGACGGAGACAGTGAAAGAGATCTAACTTAACCTACTCCATCTTGCTTCTAACCTCCAACCTGTCCTTTTTCATTCCTGGGCATAGGCTGAACTAACTTTGGGAGAAACTTAGTTTGTAGTTTAAACAAAGACGATAACAGCCCTTTCCCAAAGCAGACCTTCTTCTTGCCTGGGGACTAGATTGCCTTTGTAGGACTAACATTAGCCACAAGATTAGAAATTATGGTTTAGGAGTCATGCAGCCAGAGGCTACAAGATTCTGACCCTCCCTAAACTGCTCCTAAGATCAGTGCTTGAGATAGTTTGCAGACCCTGCACAGGATGGATGGATCAGCTGGCACCACCCAGATCAATAAACTGTCTCATTTGATCTTGTGGCCCCCTCCCAGGAAATGACTCAGTGCAAGAAGACAGCTTTGACTCACTATAATTTCATCCCTAACCAATCAGCACTCCTGGCTCACTGGCTTCCCCTCATCCACCAAGTTATCCTTAAAAACTCTGCTCCCTGAATGCCTGGGGAGACTGATTTGAGTAATAATAAAGCTCCAGTCTCCTGCACAGCCGGCTCTGCGTGAATTACTCTTTCTCTATTGCAATTCCCCTGTCTTGATGAATTGGCTCTGTTGAGGCAGCAGGCAAGGTGAACCCCTTGGACAGTTAACATCATCCTTCTAAAATAAAAAATTTAAAAGACATTTTAAAATCCCTCTCCCCGTTGTATTTTTTCTTAGTATTCTGTTATTAACATAGTCAATTATTTTAATAATCTTGTTTGTTTATTGTCTGCTTCACCCAATATGATCTACAAGGACGGGAACTCTATTTTATTCATTGCTGAATTCTCAGTGTCTTTAACAGATCATGACACATGTAGATACTGAATAAATATTTTGAATGGATGAATCAATGAATGAAGCAATTCTCAAGAAATCTGACAGGATTGAAATTATTTACAACACATTCTTTGACCACAATGGTATTAAGGTAGATATCAATAACAAATACACACTTACACACATTTAGATATTACAAAAAGCAATTCTAAATAATTCAAAATCAAGAAATCATAAAGGAAACTAAAGTGTATCTAGAAGAAAATAAAAATATTTTATATTGAAATCTGTAAAATGCAGCTAGAGTATCTATTTGAAGGAAAACTTAAAGCCTCAAATGTTTATAACAGAAAAGATGAAAACCTAAACACAAATAAATTACTACTTAGCTTAAGAATTTTGATAAAATAAAATAGGTCTAAAGGAAGTATTAATAGAAGAAAATAATATAGAGGCAAAATCAATAAAATGTTTAACAAATATATAATACAGAAGATTGACACAGTCAAATATTTGCACTTTGAAAATGTTAGTTAACAAAATTCCAGTGACACTAATCAAAATTAAAAATGAGAGAGACCTCAAATAATATCAGAAAAAATGTGGTGGCCAGATGCGGTGGCTCACGCCTATAATCTCAGCACTTTGGGAGGCCAAGGCAGGTGGATCACCTGAGGTCAAGAGTTTGAGACCAGCCTGGCCAACATGGTGAAACCCCATCTCTACTAAAAATACAAAAATTAGCCAGATGTGGTAATGCACACCTGTAATCCCAGCTACTACTCTGAAGGCTAAGGTGGGAGAATTGCTTGAACTCAGGAAGGAGAGGTTGCTGTGAGCCGAGATCATGCCACCGCACTCCAGCCTGGGCAACAAGCAAGACTCCATCTCAAAAAATAAAAATAAAAAAGAATAAAAAAGGAGACATTACTACATATGCTGCAGATATTTAAAAGAGAAGAAAAATGTGAATGATTTTCTGCCAAAAAATCTGAAAATTTGGAGGAAATGGGCAATAGCCTAGAAAAATAGAACTTATCAACATTTGCTCAAAAATAAGCAGAAAACGTGGATAGTCCTGTACAATTAAGGTAATTGAAGCAATAGTTTAAAATCTTTCTAAAAATAAAACTCTAGCTCCAGGTAATTTTGTCAGCAGATTTCACCAAATGTTCAGAAAACAAAAACAAACCCAATCTTTTACAACTATGAAAAAATGAAACACTCCACTCATTTTATGATGCTACCATTATACTGCATACCAAATATTGACAAGAATGATAGGAGAAAAGAAAAGAAAATAGGCCAATTTTTCTTATGCAAAGATATGCAAATGAGCATTAGTCCCCTAATATATATATGAGATAATGCATCACACCAATTGGATTTATTTCATGAGAGTAATGTTTAATATTTAACAATCAATGCAATGCACCACACTGAGGTTAAAGGAAAAAAATTAGATGATCATTTTATTAAGTGCCCACTGAAGGCAAAGAAGCCATTCCTGGCCTTATCTGACAGAGGTCCTTGGGGAAGAGAAGGCAGCCAGCAGAATCAGAGAGAGGCCACAGGGTGAAGGAAGCTCATAGTGCACATTGGAGTGCTCAGTGGGCAGGCAGGGAGGGGCGAAGCCTGAGAGCCCTGCTTGTTTTCTCAGCAGGGAGGGTTGTAGCCTTGGGCAAGATCTCAGCCCTGATTGCAGGCTGACTGGATATAAACTCAATATGGTTGCTGGGGCATGGCAGGATTGAGACTGACCTTGCTGGTTATGAGGGAGCTGGGTAAGGCCTGTCACTGCTGGCTTTCCCCCACTTCCCTGGTGACCCATATGATGCAGCAGAGGCAGCCATAATCCCCCTGGGAACAAAACTCCATTGGCCTGGGAACCACCTCCCACCCCCCACAGTGGTGGCAGCAAGCCCCGTCCAAGAAAAGCCTAAGCTCAGACCTGCCTAACAGTGCCCACATCTGATGGTTTTTCTCTACTCACTCTGGTAGCTGAAGACAAAAGGCATAAGCTCTTGAGAGCTCTATGGCCCTACCCATCACCTGAGAAACCTAAGTACCCATCCTGCCAAACGTAGGGCAAGATTATATACCCCTCCTACTACCTCAGCTGGTGCTCTCTTGAAAACACCACCTCCTGGCTGGAGGCAAACCAACTCAAGCCATTACAGCAACTCATAACAGAACAACTGTTACCAGGGGGTCCTTGTTCTTAGAGCTCCCAAGATGGTGGTGGGCAGCTTCCAAGATGGCGGCAAGCCTCTTGTTCTCTGACCTGGGGTTCTTGGCCTCACAGATTCCAGGGAATGGAATCTTGGCTCATGTGGTGAGTGTTATAGCTCTATTAGAAGCTGTGGGTCACAGAAGAGAACCGTGGAACCCAGCAACTAGCGTTCAGCTTGATTTGGATGAACCCGGGCACTTAGCTATGCAGGAACAATGGCAAGCCTTTAGCCTGATTGTGCAGTTGCAAGATTTAACAGAGTGAAAACAGAGCTCCCATAAATGGGAGGGGACTCAAAGGGGGTTGCTGTTGCCAGCTCGAATGCCTGGGTTTATATGCCAATCATTTTCCCTCCCCCTGTGCTCTCAGGCGATAGATGACTGGCTATCTTGTTTTTGCCTAATTGGCATTTTAGTGAGCTCTCTTTACTACCTGATTAGTCAGGTGTGAGCTAAGTTGCAAGCCCCATGTTTAAAGGTGGATGTGGTCACCTTCCCAGCTATGCTTAGGGATTCTTAGTTGGCCTAGGAAATCCAGCTAGTCATGTCTCTCACAACCATGCTCCAAAGAAGGAGGAAATAACAGCTGATTCCATTGCCTGCAACACCCTAGCTAACCAGAGGTCCTGAGTCCATCCACACGACAATTTTACTGCTAGCATGCTAGCATAACAACCATTCAAAAACTTGGTTGCAAAAAACTGCAATCAAGGACTCCCACAGAGTTCACAACACACCTCTGCCACCTCCACCAGAGCAGGTTCTGGTATCCATGGCTGGGAGACCTAAAGATGGATCACAACACAGGACTTTTTGCAGGCATTCCCCAATACCAGACGGGAGCCCAGTTAGCCCTACTGGGTGGCTAGATGCAGAAGGGCAATAACAATCACTGCAGTCCAGCTTTCAAGAAGCCCCATCCCTAGGGGAAGCAGGAGAGTACCACATCCAAAGGATCACCTCATGGGACAAAACAATCTGAACAGCAGCCCTTGAGTTCCAGATCTTTCCACTGAAACAGTCTACCCAAAAAAGAAGGAACCAGAAAAGCAGTTCTGATAATATGACAAAACAAGGTTCTATTAACATCCCCAAAAGATCACATTAGCACTGCAGCAATCCAAACCAAGAAAAAATCTCTGAATTGCCAAATAAAGAATTCAGAAGGTCGATTATTAAGCTACTCAAGGAGGCACAAGAGAAAGGTGAAAAACAACTTAAAGAAACCTAAAAAACAACACAGGATATGGATGAAAAAGTCTCCAGAGAAATAGACATCATAAAGAAAAGACAATCACAACTTCTGAAAATGAAAGACATACTTAGAGAAATGCAAAATACACTGGGAAGTTTCAGCAATCAAATCGAACAAGTAGAAGAAAGAACTTCAGAGCTTGAAGATAAGACTTTCTAGTTAACCCAATCAGACAAGGGTAAAGAAAAAAAGAATTTTTAAAAAATAAACAAAGCCTCCAAGAAATTTGGGATTATGTTAAATGACCAAACATAAGAATAATTAGTATTCCTGAGGAAGAAGAGAAATCTAAAAGTTTGGAAAAAGTATTTGAGGAAGTAATTGAGGAAAACATCCCTGGTCTTGCTAGAGATTCAGATATTCAAATATAAGATGCTCAAGGAACACCTGGTAAGTTCATCACAAAAAGATCATCACCTAGGCACAGAGTCAACAGGTTATCTAATATTAAGATGAAGAAAAGAATCTTAAGAGTTGTGAGGTAAAAGCATCTGGTAACCTATCATACAAAGGAAAAGCTATCAGACTAACACCAGATTTCTCAGCAGAAATCCTGCAAGTCAAAAGGATCTATAGCCTTCTTAAACAAAATAATTATCAGCCTAGAATTTTGTATCCAGCAAAACTAAGCTTCATAAACGAAGGAGAGATAAAGTCTTTTTCAGACAAACAAATGCTGACAGAATTCACCACTATCAAGCTTGCACTACAAAAAATGCTAAAAGAAGTTCTAAATCTTGGAACAAAACCTGAAATACACCAAAATAGAACCTCCTTAAAGCACAAATCTCACAGGACCTATAAAACAATAACACAGTTAAAAAAAGGAATTCAAGCAACAATCAGCATGATGAATAGAACAGTACCTCACATCTCAACACTTACATTGAATGTAAATGGCCTAAATGCTCCACTTAAAAAATAGAGAATGGCAGAATGGATAAAATCCCACAAACGGGAGGAGCCCAGATGGCCGAATAGGAACAGCTCTGGTCTACAGCTCCCAGCCTGAGCGACGCAGAAGACGGGTGATTTCTGCATTTCCATCTGAGGTACCGGGTTCACCTCACTAGGGAGCGCCAGACAGTGAGCGCAGGTCAGTGGGTGCGTGCACCGTGCCCGAGCCGAAGCAGGGCGAGGCATTGCCTCACTCGGGAAGCGCAGGGGGTCAGGGAGTTCCCTTTCCTAATCAAAGAAAGGGGTGACGAACGGCACCTGGAAAATCGGGTCACTCCCACCCGAATACTGTGCTTTTCCGACGGGATTAAAAAACGGCGCACCACGAGATTATATCCCGCACATGGCTCGGAGGGTCCTACTCCACGGAGTCTCGCTGATTGCTAGCACAGCAGTCTGAGATCAAACTACAAGGCGGCAGCGAGGCTGGGGGAGGGGCGCCCACCATTGCCCAGGCTTGCTTAGGTAAACAAAGCAGCCGGAAGCTCCAACTGGGTGGAGCCCACCACAGCTCAAGGAGGCCTGCCTGCCTCTGTAGGCGCCACCTCTGGGGGCAGGGCACAGACAAACAAAAAGACAGCAGTAACCTCTGCAGACTTAAATGTCCCTGTCTGACAGCTTTGAAGAGAGCAGTGGTTCTCCCAGTACACAGCTGGAGATCTGAGAACGGGCAAACTGCCTCCTCAAGTGGGTCCCTGACCCCTGACCCCCGAGCAGCCTAACTGGGAGGCACCCTCCAGCAGGGGCACAGTGACACCTCACACTGCAGGGTACTCCAACAGACCTGCAGCTGAGGGTCCTGTCTGTTAGAAGGAAAACTAACAAACAGAAAAGACATCCACACCAAAAACCCATCTGTACATCACAATCATCAAAGACCAAAAGTAGATAAAACCACAAAGATGGGGAAAAAACAGAACAGAAAAACTGGAAACTCTAAAAATCAGAGCGCCTCTCCTCCTCCAAAGGAACGCAGCTTCTCACCAGCAACGGAACAAAGCTGGATGGAGAATGACTTTGACGAGCTGAGACAAGAAGGCTTCAGACAATCAAATTACTCTGAGCTACGGGAGGACATTCAAACCAAAGGCAAAGAAGTTGAAAACTTTGAAAAAAATTTAGAAGAATGTATAACTAGAATAACCAATACAGAGAAGTGCTTAAAGGAGCTGATGGAGCTGAAAACCAAGGCTCAAGAACTACGTGAAGAATGCAGAAGCCTCAGGAGCTGATGCGATCAACTGGAAGAAAGGGTATCAGCGATGGAAGATGAAATGAATGAAATGAACCGAGAAGGAAAGTTTAGAGAAAAAAGAATAAAAAGAAACAAGCAAAGCCTCCAAGAAATATGGGACTATGTGAAAAGACCAAATCTACGTCTGATTGGTGTACCTGAAAGTGATGGGGAGAATGGAACCAAGTTGGAAAACACTCTGCAGGATATTATCCAGGAGAATTTCCCCAATCTAGCAAGGCAGGCCAACATTCAGATTCATGAAATACAGAGAACGCCACAAAGATACTCCTCGAGAAGAGCAACTCCAAGACACATAATTGTCAGATTCACCAAAGTTGAAATGAAGGAAAAAATGTTAAGGGCAGCCAGAGAGAGAAAGGTCGGGTTACCCTCAAAGGGAAGCCCATCAGACTAACAGCGGATCTCTCGGCAGAAACCCTACAAGCCAGAAGAGAGTGGGGGCCAATATTCAACATTCTTAAAGAAAAGAATTTTCAACCCAGAATTTCATATCCAGCCAAACTAAGCTTCATAAGTGAAGGAGAAATAAAATACTTTACAGACAAGCAAATGCTCAGAGATTTTGTCACCACCAGGCCTGCCCTAAAAGAGCTCCTGAAGGAAGCGCTAAACATGGAAAGGAACAACCGGTACCAGCCGCTGCAAAATCATGCCAAAATGTAAAGACCATCGAGACTAGGAAGAAATTGCATCAACTAACGAGCAAAATAACCAGCTAACATCATAATGACAGGATCAAATTCACACATAACACTATTAACTTTAAATGTAAATGGACTAAATGCTCCAATTAAAAGACACAGACTGGCAAATTGGATAAAGAGTCAAGACCCATCACTGTGCTGTATTCAGGAAAACCATCTCACGTGCACAGACACACATTGGCTCAAAATAAAAGGATGGAGGAAGATCTACCAAGCAAATGGAAAACAAAAAAAGGCAGGGGTTGCAATCCTAGTCTCTGATAAAACAGACTTTAAACCAACAAAGATCAAAAGAGACAAAGAAGGCCATTATATAATGGTAAAGGGATCAATTCAAAAAGAAGAGCTAACGATCCTAAATATATATGCACCCAATACAGGAGCACCCTGATTCATAAAGCAAGTCCTGAGTGACCTACGAAGAGACTTAGACTCCCACAGAGTAATAATGGGAAACTTTAACACCCCACTGTCAACATTAGACAGATCAATGAGACAGAAAGTCAACAAGGATACCCAGGAATTGAACTCAGTTCTGCACCAAGAGGATGTAATAGACATCTACAGAACTCTCCACCCCAAATCAACAGAATATACATTTCTTTCAGCACCACACCACACCTATTCCAAAATTGACCACACACTTGGAAGTAAAGCTCTCCTCAGCAAATGTAAAAGAACAGAAATTATAACAAACTATCTCTCAGACCACAGTGCAATCAAACTAGAACTCAGGATTAAGAATCTCACTCAAAACTGCTCAACTACATGGAAACTGAACAACCTGCTCCTGAATGACTACTGGGTACATAACGAAATGAAGGCAGAAATAAAGATGTTCTTTGAAACCAACGAGAACAAAGACACGACATACCAGAATCTCTGGGATGCATTCAAAGCAGTGTGTAGAGGGAAATTTATAGCACTAAATGCCCACAAGAGAAAGCAGGAAAGATCCAAAATTGACACCCTAACATCAAAATTAAAAGAACTAGAAAAGCAAGAGCAAACACATTCAAAAGCTAGCAGAGGGCAAGAAATAACTAAAATCAGAGCAGAACTGAAGGAAATAGTGACACACAAAACCCTTCAAAAAATTAATGAATCCAGGAGGTGGTTTTTTGAAAGGATCAACAAAATTGATAGACCGCTAGCAAGACAAATAAAGAAAAAAAGAGAGAAGAATCAAATAGATGCAATAAAAAATGATAAAGGGGATATCACCACCGAACCCACAGAAATACAAACTACCATCAGAGAATACTACAAACACCTCTACGCAAATAAACTAGAAAATCTAGAAGAAATGGACAAATTCTTGACACATACACTCTCCCAAGACTAAACCAGGAAGAAGGTGAATCTCTGAATAAACCAATAACAGGATCTGAAAGTGTGGCAATAATCAATAGCTTACCAACCAAAAAGAGTCCAAGACCAGATGGATTCACAGACGAATTCTACCAGAGGTACAAGGAGGAACTGGTACCATTCCTTCTGAAACTATTCCAATCAATAGAAAAAGAAGGAATCCTCCCTAACTCATTTTATGAGGCCAGCATCATTCTGATACCAAAGCCTGGCAGAGACACAATAAAAAAAGAGAATTTTAGACCAATATCCTTGATGAACATTGATGCAAAAATCCTCAATAAAATACTGGCAAACCAAATCCAGCAGCACATCAAAAAGTTTATCCACCATGATCAAGTGGGCTTCATCCCTGGGATGCAAGGCTGGTTCAATATATGCAAATCAATAAATGTAATCCAGCATATAAACAGAACCAAAGACAAAAACCACATGATTTTCTCAACAGATGCAGAAAAGGCCTTTGACAAAATTCAACAACACTTCATGCTAAAAACTCTCAATAAATTAGGTATTCATGGGACGTATTTCAAAATAATAAGAGCTATCTATGACAAACCCACAGCCAATATCATACTGAATGGGCAAAAACTGGAAGCATTCCCTTTGAAAACTGGCACAAGACAGGGATGTCCTCTCTCACCACTCCTATTCAACATAGTGTTGGAAGTTCTGGCCAGGGCAATTAGGCAGGAGAAGGAAATAAAGGGTATTCAATTAGGAAAAGAGAAAGTCAAATTGTCCCTGTTTGCAGATGACATGATTGTATATCCAGAAAACCCCATTGTCTCAGCCCAAAATCTCCTTAAGCTGATAAGCAACTTCAGCAAAGTCTCAGGATACAAAAATCAATGTGCAAAAATCACAAGTATTCCTATACACCAATAACAGACAAACAGAGAGCCAAATCATGAGTGAACTCCCATTCACAATTGCTTCAAAGAGAATAAAATACCCAGGAATCCAACTTACAAGGGATGTGAAGGACCTCTTCAAGGAGAACTACAAACCGCTGCTCAAGGAAATAAAAGAGGATACAAACAAATGGAAGAACATTCCATGCTCATGAGTAGGAAGAATCAATATCGTGAAAATGGCCATACTGCCCAAGGTAATTTATAGATTCAATGCCATCCCCATCAAGCTACCAATGCCTTTCTTCACAGAATTGGAAAAAACTACTTTAGAGTTCATATGGAACCAAAAAAGAGCCCGCATTGACAAGTCAATCCTAAGCCAAAAGAACAAAGTTGCAGGCATCACACTACCTGAATTCAAACTATACTACAAGGCTACAGTAACCAAAACAGCATGGTACTGGTACCAAAACAGAGATATAGATCAATGGAACAGAACAGAGCCCTCAGAAATAACGCCGCATATCTACAACTATCTGATCTTTGACAAACCTGAGAAAAACAAGCAATGGGGAAAGGATTCTCTATTTAATAAATGGTGCTGGGAAAACTGGCTAGCCATAATTAGAAAGCTGAAACTGGATCCCTTCCTTACACCTTATACAAAAATCAATTCAAGATGGCTTAAAGACTTAAACGTTAGACCTAAAACCATAAAAACCCTAGAAGAAAACCTAGGCATTACCATTCAGGACATAGGCATGGGCAAGGACTTCATGTCTAAAACACCAAAAGCAATGGCAACAAAAACCAAAATTGACAAATGGGATCTAATTAAACTAAAGAGCTTCTGCACAGCAAAAGAAGCTACCATCAGAGTGAACAGGCAACCTACAAAATGGGAGACAATTTTCGCAACCTACTCATCTGACAAAGGGCTAATATCCAGAATCTACAATGAACTCAAACAAATTTACAAGAAAAAAACAAACAACCCCATCAAAAAGTGGGCAAAGGACGTGAACAGACACTTCTTAAAAGAAGACATTTATGCAGCCAAAAAACACATGAAAAAATGCTGACCATCACTGGCCATCAGAGAAATGCAAATCAAAACCACAATGAGATACCATCTCACACCAGTTAGAATGGCAATCATTAAAAAGTCAGGAAACAACAGGTGCTGGAGAGGATGTGGAGAAATAGGAACACTTTTACACTGTTGGTGGGACTGTAAACTAGTTCAACCATTGTGGAAGTCAGTGTGGTGATTCCTCAGGGATCTACAACTGGAAATACCATTTGACCCAGCCATCCCATTACTGGGTATATACCCAAAGGGTTATAAATCATGCTGCTATAAAGACACATGCACACGTATGTTTATTGCGGCATTATTCACAATAGCAAAGACTTGGAACCAACCCAAATGTCCAACAATGATAGACTGGATTAAGAAAATGTGGCACATATACACCATGGAATACTATGCAGCCATAAAAAATGATGAGTTCATGTCCTTTGTAGGGACATGGATGAAATTGGAAATCATCATTCTCGGTAAACTATCGCAAGGACAAAAAACCAAACACCGCATATTCTCACTCATAGGTGGGAATTGAACAATGATATCACATGGACACAGGAAGGGGAACATCACACTCTGGGGAGTGTTGTGGGTTGGGGGGAGCGGGGAGGGATGGCATTGGGAGATATACCTAATGCTAGATGACGAGTTAGTGGGTGCAGCACACCAGCATGGCACATGTATACATATGTAACTAACCTGCACAATGTGCACATGTACCCTAAAACTTAAAGTATAATAATAAAAAATAAATAAATAAATAAATAAATAAATTTCAAAAAAAAAAAATCCCACAAACAAGTATCTGCTGTCTTCAAGAGATTCAGCTCACACATATGGGCTCACATAAACTTAAGGTAAAGTGGTGGAAAAAGATATTCCATGCAAATGGAAACCAAAAGTAAGCAGGAGTAGCTTATTTATATCAGACAAAACAGACTTTAAAGCAACAACAGTTAAAAAAAATAAAGAGGGACATTATATAATAATAAAAAGATTAGTCCAACAGGAAAATATCACAATTCTAAATATACATGCACCTAACACTGGATCTCCCAAATTTATAAAACAATTACTACAAGACTTAAGAAATGAGACAGATGGTAATACAGTAAGAGTGGGGGACTTCAGTACTCGACTAACAGCACTAAACAGGTTATCAAGACAGAAAGTCAACAAAGAAACAATGGAATTAAACTATACACTAGAACAAATGGACTTAACAGATATTTACAGAACATTCTACCCAACAACTGCACAATATACATTCTATTTATCAGCACATGGAACATTCTCCAAGATAGACCATATGATAGGTCACAAAACAAGTCTCAATAAATTTAAGAAAATTGAAATTATATCAAATATTCTCTCAGACCACAGTGGAATAAAATTGAAAATTAACTCCAAAAGGAACCCTCAAAACTATACAAATACATGGAAATTAAATAACCTGGTCCCAAATGATCTTTGGATCAACAATGAAATCAATATGAAAATTTAAAAATTCTTTGAACTGAACAATAATAGTGACACAACCTGTCAACACCTCTGGGATACAGTAAAAGCAGTGCTAAGAGGAAAGTTCATAGCATTAAATGCCTACATCAAAAACTCTGAAAGTGCACAAATAGACAATCTAAGCTCACACCTCAAGGAACTAGAAAAAAAGAACAAACCAAACCCAAACCCAGAAGAAGAAAAGAAATAACAAATATCAGAGCAGAACTAAATGAAATTGAAACAAAAAAATGTACAAAAGATAAATGAAACAAAAAGATGGTTCTTGGCTGGGTGCGGTGGCTCATGCCTATAATCTCACCACTTCGGGAAGCCAAGGTGGGTGGATCACTTGAGGCCAGGAGTTCGAGACAAGTCTGGCCAACATGGTGAAACTCTGTCTCTACTAAGACTACAAAAATTATCCAGGTGTGGTGGTGTGTGCCTATAATCCCAGCTACTCAGGAGGCTGAGACAGGAGAATCATATCTGTCACAAAAGATAGAAAGGAAGGAAGCAAACAGGAAGGGAGGGAGGGAGGAAGAGAGGGAGGGAGGGAGGGAGGAAGAGAGGGAGGGAGGGAGGGATTTAAAAATTGCCAACAAAAAAAGTCCAGGACCAGATGGATTCACAGCTGAATTCTGTCAGACATTCAGAGAATTGGTACCAATACTAATGAAACTATTCCAAAAGACAGAGAAAGAGGGAATCCTCCCTAAATCATTCTATGAATCCAGTATTACCCTAATACCAAAACCAGGAAAGGACACAGAAAAAAAAAAAGAAACCTACAGACCAATATCCCTAATGAACATAGATGCAAAAATCCTCAACAAAATACTAACTAATCGAATCCAACAGCTTATCAAAAAGATAATCCACCATTATCAAGTGGGTTTCATACCAGGGATGCAGGGTTGGTTTAACATACACAAGTCAATAAATGTGATACACCACAAAAACAGAATTTAAAACAAAGGTCATATGATCATCTCAACAGACTCTGAAAAAGCATTTCACAAAATCCAGCATCCCTTTGTGATTAAAACCCTCTGCAAAATCAGCATACAAGGGACATACCTAATTGTAATAAAAGCCATCTGTGACAAACCCACAGCCAACATTATACTGAATGGGGAAAAGTTGAAAGCTTTCCCCCTGAGAACTGGAACAAGACAAGGATGCCCACTTTCACCACTTCTATTCAACATAGTACTGGAAGTCCTACCAGAGCAATCAAACAAGAGAAAGAAGTAAAGGGCATCCAAATCAGTAAAGAGGATTCAAACTGCTACTGTTTGCTGATTTGCTGCTGTCTTCTAGGTATAGATCATATACCTAGAAAACCCTAAAGACTCTTCCAAAAAGCTCCTAGATAGGATAAATGAATTCAGTAAAGTTGCAGAATATTAAATCAATGTACACAAATCAGTAGCACTGCTACACACCAACAGCGACCAAGATGAGAATCAAATCAAGAACTCAACCCCTTTTACAACAGCTACAAAAAAATAAAATAAAATACTCAGAAATGTACCTAACCAAGGAAGTGAAAGATCTCTACAAGGTAAACTACAAAACACTGCTGAAAGAAATTATAGGTGACACAAACAAATGGAAACATATCCCATGCTCATGGATGGGTAGAATCAATATTGTGAAAATGACCATACTGCCAAAAGCAATCTATAAAGTCAATGCAATGCCCATCAAAATACCAACATCATTCTTCACAGAGCTAGAAAAAACAATCCTAAAATTTGTATGGAACCAAAAAAGACCCTGCATAGCCAAAGCAAGACTAAGCAAAAAGAACAAATCTGGAGGCATCACATTATCCAAGTTCAAACTATACTACAAGGCTATCATTACCAAAACAGCATGGTACTGTTCTAAGTACAAGCATATAGACCAATGGAACAGAAAAGAGAACCCAGAAATAAAGCCAAATACTTACAGCCTACTGATCTTCATCAAAGCCAACAAAAAGATAAAGTGGGGAAAGGACCCCCTATTCAACAAATGGTGCTGGGATAAATGGCAAGCCACATGAAGAAGAATGAAACTGGATCCTCATCTCTCACTTTATACAAAAATCAACTCAAGATGGATCAAAGACTTGAATTCAAGACCTGAAATCATAAAAATTCTAAAAGATAACATCATAAATACCTTCTAAACATTGGTTTAGGCATAGAGTTCATGACCAAGAACCCGAAAGCAAATGCAAAAAGTCAAAGATAAATAGATGGGACTTAATTAAACTAAAAAGCTTCTGCACAGCAAAAGAAATAATCAGCAGAGTAAACAGGCAACCCACAGAGGGGGAGAAAAATCTTCACAAACTATGCATCTTCACAAACTATGTATCTAACAAAGGACTAATATCTAGAATCTACAAGGAATTCAAACAAATCAGCAAGAAAAAAACAATAATCCCATCAAAAAGTGCACTAAGGACATGAATAGGCAATTATCAAAAGAAGATAAACAAATGGTCACCAAACATGTGAAAAATGCTCAACATCACTAATTATTAAGAAATGCAAGTCAAAACCACAACGTGATACCACCTTACTCCTGCAAGAACGGCCATAATTGAAAACTAAAAAATAATAAATGTTGGCATGGATCTGGTGAAAAGGGAACACATTTATACCGCTGGTGGGAATGTAAACTAGTACAACCACTATGGAAAACAGTGTAGAGGCTCCTTAAAGAACTAAAAGTAGAATTACCATTTGATTCAGCAATCCTACTACTGGTTATCTACACAGAGGAAAAGAAGTAATTATATGAAAAAGACACTTGCACACACATGTTTATAGCAGCACAATTTGCAATTACAAAATTATGGAACCAGCCTAAATGCCCATCAACCAAAGAGTGGATAAAGAAAATGTGGTGTGAGAGTAGTGGTTCTCCCAGCACACAGCTTGAGATCTGAGAACGGGCAGACTGCCTCCTCAAGTGGGTCCCTGACACCTGAGTAGCCTAACTGGGAGGCACCCCCAAGTACGGGCGGACTGACACCTCACACGGCCAGGTACTCCTCTGAGACAAAACTTTCAGAGGAACAATCAGGCAGCAGCATTTGCAGTTCACCAACATCCGCTGTTCTGCAGCCACTGCTGCTGATACCCAGGCAAACAGGGTCTGGAGTGGACCTCCAGCAAAATCCAACAGACATGCAGCTGAGGGTCCTGACTGTTCGAAGGAAAACTAACAAACAGAAAGGACATCCACACCAAAAACCCATCTGTACACCACCATCATCAAAGACCAAAGAAAGATAAACCACAAAGATGGGGAAAAAAACAGAACAGAAAAACCAGAAACTCTAAAAATCAGAGCACCTCTCCTCCTCCAAAGGAACGCAGCTTCTCACCAGCAATGGAACAAAGCTGGATGGAGAATGACTTTGACAAGTTGAGAGAAGAAAGCTAAAAGAGACAAAGAAGGCCATTACATAACACTAAAGGGATCAATTCAACAAGAAGAGCTAACTATCCTAAATACATATGCACCCAATACAGGAGGACCCAGATTCATAAAGCAAGTCCTTAGTGACCTACAAAGAGACTTAGACTCCTACACAGTAATAATGGGAGACTTTTAACACCCCACTGTCAACATTAGACAGAACAACGAGACAGAAAGTTAACAAGGATACCCAGGAATTGAACTCAGCTCTGCACCAAGCAGACCTAAGAGACATCTACAGAACTCTCCACCCCAAATCAACAGAATATACAATCTTTTCAGCACCACACCACACTTATTTGAAAATTGGCCACATAGTTGGAAGTAAAGCACTCCTCAGCAAATGTGAAAGAACAGAAATTAGAGCAAACTGTCTCTCAGACCACAGTGCAATCAAACTAGAACTCAGGATTAAGAAACTCACTCAAAACAGCTCAACTACATGGAAACTGAACAACCTGCTCCTGAATGACTACTGGGTACATAACGAAATGAAGGCAGAAATAAAGATGGTCTTTGAAACCAATGAGAAAAAAGACTCAACATACCAGAATCTCTGGGACACGTTCAAAGCAGTGTGTAGAGGGAAATTTATAGCAGTAAATGCCCACAAGAGAAAGCAGGAAAGATCTAAAATTGACATGCTAATATCACAATTAAAAGACCTAGAGAAGCAAGAGCAAATACATTCAAAAGCTAGCAGAAGGCAAGAAATAACTAAAATCAGAGAAGAAATGAAGGAAATAGAGACACAAAAAACCCTTCAAAAAATTAATGAATCCAGGAGCTGGTTTTTTGAAAAGATCAACAAAATTGATAGACTGCTAGCAAGACTAATACAGAAGAAAGAGAGAAGAATCAAATAGACGCAATAAAAAATGATAAAGGGGATATCACCATCGATTCCACAGAAATATAAACTACCATCAGAGAATACTATAAACACCTCTACGCAAATAAACTAGAAAATCTAGAAGAAATGGATAAATTCCTCGACACATACACCCTCCCAAGACTAAACCAGGAAGAAGTTGAATCTCTGAATAGACCAATAACAGCATGTGAAATTGAGGCAATAATTAATAGCTTACCAACCAAAAAAAGTCCAGGACCAGATGGATTCACAGCCGAATTCTACCAGAGGTACAAGGAGGGGCTGGTACCATTCCTTCTGAAACTATTCCAATTAACAGAAAAAGAGGGAATCCTCCCTAACTCATTTTATGAGGCCAGCATCATCCTGATACCAAAGCCTGGCAGAGACACAATAAAAAAAGAGAATTTTAGACCAATGTCCTTGATGAACATTCATGCAAACAGTCTCAATAAAATACTGGCAAACCGAATCCAGCAGCACATCAAAAAGCTTATCCACCATGATCAAGTGGGCTTCATCCCTGGGATGCAAGGCTGGTTCAATATATGCAAATCAATCAACTTAATCCAGCATATAAACAGAACCAAAGACAAAAAACACATGATTATCTCAATAGATGCAGAAAAGTCCTTTGACAAAATTCAACAGCCCTTCATGCTAAATATTCTCAATAAATTAGGTATTGATGGGATATATCTCAAAATAATAAGAGCTATCTATGACAAACCCACAGCCAATATCATACTGAATGGACAAAAACTGGAAGCATTCCCTTTGAAAACTGGCACAAGACAGGAATGCCCTCTCTCACCACTCCTATTCAACATAGTGTTGGAAGTTCTGGCCAGGGCAATCAGGCAGGAGAAGGAAATAAAGGGTATTCAATCAGGAAAAGAGGAAGTCAAATTGTCCCTGTTTGCAGACGACATGACTGTATATCTAGAAAACCCCATCATCTCAGCCCAAAATATCCTTAAGCTCATAAGCAACTTCAGCAAAGTCTCAGATACAAAATCAATGTACAAAAATCACAAGCATTCCTATACACCAATAACAGACAAACAGAGAGCCAAATCATGAGTGAACTCCCATTCACAATTGCTTCAAAGAGAATAAAATACCTAGGAATCCAACTTACAAGGGATGTGAAGGACCTCTTCAAGGAGAACTACAAACCACTGATCAAGGAAATAAAAGAGGATACAAACAACTGGAAGAACATTCCATGATCATGGGTAGGAAGAATCAATATCATGAAAATGGCCATACTGCCCAAGGTAATTTATAGATTCAATGCCATCCCCATCAAGCTACCAATGCCTTTCTTCACAGAATTGGAAAAAACTACTTTAAAGTTCATATGGAACCAAAAAAGAGCCCGCATTGACAAGTCAATCCTAAGCCAAAAGAACAAAGCTGCAGGCATCACACTACCTGACTTCAAACTATACTACAAGGCTACAGTAACCAAAACAGCATGGTACTGGTACCAAAACAGAGATATAGACCAATGGAACAGAACAGAGCCCTCAGAAATAATGCCACATATCTACAACTATCTGATCTTTGACAAACCTGAGAAAAACAAGCAATGGGGAAAGGATTCCCTATTTAATAAATGGTGCTGGGAAAACTGGCTAGCCATATGTAGAAAGCTGAAACTGGATCCCTTCCTTACGCCTTATACAAACATTAATTCAAGGTGGATTAAAGACTTACATGTTAGACCTAAAACCATAAAAACCCTAGAAGAAAACCTAGGCAATACCTTTCAGGACATATGCTTGGGCAAGGACTTCATGTCTAAAACACCAAAAGCAATGGCAACAAAAACCAAAATTGACAAACGGGATCTAATTAAACTCAAGAGCTTCTCCACAGCAAAAGAAACTACCATCAGAGTGAACAGGCAACCTACAAAATGGGAGACAATTTTTGCAACCTACTCATCTGACAAAGGGCTAATATCCAGAATCTACAAAGAACTCAAACAAATTTACAAGAAAAAAACAAACAACCCCATCAAAAAGTGGGCAAAGGATAAGAACAGACACTTCCCAAAAGAAGACATTTATGCAGCCAAAAAACACATGAAAAAATGCTCATCATCACTGGCCATCAGAGAAATGTAAATCAAAACCACAATGAGATACCATCTCACACCAGTTAGAATGGCAATCATTAAAAAGTCAGGAAACAACAGGTGCTGGAGAGGATGTGGAGAAATAGGAACACTTTTACACTGTTGGTGGGACTGTAAACTAGTTCAACCATTGTGGAAGTCAGTGTGGCGATTCCTCAGGGATCTACAACTGGAAATACCATTTGACCCAGCCATCCCATTGCTGGGTATGTACCCAAAGGATTATAAATCATGCTGCTATAAAGACATATGCACATGAATGTTTATTGTGGCACTATTCACAATAGTAAAGACTTGGAACCAACCCAAATGTCCAACAATGATAGACTGGATTAAGAAAATGTGGCACATATACACCATGGAATACTATGCAGCCATAAAAAATGATGAGTTCATGTCCTTTGTAGGGACATGGATGAAGCTGGAAACCATCATTCTCAGCAAACTACCAAAAGGACAAAAAACCGAACACCGCATGTTCTCACTCATAGGTGGGAATTGAACAATGAGAACACATGGACACAGGAAGGGGAACATCACACATCGGGGACTGTTGTGGGGTGGGGGGAGGGGGAAGGGATAGCATTAGAAGATATACCTAATGCTAAATGATAAGTTAATGGGTGCAGCACACCAACATGGCACATGTATCCATATGTAACAAACCTGCACGTTGTGCACATGTACCCTAAAACTTAAAGTATAATAATAATAAAATTTAAAAAAAGAAAGAAAATGTAGTGTGTGTGTATATACACAGATCTCACACACACACACACACACACACACCACACCGTGGAAACTACTCAGTCATAAAAAGGAATGAAATAATGGCATTCACAGTAACCTGGATGGAGTTGGAGACCATTATTCTATGTGAAGTAACTGAGGAATGTAAAACCAAACATTGTATGTTCTCATTTATATGTGGGAGCTAAGACATGAGGACACAAAGGCGTAAGAATGATAAATGGACTCTGGGGACTCAGGGGAAGGGTGGAGGGTGGTGATTACAAAAAAGTACACATTGGGTTCAGTGTACACTGCTCGGATGATGGATGCACCAAAATGTCAGAATTCACCAATAATGAACTTATCCATATAACAAAATACCACGTGTTCCCCAAAAACTACTGAAATAATTTTTGAAAAGGATACATTTATTATTTTTCAGTACAACTAGAAGGGAAAGGGTATTGGTGGATGTGGGGCATCCAAAACTGCAGACACTGGTGATTTTTTTTTTAACTGCCAAGCTTTTTTTTCCTGCTAAGCATCAAGACCTTCTTCGAATGTTCAGACAATTTTCCAGAGTTTGATTTTCAGTGGAAAGTAGAGTCCACCTTCCCCTGCAGAGGCCAGAAATACCCTCTAGCAACCAGGATGCAATTACATAACATAAGTTTCAGCCAACTGGAGAGCCTCATATCTGGAACTGTAAGTCTTGAGCAAGTGTAACAAAAATTTAGGGATAAGGAAAGAAGAAGGAAAAGGAAATGATAAGACATAAAAGAAGGAAGAGATGAAAAAGAGTTCATTCCACTGTCCACTAACCAGAGGCATTGTAGCTGTGGTGCCAGCAGTGGTGGTGGTGCCAGGAGCTGTCCAGTGAGTCCCCACCAGAGTTTTCCTTTGGTGTCATTTGGCTATTCAGCCTCCTTTGGTTGCTGCTTATTTTCTAATCCTTTAGACTTCCCGTCTTTTCTATGAGCTACCTAACAGCCTGGACCTTTTCTCCTTTAATGAACCATCATCAGTTTCTGTTGCTTGCAACCAAGAACATTGTCTTTAGGATTAAAGTGTTCTGAAATTCTTGTCTTTCCAGAAAGTTAGAGATATTGATTAACTTATACTTCAAAAGAGGTGAGGAGGGTCCTACCTGATGAGAGCCATCAGAGATCTTTTTAAACCAGCAACATCCAAGAAAAGAGTCAAAACATAAGAAAAAACAACCCTGAGAAGAACCATAAGATTTTGAAAAAATGGCCTCCAATCTGATAGCACATATGATCAGTGTGTAGATCAGAACCAGTGATGGGTGTACATTTCACACTTAAATTTAATCCATATTTATGGCATACTTATATGGACCAGGCACTGTAACTATGCTATACACTTTAACACAATTGTCTTATTTAAATCCTCACAACAATGCTGTGATACAAGTAATTTTACTTCATTTTTCCAGATAAAGAAAACTGAGATTCAAAGAAGCTTTAAACTGCATAGTCAAGATGATACAGCTCATCAATAGTAAAGCTTAGAAAGTAAAACTCAAGTTTTCTGTCTCTATGGCCAGTGTTCTTTGCACTATATGCAGATACCTCCATTTGAATTAGCACCCTGATCAACAATTGGAAACTGATAACCTTTCTGCTACTTTTTAATACTAAAATATCTTTTGTTCAGATGTTAGCCTGTCTTTTGTATCTGTTAATGAACACTCTTCCTTAAGAGATACAGACATATACAATTAAATAGATAACCCACTCTTTAAAAATTAATCAGAAGTTTTATATTTTGTAAACATGAAAGACTAAGTAAATAATACCTGGATTTAAAATGTTTTTAATAATAAAATCAGGAATAACCCATAAAAATTGGAACTCAAAAACAGTGAGCTATGCTGTTTCTATGGTAACACAATAAGGAAAAAATTAGATGGCCTAAAAGATATTTTAATTCAAATAAATTGGTTCACAGTTTTAATATCATTTTTAGAAAAATCAATATATATCTAATCATTATTATTACCAAAATCCACATATTAATACCATGTATTCTTAATGAAAGAGTGCCGCAGTATTAGAATCTTCTTATACGCCATTTCATATCTTCTCAGTTCTATCTCTTATTCTAGTTTCTGCTGCAGCTTAGATCAGCTTCTCACAGGTATAACTTAACAATGTCTTGCTTTGCCTTGGACTATATCAAGTACCTCTCTCTTTCTGCTCCAGAGATTCTCTGACACCAGCAGGAATCCGGTGCCATAGACATGTGCAACCTGGAAGCATAGGGGCCACTCTTGACCAATGTAGGATGGGACTCAATGGATAACCTTTCACCCTTGCATCCTCCAAGTGGCAGTTCGTAGCCACATTTCATCAGGCTCCCCAGAAGTTCCTGGCATGATCAATGACAACCAACCAACAACAAATGCATCTTTGGCTTTTCTTGTTGCCTTTTTCACTTCCCCATCAATTACTCTTTCTCCCTGAAATTACTTCTTAAATAAACTAACTATATATCAGCCTTTAACTCAGGATATACTTTCAGGGGAACCCAAACTAAGACAACTAACTTCAAATAGATTTTATGTATCTATGTACATGGTTCCTACTAAGATTTAACTATAGTTTTTCTTTTTTTCAGTAGCCAGCTCTTTTTAAATATACATCAAAATTATGATAATAGTATACTTCTTGTCCTAGAGATTTGGGCATGTCTATAGTGTATATTTCTTGATGTCTAGAACCAAATAAGGTAAATGCGAAATAGAGCTTTTGCATTTGACCTTCTAAATGATAAAAGGTTTGCTTAATTTCAACTGTGCTATATTATTAATAACATTGGGAAAGTCACTTAACCTCTGTATATCTCAACTACCACCTTATAAAAATGGAATATAATTCGTACTTCACAGGTTATTAGAATTGAATCAGGTAATATGTATGAAAATGTCCATTACAGTGCCTAGCTGATAATCAGCCTGGCAAGTCTGATTAGCTGCTGTTATTATTACCATTATTAGTAGAATTGGTTTTATTTGAAAGTTTGCCATCATGGGGAGGAAAGATCCATTGACTTGGTATTTCCACCCAAATATTTCACTGCATTGTATTTTGCAGCCATAAGAAAATATTTGAATTTAATTTAATGTGGACAATCAAGATATCTCCCCAGAATAAACTGGAAATACCTCTGTATAGATCTTTGAAATGAGAGACTGCAAAACATTAACACTTCCACAAATGCCTTTGCCTCACAACCAACCCCACTCTGTCCTTCCATTGAATTTGCACCGCTCTTGTGCAGTCTTTCATCAATTCAACAACTATGTAAAAATCCTGCTATGATGTGTTGAGTGAAAACTAAACAATCAGATCACGCAAAATACATAGTCATATTATTACGAGGTTCTAAAATGATTGGGGTAATAAATTGCCTAGCAAGATTGCCAAGAATTCCAGAAATCCTGTTGCTGAATCTGCATCTATTTATGTCCTAACTATGGTTTAGCAAGGTGGCACTTCAAACTAAAGCTTAGCTATTGATGGAAATGTTTCTGGGTCCTATATTGATTGATACTTCCAGGGTTGCATCAGTGATACCAGGAACAGTGAACTGGCACTTGTTTCATCAGCTTGATGCAAGAATGATATACAGGAACATATGCAGGCCATGATATACAGGAACCCACCCTCTGCTTCTCAAGGCAGGATTAGGAAGGATTTAACCCTCTAACTTCATTCACCCCATCACATCCTCCACTTTAGCCTCCACTCCCTTTAACTCCCCTCCCCTCACTATGAGAAAAGGACTAAACATAGGACAGGAATTGTCAACAGAATTATATATTCATTCTCATTATTAATGGGATACATTGTAATAGGGTTTTACAGTGTTTTTTGAGAATATACAATCTCCCAGGCTCTGTCCAGGGTACTGGTGATAATACATTAAGTAGCAAAAATCAATAGGTCTTTGCTCTTATGAAACCTTCAGTCTAGTGGAAAAGGCAGAAATTTACCACATAATTCTACAAACAAATGTGAAAAGTGGTATGAAGGAGAGGGGCTGAGTTCTGAATGGGCCTGTAACAGAACAATTTGACACAATCAAAGAAAGCTGCAAAGAATTCCCCGAAGACATAATTCCTCTACAAAGACTGAGGGTTGGCTAGGCAAAGGGAAAGTGGATAATTTTTGGAACAGGTGAAAAAATTGAGATATTTTGAAGCAAAACCGTGCATTTTAATTCCCCTTTGTAAATCATGTTTTCTTGTAAATTTTCCCTTTTGAGGACAAGCCATGAGGGGTTTTTTTTGTTATGTTTTGGGTTGTTTTTGTGCACAGACATGAACAGTGCAGGTACCTAGAAAAAAAAATGTCATTCTTCTGCTTTGAGTACAATGGTTACATTTTTTAGTCCCATGCAAAAATACTTTCTCTTAGCCAGGCTTCAAGATAGGGGACGTCTTACTTTTGTTGTGTTCTTGTCATTATAGTGTATAGTTTTGTTTTTAATTTCAGTAGTTCCTTTTTAAATATCTAGAGACAAGTCAGATGTATTCACACAAAGGTGTTATATTGTAAGTCTTCCTGAATACAAATCAGAGGATACTACACAGATGATGTTCCAACCCTAGCAAGAAGGAAAGGAAAACTTTTCAAAGAGGAACCAAGGGAGAGAAGGAAAGAGGCCAGGAAGTCAAATGTGAGTGTCTTCACTTGCTCTGTAATATGTAGTAGTGCAAGGAGGCACTGCTGCATTTTAGCAAATGAGCTGTGGAAGAGTGATGATTGGGAAAATGTCTTGATGAGTAGGCCAAAAGATGGTCTCATGGAGTTGCACATGTTCCATTATAGTGGCCCAGAAAGTGCAGAGTAGCGTTAGGTCCTTGGTTGAAAGGAGGAAGGGGACTCTGAGATGCCAAGAAAACTGGTGTGCAAGAGGAACCCTGAGTTGGAATAAAATGACCACAGATCAGGGACTACAACAAAGTCAGAAAGAAGTTCTCCTACATTTTACTCTAAAAGCTTTTTTGTTTTACTTTTTCACATTTATATCTGCAGTCCATATGGATTTAATTTTTATAAATGGTATGAGGTAGGAATCGCCAAAATATTGACTGTAACTAAGCATCATTTGTTTAAAAAGGCTTTTTTAAACAACTGCAACATAGCCTTTGTCATAAATTAGATGGCTGAGTATGTGTAGGGGGTTTTCCCTCTATTCTGTTCCCACTGGTCAATTACTCCATCCTAATCCCAAAACCACGCTGTCCCACACACTGTAGGTTTTTAAGTCTTGATGTCTGGTAGTGTAAGTCCTCCAGCTTTGTTCTTCTGAGATTGCCTTGGCTGCTCTTTTTTTTTTTTTTTTTCCATGTGAACTTAGGAATCATCACCTCAATTTACACAATAAAATCTCTGGGATTTTGACTGGGGTTGTACTGAAACTATAGATTAATTTGGGAAAAAATATCTTTATAATATTAGGGCTCCCAATCCAAGAACATGGCATATCAATCAGTGCATTTAGGATTCTTTCATTTCTCGCAATAATATTCTGTAGTTTCTTGTTCCTTTTTAATTAAATTTATTGCTCATATGTGACATTCTTTGATGTAATTATAAATAGTATTGTTTTTCAAATTTAACTTTCTATTTGATTATTGCTGGCATACAAAAAAGTTAACTCTTATACATCTAACTTATTTCCAAAAATCTTACTACATTCACTTATTGATTCTAATAGTTTGACTACAGATTCTTTTGAATGGTCTACATGTACAATCATGTCATGTAAAAATAGGTTTATTTCTTCCCTTTCAATCTTTATTCACTTATTTTTCTTGCCTTATTGTACTTCCTGAGACCTCCAGAATATATTTAATGTAAGTGTTGGTAGCTGGCCTCTTTGACTCATACCCAATTTCAGAGAGAAAGTTTTGAATATTTTATCTTTTCAAGTGATGTATCACATAGGATTTTAATAGATATATTTATCAAATTAAAAGCATTCCATTTTATTGTTAAGTTTGCCAAGATTTTAAAAAATCATTAATGTGCACTAAATTTTCTCAAATACCTTCTCTGTATCTGCTGCAATGATAATGTCACCTCTCACTTTTTCTTGATAATATATAGATTGTCTTCACTGATTTTTTTGAATGCCAAATCATCAGTGTATCTGTGAAATCTCCTGGTCATCATGATGGGATATGTTTTTTACATATAATTGGATTTTTTTAATGTATCTACTTTCATGACACAGTGGTCTGTAATTTTTTTTCCTTGTAATTTCCTTGTCAGTTTTTAGAATCAAAATTATGCTGGCCTCACAAAAAGCAAGGAAGCAGGTGGGGGGCAGTGGCACACGCCTGTAATCCCAGCACTTTGGGAAGTCAAGGCAAGTGGATTACCTGAGGTCAGGAGGTTGAGACCAGCCTGAGCAATATGGTGAAACCCCGCCTGTACTAAAAATACAAAAATTAGATGGGCATGGTGGTGTGCAACTGTAATCCCAGCTACTCGGGAGGCTGAAACAGGAGAATTGCTTGAATCCGGGAGGTGGATGTTGCAGTGAGCCAACATCGCACCACTGCACTCCAGCCTGGGTGACACAGTGAGACTCTGTCTCAAAAAAAAAAAAAAAAAAAAAAAAAAAAAGCAAGAAAGCATTCCTTGTAGTATTCTGTTTTATAAAAGAATTGTGAAATATTTGTTTCACAAGAATTTCACAAATTCTTAGAAGAATTTACTTGTGTATTCATTGAATGTGTAATTTTCATCATGGGAGGGCTGTTTTTTAACGGACAACCTTTTAAATAAACATAAAACTTCAGGTATTTTATTTCTTCTTTCAGCTTTGGTTAGTAGTATTTTTTTTAAATGCATCCATTTCATCATAATTTTTGAAACTTTGATGTCTATAAAATCCATAGTAATGTCCCCTTTTTCATAACTAATGCAAGTAACTGTATTTCTTTTTTTATCATGGTGAAACAGGCAGACAACAGTTAGGGCCCACCTGGATTAACTGATCCAGGATGATCTTATCTCAAAATTCTTAATTAAATCTGTAAAGATCCTTTTTCCAAACAAGGTAACATTTGTTAGGACATGGACATATCTTTTTGGGTGTCACCATCCAGCCCATTATACCTTGGTTTGCAACAGTTTCATGATAATATGCCTACTTATAGTCTTTTTTGGATTTACCATATTTATAGTTTGCTGTGATTTATTTTCAAAGTTTTGGGATATTCTCAGCTGTAATCTCTTCAAATATTCCTTCTTTCCCAACTCTATCTTCTCTCTGGATCTCTAATTAAACATATTTTAGATTCTAAGTATGATTCATATAAAGTAGTGTGCTGGAGCAGCTCATACCAGCTTGTCAGAGCCAATTGTTAAATATTCAGGAATTCTGTGAGATTGTTGTTAAATCATTGGTAGCTTGAAATCATCCATGGTTGACAGTATTTACACCATGACAGTCAGCAAACACTGCAAATTGATACTTTATTTTTCCCAGAGAACTGGATTGTCATCGTACCACTATACCTGTTTGCTACACTCCAGTTTGTTCTTTCGATCCTTTTGTCTTGCCATGCTTCAACTTGGGTATTTTCTCTTGAATTGTCTTCCAGTTCACTTAACCTGTGTTCTGCTGTATCCATAAAACCTATCTATTGAGTTCTTGATTTCAGATATTATACTTTTTAGTTTTATACATCTATTTCATTTCTTAGAGATTCCAATTCTCTGGCAACATTTTCCACCATTTTATCTATGAGTCCACATTTTCCATTATTTTCCAAACATATTAATCACAGTTATTTAAATTTATTGTCTGCAAATTCCAATATCTGGACCACGTGTGGCCCTAGCATAACTGTCTGCTTTTTTCTTCATTATAGATCCTATTTGTCTTGCCTCAATGTAAATCTAGTAGCTTTTTATTGTATGCTAAGCTCCATGTATTTAAAAAATGATACAAAGCTCCAAGTAATGTTATCTTTCACCAAAGAGTTTCTTCTGTCCTGTACTAGCGTATAGGATGAGTGGTTGGCTGACTACCTCAATCCAATTACGGAGCTGGGTTGGAGCTGAGTTTCAGTGTTAATAAAAGTCAAGTCTACCTCTGACTCACCTCTTTTCCTCAGGCTCTCATGAGCTTTCTTCTGGAGATCCTGGTGAGCTTCCCATTTCTTCAGTTCTGACAAACTGTAGATCCAGCTCTGCCCTTCCAAGGTCCTCAGCCCACCTTCAGCCTCTTGCCTCCTACATTTTAAAATCTAGCAAATATTTTCAGGAGGAAATCAACTGTATCTTTAAGGAAGGTCCCCTCCCTTGGTGGGTCTTTTTTTCCTAAGTATCATGAGACTGCAGGGAATTTCACTCTGCCTTTTAGAAGCTTTCAGCTTAGCTCTTCAGCTCCCTCATAATACCAAAACTTGACTAACGTACTGTGGGGGAAAATCTTTAGATTTTTTTTTAGACATGCATCTAAAGTGCTTCAAGTTTCCTCTTTTCCATTCTAACCCTGAATGACTACTAAAAACTTTATTTCATGTATTTTGGTCTCCGTGAAGTCCCTCTATTTAGATCAAGCAGGATCCTCAATCCATGCCTAGAACAGGCAAAGGCCCCAGAGGGAGGCATTTGTTCATTCACCTACCCTCTCTAGATTCTTCCCCCTCTAGGATTTTAGTATTATAAACTTGCTCTTACAGGTATCTGATACCTTTAAAAACGTATTTGTAATTTATCTGGCCATTGCAATGGAAACATTGGCCTGCTGCAATCTACATACATCTTACCTGTTAGTAGATGTCAATATCCCTAGTAGATTCTAATGAGTAGCCAATCTTAAGCAATACTGACTGCATCTAAGAAACTATTACAAGGTTGAGGTCTAAGTTGAAGTACTTAGGTTCTCTCAGCTTTCCCTCACTGCTACAAGATAAATGGGTCTTCACCTATCATGCCTATCATGTTCCATGCTGGAGAAAGGAGACCGTCCATAGAGCAGAAAAGGCACACCAGCAGTGGATCACTAACTTTTGAAGTATTTGCAGATGTCCTAACCATAAACTTCCATTTGTTTACATCATTGACCCAAACCATATTATTTGTCCACTTCTACCTATAAGGGAGGCTTGGAAATGTAATATTTTAAGCTTGAGTACATTATTGCCCCCATGAAAACTTCATAGCAAAGAAGAAGAGAAAACGGATATTAGGTGGGCAGCTAGCAATCTCTGCCACAGTTCCATTCTTAGCACTTCTTTTAGCTTCTTTCTTATCTGACTAATAAATTCCTCTCTATAATTGCACAAGAGAAAAATTATTTTCTGCTCCAAGTACTTATCAAAAACCCAAAGAACATTATGCCATTTAATATTTGCATGCTAGCAGCATGACTTCCATATCTGTAGTGGTCCTTTATCAATGAGAAGGAAATAATTCTACTGGCAACACATTTCTCTGTCATTCAGCTCTTCTCTCTAATAAGAAATTTTTTAGTAAATAATTTATTTACTGATCTCTGCCAAACTGCTTTTGAGGACTCTAGCTTTCAAAGAAACTTTAGAAATAAGTTTTAAGCAGAACAGTATTTTAAAATAGCTTTGTACTGACTCACATGATAAAAGGACAATGGTTTATTTATTCTAAAAAAGAGATCATAACTTACAGTCTTTCTTAAGTAAAGCATGTAATTAGAGCATATAAAGGTATGATTTATGAGTGACAATGGTTATTTTCTTTTTTTTTTTCTTTTTTTTTTTTTGAGATGGAGTCTTGCTCTGTCTCACAGGCTGGAGTGCAGTGGCGCAATCTCAGCTCACTGCAAGCTCCGCCTACCAGGTTCATGCCATTCTCCTGCCTCAGCCTCCCGAGTAGCTGGGACTACAGGCACCCACCACCATGCCTGGCTAATTTTTTTGTATTTTTAGTAGAGACAGAGTTTCACCGTGTTAGCCAAGATGGTCTCGATCTCCTGACCTCGTGATCTGCCCTGCCTCAGCCTCCCAAAGTGCTGAGATTACAGGCGTGAGCCACTGTGCCTGGCCAACAATGGTTATTTTCCATATCTTTGGTAGAGAGAGGAGAGACAACATGCTTACATTTTAGTAGGTTGGGTTGGTAATTAGACCACAAAAACAATGAGTGAATGAAATATATTGCCATGGAAATTAATTGAGTCAACATTAAGTATTTTGAAACAATGAGTAGAAAAATCCTTTTGGAAATTATCTTATTGAGAGGGTGAAGGAAATACTACATGACCATTGTAGTCTTTGAGATTTTATGAATAAAATATAATTATGGCTTAAAGACATCTGACAAATACATATATTGATTATGAAAAGGCCTAATTTCAGATAATAATAAAACCCCAGATACCCTCCACGATATCCTGCAAGTAGCAGGGTAGGTGATAGAAAACTGCTAGATATTACTGTTAACATTTTCACAGTAAATAGAAATTCAAAAACCAACTTCTCTTTTTGGACCTTTCAGAATAAACAAAATTAGGAAAACTAGTTGAAGCAAAAAGGGAAAAAAAAAATCACATATTGCCACCAATTAAAAAGGTGCTACTTTGTTAACAGTTGCTCACTGTTTCAGGAGAAAATTTTTTACTTCTCAAATTCTGTTTCAGGAGAAAATTTTTTACTTCTCGAATTCTGTTGTCATGGCAATAAAAACTGAGAACTATTTCTTCCCAGTTCTAAAACTCCCATATAGCAATGATTCACTCGAGTATGAGACAATCCTGTAAGAAAAAGCAATGGGTAGGAGGAAGTAACATCTGTTGAGCCCCTACTAGGTGCTAGGCACTTTGCAGCATCTCATTAACATTGGGAAATATATTCCGTTTACAAAGGAGGAAACTGAAGCTCACAATGAAACTTGATCAAGAATACATAAGAAGTGAAGTTGGAATTCAGAAGTTCTGGAATTTAGAGCTCATGTTTTACTCCCTTTATCACAGTTCTTCTAGACCAAAACAGTAGATTATGTAATTTTTAACCCCAGGCCCTCAGCAAGAATTTCAGATGTGTTTTTTCCTTACTCTTTTGAAAACTGAAAACAAAAATAAACGAATCTTCAACCAAAAGGGCTTACCACTTTTCCTGGGTGCCTGCATATAGCAATTGCTGGTAATTATACCTACGTCTGAAATAATGTATTACAATATTGTTCTAATTAGAATATTGATATATATTTGAAATACATAAGGGAAGAATGTATAAAGTGATGGGAGTTGAACTGACTAAGCAAGCATACCAAAATAACTACTGATTAAGGATACTTCATGCAGTCTCAAAATTTAACTACTTTAAGATGATTTTTAAAATCGTGTCCTATCTGGACAGCTAAGGATCACATCTTCTGCCATGCAGGTAACATTCAAGTATCTACATTAAGAGTTTATGTACATGTTTTTTTATTCATTCCTTCTTTGTTTTTTGTTGTTGTGATGTTTGCTTTGTTTTGGTTTGGGTTTTGGGGTTTTGAATTTTTTTTCCTAAATGAATACAGATATAGAGGCACCTGTGGAATAAAGACAAGAGGAAATTGGGGACAATGATCAGGATGCTGTGCCATTTCTCTCCATGTCTATACTGGAGAATGGGTTCAAATTCTTCCGAGAGCAGTATTAGGGCAAAAGGCTAAAGGAAGTATATTCATGACAGGAGGCTCTGAACACAACATAGCTACTTTTTTGTCCAAGTGATCATGTGCAATACAGAATCACAGAGATTATTTTTCCTTTCCTCTAACACTACTGTGAACATACTTTTGGCCTACAGTAGGTAGAGAACAGAATACCCATATGAGTAGCACCCTCAAAAAAAGCTGTTGGGAGAAATGCTTCTCCCTGGTGGCTTGCAGTTAGGAGGCTTACACAAGAGTGAAAGAACACAGAAGTTTTCATGAGCACATGTGAAACACCAGAATCATAGAGCTTCTATGAAACAACTGGAAAACATTTTTGAGAGGAGGATGAAGTCCTGCAAGACCAGGAAGAGATAAGAGGCAAAATGGGCATAAATGACCATGGCCACAGTACTACTCACATAATTTGTAATTATTTATTCCCATTCTGTGTGTTGTCTTTTCACTTAATACTGTCCCTTAATGCACAAATATTTTTAGTTTTGATGTAGTCCAAATTATCTATCATTTCTTTTGTTGCCTGTGCTTTTGGTGTCATATTTAAGAAAGCATTCCTTAATCCAAGGCCAGGAAGATTTAGACCTCTTATCCCTTCTAAAAGTTTTATAGTTTTAGCTTTTATATTTAGTTTTTGATCAATTTTGAGCTAATTTTTGTATATAGTGTGAGGTAGGGGTCCAACTTCATTATTTAACATTTGGATATATAGTTGTCCAAGCACCATTTGTTGAAAAGACTATTCTTTTCCCATTGAATAATTGGGCATCCTTCTCAAAAATAAATTGACCATATATATGAGCATATATATAATTTCTGGACTTCTCAATTATATTCCATTGATCTATATGTCCATCATCATGCCAGAGATACATTGTCTTGATTCCTTTAGCTTTATAGTAAGTTTTGGAATCAGTAAGTGTGAGTCTTCCCACTTCATTTTTCTTTTTCAAGATTGTTTTGGCTACTCTGGGCCTTCATGATATCCATATGAATTTGAGAATCAGCTTGTCAATTTCTGCCCAACGAAAACAAAACAGCTGGAATTTTGACAGGGATTGTGCTGAATCTCTAGGTTAATTTGGATTGTCATATTAAAAGTATTAAGTCTTTTGATCCACAAACATGGAATGTCTTTCTACTTATTTAGGTATTCTTTAATTTCTTCAGGAAATACAAGTCTTGCACAGGAATAAAAAATAAGAGACTCTAGGAGAATATTCCAAGAAAAGAAAAGTTGCCTAAAAACTTTCAAATTTCCATAAGGTCTGGCTATATTTAGCACGTCTTCCATGAGATTTCTTTGTTTCCGTACAGTAAGTTCACTATATTTAATTTAGCTTGAGTGGGTTTCTCTTCCTTGCAAGCAAATGATCCTGAGCTAAGGCATTATCTATCAAGATTAACAAATAAGCCTTTTTAAAAATCAGAAACTGTCCCCAAATCAGAGCAGTACTAAACAGCAAAGTTGAGATTTGAACTCAGATCCAGCTAACTACAATATCCATATTTTTCCCACTACCATCTTTTATGACTTCTTTAATTGCTTGCCAATGTATCTTTAAGAGTTAGGTTGTGTCCAGAATTGGTGGGTTCTTGGTCTCACTGACTTCAAGAATGAAGCCGCGGACCCTCGCGGTGAGTGTTACAGTTCTTAAAGATGATGTGTCCAGAGTTTGTTCCTTCTGATGTTCGGACGTGTTCAGACTTTCTTCCTTCTGGTGGGTTTGTGGTCTCGCTGGCTTCAGGAGTGAAGCTGCATACCCTCGTGGTAAGTGTTACAGCTCTTAAGGCAGTGCGTCTCGAGTTGTTCATTCCTCCCGGTTGGTTCATGGTCTTGCTGGCCTTAGGAATGAGGCTGCAGACCTTTGCAGTGAGTGTTACAGCTCATAAAGGCAGTGCAGACCCAAAGAGTGAGCAGCAGCAAGATTTATTGCAAAGAGCAAAAGAACAAAGCTTCCACAGTGTGGAAGGGGACCCGAGCAGGTTGCCACTGCTGGCAGGGGCAGCCTGCTTTTATTCCCTAATCTGGCCCCACCCACATCCTGCTGATTGGTCTATTTTACAGAGAGCTGATTGGTCCGTTTTGACAGGGTGCTGATTGGTGCATTTACAATCCCTGAGCTAGACACAAAAGTTCTGTTAAGTCCCCACTAGATTAGCTAGACACAGAGCACTGATTGGTGCATTTACAAACCTTGAGCTAGACACAGCACTGATTGGTGCACTTACAAACCTTGAGCTAGACAGAGTGGTGATTGGTGTGTTTATAAACCTTGAGATAGACACAGAGTGCTGATTGGTGTATTTACAATCCTTTAGCTAGACATAAAGGTTCTCCAAGTCTCCACCAGATTAGCTAGATACAGAGTGCTGATTGGTGCATTCACAAACCTTGAGCTAGACACAGGGTGCTGATTGGTGGATTTACAATCCTCCAGCTAGACATAAAAGTTCTCCAAGTCCCCACCTGACTCAGGAGCCCAGCCGGCTTTGCCTAGTGGATCCCGCGCCAGGGCCACAGGCAGAGCTGCCTGCCAGTCCTGGGCCGTGCATCTGCACTCCTCAGCCCTTGGGCGATCAATGGGGACTGGATGCCACGGCGCCACGGAGCAGGTGGTGGCGCCCATCAGGGAGGCTCAGGCTGCATGGGAGCCCACCGTGGGGGCGCTCGGGCATGGTGGGCTGCAGGTCCCGATCCCTGCCCTGCGGGGAGGCAGCTGAGGCCCGGCGAAAATTCTAGTGCAGTGCCGGGGGCCCGGCGCACGCTCTGCAGTTGCTGGCCCAGGTGTTAAGCCCCTCACTGCCCAGGGCCAGGAGCACCGGCCGGCTGCTCCGAGTGTGGGGCCACTGAGCCCACACCCACCTGGAACTCACGCTGGCCTGTGAGCACCGCACACAGCCCCAGTTCCCACCCACACCTCTCCCTCCACACCTCCCACAAGCAGAGGGAGCCGGCTCCCGCCTCAGCCAGTCCAGAGAGGGGCTCCCACAGTGCAGCGGTAGGCTGAAGGGCTCCTCAGTCATGGCCAGAGTGGGTACCAAGGCCAAGGAGGTGCCAAGAGTGAGCGAGGGACGTGAGGGCTGCCAGCACGCTGTCACCTCTCAAGGTCACCTAAATATATATGGACCCAACACTGGAGCACCCCGATTCATAAAACAAGCTCTTAGAGACCTGCAAATAGACTTAGATAACCACACAGTAATAGTGGGAGATTTCAACACCACACTGACCATATTAGGCAGATTATCAAGGTAGAAAGCTAACAAAGATATTTGGAACCTAAACTTGACAATTGACCAAATGGACCTAACAGACATCTACAGAACACTCTACCCAACAACAACAGAATATACATTCTCATCTGCATATGGCACATACTCTAAAACTGATGACATATTCGACCATAAAACACTTCTCAACAAATTTAAAAAAATAGAAATAACACCAACTACATTCATAGACCACAGTGCAATAAAAAAAGAAATTAATACCAAAAGGTCTCTCAACCCCATATGATTACGTGGAAATTAAACAATCTGCTCCTGAATGACTTTTGGGTAAACAATAAAATTAACGCAGAAATCAACAAATTCTTTGAAAATAATGACAGTACAGATACAACATAGTGGAATCTCTGGGACACAGTTAAAGCAGTGTTAAGAGGAACGTTTATAGTGTTAAACACCCACATCAAAAAGTTAGAAAGATCTGGGCCAGGCACACGAGATTACATACCTGTAATCCCAGCACTTTGGGAGGCTGAGGCAGGTGGATCACAAGGTCAGGGGATTGAGACTATCCTGTGAATGGTGAAACCCTGTCTCTACTAAAAATACAAAAAATTAGCCGGCCATGGTGGCAGGTGCCTGTAGTCCCAGCTACTCAGGAGGCTGAGGTGGGAGAATGGCATGAACCTGGGAGGCGGAGCTTGCAGTGAGCTGAGATCACACCACTGCACTCCAGCCTGGGCGACAGAGCGAGACTCCGTCTCAAAAAAATAAATAAAATAAACAAAAAAAAAGTTAGAAAGATCTCAAATTAACCTAACATCAGACCTAGAGGAACTAGAAAAACAAGAGCAAACCAATACCAATGCTGGCAAAAGAAAAGAAATAACCAAAATCAAAGGTGAAACGAATGAAATGGAGATGCAAAAAACCATACAAAGGATCAACAAAACCAAAAGATGGTTCTTCAAAAGAATAAGTAAGATAGATATACCACTAGCTAGACAAATAAAGAGAAAAGAGAATCCAAATAGACACAATCAGAAATGACAAAGGGGACATTACCACAGACCTCACACAAATATAAAAATTCCTCAGGAACTACTTTGAACACCTCTGCACACAAACTAGGAAACCTAGAAGAAACAGATAAATTCCTGGCAATATACAACTTCCCAGGATCAAACCAGAAAGAAATTGAAACCTTGAAGACACCAATAATTAGTTCTAAAATTAAATCAATAATAAAAAACCTACCAACCAGAAAAAATGCTGGACCAGATATATTCACCGCTAAATTCCACCAGAAGTAAAAGAAGATCTGGTACCAATCCTACTGAAACTATTCCAAAAAAACAAAGAGAAGGACTCCTACCTAACTCATTCTATGAAGTTAGCATCATTCTTATACCAAACCTAGCAGAGACACAACAAAAAACAAAAACATTCAAGCCAATATCCCTCATGAAGGTAGATGCAAAAATCCTCAGCAAAATACTAGCAAACCAAATCAAGCATCACATCAAAAAGCTAATCCCACTGTAATCAAGTAGGCTTTATTCCTGGGATGCAAGATTGGTTCAACATACACAAATCAATAAATGTGATTCATCACATAAACAGAACTAAAAACAAAACCCAAATGATCATCTCAATAGATGCACAAAAAGCTTTTTATAAAATTCAATTATCTCTTCATGTTAAAAACCCTCAACAAGAATCAATATCGTGAAAATGGCCATACTGCCCAAGGTAATTTATAGATTCAATGCCATCCTCATCAAGCTACCAATGCCTTTCTTCACAGAATTGGAAAAAACTACTTTAAAGTTCATATGGAACCTAAAAAGAGCCCTCATTGACGAGTCAATCCTAAGCCAAAAGAACAAAGCTGGAGGCATCATGCTACCTGAATTCAAACTATACTACAAGGCTACAGTAACCAAAACAGCATGGTACTGGTACCAAAACAGAGATATAGATCAATGGAACAGAACAGAGCCCTCAGAAATAATACCACACATCTACAACCATCTGATCTTTGACAAAACTGACAAAAACAAGCAATGGGGAAAGGATTCCCTATTTAATAAATGGTGCTGGGAAAACTGGCTAGCCATATGTAGAAAGCTGAAACTGGATCCCTTCCTTACACCTTATACAAATATTAATTCAAGATGGATTAAAGACTTAAATGTTAGACCTAAAACCATAAAAACCCTAGAAGAAAACCTAGGCAATACCATTCAGGACATAGGCATGGGCAAGGACTTCATGTCTAAAACACAAAAAGCAATGGCAACAAAAGCCAAAATTGACAAATGGGATCTAATTAAGCTAAGGAGCTTCTGCACAGCAAAGAAACTATCATCAGAGTGAACAGGCAACCTACAGAATGGGAGAAAATTTTTGCAATCTACTCATCTGACAAAGGGCTAATATCCAGAATCTACAAAGAACTCAAACAAATTTACAAGAAAAAAACAAAGAACCCCATCAAAAAGTGGGCAAAGGATATGAACAGACACTTCCCAAAAGAAGACATTTATGCAGCCAACAGACATACGAAAAAATGCTCATCATCACTGGTCATCAGAGAAATGCAAATCAAAATCACAATGAGATACCATCTCACACCAGTTAGAATGGCGATCATTAAAGAGTCAGGAAACAACAGGTGCTGGAGAGGATGTGGAGAAATAGGAACACTTTTTTTTTTTTACGCTGTTGGTGGGACTGTAAACTAGTTCAACCATTGTGGAAGACAGTGTGGCGGTTCCTCAAGGATCTAGAACTAGAAATACCATTTGACCCAGCGATCCCATTACTGGGTATATACCCAAAGGATTATAAATCAGGCTGCTATAAAGGCACATGCACACGCATGTTTATTGTGGCACTATTCACAATAGCAAAGACTTGGAACCAACCCAAATGTCCAACAATGATAGACTGGATTAAGAAAATGTGGCACATATACACCATGGAATACTGTGCAGCCATATAAAAGGATGAGTTCTTGTCCTTTGTAGGGACATGGATGAAGCTGGAAATCATCATTCTCAGCAAACTATCATAAGAACAAAAAACCAAACACCGCATGTTCTCACTCATAGGTGGGAATTGAACAACGAGAACACTTGGACACAGGAAGGGGAACATCACACACCAGGGCCTGTTGTGGGGTGGGGGAAGGGGGGAGGGAAAGCATTAGGAGATATACCTAATGTAAATGACGAGTTAATGGGTGCAGCACACCAACATGGCACATGTATACATATGTAACAAACCTACACGTTGTGCACATGTACCCTAGAACTTAAAATGAAAGAAAAAAGAAACATCACACTGTACCTCATAAATATGTACAATTATATGTCAGTTTAAAATAAAATTTAAAAAGAAAAAAAACCCTCAACAAACCAAGCATCAAAGGAATATACCTCAAAATAAGAGCCATCTATGACAAACCCACAACCAACATCATACTGAATGGGCAAAAGCTGGAAGAATTCCCCCTTAGAACTGGAACAAGACAAGAATGCCTACTCTCACCACTCCTATTCAACATAGCACTGGAAGTCCTAGCCAGAGCAATCAAGCAAGAAAAAGAAATAAAAGGCAGACACATAGAAAGGAGAGGAAGTCAAACTATCTCTTTTCACAATGATGTGATTCTATACCTAGAAAACCCCATAGTCTCTGTCCAAAGGCTCCTGGATTTTATAAATAACTTTAGCAAAGTTTGAGGATACAAAATCAATGTACAAAAATCAGTAGCATTTCTATACACCAATAGCATCCAAGCAGAGAGCCAAATCAAGAATGTAATCTCATTCACAAGAGAATAAAATACCTAGGAAGGCAGCTAACCAGTGAGATGAAAGATCTCTACAACAACAATTACAAAACACTGCTGAAAGAAATCAGCAATGGCACAAACCAATGACAAAACATTCTGTGCTCATGACTAGAAAACATTGATATTATTAATATGGCCATACAGCCCAGAGCAATTTACAGATTTAATACTATTCCTATCAAACTAAGGCATTTTTCATAAAATTAGAAAAAACTATTCTAAAATTCATATGGAACCAAAAAAGAGACTGAATAGCCAAAGTCATGTCAAAGAAAAAGAACAAACCCAGAGGCATCATACTACCTGATGTCAAGTACTATACTACAAGGATACATTAACCAAAACAGCATGGTACTGGTACAAAAACAGAGACCATGACCAATGGAACACCAATACAGCATGGTACTGGTACAAAAACAGAGACCATTACCAATGGAACAGGTTAGAGAACCCATAAATAAAGCCACATACCTACAACTGTCTAATCTTTGACAAAGTCGACAACAAGCAATGGGGAAAGGACTCCCTGTCCAACAAATGGTGCAGGGATAACTGATTAGCCATATGCAGAAGATTGAAGCTGGATGCATTCCTTTCACCATTTACAAAAATCAGCTCAAGATGGATTAAAGATTTATGTGTAAAACCTAAAACTATAAAAACACTAGAAGAAAATCTAGGAAATACCATTCTGGACATAGGCCCTGGCAAAGATTTCATGATGAAGTCTCCAAAAGCAATTGCAACAAAAAGAAAAATTGAAAAATGGGACCTAACAAAACTAAAGAGCTTCTGCAAAGCAAACAAAACTATCAACAGAGCAAACTGACTACCTAAATAATGGGAGAAAATATTCACAAACTATGCATCCTACAATGGTCTAATATCCAGAATCTATAGGGAATTTAAACAAATTAACAAGCAAAAAACAAATAACACCATTTAAAAATGGGCAAAGGACAGAACAGAAGTGAACGGACATTTCTCAAAAGAAGACATACAAGTGGCCAACAAGCACATGAAAAAATGTTTCACATCACTAATCATTAAAGAAATGCAAATCAAAACCACAATGAGACACCATCTCACACCACTCAGAATGACTATTATTAAAAAGTTAAAAAATAGGCCGGGCATGGTAGCTCATGCCTGTAATCCCAGCACTTTGGGAAGCCAAAGTGGGCAGATCACCTGAGGTCAGGAGTTGGAGACCAGCCTGATCAACATGGTGAAATCCTGTCTCTACTAAAAATACAAAAAATTAGCCGGGTGTGGTGGCGGGTGCCTGTAATCCCAGCTACTTGGGAGGCTGAGGCAGGAGAATCACTTGAACCCCAGGAGACGGAGGTTACAGTGAGCTGAAATCATGCCATTGCACTCCAGCCTGTGTGACAGGAGTGAAACTCCGTCTCAAAAAAAAAAAAAGTTAAAAAATAACAGATGTTGGTGAAATTGCAGAGAAAAAGGAATGCTTATACTCTGTTGATGGGAATGTAAGTCAGTTCAGCCACTGTGGAAAGCAGTTTGGAGATTTCTCAAAGAGCTTAAAGAGAACTACCATTCAACCCAGCAATCCCATTACTGTGTATATACCCAAAGGAATATAAATCATTCTGTCATAGAGATACGTGTACATGTGTGTTCATTGCATCACTATTCACAATAGTAAAGACAGGAATCAACCTAGATGCCCATCAATGGTGGGCTGGATAAACAAAATGTGATGCATATATACCATGGAATACTATGCAGCCATAAAAAAGAATGAAATCATGTCCTTTGCAGCAATATGGATGCAGCTAGAAGTCATTACTCTAAGAAAATTAATTCATGAACAGAACATCAAATACCACATGTTCTCTTCTGCAAGTGGGAGCTAAACAGTGAATACATAGGGACACAAAACAGGGAACAAAAGACACCAGGGCCTACCTAAGAGTGGAGGGTATGAGAAGGGTAAGGATCAAAAGACTACCTATCGGGTACTACGCTCACTACCTGGGTAATGAAATAATTTGTACACCAAACCCCAGCAACATGCAATTTACCCATTTAACAAACCTGCACATGTACTGCCTTGAACCTAAAATAAAAGTTGGAAGGAAATAAAAAAGGGTTAGGTTAAATTGCAGCCCTACTAAGTAATTATTTATCTATCAAATTGCACATCTGCCTCCATAGGCAATTTTTCTTAAATCATATTTATAATTTTACATATGACTCTCTAAACTGCTTAGCTGAAACCCCTAGAAGTTTCCCTTTTATAATTTTTCTATGCTTAGTAATGGAAGCTTTGATTATTTATACTCTGAGGATTATGGGAAACATTTTTTCTTTATTCTTGAATATGCTTCTATTAATATATTCTAGCATCATACTGGCTTTTAATAATACTACAATTCTATGATCCCTCTCATTTTACTCCAAAAAAATTATGGACATTTGCAAACCACAGCTTTGTACCAATCAATACGACAGTGTGCAAAAAAGTAAAGACTATCCATACAATTTCAGCCGACAGATTTTCTTCTCTTATTTCTTAATAACAGTGGGAAGTCTTCTGCAAGAACAAGTAACACTGAAGAGACAAAGCCCAGAGAGGAGGGGCAGAAGCCTGAGATGGTGTATTTTTAGTCATTTTGATTAAATTATGGAGATGTGAAGTTGAAAATTTATTGAAGGGGAACAGGGAAGTCTATGTAAATGTTTGCAGATGAATAATTAATGTGACTTTCCTACATAACTAGGCCTTTAATTAAAGCCACTGTGAAACAAAGAAAGAACCAAAGAGCACAATTATTATAGCAGCTAATTGTAACTTTCTTATCCTAAGTACTGTTGGAAAGTCCATGCTTAATTTGCACCTTTAAAGGAAGATAGCCCAGACCTAGGGTGACAGTTGCTTTTTATCCCAGTTTAACTAATTCCCCACAAATCAAAAAATCTATTAATATATTAATGAATTTCCTCCTACTAAAATTTTACCCAAAAAGTTTCAGGGTTTATTTATTGTTTTTTTTTTCAATGTATTAATTTTCATTTTAGGGCAATATATTGGCACCTCTCAGTAACTTAGAAAGTAAAATGAATACTCAATGTTTTTAAATACTAATTGTGTAATGAGTTGTTTCACATGTTATTTACAACAGCTGATTGAGCATTTGACTGTCTAGGGAGTATTTTTCATGTCTTTCATATTTTATTCTTTACTATCTCCTTCTTACTTTTCATCCTCATAGTCCCATTTTTCGTCTGTTTCTCTTTTGCTCATTTTTATTCTCCTATTTCTGTCTTTCACTTCTATTTTTGTCTCTATCTTTCCATCTGCCTTGCTTCTCCTCATAATCTTATCCTTTACTTCTTTTCCCTCTACTTTTTATTGCTTCTTGTTCCAGATATCCTTTTTCCCATTCTATTTCTTTGTGCTCTACTCGATCATTGTCATAACCATAATACCTAGGTGAATACTGAATCCACAAGGGCAGCGTGGGTCCCTACCAGTTCCAAAGGTGACACTCCTTTGGTACAGTATTTTATATATACTAAGTATGGACTAAATATATATAAAGAACTGTCCCATGTCCTACAGTTCTTTTAAAAAGCGGTTCTTTTCTAACATATGCTGGATTTGTATTTAGAAATTCTAGTTCTGGTTTTCAACACTTACAAATTGTATGCCCTTTGGCACATTACTTTACCACAGGGAGCCTCAATTTCCTTACTTATAAAATGAGAGTTGTTTTGGATTTCTAAAGACCCTTTCAGTTTTATGATGCTGTTACTTACTCACACCTCCTTGTGAATGATAGGTAGGAAGATTTAAATCTTATTCCTTCCATGGGTATTTGCTTGTCCAAATAAATCTATGTCTGGTGGAAATTTATGAAATATATTTAGGGACAAGAAAACTCCTTTGGGACAAGAAACACTTCTTGGCCTGTGAAGCCAAGGTAAGCACTGAGAATGAAGAATAGGGAAAAAAGGGAATTTGAGGTCACAGTACCCACACAACCTGAAATTTAGGAAACTCCAATGTGAGAAATTATAAAGCCTGTCCTTCTAATCCCTCCTACATTCATGGTCCTGAGATCCTCAGATAGAGAAACTTCCTACTTCATTCAGTTTGCCTATAGTTAGCTCCAACCCTGAAATCTGACTATGTAAACTCCTCCCACTTGTAATTATTTATATTCACTTTATTTATTCAGACCTCCTGTTAATTGAAATTTAATGGCTTACCAAAAAGTAAAATCAATACAATAAGTTATAAAATTTAATAGGTAAGAAAAAATGGCAACATAAAAGTAAGATAAAATGTGAGCTTAGGACATATACTTCATGCCATAATATCCTCCACACTTAACTACAGATTGGCCAGAAATCTGGCTCTGAGCTTCCTGGCAGGCAATGCAAAGAGGAATATGATCAGTTATAAGATACAGAGTCTCCAAAAGGTAAACAAAACAATAGTTTATAAGCAGCAGAACTATTACAGGTTCTAAGAACAGAGAAAAATCTTCCATGAGTATTCATACAGAAAATAATATATAATGAATTAAATCCTATCCTCAATAACATCCTTACAATCAATACAATAACATGTTTTACGGGTTACGTTTATACTATTCTTCCACAGATAAATTATGACAAAGTTCAATATTTATCTTTAAATTTCATAAAGTTCAATAGCAATCATACTCATCACTTAGTATGTCAGATTAATGTCACTGTAAGTTTCATTGGGTGCAATATAAAATTCGGTTTGTATTTAGTGTTTAGTGTTTGTATGTTCAAACATTTATAACAACAAAAAATTAAACTTTACTGAAATCTTAAGGGAAGAATCTAGGAGGTATGATAAACTTCCTCTGAAAACATCAACTTAGCATGCTTCTATGACCAAATCTACATAAAAAGTAGGGTTTTCAAATATAAAACAAACAAAAAATGTTATTTTGTCTCAAGGGAGTATAAAAAGAAAAATATCAGTAAAGATTATACAGACTTAAAATCAATTGTCAGGGTTATGTTTTAGGACAAAACTATAATGAAGAAGGCTAAATTGACCAGTTAAATTCAAGTATAGCACCATAAGCTGTGGGTTCTTTCACTGATTGCCCCAGATAATTACCTTCATAGACTAATTCCTTTTTTTTCTTTTTCTTTTTCTTTTTTTTTTTTTCTTTTTTTGGCGTGGGGGACAGCATCTCAATCCTGTTGCCCAGGGTGGCGTGCAGTGGCATGATCTTGCTGCGGCCTCGACTTCGTGGGCTCAGCCCACCTCAGCCTCGCGAGGAGCTGGGACTACCGGAACAAGCCACCATGCCCAGCTATTTTAATGCATTTTTAGTAGCAATAGGGTTTTGCCATGTTACCCAGGGCTCAAGTAATCCTCCCGCCTCAGCCTCCCAGAGTGCTGGGATTACAAGCATGGGCCACTGCACCTGGTAAGACTATTTCTATGTAGTAGTTTATTCCCACCTCCTTTCCTATCCCTCCTGGGAATAACTGACCTAATTGATCTATAGAACAAACACTCTTACCACAAAGATCACACACACACACACACACACACACACAAACACACACACACACACATAGAGTCATGTACCACATAATGATGTTTCAGATAACAGACCTCATATATGATAGTGGTCCTATAAGATATAATAGAATTCAAAAATTCTTATCACCTAGAGACATGTAGCCATTGTAACATCTTAGTGGAACACATTATTCACCAGTTTGTGTAAACAAACCTACTGCTCTGCTAGTCATATAAAAGTATAGCACATACAATTATGTGCAGTACACAGTATTTGCTAATGATAAACTACTAAGGTAATTGTTTATGTATTTATCATACTACGTTTTTGATCATTCTTTTAGAGTATACTCCTTCTATTTATTTTTTTTTTTAATTTAATGTAAATAGCCTCGGACAGGCCTTTCAGGAGCTATTCTGGAAGAAGGCATTGTTATCACAGGAGATGACAGCTCCCTGTGTGTTATTGCCCGAGGACCTTCCAGTGAGACAAAATATGGAGATGGAAGACAGTGATATTGATGATCCTGACCCTGTGTAGGCCTAGGCTAATGTGTGTGTCTGTGTCTTAGTTTTTAACAAAAAAGTTTTAAAAGTATAAAAATAGAGGAGGGGGCAAGATGGACAACTAGATACAGCCAGGAAGTGCTGCTCCTACAGAGAAAGACAAGGATTTTGTCTAAACCAACGTAATTTGAACAGATCTTTGGAGAGAAGACACCAAATGTGGAAGGTGAAAAGGCACAGACACTGAGGCTGAAGGCAAGGAAGCTGGGAAGCTGGGAATCTCGTGTGGGGTGCCTAAATGCTAGGGCTGGTTTTCTGCCTCCAACCGCACTTAGGGAAAGGGTGAGTGAAGAGGATGGAGGACATCCCACTTGCACCATAGACCTCTGGGATCCTAGCTGCAGGAGACCCCACATCCCCCACAGATGCTTGAGCTAGCAGGGGCATTTCCCCAGAGATTAGACAGAAATGGACCTGCAGCAAGCATGTGTGGGGTAGTTCCAGTGGAGCCCAGCCATAAGCACCCACCCCTACTGCAGGCTGCCCATCTCCCTCTAATCTCCCAGCTAATCACCAGGAAGAAAGCAAGGCTTTCTTCTACATGGGACTGGGGCACATCTGCCCTGCAGTCTTGCCTGCCAGCCAACCCTTTCAGGGCTCCTGTCTGGCTGCCCTGCGGAAGCGTGCATACAGTGCAGGCTCTACTGCCCAACCTGGGTCTCTTGCTTCATCTGAGTGCATTCTGGCAGTTTGTAAGCCCTTCATATCTCTCAGTGCACCCAGAACCCAGTCCTGAGGACCTGGAGGAGGGAGCCACGAGCAGGTCCTGGTGTTCCAGGGTTGTGGCCAGTGGCTCCAGACTGCCAAGACAGGATCTGTGCCCGGCACTTGAGCTGGGGAGGAGCCCACATTCTCAGAAAGCTGAGAGGGCTGAGTCGCACAGGTTCACAGGCTGGTGTGGAACCTAGGTATGCCTCCTTCCACAGGGCTTGTCCGATAAGGGTGTGGCCTATCTCCCTACTGGACCTCTTCTGGAGGGAGCCTCAACGCCCAAAAGACCTAATAACAACAACAAAATTGTGGGCACATTGCCAATGATGGGAGGTGGCTCCCCCAAGGCTCAAGAGTGGAGCTGGTGAGGTCACCTCTCTCCCCCTCATACCATAGAACACAGGTGCAAATGTGAGGATACACAAAGGAGATGCATGGCTGAGTAACAACCTGTCGCCCATTGTCTCAAGCACCACCTACTGGATTGTAGCCCAAACTACAATGTCAAAAAACTAATTCTCCCACCTGCGAAACTAAGACCAAGCACTTAACAAAGACCCTGTACAAAGCTTTAGCCCTCTGAAAACTTCCATGAATGAAGCCAACTGACTGTGTACTCAAATTTACACCACAGTTAAGAAATAAAAATCATCCCAGTGAGATAGAATCAGTGCAAGAAATCTGGCAATTCAAAAAGCCAGAGTGTCCCCTTACCTCCAAATGAGCCCACTAGGTCCCCAGCAATGGTTCTTAACCAATCTGAAATGTCTGAAGTAACAGAGATAGGATTCAGAATCTGAATGGCAAGGAAGCTCATCAACATCCAGGTGAAAGTTGAAACTCAATCCAAGGAAGCCAAACAATCCAATAAAAATGATTCAAGAGCTGAAAGATGAAATAGCCATTTTAAGAAAAACCCAAACTGAACTTCTTGAGCTGAAGACTTCATTAAAAGAATGTAATAATACAATCAGAAGTGTTAACAGCAGAACAGAGCAAGCTAAGGAAAAGATCTCAGAGCTTGAAGTCCAGTTCTGTTAATGGTGGATGGTGTCCAGGTTCTTGGCATCTTGAAAAAAGAATCAGACAAAATGCACAAACAAAGCAAGGAATGAATGAAGGGTTTTATTGAAAATGAAAGTAAACTCCATAGTGTGGGAGTTGGCCTGAGCAAAGGGGCTCTAAGGCCCTGTTACAGAGTTTTTGTGAGTTTCAATACCCTCTACTTGGGACACACTATGTAAATGAAAAGGATGAAGTGAAGTTACAGTTACAAAGTCATTTATGGCATATGCCCTATGGAGAGGATATTTCCTCTTACAGCTGAAGTGTGAATCGGCCTTATGTTCCCTGCCTCTGGACCCTATTTTCCTGCCTCAGTTCTTCAAATCAACTCAGTCGGACAAAAATAAAGAACTTTAAAAACATGAACAACATCTCTGAGAAACAAGGGATTATGTAAAGAGACCAAATATATGACTCACTGACATTCTTAAGAGAGAAGGAGAGAAAATAAGTAACTTGGAAAACATATTTGAGGATTCAATCCATGGAAATTTCTCTAATCTTGCTAGGCAGGTTGACATGCAAATACAAGAAATACAGAAAAACGTGGCCAGACACTACACAAGTCACCATCCCCAAGGAACAGTGTCATCAGATTCAGCAAGGTCAACACAAAAGAAAAAGTCCAACTTGGAGGGGGAGGAAAAAAAAAAATCTTAAAGGTAGCTAAAGAGAAAGGTCAGGACACCTACAAGGGGAACCCCATCAGATTAGCAGCAGACCTCTCAGCAGGAACTTATAAGCCAGAAGAGATGGGGGCCTATTTTCAGCACTCTTAAAGAAAACAAATTCCATCCAAGAATTTCATATCCCACCAAACTAAACTTCATGAGTGAAGGAGAAATAAAATTCTGCCAGGACAAGCAAAGGTTGAGGGAATATGTTTCAATAAGCCTTACAAGAAGTCCTTAAGGGAGTGCTAAACATGGAATCCAACACCTGCTACCACAAAAGCACACTTAAGCACATAGCCCACAGGTACTATAAAGCAACTACTTAATCAAGTCTACATAACAACCAGCTAACAATATGATGACAGGATCAAAACCACACATAGCAATACTAACCTTGAACATAAATGGGCCAAAAGCCCCACTTAAAGGACAAAAGTGGCAGACTGAATAAAAAGACAAGACTCAACTATCTGTTGTCTTCAAGAGACCTATCTCACATGTAATGACACCCACAGGCTCAAAGTAAAAGGGTGGAGTAAGATCTAACATGGAAACAGAAAGTAAAAAAGAGCAGGAGTTGCTATTCTTATATCAGATAAAACAGACTTTAAAGCAATAAAAATTAAGAAGGACAATGTGGAAAATAGTGTGGAGATTCCTTACAGAACTAAAAGTAGATCTACCATTTGATCCAGCAATCCCACTAGTAGATATCTACCCAGAGGAAAAGAAGTCATTATATGAAAAAGATACTTGCACATGCACGTTTACAGCAGCACAATCTGCAATTGCAAAAATACGGAACTAGCCCAAATGCCCACCAATTAATCAACAAGTGGATAAAGAAAATGTTATACACACACACACACACATACACACACACACACACACACACCATGGAATACTACTAACCCATAAAAAGGAATGAAATAATGACATACACAGCAACCTGGATGGAATTGGAGATGATTATTTTAAGTGAAGTAACTCAGGAATGGAAAACCAAACATCATATGTTCTCACTCATCTGTGGGAGCTAAGCTATGAGGACGCAAATGTGTAAGAATGATACCCTGGACTTTGGGGACTTGGGGGAAAGGGTGGGGGATGGCAGGGGATAAAAGACTACACATTGGGTACAATGTACACTGCTTGGGTGATGGGTGTACCAAAATCTCAGAAATCACCACTACACAACTTATTTATGTAACCAAATGCCACCTGTTCCCCAAAAACCTATTGAAATAAAAATTAAAATTTTTTTAATAATAAATAAGGAAAAAAATTAAGAAGGACAATGAAGGGCATTACATAATGATAAAGGGTACAATTTGACAAGATGCCTTAACTATGCTAAATATATACCCACCCAACATTGGAGTACCAAGATTCATAAAACAAGTTCTTCTTGGCATACAAAAGACTTAGGCAACCATACAATAATCGTGGGAGACTGCCACACCCCACTGACAATGTTAGATGAATCACTGAGACAGAAAATTAACAAACTCTGGACTTAAACCTGACACTTGATCAACTGGACCTAATAGACATCTACAGAATACTCCACCCAACAACCACAGAATATACATTTTTCTCATCTGCACATGGAACATATTCTAAGATTGACACATGCTCAGTCATAAAGCAAGTCTCAAAAAATTCAAAAAAATTAAAATCATACCAGGAACACTCTGTGGACCACGGTGAAAAAAAAAAACAGAAATCAATATCAAGAAGATCTCTCAAAACTACACAAATACATGGAAATTAAACAACTTACTTCTAAATAACTCCTGAGTGAACATTGAAATTAAGGCAGACATTTTTAAATTCCTTGAAATTAATGATAATAGACACACAGCTTATCAAAATCTCTGGGATGCAGCTAAAGTAATGTTAAGAGGAAAGTTTTATAGCCCTAAACACCTTCATCAAGAAGTTAGAAAGATCTCATATTAACAATCTAACTTTGTGCCTAAAGGCACTACAAAAAAACAAAAAGAGAGAAAAATAAAACAGGACAAACCAACTCCAAAGCTAGCAGAAGAAAAGAAGAAAAAACTAAAATTTGAGAACTTAATGAAACTGACATGCAAAAATCCACACGAAAGATCAATGGAACAAAAAGTTGGTTCTTCAAAAAATAAATATGATTGATAGACTGCTAGCTAGATTAACAAAGAAAAAGAGAAAATCCAAATAAACACAATCAGAAACAGCAAAGACAGTATTACAACTGATCCCACAGAAATACAAAAGATCCTCAGAGACTCCTATGAACAACTCTAGGCACACAAATTAGAAAATTTAGAGGAATTGGATAAATTCCTGGAAGCACATAAACTCCCAAGATTGAATCAGGAAGAGACTGAAACCATGAATAGACCAATAACAACTTCTAAAATTGCATCAATAATAAGGAACCTACCAACCATAAAAAGTCCTAGACCAGATGGATTCTACTGACATACAAAGAATAACTGATACGAATTCTGCTGAAACTATTCAAAAAAATCGAGGAGTAGGAGCTCTCCTGACTAACTCTATGAAGCCAGCATCAGCTTGATACAAAAATCTGGCAGAGGCATAATAAAAAGAGAAAACTTCATACCAATATCCCTCATTAACATAGATGCAAAAATCCTCAACAAAATATTAGCATACTAAATCCTACAGCACATCAAAAAGTTAATACACGACAATCGAGTAGGCTTTATTCCTGGGATAGAAGGCTGGTTCAACATACACAAACCAAAAAATGTTTCACCACATAAACAGGATCAAAAACAAAAACCATATGATTATCACAATAGACACAGAAAAGCTTTCCAATAAAATACAATATTCCTTCATGATAAAAAACCCTCAACAGATGAGGCACCAAAGAAACATACCTCAAAAAAACAAGACCTATCTATGACAAACACACAGCCAACATTATACTGAATGGGCAAAAGCTAGAAGCATTCTCCTTTAGAATTGGAACAAGACGAGGATGCCCACTCTCACCACTCCTATACAATATAGTACTGGAAGTCCTAGCCAGAGCAATCAGACAGGAGAAAGAAATAAAAGGCATCAAAATAGGAGACAAAGTCAAACTATCTCTCTTTGCTAATGATATAATTCTATACCTGGAAAACACTGAAGACTACCAAAAGGCTTCCAGGCTGATAAGCTAAGTCAGTAAAGCTTCAAGACACAAAATCAGGCTGGGCACAATGGCTCACACCTGTAATCTCAGCACTTTGGGAGGCCAAGGCAGGCAGATCAGCTGAGATTGGGAGTTCGAGACCAGCCCGGCCAACATGGCAAAACCCCATCTCTACTAAAAATACAAAAATTAGCCAGACTGGGTGGCACTTGCCTGTAGTCCCAGCTACTCAGGAGGCTGAGGCAGGAGAATCACTTGAACCTGGGAGGCAGAGGTTACAGTGAGCTGGTATCATGCCACTGCACTCCAGCCTGGGCAACAGAGCCACAGTCGGTCTTAAAAACAAACAAACCAAAAAACAAAAAAGATACAAAGTCAATATACAAAAATCAGTAGCATTTCTATATACTGACAATCTCCAGGGTGAGAGTGAAATAAAAAACACAATCCCATTTATAATAGCCACAAAGAAAATGAAATACCTAGGAATATAGCTAACCAAGGAGGTGAAAGGAAAACTACAAATCACTGTGAAAGAAATCAGAGATGATACAAATAAATGGAAAAACATCCCATGCTCATGCATTGGAAAAATCAACATTGTAAACATGGCCATATTGCCAAAGCAATTTACAGATTTGAAGCTATTCCTATCAAACTACCAACATCATCCTTCACAGAATTAGAAAAACTATTCTAAAATTCATATGGAACAATAACAAAAAGCCCATATAGCCAAAGCAGTCCTAAGCAAAAAGAACAAAGTTAAGGCATCACACTACCTGACTTCAAACTGCCCTATAAAGCCACAGTAACCAAAACAACTTGGTATTGGTACAAAAACAGACACATAGACTAATGGAACAGAATTAAAAAACTCAGAAATAAAGCCACACACCTCCAACCATCTAATCTTTGACAAGGTTGACAAAAACAAGCAATGGGAAAAGGATACTCTATTCAATAAATTGTGATAGAATAACTAGCTAGCCATATGCAGAAGATTAAAGCTTGATGGCTACCTTTCACCATATACAAAAATTAATTCAAAATGGATCAAAGATTTAAATGTAAGTCCTCAAACTATAGAAATCCTGGAAGACAACCTAGAAAATAGATTCTTGACATCGGCCTTGGCAAGGAATTTTTGGCTAAGTTCCCAAAAGCAACTATAAAAACAAAAACAAAAATTGACAAGCGGGACCTAATTAATGAGCTTCTGCACCAACAAAGTAAACAGATGGCCTACAGAATGGGAGAAAATATTTGCAAACTCTGCATCTGACAAAGGTCTAATATCCAGAATCTACAAGGAACTTAAGGAAAAAACAAATAACCCTATTTAAAAACGTGCAAAGGACATGAATAACACTTCTCAAAAGAAGACAAACAAGTGGCCAATAAACATGAAAAAATGCTCAGCATCACTAGTCATCAGAGAAATGACAATCAAAACCACAATGAGATGCCATCTCACACCAGTCAGATGACTATTATTAAAAAGTCAAAAAACACCAGATTCTGGCTAGGCTGAAGAGAGAAGGGAACACTTCTACTTTGTTGATAGGAATGTAAATTAGTTCAGCTTCTGTGGAAAGCAGTCTGGAGACTTCTCAAAGAACTTAAAAGACGACTACCATTTGACCCAGCAATCCTATTACTGTGTATATACCCAAAAGAAAATAGATCCTTCTGCCAAAAAGACATATTCATTTGTATTGTTTATTGCTGTGCTATTCGAAATTGCAAAGACATAGAATCAACCCAGGTGCCCATCTATGGTAGATTGGATTAAACAAATGTGATACATATACACCATGGAATACTACACAGCCATAAAAAAGAATGAAATAATATCCTTTGCAGCAACATAGATGGAGCTGGAGGCCATATCCTAAGCAAATTAATGGAGGAACAGAAAAACTAAATACTGCATGTTCTCACTTATAACTGGGAGCTAAACACTGAGCACACATGGACATAAATATGGGAAGAGACACTGAAGACTACTAGGGAAGAAGTGAGTGGGAGCATGGGTTGCAAAACCTCCTATCAGATACTGTGCTCATTACCTGGGTGATAGGATCCATATTCCAAACCTCAGCATCACACAACATTCCCATGTAACAAACCTGCAAATGTGCCCCCTGTATGTAAAATAAATATTGAATTTTTTTCTAAAAATAGGAAAATAAAAAATTTAAAAATAGAAAAAAACTCACAGAGTAATAATATAAACAAAGAAAATGTTTTTGTATAACTATACAATGTGTGTTTTGTTTTTTGGTTTTTGGTTTTTTGGGGGGGGTTTTGGTGGTTTTTTCTTTTGTTTTTGAGGCACAGTCTCACCCTGTCACTCAGATTGCAGTGCAGTGGTGCAATCTCGGCTCACTGAAACCTCCGCCTCCTGGGTTCAAGCAATTTTCATGCCTCAGACTCCTAAGTATGTGGGATTACAGGTCTGTGCCACCACGCCCTGTGTTCGCGCTTGAAGCTAAGTGATATGAAGGAATAAAAAAGTTAAAATTAAAAAGTTTCTGAAGTAAAAATATTATAGTAAGCTAAGATTAAACAAAGTTAAAATAAAGAAAAAATTTTTAATAAATTTAGTGTAGCCTAAGTGGTATACAGTGTTTCTTTCTTTCTTTTTTTGTTTTTTAGGTGGAGTCTCGCTCTGTTGACCAGGCTGAGTGCAGTGGCGCAATTTTGGCTCACTGCAACCTCAGCCTCCCAGGTTCAAGAGATTCTCCTGTCTCCCAAGTAGCTGGGATTCCAGGCGTGTGGCACCATGCCTGGCTAATGTTTCTATTTTTAGTAGAGACGTGGTTTCGCCATGTTGGTCATGCTGGTCTTGAACTCCTGACCTCAGGTGATCCACTCCTCTCAGCTTCCCAAAGTGCGGGGATTACAGGAATGAGCTACTGTGCCCAGCCGTGTACAGTGTTTCTAAAGTCTACAGTAGTGTATAGTAATGTCCTAGGCCTTCACTTTCGCTCACTACTGATTCACTAACTTACCCAGAGCAACTTCTAGTCCTGCAAGCTCCATTCATGTTAAGTGCCCTATACAGATATACCATTTTTTTCATCTTTATACCATATTTTTGTTGTACTTTTTCTATGTTTGGATACACTAATACTTACCATTTTGATACAATTGCCTACAGTACTCAGTACAGTAACATGCTATACAAGTTTGTAGCATAGGAGCAATAGGCTAGGTGTTTAGTAGGGCTATACCATCTAGGTTTGTGTGAGCATATGGCCTAGGTGTATGGTAGACTATCCCATCGAGGTTTGTGTCAGTACACTGTATGATGTTTGCACAATGACAAAATTATCTAACAATGCATTTTTCAGGGAGTACCCCTGTCATTAAGTAACACATGATTGTATATTAAGATATCAACAAACAAAAAAAAATAAACACAAAGGTATATTTAAAGTGTGAATAACAGAAAATGCCCTATCGAACAATGCACACACTGTGTTAACTCACAGAAGACACTAAAGATTGCTGAGCTACGTCTGCCTTCAACACTTGTGTATTTTACCTTCAATCATTAGCATTGTACTTTTTTGGACACTTCCCAGGGATTACACTGCATCAGCTTCATATCAATGGAATGAGCTCTGACCCAAACACACTACCATGGAGAACTCCCCAAAGAAGCTGCTGGCCATTTACACACATGGGCTTCTGAGACCCTTTTTTTTTTTTTAAACCTGACCGTTAAACTTACTCTGGTTGAAAACACTTCTTAGGAAAAATTTACGTCAGTAAATGCCTGTATCCAGCCACATTTTAGGACGACAAATCTTTAATAACCACGAGGTATCTTCAACGTCAATACCGAAAGCAAAGTATTGTCCTCCACATTAATTTGGGGCTCAGCAGCAGTTTACTTCCCTCTACCTTCCAGAAAGTTCACTAGATATTTTCATAAAGCTTTGACAGTCAAAAAGCCCAGTTCCTTTTCTTCATCAGAGGTTGTTTCAGGGATCTGATATCATCAGAGGTAAAGACAGGTCCCTAATGCCAGTAAACCATTTGCCTTTGAGCTTTCTCAGTGTAGGGTCTATGGTTTATTCAACTCTCTGACTCTTGTACCCAACTCATACTGTGGCACAGATAGTAGGCCCAAAAGAAGGCTTAACCTGAAGTGAATATATGGATAATTTATCATGAGAAATAGAATATCCAAGAGTATTTACACATCTCAGCTAATCAACATGAGCACTTCTAAGGGAGAAATCCAATTAAGATCAGAAGATAGCCTAGATACAATCAGAAAATATGATCTTAAGAGATTTTAAGAGACATTTTCGTAAAGGTGCAGAATCTTGGTAAATCACCTCATGAGGTATAACATGTAGCAGGAATATATTGGCCGAGCTAATGATATTAATAGTTACAGTTGATAAAAATTTTAATATGGGTCCCAGGAAGATGAAGGAGTGGAAATATACCTTTTCCATTTTTTCAAGTCCCCACATAAAATGGAAAGAAGGACTACATAGCGAAGTAAAAAAAAAAAAAAAAAAAAAAGTTGTTGTTCAATTAGTAAATAAATATTACTCATTTTTTGGTTGTTGTACCAAAAAATGAGTAATATTCATTTACTAATTGAACAACAAGGTACTCCTATAAACCACAACATACACATGGGTAGTGGTGAACCACTAACAGCCAGAAAACCTGTATGGTATTAGCATTTGTTTGGTAGGAAAGATAAGGAGCAATTAGGCACCTTCTGACAGATGTAACAACAGAATCCTTTTATCAGTTCATGTCTTCCAGGAAGGAGATCCTGAAAAAAGAGCTAGGAGTGCTACAGAAGGGTGGAACAAAGAGAGAAACTGCTGTGAGTGCAAACAAAATTGAAAAGAATAGGAAAAAAGGAACGAGAATATCTACACCAAAGTAGGGTAGGTGAACCAAGCCAGAAAATCCCAGAGAGCAACTCTATTTTTTTTTTTTTTTTTTTAGACTGAGTTTCACTCTTGTCGCCCAGGCTGGAGTACAATGGCACAATCTCGGTTCACTGCAACCTCCGCCTCCCAGGTTCAAGCCATTCTCCTGCCTCAGCCTGCCGAGTAGCTGGGATTACAGGCTCCTGCCACCACACCCAGCTAATTTTTGTATTTTTAGTAGAGATGAGCTTTCACCACGTTGGCCAGGCTGGTCTCGAACACCTGACCTCAGATGATCCAGCCGCCTCGGCCTCCCAAAGTGCTGGGATTACAGGCGTGAGTCACCGAGCCTGGACAAGTCTCTATATTTTTAACACCACATAAAGGAAGGAGTTCTGTAATATTATGAAAAACTTTCCTGAAACCCACCCTATTCCAAAAGTTCAGGAAAAGTAATTTCACATTGAAAAATGAGCTAAAGAAAAGTATCAAAGTAAAAACTCAAACAAAGTTGGTATTTGAAAAATGACAATAAGAAGCTGAATCTAATACATACACACTTGGGATGGTTCATGCTCGTATCTGAGAATGTATAATCTTTGTCTTTGTTAATACCCTCTCCTTCACACTAATAACTATAGACTATAAAAAATCTTGCACAAAGAGAATATACACAATATTTCCAAGAATTGAACAATGAACCAAGCAGACATACAAGGGTCAGAATTAACAAGAGAGCTAAAATATTCACAGGGTGGCCTTGCCTGACTCTGTTATTTGACATGGTACAGGTGACCTTATTGTCAGCCTAAAAATCCACATTTATTCTTCAAGTCTTAGCTAAAATATCAGTTTACTTTCCCAAGGCAGAGTACAGTCAGGGATTGTGAAGAGTCTAGGATTTTACTCTACTTACAAGCTAACAAATTAACCTATTACTGTTCATGGATCCTGGCAGAAGACATGAGATTCCTAGATAGGGACCAAGGACTTCATTACTTACAGCAAAAGTAGTAGCCAAAGCTTCATGTTCATGCCAGTTCCTCACATCCTCCAAGTCTCACAGAAAAAAACAACATTGAGTTAGGGACCATGGCCTATACATGCAGTAGGTTGCTTTACAGGAGAGAAACACTAAACTTGGAGATTCAGCACTTTCACAGTTAGCAAGCCTATTCTTTGGGGGAAGAAATTACCTAAACCCTCAAGGTTGCATACTGCAAACCCAACCCTGAGAATGGCTTAGGTAGAGATAAATCAGAAGCTTTCGTTCTTGGTATACCCAGAAGGAGTATATGGGGATACTTAGGGCCCATGGAAGATTGCATCTTATAAACTTCTTTATTTTTTACTTAGCTTATATCATGTTCTAACTATCCACTTGCATATCCTTCTTTTCAAGTATACTTAGAACTCCTTAAGGATGAAAACTGTTTTATTTATTTATTTATTTATTTATATTTAACTCCAGCAACTACCTAGCACAGTGTTTAGTACTTAGTAGAAACTCTAAGAAAACAATGGATGTATTGAGTAAACTCTATCATGGTTACAGTGACTTGGCTTTCAAGCACTCTTCTTGATGGGAGGGTACCTACTGGTGGGCATACTCACCCTCAAGTCTTTATTAACTGGTCTACCCCTTATGGCCCAGGCTTTTGGACATACATGTGGAAGTGGGAAACATGGCTCTGACTTCAAGTAGAATATATATATACACACACACATATACATACATATATATAATGCACACACATATATACATGTGTATATATACACACATATACAGCCATATACATATATATGGTTATAAATTCTTAAAATGAAATGCAATCTATATTAATAATAATACAGTCCAGAAATGCCAAGGAATCTTCAAATGGAGAAAAGCAACTGAACTACACTACTTCATCCTGTCTGAGACTCTTTCCACTCCTCTGAATCTTCTTGCAGATTACTAATGCCTTCATCATATTTGCCTCTAGGTTGTGAAGTTGTATTTAACTCTCTACCTGATGCTGTGAAAGTGCACCTTTTCTTTATGTCCAGTGGCACAGTGGGAAAAGACTAGAAATTCAAACATGACTTTACTAAATGCCAAGGCGTATCAAAGGGGAAACAAACAATAACACAGACCTTGATTGGCTTATACAAATAGTAACTTTCTCTCTCTTTCAGGCCCAATTTCATCTTTTAGAGCCTTAGGCAAAAAGGGTGGCCAAGAGTTTCTAGCTTTTAAGACACTGAGCTCTACTTCTTGTAATGTATACCATCCCTTCTTCTGGACTAGAAGTTCCCATGTTTGTAAGAAAAAATTTTGTTATAACGGCTCTTTCTCATACTTTTGGTACCAAGTTTTTCTCATGCTGCCATCTTGATTATTCTTCCACATCTCTCTTCTACTTTTAAGATTTATTACACTGGATTCACCTAGATAATCCAGGATAATCTCCTATTTTAAAGTCAGATGGTTAGTGAACTTAATTTCATCTACAACCTTAATTTCCTTTGGCCATGTAACGACATTTACAAGCTCCAGGACTAGAATGCAGACATCTTTGGGAGCCCCTATTTTGTCTGCCATAATACGTTTCTCAAAAAAAAAGGAAATCACTGTCAGAAGTTAGGAAATATTAGGGAGGAATGCATCATCTCCACTACTTCTGATGTTTCCTTCCCTGGAGGAGCTCGGTAACTATAATTATGGCATGTCTCTGCTCACAGGAGATGAAGTGGTTTATCTTATTGGTAAACTTAGGAAGAGTAAATTTGGCATGCTTGGCTCAGAACCTCCCATTTTTCCTCTGGGGAGCAAACTGCTTATGGAGAGCACACATTTCACTACTCCTCCAGGGAATCTACCCCAGCAAGCACAGGTCGGGGGTGAGGTTCACCCCAAACCTGGCCTTCCTGAGGTGGCGAGGTAGAGAGAGAGAGACTGCTAACTTGGGGACTTGGTGTCATTTGGCTAACAAATCCTCCAGTTTGGCCTCTATCAGAGGTTGATATTTTGACCCCATCACCCAACTCTTTTGTTTTATTCCTCAAACTGTTCAAGAATCCAGGTGGAAAAGTAGAGTACCTTTATTGAGACTCCATTACAAACCTCAAGAAAAAGCACTTACTTCGATGATGCTGTTTATTTTTCCAAGATGTCTCATTTCTCCATATGAGATTGGTTTTTTTTGAGACAAGGTCTTGCTCTGTCAACCAGGCTGGAGTGCAGTGGTGCAAACACAGCTTACTGCAGCCTCAATCTCCCAGGTTCAAGCGATCCTCCCACCTCAGCCTCCCAAGTAGCTAGGACTACAGGCACATGCCACCACATTCAGCTAATTTTTTTTTTTTTTTTTTAGAGACAGGGTCTTGCCATGTTGCCCAGGCCTCCAACTCCTGAGCTCAGGCAATCCTCACACCTCAGCCTCCCAAAGTGCTGGGATTAAAGGTGTGAGCCACCGCACCGAGCCAATTTGGTTTTCTTTTGGAGAACAAAGCTTATGTGGGAAACAGTATAGTACAGTGATGAAGTATGCAGGTGTATTAAAACTGCCTTAGTTAAAATGCTGACTCCATCATTTATATGTCATGTGATGTGTGGCAGATTACTTAACCTTTTTTGTGCCTCTGTTTCCTGCCTGTAAAATGGGAATACTAATTCTTTCTTCTTAGAGTGTGAATAATAAGTGATATAGTGGAAGCAAAACACTTAGAGCAGTGCCTAACATATTGTAAGCATTCAACGCATGCTATGTGTTACTATGTCTTATAACATATTTGCATACTCCATTGTATTTAATATAGAAATACTAAAACAACTTTTTTCATGAAACAGGGTTCTCTGAAGCAGGGACTATGTCTTATTCAGTTTTGTACCCTCAAGAACAGCATAGTGCCTAGCACAATAGAGAGTAACACGTTTGCTGTATGAATAAATGAAATTAGAAATGAAGCCAAAAACCAAGGTAAGAAAATTGTTCTGCCATATAGCACAATTTGCTTTACTAAACTTAAAAGCCTTTACTACGGATTAGTTTCCACTTGGCCAGAAAGTCAATAAAATATGTTTTTTAAATTAATGGAAAAGGCATTTTGTGCAATTTAGCATTGGAAACTATATTTCAAAAGTAATCCCAAAGCATTTTTAGCTGTTGCCTGAGTCAATTATGAATCTTTGCTGCTCTCTAGTGGGAGAAAACGTAAAGCACACAAAGGTGATGTCCTCAATTGGCTGGCATATATTTTTTAAAAATCAAAATAACTTTTCTACTCTGTCTCACATGTTTTCAGAAAAAAAGTTTCAAAACTTGCATTATTATCTCAGGTAACAAATTCTTTGCATTCCTAATCTACTCCCTTTGGGAAATCAGTCATATTAAGTATAATGTTTCACTTTTTAAAATATGCCCCAATTATAACAAATTGCAAAATAAATAAGATATGAAAATTGGGGAAAAAAAGGTCACAGGTGCAGAATGACATTTAGAAGTATAACAAATTTCAAGGGTACTTTTGTTCCACTATTACTTCAATGTTTGCGGATAATCCCTCTGGTGTCTAACCTCAGTTTTTAATCCAATTTCAGATTACTGAAGTTCTGCAGAGGAGTCACAAAGAGTTCTCAATTCAATCCAGAAAATTTTCTGAGCACCGAGAATGGGCAAAAACTGGGAAAGGGAAGGTTAGTGTAGTATATCAAAATGAAAAATACATTATCTCTGCATGAGGGAAGGTACATGGACACAATACCACTAAGTAGAATGGAAAGCAAACTGTGAGAACATAATTCTATTGGTGGTACAAATTCAGAGACATGGGAGTACAGGGAAAGAAAGTTTGCTCTAGGAATGCTTCCCAAAGTAAATGGTAGATGAATGAGCTCTTTAAGGATACTTAAATCATCAACAAAAAAATAAGAGAAAAGTTACTTCACATAGATGGAAAAAGGTAAACTACTACACATGAGTAGAAAATTACAGCTTGAATTTTGGAAAAGATGACTAGTCAGGTATAGCTGCAGTGGCAAGTGTATTCAGAAATCAAATCAGAAATAAGGGCTGGTTATAAATCATGGAGGGCCTTGAATGCCATCAAGAAATCTGGACTTTGATCTATCTGTTTTGAAGTTATTGAACATTTTACAAGAGGTTGCAGTAAGATCCATGGTTTTAGAAAAACATTTTGCTGTATATTAGTCCCTTCTTATCCACTGGGGATACATTCCAAGAGCAGCAGTAGATGCCTGAAACTCTGGGTAGTATTGAACCCAATGTACATTGTACTTTCTCAATGTGATAACTGAGACAATTACTAAGAAACTAATGGGCAGAGTGTACAGTGAGGATACGCTGGGCAAAGGAATGATTCACATCCCGGGTAAGACAGAACGGGATGACATGAGATTACATTATGCTACTCAGAGCTTCATGCAACTTAAAATATAAATTGTTTATTTCTGGAATTTTCCATTTAATATTTTTAGACTGCAATTGTGGGTAACTGAAACTGCAGAAAGCAAAAGCATGGATAAGGAGAAACTACTGCAGTTTCAAAGACAAACTGAAAAAGAGAAAGCCTAAAGTCAAGGAGGTCAATTTGAAGGCCACTGATATCATCCAGAGATGAAAATGTAAACCACGCTGTAACAATGGCAATAGAGAAAAAGACACAGATATAAGATGTTTCAGAAAAAGAACAAAAATCACTCAACAGTGGGTTGATGTGGAGTGTTGGATAAGAGAAGATCCTTAGAATAAGAGAATAAAGAAGTCTCTGAGGCTTTGAGTCTAGGCAGGTAGAAATATTTTGAAGCCAGTGTGGCAGAGATCACAGAGATGATGACAATTTGTCATTAATTCCCATACGTTGCCTACTTGCCACATGTGGTTAAAGGACAAAATTGATCTACTATTCACTGCTTAGAAATGTTTTAGTTTATTATCATTTAAATAAGGAGTAGGGAGATCAAAAATATGTAACTTCATACTTCAACTTATTTAAATTTACAAGAAAAATCCAAAAGTCACATAATCTGTGTCTTAGGCTTTTCATTGGTAAAATAAAAGGGCTGGACCATGAGACGTTTCTAAGGTTCATTTTAGATTTAAAGTGTATGATCTTGGGTCTTGTGATTAGTCAAGGATAAGTGATATAAATTACATCCAGGGGGCATCTGATAACCAGGTAGTCTAGAGTTTATGAAAGATATGGAAACTGTTCACAAATATGTAAATCGAAAGTCATGGAATGGGATGACATAACAGAATTCTACAGAGGGAGATGAGGGATGAATCCTGAGGACAGATCCATGGGGAATCAGTATATCCCATCTTGTGGAATGCCACCTCCATCTATCCAGTTACCCAAACTAGAAGAAACATAGATGTTGTCTTCAACTCCTTTCTCTTCCTCACTACTCATCATTCTAACACCAAATCTGACTGATAATACTTCCAATCCATCCACTTCTCTCCATGCCACTGCCATTTGTCTAACACGGGCTATCATCATTTCTAATACAAATGATTTAAATAGCCTCTTTTTACAAATTTACTTTTAAAACTAAAAAATGTTATTTTAAAAAGTAAAGCAGGCCGGGTGCAGTGGCTCACACCTGTAATCCCAGCACTTTGGGAGGCCAAGGTGGGCAGATTACCTGAGGTCGGGAGTTCAAGGCCAGCCTGACCAACATGGAGAAACCCTGTCTCTACTAAAAATACAAAATTAGCCAAGCGTGGTGGCGCATGTCTGTAGTCCCAGATACTAGGGAGGCTGAGGCAGGAGAATCACTTGAACCTGGGAGGTAGAAGTTGCAATGAGCCGAGATCATCCCATCCCGCACTCCAGCCTGGGCAACAGGAGCAAAACACCATCTCAAAAAAAAAAAAAAAGTAAAGCATATACAGACATGGCACAAAAAATGTTAAATTACCAAAAGGTATACAATAAAATGTATCCTTCCTTCCCCTGAGCTATACTGAATGGATATACCATAATTTATTTCACTGGTTCCAATTAATGGGAACTTCCTTGATTCACAGTCCTTGGCTTTTACAAATCATGTTGCCATAAACATCTTTTCATATACCTTATTTCTCACATTTGCAAATATATCTGTGGGCTAACCCTAAATGTATAACACATTTAATTCTCTATTTCACTGGACGGTATCTATTGACTCCACAGTATCAACAATGATTAAATAAATTAGTCTATTTCCATTTCATTTTCACTTTCTTCTTACTCCAGCATCTAATGTTAGTGAATTATAAGATTTATCTTAGTACTTGTCTTTAAAGTTTTACATACATGTACTTTCAATTACTTCATCTATATTTTAAATAATTTTAGCTTCTAATTATAATAAGTGCTTACACTACCTCCCATTTTTTCTTCCCCTTCCCATCTTTTGTTTGTTCTATTATTTCCACTTTGTCAGAGTTTATAAAACAGATTCCTTTCTAACTGTAACCTCCATGTTTATTTTCACCTTAATTCCACATTTAATCATACTGGTACATCACTGCCACTCCTTTTGCCATAATTTCTCCATTTATCTGTGGTTGTTGAGGCTTTCCATCTGCTATAAAAATTCATGGAATTATATTTTCTGGGTTTTTGCCTATTCAGAGATGTCTGCTATCTTTTCACTAAAAGGATAACATCTGGAAATGCATTTCTGGAGTCCACACTTTCTCTCCTTAAGGAATTTTAAGCATTATTCCATTGTTTCCTAGCATTGATTGCTGCTGTGGAGAAGTCTGAGCCAGTCTGAATTTTTTTTCTTACATGAAATTAGACTGTTTTGCCTAGTTGCATAAAAGAGTCTTAATCTTTGAGGAACAGTAATTTTGTTTGAACATAACATAAATGTTAACAATTCCATGTCAAGTTTTCCTAGGCTACAGAATACCATTTCCATACCTATATCCAAGACATTTTTTGTTTCTAGAAAATATTTTTGAATTATATATTTAAATATTGCATCTAGTCCATTGAATCTATACTCATTGTTATATATTGGACCTCCTCATCTTTCCTATCAATTATTTTTGTCCCTAATACTTCTAAATTTTTTGTAGATTCTGTTTCATTTTTCTTGCTTTTCTTCATTCCATCTCCCACATCTCCAAAGTGTTTTAAGTTATATCTAGTTTTCTTTCGGCTTCTTCCAATAAGACCTTCATTCCTATAATAGTTTTTTAATTCTCCATTTCTTCCCTGAGCTCATTTGTCAAGTCCCTCTGTGGTCTTAGTATGTCTTCTCTGAGCCGTTGGAGTTCTTCGTTTTGAGTTCATATTTACAGAAGGAGTGCATAATTAAGGTTTGTTGTTTTGTTTCATATTTTAATTCATACTTGGCCAATTTTTTTTTTTTTTTTGAGTTGGAGTCTCGCTCTGTCGCCCAGGCTGGAATGCAATGGCGCAATCTCAGCTCACTGCAAGCTCCGCCTCCCGGGTTCATGCCATTCTCCTGCCTCAGTCTCCCAAGTAGCTGGGACTACAGGTGTCCGCCACCATGACTGGCTAATTTTTTGTATTTTTAGTAGAGACAGGGTTTCACCGTGTTAGCCAGGATGGTCTCGATCTCCTGACCTCTTGATCCGCCCACCTCGGCCTCCTAAAATGCTGGGATTACAGGCGTGAGCCGCCGCGCCCGGCCCAAAATTTTTATGTGATCTATGACAACTTTTTTTCTGATGAGTTTTTCTTTCTCTGCTTGTTTTGGTGTCTACTGTTCCTTTCCTTCTTTTTTTTTTTTATACTTATATAAATCCTGTGTTAATTCCTCTTTGACTACTGCTCATGTTTGAATGTGATGAGTTTTTCTTATGATCACTATTGGCAGGAGGTTTATAAGAGGAAGGAGCTAAGACCTTCCTTTCTGCTAAGCCAAGAATTTCTGGATTAGCAGAAATTCTTCCCAGTTAACAGTGATGTTTCTTATGACACAAGGTTATGCGTAAAAGTTTCTTTTTTCTTTTTACTTCTCCAAAGTCATCAAAGATCAGTTGCTATAGGGCTGTATCCAATGCAGAGTCTCTTTGGTCCACCCTGTACCACTAATGAAATAAAATGTAAAACTCAGATATGGCCTATTAGTGTGATTTTTCCCTCATTCCTACCAATCCTGCTTCTTACTAGTATTGACTTGAGTGGGTTAAGGAGACTTCCACTACCATCTTCCCATAATTCCAAATAAGGAATTGTTGGGTATTTCCCCAGTTTTGCTTGAGGTATACAGATGCAAGCAGCACCTAACTGTATCTGCCAATACTCCTCTTCACCCATAACTGCTCTTGGTAATGCCCCCTCATATATTGTGGCTAAGGTTTATAGGTTTCATCTAGTTTTTTTAAAAAGATGAAATTTACATTTCTGTTTTTTGTTCTTACCTTGGATTGATTTCTGAGAGAATAGGAGGACAGTACCGTCTTTACTTAGCCATTTTTAAAATAGAAATTTCTATAATAAGGTCATCTTAGTCGCCCAATTTCCAATCCCCTCCTCAATCCATTTTTGCCAATTACAACCAGCATGATTTAAAGTGCAAGTCTAATTTTGTCAATACCCTGCAAGAAATCATTTGATGACTCTGCATATTCTTGGAATAAAAGCTAAACATCTCTATATGTCCCCTATCTACCTCTCCTGCCTCATCTATTATTACCCAGCCCCTTCACACTCAATATTACAACATATCGAATTTCTTTTAGTTATTCAAACTCCCTGTAATCTGTTATGCCTCCAAGCATGTAATATGTTCTTCTCTTTGCCTGGAATAGGCTTCTCCTGACACTGATCACTCCCATTCACTTCTTAAATCTTAATAACCCTTCAGCTCTCAGCATAGTAATAATGAGCTTCCATTTTTTATTATTTACAAAAGCACTGTGCTAAGCAATTTCTATGTATTAACTCATTTATTTTCACAGCTAGCCAATGAAGTGAGTGGTATTATTGTCCCTATTTTAAATATAAGAAAACTGAACCTTTAAAAGGTTATGAAACTTGTATAAGGAAACAGAACTAGTAAATGTTGTAGCTGCAACTGAACTCCAGCACTCCAAAGGCCTTATAACAACAAACTGACTATACATTTTACTATATTTATGTCACTTCTCCTTACCCTTCAGCTCTGGGTCATGTGCTTCTTCTACAGGCACCAATAGCTGTTTATACTTCTCCCATCATAGCTCTTAACACAGTGTGTTATAATTGCATTGCTTATTTTCTTATCAGAGTCACCCTCCAGCATATGGATTCTCAACGTTAAGAATTCTGTCTTATTTCTTATTGAATCCACAGTGCCTGACACATAGCAAGGGCTCAATAAATATTTTTTGAAAGAAAAAATGATTTTTCCCAGGACTTAGAAATGGAAGATTTTTTTTAGTAGTAGGAGAATATACATAGAAGTTAGTATCACAAAAAGCCTTTCACTCAGCCAGGCCATAAGAGAGAATAACCACTAATAGTAATAAAACTTTTCCAATGTCAAGTCACTAACCAGTTCTAGAAAAGCAGTTCCACCAGAGCAAAAGTTCCACCAGAGACATTTATTCTTCTTGCCTGAGGAAGGTGAGAACAGGGGAAGAGAGACTTTATGTTATCATAACATTATATGTATTTCATTTTTTAAAAATTTTAAATAGTTTATTTTAGGAAAACCTTCTTGGGTACAGGATTTGGAGCCATAACAAAATATTAGGATGGAAACCATTTCATCAGACCAATTAATCACACAGAAACTTTAATAGGAGAATGGATTAACTAAAGCTACCCCAAACTAGATCTGTATGGGATTACCCACAGTTGTATCAAGATGGATCAGGGTAATAGAATGGATACTACTTTTCCACCATGGCTGCAACCATCCAGAGACCTTGACCTTCTTTATCTCCTATATTACTCCTTGTAGTAGGTCACCTGCATCAATCACAACTTATCAAAACAGTAACACACTTATCCAATTTTCTTTAGTAATTTAAAACCTCCTCTGACATAAATGGTGAGGAGTAAAAAAGTTACAAGCTCTTTCAGATTAGGAAACCACACATACCATACATGAAGTCCTTTAGCTTGCAAGATGGCATTTACTGATTTCTTTCCTCAATCTGGATGAGCACTCCCAATGCCCATATCCAGGTCTTTCTCAGCCTAGATTCCTTTGGCCTACCACCACAAAATAGGGCTAAATTCTCTCTCACTTTAGTTAAGGTCCCTTTTTGCCCTTTCTTACTCCAAAAATTAAATTATACTTCTTTTCTTTTTTATACTTCCCTTGAACCCCAGCCAAAAAGCTTTCTGTATCTCTTTCTACACAGAGGCAAAAAATTGGTTCATACTTATTTGTCATATTACAAACATATTGAATGCAAAACATATATAGAGCAAAGGGATCACATATTTAAGGATCCACGTTAAGAGGTATGTCTGCCATAATTCCCTGCATCCTCTTGATTTATTTATGGGATATATGAGATATTTTGATACAGGCATACAATGTACAATAATAACATCATGGTAGATGGCATATCCATCACCTCAAGCATTTATCCTTTGTGTTTCAAACAATCCACTTATACTTTTTTAGTTGTTTTTAAGGATACAATTAAATTGTTATTGACTATAGTCACCCAGTTATACTATCAAATAGTAGGTTTTATTCATTCTTTCTAACTATTTTTTCTACCCATTAACCATCACCATTTCCCCCCAAACTTCCCACTACCCTTCCCAGCCTCTGGTAACCATTTTTATACCCTCTATCTCCACAAGTTCAATTGTTTTCGTTTCTAGCTCCCACAAATAAGTAAGAAATTTGCTTTTCTCTGCCTGGTTTACTTCACCTGACATAATGACCTACAGTTCCATCCATGTTGTCAAAAATAACAGGACTTCATTCTTTTTTATGGCTGAATAGTACTCCATTGTATACATGTCCCACATTTTCTTTTTTTTTTATTATTACACTTCAAGTTTTAGGGTACATGTGCACAACGTGCAGGTTAGTTACATATGTATACATGAGCCATGCTGGTGTGCTGCACCCATTAACTCGTCATTTAGCATTAGGTATATCTCCTAATGCTATCCCTCCCCCCTCCTCCCACCCCACAACAGTCCCCACAGTGTGATGTTCCCCTTCCTGTGTCCATGTGTTCTCATTGTTCAATTCCCATCTATGAGTGAGAACATGCAGTGTTTGGTTTTTTGTCCTTGAGATAGTTTACTGAGAATGATGATTTCCAATTTCATCCATGTCCCTACAAAGGACATGAACTCATCATTTTTTATGGCTGCATAGTATTCCATGGTGTATATGTGTCACATTTTCTTAAACCAGTCTATCATTGTTGGACATTTGGGTTGGTTCCAAGTCTTTGCTATTGTGAATAGTGCCACAATAAACATACGTGTGCATGTGTTTTTATAGCAGCATGACTTATAGTCCTTTGGGTATATACCCAGTAATGGGATGGCTGGGTCAAATAGTATTTCTTGTTCTAGATCCCTGAGGAATCGCCACACTGACTTCCACAATGGTTGAACTAGTTTACAGTCCCACCAACAGTGTAAAAGTGTTCCTATTTCTCCACATCCTCTCCAGCACCTGTTGTTTCCTGACTCTTCAATGATCACCATTCTAATTGGTGTGAGATGGTATCTCATTGGGGTTTTGATTTGCATTTCTCTGACGGCCAGTGATGATGAGCATTTTTCATGTGTCTTTTGGCTGCATAAATGTCTTCTTTTGAGAAGTGTCTGTTCATATCCTTCACCCACTTTTTGATGGGGTTGTTTGTTTTTTTCTTGTAAATTTGTTTGAGTTCATTGTAGATTCTGGATATTAGCCCTTTGTCAGATGAGTAGGTTGTGAAAATTTTCTCCCATTCTGTATGTAGGTTGCCTGTTCACTCTGATGGTAGTTTCTTTTGCTGTGCAGAAGCTCTTGAATTTAATTAGATCCCATTTGTCAATTTTGGCTTTTGTTGCCATTGCTTTTGGTGTTTTAGACATGAAGCTCTTGCCCATGCCTACGTCCTGAATGGTAATGCCTAGGTTTTCTTCTAGGGTTTTTATGGTTTTAGGTCTAACATTTAAGTCTTTAATCCACCTTGAATTAATTTTTCTATAAGGTGTAAGGAAGGGATCCAGTTTCAGCTTTCTACATATGGCTAGCCAGTTTTCCCAGCACCATTTATTAAATAGGGAATCCTTTCCCCATTGCTTGTTTTTGTCAGGTTTGTCAAAGATCAGATAGTTGTAGATAAGCGGCATTATTTCTGAGGGCTCTGTTCTGTTCCATTGATCTATATCTCTGTTTTGGTACCAGTACCATGCTGTTTTGGTTACTGTAGCCTTGTAGTATAGTTTGAAGTCAGGTAGCGTGATGCCTCCAGCTTTATTCTTTTGGCTTAGGATTGACTTGGCAATGCGGGCTCTTTTTTGGTTCCATATGAACTTTAAAGTAGTTTTTTCCAATTCTGTGAAGAAAGTCATTGGTAGCTTGATGGGGATGGCATTGAATCTATAAATTACCTTGGGCAGTATGGCCATTTTCACGATATTGATTCTTCCTACCCATGAGCATGGAATGTTCTTCCATTTGTTTGTATCCTCTTTTATTTCCTTGAGCAGTGGTTTGTAGTTCTCCTCGAAGAGGTCCTTCACGTCCCTTGTAAGTTGGATTCCTAAGTATTTTATTCTTTTTGAAGCAATTGTGAATGGGAGTTCACTCATGATTTGGCTCTCTGTTTTTCTGTTGTTGGTGTATAGGAATGCTTGTGATTTTTGCACATTGATTTTGTATCCTGAGACTTTGCTGAAGTTGCTTATCAGCTTAAGGAGATTTTGGGCTGAGACAATGGGGTTTTCTGGATATACAATCATGTCATCTGCAAACAGGGACAATTTGACTTCCTCTTTTCCTAATTGAATACCCTTTATTTCCTTCTCCTGCCTAATTGCCCTGGCCAGAACTTCCAACACTGTGTTGAATAGGAGTGGTGAGAGAGGGCATCCCTGTCTTGTGCCAGTTTTCAAAGGGAATGCTTCCAGTTTTTGCCCATTCAGTATGATATTGGCTGTGGGTTTGTCATAGATAGCTCTTATTATTTTGAAATATGTCCCATGAATACCTAATTTATTGAGAGTTTCTAGCATGAAGGGTTGTTGAATTTTGTCAAAGGCCTTTTCTGCATCTATTGAGATAATCATGTGGTTTTTGTCTTTGGTTCTGTTTATATGCTGGATTACATTTATTGATTTGCGTATATTGAACCAGCCTTGTATCCCAGGGATGAAGCCCACTTGATCATGGTGGATAAGCTTTTTGATGTGCTGCTAGATTCGGTTTGCCAGTATTTTATTGAGGATTTTTGCATCAATGTTCATCAAGGATATTGGTCTAAAATTCTCTTTTTTGGTTGTGTCTCTGCCCGGCTTTGGTATCAGAATGATGCTGGCCTCATAAAATGAGTTAGGGAGGATTCCCTCTTTTTCTATTAATTGGAATAGTTTCAGAAGGAATGGTACCAGTTACTCCTTCTACCTCTGGTAGAATTCGGCTGTGAATCCATCTGGTCCTGGACTGTTTTTGGTTGGTAAGCTATTGATTATTGCCACAATTTCAGATCCTGTTATTGGTCTATTCAGAGATTCAACTTCTTCCTGGTTTAGTTTTGGGAGAGTGTATGTGTCAAGGAATTTATCCATTTCTTCTAGATTTTCTAGTTTATTTGTGTAGAGGTGTTTGAAGTATTCTCTGATGGTAGTTTGTATTTCTGTGGGATCAGTGGTGATATCCCCTTTATCATTTTTTATTGTGTCTATTTGATTCTTCTCTCTTTTTTTCTTTATTAGTCTTGCTAGCAGTCTATCAACTTTGTTGTTCCTTTCAAAAAACCAGCTCCTGGATTCATTAATTTTTTGAAGGGTTTTTTGTGTCTCTATTTCCTTCAGTTCTTCTCTGATTTTAGTTATTTCTTGCCTTCTGCTAGCTTTTGATCGTGTTTGCTCTTGCTTTTCTAGTTCTTTTAATTGTGATGTTAGGGTGTCAATTTTGGATCTTTCCTGCTTTCTCTTGTGGGCATTTAGTGCTATAAATGTCCGTCGACACACTGCTTTGAATGCATCCCAGAGATTCTGGTATGTTGTGTCTTTGTTTTCGTTGGTTTCAAAGAACATCTTTATTTCTGCCTTCATTTCATTATGTATCCAGTAGTCATTCAGGAGCAGGTTGTTCAGTTTCCATGTAGTTGAGCAGTTTTGAGTGAGATTCTTAATCCTGAGTTCTAGTTTGATTGCACTGTGGTCTTAGAGATAGTTTGTTATAATTTCTGTTCTTTTACATTTGCTGAGGAGAGCTTTACTTCCAAGTATGTGGTCAATTTTGGAATAGGTGTGGTGTGGTGCTGAAAAAAATGTATATTCTGTTGATTTGGGGTGGAGAGTTCTGTAGATGTCTATTAGGTCCTCTTGGTGCAGAGCTGAGTTCAATTCCTGGGTATCCTTGTTGACTTTCTGTCTCGTTGATCTGTCTAATGTTGACAGTGGGGTGTTAAAGTCTCCCATTATTACTGTGTGGGAGTCTACGTCTCTTTGTAGGTCACTCAGGACTTGCTTTATGAATCTGGGTGCTCCTGTATTGGATGCATATATATTTAGGATAGTTAGCTCTTCTTGTTGAATTGATCCCTTCAGCATTATGTAATGGCCTTCTTTGTCTCTTTTGATCTTTGTTGGTTTAAAGTCTGTTTTATCAGAGACTAGGATTACAACCCCTGCCTTTTTTTGTTTTCCATTTGCTTGGTAGATCTTCCTCCACCCTTTTATTTTGAGCCTATGTGTGTCTCTGCACGTGAGATGGCTTTCCTGAATACAGCACACTGATGGGTCTTGACTCTTTATCCAGTTTGCCAGTCTGTGTCTTTTAATTGGAGCATTTAGTCCATTTACATTTAAAGTTAATATTGTTATGTGTGAATTTGGTCCTGTCATTATGATGTTAGCTGGTTATTTTGCTCATTAGTTGATGCAGTTTCTTCCTAGTCTTGATGGTCTTTACATTTTGGCATGATTTTGCAGCGGCTGGTACCAATTGTTCCTTTCCATGTTTAGTGCTTCCTTCGGGAGCTCTTTTAGGGCAGGCCTGGTGGTGACAAAATCTCTCAGCATTTGCTTGTCTGTAAAGTATTTTATTTCTCCTTCACTTATGAAGCTTAGTTTGGCTGGATATGAAATTCTGGGTTGAAAATTCTTTTCTTTAAGAATGTTGAATATTGGCCCCCACTCTCTTCTGGCTTGTAGAGTTTCTGCCGAAAGATCCACTGTTAGTCTGATGGGCTTCCCTTTGTGGGTAACCTGACCTTTCTCTCTGGCTGCCCTTAACATTTTTTCCTTCATTTCAACTTTGGTGAATCTGACAATTATATGTCTTGGAGTTGCTCTTCTCAAGGAGTATCTTTATGGCGTTCTCTGTATTTCCTGTATCTGAATGTTGGCCTGCCTTGCTAGATTGGGGAAGTTCTCCTGGATAATATCCTGCAGAGTGTTTTCCAACTTGGTTCCATTCTCCCCATCACTTTCAGGTACACCAATCAGACGTAGATTTGGTCTTTTCACATAGTCCCATATTTCTTGGAGGCTTTGTTCGTTTCTTTTTATTCTTTTTTCTCTAAACTTCCCTTCTTGCTTCATTTCATTCATTTCATCTTCCATCACTGATACCCTTTCTTCCAGTTGATCGCATCAGCTCCTGAGGCTTCTGCATTCTTCACGTAGTTCTTGAGTCTTGGCTTTCAGCTCCATCAGTTCCTTTAAGCACTTCTCTGTATTGGTTATTCTAGTCATATATTCATCTAAATTTTTTTCAAAGTTTTCAACTTCTTTGCCTTTGGTTTGAATTTCCTCCTGTAGCTCGGAGTAGTTTGATCATCTGAAGCCTTCTTCTCTCAACTCGTCAAAGTCATTCTCCATCCAGCTTTGTTCGGTTGCTGGTGAGGAACTGCGTTCCTTTGGAGGAGGAGAGGCGCTCTGCTTTTTAGAGTTTCCAGTTTTTCTGCTCTGTTGTTTCCCCATCTTTGTGGTTTTATCTACCTTTGGTCTTTGATGATGGTGATGTACAGATGGGTTTTTGGTGTGGATGTTCTTTCTGTTTGTTAGTTTTCCTTCTAACAGACAGGACCCTCAACTGCAGGACTGTTGGAGTTTGCTAGAGGTCCACTCCAGACCCTGTTTGCCTGGGTATCAGCAGCGGTGCCTGCAGACCAGCGGATTTTCGTGAACCATGAATGCTGCTGTCTGATCGTTCCTCTGGAAGTTTTGTCTCAGAGGAGTACCCAGCTGTGTGAGGTGTCAGTCTGCCCCCACTGGGGGGTGCCTCCCAGTTAGGCTGCTCGGGGGTCAGGGGTCTGGGACCCACTTGAGGAGGCAGTCTGCCCATTCTCAGATCTCAAGCTGTGTGCTGGGAGAACCACTGCTCTCTTCAAAGCTGTCAGACAGGGACATTTAAGACTGCAGAGGTTACTGCTGTCTTTTTGTTTGTCTGTGCCCTGCCCCCAGAGGTGGTGCCTACAGAGGCAGGCAGGCCTCCTTGAGCTGTGGTGGGCTCCACCCAGCTCGAGCTTCCCACCTGCTTTGTTTACTTAAGCAAGTCTGGGCAATGGTGGGCGCCCCTCCCCCAGCCTCGCTGCCACCTTGCAGTTTGATCTCAGAGTGTTGTGCTAGCAATCAGCGAGACTCTGTGGGCGTAGGACCCTCCGAGCCATGTCCGGGATATAATCTCCTGGTGTGCCGTTTCCTAAGCCTGTTGGAAAAGCGCAGTATTTGGGTGGGAGTGACCCGATTTTCCAGGTGCCGTCTGTCACCCCTTTCCTTGACCAGGAAAGGGAACTCCCTGACCCCTTGTGCTTCCCGAGTGAGGCAATGCCTCGCCCTGCTTCAGCTCGTGCATGGTACGCTGCACCCACTGTCCTGCACCCACTGTCTGGCACTCCCTAGTAAGATGAGCCCAGTACCTCAGATGGAAATGCAGAAATCACCTGTCTTCTGTGTCGCTCACACTGGGAGCTGTAGACCGGAGCTGTTCCTATTTGGCCGTCTTGGCTCCTCCCCCCATATGTCCTGCATTTTCTTTATCCATTCATCTGTTGATGAACACACAGTGTATCAGTCCATTCTCACATTGCTATAAAGAACTACCTGAGTCTGGGTAATTTATAAAGAAAAGAGCTTCAGTTGGCTCACAATTCTGCAGGATGTACAGAAAGCATGGCTGAGGAGGCCTCAGGAAACTTACAATCATGACAGAAAGTGAAGAGGAAGCAGACATGTCCTACATGGCTAGAGAAGGAGGAAGAGAGCAAAGGGGGAGGTGCTACACACTTTTAAACAACCATATCTCATGAGGTCTCTCAGATCTCACTACCATGAGAACAGCAAGAGAGAAGTCTGCCCCACGATCCAATTACATCCCACCAGGCACCTCCTCCAACACTGGGGATTATAATTTGACATGAGATTTGGGTGGGGACAGAAATACAAACCATATCATTCCACCCCTGGCCCCTCCCAAATCTCATTTTCTTCTCCCATTTCATAATACTATTATGCCTTCCCAATAGTCCCCCAAAGTCTTAACTCATTCCAGCATTAACTCAGAAGTCCACAGTCCAAAGTCTCATCTGAGACAAGGCAAGTCCCTAACTCAAAACCAGTTAGTTATTTACAAGATACAATGAGGATATGGGCATTGGAAAAATACTCCTGTTCCAAAAGGAAGAGATTGGCCAAAACAAAGGGGCTATAGGTCCCATGGAAGTCCAAAATCCAGGATGACACTCATTAAATCTTAAAGCTTCAAAATAACCTCCTTTGACTCCCTGTCTCACATCCAGGCCACGTTGATGCAACAGGTGGGCTCCCAAGGCCTCGGGCAGCTCCACCCCTGTGGCTCTGCAAGGTACAGCCCCCGTGACTGCTTTCAGAGGCTAGGGTGGAGTGCCTGCAGCTTTTCTAGGCACATGGTGCAAGCTGTCGATGGACCTACTATTCTGGGGTGTGGAGGATGGTGACCCTCTTCTCACAGCTCCACTAGGCAGTGCCCCAGTGGGGACTCTGTGTGAGGTCTCAAATCCCACATTTCCCCTCTGCACTGCCCTAGTAGAGGTTCTCCATGAGGGCTCTGCCCCTGCAGCAGACTTCTGTCTGGATATCCAGGTATTTCCATATGTCCTCTGAAATCTAAGTGGAGGTTCCCAAGCCTCAACTCTTACCCTCTGCACACCCACAGGCTTAACACCATGTGGAAACCACCAAGGCTTACAGATTGCATCCTTTGAAGCAGTGACCTGAGACATATCTGGGGCCCTTTTAGCTACAGCTGGAGCTGGAGCAGCTAGGATGCAAGGAGCAGTGTCCTGATGTGGTACAGGGCAGCAGAGCCCTGGGCCCAGCCCATGGCCCATGAAATCTATGCCTCCAGACCTGTGATGGGAGGGGCTGCTGCAAAGGTATCTAAAATGCCTTCAAGGCATTTTCCCCATTGTCTTGGCTATTGACATTTGGCTCCTCCTTACTTATGCAAATTTCTGCAGCCAGCTTGAATTCCTCCCCAGAAAATGGGTTTTTCCTTTTTGCCACATGGCCAAGCTGCAAATTTTCCAAACTTTTATACTCTGTTACCCTTTTAAATATAAGTTCTAATTCCAGGTCATTTCTTTGCTCACAAATATAAGCCTAGGCTGCTAGAAGTAGCCAGTTCACTCTTGAACATTTTGTCACTTAGAAATTTCTTCTGCCAGACGCCCTAAATCATCCTTCTCAAGATCAAAGTTCCGCAGATCCCTAGGGCAGAGGCACAATGCCTCCAACCTCTTTGATAACACCTAACAAAAGTGATCTTTGCTACAGTTCCCAATAAGTTCCTCGTTTCCTTCTGAGACCACCTCAGCCTGGACTTCCTTGTCCTTTTCACTATCAGCATTTTGGTTACAATAGTTTAACAAGTCTCTAGGAAGTTCCAAACTTTCCCTCATCTTCTTGTCTTTTTCTGAGCCCTCCCAAATGTTCTAACTTTTGCCTGTTACCCAGTTTCAAAGTTGCTTCCACATTTTCAGGTATCTTTATAGCAATGCCCCACTCTTAGGTACCAATTTTCTGTATTAGTTCATTCTCGCATTGCTATCAAGAACTACCTAACACTGGGTAATTTATAGAGAGGTTTAATTGCCTCACAGTTCCATAGGCTGTACAGGAAACATGGCTGGGGAGGCCTCAGGAAACTTACAATCATGATGGAAGGCAAAGGGGAAGCAGACATGTCCTACATGGCTGGAGCAGGAGGAAGAGAGTAAAGGGGGAGATGCTACACACTTTCAAATAACCAGATCTCACTCACTATCACAAGAACAGTAAGGAAGAAGCCCATCCCCATGGTTCAATCATCTCCACCAGGTCCCTCCTTGAACATTGGGGATTACAATTCAATATGAGATTTGGGTGAGGACACAAATCCAAACCATATCCCTCAGGTTGCTTCCAAATATTGGCTATTGTAAATAGTGCTGCAATAAACATGAAAGTGCAGCTATCTCTTTGGTACATTGGGTTTCCTTGCTTTGGGGTATATACCTAGCAGTGGGATTACTGGATCATAAGGTAGCGCTATTTTTAGTTTTTTGAGGAACCTCCAAACCTTTCTCCATAGTGGGTGTACTAATTTACAGTCCCACCAACAGGGTACAAGGGTTCCCTTTTCCTCACATCCTTGGCAGCATTTGTTAATTGCCTGTCTTTTGGATAAAAGCCATTTTAACAGAGGTGAGATGATATCTCATTGAAGTTTTGATTTGCATTTCTCTGATGATCAATTATGTTGAGCACCTTTTCATATACCTGTTTGCCATTTGTATGTCTTCTTTTGAGAAATGTCTATTCAGATTGTTTGCCCATTTTTAAGTGCATTATCAGATTTTTTCCTATGGAGTTGCTTGGGTCCCTTATATAATCTGGTAACTAATCCCTTGTTAGATGAACAGTTGCAAATATTTTCTCTCATTCTGTGGGTTGTCTCTTCACTTCGTTGACTGTTTCCTTTTCGGTGAAGCTTTTTAATTTAATATAATCCCATATGTCCAAAAATAGAGAAATCTTAACTAATAAATGTACAATCTATATAATCTTCTAAAATGAGGTGATAAAAAAATCAGTGGTTTACCATTTGGTGTCTGCTGATTCCCTCAAAAATTTATAAAAGTGCTGCAAAACTTTATTTGCTATCACAAAAGCCTTAGGAAAACATTTTAAGTCTTAAGATTATATAATTAAGGTCCTACTTCTGAAATGACAAAATGAGGAGCTTTGTGAATTTACTCTACCTCTAAACAATAAAAATATGAGCCAAACAACTGTAATGGTTAATTTTGTTTTTCACTTAATTGCACAACAGAGTGCTCAGATAAAACATTATTTCTGGGTGTGTCTGGAAGGGTGTTTCTAGATGAGATTAGCATTTGAATTTGTGGACTCGGTAATGTAAATTATCCTTCCCAATACAGGTGGGCATCATGCAATCCATTGAGGTCCTGAACAGAACAAAAAGGCAGAAGATGAAGGAATATGCTCTTTTTTTTTCCTGCCTGCCTGCTTGAGCTGAAATATTGGTCTTTTGCTCTTGGACTGGAATTTATACCACTGGCTCCCCTGGTTCTCAGGCCTTTGAACTCAGACTGGAATTATACCACTGGATGTCCTAGGTCTCCAGCTTGCAAACAGTAGATCATGATATTACTCAACCTTCATAATCACATAAGCCAATTCCTCACTATATGTAAAATCACCTTTGCAGAAATTATATCAGTGAAAAAATTATTACAGTAAACTAAGCTAAGCTAACCCCCATCTTGCCTTTCCTTTATTATTCCTGGCATATTGGGCCATGCTAACTTTGGAAGACATTCAGGCTACAATTTAAATGATAATAGACATTGCCCAAAACTCAACTGCTTTTGTAAAGCTAATAGGAAGCCATCAGGCTAAAGGGAGGAGAGGAGCCTGAGTCCTGCTAAGGTGCAGACATTATTCCACAGCTTATAAGATATGCAAATTCACCAATTACTCTTGCAAATAACACCATTATGGTAGATTGGCCTTTTGAGATATCTTTCCAGAATTTTTTGCATATCTGACACCCATGTCTCCACCTGGACCTGATGGCTCTACCTGAACCAACAACCCCACTCCTGTAGCCCCACCCAGAAGTGATTTGGCCTGCAGGAGGAAAGCTTTGACCCCCATGATTTCATCTCTGCCCCAGCCAATCAGCAGCAAGCACCTGGTACCTGGCCACCCCCACCCCTTTTCCCGAACTGCCCTTGAAAAACCCCTAACATATGGGCTTTGAATGAGATGATTTGAGTACAAACTTCATCTCCCACATAACATGTCCAGCTCATGTCTATTAAACTCTTTCTCTGCTACAATTTCATGGTCTCTCTTTATGCAATGGGCAGGAAGAACCCCTCAGATGATTACACATGGAGGTCAAAACACAAACTGGAAGTTATCAAAAAAAAAAAAAACTACTCAATCTTGGTAAGATGGGGGAGGGGGTTGTATTAGTCTGTTTTCATCGTGCTGATAAAGACCTACCCCAAAACTAGGTAATTTATACAGGAAAAGGGGTTTAATGTACTTACAGTTCCACTGGCTGGGGATGCCTCACAATAATGAAGGAAGGCAAGGAGGAGCAACTCACGTCTTACATGGATGGCAGCAGGCAAAGAGAGCTTGTGCAGGGAAACATCTCTTTTTAAAATCATCAGATCTCCTGAGACTTATTCACTATCACAAGAACAGCACAGGAAAGACCTGCCCCCCATGATTCAATTATCTCCTACCAGGTCCCTCCCACGACACATGGAAATTCAAGATGAGATTTGGGTGGAGACACAGCCAAACCATATAATTGTGCCCCTGGTCCCTCCAAAATCACATGTCCAGACATTTCAAAACCAATCATGCCTTCCCAACAGTCCCCCAAAGTCTTAACTCATTTCAGCATTAACCCAAAGTCCACAGTCCAAAGTTTCATCTGAGACAAGGTTAGTCCCTTCCACCTATGAGCCTGTAAGATCAAAGGCAAGTTGGTTACTTCCTAGATACAATGAGGGTACAGGAATTGGGTAAATATTGCCATCCCAAATGGGAAAAATTGGCTAAAACAAAGGGGCTATAGGCCCTATGTAAGTCCAAAATCCAGCAGGGCAGTCAAATCTTAAAGCTCCAAAATGATCTCCTATGACTTCGTGTCTCACATCTGGGTCACACTGATGCAAAAGGTGGGTTCCCATGGTCTTGGACAGCTCTGCCCTTGTGGCTTTCCAGGGTATAGCTTCCTTCCCAGCTGCTTTCACGGGCTGGCATTGAATGTCTGTGGCTTTTCCAGGTGCACAGTGCAAATTGTTGGTGGATCTAGCATTCTGGGGTCTGGAGGATGGTGGCCCTCTTCTCACAGCTCCACTTGGCAGTGCCCCAGTAGGGACTCTGTGTGGAGGCTCTGACCCCACATTTCCCTTCTGCATTGCCCTAGCAAAGGTTCTCCAAGAGGGCCCCATTCCTGCAGCAAACTGCTTCCTGGACTTCCAGGCATTTCCATATATCCTCTGAAATCTAGGTGGAGATTCCCAAACCCCAATTCTTGACTTCTGTGCACTCACGGGCTCAACACCACATGGAAGTTGCCAAGGCTTGGGGCTTGCATCCTCTGAAGCCACGGCCTGAGCTCCACTTTGGTCCCTTTCGGCCACAGCTGGAGTGGCTGGGATGCAAGGCACCAAGTCCCTAGGCTGCACACAGCACAGGAACCTTGGGCTCAGCCCACAAAATCATTTTTTCCTCCTAGGCCTCCAGGCCTCTGATGGGAGGGGCTGCCACAAAGGTCTCTGACATGCCCTGGAGACACTTTCCCCATTGTCTTAATGATTAACATTCAGCTCCTCATTACTTATGCAAATTTCTGCAACCAGCTTGAATTTCTGCTCAGAAAAAAAATGGGATTTTCTTTTCTATCACATTGTCAGGCTGCAAATTTTCCAAACTTTTATGCCCTGTTTCTCTTTTAAAATTGAATGACTTTGACAGCACCCAAGTCATCTCTTGAATGTTTTGCTGCTTAGAAACTTCTTCTGCCAGATACCCCTAAATCATCTCTCCCAAGTTTAAAGTTCCAAAAATCTCTAGGACAGGGGAAAAATGCCACCAGTCTCTGTGATAAAATGTAACAAGAATCACCTTTGCTCCAGTTCCCAACAAGTTCCTCATCTCCAGCTGAGACCATCTCAGCCTGGATTTCATTGTCCATATCATTATTAGCATTTTAGTCAAAGCCATTCAACAGGTCTCTAAAAGATTCCAAACTTTCCCACATTTTCCTGTCTTCTTCTGAGCCCTCCAAACTCTTCCAACCTCTGCCTGTTACCCAGTTCCAAAGCCGCTTCCAAATTTTTGGGTATCTTTTCAGCAGCACCTAATTCCTGGTACCAATTTACTGTATTAGTCCATTTTCATGCTGCTGATGAAGACATACCTGAGACTGGGTAATTTACACAGGAAAAAGAGTTTAAGGGACTTAAACTTCCACATGGCCAGGGAAGCCTCACAATCATGGAGGAAGGCAAGGAGGAGCAAGTCACATCTTACATGGATGGCAGCAGTCAAAGAGAGCTTGTGCAGGGAAACACCTTTTTTTAAAATCATCAAATCTCCTGAGACTTATTCACTATCACAAGAACAGCACAGGAAAGACCTGTCCCCATGATTCAATTACCTCCTACCAGATCCCTCCCACAACACATGGGAATTCAAGATGAGATTTGGGTGGGGACACAACCAAACGATATCAGGGTTGTCTGTGATATTTTAAACTTGGGTCTATTCCCATGACTCCTCCCTCTCCAGCTCACTGGCAGAAGCCAAAAGCCAGCATCTTTGACTGCTTTTGGAATTCCATTACAAGAACCATCCCCAGAACACAGTCAATGTTTTGTCTGAACATGCATCTCCCAGAAAAATTTCAATTCTCAGAGTACGGTGACTACCTCGCTCTGGTTCTCCTCAGAACTCAGCTCAGCAGGTGGGGGAGGGGGGTTATCCTCAGGCAATTATCAAAACAATAGCAAACTGCTGGCAACATTACAACTGCCTAAGGCTATCATGTTAGTTGGGGCAAAGAAGAGCCTGGCTTAGAATTTAAAAGAAAATTCTTGAATGACTTTGACAGCACCCAAGTCATCTCTTGAATGTTTTGCTGCTTAATCTAGTTCTCAAGAATTTGCTTAGGGAATTTTAAAAAGCTCAGACATATTCCTAAAATCTAAAAGACTGTGCACATGCCAAGGAAAGACCTGGCAAAGATGGCATCAGTCATTCGTCTCTGACTGACCTTGAGGTCCTGTCCAAGCAGGGAATAAAGCCGTCTTAAAGTGCCTGACGGCTGGAGGCATGATATCTCACACAGAACCCTTTGGCAAAGCATGAAACACTACTGTCAAAACATTTAAGAAAATCTAACCAACTATCAGTTAGCCACTAAATTATACTAATCCAAGAGTGATCCCTAGAAAGCCAGGGCTTAAAAACAAAAGCAATAACTTAAAAAAATAAAAGCAGCAAAGAACTGTGGCCATACACTACAACACAGCAAGGAATCAGTGAAATGGCTTCTTTGTCTGGGGTATATACCCTGGTTCTTCGTCTTGGCTGAGAAAGAATTCAGAACATGGACACATATGAGGAGTGGATTTAGGAGTGGAAGGTTTAATAGGCAAAAAAGAAGAGAGAGAAAAAAGGTTTCCTCATGCTGAGAAAGCAAGTCTCCCAAGAAAAGGTCTCTGGTTTGCAGTGGAATGCAATCAATTGTGTACAGAGGCTTAAGAAGGTGGTGATTGATCTACATAGGGATCAGGGGATCAGTTTGACCAGGTGTGCCATTTACATAGCCCGTGAAAAGATTGGCCTCCCACCCTAACCTTTTGTTATACAAATGTGTCTTCTACCTGGTGGGTCGCCATGATACCTGTACAGGTTTTACCTGAAGGTTGCCATGACACCAGCACAAATGGTGACAAGGAAAAGAGGGCAGGGGACACCATATTGAATGTACCTGGCTTCCAGGTACAGCTGATGGAATTTACATATAAAAGATCCTAGTTTACATAACTATGACTTACTCTTCAGGCTGCTTTCTGTTAGAGAAGAAATGGTTTGGGGCTGCTTTTTAATAAAGGAAAATTCTACTGAGAACTCTTTTACCCTTTCTAACTGCCTAAAACTAGTATCTTAATAACTCCTGTATTATCATGACCTATAGAATTAATACAGAAAAATCAAACAGACACAAATAAACAACAAGAAAAACCACAGCCAAAATGGCAATAATGACAAACCTTAGGGGATAGAAGAATCTGATATCAGAGTTGTTAAAATATATTTTCTAAAATGTCCAGCTTTCAATGAAAAATTATGACACTTATGAAAAAAACAGGAAAATATCACATGTACATTGAAAAAAGCAACTAATAGAAAATATCCATGAGGGGACCATTTTGGATTTAGCAGAAAAAGATGTTAAATTAGCTACTATTAATGTGTCCAAAGAGGTAAAGGAACCATGAGTAAAGAGCTAAAGGAAGCCAGGAGACTGTCTCAACAAATAAAGGATAGGAATAACGAGATAAAAATTTTTAACAGGAACCAAATGAAAATTCTGCAGCTGAGAAGTACAATAACTGAAATGAAAAATTTATTATAGTGTTTTAATAGCTGATTAGAGCAGGCAGAAGAATTATCAAATTTAAAGATAGGTCAACTGAAATCATTCAGTCTGAGAAGAAGAAAGAAAAGAGAATGAAAAGAAGGGGAGCAGAGCCTCAGAGATATACAAGAAACTACCAAGTATACCGCATATGCAAAATAGAGGCCCAAGAAAAAGAGGAAAAAGAGAATGGGACTGAAAGAAAATTTGTGACTAAAAACTCTGAGTTGATAAAGATAAATGAGTCTGTAAATCCAAAAAGCTCAATGAACTCCGAGTAGAATAAACTCAGAGATTCCCACCAAGACATATTCAAGTCAAATGGAACAAAGTCAAACACTAAGAGAGAATCCTGAAGGTGGCAAGAGAAAAACAACCTACCATGTACAAGGAATCCTCAACAAGATTAATAGCTGACTTCTTATAAGAAACCATGGGGGCCAGAAGACAGAGGGATAAGATCTTCAAAGTGTTAAAAGAAAATGACAGTCAACTAAGAATTCTGTCCAAAGAATCTCTCATTTAAAAATGAAGAAGCGAGGTGAAGCAAGATGGTGGAGTAGAAGGTTGCACTAATTGTCCCTCATGTAGGAACATCAAATTTAACAAGTATCTACACAAAAAAGTACATTCATAAAAACTAAAAATCAAGTAAGCACCACATAGTACCTGATTTTAATTTCATATTTCTGAAAGAGGCACTGAAAAGGGCAGGAAAGTGTCTTGAATTGCTGATGTTACCCCTTCCCAAACTCCTGGCAGCAGCTACATGGCATGGAAAATCTGTGCACTTGGGTAGAGAGAACACAGCAATTTGGGGACTTTGCATTGAACTCAGTGCTGCCCTCTCACAGAAGAAAACAGAACCGAACTGTATATAGCTGATACCTGCCCACAAAGAAAGCATTTGGACTGGCCCTAGCCAGAGGGAAATTGCCCATCCCAAAAAAACTTAAGTTCTAGAAAGTCTTGCCACTGTGGGTTGAAATGCACTGGGGCCCTAAATAAACTTGAAACGAAGTCTAGGCCACAAGGACTGCAACTCCTAGGTGAGTCCTAGCACTAAGCTGGGCTCAGAGCCAGTGGACTAGGGGAGCACATGACCTACTATCAGCCAGGGCAGCTAAGGGAATGCATGTACCACCCCTCACCCAACCGCAGGCTGTACAGCTCACAGTTCCAAAAGAAACTCCATCCTTCCTCCTGGGAGAAGAGAGAATTTTGTCTTGCATTTTGGGTACCAGCTCAGACACGAGGATGGGGCACTGGGCAGTCATGAGGCCCTAGCTCTCAGACATTTCTAGACCTACCCTAGGCCAGAAGTGAACCCACTGCCTTGAAGGTCCCATCACCTGCTGACTAAGAAGCCCTTGGGAACTGAATAACCAGCAGTGATACTCAGGTAGTACTCTGTGAGTCTTGGGGAGACTCTCAACCATGCTGGCTTCAGGCGAGACACAGCATATTCCCAGCTGTGGTGGCTATGGTGAGAGGCTCCATCTCCTTGAGAAAAGCAGAGGGAAAAGTAAAGGGGACTTTGGCTTGCATCTTAGGTACCAGCTCAGCCACAATGGGGTAGAGTACCAGTTGGGCTCTTAAGAATCCTGATTCCAGGCCTTGGTTCTTGGATGGCATTTCTAAACCCATGCTGGGCCAGAGGGAAGCCCAGTACTCTGAAAAGTGAGTCCCAGCCTGGCACCATTCACCACAAGCTTCCTGAAGAGCCCATGCACCTTACGTGAACACTGGTGGATGCCTGGCAGTACTTTCCGTGGGCCTGTGGTGGTAGCGGCCACAGGGTCAGGTTCCTTTGCCTGTGTAAAGAGGAGGGAAGAATGGGAAGGACTATGTCTTGTTGTTTGAGTGCCAGCTCAACAGCAGTACAAGAGAACACCAAGTAGATGTCTAAGGTTTTTTACTCCAGTCCCTGGTTCCTGGACAACATCTCTGGACCCACCTGGCACCTGAGGTAACTCACTGACCTGAAAACAAGAACTCAAGCTTGACTAGCTTTGCCGCTTGCCACCTGCTGATTGTACAGCCCTAGGGCCTTGAGCGAACATAAGCAGTAGCGAGGGAGTGATTATAGCAAGCCTTGGGCAAGATCCAGTGTTGTATTGGCTTCAAGTATGATGCACTGCAGCAGTCCCAGTGGTGATGGCCACAGGGGTGCTTCTGTCATCCCACTCCCAGCTCCAGGAAGCTCAGCACAGAGAGAGAGAGAGAGACTGTTTATTTCAGAGAAAGAGAAGAGAACAAGAGTCTCTACCTGGTAATCCAGAGAATCCATCTGGATGTTATCCAAGACTGCCAAGGTAGCACCTCGATGACTCTACAAGAACCACAATGTTACTGAGCTCGAGGTGCCCCCTAATGTAGATATGGCTTAGGTCATAATACCCAAATCCTTTCGATTACAGGGAAAACCTTTCTGAAAAGGATGGGTACAAATAAGCCCAGACTGTGAAGACTACAATAAATACCTAAGCCTTCTGCCCAGACGCCAAAGAACATCTACAAGCATCAACACCATCTGGGAAAACATGACCTCAACAAACAAGCTAAATAAGGCACCAGGGACCAATCCTGGAGAAACAGAGATATGTAACTATTCAGACAGAGAATTCAAAATAACTGTGTTGAGGAAACTCAAAGAAATTCAAGATTTCTTTGAAGGAATTCAGAATTCTATCACAGAGATAGGGAAGGAATTCAGAATTCTATCACATAAATTTAACAAAGAGATTGAAATAATTAAAATAAGCACACATTCTGGAGCTGAAAAATGAAACTGAAATATTAAGAAACACATCAGCGCCTTTTTTTTTTTTTTTGAGATAGTTTCTTGTCACCCAGTCTGGAGTGCAATGACGTGATCTCGGCTCACTGCAACCTCCACCTCCCGGGTTCAAGCGATTTTCATGCCTCAGCCTCCCAAGCAGCTAGGATTACAGGTGCCTGCCACCACGCCTGGCTCATTTTCATATTTTTAGTAGAGACGGGGTTTCACCATGTTGGTCAGGCTGGTCTCAAACTCCTGACCTTAGAGTTCGAGACCAGCCTGGCCAACATGGTCATCAGAGTCTTTTAATGGCAGAATAAATCAAGCAGAAGAATGAATTAGTAAGCTTGAAGACAGACTATTTGAAAATATACAGTCAGAATAGACAAAAGAAAAAAGAATAAAAAATAACGAAGCACACCTACAGGATCTAGAAAATAGTTTCAAAAGGGTAAATCTAAGAGTTATTGGCGTTAAAGAGGAGCTAGAGAAAGAGATAGGCATAGAAAGTTCACTCAAAGGGATAATAACAGAAAAGTTCCTAAACCTAGAGAAAGATATCAATATCAGAGTACAAGAAGATTATAAAACACCAAGCAAAGAAGACTACCTCAAGGAGGTAATAAATAGTAATCAAACTCCCAAAGGTCAAGTATAAAGGATCCTAAAAGCAGCAAGAGAAAAGAAACAAATAAATACAATGGAGCTCCAATACATCTGGCAGCAGACTTTTCAGTGGAAACCTTACAGGTCTGGAGAAAGTGACACAAATTTAAAATGCCAAAGGAAAAAAACTTTTACCCTAGAATAGTATATCTGGCAAAAATATCTTTCAAACATGAAGGAAAAATAAAGACTTTCCCCGACAAACAAAAGCTGAAGGACTTCATCAATACCAGACCTGGTTCTATAAGAAATTCTAATGGGAGTACTTCAGTCAGAAATAAAAGAATGTTAATGAGCAATAAGAAATCATCTGAAAGGGCCGGCAGTGCCAAGATGGCCAACTAGAAGCAGCTGCATTTGGAGGCTCCTGTTATGCGCGTTCGTATAAGAGACCAACTGAGCAGACTTAGTGTGAGGAACAAGGCTGTTTATTCACTTGGGTGCAAGTGGGCTGAGTCCGAGAAAGGGGTCTGCAAAGGGTGGTGGGATTATCATTGGTTCTTACAGGTTTCAGATAGGCAGTGGAGTCAGGAGCAATTTTTTAAGGGCAGGGGATGGACGTTACAAAGTAACGCCCTTGTGAATACAAGGGCGGGGAGGAATGTTAAAAAGTACATTCACAAGGGCGGGACGGTGTATTGTCACAAGGGCAGGGAGGAATCTTACAAAGTACATTCACAGGGATGGGGAATATCACAAAGTACATTATCACAAGGGCGGGGGAATGTCACGATGGCCTGACCATGGTGCGGCCAGCTCAGAGGACTTTACAGCTCCCATCAAAAAAAATCATAATACGCCTGTGACTCCTTCACCGGCAACCAAGGTATCCAGGTTCTCTCATCAAAATTGAGTAGAAGGCTGGCATGACCCACGGAGAGAAGGGAGAGCAGTGTGGTGCTGCAGCCTACCTGAGAGCCACGTGGGGAAGGGGAACCACCTCTCCCCAGCCAAGGGAGGCGGTGAGTGAGCATGCTACCCAGCTGGGGAAACCGTGCAACCCACAGATCAGAAGACCCCACTCGCGAACCCATGCCACCGGGGCCTAGCGTCCCAGTCCTGGAATGCGTGGATTCTTACAGCTTTTCAGCTGGAATCTGCTTAAGCCTACCAAACTCCTGTGGGGAGGGGCGACCAGCACCGGCTGCTGCTGCCTGCTCTCTAAGCTGTTTGAGCTCCTCGAGGGAGGGGCAGCAGCCAGCACTGGGACTCACAACTGCCTAACATGCTCCCTGCGTGGGAGAAGAGTGACACCCATTTCTATAGCTCCAGGCTGCGCTTTTCCGCTGCTGGAGCCAGGGAGGCTGGATGGCTTGGTCCCAATACTTGTCCCCACAGCCTAACACATTGGCTATGGCAGTCAGCAGCCAGAGTGCCTCTTCAGGTCTAACCCTGACCCATCCTTCCTCAGTGGGCGGGGCTTCCCTGCAGGATCTCCAGTAACTCCAGCCAGAGGCTCAGGGACAGAATTCAGATCTCCCTGGGCCTGAGCCCCTAAGGGGAGGGATGGCTGCAGTCTCTGCAGACCAGCAAACTTAGCTGATCCTCCTGGTGGTTCTGAGGAATCCAGGCAGCCCAGACAAGTGGGTTTCCCCCCACAAAACACACCCACTCCACCAAGGGACAAAGTGCTTCATTAAACGAGTCCTGCTCCCTGTACCACCCAACTGGGTGAGGCACTCCAACAGGGGTTGTCAGATACTCTATATAGGAACGATCCTACTGGCATCAGGGTGGTGCCCCTTGAGGTCAGAGGTCCCAGAAGAAGGAGGAGGCACCAATCTTGGCTGCTCTCCAGCCTCCTTGAATGACATCTCCAGGCAAGGGAGCAAATCAGATAAGGCCTGAAGCAAATCCCCAGCAAACTGCAGCAGCCCTAAAGAAGAGGGACCTGACTATTGAAAGAAAAACAAGCAGAAAGCGACAACAACAGCATCAACAACAACAACAACAACAACAAAAAGGAATCTACAAAAACCCCATCCAAGGGTCAGCAGCCTCAAAGTCCAAAACTAGACAAACTCACAAAGATAAGAATCAATGAAAAAATGCTGAAAACCCAAAAGGTCAGAGTGCCTCTTCTCCTCCAAATGATTGCAATGTCTCTCCATCAAGGGCACAGAACTGGATGGAGGATCAGATGAAAGAATTTACAGAAGTAGGCTTTGGAAGATGGGTACTAAAAAACTATGATGAGTTAAAGAAGCACGTTCTAACCCAATGCAAAGAAGCTAAGAACCTTGATAAAAAGTTAGAGGAATTGCTAACTAGAATAGCCAGTTTAGAGAGGAACATAAATGACCTGATGGAGCTGCAAAACACAGCACAAGAATTTCATGAAGAATACACAAGTATCAACAGCTGAATCAACCAAGCGGAAGAAAGGATATCAGTGTGAAGACCACCTTACTGAAATAAGACATGCAGACAAGAATTTTCAAAAAAAAATGAAAAGGAATGAAAAAAGCCTCCAAGAAATATGGGACTTCATAAAATGACCAAACCTACGATTGATTGGAGTACCAGGAGACAGGGAGAATGGAAACAAGATGGAAAACACGCTTCAGCATATGATCCAGGAAGATTTCCCAGGATATGATCTCCTGGGAAGATCCAGGAGAACTTCCCCAACTTTGCCAACATGCAAATTCAGGAAATACAGAGAACACCATTAAGATACTCCACGAGAAGATCAACCCCAAGACACACAATCATCAGATTCTCCAAAGTCGAAATGAAGGAAAAACTGTTAAGGGCAGCCAGAGAGAAAGGCCAGGTCACCTACAAAGGGAAGCCCATCAGACTAACAGCAGACCTCTCAGCAGAAACTCTACAAGCCAGAAGAGATTGGGAGCCAATATTCGGCATTCTTAAAGAAAACAGTTTTCAACCCAGAATTTCATATCCAGCCAAATGAAGCTTCATAAGCAAAGGATAAATAAAATCCTTTCTAGACAAGCAAATGCTAAGGGATTTCATTACCAGCAGGCCTGCCCTGCAAGAGCTCCTGAAAGAAACATTAACTATGGAAAGGAAAAGCCGGTACCAGCCACTGCAAAAACACACCAAAATATAAAAACTAATGACACATGAAGAAACTGCATCAACTAGTGTGCAAAACAACCAAAGAGCATCATCATGACACGATCAAACTCCAAACATAACAATACTAACCTCAAATGTAACTGGGACTGGGCACAGTGACTCACACCTGTAATCCCAGCACTTCGGGAGGCCAAGGCAGGTGAATTACCTGCAGTCAGGAGTTTGAGACCAACCTGGCCAACATGGTGAAAATCTATATCTATTAAAAATACAAAAATCAGCTGGGTGTGGTGGTAGGTGCCTATAGTCCAGCTACTAGGGAGGCTGAGGCAGGAGAATTGTTTGAATCTGGGAGGTGGAGGTTGCAGTGAGCTGACAGCATGACACTGCACTCCAGCCTGGGTGAGAGTGAGAAAGAAAGAAAGAAAAGAAAGAAAGAGAGAGAGAAAGAGAGAAACAGAGAAAGAGAGAGAGAGAGAGAAAGGAAGGAAAAGAAAATGTAACTGGGCTAAATGCCCTAATTAAAAGACACAGACTGGCAAAAAAAGGAGTCAAGACCCATTGGCGTGCTGTATTCAGGAGAACCATCTTATGTGCAAAGACACACACAGGCTCAAAATAAAGGGATGCAGGGAAATTTACCAAACAAATAAAAAGAAAAAAAAAGCAGGGTTGCAACCCTAGTCTCTGACAAAACAGATTTTAAACCAAAAAAGATCAAAAAAGACAAAGAAGGGTATTACATAATGGTAAAGGGAACAATTCAACAAGAAAAGCTAACTATTCTGAATATATAGGAGTGTAAATTAGTTCAACCATTGTGGAAGACAGTATGGCAACTCCTCAAGAATCTAGAACCAGAAATACCATTTGACCCAGCAATCCCATCACTGGGTGTATTCCCAAAGGAATATAAATCATTCTACTATAAAGACATATGCACATGTATTTTTATTGCACCACTATTTACAATAGCCAGGACATGGAACCAACCCAAATTCCCATCAATGACAGGCTGGATAAAGAAAATGTGGACATATACACTATGGAATACTATGAAGCCATAAAAAATGAGATCATGTCCTTTGCAGGGACATGGATGAAACTGAAAGCCCTCATCCTCAGCAAAGTAGCGCAGGAACAGAAAACCAAACACCGCATATTCTCACTCGTAAGTGGGAGGTGAACATTGAGAAAACATGGACACAGAGAGGGGAACAACAACACCAGGGCCTGTTGTGGGGTGGGGGTGAGGGGAGAGAACTTAGAGGATGAGTTAATAGGTGCAGCAAACCACCATGGCACACGTATACCTATGTACCAAACCAGCCCGTTCTGCATACATGTATCCCGTTTCTTTTTTAGAAGAAATAAAGAAAAATAAATCATCTAAAGGTATAAAATTCACTGGTGATAGTAAGTACACGGAAAAATACACAGAATATTATAACACTATAACTGGGGTATGTAAACTACTCTTATGTAGAAAGACTAAAAGATGAACAAATCAAAAATCATTACTAAAATATGAGCCATTTGAAAATAATAATTTTTCAAAAAATAGTACTATAAGATATAAATAGAAACAACAAAAAGTTAAAAAGCAGGGGGATGAAGTTAAGGTGTAGAGTTTTTATTAGCTTTTTGTTTGTTTTCTTATTCAAACAGTGTTAAGTTGCTATAAACTTAAAATAACTGATTATAAGATAGTATTTGCAAGCCTCATGGTAACCTCAAATCAAAAAACATACAATGGATACACAAAAAATAAAAAGCAACCATGTACAATGGCTCATACCTGTAATCTCAATGATTTGGGAGGCCAAGATAGGTGGATCATTTGAGCCCAGGAGTTCCAGACCAGCTTGGAAAATACAGTGAGACACTGTCTCTGAAAAGAATTTAAAAATTAGCCAGGTGTGGTGGCACATGCCTGTAGGCCCAGCTACTCAGGGAGCTGAGGTGAGAGGATTGCTTGGGTCCAGGAGGTCGACGCTGCAGTAAGCCATGATCACACCACTGCACTCCAGTATGGGCAACAGACCAAGACTCTGTCTTAAAAAAAATTTTTTTTAACTAAAAAAATTAAAGCAAGAAATTAAATCATACCACCAGAGAAAATCACCTTCACTAAAAAGAAGACAGAAAGGTCTGGTTTCTGTTCCAAGATGGCCGAATAGGAACAGCTCCAGTCTGCAGCTCCCAGAATGATTGATGCAGAAGATAGGTGATTTCTGCATTTCCAACTGAGATACCTGGTTCATCTCATTGGGACTGGTTGGAGAATGGGTGCAGCCCACAGAGGGTGAGCCAAAGCAGGGCAGGGCATTGCCTCACCCAGAAAGTGCAAAGGGTTGGGAGATTTCCCTTTCCTAGCCAAGGGAATCCATGATAGACTGTAGTTGGAAAATCGGTACACTCTTGCCCAAATACTGCACTTTTCCCATGGTCTTAGCAACCAGCAGACCAGGAGATTCTCTCCTGTGCCTGGCTCGGCAGGTCTCATGCCCATAGAGCCTTGCTCACTGCTAGCACAGCAGTCTGAGATGGAATTGCAAGGCTGCAGCCTGGCGGGGGGAGGGGCATCCACATTACTGAGGCTTGAGTAGGTAAACAAAGTGGCCAGGAAGCTCGAACAGGGCGGAACCCACCACAGCTCAGCAAGACCTACTGCCTCTGTAGACACCACCTCTGTGGGCAGGGCATAACTGAACAAAAGGCAGCAGACAACTTCTGCAGACTTAAATGTCCCTGTCTGACAGCTCTGAAGAGAGCAGTGATTCTCCAGACAGACTGCCTCCTGAAGTGGGTCCCTGACCCACATGTAGCCTAACTCAGAGACACCTCCCAGTAGGGGCCAAAAGACACCTCATACAGGCAGGTGCCCCTCTGGGACGAAGCTTCCAGAGGAAGGATCAGGAAGCAATATTTGCTGTTCTGCAATATTTGCTGTTCTGCAGCCTACACTGGTAATATCCAGGCGAACGGCCTGGAGTGGACCCCCAGCAAACTCCAACAGACCTGCAGCTGAGGGATCTGACTGTTAGAAGGAAAACAAAGAGAAAGGAATAGAATCAACATCAACAACAAAAAAATCCTCACCAAAACCTCATCTGTAGGTCACCAACATCAAAGACCAAAGGTAGATAAAACCACAAAGATGGGGAGAAATCAGAGCAGAAAACCTGAAAATTCTGAACACAAGAGCGCCTCTTCCCCTCCAAAGGATCGCAGCTCCTTGCCAGCAACAGAACAAAGCTGGACAGAGAATGACTTTGACAAGTTGACAGAAGTAGGGTTCAGAAGATCGGTAAATAACAAATTTATCTGAGCTAAAGGAGGATGTTCTAACCCATCCCAAGGAAGCTAAAAACCTTGAAAAAAAGGTTAGATGAATGGCTACTAGAATAAACAGTGGAGAGAAGACCTTAAATGACCTGATAGAGCTGAAAACCATGGCACAAGAACTTCATGATGTGTACACAAGCTTCACAGCAGATTCATTCAAGTGGAAGAAAGGATATCAGTGATTGAAGATCAAATTAATGAAATAGCGAGAAGACAAGATTAGAGAAAAAAGAGTAAAAAGAAGGGAACAAAGCCTCCAAGAAATATGGGACTATGTGAAAAGACCAAATCTACGTTTGACTGGTGGACCTGAAAGTGATGGGGAGAATGGAACCAAGTCAGAAAACACTCTTCAGGATATTATCTAGGAGAACTTCCCCAACCTAGCAAGGCAGGCCAACATTCAAATTCAGGAAATACAGAGAACACCACAAAGATACTCCTCAAGAAGACTAACCCCAAGACACATAATTGTCAGATTCACCAAGGTTGAAATGAAGGGAAAAAGGTTAAGGGCAGCCAGAGAGGAAGATCAGGTTACCCACAAAGGGAAGCCCATCAGACTAACAGCAGATCTCTTGGCCGAAACCCTACAAGCCAGAAGAGAGTGAGGGCCAATATTCAACACTCTTGAAGAAAAGAATTTTCAACCCAGAATTTCATATCCAGCCAAACTAAGCTTCATAAGTGAAGGAGAAATAAAATCCTTTACAGACAAGCAAATGCTGAGAGATTTTGTCACCACCAGGCCTACCTTACAAGAGCTCCTGAAGGAAGAACTAAATATGGAAAGGAACGACCAGTACCAGCCACTGCAAAAACATGCCAAACTGTAAAGACCATCGATGCTATAAAGAAACTGTATCAATTAATGGAAAAAATAACCAGCTGACATCATAATGACAGGATCAAATTCACATATAACAATATTAACCTTAAATGTAAATGGGCTAAATGCTCCAATTAAAAGACACAGACTGGCAAATTGGATAAAGAGTCAAGACCCATCAGTGTGCTATATTCAGGAGACCCATCTCACATGCAGAGACACATATAGGCTCAAAATAAAGGGATGGAGGAAGGTCTACCAAGCAAACAGAAAGCAAAAAAAAAAAAAAAAAAAAAAAAGCAGGGGTTGCGATCCTAGTCTCTGATAACACAGACTTTAAACCAACAAAGATGAAAAGAGACAAAGAAGGCCATTGCGTAATATTAAAGGGATCAATTCAACAGTAAGAGCTAACTATCCTAAATAGATATGCACCCAATATGGGAGCACGCAGATTCATAAAGCAAGTCCTTAGAGACCTATAAAAGACTTAGACTCCCGCATAATAATAATGGGAGACTTTAACATCCCACTGTCAATAGTAGACAGATCAATGAGACAGGTTAACAAGGATATCCAGGACTTGAACTCAGCTCTGCACCAAGCAGACCTAATAGACATCTACAGAACTCTCCACCCCAAATCAATAGAATATACATTCTTCTCAGCACATCACACTTACTCTAAAATTGACCACATACTTGGAAGTAAAGCACTCCTCAGCAAATGTAAAAAAACGGAAATCACAACAAACTGTCTCTCAGACCACAGCACAATGAAATTAAAACTTAATATTAAGAAACTCACTCAAAACCACACAACTACATGGAAACTGAACAATCTTCTCCTGAATGGCTACTGGGTAAATAACAAAATAAAGGCAGAAATAAAGATGTTCTTTGAAACCAATGAGAACAACGACATAACATACCAGAATCTCTGGGACACATTTAAAGCAGTGTGTAGAAGGAAATTTATAGCACTAAATGCCCACAACTGAAAGCAGTAAAGATCTAAAATCGACACCATAACATCACAATTAAAAGAACTAGAGAAGCAAGAGCAAACAAATTCAAAAGCTAGCAAAAGGCAAAAAATTACTAAGATCAGAGCAGAACTGAAAGAGATAGAGACACAAAAAAACCCTTCAAAAAATCAATGAATCCAGGAGCTGGTTTTTTGAAAAGATCAACAAAATTGATAGAACGCTAGCAAGACTAGTAAAGAAGAAAAGAGAGAAGAATCAAATAGGGGTGCAATAAAAAATGATAAAGGGGATATTACCACCAATCCCACAGAAATACAAACTACCTTCAGAGAATACTATAAACACCTCTATGCGAATAAACTAGAAAATCTAGAAGAAATGGATAAATTCCTGGGCACAGGCACCCTCTCAAGAATAAACCAGGAAGAAGGTGAATCTCTGAATAGACCAATAACAGGTTCTGAAATTGAGGCAATAATTAATAGCCTACCAACCAAAAAAAGTCCAGCACCAGACGGATTCACAGCCAAATTCTAAAAGAGGTACAAAGAGGAGCTGGTACCATTCCTTCTGAAACTATTCCAATCAACAGAAAAAGAGGGAATCCTCCCTAACTCATTTTATGAGGCCAGCATCATCCTGCTACAAAAGCCTGGAAGAGACACAACAACAAAAAGAGAATTTTAGACCAATATCCCTAATTAACATCGATGCGAAAATCTTCAATAAAATACTGGCAAACCGAATCCAGTAGCACATCAAAAAGTCTATCCACCATGATCAAGTTGGCTTCACCCCTGGGATGCAAGGCTGATTCAACATATGCCAATCAATAAACGTAATCCATCACATAAACAGAACCAAAACCACATGATTATCTCAACAGATGCAGAAAAGGCCTTTGACAAAACTCAACAGCCCTTCATGCTAAAAACTCTCAATAAACTAGGTATTGATAGAACACATCTCAAAATAATAAGAGCTATTTATGACAAACCCATAGCGAATATCATACTGAATGGGCAAAAACTGGAAGCATTCCCTTTGAAAACTACCACAAGACAAGGATGCCCTCTCTCACCACTCCTTTTCAACATGGTGTTGGAAGTTCTGGCCAAGGCAATCAGGCAGGAGAAAGAAATAAAGGGTATTCAATTAGGAAAAGAGGAAGTCAAAGGGTCCCTGTTTGCAGATGACATGATTGTCTATTTAGAAAACCCCATCGTCTCAGCCCAAAATCTCCTTAAGCTCATAAGCAACTTCAGCAAAGCTCAGGATACAAAATCAATGTGCAAAAATCACAAGCATTCTTATACACCAATAACAGACAAACAGAGAGCCAAATCATGAGTGAACTCCCATTCACAACTGCTACAAAGAGAATAAAATACCTAGGAATCCAACTTACAAGGGATGTGAAGGACCTCTTCAAGGAGAACTACAAACCACTGCTCAATGAAATAAAAGAGGACACAAACAAATGAAAGAACATTCCATGCTCACGGATAGCTTCCTATCTGTGATCAACATCATGAAAATGGCCATACTGCCCAAGGTAATTTATAGATTTAATGCCATCCCCATCAAGCAAAATGACTTTCTTCACAGAATTGGAAAAAACTAAAGTTCATATGGAACCAAAAAAGAGTCCACATAGCCAAGACAATCCGAAGCAAAAAGAACAAAGCTGGAGGCATCACGCTACCTGACTTCAAACTATACTACAAGGCTACAGTAACCACAACAGCATACACAGATACACAGACCAAAACAGATACACAGACCAATAGAACCGAACAGAGGCCTCAGAAATAACACCACACATCTACAACCATCTGATCTTTGACAAACCTAACAAAAACAAGAAATGGGGAAATGATTCCCTATTTAAAAGTGGTGCTGGGAAAACTAGCTAGCCATATGTAGAAAGCTGAAACTGGATCCCTTCCTTACACCTTATAGAAAAATTAATTCAAGACGGATTAAAGACTTAAATGTAAGATCTAAAACCATAAAAACCCTAGAAGAAAACCTAGGCAATACCATTCAGGACATAGGCATGGGCAAGGACTTCATGTCTAAAACACAAAAACCAATGGCAACGAAAGCCAAAATTGACAAATGGGATCTAATTAAACTAAAGAGCTTCTGCACAGCAAAAGAAACTACCATCAGTGTGAACAGGCAACCTACAGAATGGGAGAAAATTTTTGCAATCTACCCATCTGACAAAGGGCTAATATCCAGAATCTACAAAAAACTCAAACAAATTTACAAGAAAGAAACAAACAACGCCATCAAAAAGTGGGCAAAGGATATGAACAGACACTTCGCAAAAGAAGACATTTATGCAGCCAACAGACACATGAAAAAATGCTCATCATCACTGGTCATCAGAGAAATGCAAATCAAAATCACAATGAGATACCATCTCACGCAGGTTAGAATGGTGATCATTAAAAGGTCAGGAAACAACAGATGCTGGAGAGGATGTGGAGAAATAGGAACGTTTTTATACTGTTGTTGGGAGTGTAAATTAGTTCAATCATTGTGGAAGACAGTGTGGCAATTCCTCAGGGATCTAGAACTAGAAATACCATTTGACCCAGCCATCCCATTACTGGGTATATACCCAAAGGATTATAAATCATGCTACTATGAAGACACATGCACACGTATGTTTACTGCAGCACTATTCACAATAGCAAAGACTTGGAACCAACCCAAATGTCCACCGATAATAGACTAGATTAAGAAAATGTGGCACATATACACCATGGAATATTATGCAGCCATAAAGAAGAATGAGTTCATGTCCTTTGCAGGGAAATGGATGAAGATGGAAACCATCATTCTAAGCAAACTATCACAAGGACAGAAAACCAAACACCACATGTTCTCACTCATAGGTGGGAATTGAACAATGAGAACACTTGGACACGGGGAAGGGAACATCACACACCAGCACCTGTAATGGCCTTTGGGGCTGGGGTAGGGATAGCATTAGGAGAAATAGCTAATGTTAATGACGAGTTGATGGGTGCAGCGAACCAACATGGCACATGTATACCTATGTAACAAACCTGCACGTTGTGCACATGTACCCTAGTACTTAAAGTATAATAATTAAAAAGAAAAAAAGAAGACAGAAAGGAAAGAAAGAAGGAAGAGAATACTACAAAACAACCAGAAAATAAATAACAAAACAGCAGGAATCAGTTCTTGCTTATCAATAATAATGTTGAATGTAAAGGGACTTAACTCCTCAATAAAAAAGACATACAGTGGCTGAATGAATAAAAAGAAAAACATGACCCAATGATCTGTTGCCAAGAAGAAACACACTTCACCTATGAAGGCACACATAGACTGAAAATTAAGGGATGGAAAAGGATATTCCATGTCTATGGAAATCAAACAAAGAGCAGGAGTAGCTATATTTATATCAGACAAAATAGATTTCAAGACAAAAACTATAAAAAGAGACAAAGAAGGTCACTATATAAAGATAAAGGGATCAATTCAGCAAAAGTATATAACAATCATAAATACATATGCACCTAACATGGGAGCACTCATATGTTATTAGAGGTAAAGAAGGAAATAAACCCCAGTACATTAATAGCTGAAGATTTCAACACCCCGCTTTCAGCATTGGACAGATCTTCCAAACAGAAAATCAACAAAGAAACTTCAGATCTTTGTCTGCAGATCCAGATATAATCTTGTATTTGGAAAAACCTCGGGACTCCACAAAAAAAACTATTAGAATTGATAAACAAATTTAGTAAAGATGCAAAATACAAAATCAACATACAAAAGCCAGTAGCATTTCTATATGCCAACAGCAAGCAATCTGAAAAAGAAATCAAGAAAGTAATGCCATTTACAATAACTAAAAATAAAATTATGTGTCTAGGAATTAATTAAAGTGAAAGATCTCTACAATAAAAGCTATAAGACACTGATGAAAGAAATTGAGGAGGACACCAAAAAGTGGAAAGATATTCCATGTTCATGGATTAAAAGAATCATTATTTTTTAAATGTCCATACTACCCAAAGCAATCTATAGATGTAATGCAATCCCTATCAAAATACCAATTATATTCTTCACAGAAATAAAAAAAAAAATCCTAAAATTTATATGGAACAACAAAAGATCCAGAATAGCCAAAGCTATCCTAAGCAAAAAGAAAAGTGGAGGAATCACATTACCTGTCTTCAAATTATACTACAGATCTATAATAATGAAGATGGCATGATACTGGCATAAAAACAGACACATAGACCAGAGGAACAGAATAGAAAACCCAGAAGTAAATCTATACATCTACAATGAATTCATTTTTGACAAAGTTTCCAAGAACATACATTGCGGAAAGGACAGTCTCTTCAATAAATGATGCAGGGAAAATTGGATAGCCATATGCAGGAGAATGAAACTGGACTCCTATCTCTCACCATATAAAAGAATCAAATCAAAATTAAAGACAAATCTAAGACTACAAACTATGAAACTACCAAAAGAAAAGTTTGGGGAAACTCTCCAGTACATTGGGCTGAGCAGAGTTCTTAAGTAATATCCCACAGGCACAGGAAACCAAAGCAAAAATGGACAAATTGGATAACATCAAGTTAAAAAGCTTTTGCACAGCCAAAGAAACAATGAAGTGAATAGACAACCCATAAAATGAGAGAAAATATTTTCAAACTACCCATCTGACAAGGGATTAATAACCAGAATATATGAGGCACTCAAACAACTCTATTGGAAAAAATCTGATAATCCAATCAAAAATGGGCAAAAGATCCAAATACACATTTCTCAAAAGAAGACATACAAATGGCAAACTGGCATATGAAAAAGTGCACAACATCATTGATCATCAGAGAAATGCAAATCAAAACTACAATGAGATGCCATCTCACCCCAGTTAAAATGGTTTTTATCCAAAAGACAGGCAACATTGAATGCTGGTGAGGATGTGAAGAAAAAAGAACCCTTGTAGACTGTTGGTGAGAATGTAAATTATTTTCACTATGGAGAAAAGTTTGGAGGTTCCTCAACAAAAAAAAAAAACTAAAAATTGAGCTACCATATGATCCACAATCCCACTGTTGGGTATTTACCCAAAAGGAAGGAAATCAGTATGTCAAAGAGATATCTTCACTCCCATGTTTATTGCTGCACTATTCACAATAGCCAATATTTGGAAGCAACCTGAGTGTCCATCAACAGATTAATGGATTTTTAAAATGTGGTATATATATACAATGGAGTACCACTTAGCCATAAAAAAAGAATGGGGCCAGATGCAGTGGTTCATGCCTGTAATCCTAACACTTTGGGAGGCCAAAGCAGGCAGATCACTTGAGTTCTGGAGTTCGAGACCAGCCTGGCCAACATGGTGAAATCCCATCTCTACTAAAAATACAAAAATTTTCTAGGCATGGTGGCACATGCCTGTAATCCCAGCTACTTGGGAGGCTGAGGCCTGAGAATCGCTTGAACCTAGGAGGTGGAGGTTACAGTGAGCTGAGATTGTTCCACTGCACTACAGCCTGGGCAACACAGCAAGACTCTGTCTCAAGAAAAAAAAATGGGATCCTGTCATTTGCAACAACCTGGATGGAACTGGAGATCATAATGTTAAGTGAAATAAACCAGGCACAGAAAGACAAATTTCACATGTTCTCGCTTATTTGTGGGAGCTAGAAATAAAAACAATTGAACTCATGGAGCTAGAGAGTAGAAGGATGGTTAACAGAGGCTGGGAAGTGTAGTGGGGAATTGAGGGAAAGTGGGGATGGTTAAGGAGAACAAAAGCACAGAAGGAATGAATAAGACCTAGTATTTGCTAGCACAACAGGGTTAGTATAGAAAAAAAATTAATTCTACATTTTAAAATAACTAAAAAAGTGTAATTGGATTGTTTAAGACACAAAGATAAATGCTTGAGGTGACAGATACCCCATTTACCCTGATCTGATTATTACACATTGCATACTTGTATCAAAATATCTCATTTAACCCATAGATATATACACCTACTATATAACCAAAAAATATATATGAATAACAATGAAAAAATAGGTTATATATTTCCCGGTAAATAAAAACGGACATAATCACTATCAAACCATCCTGCCATATAAAATACTAAAATGAGTCCTTCAGGCCAGAATGAAAGCATACTTGATGGTAATTCAAATCCATGTAAAGAATAAAGAGCAACAGTAAAGATAAGTACATTAGGTATTTGATATGGTTTGGCTGTGTCCCCACTCAAATCTCATCTTGTAGCTCCCATAATTCCCACGTGTTGTAGGAGGTACCCGGTGGGAAATAATTGAATCAAGGGGGTGGATCTTTTCTGTGCTGTTCTCATGAATAAGTCTCATGAGATCTGATGGTTTTAAAAACAAGAGTTTCCCTGCACAAGCTCTCTCTTTTTGCCTGCTGCCATCCATGTAAGACGTGACTTGCTCTTCCTTGCCTTCTGCCATGAGTGTGAGACCTCCCCAGTCACAACTCTAAGTCCATTAAACCTCTTTATTTTGTAAACTCCCCAGTCTCGGGTATGTCTTTATCAGCAGTGTGAAAAATGGACTAATATAGTATTATAAAAGATGTTATAAACACACTTTTCTATCTAACTGTTTCCTTCTCCTACCTGTTTTAAAAGATAACAGCATAAATCAATTACAATAGCTGTGTGAATGGGTTTATAATCTCTAAAGATGTAATTTGTATGAAAATAATAATACAAAGAATGGTGACGGGAACATAGATATACTGGAGCAAAGTTTTTGTATAATACTGAAGTTACGTTAGTATAAATCCAAACAAGATTATTTTAAGCTAAGATTAAACTAACTGTAATATCCAGATAAATCAGAAAGAAAATAACTCCAAAAATAGTAAAATAAACAGCAATCAAATTTAAAAGGTACACTAGGAAATATCTATTTAACACAATAAAAGAAAGACTTGAGGAACAAAAAATATATGACATATATAAAATAATAAAATAAAACATGTATATCCTACTTATAAATCAAAAGGCAGAGATAGTCAGAATGGACCCTCCCCCCAAAAAAAAACCAACTATACCACTACGTATATACTGTCTACAAGAGACAAACTTTAGATCAAAAGACACAAATAGGTTGAAAGTAAAAAGATTTTTTAAAATATGCCATGCATGAAGTAATCAAAGAGAGCTGGAGTGGCTATACTATGAGACAAAATAGATTTTAGGATAAAAATTGTTACTTGAAAAAGTACATTTTATAATGATAAGAAGGTCAATCTATCAGGTATATATAATGATTATAAACACATATGGCCCTAACAACAGAACCCCAAAAATATGTGAAGCAAAAACTTACAGAATTGAAGTGAGATATGGATAATTCAAGAATATAGTTGGAGATGTCAATACTCCACTTTCAATAATAGAACCAACTAAGCAGAAGATCAACCAAGAAAGAGAAGACTTAACTAACACTATAAATCAACTAGACCTAACAGACTTCTAGAGAACATTCCGCCCAACCGCAGCAGAATATACATTCTTTTAAGTGCACATGAACATTATCCAAGATAAACCATATGTTATACCATAAAACAAGCCTCAGTAAATTTTAAAAGATTAAAATCATACAAGGCCAGACACAGTGGCTCATGCCTGTAATCCTAGCACTTTGGGAGGCCGAGGAGGGTGGATCACCTGAGGTCAGGAGTTCGAGACCAGTCTGGCTAACATGGCGAAACCCCATCTCTACTAAAAATACAAAAATTAGCCAGGCATGGTGGCACATGCCTGTAATCCCAGCTACTCAGGAGGCTGAGGCAGGAAAATTGCTTGACCCAGGAGGCAGAGGTTGCAGTGAGCCGAGACCATGCCATTGCACTCCAGCCTGGGCCACAGGAGACTCTGTCTCATTAAAAAAAAAAAAAATACAAAATATATTCTGCAATCACAGTGAAATTAAAAGATAAATCAACAGAAAAAATTTAGAAAAATCAGAAATATGTGGAAGTTAAACAACACATTCTTAATTAACCAATGGATTAAAGAAGAAATCACAAAAGAAATTAGAAAATACTTTGAGATAAATCCAAATGAAAACACAACATACTAAAACTTATGGGATACAGGAAAGCAATGCTTAGAGGAAAATTTATTGCTATAGAGGCCTATATTTTAAAAACAACAAAGGTCCCAAATCAATAGCCTAATTTTCCACCTTAAAAAACTATAAAAAAGAGCAAACTATACCCACACCAAGCAGAAGGAATGAAATAATAAAGATTAGAGATATGTTAATATAATGGAGAATATAAAATGAGAATATAAAAATGACAGAAAAATAATTTAAAGGTTGTTTTTTCAAAATATCAACAAAATTGAAAAGCTTTTAACTAGGTTGACCACATTAAAAAAAGACTCAAATAACTAAAATAAGTAATGAAAAAAGGGACATTACAATATAGATTATCTATATTATCTAATATATTAGATACATTAGATAAAATATCCAATATATATTTCTAATATCTATATATCTAATATAGATATATATTATCTAATACAAATGGGCACATTCTCAGAAAGGCTTAAATATCAAAACTACTGTGCTATCATGTTTATTGTAGTATTATTGTGAATAAATAGCCAAGATATGGAAATAACCTAAGTATCCATCAACATAACTCTCAGGACGGAAAAGTGGCTATAAAGAGGGCATTCCTCAAAAACATTGAAAGGCAACCTGCTGGCATCTGGGTAAAAAGACTAAAATCATGGTTAAATAACGGACACACTGAAAGTTTGGGAGGAAAAGCTGGGGAGAGAGATTATTTGAATAATTAGTGTATCAAAAAGTTTCTGGCCGGGCGCGGTGGCTCACGCTTGTAATCTCAGCACTTTGGGAGGCCGAGGAGGACGGATCACGAGGTCAGGAGATCAAAACCATCCTGACTAACACGGTGAAACCCCTCTCTACTAAAAATACAAAAAATTAGCTGGGCGTGGTGGCGGGCACCTGTAGTCCCAGCTACTCGGGAGGCTGAGGCAGGAGAATGGCGTGAACCTGGGAGGCGGAGCTTGCACTGAGCCGAGATCGCGCCACTGCATTCCAGCCTGGGCGACAGAGCAAGACTCCATCTCAAAAAAAAAAAAAAAAAAAAAAAAAAAAAAAAAAGTGTCTGCATGTATTGGACATCCAGAAAAGCACATGCATGCCCACGGAATGATGCAAGTAACATACAAACTGTCCAGACTTTACCTTTTGTTTTTTTATTATGAAGTATGCAAAGAAACAACAAAGTATGGCTAGGAGAAATTAAAATAAACTGCTACTAAGGAAGCACAGATATTGGACCAAAACTTTAAATCAACTGTCTTAAAAATGTTCAAAGAGCTAGGGGAAGATAGGTCAATTGAAATTCTTCAGCCTGAAGAAAAGGAAGAAGAATGAAGAAAAATTTATAGAGCCTCAGAGACTTATAAGACACCCTTAAGTGTACCACTTATGCATGGTGGGAGCTCCAGAAAAAGAGGAGAGAGAGAAAGGGAAAGAAAAAATATTTAAAGAAGTAATGGCTGAAAATGTTACAAATTTGATAAAAGAAATGATTGTACACATTCAGGAAGCTCAACAAACTCCAAAAGAATAACATAAAAGATCCACACTGATACATGACAATAAAACTTTCAAAAGAGAAAGACATTTTGAAAGAGAAAATATTGAAAGCAGCAAAAAAGAAGTGATTCCTCACATATTAAGATACTGAAGGTGAACAGTCAATTTCTCAGCAGAATTCATGGAAGTGAGAAAGCAGTAAGACAACATATTTACAGTTGAAAAAGATACCATCAACCAGAAATTCTACATTCAGCAAAACTACCTTTCAGAAATAAAGAAGAAATTAAGACATTCCCAGATAAACAAATCCTAAGTTCATCTATAGTAGGCCTGCCATACAAGAAATTCTAAAAGGATATCCTCAAGTAGAAATGAAAGATATAGTAACTTGAAGCCATATGAAGAAATAAAAAAAAACTGGTTTTGGTATCTATATAGGTGATTTAATAGCCAGCATTGTATTTTTGGTTTGAACCTCTTTTTATGTATGATTTAAATGATGGATGTACGAAATAATTATAATAAATCTATGTTAATAGGTACACACTGTATAAAGATGCTATTTGTGACAACAATAACACAAAAAAAAGGAGAGACAGACATGTATTATATAATAGCAGGGTTTTGTATACCATTGAAGCTAGGATGGTTTTAATTCAAAATAGGTTGTTATAAGTTTAGGAGGCCAATTGTAATCTCTAAGTAACCACTAAGACAATAACTAAAAATATATATACAGAAAAGGAATGAGAAAGGAATCAACATGATACACTATAAAAAAAATCAACTAAACACAAAGGATGGTAGTAATGGAAGAACTGAGGAACAGAAAACATGTAAAAATAAATAGCAAAATGACAGAAGTCCTTCCATAGCAGTAATTACTTTAAATGTAGATGGATTAAGCTTTCCAATAAAAAGACAAAGATTGGCAAAATAGATTTTTTAAAATGTGATCCGACTATATAGTGTAAGATTCTTTTTAGTTTCAAAGACATTAATAAGTTGAAAATACAACTAGGGAAAAAGATATGCCATGCAAATAATAAACAAAAGAGAGCTGGAGCTGCTATACTAATACCAGACAAAATAGACTTTAAGTCAAAAACTGTTATAAGGGACGAAGAAGTGCATTATATATTGATAAACGCGTCAATTAAACAAGAAGACTTTATTTCTTCTTGTTTATAATATTTATTTATAGAAAATAATTATTTGTAGAAAACAACAAGCTCAAATTATATGAAGCAAACATTGACAGATTTGAAGGGAAAAGCAGACAGTTCTACAATAAGAGTTGGAGATTTTAATACCCCACTTTTTTTGTGTGAAATAGGGTGTCACTCTGTGGCCCAGGCTGCAGTGCAGTGGCACAATCATGGCTCAGACAGCCTCAACCTCCTGGTCTCAAGCAATCCTCCCACCTCAGCCCACCAGTAGCTGGGACCACAGGCGCACACCACCACACCCGGCTGATTTTTTGTGTTTCTCACTTTGAATAATGAGTAGGACCCTAGACAGAAGGCCAGTAAGAAAATATAGGACTTGAACAACACTATTGACCAATTAGACCTAACGCATATGAAGAACATTCCACCCAACAATAGCAAATACACATTCTTTACATGGAATATTCTCCAGGATAAACCATATGTTAGGCCACAAAACAAGCCTTAGTATATTTTAAAAGACTGAAACCATACAATGTATCTTCTCTGAACACAGCAGAATGAAGCTAGAAATCAATAAGAGAAGGAAAACTGGAAAATTCATACATATTTGGAAATTAGACAACATACTTTTAAACAACCAATGTATCAAAGAAAAAAAATCACAGAGAAAATGAGAAAATATCTTCAGATGAATGAAAACATAACACCAAACACTTGAGAGATGCAGCAAAAGCATCAGCTCAGAGGGAAATTTGTAACTATAAAACAGCTACATTAAAAAAAAAGATCTCAAATTGATAAATCATCATTTTGTAAAATATATACATACCTATAGATATAGACACATAGATTTGCATGGGGGTATTTCCAGAAGGATAAACATCAAAATGTCAATAAAGGTTATCTCTTGAGTGTTTGGGAATTTTTTTCTTTACGCTTTCTTTTTTATATTTCTATGATTATTACATTTAAGTTATAAAATGGAAAAATAAATCTCCAAAACCAATAGCACTTTGAAGCTACAAGCCATAACCCAAGACCTATTTTACTCTAAACACAGTATCCAATGGTGTCATGCATTTTTAAATAAATAAGGTAGATAATTCATAAAGTGACATTCAACAAGCACTTCTTGAGCACCTATTATGTTCTAGGCACTGTTACATAAATGACTTTACTTCAGTGTGCTTAGATTCCCCTTTCCATTCCTAAGTATGGTGTCAAGTGTATCCACTCTCCCTGTCACACTTCGATCACAAGTATTTGAATTCGGATTTTAAGTCTCATTTCTAATTGTTTAATGCAGTTAAATCCCTACTAAAGGAATATCTGGCATCACACTACCAACCCTTGGCCTGCCTCAGTGATTTCAGGCTTTGCAAGGTCAAAGTAATTTGTCTCATCAATCACCACCTCTGTACTGGCCTACTCCTGAAAGTAGACAGCCTACTGACTCTGAGGTGCATTCTTAAGGTTGATTGCAAAGGGGGAGGACCAAATCTCAAAAACTGGGCCCCACTGGCCAACACTATCAAATACAAATTCTCCACTTGCTAAATATTCCTTCTGGTATCTTTCTCCCACTTTCCTTACTCCCTTCTTTTCTGGAACTCTGATTTGGCCTCCTTCTAACTCGCCTCTCTGCTGTAAGACCACTAGATGGTGCAGTTTTAGAACCCATTCTCACTGGATCTTCTCTCCTCTCTCTGGCTCTCCCGCCACAGATCACATGTCTAATCCAGCAAGAAAACACCTTGGGGCAGGAGTTTCCACTGCCAAGACAGCTATACCCAAAGGGGATGGCAATAGCAACAACCTCTGTTCAGTTTTGTGGTCCTCGTGCAGCTGGTTGTGTGTTCATCTGTTGACATTTGGAGGTGCGGTGGGGGATGTTAATCAGAGGAGCAGTACCTGAGAGAGGGCCTCTTTCTCACACACTGCGGAGAACCTCCGTGAACAAGGAAGAGGGTAACACTCTAGGTGGCGATGCACGGAGCCCCGTGGCCTGGTTGCTCGGCAGGGTGAGGAGAAGCTGTAACTGCCAGAGCCTGAGAATCGCCCCTTCTCAGGACATGGCGTACTCCCCGCGCTCGCCTGCGCACTGCAGGGTCAGCTGACTGCCGTCCCTCCACTTACAACAGCGGGACGGCCACTCGCCCTGACGCACGCAGTGACCCGAACAAAGCCCGTGGGAATCATGGGGCGTTCCTGGAGGGTCGCCTAGACGACCCAGCCGAACCCCACCCACAGTGCCTGGCAACCTAGACCAGTCAGGGACGCGGCAGGAAATGGAAGAGCCTCCGCAAGAGGCTCTGGCTGAACCCTTGAAACATGAAAGCCCAGCCGCTCCCTCAAGTGCTGGCCACACTAAGGGCCAGGAAGAAGACGACCAGAAGAACCAGGCCGAAAGGAAGGCAGATAACCACACTGCTCACAGAATAGCTGACCAGACTGCCCTAAGAGTGCCTAGCCAGGCTGAATCCAGCATATTTAGCCAAGCTACCAACGGAGTAGCTGAACAAAATGGGCATAGTACACCTGGTCAGGCTGGCCGCAGAGCATCCAACCCTGCTGATGTTTCTGACCTTAGAGCAGATGATCAGGTTAACCAAACACCGTCTGAACAGACTAAAGGCAAGGCATCTAGCCAAGCTAATAATGTACAGCATGAACAGAGTGATGGTCAGGTGTCTGGCCTGACGGAGGAAAGAACTGCTGAACAGACTGAACGAAGATTACCTAGCCAGGCTGAGAGAAGAACTTCTGGGCAGATTGATGGTAGACTGGCTATGCCATCTGACCAGAGAGGTTCCAGACAGACCGACCACAGAATGGCAGGCCAGTCTGAGAGAAGAGCTTCTGAGCAGACGGATCGCAGAATGTCTGGCGAGGCTGAGCGAAGAAATTCTGAGCAGATTACACACAGATTATCCAAACTATCTGAGAGAAGACCTTCTGTGCAGATTGACAGTGGGTCATCCGTCCCATCTGACCGAAGTCCTTCTGTACAGATTGACAGTGGATCGTCCGTACCATCTGACCAAAGACCTTCCATACAGATTGACCGCAGAATGTCAGGGAAAGTTAGGAGAAGAAGTTCTGAGAAGACTGACTACAGATTGGCTGGCCTGGCTGACCCAGGAACTTCTGAGCAGACTGACCTCAGATTGTATGGCCTCGTTGACCACAAAACATCTGTAAAGACTCACCACCAAGTGTACGGCCAAGCCACTGAACTAGCTGAACACCAGGCTATTGACCAAGCTCATAGTAATGCTGATCAACCTCCAGTTGACAATGCTCACTACACTGAATCTGACCAGACTGACCACTTAGCAGACAGACAAGCTAATCATAAAGACCAGCTGTCTTACTATGAAACACGTGGCCAGTCTGAAGACAGAACATTTCCCCAGTTAGGCAACAGCAAAGAGGACAAAGAGGCTGACTACAGAGTACAACCCTGCAAATTTGAGGATAGCCAAGTAGACCTCAATTCCAAGCCTTCAGTTGAAATAGAAACTCAAAATGCAACCACTATCCCAGCCTACAACCCAGTTGATGCCAGATTCACCAGTAACTTCCAAGCAAAAGACCAAGCCCTTTTCCCAAGACTCCCCTCCATCTCATCCAAATTGAACTATACCAGCAGTCAAGAAAAAACTCAAGCCATAGTAACCAAATCTGTAAGTTAAATGGGCGTTTGATACCTACCTGGGAGATCAGAGATCTAGACGGGGCCTGGAGAGTAAAAATAGGGGTACAATGAAAGGGCACATGTTGCATCAAGGATAAAGAATAAACCCACATGTTGTGGTATGTGTGACCCATAATTTCAGGAAGGGCAAGAGAAGGATGGGAAATAAAAGAGAATTATTGCCTTCTCTACTACCCAAAGGCCATTCAGGAAGGATTAATAAACCAGGATTCAGGAAACCTGCATTTTAAGTCCTGGTTCTGCAACTAACTCTGTGATATTAAGTCATTTTCCCTCTCTGGGCTTCTACCAGGAGAAGGGAATTTGGAGTTGATTAGACATCCCTGTGAAGGAAAAAGTACTTGAAGTTGATTGGCAGTGCCTAAGGTACCTCCCAGGACATGAGGTGCATTATATTGCACCTGGAGACCTGGAGGATTATCCAAGTCTCTCTTAAAAATGTGTATTTTCTCCAACTCCTTGTGTTAAGATCTCATCAACATCAGGTTTCACTGATAATGACAATTCCTAGGCCCTTCAGGTTTACTAAGGACTTTCTGGTGGGGGGGATTTAAATTTCAGGATGAATTTTCAGAAATTGAGCAAGGAAAGGGTTATCATATACGCAATCAAACTTATAGAAGGTTCCCTTCTATAGTTTATGAAGATCCTTACCAAGTTTCACTCCAATACATGGAAAAACACCACATTCTGCAAATATTCCAGGTAAACCTCTCAATTCCTCTCTTTAATTATAAGTTTTTCAAGAGGTACAAGAAAGAGTGTATTCTGTAAAAAGGGATATATTCTAATTGAGAAGACAATAAGTGCATTAAGATGTAGTTACCATAAGTAGTAAATGATAAAACACCAAATAGATGATACCATCATATGAAGCCATTCAGAGGGATTAGAGATCAGGTAGGTTGGTTGATAGGGAAAAACTTGGCCAAGGGTTAAATAGCCAGTCTAGGAAGGAAGGACAAAATATTATCAATTGAAAAGAAGAGAAAAAGGCAATCCAGGCAGAAGTATTATACCATCACGTGTTGCTTAATAACGAGGATATCTTCTGAGAGTTCTGAAACATGCATCATTAGGCAATTTTGTCACTGTGTAAACATCAGTGTACTTACACAAATCTAGATGATATAGCCTACCACACACTTAGGCTATATGGCATAGCCTATTGCTCCTAGGCCACAAACCTGTATTGTACATTATTATAATGAATACTGTAGGCAATTGTAACACAATGGGAAGTATTTGTGTATCTAAACATAGAAAACATACAGTACAATTACCATATGAGAGATAAAAATGGTACACCTCTATGGAGTACTTAACTATGTATGGAGCTTGCAGGCCTGGAAGTTGCTCTGAGCGAGTCAGTGAGTGGTGAGTCAGCGTAAAGGCCTTGGATGTTACTGTACAATACTGTAGACTTTAGAAACATTATACAGTTAGGCTACACTAAATTTTTTAACATATTTTTCTTCAAAACCAAATTAACCTTAGCTTACTGTAGCTTTTTTACTTTATAAATTTTTAATTTTTTTTAATCTGACTTTTGTAATAACGCTTAGCTTAAAATACACATAGTACAGCTATACAAAAATGTTTTTCTTTACATTCTTATTCTGTAACCTTGGTTCTATTTTTAAATTTTTTTTACTTTTATTTTTCTACTTTTTAAACATTTTTGATAAAAACTAAGGCACAAATACACACATTAGCCTATGCCTACAGGATCAGGATCATCAATATCACTGTCTTCCACCTTCACAACTTGTCCCACTGGAAGGTCTTCAGAGGCAATAACATGCATGGAGCTGTCATCTCCTGTGATAACAATGCCTTCTGGAATACCCCCTGAAAAACCTCCCTGCTGTTCTACAGTTAACTTTTTTAAATAGGTAGACAGAGTACATTCTAAATAAATCACATAGGAAGTACATAAACCAGCAGCATAGTCATTTATTTTCAAGTAGGATGTACTATACATAACTTCGTGTGCTATATTTTTATACAACTGGTAGCAAAGTAGGTTTGTTTACACCAGCTTCACCACAGACACATGAGTAATGCTTTGCACTATGGCATTATGACAGCTATGACGTCACTAGACAATATGAATTTTTCAACTCCATTAAAATCTTGAAACACATCACTATATGGAACACGACCATACTTTCAAAAGATGACCAGTCTCGTGACCATCTAAGAATGCACATTCTCTAGAGGGGAAAAGATATACTTTTAAATTGCTTCTAATTCTTCAAATTACAAATCTCATTGACCTCAGAATGTGGTGCTGGAACTTGTGGTTAGAAAGGTGTAAAATAAGAATGGCTTACCTCAAATGAAAACCTTTAAACTGAAAATTTTTGAATGCAAAGAAGTAGAGCATGGAGGAAAGAGCACAGATTTTGTAATCTGTTAGCCCAAGTCTCAAATCCTAACTTTGCACTTCTTATCTTTGTGATTTGGGAAAAATTATTTAACTTTTGTGAACCTAAGATTCCTCATATAAAATAAGGATAAGTGATGTCTACTTCATTAACCTTGGTCTATGCCTTTTCCTTTTTCAAACGTCTTTTTGTTGGAAGAGTACTAATGTCTGGGTTTCTGGCTTTAATTAAAGAACTACTAATTATTAAACTGAAGGATGAAAGCTGTTGAGACTTCCATTGAGACAGTAGAGTTTTAATCATTTTATAATTTTCTTCACCTGTGAAGAAAAAAACTGCTTATGCGTGCAACATTGTTATAGGAAAAAATGGTAATTAAATGTGTGTTCAACAGAAATAGATATAAAATACATAATGGAATGATGTTGGTGCCTTAAATAGACCTGATTATTTTATCCTGAAATTTGCCTGATTTTTATGCCCTGCAAGTGAGAATTGTGCTTACTTTATTATAATTTTTTAATTTATTCAATAACAACAAAAGTATGAAGTGAATCTAAAGTTTTATATATACTTTTTCATAATATTATAATACTGAACATCATTTTTGCCATTTAGAATCAAATGTCTCAGAAGGAAGTTTCTATGCAAAATTGTGCAGTGTTTTAAATTTTTTATTCAGAAGGTTTTTCTTGTACTGTTCTTCAAAGAAAATAATTTATTAATTTCTCAATCTAGCAAGACCACAGTTCTCAAAACAAATATTATCTTCCAAACTTTCTCCCTATCTCTGTGATCTTGGAAACTAGTAAAAATATCAATTGCTATTTATACTAAATTTCTATTTCTCTAAATTTTACCTTAATTTGCCTAATTTTATTAGTAATAATAAAGTAAGCTGTTACTTTGTAGAAATACACGAATTTCTTCAAAATACCATAGTGAGCCAGAAATAGTGGTGTGCACCTATAGTCCTAGCTACTCAGGATGCTGAGGCAGGAGGATTCCTTGAGCCCAGGAGTTTGAAGCTGTAGTGAGCTACGAACTATGATAGTACCACTGCATTCCATCTTGGGTGACAGAGTGGTAACCCATCTCTGAAAAAAACAAAAGCTATGGTATGTGTTAGGTTAGTGGGAAAGATAGCATCAAATATAACCTGACCACATAACTTTTGCTCAGAACCATAATGTGATGCCTTATGCTCTCTTTCTCAGCAGATTACTGAAAACTTAGTCTATGAAAAGCCAGAGGACCCCCTGAATTTTATGCTGTGCCAGGTATAGAATTGGAGAAAAAGAACAACCTTTTTATTCTCTTTATTGTAAAATACAGCACACATACAGCAAAGTGTATAGAACAAAGTACGTACAACTCTGAATTCTTATGAAGTAAACATACCTGTAACTACCATTCAAGTTTTTAAAAAATAAATAAAACATAACCATCATCCCAGAAGCCCCCTTCCTTTCCCTCACAGTTATTACTTCCCACAAAAGGATTCTTTATGACCTTTATGACAATGACCTCCTCACTTTTCTTTATAATTTTTCACTAAACCTGAATCATGAGACACTTGTGTTTATATTTGTCAGCTTTTGAACTGTATATAAAGGGAACCATATCATATATAATCAATTGTATCTGGTTTCTTATGCTCAAAATTATGTCATTGGGATTGATCCATGCTGTTGTATGTGGCTATAGCTCATTCATTTTAATTGGCATGGGTGTCCAATCTTTTGGCTTCCCTGGGCCACTTGGGAAGACAAATTGGAGCCACACATAAAATACACTAACAGTGATAGCTGACGAGAAAAAAAAATCGCAAAAAAAAAAAAAACTAATAATATTTTAAGAAAGTTTATGAATTTGTGTTGGGCCTCATTCAAAGCTGTCCTGGACCACATGCAGCCCACAAACTGCAGGTTGGACAAGCCTGCTGTACAGTATTCATTGTGTAGAATACCAGAATTTATCCTACTTTCAATGGGAATTCAGGTTGTTTCCAACTTGGAGTTATTACAAAAATTTTTGCTGTAAACCTTCTTTCACATGTCCTTTGGTAACACATTTCTCTTGAGTGCATACCTTGAAGAGTAATTGCTGGATCGTAGGGTGTGTGTTTCCTCAGCTTTAGTAGATTATTTCAAACAATTTCCCAAAGTGATTATATCAATTTGTGTTCCCATCAGCAGTGTGTAAAAGTTCCAGTTGTTCCACATCCTTACCAATGCTTACTACTATCGGTGTTTTTAGCATCAGCCATTTTGATAGGTGAATAGTAATATATCATTGCCGTTTCATTTTGCTTTTTCCTGATTACTAAGGCAGTTGCACATCTTTTCATTTGTTTATTGGCCATTTGGAAATACTTATTTTTCTATTGTATCGTTTGTCTTTCTGTGCCTGGCTTATTTCACTTAACATAAAGACCTCCAGTTCCATCCGTGTTGCTGCAAATAATAGGACTTCCTTCTTTTTATGTCTGCATAGTATTCCGTTATATATATGTGCCACATTTTCTTTATCCATTCATGTGTTGATAAACACTTAGGTTGATTCCTTACCTTGGAACTTTTGAATAGCGCTGTAGTAAACACGGGAGTGCAGGTATCTCTTCAAAACAGATTTCCTTTCCTTTGGAAATATAGCCAGCAGTGGGATTGCTCAATTATATGGTAGTTCTATTTTTAGCTTTGTTTAGGAAACTTGATATATTTTTCATAATGGCTGTAATACTTTACATTTCCACCAATAGTGTGCAGTATTCCTGTTTCTTCATACCTTCACCAGCACTTGGTTTGTTTGGTGGTTTGCTTTTTTGTTTTAGTTGTTGGTTGGTTGGTTTGTTTGTTGGTCTTTTTGATAATAGCCATTCTAACTGGGAAGAGATGGCATCTCATTGTGGTTTTGATTTGCATTTCCCTGATGATTAGTGATGTTGAGCATTTTTCCATGTACATCTTGACAATCTGTATATCTTATTTGGAGATATATATATTCAGATCTTTTGCTTATTTTAAAGTTGTGTTATTTTTTGCTGAGTTGTCTGAGTTCCTCTAGTTGTTAATCCCTCGTCAGATGAATAGTTTGCAAATATTTTTCCCACTTTGTAGGTTGTCTCTTAACTCATTTTGTTTGCTGTGCAGAGAAGCTTTTTTTAATGAGGCTGGATTACTTGAGATTACTTGATGTAATCTCATTTGTCTAGTTTTGCTTTTGTTGCCTGGACTTTTGAGGTCTTACCTGAAAATCTTCATTCAGATCAATGTCCTGTTGCATTTGTCCAATGTTTTCTTCTAGTATTTTTGAAGTTTCAGGTTTTACATTTAAGTCTGTAATACATTTTGAGTTGATTTTTATATATAGTGAAAGATAGGGATGCAGTTTTATTCTTCTCCATATGGACATCCTGTTTACCAAGCATCATTTATTAAAGAGTCTGTTCTTTCCCCCAAAATATGTTATTGGCATCTTTGTCAAAAATGAGTTGACTGTAAGTGCATGGATATATTTCTGAGTTGCCCATTCTGTTCCGTTAGTCTATGTGTCTGTTTTTATGCCAGTACCATGCTGTTTTGGTTACTGTAGCTTTGTAGTATACTTTGAATTCACCTAGTGTGATACCTTCTAGTATTCTCTGATGGTTGTTTGTATTTCTGTGGGGTCAGTGGTGGTATCCCCCTTATCATTTCTGATTGTGTTTATTTGAATCTTCTCTCTTTTCTTCTTTATTACTCTAACTAGCAGCCTATCTATTGATATTTTTTTAAACCAGCTCCTGAATTCATTGATTTTTTTGAAGGGTTTTTTGTGTCTCTATCTCCTTCAGTTTCACTCTGAGCTTGGTAATTTCTTGTCTTCTGCTAGCTCTGGGGTTTGTTTGCTCTTGGTTCTCTAGTTCTTTTGCTTGCGATGTTAGGGTGATGATTTGAGACCTTTCTAGCTTTTCGATGTGCATTTAGGGCTATAAATTTCCCTCTTAAGACTGCTTTAGCTATATCCCAGAGGTTCTGGTATGTTGTCTTTTTGTTCTCATTGGTTTCAAATAACTTCTTGATTTCTGCCTTAATTTCATTATTTACCCAAAAGTCATTCAGGAGCAGGTTGTTCAATTTCCATGTAGTTGTGTGGTTTTGAGTGGGTTTCCTAACCTTGAGATCTAATTTGATTGGACTGCAGTCTGAGAGACTGTTTGTTATGATTTCACATCTTTTACATTTGCTGAGAAGTGTTTTACTTCCAATTATGTGATCAATTTTAGAGTAAGTGCCATGTGGCACCAAAAAAAAATTGTATATTCTGTTGTTTTGGGGTGGAGAGTTCTGTAGATATCTATCAGGTCCAGTTGGTCCAGAGCTGAGTTCTAGTCCTGAATATCTCTGTTAATTTTCTGTCTCGACAATCTGTCTAATAGTAACAGTGGGGTATTAAAGTCTCCCACTATTGTTTTATGGGGGTCTAAGTCTCTTTGTAGGTCTTTAAGAACTTGTTTTATGAATCTGGGTGCTCCTGTATTGAGTGCATATGTATTTAGAAGAGTTAGCTCTTCTTGCTGAATCAAACCCTTTACCATTTTGTAATGTCCTTCCTTGTCTTTTTTGTCCTTTGTTGGTTTAAAGTCTATTTGGTCAGAAACTAGGATTGCAACCCCTGCTGTTTTCTGCTTTCCATTTGCTTTGTAAATTTTCCTGTATCTCTTAATTTTGAGCCTGTGTGTGTCTTTGCATGTGAGATGTCTCTTGAGTTCAGCACACCAATAGGTCTTGTCTTTTTCTCCAGCTTGCCATTCTGTGTCTTTTAATGGGGCATTTAGCCCATTTACATTTAAGGCTAATATTGCTATGTGTGAATTTGGTCCTGTCATCATCATGCTGGCTGGTTAATTTTAAAGACTTGTTAACATAGTTGTTTCATAGTGTCGTTGGTCTGTGTACTTTGGGGTATTTTTATAGTGGCTGGTAATGGTTTTTCCAAGTTTGTGCTGAGAGGTCTGCTGCTAGCCTGATTGGGTTCCCCTTGTAGGTTCCTGACCTCTCTCTCTGGCTGCCTTTAAGATTTTTTTCTTTCATGTTCATCTTGGTGAATCTGATGACTATGTGCCTTGGGGATGCTTGTCTTGTATGGTATCTCACAGGGGTTCTCTATTTTTCTTAAATTTATATGTCCACCTCTGTGGTGAGACTGGGGAAATTTTCATGAACTATATCCTCACTCTGTTTTCCAAGCTGTTTATTCTCTCTCCTTTTCTCTCAGGAATGTCAGCGAGTCATAGATTTGGTCCCTTCACAATCCCACATGTTTTTGGAGGTTTTATCCATTTTTTAAATTTAAAAAAAATTTTCGTCTGACTGAATTTATTCAAAAAACTGGTCTTCCAGCTCTGATATTCTTTCCTCACCTTGGTCAATTCTGCTGTTAATGATTCTAACTGTATTAGTCATTCTTGAAGTGAATTCTTCAATTCCATAAGTTCAGTTTGGTTCTTTCTTAAAATGGTTATTTCATCTTTCAGTTCCTAAAATGGATCATTTTAGTGGATTCCTTGGGTTGGGTTTCAATTTCTGCTGGATCTCAATGATCTTTCTTGCCATCCAGATTCTGAATTCTGTCTGTCATTTCTATCTGGTTTAAAACCATTGCTGGGGGACTAGTCTGTTAATTTGGAGGTAAAGGGTCACTTTGGCTTTTGGAATTACCAGAGATTTTGCATTGATTCTTTCTCATGTGTGAGGGCTAGTGTTTCTTTAACTGTGATGGAAGTTGAGTATAGTCAGTTGGCTTCATTTCTGCTTGCTTTCAGAGGTCCAAAGCTCTGTGCAGAATTTTTGTGGCTGGGTTTTTACTTTAGGTTTCACAGATGCTGTATACTGGCAACATATTTTTAGTGTTATAATTTGGGCTGAAATCCAGTAGACGGTGCTTAAGAGTAGTAGCCAGCAGATAGGCTCTTAGCCCTCTGCTCTTTTGTATTTTGACACATTCACAGTAGTGCTCCACAGTAGAGAAGAGAGAGATGACCACTCCCCCCTCAACTAGGTTCACTCCTGGGCTTTGGGGGAGCCACCACCAATCACTAGCTCTGTACCTGCCTTTCCTTTGTTAGGTGTTCTGGGCTGCAGGGCTCCCTCAGGCAGGGGCCACAGCTGGCAGTCAGGCCATACCCTTCCCTAACTGGCCCTGTGGAGGGAGGCACACCCACTCCCCAACCAGCCTGAGAACCTGGGCGTCTCACCAGTTTCATTGCTCTGAGAGTGGGAGCTTCCCCCTTGCTTGGGAGCTGCACAAATCAGTAAGTCCCACCTAGCTAGAAACAGCAGGGGTGAATGAAGCCACCTGGTCCATTATCCAGGCATATCCTGGGGGAACACAGAGCTGTACCCACTCACAGAGTTCAGGCAGAGGTGTGGCCACTGTGTGGAAGCCCCAGCCAGGGAGTCTTTTATGTCTAGGAGCAACGGTTGGGTGGAGTAATCTGGCCCACCATCCAGGTGCTTCCTGGGAGAACATGTAGCTGCACCTGCCCACAGAGTTTAGGCAGAGGCAGGTCTTCTCTGCTGGAAGCCCCATCCAGCATGTCACACTTGCCTAGGAGCAGCAGGAGTGGGTAGAGTAACCTCATCTGCTGTTTGGGTGCTTCCTGGAGAAAAAGCAGGAACTGTGTCTCCTGCCAGAGTTCAGGCAGGTGTGGGACCACTGTGCTGGAAGCTGACACTGAGCCTTATCTGTTGAGGGGGAGTGGAGCAATCTGACTGCTCTCTGGCATCATGACTGTGGCCTTTATTGGGGCTATGGCAGCTTGCAGCAGGCTGCTCCAGCACCCAAGGCCTGTGGGTGTCCCTGTGGACTTTAATGTTGCTTCTGCAGAAATCTAGATGGTTCTCAGTATCAGTCTAGAGGCCCTGTGGGAGTCATGGGTGTTCTTCCATTCCTAGGATTGCATAAGTCCCTGTGGGTAGTGTGGATCCCCTGTGGGTTCTCACCTTTTCCCCTTATTGGGGAGCTTCACTTGCCTCCAGGCCAGTCCCAGGTGACTGGCTGCTCAGCTTTGCTCTTCTCTGTTTTCTATGTCCTCTCACTCCTTTGATGGGTCCCCATGTGGTTTCTTCAGTTCCTCTTTTTTTACTTTCTGTCTTCTATTTCCTACATTTTCCTTCATTTCTGGTGTATTTTCCTTTATTTGATTGAGCATAGTTAGTTATTACAGCTGCTTTAAAGTGCTTGTCTAGAGCCAAGTGCAGTGGCTCATGCCTATAATCCCAGCACTTTGGGAGGCCAAGGTGGGCAGATCACTTGAGGCCAGGAGTTTGAAGTCAGCCTGGCCAACATGGTAAAACCCCGTCTCTCCTAAAAATACAAAAAATTAGCCAGCCGTGGTGGCAGGCACCTGTAGTCCCAGCTACTCAGGAGGCTGAGGCAGGAGAATGGTGTGAACCTGGGAGGCAGAGCTTGCAGTGAGCCGAGATCGTGCCACTGCACTCCATCCTGGGCGACAGAGCGAGATTCCGTCTCAAAAAAAAAAAAAAAAAATTAGCTGAGTGTTGTGGTGTGTACCTGTAATCCCAGCTACTTGGGAGGCTGAGGCACTAGAATCACTGGAACCCAGGAGGTGGAGGTTGCAGTGAGCCAAGATTGCACCACTGCACTCCGGCCTGGGTGACAAAGTGAGACTCTGTCTCAAAAATAAAGTGCTTGTCTAGTAACCTCAATACCAGATCATCTTGGAGTTGGCATCTATTGATTGTCTTTTTCATTTAAAGTGAATATCTATGTTTTCTATAAGCAGAATAATTTTAGATGACCTGGGATATCGTTAATATTATATTGTGTAGACTGAGATTAGCTATAGTCTTCTGATAAATGTTGATTTTTTTAAAATGGCAGTTAATATGGTTAGATTCAAAGTAAGTTCTTTCTTACCTCATGTGATTAACAGGTCATCGCTCAGATCAATTCACATTACTTTGAATTTGTCCTATGAGTACACGTTCTAGGGGTCAGCCTGAAGTTCATACACAATATTGGAGAATCTTTTTCCCCTTTCAGAATTCTCCCTCACTCTTCAGAATCTGGTCATATTTGGCCAGGCCACTTCCCCTGATTCTTCCATACAGAAAGACAGCAGGATTTCTTATCAGAGTTTTAGGCGTTCTTGCACTGCCACAGCTGTCTATGACTGTTATTACTATTGGGTCAAAGTTGAAGAAATGAAGAACTCATTTTGGTCACTTGGTCCAAGTTTAGACTTTCCTTTAAAATTTATCTGTCTTTGTTTAGGCTCCAGAGCCTTCAGGAAGTTATGTTTTGGTTTGGTTTGATTTTTGTGTTGGTTTGTTTGTAGTGGGTGAGGTGGGTGTTTTATTTTGTCCATTGTATACAGCTGTTACCTGCAGGAGTCATTTTTAATGCCTTTTGTGTATTTAGGAAGCAGAACCTCCTTGTTAAAAAATAATATTTGCATTTAAAGCTTTATCACATAAATTTAAATATATAGTATTTTCATTTAATTTAGTTCTAGATAGTTTCTAATATGTATTATAATTTCTTCTTCAACTTATGGGTTTGGGGACATTATATTATTTGTACAAATTATTAGATATTGGATTTTGTAGTTATCTTTTGGTTTCTAAGTCAATTGCACTTTGCTCATAGAACATACTTCGTATAACATCAAATCTTTGAAATGTGTTTACTTGCTTTATGATACAGCATATGGTTAATAGTTGTGAATAAATTTTTTGTAGTTTAAAAGAAAGGTTTATTCTGCAATCATTGGCAAGTGTTCTGAATGTATCCATTGGGTCAGGCTTACTAAACATGTTGTTCAAGTCTTCTAATATGATTGTGAATTTGTCTGTCTCCCTATAGTTCAGTCAGTTTTTGCTGTGTATATGTGCTTGGGGTTATGTTATTAAGTGTATATGAATTTAGAATTCTTATTTATTTCTGGTAAATTGAACTATTTATTATAAAGAGGTATATCACATACTCTGACTACTTGGTTCAACATTATTGTGGCTATACCAGATTTATTTTTGTTAACATGTAAATGGTACTATATTTTTCTATCCTTATTACTTTTAATTTTCCCCTGTTCTTAGGTTTCAGATATGTTTTTTATAAATAGCATATAGTTGAGTTTTTGCTTTTTTATCATTAGTATTCAAATATGGCAAGTTTTTAACCATTTACAATTAGTACAATTAAAGATATATTTGAGGTTCAATCTCTTGTTTTGCTATGTGCTATTTGCCCTACTTGTTATGTTTCTTTTTCTTTACTTTTTGCCTTCTTTTATCATTCCATTTTTTCCCTCTGTTGGCTTAGAAGCTATCTACTTTTATTTTTTGTTGTTTCTTATTGGGGAAATTTTTTAAATTAGTGAACTTTATTTTTTAGAGCAGTTTTAAATTTATAGAAAAATTGGGCAGAAAGAAGTTTCCATATATCTCCTTACCCTTCCCTCATCTCCCACCACTAATTTCTCCTATTATTAACATTTTGCATTAGTGTGGTACACCTGTTACAAATTGGTGAGCCAGTATTGATACATTATTATTAACTAAAGACCATAGTTTACATTAGGGTTCTTTCTTTGTGTTGTACATTCTGTGGGTTTTGGACATACATATATGACATGGATCTACTGTTACAGTCTTATACAGAATGTGGTCACTGCTCTTATAATCCTCACGATATTTTATAATGGTTCCCACAGAGATTGTAACATATGTCCTTGATGTATCAAAGTACAAATTATTTGCACCATCTCAATATAAGGATTTCTGTATTTTGAATCTCTACATATTTTAGCCTCACAAAATATAGTAATTCCAAGTAAACCAAAATTGCTAGTGGAAAAAATTGTTTTTCATTCTCCCTAGGTGCAGGAAATGATGAAAAAGAGAGACAAAATGTGAAATCTACAAAGAACGAGCCTCTCTTCAGTATTGTTTACAATCATGTGTCAATACTATGTTCTGTTTTCCATCTGAAAAAAAAATGGTTTTGAATAGACATTAGTGGTGACTCTACCTGAATGCATTCTTAATTTTTAAGTAAAAAATCTATAGAATATCTATGTAAAATTTACATAACAATTACAGATATCTCTGGATAATCATACAAAAATATGCACATTATACTTATGCATGCATTGATATTTCAATACTCATTCCCCTAAATCTCTGAATAAGTCCACAAATCACAACTAGCAATTTATATGTACTTCTTATAAAGCATATAAATCTGTCTCCAAGCTATTTACAAAATGTCTAATCAAAAAATGTGTGAAAAAGAATTTATCACAGCATTTTTTTCTTAATGAAAGATTATTGTTGTAATATCTCTTATTTATTTTTGCTGTTTCTTCTTTAACCTTGTTTGTTATATTCTGCCATTAGTGGATGTGATTCTAATCTTTTCCTATGGATAGCTCACTTCTGATTTGTAACCTACAGCAAAACTCAAACATGTTATACTGCTCCGTACACACCTGTGGGTGAGGCAGAACATCACTTTCTCATTACCTTTTCCCTTAAAGAGTATCTGCATCATGTGGAATGTATAACCAGTTCAACTGGTATTTTAATGTAAAAATTCTTAACTTGGTCTGTCTGGTATGAGTGTGTCTGCCTAAAGATCATAACTGAGATGATCATCTGATACTACTTTTGTGATATGAACCCTCCATTTAATTTCTATTTGAACATTACAGGAGACTTGAGTTTTTACAATGTTTAGTTGATGAATTGGTATTGTTATATGGTTGAATTACAATAAATTAAGTTTCTGCTTGAACAATCACACACAAACTCTATTTTTTTATATCTTTCACTTCTTAAAATTACATAAAAATCACTTCATAATTTCAAAGTTTACTTGGTTTTTTTTTCAGTTGTCCACAAAATGTACATGTGCTCAAACTCAATAAATTGTTCTCATTCAAACAGATAAGGAGCTGTGTTGACTGTGGGCTGGCAAAACTAGGTGAAAGCTGATAAACTTGCAGTAAACCTGTGGGAAAAGTTTGAGTTACACAACTAAGGTCATACCAATTAGTTGGGTGAATAAAATAATCCAAAGATAAATGGACCAATAATATTTTAGTGACAAAAACTCAAATGTTATCAACAACAAATGAAATTAATGATTAAGTTTAGTTCACTGGTTTTCAATCCTAAGACCAGACAGTTTTGCCATGTTTCTTAAAGCAGAACATTTGAGACCCAACCACACCAGCCACTTCAGCCTTTCTTGTTGGCCTTCTGGGATGCCTTTCACAACTTCATTTTTGACCTTTCAGAATGAGGCAATGGATAAGAGGGATGGGCTTGGTATGGTACAGTGAACCTGTCTGAAAATGTTTGTCTAAGAAGAAAAGGGAGAAAATGAAGATCAAGCTTCATATGCAATGACTCAGGCTGTCTACTGAAAGAGCTATCTAATATAGAAGACCAATCAGCTAAAAGTGTATTCAGCTCTTAGTACCTAAGTGGAAGGAAGTAGTCCCAGGCCAGGAGTAAACACTAAAAAATCTGGGTGGAACTTACCATCAAGCAGAAGAGAAAGAGGCATCTTAGAACTGGCCCTTTTGGAGTAAAACTGAAAGAGGACGTGGATGGCTATGTCGAATATAAAAGGAAAATAAATGTTTCAATGTCAGAGTAACTGGAGATCAAAATACATGACCTCCCTTGAAGGAATCCTTTAAAGAAGCTTATGCAAAACAGGTTTTTCATACAGCTATGAAGTATGAGCGTCTCAAGTGTTGTTAGAGATGTTTATAAAAACACTTAGAACAGTAATGGATATTGTTAGTCCTGATTATTTTAGTAATGTTATCAACGGTAGTAATATTGGATTTTACCTGAGCAATTCTGATTACCCTCCCTCAAATCATTCCCCAGCCACCCTGATTTCCTCACAGTAATAGCAAAGCTACTAGAGCAGTTTTCCTTCATCTTTCTCCTCCCTTCTTCCATTTAAAGAATAAATATGACACCATTAGTCATTAGAAAAATGTAAATCAAAACGACAGTGAGATATCATCTTACACTCACTATAATCAAAAAGACGGTAAGTTTCAGTGAGGATATAAGGAAATTAGAACCCTCATACGCTGCTAGTGGAATGTAAAATGGTGCAGCCACTTTGGAAAACAGTTTGGCAGTTCTTCAAAAAGTGAAACATTGTGTTATTACATGACAGTAATTCTACACCTAGGTTGATAGGGTTTGGCTGTGTCCCCACTCAAATGTCATCTTGAATTGCAGCTCCCATAATCCCAATGTATCACAGGAGGGATGGGTGGAAGGTGATTGAATCATGGGGGCAGGATTTTCCCATGCTGTTCTCATGATAGTGAATGAGTTTTCATGAGATTTGATGGTTTTATAAAGGGCAGTTCCCCTGCACATGCTCTCTTGCCTGCCACGATGTAAGACATGACTTTGCTCCTCCTTCTCTTTCTGCCATAATTGTGAGACTTTCCCAGCCATGTGGAACTGTGAGTCCATTAAATTTCTTTTTCTTCATAAATTACCCCGTCTCACGTATTTCTTCACAGCAGTATGAAAATTGACTAATACATAGGTATATATCCAAGAGAATTGAAAACATATGTCCACAAAAAGTCTTGTTCACGAATGCTCATAGCAGCATTCATAATAACCAAAAAATAGAAACAACCCAAATATCCATCAACTGATTAATGGATTTTTTAATATAGTCTATAAATACAATGGAATATTATTTAGCCTTTAAAAAGAAGGAAATCTTGTCAATTGCTACATCATAGGTGAACCTGGAGGACATTATGCTAAATGAAATAAACCAGTCACAAAAAGCAAATATTATGAGATTCTACTTATATGAGGTATCTAAAGTAGTCAAATTGACAGAAACAGAAAGTAGAAAGCTGATTACCAGGGACTAAGAGGAGGGCAAATAGGGAGCAATTTAATGGATTTACTTTCTGTTTTGCAAGATGAAAATTTTGTGGAGATCTGTTGCACAACAATGTGAATATACTTAACACTACTCAACTGTACACTTTAAAATGGTTATAATGGCAAATTTTACTTTATGTTTTTACCACAATCAAAAAATTTTTTAATTCAAAATGAAAAAATGTGATATATCTATACAATGGATTATTATTCAGCCATAAAAAGGAATAAGGTTCTGATACACAACTATGACTTTTATAAGTCTGGAAAACATTGTGTTAAATAAAGGCAGCCAGACATAGAAAACCACTTGATTTCATTTCTATGAAGTGTCCAGAATAAGAAAATCCATAGGGACATAGGTAGATTAATGGTTGTCAGGGGTTGCAGTGAGCAGGTAATAGGGAGTGACTGCTAATGGGCATGAGGTTTCTTTTGGGGGGAAGAAAATATTCTGGAATTAGGTAGTGATAATATTTGCGTAAGCGTGAATATTCTAAAAACCACTTAAATTGTACACTTCAAAAGGGTTAATTTTATGGTGTATGAATTATATATAAGCAAAGCCATTTTTAAAACGTGGAGGTTAATATTTTTAAGTTCCACCTTATGACAGGGAAGAAGAAGAATAGTTGTGAAACTCAGAAACAACAAAAACAAGAGTATCTTAGCCTTCCAGGAGAATTATTCTCCTATTTCCCCTACTCTTTACAAATTCCCTTGTTTTATTCTTTGGTCTTTGGTCTCTTGAATATGATTTATTTTTAAAATTAACCTTGTAGTATTTCATGACTAGTAACTCATTCTCAGCTCTACTCACCCACTCTTCTCCACCTATCTTCTTTTGTTCTTATGTATTTAACCTGTTTAATAACTCTATTCAAACTCACCTATTCTTGAGAATAAGTTATGAGTATGTAAGTGTAATTATGTCTGTTAGTGTTTTCTGCTCACATGTGCCTAGATACATGTGTGTGTATAGGGATGTGGACAAGTGTGGTTTCAGGTGATTCTGTGCCTGTGCTTCAATCTTCATGTCAATTTTTTGGTTGGAAACATTGTAAGGATGAAACTCAGAAAACTCTGTGTTTTTATTTGTAAGGATAAAACTCAGAAAACACTGTGTTTTTATAAGAGACAAACAATATGCTAATATTGCCAGTGTGCTAGTACCTTAGAATCTCAGGCTATTTTTTTTATACTGTTTGCAGAATTTGTAACAGTCTAATACCAGATGGAGAGCAGTACTGTGGCCTATTATTATGAACACCTAGGGGATTCCAATAGGCAGAATAAATTGTTTGCCTAATTCAGTATTTTAATTTTTTAAGAAAAAATCCTCCTCAAACTCCACTAACATTTCAGTAAAGATTTACAAAAGGAAGTAAATTCACTGTAATACTTAAAGCAGAAGAGAAAGAGACCAGAGATTTTTATGATTTCTGATAACAGAAAGCAGATGGGATAGCAGTGACAGATAAACTAGAGCACAGTGGGGAGGAGCCAAGATGGCCGAATAGGAACAGCTCTGGTCTACAGCTCCCAGCGTGAGTGACACAGAAGACGGGTGATTTCTGCATTTCCAACTGAGGTACCAGTTTCATCTCACTGGGGAGTGCCAGATAGTAGGCGCAGGACAGTGGGTGCAGTGCACCATGCACGAGCTGAAGCAGGGCGAGGCATCGCCTCACACAGAAAGCGCAAGGGGTCAGGAAATTCCCTTTCCTAGTCAAAGAAAGGGGTGACACACTGAAACAGACGACTATAAAACATCAAAAAAAAAAAAAAGAAACGGGTGACAGACAGCACCTGGAAAATTGGGTCACTCCCACCCTAATACTGCGCTTTTCCAACTGGCTTAAAAAACGGCACACCAGGAGATTATATCCCGCACATGGCTCGGAGGGTCCTATGCCCACGGAGTCTCGCTCACTGCTAGCACAGCAGTCCGAGATCAAATGGCAAGGCGGCAGCAAGGCTGGGGGAGGGGCACCTGCCATTGACGAGTTAGTTGTTTGATTAGGTAAACAAAGCAGGCTGGAAGCTCGAACTGGGTGGAGCCCACCACAGCTCAAGGAGGCCTGCCTGCCTCTGTAGGCTCCACCTCTGGGGGCAGGGCACAGACAAACAAAAAGACAGCAGTAACCTCTGCAGACTTAAATGTCCCTCTCTGGACAGCTTTGAAGAGAGTAGTGGTTGTCCCAGCAGGCAGCTTGAGATCTGAGAATGGGCAGACTGCCTCCTCAAGTGGGTCCCTGACCCCCGAGTAGCCTAATTGGGAGGCACCCCCCAGTAGGGGCAGACTGACACCTCACACGGCTGGGTACTCCTCTGAGACAAAAATTCCAGAGGAATGATCAGGCAGCAGCATTTGCGGTTCACCAAAATCCGCTGTTCTGCAGCCACCGCTGCTGATACCCAGGCAAATGGGGTCTGGAGTGGACCTCAAGCAAACTCCAACGGACCTGCAGCTGAGGGTCCTGACTGTTAGAAGGAAAACTAACAAACATAAAGGACATCCACACCAAAAACCCATCTGTACGTCACCATAATCAAAGACCAAAGGTAGATAAAACCACAAAGATGGGAAAAAAACAGAGCAGAAAAACTGGAAACTAAAAATCAGAGCGCCTCTCCTCCTCCAAAGGAACGCAGCTCCTCACCAGCAATGTAACAAAGCTGGATGGAGAATGACCTTGACGAGTTGAGAGAAGAAGGCTTCAGACAATCAAACCACTCCGAGCCACAGGAGGAAATTTGAACCAATGGCAAAGAAGTTAAAAGCTTTGAAAAAAAATTAGACGAATGGATAACTAGAATAATCAATGCAGAGAAGTCCTTAAAGGACCTGATGGAGCTGAAAACCAAGGCACGAGAGCTACGTGACAAATGCAGAAGCCTCAGTAGCTGATGCGATCAACTGGAAGAAAGGGTGTCAGTGATGGAAGATGAAATGAAGTGAGAAGAGAAGTTTAGAGAAAAAAGAATAAAAAGAAATGAACAAAGCCTCCAAGAAATATGGGACTATGTGAAAAGACCAAATCTACGTCTGATTGGTGTACCTGAAAGTGACTGGGAGAATGGAACCAAGTTGGAAAACACTCTGCAGGATATTATCCAGGAGAACTTCCCCAATCTAGCAAGGCAGGCCAACATTCAGATTCAAGAAATACAGAGAAGGCCACAAAGATACTCCTCGAGAAGAGCAACTCCAAGACACATAATTGTCAGATTCACCAAAGTTGAAATGAAGGAAAAAATGTTAAGGGCAGCCAGAAAGGTCAGGTTACCCACAAAGGGAAGCCCATCAGACTAACAGCCGATCTCTCAGCAAAAACTCTATGAGCCAGAAGAGAGTGGGGACCAATATTCAACATTTTTAAAGAAAAGAATTTTCAACCCAGAATTTCATATCCAGCCAAACTAAGCTTCATAAGTGAAGGAGAAATAAAATACTTTACAGACAAGCAAATGCTGAGAGATTTTGTTACCACCAGGCCTGCCCTGAAAGAGCTCCTCAGGAAGCACTAAACATGGAAAGGAACAACCGGTACCAACCACTGCAAAAACATGCCAAATTGTAAAGACCATCGAGGCTAGGAAGAAACTGCATCAACTAACGAGCAAAATAACCAGCTAACATCATAATGACAGGATCAAATTCACACATAACACTATTAACGTTAAATATAAATGGGCTAAATGCTCCAATTAAAAGACACAGACTGGAAAATTGGATAAAGAGTCAAGACCCATCAGTGTGCTGTATTCAGGAAACCCATCTCACGTGCAGGGACACACATAGGCTCAAAATAAAGGGATGGAGGAAGATCTACCAAGCAAATGGAAAACAAAAAAAGGCAGGGGTTGCAATCCTAGTCTCTGATAAAACAGACTTTAAACCAACAAAGATCAAAAGAGACAAATAAGGCCATTACATAATGCTAAAGGGATCAATTCAACAAGAAGAGCTAACTATCCTAAATATATATGCACCCAATACAGGAACACCCAGATTCATAAAGCAAGTCCTTAGTGACCTACGAAGAGACTTAGACTCCCACACAATAATAATGGGAGACTTTAACACCCCACTGTCAACATTAGACAGATCAACGAGACAGAAAGTTAACAAGGATACCCAGGAATTGAACTCAGCTCTGCACCAAGCGGACCTAATAGACATCTACAGAACTCTCCATCCCAAATCAACAGAATATACATTCTTTTCAGCACCACACCACACCTACTCCAAAACTGACCACATACTTGGAAGTAAAGCACTCCTCAGCAAACGTGAAAGAACAGAAATTATAAGAAACTGTCTCTCAGACCACAGTGCAATCAAACTAGAACTCAGGATTAAGAAACTCACTCAAAACCGCTCAACTACATGGAAACTGAACAACCTGCTCCTGAATGACTACTGGGTATATAATGAAATGAAGGCAGAAATAAAGATGTTCTTTGAAACCAATGAGAACAAAGACACAACATACCAGAATCTCTGGGACACATTCAAAGCAGTGTGTAGAGGGAAATTTATAGCACTAAATGCCCACAAGAGGAAGCAGGAAAGATCTAAAATTGACACCCTAACATCACCATTAAAAGAACTAGAGAAGCAAGAGCAAACACATTCAAAAGCTAGAAGGAGGCAAGAAATAACTAAGATCAGAACAGAACTGAAGGAAATAGAGACACAAAAAACCCTTCAAAAAATTAATGAATCCAGGAGCTGGTTTTTTGAAAAGATCAACAAAATTGATAGAATGCTAGCAAGACTAATAAAGAAGAAAAGAGAGAAGAATCAAATAGACGCAATAAAAAATTATAAAGGGGATATCACCACCGATCCCACAGAAATACAAACTACCATCAGAGAATACTATAAACACCTCTACACAAATAAACTAGAAAATCTACAATAAATGGATAAATTCCTCGACACATACATCCTCCCAAGACTAAACGAGGAAGAAGTTGAATCTCTGAATAGACCAATAACAGGCTCTGAAATTGAGGCAATAATCAATAGCTTACCAATCAAAAAAAGTCCAGGACCAGATGGATTCACCACCGAATTCTACCAGAGGTGCAAAGAGGAGCTGGTACCATTCCTTCTGAAACTATTCCAGTCAACAGAAAAAGAGGGAATCCTCCCCAACTCATTTTATGAGGCCAGCATCATCCTGATACCAAAGCCTGGCAGAGACACAACCAAAAAAGAGAATTTTAGACCAATATCCTTGATGAACATCGATGCAAAAATCCTTAATAAAATACTGGCAAACTGAATCCAGCAGCACATCAAAAAGCTTATCCACCATGATCAAGTGGGCTTCATCCCTGGGATGCAAGGCTGGTTCAATATACGCATATCAATAAATGTAATCCAGCATATAAATAGAACCAAAGACCAAAACCACATGATTATCTCAATAGATGCAGAAAAGGCCTTTGACAAAATTCAACAACACTTCATGCTAAAAACTCTCAATAAGTTAGGTATTGATGGGATATATCTCAAAATAATAAGAGCTATCTATGACAAACCCACAGCCAATATCATACTGAATGGGCAAAAACTGGAAGCATTCCCTTTGAAAACGGGCACAAGACAGGGATGCCCTCTCTCACCACTCCTATTCAACATAGTGTTGGAAGTTCTGGCCAGGGCAATCAGGCAGGAGAAGGAAATAAAGGGTATTCAATTAGGAAAAGATGAAGTCAAATTGTCCCTGTTTGCAGACGACATGACTGTATATCTAGAAAACCCCATCATCTCAGCCCAAAATCTCCTCAAGCTGATAAGCAACTTCAGCAAAGTCTCAGGATACAAAATCAATGTACAAAAATCACAAGCATTCTTATACACCAATAACAGACAAACAGAGAAACAAATCATGAGTGAACTCCCATTCACAATTGCTTCAAAGAGAATAAAATACCTACGAATCCAACTTACAAGGGATATGAAGGACCTCTTCAAGGAGAACTACAAACCACTGCTCAATGAAATAAAAGAGGATACAAACAACTGGAAGAACATTCCATGATCATGGGTAGGAAGAATCAATATCATGAAAATGGCCATACTGCCCAAGGTAATTTATAGATTCAATGCCATCCCCATCAAGCTACCAATGACTTTCTTCACAGAATTGGAAAAAACTACTTTAAAGTTCATATGGAACCAAAAAAGAGCCCGCATTGCCAACTCAATCCTAAGCCAAAAGGACAAAGCTGGAGGCATCATGCTACCTGACTTCAAACTATACTACAAGGCTACAGTAACCAAAACAGCATGGTACTGGTACCAAAACAGAGATATAGATCAATGGAACAGAACAGAGCCCTCAGAAATAATGCCACATATCTACAACTATCTGATCTTTGACAAACCTGACAAAAACAAGCAATGGGGAAAGGATTCCCTATTTAATAAATGGTGCTGGGAAAACTGGCTAGCCATATGGAGAAAGCTGAAACTGGATCCCTTCCTTACACCTTATAGAAAAATTAATTCAAGATGGATTAAAGACATAAATGTTAGACCTAAAACCATAAAAACCCTAGAAGAAAACCTAGGCAATACCATTCAGGACATAGGCATGGGCAAGGACTTCATGTCTAAAACACCAAAAGCAATGGCAACAAAAGCCAAAATTGACAAATGGGATCTAATTAAATTCAAGAGCTTCTGCACAGCAAAAGAAACCACTATTAGAGTGAACAGGCAACCTACAGAATGGGAGAAAATTTTCGCAACCTACTCATCTGACAAAGGGCTAATATCCAGAATCTACAATGAACTCAAACAAATTTACAAGGAAAAAACAAACAACCCCATCACAAAGTGGGTGAAGGATATGAACAGACACTTCCCAAAAGAAGACATTTATGCAGCCAAAAAACACATGAAAAAATGCTCATCATCACTGGCCATCAGAGAAATGCAAATCAAAACCACAAGGAGATACCATCTCACACCAGTTAGAATGGCAATCATTAAAAAGTCAGGAAACAACAGGTGCCGGAGAGGATGTGGAGAAATAAGAACACTTTTACACTGTTGGTGGGACTGTAAACTAGTTCAACCATTGTGGAAGTCAGTGTGGCGATTCCTCAGGGATCTACAACTAGAAATACCATTTGACCCGGCCATCCCATTACTGGGTATATACCCAAAGAATTATAAATCATGCTGCTATAAAGACACATGCACATGTATATTTATTGCAGCACTATTCACAATAATAAAGACTTGGAACCAACCTAAATGTCCAACGATAGACTGGATTAAGAAATTGTGGCACATATACACCGTGGAATACTATGCAGCCAGAAAAAAATGATGAGTTCATATCCTTTGCAGGGAAATGGATGAAGCTGGAAACCATCATTCTCAGCAAACTATCTCAAGGACAAAAAACCAAACACCGCATGTTCTCACTCATAGATGGGAGTTGAACAATGAGAACTCATGGACACAGGAAGGGGAACATCACACACCAGGGACTGTTGTGGGGTGGGGGGAGGGGGGAGGGATAGCATTAGAAGATATACCTAATGCTAAATGACGAGTTAATGGGTGCAGTACAGCAACATGGCACATGTATACATGTGTAACAAACCTGCACGTTGTGCACATGTACCCTAAAACTTAAAGTATAATAATAAAAAAAAGGGATATTGTGAAGAGTAAATTTGGCAGTACCTGGGACTTTTACTATATATTAAAAATATTGTAGACAACATCATGTTTTGAGAAGTGTTTTTGCTGAAATTGGTAACTAGAGAAAGCAAAAGGCATTAAATAACCCACTTTCCGAACTTCCAGTAGGGAGGCAGCCTCTTTCTCACCCAGTTTGCACTATAACTCCCTACCTCGCCATAGGAAAGTCAATTTGAAGTGAGGGATCTGTTAGGGAATGCAGAGAAGACAAACATTCCAGTGGTCCCTTGCCCCGAAGATGACAGAGGAAAACCTCATGAGGACTGAAAAGTTTGAGTGTGTATGTAGGACCAATTCTTCTAGCCCAGTTAAATATCACATGAGTCACCAGGCCTGCTAACTTGCCTTGGAACTACCACAGAGAAGGAAAAGCTTTGGAGGGTGATGATGCAGTGGTATGGCCCAACAGAGAAGGGGACAAGCATGCCACCTTTAGTTCTAGGTTCCTGAGATGTGCAGAAGGTAGAACCCAGCCACCTGAGAACTGGGGTCCTGGAGGGTAGGTGAGATTGAAGGACAAAGACTGGCTGCAAACCAATGAATGAGGCAGAGCACCCTCTGAGGCTTAGGAACTCGTGGGGTTCAGTAGGGCTCTCCTCGGCCAGCCCTGTGCACTGGCCCTTGTCTACACTGCTGCTGGTGGTGGTGAACTAGACAGTGGGGATGGCCAACAGAAAGGGATAGAGCCTCTCTCTGGCCACTCACACAGGACGACATCATTTCCCTCTCAAATGAACATACACAGGGAGTTGGGGGGTTATTAAAGACCTCAACTTCTCCCCAAAACTACTGGAGTCTGTAGTTTGAATTGTGGTGATAGGAAGAAAATATCTAAGTGTTTCTAACAGAAGTGAGATATTAGTAATGAGAATTCACTGATGAGCTTGGAATCAGGTTAAGATGTGGGTAAGGGAGCCACCTAGCCAGAGAGAAAGAAAGATTAGCAGAAGAGAGTTAGAAATCAATTAACTAGAAAAAAATAAGCCTGTCATACATTAACGACTTGACGTTCCTCATCTATTCAGTTGCAGTTATTATCTGAAAACTAATCTTCCTTTTCCTAGCTAGTCTCTTGTCTCTTGTTATTGGGTTTGTGTTCACATTATCTATTTTGAAGATTTTCAAATCTTTTTGTTTTCTCCCCATATAATCATGGTAATGGAACATAAAATGCCTAAGACATGAATGAAAATTCATATGTCCTTGTTTGCTTCCTTGCTACTTTATCACAAATATTTCCAGGACAGCACATGTTTTTAATAACTTATATGTTCTTATAATTATAATATAGATCCTTTGTAAACATATGAACTGCAAAAATAGAAGACTGTAGAAGTCACCCATATTTTACCATTCAGATATATTCTGGTTAATGTTTGCTGTATACTATTTCTAACTTTTTAAGTCATATATAAACTTTCTTAAAAATTAAAATGTGTCAGATTACACAAACTATTTTGTAAACCGCTTTTTCATTTTCAGCCTCTAGAAGAGTGCCTGGCACATCCTAAGTTTTCAATAAATATTTGTCAAATAAATGGCTGAACTTATTTCCATACCATTAAATGTTTATCTGTGGTGTCATTTTTAACCATTGCACAGAATTCTATTGTGTGAAATATGATAATTTACCTAACCAGGCCCTGGAGAGCTGCAGAGGAATAAGGCCTTGTGATGGACACAGAGGTGCTCCATGCAGTCCCCCTTGAAGGGGGAGGTTGCCCTGCTGCTGGGAGTACTTGCAACCTCCAGCCTCCAGTTATCAGCCCCTTTCAGGACTTGCCTCAGCTACAGAAAGCTGCCTTCCCAGGGTAACCCACATTGAAGGGCAGATCATAGAGGAGCCCAGTGTCAGAGCTACTCTGACAGGCCATCTTCCTCCAGAGTTTCCTGAGAAGGGCTGCTTAAGACTGTCCCATCTATATTACAGCTCAACTTCTTCCTCTGCCCAGTCCTGTTTCTCCCCTCTCCCTGCCATGGGTGTTAATCTCAGGGCACTGTCTAATAAATATATTGCACACTAAATTTTGTCTCAAAGTCTGCTCCTGAACAACCTAACCTGCAACAGAGATGATGCTGACCTTTGAGGAACTCCCAAGTCTATTGGTAAAAGCACTCAGTAAATTCTAACATTACTGCGGTTACTGATTCCTAACTCAGGTTAAACAAGCGATGGCGCATGTATACCATGATAGGTTATGCAGCCATTAAAATAATGTTCTGGGTGCCATGTATAACACATGATGGCTCCAGAAGTCAGGGAAGAAGGAAAAAAGAAGGGAAGGGAAGAGAAGAGAAAGGGAGGGAACAAGAGGGGAGGGAAGAATTGGACATCAGATAAATCACTTGAGCCCTCTCTCTGCGTGAATTTTTCCCAATCTGTTTCTTTCCACATCTCTTGCTCCTTATCAGTCTTTGGGCCACCTACAGTATGAGCATTACCTGGGCAATTACTGTCTCTCTGAATTTGGCATATGCAAGTTATAGAAACTAAAACTGGACATGGCCCTACACAGGTAAGCACCTATCAGCATCGCTGTGAGCGGTCAGGACTAACAAGTCTTCAACACACAAAAGCAGGAGTAAGGATCAAATTACACAAATCAAATCAAATCAAATCAAAATAAAATCCCTGAGTTTGTATTCCAGTAAAGCCCAGACCTAGGAGGGATCCAGGAAAGCGATGAGTGTGGCTGTCAAGGTGCTTCCATCTGTCAGAGTCACGCATTCCAAAGCAGCAGAAATCAACTGACAGCCTCCGGTTACTCCCCCGCCTCAGCGAGGCAGGGCAGGCAGCGGCAAGCTTAGCCCATGTGAGGTGCCTCCTGCCAATCACAGACCACCCTTCCCTGGTCCTGGAGGTTCAAAGAATTGCAGGAGGGTAGAAAAGCACCCGGGTCGGGTGCAAACTGCGGAGCGGGCCCTACCGTGTGCGCAGAAAGAGGAGGCGCTGTGAGTAGACCGCTTTCCCTCTGCAGGGAATCTCCCGGGCTCAAGGGTTGGGTTGCTCTCCTGGGAGGGAAGCTAGCAGACTGGGAGGGAAAGGGGAAGAAGTTAGATTCTTGATTCATAAAGTCTGTCATTTTTTTCTTTGTAATTTAGGGTATTGTGACTGTCCTGTTCTCTTTTACTTTGAACCGTTGAAATTGCTTTCTTAATACCCTTGATATAAGTCTTGTTCTCATTAAACTTCTGGAGATATTACGCAGCCATCCTGCTTTCAACCTCAGATATCCCCACAGAAAGAACAAGAAAATCCAAGCACCCTGAGAAACCCTATATCTCCTGATTAAATCGCACATAGACAGTCACCCTTGTAGACCCCCAATTTCCTTGTGGAGTCAGAAAAGCAATAGAAAGTTTAACGAAATAGCTCGTGTTATTTCTTAATAATCTGTTCAGGCTAGCAGAGAGAAAGTTTCTTGGTCTTCTTGTCAGAAATCATTTGGTCCTGCCAACCTGTAATGAAATGTGTGAAACAATTTACTCCCAGTTATTCTCTGCAAACACTTCTGCTTAATAAATGTGTCAGTTGAAGTAAGTCAACAAAGTAGCTTTATCTACGCAATGTTATTTTTACATAATTTGTTTTTACTCCTTACCAATTCTTTGCTCCACCATGATCTGCAGGACATAAAGATATTTTTCATTCTGATCACATTTTCACACAAAATACAAATTTAAGTTTCAAATAATGCTAGTATTATTTTATGTTTGCATTTGTTTATAAACCTAAAACTCCACTTCTAACTAGTTTTAAAGATTTTTAAGCCATTTAAGAATTGGTAGCCAGTCACAGTGGCACATGCCTGCAGTTCCAGCTATTCAGGAAGCTGAGGCCACGGGATCAGGAGTTCTAGTCCAGGCTGGGCAACATAGTGAGATCCTGTCTCTAAAAAAAATAAAAATAAATTTTTAAAGAAGTTTTGTTAACTTGAATGTCTTCTTTTAATGAAAGACAACGTTTCTTGAACATTTCTTGCCTGAGTTGCTAAGCACAACAGGAAAGAACTCATTAGGTTTTATAGATATATATACTTTGAGTATAAACAAAATTTAGGTTACATAGTTTTCAGACCCTATGAAGAAGTGGATTTTCTTTTTATTAACCTTCTCAGTGAGGAGAAAAATTTCTTACTTTGCTTTCTGCTCCAACAGATTGTTTTGCTTTCTGCTATAAAATAGTCTTTAAAATCAACTCACCTATTTTTTTTTTTTAACTGCTGGGAAGAATCATAGACTTTTACATCCAAAGGGGACCTTAGACATCATTTAATCAAGGGGAAAAAAAAGAAACTCAGAACTTTTTTTTTCTTTTCTTTTCTTTTCTTTTCTTTTTTGAGACGGAGTCACTCTGACGCCCAGGCTGGAGTGCAGTGGCGTGATCTCTGCTCACTGCAAGCTCCGCCTCCCGGGTAGATGCCATTCTCCTGCCTCAGCCTCCCGAGTAGCTGGGACTACAGGTGTCTGCCACCACGCCCGGCCAATTTTTTGTATTTTTAGTAGAGACGGGGTTTCACCGTGTTAGCCAAGATGATCTCAATCTCCTGACCTCGTGATCCATCCACCTTAGCCTCCCAAAGTGCTGAGATTACAGGCTTGAGCCACCGCACCCGGCCAAAACTCAGAACTTCTTTTTGACTTCTGCTTAACAATCTTAACCAGAGTAAACACCAGTCAGCCTTTAAATATGCTCTGGAATTTGTGCCTGATAGCCATGCAGGCTGCCCACAAACTTGATGGGCCACCATTCACCAACTGGGACAGAGACCACATTGGTGAGGGGGCACCATCATCACACACCGCCCTACCCACCTGCCCCCCGCCCCGCCCCAAGGACTCTCCATAGTACTCCTGCCCTGGAGCTGGGCATCTCTCTGGCAATGCCCACACCTGAGGCCCTCGTGCAACTGAGTGCTCCTGAGCCATTGCTTACAGCTAGTCCCTGATTTCCAATGGGTGGATGACTCCCATCATACTGGGGGCACCAGGAATCAAGAGCAGTGCTGTCCAGTAAAACTTTCTGTGATGAGGGAAATGTTCTAGATAATAGACACTAACCACATGTATCTAGGGAGTGCTTGAGATGTGGTTGGAGCAACTGAGGAACTGATTTTTACTTTTATTTAATTGAATTCATTTGACTTTAAATAACTGCATGCAACTACTAACTACTGTATTAGTCAACACAGGTTTAGAGCTTTAAAGCAAGAAAAACTTATGGGCACTGTGAGCCGTGGGTGACAGCCCTGGGAGAAACCTCCTCTTTTTGTTATTTCCAGGGACTTATCCTACCTTAAGTTGAAGCAGACCAGCAATTGTTGTGACCTACAATCTCCACACCCATCTTTACTCTGAGCCAAGCAAGTGTCTGTTCTTGTGCTGAGTTTCAGGGTCAGGGCTAAGGCAATCGCATATTGTGTTTCTTCGTTTCTTCCTCTCCTATTTTTCCTTTTCTTTTTTTCTCCTTTGTTAATTCAAATTTCTCTAGCATGAACTAAAGTTTGAGGTGTGGTTTGTGTGTTCTCTGGTACAACAAACTTGGGTGAGGAAAAGAGGTAATGAACTTGAAAAAATGATCTCATGCTTACTGGGCGAGTCTCACTTCTTTTTCTTCTGCTTTGCAAATTGGTTTGTTTAGTGAGCAATTGTTTTTAGACCTTTCAATGTGTCTGGAAACATCAACACTACGGGTATGATTAATTTTTATAGGAAAACAAACTGAGTGAAAGCACAATAAAGAAAAAACAAGAAATATAATTCTAGCTTTAAAAAAATCTGCACTCTTTAAAGCAAAGGAACTCCCAGGGTATTGAGCAATTTGAGTAAATCATCATCATACCAGGCCACAGGGCAGTTTTCCCACAGGGCGGGGTGCACAGGGGCTATTCCTTTACATGGAAAATATTTCGAGGTGAGTTGCGTACTTTCAGTCTGGGGCGTTCCATCTCTAACGCGGGCAGTTGCTGCTCTGCCCTCTGCCTTCCACCGCTTTCCACTTGTTAAATGTAACTCATCCCATTGGTTTCCTTCCCACCCCTGCCAGATAAGTAATCCAATATAGTCAGGGAGGCATTGTTTTAGAATAACGTGGGGAGGGTTCAGAAGACCACATATCTAAAACAGTTTCTACATACTGTGGGCTAAAAGAGAAGGCAGGAAAGAGGACACATCATAACATTAGAAGTCAGTATAGCCAGAGAGACAGACCCAAACCCCCAAATCATAAGTTACCAGGTTTGTCTTTTTAGGTTCTACCCTCTCCTTGGGTCTCTTTCCTTCTCATGGTGTCTTCCCTCGCCCTTTGAAAATTAAATAAGAGAAGGGCGCTGATAAATGAGGCATTGACATGGATGGCTCATGAATCTCAATGTGCCTCTTTTATATGAGCTTGCATTTTAATCAGGAATGAAGGAGTGAGTCTCAAATTGTGGCATTCAGAGGTTAGGGTAAACGGTGAGGAAGCCTTTGAATGAAGGAAAAGGATAGAAGGCTTTCTCCCTGCCAGCTTTGTTTATGTGGCTCCCTTTCTGGCTTATCTTGTAGTGAGTCTCATGGGTAGGCTCACAGGTGGGAGGTCAAGAGTTTCTCTTAATTTAAAAAGACGTAAAGGGAAGTGGATCTCCCTACCTTAAAAAGAATAATCATTAGTGACAAACCCAATAGAAGGCTGGGTTAAGAGTTAGGAAACCTGGACTTGAATCTTAACTCTTTTAATAACACATCATGATCGTGAACAAGTCACTTTCTCTCTGTGAGCCTTAAATTTCTCACCTGTACAAAGTCTCCAAGTTTGCAGCCAGAACTGATGTATCATGCTGTGAACAGGCACCTGGCCAATAACTGTCCTAGGATGAATGACACTTTAATGTCTCTCAAATTACATATCTTCTAAGACAAACAAAAACTACCAAAAGTGTAGTCATTGACTTCTAAGTGTGACACCCGTCAATTAATTTAAAAGTTTATAATTTTGCTTTTTAATGCAATTATTTGTTAAATTGGCTTTTTTGATGCACAGCAATCCAATTTTTGTGGCTTCAGAATATCTTATTAAACAAACTGGGGTGAAGAAAAGACGTAACAACGTACCAGACTATATTGCTGTGGCAGAGGCTAGTATGGAAGAAAAGCCATAAACACATATCCACAATGGTTTCAGCTTCCCTGGAGAGCTATTTTCTAAAGGCAGAGAGAGGGATATAGGGAAGGAAGGATAATTCTGGGTAAGAGAAGTTGAGGAGAGAAGAGGTTTTTCAGCTGGGCTTCGGAAGGTGGTAAAGAGTTCGATAGGCAGAAATGGGAGAAGGGATTCCAAAGACAGGGACACCCTAAGCACAGCATGGTGGCATGACCAGGACACCAAAGGGTTGGGGGGGTGGGGCACGCAGTGAAAAATGGCAGGCAGGCCATTTAGAACCTGCATGGGTGCTGCCTTGAATACACACTGAGGAGTTTGTACTTTATCTCTTAGATGGTCCAACCACTCCTCCACTGGCTCAATGGAAAATAAAATAGTTGGGTCTGGCCAAATACTATATAGACTGGTCTTTCAGAAGGGAACAGGAGCAAATCTGGATTCAAAGAAACTGGTCAGCAACAGAGAGTGGGGGGACAAGTGATGAACCTGGCAATAGGAAGTTAAGTAGGAGCTGGTGGCTGGGCTTGTAAGTGCAGAGGGAATGACCGAGGGCTCTCCTTTGAATTTAGGCTACAGGGAACCTTTGAAGGGTTCTAAGCAGGGGGGAGATATAAATTCAGAGCTGTGTTTTAGGACAGTGGATCTCAAGATTGGCTGAGTGGCTGGCACTTGGAAACCATGTTTATCTTTGTAGAATACCAGAAAATTTTGGTCTACTAAATTTAAAATAAGTAAGTAGATCATTTTGGCCTAAATTCATACCAAAAACTAGATTTTAGCATAGACAGGTGGTAGTAGCATCCACAATTTAAGAAAAATGTGTAAGAGGAAAATGTTTAAAATCACAAATTTTTATAGTAATTTTTCCTCAAATTAGGAAATGACTGGAATCATTCAATATTGGCATCAAAACATGTTGTCCCAGTAAATGGAACATCTGTGCTTTGGAGGATCATTTGAGAAACTCTGCTTGAGAAAGTTCACCATGGAAGCACTGTATGGAATGGAAACAGAAAATGTTTAATTCATCTGATCCAGAAGTTAGGGGCTGGCAGTGGGAATTGGTAAAATGGTATCAGGAGACATCAGAAAATGATCATATGTGCTTCTATCAAAAATATACATCAATCCCAATTGGGATGGTGTGTTACTCAAGGTTATTTCAGAGATAGAACCAAAAGGAGATACATAAAGAGAGAGAGAGGCAACGTATGGTGGCTCACGCCTATAATCCCCACACTTTGGAAGGCCAAGTCTTGAGGACATGAGTTCAAGACCAGCCTGGGCAACATGATGAAACCCCTTCTCTACAAAAAATTTAAAAATTAGCCAGACATTGTGCATGCACCTGTGGTCCTAGCTACTTGGGAGGCTGAAGCAGGAGGATCACTTGAGCCTAGGAAGTCAAGGCTGCAGTGAGATATGATTGTGCCACTGCAGTCCCTGGGTGACACACAAAGACCCTGTTGAGAGAGAGAGAGAGAGAGAGGGGGAGAGAGAGAGAGGGAGAGAGAGAGATATATATATATATTAATTCTAAGGAATTAACCTATGTGATGTGATTGTGGGGGCTGACAAGTCCGAAATCTATACAGCAGGTGGGCAACCTGAAAATTTGGGGAAGAGTTGATGTTGCAGTCTTTTTTTTTTTTTTTTTTTTTTTTGAGACGGACTCTCACTCTGTCGCCCAGGCTGGAGTTCAGTGGCGTGATCTTGGTTCACTGCAAGCTCGGCCTCCTGGGTTCACGCCATTCTCCTGCCTCAGCCTCCCAAGTAGCTGGGACTACAGGCGCCTGCCACCACGCCCGGCTAATTTTTTGTATTTTTGGTAGAGTCGGGGTTTCACCGTGTTAGCCAGGATGGTCTCCATCTCCTGACCTCATGATCCACCCGCCTCGGCCTCCCAGAGTGCGGTGATTACAGGCGTGAGCCACCACGCCCGGCTTTTTTTTTTTTTTTTTTTTTTTTTTTGAGACGAGTGCAATGACGCAATCTCGGCTCACGGCAAACTCCGCCTCGCCCGTTCAAGCGATTCTCCTGCCTCAGCCTCCTGAGTAGCTGGGATTACAGGCATGCGCCACCACCCCCAGCTAATTTTGTATTTTTAGTAGAGACGAGGTTTCTCCGTGTTGGTCAGGCTGGTCTCGAACTACCAACCTCAGGTGATCTGCCCACCTCAGCCTCCCAAAGTGCTGGGATTACAGGCGTGAGCCACCGCGCTTGGCCTGATGTTGCAGACTTAAACCTAAAATCTGCATACTGAAAACTTAGAGTTTCTCTGTTACAGTCCTCTTAGGGCAGAAATGCTGCTTCTTCAGGAAACATCAGTTTTTGCTCTTAAGGTTTTCAGCTGATTGGAGGAGGCCAGCCACATTATGGAGGGTAATCTGCTTTACTGCTTTACTCAAAGTCTACTGATTTAAATGTTAATCACATCTAAAGAATATCTTCACAGCAATATCTAGACTGATATCTGACCAAACACCATATCCCAGCCAATCCCACCATATCCCAGCAATATCTAGACTGATACTGACCAAACACCATATCCCAGCCAAGTTGACATACAAAATTAACCAGCGCAAGGTGTTCATTACAATACTTCTTTATCAGGCAGGCAGAGACAAAACTCAAGAAGTTATTAACAAAGGCAAAACTACTACCAAGCCCTAGAGAACACCACAGTTTATATTCTGTGTATAGAGAAGTCACCATTTGTCCTTCCTTTTGTTCTTTCTCCATGCCTATCCTCTATGGAAAGGTCAACAAATTCATAATGTCTTTTTTTTTTTAATATCCATTAGTGTGGAACTGTGTCAAAGCTTTTCTTTTTTAACCTAAAAAAAAAAGTGCATTACTCTACCCCTATGCACAGGCATTTATTAATCTTCAAAGAACCCTAAACATCAGCCAGGCCTGATCTTTTCCTTTTGTAGAAATTATGTCACCTTTCCTCTAAGTGTGCCAGGAAAGCAGCTCTTCCTAAAGATCCATCCAGCTAATGTATTATAAAAGTAAACTCACTTGTCTCAGTTTTCCAGGACTTTTCTAGACGTCTTCCATTGAATGAGGGACAGGGGGAAGTCTCTGACACAGACTTTGTAAGGTCAGCTAACACGTTGTGACCAGTTTTTCAACATCACTTTTGAGTGTCCTCTTACTTCTTGGGTAACTGTCTTCTGAGCTCAGTAATTTGCCTATTTCTTTCTTTTCCTTTAGCTCTAGAATAGTAGTTTACAATCGTTCTGGGGCTAGCTATGTGTTTAGGAGGTTTAGAGCTGGTGAGAAGATGCTCTGTGAGCCCAGGATTCCTACTCTCGTTTCAGCCAGAGAAGTACCATTCTGATCTGATTTCATATATTAGAGTTCCCTACTGAAATCATATTTCCCTATTTCCTTTGAAAATGTTGCTCTGTATCAAAAAAATAATAATAATAAACCACTGGTTTTAGTTACCTTCACCAACCACTGGGCTATTAGCTCTAGTCTGTCTCCTTTATAAGACAAAAATAAGCAAAATTAGTATTGGGTAACTAATATTGTATTAAAACTTCACATATATTCTCATTTAATTTTCATAGTAACCCTTGAAGTTAAGTATTACTATACTCATTTGAAGATAAAGCTCGAGAAGATTAAGTAACTTCTTGGGGTCACAAAACTAGTAAGTGGTAGAGCTAAGATTCAAACCCAGGTCTATCCAAAGCCCACATTCGTTCCACTTCACCATATTCTCTAACTTGCTCTTCAACAAAGCTCTAGGCAAATTACTAATCTGCACACTCATTTATTCAAATAAACATTATTTATTTACTTTATCCTTTTATTTAGCAAAACAATTGAGTGCGCCTACTATATGTCAGGTACTATGCCACTTTGGACCTAGAAAGACAAATAAAACAGGGTCCCAAATGCCTCCTCCTACTTTGGAGACTCTTGGAATAAAGTGCAGGATGCCCTTCACAGGTTGGCAATGGGAGGAAAGAATGCAAAAGGGCAGCAGAGCAGAATCCTCTCTGAGTAATGTCTGTGTCAGGGAGAGAGTGGCCCCAGGACAAGGACAACCTCAGGGGCCATCTCTGTATCACCTTGCAGTGTGGGGCAGAGGCCTTAGAGCTGGCCAAAGGCAGAGGGATGAGGCCCAATGGCGAGTGTTAACTGTTCAGGAATGCTAATGGCATGCAAGGCGGGCCCCTCCCATGTGGATGTGCAGCTTGGTACCTGACTCTGGCCGCACCCCAAGCACAACTAGGAAGTGTTTTTCCTTTTCTCTCATGAATTCATCTATGGAAAATAAAAAGAAGTACAAATGGGTATCTTTGTGTAAGCCCTCCCAGTCCTTCCAGCAGAGCAGCCCCTGTGCAGTGAACAGAGGGAAGGTGGAAGGAAGGCTGCTTCTCCTCAATCTAAGAGCCCTTGGCTGTGAGACCAGTCACTGTTAAAACCTCCCTTCTATCCCCCTGGGGTCACTGATATATAAAACAAAATCATAACCCAATACCCTGCCCTTCCTAAATATCCTCTGGTTATAATTAATAGTTTCTTATATGTGTAAACAATCTTAGTGCTTACCTATTACTTTTGTATCTTTTATCTCATTTAGTGATCACAGCAACTCCATCTAACAAGTTATTGTCTACTAATTTTATAAATGAGGAAGTAGATACTAAGGAAAACATTGTCCAACTTTACACAGTAATGATAATGACAGCACAAAGCTGGGACTTGAACTCTGGCATTCTGATGCCAAGTCCAGTGTGGTCACCATTATACTACAGATATTAGACTGTGCTGTGAGCCACTGGAAGCCTACACTTGGCTCCCTCTTGACATCTGTGGCCATTTGGGGGATGCAGCAAATGTTTTAGGTCCTCTGGACACCAACCTAGTCTAAAATACAAGTGGCCAAGTAGAAGCTATGAAATGCTAACCTCTCATTGACTTGCACATTGCACATTTTACTTCTAAGAATTCTGGTCTTGGGGGTAGGTGGATGAGCTGTAGATTTTTGATACATCCAGACAGGTTTTCTGGAAAAGCATGTGGGTACAGCACTGAGTTTGGGGGAAATATGCAAATATGAGCATCATGTCTAGGGGCTAAAGAGACAAGAAGCTGGAGATGTAAGTGAAGAAAAGCCTAGTGTTTCTGACCTTTGCAAAGGTAGAGTCTCCTGAGCAGGGAAATGTGTCTGTTCTCTCCACTCCAGGTGTTTCTATTTCTACTGAAAGCATTTGCTATGTAGCAAGACTTTATAAACTGTAGAGTGTTTAGCAAATGATCTGGCGCCAGGCAGACCTGTGTTTCAGTCTCAGCTTCTGCACTTTTTAGCAATGTGGCCTTGGGCAAATTAATCTCTCCAAGCTTCCCTTTTATTTATTTATTTATTTTTTTTGGAGATGGAGTTTTGCTCTGTTGCCCAGTGCAGTGGCCCAATCATGGCTCACCACAACCTCCACCTCCCAGGTTCAAGCGATTCTCCTGACTCAGCCTCCCAAGTAGCTGGGATTACAGGCACCTGCCACCATGCTCGGCTAATTTTTGTATTTTTAGTAGAGATGGGGTTTTGCCATGTTGGCCAGGCTGGTCTCGAACTCCTCACCTCAGGTGATCTGCCCACCTCAGCCTCCCAAAGTACTGGGATTACAGGCATGAACCACCATGCCCGGCCCCTTTTCTTTATACAAACAATGGCAAGACAACAGCTTCTCCCCCTAGATCCTTCAGAAGAAACATAGCCCTGATTTTAGCCTGGTGAGACTCATTTTAGACCTCTGCCCTCCAGAACTGTAAGATACATTTCTGTTATTTTAAGCCACGAAGTTCGTGGTAATTTGTTTCAGCAGCAATAGGAAATGCAGACCTGAAATACCCATCTCTCAGGTCTGTTGAGAAGATGAATATCAAATGCCTAACATAGTGCCCAGAGCATTGTAAGTGCCCAATAAATGGCAGTTTTCATCACTATTTCCTTATCTTGGAAGACAGGAGTAGCTAAATTATCATGTGCCATTGATACCAAAGGCCTAAGGGAGAAGAAGAGAATGCATAGTGAAAAAGGAGAACATTTTAGTGGCCAGAAAATTCAGAATATCTTGCCTACTGATATATCACCACCTTCCAATAACCAACCCGCAGCTGGGCTGCCTCCCTGGCATTTTCTGTCATGTCCTTGCCTAGGTTTCTTCAATTTATGCTTTTCTTTTTGCTCAGAGCAAGTTTCTACCTTCCTTCTTTTCTCCCACTTTTATCTGCGTTTTCCACCCTAATTGTGACTCCTGCAATTCTCCCATAGAATATTCATTTGCTCTTTCCCCTTTGTCTAAACTCTGTGTGGCAGAGTCATCTCTGGAAAAGTCTGTATGTCACGGGGCATAATTGGGTCACCCAGGCCACCTCCCTTGATCGGGGCCCCTGCAGTTCCTTTCTGGACCAATAAAGCCCCTCAGCGGTGCCTCTGTCTTTCTCCACAGCCCTCCTTGTCCCCTTGATGTGCACGGTCATTTTTCCTTTGAACCCACGCTGTAATTGCACTTTAAACTCCTTGAGGCCAGGCGCAGTGGCTCACGCCTGTAATCCCAGCACTTTAGGAGGCCAAGGCAGGAAGATCACAAGGTCAGGAGTTCGAGACCAGCCTGGCCAATATGGTGAAACCCCATCTCTACTAAAAATACCAAAAAAAAAAAAGCCAGGTGTGGCGGTGGGCACCTGTAGTCCCAGCTACTAGGGAGGCTGAAGCAGGACAATAGCTTGAACCTGAGAGGCAGAGGTTGCAGTGAGCCAAGATCGTGCCACTGCACTGCAGCCTGGGCAACAGAGCAAGACTCTGTCTCAAATAATAATAATAATAATAATAATAAAAATAAACTTCTTGAAAGAAGAAATTGTCTTATTTCACACAGTACATAATCAGTACGAGTTGATATCGGTGCTGAATTTGGCCTCTACTGATTTCTGCCCTTTCCTCTCTATGCTTCTGTTATCTGAACTCCTACCTTTCACAGTCTATTTACTTTTGTCTCTAGTTTAGATACTAACACAACTGGTCAGGAATAATGTCTGTACATACCAGTAATGAACTTTACAATGTGACTCAACCAGCTACATGAGTAAGTTTCCCCCTTGGGGGGGTTTGTGCAGTCTAACACGCAACAATAACTGGAAAGAATGAATGAAATTTCTAAGCAGAAAGAAATGAATGGCATTTCTAAGCAGAAACTACACAGAGACGCAGTGGCCCAGATTCTTCCATTTCTCCAGCAAACATGAATTGAGTACCCACTGTGTGCCAAATTCTGAGCTAAAAATGCTCATAAATTTTAACTGAACTTGTCACAGCTACCCAGGTAAACAGATAAAGGAAAACATTTAGAGATGTCTAAACTTACTTGGAAGGTTGTTAATACTTACAGTGTAACAATGAGGTTAAAATTTAGCAAGGCTTGAGACAAATAGAAGGTTTGCCTCCCACTGCTACCCTACATAACTAGGACTTTGGCCAAATTGACTGGTTTGCTATCTTGTGGGCACCTTGCTCTTCTGTCTCTACTCCCTAACTTTTCCTTTCTCTTTACCTGGAATGTCACCCACCCCCACCTCACTCCCACACATATCCACCTCTACTCTACATATCAAACCATACACATCCTGCAAGACTTACGTCTTCCCGCCTCAGGACTCTCACAATATTTCATCTCACTACATGTAGTATAATTGTGTGGGAATGCATCTTAGTTTCCCTACTAACGCAAAAAATCCTAGAATACAATAATCTCCCTTACATATCTTTGTATGCCTCAGAATGCATATTGAACCATTTAATACATTTTTTATTTACAGCAGGAATGCATGAATTGATTAATTAAATGTTGAGAGCTGTAGATGGCTTTTCTCAAGGTGCTTCAAGTGCAGAAGCCCAAGTGATTGACCCACACACTTACCTTTGTGTTCCTTCCAGAAAATCCTCAGGGAGGTGAAAGACCCATGTTCAGCTGTGTATGGCACCAAAGTCTATACATAGTTTCTGGGAGTCACTGTGGGCTGTGGGGAAGCACGTGGACTCTGGAGTCACACACACCAAGGTCTCTAGCCTAGCTCTGCCACTTACTGGTTGTGTGACCCCAGGGAACTTAATTTACAAATTTAAGCTTTAGTTTCCTCATCTGCAAAATGGAGCCTCCTTGCCTTTCTTCTTTTTCTACCGAACTGGGTTATGAGAATTAGATGCGTGCATGCAAAGCACCTGGTAGAGTGGCACACACCTGGCAGAAGGAAGTAAATTCTAGTCCCCGTTTTCACTTACCCTCATATACAACGGGGCACTTTTTTATTTGCCAACTATTTCTTTGAAGATAATAAAAGAGTCAGAAAATGATAGTTTTTAAAAGCACCCTACAGTCCACATGGGAACCAACCACTACCTCTGGCCATGAGTTTACCCTTTGGGTTTCCATTTGTCATAGCCAAAGGCAGTGAGGGCTATGCCAGGGACCCTCAGTGTGTTTGGCCCTGCCCAATCACCATCTCAGGTCTACCCCTTGTGCATTCCACCTTGCAGGGCTCAGTCCACCACTCAGAAGGATGCATTCTGCACACTCCTTGCCTGAAAGAACTCCTGAAAGGCACTGACCAGGCTCTGGAAGGCTATATTCTTTTCCTTCTTTATAAAAGTTATGTGATTACTAAGCTCAATAACCAAATGTCCTTCATCGCTAAAAGATTATATGGCTTTGGTTTGGATGCTTTGGGAACAAGGAGGCAATACGCAATGGCTTGGTTTACTCATGTTACAGAAACTGTAGCAGTTATTTGGTAATGCTTTCAACAGTGCCTTCAGCTTGTGGGAAATCCTGAAGATGGCCAAAGACAACTCAACTGTTCGTTGCTTCCAGGGCCTGCTGATTTTTGGAAATGTGATTATTGGTGTAAGTAATGATTATTTTCCAGGAAATTCTGCTCTTCCTGTAATCATAATTCTAGATGAATCAAAAGTAAGAGTTTAAAGGAAAATAATGCTGTGATTACTGGCTTCCTATATTTTTGCTTCATTTTAAGAAATGTGTTAGTAAATATGCTAGCTAGAATTTAACTGTATGTCAAAAGATCATGGTTGAAAAAGTAGATATTTTCCTCCCAACTTTAAAATATAAGTATCTAAAAGGAGTCATGTCAACCATAGTCAGTGTCTAAACACTCTGACTACGAACACACTTCACTGTTTCTTTTCTATGTCACCTTGGTTTGATTTCCATGGGACTCTGCTGTTAAGGTTTTTTGGGACAGATGCTTGCATCTTGTTCTCCTCATACAGAGGCTAGTACCAGGGTGTAAGAATAATACAGAGGCCATACTGTGTGGGTCTGGTGGCATAGAAGAACATTTGTTTTGGAGTCCAGAGCTCTTGGCCCAGCTCTCCCTCTGACTCCCCATATGACTCTGGCCATCACCTTTCAAGGCTGAGATTCCTCATCTATAAAATGTGGGTGTTGGCAAAGATAAGCAGCAAGGTTCCTCTCAGCTGTCATTGATAAATATGACCAGGACCAGCTCAAATATTACAACCCAGAAATGTGGGTCATGACATGGGGGCAGGGGGAGATCATTCTCATACCAGAAAGCATTGTTTGAGTGATTCATGCCCCAAGGACATTGTGGATGGTCTGAAATTGTGTGGGTCTGTTTCTAAATAGACAGAATAACATGTGAAGGGATGTATGCAACCAGTTAGTAGGATAGAAGTAGTTGTTTGATTTCCTGGCAATGGGGAGTTTAGATTAGTTGCATAAAGCCTGTGCAGGAAAGGGAGCCAGTCACTCTTACCTTCCCCACCCTCCACCCCCTTTCCCAAAGCTGCACTCCTGATGGAGCCCACCTTTCATTTGCCCCCAGTGTTGCGGCATTGCCCTGACTGCGGAGTGCATCTTCTTTGTATCTGACCAACACAGCCTCTACCCACTGCTTGAAGCCACCGACAACGATGACATCTATGGGGCTGCCTGGATCGGCATATTTGTGGGCATCTGCCTCTTCTGCCTGTCTGTTCTAGGCATTGTAGGCATCATGAAGTCCAGCAGGAAAATTCTTCTGGCGGTAAGACCTCAAAATTCTCTGGAGTTGTCTCCCTGAGCCAATTGTAATGGATTATTTCTTCTTCACTGAGCAATGCTTTGGTTTTCAGTGGGGGAGCAGGAAGTACCAGATAAGGGGTGAGGAGGGGAAGACTTTCCCTGCAGTGAAATGGTCCACATGGAGGCAGAGATGCCCTCCACTATTGCAAGCCCAGAAGGCTCCAGTACAGAGAAGCCAAAGGGGAGACACCTGGGGGTGACCTAATGAGTATTTTCCATATTGTGCCTCTACAGCTGGTGTCTGCATACACCCAGTAGGTACAGCTAGGAGCTATATAGGCCAAAGGAGAGACACAGTGAGAATTCATTCATTAGATTTTTTTCTCTTGGCAATAAGTTGTTTAAAACATTTTGATATTAATTAGGCATTAATATATTAGGATATAAAATACAAAATATGCACACATTTTTAAAAGAAAGTATGAGCTTTCAAAGATTTTTGAGCTCAAGATTGATGATTCTGTATCATAGCCTATACTCCCCACATTATCATCCAATCTGCTTTTCAGGGACCCCAGAAAACCTTGATAAGCACCACTGTAGAGTGAGCCTTCAGCTCATACCTGCCTGTGGGGGCTTTAACTCTGTACATCAAGGAGAGGCTTCTGCCCCAAACCACAGACAGCAAGACCATGCCCTGCCTTTGCAGATGAAAGCAAATTTGCAGGCAGCAGAGCTGAGAAACCTGTTTCAGACATGGACCCCTACTTTCTGCCCTAATACTTAGGGCAGCAGTTTCACACTATTATGGAACACGCCTCCAATCCCCCACCCCTGAAATAACCCTTTTATTCAAATGCTGCAGGACCTCAGTTCCCCCTTTATAGAATGAGTCCAGCAATGTAAGGTGCTTGTTAGTTTACTCTTCCTTTTAACTAACCACTGTCCTGGTTCCAACGGATTACAGAACATTTACATTCTCTGGTTCCTTAGTGTGCGTAAGTTCCAGGGCAAAAGTACCCACTTTTGGTGGGTGGGGAAAGGAATACAGGAAAAAGGGAGAGGAGACACAGGTGTTCCTAAAGACAAATTCACTTGCATCCCAGCCTCACTTTGGGCCAGCCATGTGCATGCCTGACAACCAGGAGAACTGAGCTGGGGAGGCAAAGGGGCTAAAGGAGGAAACACCTCACTGCATACCTCCTTTCTGGAGCGTCTTTACCAGGAGCCAGCAAAGCTCTTGGCAAGGAGCAAGGCAGCAGCTAACACAGGAAAAAAATGTTCTGGGGCCTCTGAAGGTGCTCCTGCTGTTGACTGTAGCCAGAGCTTTATTCTGGGCTGAGTAGTGAGGGCAACAGAGGGTCCTGCTCGGAGAGCCTCCCATACCCAAAGAGGACGACAGTTTTCCCTGCCTACCCTGCTGACACTGACCACAGTGCCCCTTCTCCCAAGAGTGTGTGCAAGGCTGGGGAAGGCAAAGCTGGAACTCTTGCAAACAGTCCCCATCCCAGATTCAGAGGTCATTTGCTGTTCAGATATTTTCCAGCCAGAAATAGCATCACTGTCATGTGGAGGCATCATGTGCACATGCACCCATGTGCCCACGCGCCCATGTGCCCATGCTCACGCACACACACCACCACTACCACACACAGCAAATGCCATTTCACTCAACTGAACCAATGTACTTTGAGTGTGGGTGCGTGTGAAAGAACACCCACAAATGCTGTGCACTTGGAGCCTGCCTCTCCTCTGATGAGACTGGATGCTTGTTAGGAAGGACCCTAGATGTTCAACATTATCCAGTTCATCTTTTTCTGAACTCTGTGATTCTAAATTTTCAGCAAATTGTAAAGAAAATTTCTCCAAAATTCCAAAATTAAAGGGGATTTATGAGGCCCTATACTGTATGTGATACACTAAGACTCTCTTGCCACTCACTGAGCATGCACATGCATGTAAATGCACACATGTAAATGAGCATGTAAATGCTCACATGTGTGTGTGCACACATACACACCAGTTCATTCTCTTGTACTTGTTTTTCCCAGTTAAAATAGAAACTCAGGAAACTGGACTGAGGAAGGTCTGTATTCAATGGCTATTTGTTCTCTGGAGAAAAGGAGAGAATTGAGCTGACTAGCACCAAGCCCCAATCCAAGCCACTGGTCAATGAGGGTTTGTTGAATAACTACATGAATGATTACATGATTATATGATAAATTTGCTGAAAAAACATAATTATTTGGGCAAGTCGCTCTTTGATGGGTAAATGTAATTCTTTTATCTCATTTATTTCCCTTCCAGTATTTCATTCTGATGTTTATAGTATATGCCTTTGAAGTGGCATCTTGTATCACAGCAGCAACACAACGAGACTTTGTGAGTACAACCTCAAAAAGCAAAATAATATGAATTATCATTATTATAACAACCAACATGTATTAACCCCTTACTATGCGCCCAGGCAATCCAATATGCACAGTAATAATACATATATCATTTTACTTAATCCTCATAAATCTATGAAATAGGCATTATCACTCTGGTCATTTGAGAAAGGAAAAAAAATGAGACAGAAAGGTAAAATGACTTGTCTAAAGTGACATAGTTGGCAACTGAAAGAGCAAGAATTCTGAACCCAGATGGCCTGACTCCCAGGGCCCAAGTTTGTAATCCCCTGTGGGTTTCACCACTCTGCCATGGCCATGGGCCTTCCAATGGGAGGATCTCTGTTCTACCTCAGCTAAGACTTGCTCTCAATTCTACATCTTTCTTTCTCTCCCATTCTCTGTTTCCCTAGCCTAAGCCACCCTACAGTATGTGTTCCCCTGGCCTCATAGTGATTTCTTTTAAGATGAGAGTCTCTTCTCTGCATGGGGACTTATGCCAACCTCAGCCAGCTGTACTTGGTGCCTCTGAGTACAGTTTTGCTCCAGGAGAGAATGTTCAGTGTCACCAGGAAAAGACAGAGAAGAATATTTTCCTCTCCTTGAAAATTAGCGTGCTAACTCTCCCTCTTGTGTTGCCTCTTCCTACTATAGTTCACACCCAACCTCTTCCTGAAGCAGATGCTAGAGAGGTACCAAAACAACAGCCCTCCAAACAATGATGACCAGTGGAAAAACAATGGAGTCACCAAAACCTGGGACAGGCTCATGCTCCAGGTAAGACCTGTGGTCTTGGGGAGATGCCATTTTTATTTACTGGTGGGAGTGGGTGTCATACACATGACTCAGTGGGACCCTATATTTTATTTCAAGCCATGATGATTAGCTTACATTTGTTGGAATGATTTTGTCAAGAAACTTAGGTTAATCATATACTCTCCCTCTTAGAACTCAGGTATCATTTACATTAAAAGAAAAATATTTTCTCTACCCACAGTGAACTCGAGTGGTAATTACTGCCTGTTTTGCCTTTTGGGTACCTCTTCACAACTCCTGTAAGCTAGTCTTGCCAAGGACCAGGCACTATATCTTGATTTGATCACCCAATTTTCTCCAACTGGCAATCATAGTTTATGTCCATGTTTATCTCCAATGCCATCGAAAGTCCAAGTCTTCCAGAATATCCATCATCACCCCCACATTGCCCTCTGTATGCAAATTGTTATCCTCTACATAACTACCAATGTGACCCAGCTTTCTTACTGGCCCCTGCTCCTACTCCACACCCCACCACCAACTTTTTACAGTCTGTCATCAGCAAACTCCCTTATAGCCACCACTCCTTCTATGAACTCTTTACTATCTTTTTCTTGCTTCATTGGAAATTTGGCTATCTCCTGGGAGTGCTACCAGCCCTTCATTTTCCTCCCATATCCATGTACCATAGGACCTGGAAATTGGCTAGGTGTCCTTCTTGCTCCCCTTGGCTGCCATACTATTTGCTTCCTTGATCTACATCACCCCTTATCCCTCCTTGCCATTACTTACCAGCCTCCCTACCCTCAGTCGTTCTCCTGCCTTCATTAGGGATTTCAATATCTCACTTACTGTCTACCTCTTCAGTCATACTCCTGATATCCCACCTAGAAACTTCAGCAGCCACATGGATGACTCAGCAACATTTAGTCTCACAATTCCTTGTCCTACCCCATTCCAAAGATTTTGTCTTTCTCCCCACCTCCACCCTCTTCCATGACCATAGTCAGCATGCCATCACCAGTAACTGTGCCACTAAGAACATTCCATTCTCTGACCATTAATTTCTATCATTTCTTTCATTTATTCTAATATCTCAATTCTAATAATTTTATTCCACTAGGACCTCCAATTAATTGACCACTTTTTAACTTTCTATCACCCCTTTCATGTTTTCTCTTTCCTCTTTGCCTAACCCATATTCAGGTCCAGCCCCATAGCCAGTCCTTCCCTACCCTTCTCTGTTGGTCACTCTTTCCTAACCAAGCCCACCGAGTAGAATACAGCTTTTTGCTCACTCTTCGTTTATGCTCTAAGAGCTAAACATTGCTGAGAAAAGTCACACAACCATGATCATTTCAATTTAAACTTGTGACCACAGAGCTCAAATGGGCACACAACATTTCCTAGTATATTTTCCCAGAAAATTCACTTGTCACTATTTCACATGTTCTTCCTTCATGCCTGCCACACCTCTTCTCACCCTCCCTCTCAGTTGATGACCCGACCTCATATGTTTTGAAGAATATAGAAGAAATTAGACAAGAACCACCTCATCTTTCTACCACCAAATCTACATTGATCTACACCTGTGCACTTTGCCTTCTCTCTTGTTATCTCACACAGGCTGTCCTTTGTCCAGCTCTTTTGATTCTGTTCTGCATTCCATCTCCTTTGCCCCAACAGTCTTCCCTGCTCTGATCTGCCTCATCAGTTTCTCCCTTTCAACAGCCTACATGGACACCTTAAATTGTCTATCTTATAAAAAGACTCCCTTGTCCAACATTCACCCACTATTCTGTTCTACTACTGTTTTGTTTTATTCCACAGCAAATCTCAGAAGAGACGCCTACACTTGTGGTCCCCATTTTCATCCCTCTCATCTGCTTTCATCCAACTACAGTTGGCCTCTGGCCTCACCACTCAACAAAAACAACCCTGGCCATTATTACCAATTACCTCCATCCTGCCAAATCCAATGGCCAAGTCTCTGTCCTCATCTTCTTTGACATCTTATCAGCATTTGTCTCACTGACTACTCCTGCTTAGTCTCCTCTGCTGGATTGTCACTCTTTACCCAAATCTGAAGCTTGGAGTGCTACAAAGCTCAATTTTGGACCCTTAAATCTTCTCTGTGCCCACTAAATCCTAGTTTGAAATAAGCCTGGCTTAGACTTAACCATTTTTCCCAGAATGCAGAATAATTATTTTTCTTGGTTAGATATTTCCCATAATATAATGACAAAATTGTATATCCTTTAAAGATGGTTGGTTTATCATCAAGTTTACTTGAATACATTCATTCTAAAAGTTCCAAGATACCCATGGTTTTAACTTCCTCCCTTTTGAAGGATTTTAGCAGAATTGATAATAAAGAAGGAAAGCTATATGAATTGTGTTTTGTCCTCTATTCTCAATTCTATCCAGAGTGTAAGGGATGTATTAATTGGTCTCCCTTCTCTATGTGGAGACATAGCTCTGTGTCACCAGGTTATTTTTTTCACTTTATTTTCTCCCATTATAAAAATAATACCTAATTACTCTAAAAAATGTTTAAATGTATAGAAAAGCAAAACAAGAACAATTACTCATAACTTCACCACTAAAATTTTTAATTTTATGATTCTCAATTTGCTTTTATATAATCTTTAATTTTATGATTCTCAATTTGCTCTGATATATCAGAATAATTATTCCTCTCTCACATTGTTATATCAATATATTAGTACAGTATCAATCATAATTAACATTTATTAAGAGTTTACCATAAGCCAGGCACTATATTGAGCACATTAAGTATATTAACTCATTTAATCCTTAAAAAAACTCTATGAATAGGTACTATATTCCAATTTTACAGTTAAGGAAACTGAGGCTTAGAGAGTTTAAGTAACATGTCAATGGCTACAGGGTTCACTAATGACTAGTAAAGTAGTAAGTGTAAAAATTCTTTTACAAACTGTAAAATGTAAGTTGTAAGTTATCAATACCTTCAGCTGTCATTTGGGGATTTCTTAGTAAATGTAAGATATGGTACACTTTCCGTATCTTCTTTCTCTATAAAATTTCAGTTGCTACATTAATGGCTCTAGTAGGGACCACGAAAGAGAATTTTGTATCTCTCATCTGCTGACAGGACAATTGCTGTGGCGTAAATGGTCCATCAGACTGGCAAAAATACACATCTGCCTTCCGGACTGAGAATAATGATGCTGACTATCCCTGGCCTCGTCAATGCTGTGTTATGAACAATCTTAAAGAACCTCTCAACCTGGAGGCTTGTAAACTAGGCGTGCCTGGTTTTTATCACAATCAGGTGAGTCCTCTCTCCTCCCAAGACTTCCCAGGAGGTTCTGCTGCTCTTTATGAGAAAAATATTGGTCAATTGTAGGAAATAGTCTTTCAGTAAGGAATTCTACATTCTTTTCCCTAAAACTCATGTTAACTATTTCCTTCTCTGTTAATAAACTGCAAATGCTAAACCAGGACTGATAGGGGCAAATTTACATTTTAATAAAATTAACAAAACATGAGAATTGCAATAGCAGAACCCAACTTTGTTTAAATAAAGACAATTTGCACAATGTATAGAATTGGTATGTCAAGAAATATTTACATTAAACAAAGTTTTGCTCTAGTTTTGCAAAATGTAAATTGGAAGGGATGATGTGCAAAAAGAATGTTTTGCCAATTCTAAAGCAATGACTATTGCTGAGGATAAATGTAGTAATTACACATCCACATTCCTTATTCAATGGTAAAGTAGGACAGTCTTAATAAACATTAGGTTGGTGATTTGGATGGAAGGTAGTTTACATACAGATAGTTTTTGAAAAAGTTTCCAGGCTGATGAGGATAATGTGATTACGATCATGAAAACTAACATTTATTGTGTACTTACTAAATGCCAAACACTGTTTCCAGTGCCACACATACACTATCTCCTTTAATGCTCAGTAGTAGGTGCCAGTAGGATCCCTGTTTTACAAACGAAGAACTTAGACATAGAGATACTAATAAATACCTTGCTAAGGTCACACAACTAGTAAATGTCCGTCTTTTCAAAAAACTCTCTGGCTTTTGAAACATGAGTTTTCTGGCTTCAAGCACAGACGCTAAGCCAGTGAAGACTTGTTAATATTCCCCAAAAGCCCTGATGAGAACCTCCAGGTACTTGAAGTCAGCATCTGCTGACCCTGTACACTGAAACGCTGTGCTCTGCTCAGGGAGTTACCTCTTTAAGGAAAGCTAGTTGTGTACCAGCTCATTAAATAATTGAGAAATGTCAGGCTGTTTTGTTTGGGAGCAGTACAAACTGCATGTTCAGATTGAGGGACATGGCACTGTTGCTGACAGGGTGCCTGGACTAGAACTGGATGCATTATTCCAGAAAAGGGCATGGGAGTGTTCTAGATTATTTTGCAGCAGTGTCCAAAGCAACCCTCATTGAGCTTTACTGCAACATTGTCTGGCATTGTTTTAATCAATTATATTCAGACTGTTATTAAAAATTAAATTTGCTGCTTATAATCAAGGTGTGCAATATAATTATTCTCAGGACTATAAAAGGCTTTTGATATTTCAACACTGGAACTGCTCATGCAAACAAATCTTGATTGGATTGTAATTGTGTACAAACTGTATTACCTCTTTGAAAGGGATAAAAATAGGACATTTGTCTTCAGATAACCAGTTTATTTCATAGTTATACCTTTTTCCCTAGCACATATAATATTTTAGTTATGAGGACAAACCTGAAGCTTTTCTCAAGTTTAGATAGATGAGAAATTGAGGAAAAGATACAAATGAACTATTTTCCTCTACCTTGGGACCTCCACACCCATTTTGACAATGCTTCTAACACGTTCCCTTACAGTTCCCTGGCCTCATCTGTTCTAACAATTCCACCTCCACTACCCTACACTTCCCTGGCTTTATCTGTTCTAACAACTCCACCTCCACTACCTACCAACTACAAATTCATCATCACTCAGCCCTACTCCTCCACCAAATTCCTGAATTCTGAAATTCCTCTCTCTGTTCCTGACTTCCTGTGCTCCTTGTTTCTCAACCTCACTCATTCTGCTCCTTTGACATAATCTCTTATCTATTAGTCCTTTCTGATTCTCCCTAGCCCAGCCTCCCAGATTCCCACACACCACCATTCTCCCTGACTCATAGGTCTTGCTAAGTCCCCTCTTGCCATCCTTTTCCACCAAGCAAAAGGTGCTACCCCAAGACCTGGTATACTTTATTTCTATTATTGCATTCACTACCTGGAACTATATTTGTTCCCAAGTCTATTTTTTCTGAGTCTCCTTGAGGACTATGTATTATTTGATTCTACAGATTTGATATTTTTAGTACTTAGCATAATGCCTGGCACAAAGCAAGCACCGACGTTTGATAGATGGGTGAATAAAGAAGTGAATAGTGAACGGTTTTTCTTTTTCTTTTTCTTTTTCTTTTTTTTGAGATGGAGCCTGTCTCACTCTGTCGCCAGGCTGGAGTGCAGTGGCGCTATCTCGGCTCACTGCAACCTCCACCTCCCAGGTTCAAGTGATTCTCCTGCCTCAGCCTCCCAAGTAGCTGGGACTACAGGTGCACGCAACCACACCCAGCCAATTTTTGTATTTTTAGTAGAGATGGGGTTTCACCATGTTGGCCAGGATGGTCTCGATCTCTTGACCTTGTGATCCACCCACCTCAGCCTCCCAAAGTGCTGGGATTAAAGGAGTGAGCCACCGTGCCCAGCCTGGTTTTTGTTTTGTTTTGTTTGAGAGACAGGGTCTCACTCTGTCACCCAAGCTGGAGTGCCATGCTGCAATCACAGCTTATTGCAACCTCAAGCTCCTGGGCTCGAGTGATCCTCCTTTCCACCTCAGCCTCCCAACTAACTACAGGCATGTACCACCAGGCCTGGCTAATTTTATTTTTTGTAGAGATAAGGTCTCACTGTGTTGCCCAGGCTTCACTTTTTGACAACCATATTGTAGGTTTTCAGGATCTACAATGCACAAATGTGCTGCTATAGCTGTGAAGACTAACAAAATTAGGGAAGTCACTATAAGCTTGTTAATAGTAGAAATTAACTAGAATTTCACACAGCATGTCAGATGCAAATATATATATATTCTATGTTATGGTTTATGTGACTCAGAAATGCTATGTGCAAATTGTGATCACTATACCTCAAAAATGTTATAATAAAATGAAGGAAGATCAAGTAAAGTACCACTAAATTGACTAGCATCATGAAAAGGCACTAAATGATGGTGAAAAAAATGGGGCTTCTGTCTGTGAGCTTCATGAAGGCAAGGCCCATTTCTGTTTGCCACAGCTAAATGCCCAGCCAGTACTTGGCACCTGGCATAAGTGGGCTCTTATATATATATTATTAGATGAATGACCACCTCCCAGGATTGTTGGGAGGACCAAGGAGTAGCAGATATGGGAGTGTTTTGTGAACCATCAAGTGTGTTGCAAATTATACTATTGTAAACATTAATGTTCCATTCATTCTGTAAATGTTTATTACGTGTCTACTATGTGCCAAGCACTTGTTCTAGGTTCTAGAAATTCAACAGTGAACAACATAAAATCCCTGCCCTCATGGAGCTTGCTTTCTAGCATGGGAGACAGAAAATAAACATGTTACCAAACAAATACATGATAAAATTCCAGGCCCAAAAAGGCCATGAGCAGAAATAAGGCAGGGTGAGTATATAGAGTAGGATGGAGAAAGAGTCTTTTTCTCTGTCACTGTCAGGAAAGGCTTTGTTGAGATGATATTTGCAGAGGTCTGAATTAAGTGAGAAAATGAGACACTGGAAGATTGGGGAGGAAAGTTCTACATGAAAGGAGCTGTGAGTGCAAAGGCCCTTAAGTGGGAGCAGGCCCAGCTTTTTGAAGGAGCATAAAGGAGATCAGTATGACAAAGTCAGAATGAGTGAAGGATGAGTAGATGACAAGGATGGAGCTAGATTTTTTGTGGCTGGGGTCCCCCACCCCCACCCTCACACACAAATTATAGGGAAGGATCCTTCTTAGGAAAAACAATAAAAATATGCATACAAAATTAGGCACAGGGCCTTGAAAGGGTCTTGCAAGTAAGGGGCCCTGAAGCTTAAGCTCATTCGCTTTATAGAGAAACCTCCTCTGGTAGTGGAAGATGGGGTGAGAGGCAGGGCTGCATGGTCCATGGAACCAGCCCTGGTTATTGCATTTCCTAGGCATTCCCTTTGGTTCCCAGAGCTTTGGTAGAGGCTGCTCAGATGGCAGCTCTAGCCTTACATGTGTGTATCACTCCAGAACTTTGCACAGTGACTAGGATAGAGTGCGCCATGTATAAATACTTACTGGATTGTGGCATGCATGAATGGATGATTTGGTGAATAAAAAAATTATTCCTTTGCATGCTCACTGTGACCCTTCAAGGTCTCACTAGAATCCAGTAAAGATATGTTGAAATATAACATCAAGTGAGAATTCAGGGAGCATAATGCAGGGGTTCCTTTAATGATTATTAAAAATGGCAACAGGGGACCTCTGGTTTTCATGGACAGAAGAATTTTTATTCAAAAACAAACAAATCAAAAAGTAACTGCCTCCAAATAAATCACCAATGAAGCCTTTGGGGAGGGAAAAATTCTAATTGAATTAAGATTTTTGAATTTATTGTCCACATGTTCAGTATAGAAAGAGGGTTATGCTAAAATAGCAGTACTTTTTAGTGAGATTAAGTGATAAAGACACAAATAAATGTGTTGTGGAATCATTGTTCAACAGTATTGTTTATGTTCCCTTAGTAAAACACTATTAGTAGCTGGCTGTCCTCAGAGATGTGGAAATAGCCTGGATATGTGAAATCAGAATTTTGAGTAGCATTGATTCCAATAGGAACCTGCTTTCCCATCAATCTCTTCTCTGCTTTCTGGTTCTTCTCACACTAATGTGGAATTGCCCACTCCTTCAGGGCTGCTATGAACTGATCTCTGGTCCAATGAACCGACATGCCTGGGGGGTTGCCTGGTTTGGATTTGCCATTCTCTGCTGGACTGTGAGTATTTCCCAGCACATATTTTATCTGAGAGGATGATCATAGGGAGAGACCTTGAGAGTGCCACTGGTTACCTCAACCACACTAGAAAGTCTAGAAACAAAACCTCAGGCCTGAAGGCTAGTCAGGAAACTTCTGGCACCGGAAGAAGGACAGTGGGTTCTCTTGAGAGGCAAGGAGTTAACTTCCCCTACCAGGGAAAGGCTGTGCCCTGCCAACCAGCTCCTTCTTCCGGCTGATTGGGCAGCTGCCTTTAGAGGGCTGGAGAGCCTCTTTCCCTTGCCAGAGTTCTTAGTGAACTGCTCCTCCTGGTCTCCAGATCTCATTAATTCATTTCATCCACATATCAAAGACTGTCACCTATCTAGATGGCCCCTGCCTGATACTAATATGCCCAGATCCTTCTAAAGAGCTGCCTCTGGCAGATTCATCCTTTCCTACTGCCCACTTCATCTGACGCATATGCAGCAAGAGGTTGGAGCGGTGGTTCTCAGCCCTGGCTACACATTAAAACGCCATGGGGAAACTTTTTTTAAAAATTGCTTGGATCCCAACCTCTGAGACTTCGATTTAGTTGACCTGGGGGTTGAGCCAAGGCACTTTTATTTCCCCCAGATGATCTGCTGTCAGGGTTGACAACCACTGCCTTAGAGAAGCAGTCACAAACTTTTGATTTCAGAACCCCTTTACACTCTCAAAAATTATTGAGGACTCCAGAAAGCTTTTCTCTATGTGGCCTATATCTATTGGCATTTACCCCATTGGAAATTAACATAGAAAAATTTAAAATATTTATTTTAAAATAATAAGCCCATTAAAAGTTATCACAACACATTTTTGTGGAAAAACAACTATTTTATAATAGTGACTTTTTTGCAAATCTCTTCAATGACTAGCTAAATAGAAGACAGTTAGATTCTCATATTTGCACCTTCATTCAATCTGTTGTAATATGTTGCCTAGGTTGAATGATCTGAAGAAAATGCATCCTTCATATAGACATGTAATTTAAAAAATAGTGTTTTAATAATATTCACCCAGTAGCTGGGACCACAGGTGCACACCATTGTGCCTGGCTAATTTTTTTATTTCTTGTAGAGACAGGATCTTACTTTGTTGCCTAGGTTGGTCTTGAACTCCTGGCCTCAAGCAATCCTCCCACCCTGGCCTCCCAAAACACTGGGATTATGGCCATGAGCACTGCACCCAGCCCACAAGTAGTAGCTTCTTAAAGATCAGTTGCAATTTGGAATCTGAAATTCTGTTAATGAGCTTTTCATACTCTGTTATGTTAAAATATATTCCATTGGTTTGTCTTGCACTTTGCATATATCTTTCAGCCATTTATAATTCTATAACATCACAGATTGCTTATTTGGAAAAAATATTAGTTCATTGTGTTATGCAGATCTTCCAAATGTTAACTGATTTATGTATGCAATATCCAGAAAATCACATGTGGCATTGATATTGCCACATGGAAAATACCTTAAGCAATGGAATGCTATCAAGTTCACGGTGACAACTACAAGTTTTCCAAGGTTCTGATTTTTGCTTGAAAGTTCAAATTTATCATTGGCAATGAATATTGTCAGTTGTTTTCCTTGAAGTGACAGACTCACTTTGTAAATTTTCAAGAAAATGTCTGCCACATGTCCAAGTCCAAACAACCATAGTGTGTCTGTTCATCATTTTTTAAAGTAAAAGTGGTGTTTCCTTTTTTAAAAAAAAAATAGTTCAGTACACAAGTCAATCATGCAAGTGCTTTTAAGACAACCATATTACACGAAGCAACAGACTGTTTTATGAATGAATACTTCCTTTTTGTCATGCAGAATATTTAAAAAGATGTGTACTCAAAGGCCAAAATGTAATAAAATTAGTAGTTCTTACTGCTTCATTGAGGACAATCTCAAGTGAAACTGGTTTTTTTTAATTTTTTTTTTTTACTGCAAGTGCATAGCAGTGAAGACACAATGATCACTAACAAAGTTTAGTGACTCTTCCCTGATTCTTGCTAATACTCCGGGAGTTTTACTTCCCACTGCATTTACACCATCAGTGCAAATATGAAAACAGTGAAAAAGGCAAATAAATTTTCATTGTTATTCAGATAGCCTTACATAATGGACTTCTGAACTGTCCCTCAGGTGTTTACTATGTGTATTAGTCCATTTTCATAGTGCTATGAAGAAATATCCAAAACTGCATAATTTATAAAGCAAAAGAGGTTTAATAGACTTACAGTTCCACATGGCTGGGGAGGACTCACAATCATGGCAGAAGGCGAAGTAGGAGCAAAGACATGTCTTACATGACGGCAGGCAACACAGCGTGTGCAGGGGAACTGCCCTTTATAAAGCCATCAGATCTCATGAGACTTATTCCCTATCACGAGAACGGCACAGAAAAAAACCCGGTCGCATGATTCAATTATTTCCCATCAAGTCCCTCCCATGACATGTGGGGATTATAGGAGCTACAATTCAAGATGAGATTTGAGTGGGGACACAGCCAAACCATATCACTATGCTTTAAGAAATGCTAGCTTAGGGGGTGATAAACTGAGTGAGGCAGGAAGGAGAGGGAAATCAACTCCTTCAAGGGGTCTTTTATGATCCCTCAACCCAACCTGTTAGGAGCTCTCACAACATCCTGGGCACACCTCTATGATGAAACTTCTCCATGATGATGTATTTGACTGCAAAAAGCTGAGAATTAGCTGTTCTTTGTACCCCCAGTGCCAAGCATAGCACGTAGTAAGGGCTCAAGCATTTGTTGAATGAATGAAAGGTAACAGTGAAGTTTCTATTTGTGCCATATTAGCAGGAACTGTGGGATAATGTTTAAAGGCTTTGAGTATCTTAGAACTCCAAACCAGTTGTAACCCTTGATTTTCCACAAGTATCAAATAAACTCTAGATCTAGTTAATTCCCTCTTGAAATTCAAAAGAGGGAAGGGAAGGGAAGGGAATTAAATGATTAAATGTATTGAGGGCCTGCTATAAACAAGGTACCATGTCAAATATTTTTAATATTAAATCCCCACAACAGTAGCTAAGCAGGTAGCCAGTCTCCTGTCTTACAAGGAGCAGAGAAATTCAGTGGGGCTCTCAAGAATTGTGCTTAATAAGAGCTCTTAAGCATGCCCATTTCACTGTTGCTTGCAAGGGGCTTTTTCTTAGTGATTAACTAGATAAGCTCTGAAGCTGACTGCTTGGGTTTGAATCCCACCTCCACCACCTACTAGTTCTATGACCTTGGGTAAGTTACTTCTCTGTGCCTCCGTTTCTCCATAGGGTTTTGGAAGCATTAACTTCAGTTATACGGGTAACACTTAGAATAGTGAGTGATGCATAATAAGGTATTCTAATAAACATTAGACCCTGTTATTATTTCATTATCTCATTCACTGCTCTAGCTCTGGGGTAGGTAGAGATGTTATATTTATTTTATAAATGTAGAAACTGAAGCTCAGGAAATTTAAGTGACTTGGCTAAAGTTACCCAGGAGTAAGTACCAGATCTAAAACAGAGCCCAAATAAACTAAAATAAAACTCAGCCCTTGCCTAAGTCAGATATCTTGAGTTCTGTGGCATTCTTCAGAGGCAGCCATTCCAGGTCACAAGCATTTTAGGAAAAAATAGAAGTTCCCTGGGAGAAGTTTAATACTAGAAGCAAGGAATGCTTACCCCAAAATGGTACATACTAGAAACAGGAAGGCATTGGAGGATAAGTGGCCTTGATGGCAAAAAGAGTTTAGCACAGACGAGAAGGGCAACCCCAGAAGACAAGGAATCTAGGATGAGAACTGGGATCAGAACGTGGGGAACACAGAAGTTGCTTCTGAGTGGCAGGTAATAAGTGATACTTTGGAGCAGGATGGATTTGGTGTCACATCTGGCCCAGTGATGTTGCTTATAATGAGATTACTCTTAAAAATCTGATCTCTAACAAAGACATGGAACCAACCCAAATGCCCATCAGCAATAGACTGGATAAAGAAAATGTGGTCCATGCACACTATGGAATACTACACAGCCATAAAAAGGAATGAGATCATGTTTTTGCAGGGACATGGATGAAGCTGGAAGTCATCATCCTCAGCAAACTAACACAGGAACAGGAAACCAGACATTGCATGTTCCCTCTCATAAGTGGGAGTTGAACAATGAGAACACATGGACAAAGGGAGGGGAACAACACACACCAGGGCCTGTTGAGGGGTGAGGAGTGAGGAGAAGGGAACTTAGAGGATGGGTCAACAGGTGCAGCAAACCACCATGGCACACGTACATCTGTGTAACAAACCTGCACGTTCTGTACATGTATCCTGTTTTTGTTTTTGTTTTTTAGAAGAAATAAAAACAAACAAAAAAATCTGTTGTCACCTAAGCCTGAATGAACCTAACATCCACTTTTTCCAAGAATGAGGTGTTTCTAAAACAATCCCTTGTTTATTTTTCCTTGTTTTTTTCTATTCCAGTTTTGGGTTCTCCTGGGTACCATGTTCTACTGGAGCAGAACTGAATATTAAGCATAAAGTGTTGCCACCATACCTCCTTCCCCGAGTGACTCTGGATTTGGTGCTGGAACCAGCTCTCTCCTAATATTCCACGTTTGTGCCCCACACTAACGTGTGTGTCTTACATTGCCAAGTCAGATGGTACGGACTTCCTTTAGGATCTCAGGCTTCAGCAGTTCTCATGACTCCTACTTTTCATCCTAGTCTAGCATTCTGCAACATTTATATAGACTGTTGAAAGGAGAATTTGAAAAATGCATAATAACTACTTCCATCCCTGCTTATTTTTAATTTGGGAAAATAAATACATTTGAAGGAACCTGTGTTATCACAGTAACCCAGAGCTGTATTTGGCTAGCAATCTGCCTGTATCTCTCACTATTATCTAAAAGAAACCTTCCAATGCTTCTGTTGATCTCAGTATTGTCAGGGGAACAGAGAAGTTGGGAAAAGATTACTGAAATATACCTTTTGCATTTCTTTCTTGAGTAGCTCCCATGTATGGAGATAGGTGATTCTCTTGATGCCACCTTCAGATCCTTTTATTCTCCAGAATAATTCTTAACAGTGGTTCAAATTTCCTTTCATACCTTGAAGTATGTGTTTAGTAGCCTCAATTCTCCATTAATTAAAAGTGTGGGCTGGGCGTGGGGGCTCATGCCTGTAATCCCAGCACTTTGGGAGGCCGAGGTGGGCAGATCACCTGAGGTCAGGAGTTCAAGACCAGCCTGGCCAACATGGTGAAACCCCATCTCTACAAAAATACAAAAATTAGCCAGGTGTGATGGCAGGTGCCTGTAATCCTAGCTACTTGGCAGGCTAACGCAGGAGAATCACTTGACCGGGAGACAGAGGTTGCAGTGAGCTGAGATCATACCTATTGCACTCCATCCTGGATGAAAGAGCCAGACTCTGTCTCAAAACAAACAAAAAAGCGTGGGGACTTCTGGGGACAGACAAGGTGCCTGTTATATATTTACTCAGTCTTTGCCCTGAATGGTCTCACCTTGAGACCATTTCAAACTGGAGAGAAGCAAGCCAGCCAATAGAATGGGGTGATTTACAGGGATTTCTGTTTACTGTCAAAATATTTCTCATCTGCACTATGTTTCCATTTGTGGTCCTGAAGGAAATTCTTATAACTCAACATTTGTCTGGTCTTATAAGTAAAGACAGCTTTAAAATCTGTTCACTTTCATTTTTACCAATGTCATATATGAGTCTAACAAAATGGGTTTTCCAACAGAAAAGCCTAAAGCATGGGAATTAAAGTGGAGGAGGTAGAAACTGCAGACACAGGGTATGGCTTCCTGCTGGATGCTGGCAAACCCTGCCTTACAGTTAAACGGTGGGAACTTCTACGCTCACTTTTACTTTTTGCTCCTGCTACACTTACCCCAGAAGCAGTGATGAGACTAATGCTCTTCAAATCATTTACCTCATGCAATTGAAAGCAGTGGAAACCTCGCCAATGCTAACTGCAGAACTGTGGGTCCTTCACGAAGAACATACCTGTCACTTTGGCGTCCTGCTCCCAGCTGACTCAGACGCAGGCAGCACCCCCATCTCATGCCCCCACCAGGTACCTGTGAGTGAGGCTGAGCGCGGGGGTAGGGGAAAGACAAGGAGGATTGGAGGGGACTTGCCTCGGTTGTAAAGCTGGCGCAGGAGCCTGATGCCTGATTCCCAGGAGAGGGAACCAAATGTCCATGTCCTGACAACACAGCCAGTTCACCTCTCCTTGGCCTGCCTTGTCTCTCCTGAATGAAGATCATGGGATATCGAGATAAATGACACCTGTGCTTGGCTGAGAAGGTTCTCTCTGTGGTCCTTTAGAAGACAGGAGGACAGGGAAGGAGCTTCCTCTGGGCAAAGCTTTGAAACAGCCGTGCTCTCATTTTCCTCCGCACACTCTCTCCTGTGTGTTCTGGTGCCTTTTGCCTCCACCACTCACTGGGCTTTCCAGTGCCCTCACCTCCCGACTACCTGAGCAATTCCTGCCCCAAACCCACTCCTACTTCCCTTCCAGGGGTTCATGCTCCAAAATTCTCTCTACATGCAAAATTCCCCGCCTCCCTCCTTTTTTTTTTTTTTTTTTTTTTTTTTTTTGAGACAGAGTTTAACTCTTGTTGCCCAGGCTGGAGAGCAATGGCACGATCTCGGCTCACTGCAACCTCCACCTCCCAGGTTCAAGCTATTCTCCTGCCTCAGCCACCCAAGTAGCAAAATTCCCTTCTTATGATTAGATCTCGGCTAGGTTGGGGGAAGGTCTTTTTGGAAACCAATTCATACTAAGGAGTGGGTGACAACTCAACTCCACTCTCAATCTCTATGACGTTTTCTTGATAACTGAGGCTGATCTCTAGTTGGTGGAATCCAGCACAGCAGTGGGAGCATGAAAGAGCCATTGCGGGACAAGATGGCCCACCTACTATTCCTTAAATCTTATCCCCTGACTTCCTTACCAAGCAATAACTAAAAGAGAAAGGGCCTTCAGTGAGCTACTGCCCCCTGCCCCTTCTCCAGCTAGTTTCCTTCCTGGAGCCTCAGCCTCCTTTACAGAAGGTGCAAAGTCCACTATAAATGGGGGCAGGCTCTGCTCCTACCAAAACCAAATAAGGTCCTAAACACAGGCACCCACTATGTCCTGGGGCTCCAACACTTGAGGAGGACACACCTTTCAGCTAAGACAGAAACGAGGTCTGAGGATCACCCTGCAGAGTCTGGCCATTCAGGACTCCTGCACTTCCCTCTATAGGGCTCTCCTGTTTAAACCTCAGGACAGTTTCTATTCTGCCCAGTTCCTGCTCCCATGTCCCTCCACCTTCCCCGGAGGCCCAGCCTTGCCCCTCTTCCTTCTGGCTCCAGGGACTGGAAGTGGCCCCAAGCCAATGCTCAGGCAGGCCCAGGCTCAGCCCCAGCCCCAGCCCCAGCAAACCAGGGAGGCAAAGGGGAACCAGGCGGCTTGGCTCTAGGGATCTGGCAGCTTGCTGAGTGTGAGACAGGCCCAGACACAACTATCTTATGAAACTTCCCTCTTCAACACCTGCTTATCAGGTGGGCAAAGAATAATTACTAACACCAAAAATGTGTCAGGCTAATTTGGGTAAGTTTTACTTGATTGCAACGCCAGGCAGGTCATCATGCTCTCTTGGCTGGCCATTTCCCTCCCTAGATTGCTCCACAGGCTCCTGGCAGGCAAACAGTCTGTCATTTAATTTTTAAAAGCCCACTGCTCCTACTTGTCAGCCTTGTAGCTTTTCTTTCTCTACATCAGCTGGAATAAACAGGAACTGCTTCTATTTTAAACAGAAGATCAGATATTTTCTGGCTACCCATAAAAGGAATACTAGTCATGTGAACTAGAAAATCTAATCTCCTCTCAATCTCACACCCCCACCCCAACCAATCTGACAACCTGTGTTGTGGTTGAGGAATTAGAAACTAAGCTGGTTTCTCATTTCTATTGATGGAACAATTTCCTTTCTCCTTCTGGGTCTATTATTTCCTCTAGTGTCTCTTCCAGATCCTTCTCAGCCTGTATAAGTGAGACTGAATCAAAGAAGAACCCCAAAGGAGGGTAGCTATAGACTACTGAGTTTGCTACTTACTGTATTATAAGGCTCAAGTGGCCAGATCCCGTAAAGGGATCCAGAAACATTGTAGAGAATGGCAGCCTTGCTGAGAAACAGAGATCCCATACCCTTCTCCAACCAACCCTTCCCCCAGCACACACCCCCACTCCACATTGTTAAAGACACAAATAGCCAAATCCTGGAGTTTGGAGAAATGGTACTGTCATGCCCTGCTTTCTAGTGGTTTCTACCCTGAGTTCCTCTTGAAAAAGAACTACAGAGCAACAGATGCTGGTGAGGCACTCACAACTAGGCTCAACTATTCTCCTGTTAGACATAAACAATCTCACAGAATACCAGCCTCATAGGGTCACTCTGAGACCATGATAAAATGAGGCAAGCCAAGGCCACTGCATAATTTTGTCTATGCATAGACAAAAACAAGGTCACTGTGCCACCCACAAAATACCAAACACCTGCTTTCTTGGCTAAAATTAGTGACTGCTATGTCTTCCCAATTACAGCTTTATTCTCTTGCTAGTCTCCCTCCCTACAAATAAAACTTATTGAAATAAACAACCATGGACTTGCCCCTGCTTTCTGATAATATCCAACAGAGCAAACCCTTTCTTGGACCCTCCCCAAATGACCCAACCAAAGCCCAAATGCTGTAATAATTCTAACTTCCTTCTACTGAGTTGCTTCATGGATCCCCCATGGTGTGTTCTCACTCACTGCAACAATTGCAACTAGTCACAATCCCAATTTTTTTCAAAATAGAGCTCTTGAATTTATTCCTCCAACTGAAATTTTGTACCCTTTGGTCAACTCTAACCCAATTAATTTATCTGCAATGTGTTCCTGGGGGGTTTTGGCTGAAGAGCATTGACACTCTCCAAGTTAGTCTTCCAATCCTTATTTCCTCTAGGAAATAAGATGTATTTATTCCTTCCTGGTGTAGGTGTATTTATTTATCCATCACCATGAAGTGGTTAAGAACATGAACTCTGGAGTCAAAGCACTTGGCTCCAAATCCCAGCTCTTTGACAAGTCACTTAGCTTCTTAGAGCCTGCTTCAGAAAAGCTGGTCTCTCCTCACACAGGACTGGGAGGATTCAGTAAGATACGTAAAGTGTGCGTCAGTCTATAAGAGATGCCAATCAGGAGGTTATATCAGGGAAACTGATATAGACCAAGCACTTAGTTTATTATTATGTCCCACCCTTCACCAACCTCTGCTCCAAGCCCCCACATCTCTCTCATTCTCTCTCTCTCTCACACACACACACACTCACACACACTCCACACATGGGCACACAAGGTTTGATAATTTTATTTAAATCTTAACAATTATCAATGGAACAATGGAGGCTTTACCTCTACAGGTGTACTTCCTAGGGGTGGAACCTCTAAACCACTCCCTTGTGTATACTTTTAGAATGATCAGGCCCTCTCAGCAGGTATAAGATGGTTATGCATATACCAAAAAATCAACGAAGGTAGAAATAGCATAAAATATCGAAGGCACTAAGGATAGAGGTTTTTTTTTTTAAGTTATAGAATGTGATTGGTGAAAAAGAACTTATGAAATGTACCTGAATATGCTTCATCTTGCAGAACATGTTAATGGTTTTTGGTAGGGACTGCATATATGAATGGGATTGGGGAAGTGAATTTCAAGTCTGGGAGAAAATGTCTTTTATCTCACTCAAGTCTATTCACAGAGCATTTTGGGGCTCCCAGGAAATCTATCCATTGGGGCTTGAGTGGAAGTGACGGGGGTAAGGGCAGAAAAATTACGGAGGGAGTTGGGGACAAAGTTCTGAGAGCAGCTGAGAACAGGAATGCACTTTCCAGGGTCCAGACAATACTAACTCTCTGTAGGAATTAAGACAACGACACATATTCAGGAAAATTACCACAAAGAAGAAGAGAAGCCAAGAAGAAGGCAATATGATATAATGGTCTTGAAAGTCAAAAGGCCCGAGTTTTGCTCTGAATCTGCCATTTGCTGCCTGTGAGACTCCTGGCAAGGCACCCTCCTGGCTGGGACCTCTACTTACTCAACTGCCCTCTTACCTCAAGAGTCAGAAGCATCGGCCAGGCACATTGGCTCACACCTGTAGTCCCAGTACTTTGGGAGGAAGAGGCAGGTGGATCACCTGAGGTCAGGAATTCAAGACCAGCCTGGCCAATATGGTGAAACTCCATCTCTACTAAAAACACAAAAATTAGCCAGGCATGGTGAGGCATGCTTGTAGTCCCAGCTACTTGGGAGGCTGAGGCAGGAGAAATCACTTGAACCCAGGAGGTGGAGGTTGCAGTGAGCTGAGATTGTGCCACTGCACTCCAGCCTGGGTGACAGAGTGAGACTCTGTCTCAAAAAAAAAAAAAAAAAAGAGTAAGCGGCACCAATAAAGTGTGTGTAAAGATATCACAAACTGCAAAGCACTACAGAAATGAATGTCAGTATAGGTGAGGGAAAAAAAATCAATGAAAACTTCAAAGTAACACACTCTTTGTGTTAGGTAGTTGTGATATCCAAATAGCCTGCCCCCATATAATCCTTAGCAATTATAGTAGGCATAGCTGTCTCTACAATATTTAAAATGGTAGGCCTCTTTGTGGCAACTATGAGAAAATGCACAGGGCAGGAACTGGAGGAAGCCAGTTCCTTTGAAGCCAAACCCCCTGCCCAGTGGGGAGGCAAGAGCAGGGAGGGAGGCAGCAGTGAGTGGGCAGGTGGCCTCATGCCCTGTGTCACCAGCCTTTGATGCCCCAGTGCGGGAAAGTGCCACAATGGCAGTGTCAAGGTCTTAAAAAACTATCTTCCACCTCAAGAAGTTCCATAACAAGTCATTTAAGGGATTTTTAGATTATCTTGGTTGAAAGAATTACCTGAAGAAAAATAAAAGGCATCATTCAGTGGTTTCCAACATTTAAAAATTGCAGATGTCAAAAAAACACAGAGAGTTTCTGCATGGTACTAGCTATATTCCATTTCCATTGAGTAAGAAATTTAGTTCTCAAATACAGATCTTCAAATTCCTTGCACACACCATTCTCTTCCATTGCCCTTCCCAACCATGATGAGGGAGGGACCTACAACCTCTCAATTACCGTCTGTTGATATGGTCATAGTCAAGCAAATTGGGACAGAGCTCTAGACAAAGTTTCTACAGAAAAGAGAAGGGACAGTGAGGGAGAGATTTACTCAACACACTACTGCCCCATTAGCAAATCTCCCAAAAATGAAGCTCCTTTTCAAAGTTTGAGCAAAAAACATGAAAACCCTGAGAATTTCTCTGCTAAGTAAAGAAAAAAACATGGCCGGGCAGTGTGGCTCACACCTGTAATTCCAGCACTTTGGGCACCCCAGGCAGGCAGATTGATTTTAAGCTCTAGAGTTCAAGACCAGCCTGGGCAACATGGTGAGACCCCATCTCTACTAAAAATACAAAAAAATAGCTGGGAATGGTGGTGTGCGCCTGTGGTCCCAGCTATTCAGGAGGCTGACGGGGGGAGGATTGTCACTTGAGCCTGGGGGGGTGGAGGCTGCAGTTAGCCAAGACTGCACCTCCGCACTCCAGCCTGGGTGACAGAGCAAGACCCTGTCGCAAAAAAAAAAAAAAAAAAAAAAAGGAAAAGAAAAATAACCACTTTTGCTCTTTTGCTCCCTGTGCTGAGTTAAAAGCTAAACCAAGCTAGCCCTAGGTAAACGTTTCATGTCTATGAAGTGTATTGTCCTTTCAAATTCTCCTTCCCCACTTGGGTGGTGACAACTCCTGTTTTATCTTAGGAGCACCAAAACTTCCTACTCCCTCTCTCCCTGCTTGGGAAGGATTAGTATTATTTAAACTTCCTGGCTGGCACTCATTCTTGTTAAAGTTTAACTGTTGAGGCGTCATACAATAATGATGGATTGAGAACCCCTAGGGCTTGCATGATAAGCATAATGCATTCACAGAGAGGCCCAGGGAGTGAGACATGGATGGGCCTATCGTAAGATTGGAGCTGGTTCCACAAGGAGGTCACACATGAGACAAACAAGAGAGGGACAGAAGGACGGGAGACAGAGGTAGTGGAGGGCTTTGTTTCATTTGTTCTGTTTTTAAGCTCTTTAGAATTATGGATACTGAAATGAACATATCTGTAGGCCTCAAAGAACAATAAAAAACACGAAGGAACACTCAAAGCTTTTTCACATTTTACTACAGAGGTATTTGATAGACATATTTATTATTAGTTACTATGTAAACTTGTAAACTGCTAATTCATATCCTACTTGTACAAAATCATTTTACAAAAACTCTTTAAAAACTAATAGAGAATGTATTCTCTGGTGGGCATCACTGGAAGGCATACGTGGGCAGGTGCCTCCTCTGAAGGCTATCAGCAGCTGCAACCAGCTCAGCTACTGCTGCCTTTGCAGCCGACACTCCACCCTCCTGCTACCTCTTCATTCCCAAGTTCACTGCGTCTTGATTCGCCACCTTTTCTCCCCTCTTTTGTGGACGCCTTCTCACCTAACACCCACCACTTCACAGATGATTGTACAGGATAAATGAATAACAGTATTGTATCTTCGTACCTTTCTACCTTGGACGAGAACAACTCTGGTTCTCTCAGACATTCAGCAGTCTTATTTCCTGTGGCCTTTTATCCCATAATATATTACTTCAAATTTAAATAAGTCTCCTTCAACCAGAGTCCTCAAATAGCGTTCATTTTATCCTTTGAGTCATCCTTTTATATAAAGTCCTTCAAGTATCCATATTACAATATTTAACCCTCATGATCAGAACGACTAAGAAAGCTGTCTTGTTACAACTGTTTTATACTCTACATCACCAGGAGCTCTGCTAAGAAAATACAAAAAGGAAAAATTCAGCTCAACAATGAGCTGTAACAGGTTCTTAATGTGTGCTACTATTTGAAGTCTCTAGGCCAAAATTATTGCAAACAAAGAATCAGTTCTTCCAAACATCACCAAAAGATCCAGGGTCATGCACCAGACCAGAAATCCACTGTGATGTTGATATATAAAGGATTGTGTTCCACAGATACTAATTTATAAGAACAACTACTCAACCCATCTGTTCTCCAGACTCGTGACACTTGGTGTAAGAGCTTCATCCTAAAGATAAAAAGAACAAATGTGAATGATAAGAATTTAACGTATGTCTCCACTGCATTTTGCCTTGCCCTGAAATGTGGCAAACATATTTTTGTAAATTATTGTACCTGTTGTGTTTCCTACCATTACAAAGTTTGTTTTCCCCATTGAAGGTGACAGACATGATAGCCATGTATTCATGTGTCAGACTCCATGTGAGAACCCGGGGACCCATGATGAAAAGTGTCACTGCACTCAGTGAGCCCCCCCAAGTCTACAGGACAGAAAGATGTGCAAGGAATAAGATACAACAGGATATGTACCATCCATTGCTAACTGATCCTTGGCTGAGCTTCAGGGGATCTCTGAATCTTCCTATGTTATAAGGAAAGTTTGTCTGTAGGTGGGTACATAGCTTTCATGAGCCTCCAAAAAAATTAGAATGTATGTAGATGAGGATGAATGAAGGGGGACCTAACTTCATGAAGAAGTCGGGTGAGGTGTCAGGGAGAAGGAAAATTTCAGTAAGGCTGAAAGAGAGAAATCCACCAAGTGAAGAAGGTGAAGGAAAAAGCACTCCAGGCAGAGAGACCACCCTGGGCAAGATGCACAGATGCAAAAGAGCAGGATGCATTTAAAGAAGTCACTAGTGTGGCCAGAACCATGGAATCTGGGAAGACAAGTGGGCAGTGAACTGAATAGGTTCTACTTGTTCAGCAGTGAAGACAATAAATGCTAGTTACCCATGACAATATGGATGGGGATCAGATGCATAATGTTCAGCTAAATAAAGTCAGAGAAGAATAAATGCAGTGTGATTTCATTTACATAAAGTTGAAAAACATGCAGAACTAAGCAATCTTTTGTTTAGGGATACAAACATATGGGAAAACAAGAAAACCAAGAAACAGCAGAAATAACTATCATTATCACAAATACTTATCACAAAAATTCAGAGAAGTGTTACTTGGGTAGGTGGATAGGGGAGATGTGAAGGAGGAGACTACAGAATTAGGGAGGACCACACAGGTCATGCACTCAAAGTAGGGGTAGGAGATACCAGCAGTGTTCATGGCATCAAGAATCTTCATACTTTTCATACAATTTAGGAATACTCTTTTGTATCTACTCAATAATTAATTTTTTTTATATAAAGAGAAAAATGCATACCTATGGACAATGACTAGAAAAACACAGAAAATAGAAATAGCTATTTTGTTGGAGTGGTTGACTCTACCAAAAGGGTGAAAAGCCATTTAATAATGCTTTAAAATATAAACTTTAGGCCAGGCATGGTAGCTCATGCTGTAATCCTAGAACTTTGGGAGGCTGAGGCAGGAGGACTGCTTGAGCCCAGGAGTTTGAGACCAGCCTTTGGCAACACAGGAAGACCCTGTCTTTACAAAAAATAAAAAAAAATTAGCCAAGCATGGTGACACACGCCTGTAGTCCCAGCTACTTGGGAGGGTGAGCTTGGAGGATTGCTTGAGCCTGAGAGATCGAGGCTGCAGTGAGCCATGGTCATGCCACTGCACTCCAGCTTGGGTAACAGAGCGAGACCCTGCCTCGGAAAAAAATAAATGAACTTTAACAGGACTGTTTAATATCAGGCTAAAAGCACTTTAATATTGTTTTAAAATGTAGACTATAACAAAAGCACTAAAAACCCCTTAAGACTGTTTGAAAATTTAAGGGGAAAAATCAGAACAAAGAAATATAGATTCTTCAATCAAAGCCTCATAAGAACTGGCTTATCTGCCAGGATTCCTTGGTGAATAGGCCAATTCCCAAGGCAGGAAAAGTACAAGAAGAGCCTAGAACATTTCATCACAGCAGAGCACAGGGAGGGAAGCTCTTGAGGACTACTGGGATTCAGGACCCAGCTTGAAGAAGATCCCATTGGCCAAAGATGAGACAATATGAGTACCAAAAAGTACAAGAACTACATCCTGAAGGATGCTAGGAAACACCAAGTCATTAGTCTGAAAATTTTTTAATCAGTGCTTGACTCTTTTCTCTTTATTCTGCCTTTCCTATAAAAACTATACCCCAGAGTACCCAAATACATGAAAAGGGCAAGTACTTTGTAGAAAAATCTAATAAATGCAGAAGGAACAATAGAATTAGAATATTACAATTTTGCAACTCCTAATTAAATAATAAATTTAGAAATCAAGCATCAATGACTGCTGAAGTCATTAGGTAAAAAACTGATGAGGAATCTCACAATGCATAGATTAGACTGGCAATATCGAAACTCATAGATCAATCCTAACATCACAAAATGACACAACCAGACATTACATCCTCCTGTTGTGACACTGGAGGAAGTACACAACACCACAGATGAAAATTCTTGCCCAAAAATAAGATTCTGTTCAAGTCTCCAGAAATGCAGAGAAATCCCAGTGTGACGGTTAATATTGAGTGTCAACTTGATTGGATTGAAGGATGTGAAGTATTGTTCCTGGGTGTGTCTGTGAGGGTGTTGCCAAAGGAAATTAACATTTGAGTCAGTGGACTGGGAGGGGCAGATCTACCCTCCATGTGGGTGGGCACCATCTAATCAACTGCTAGCGAGGCTAAAATAAAGCAGGCAGAAGAAGGGAGAAGCCAACTTGCTGAGTCTTCTGGCCTTCATCTTTCTCCTGGGCTTCCTGACCCTGAACATCAGACTCCAAGTTCTTCAGCTTCCGGACTCTTGGACCTACACCAGTGGTTTGCCAGACTGAAGGCTGCCCTGTCGGCTTCCCTACTTTTGAGGTTTTGGGACCCGGACTGGCTTCCTCGTTCCTCAGCTTGCAGGTGGCCTATTGTGGACTTCACCTTGGGATGGTGTGAGTCAATACTCCTTAATAAACTCCCCTTCATATATACATCTATCCTGTTCGTTCTGTCCCTCTAGAGAACCCTGACTAATACAACCAGTTTATGAGAAAATAGAGGTCAGGAGGACATATTAAGTTATACTACCAGGATGCAATTGGAAAAATCCATAATGCAAGGAATTCTATTGGACAAATAATCTGGCTTGTTCCACAAATAAATATCAAGGAACACATAAAGAAGGGGAGAGGGAACCTACAGATTAAAAGAGATCATTCAAATGCAATGTGGACCTTGTTTAGACACTGATCTGATCAACTGGTTTTAAAAATAAAAAAGCACTTAACACTGACTAGAGATTTGATGACATTAAGGAGATATTGTTAATTTTATTCTAGGTATGATAATGGTATTCTGATTCCTTTTTAAAAACCACTTATATTTTAAGAATACATACTGAAGCAGTTACACATGAAATGCTATGATATCTGTGACACATTTCTAAATCCAGTGGGGTAAGAAAAAAACTGAGGGAAAGAAGAGAGGCCATGAGTTGAGAACTGTAGACGTGAGGGTTCAGTGCACCACTTTCTCTCCTTTTGTGTGTGTTTGAAAATTTGCTTAATAAAAATCTTTTAACACAATGAACTGGCTCAAATCTGATCGAATTCAACATAGTCCTTATTGACAGAAAAGACTAGGGAGGTAGCCTGCCAGGCAGGTGAAGCCAGGACTTACCGTTCTGCGTTCACCTCATTGCCTTTGTCTCTAGTGTGGAAGACCATTGTATATTTACCCACTTCAGGCAGGGGCCGGGAAATTTTCATTCTATGGAGCTCAACCCTAGAAAAATAATAGAGATTTTTTTAAAGTCCATCCTATTTATCTACCACTAGGCAAATAAAAAGCATCATTTGCAAAAATTTATACACACACACACACACACAGTGTCACAAACAGCTTGATTATTGGAGTATTAAAAAAAGAAAAACTTCTAAAATTTCCAATTTCTTATAATGGTGGAACTTCAGGCAATAAGCCCAAAAAAGAATGAGATTCAGCATTTATTACTGGGGTACAAAGGAGATGTGTTAGTTTATACTTAGTCATTTTCAAAAAGAAAAAAAAACTGATAAAGTACTTATTTCAAAACATCCTGAAGAATAGGAGAATCAAGTCTGTTAGGATCCCCAATTTACTTAGAGTTGCCTTCTTTTAACAAAGAAGGGAATGGCCATTTATGGTCACAAGCTTTAAAGCTACAATCCTAGGTTCAAATCTGGACTCTGTTATTTACAACCTCAGTAAGTCAGTTCACAGTTCCAGGTCTCAGTTCCCTCATCTGTAAAATGGCAATGGTGATAGGGAGTTGATTTCAAATATTCAAATGATATAATCTGCATGGAACATGCTTGTACTCTGCAATTTATTATATGTATTATATAAGTACAAAGAAGGGTAGTGCCTGTTGCACAGGCGAATAAATAAGCAGTAAATCTCAACCAACTTTCATATTCAAATCATCTTAGTTTATCCACCACATTAGTCAAAAACCATTCTGAAGGCCATGATGGTCTTTTCAAATGAAAGCAAAATTGGAGGCTCCCCTCTACTTTGAAGCTGAAACATAGCAGGAAAGAAGACACTGAAGATACGTGATCAGGGCAAAATTCTACTAATCACCCCAGTGAAGTACATTTGGGGAAGATAATGGGGATTGTTTATCACTAGCCTTTGCTACTCTTGTCCTGAAATGTAGCAGGTACCCTCTGTCCAGTTCCTAAGCCATGACCACATAGGATGCTGATGGGCTGGGCTGTGAAGAGCTGTTGCCCATCACTACGGCCATTTCTGTAGAGCCCCTGGTCAGGGGAATCCACTCCCTCCTGCTAGAAACATTCCAGAGGCTCTCAGCCTAGACATGGGAACAAGAGCAGCATGAAGCCCCTGGGTTCTTTATGATGAGGCAACAAAAAAATTTCTGACAGTCACGTAACTAATAATTCAGAGCCCCAGGTTAGAAATTTCCTTTCCAGCCAAGCACAGTGACTCACACCTGTAATCCCAACACTTTGGGAGGCCAAGGCAGACAGATCACCTGAGGTCAGGAGTTCGAGATCAGCCTGGCCAATATGGTGAAACCTGGCCTTTACTAAAAATACAAAAAAATTAGCCAGACACGGCGGCACACGCCTGTAGTCCCAGCTACTCAGGAGGCTGAGGCTGGAGAATCACTCGAACCCGGGAGGCGGAGGTTGCGGTGAGTCGAGATCGCGCCACTGCACTCCAGCCTGGGTGACAGAGCGAGACTTTGTCTCAAAAAAAAAAAAAAAAAAAAAAAATTTCTTTTCCAAGAGGCAACAAGCAGGAGGGAAGGGGGCCTCCTGACACCCAGAATGGCCTTGTGATTACAAGTCTAAAGATACCAGCCTAAGCTCTTGAATAATTACTTATTTCTGGGAGGCAGGGATAACTATAACTATCTGGCCCCCAAATCCAAGTTGAGGGGAAGAAGCTGTGGGTGGAGGCCAGACTTATTCCCTTTGAGCCCCTCAGAGCAGAAAGCAGTCCAAGAGAACCCAGGGTAATGTCAACAGCCCAGAGTCAGGCCTGGGTCAGGCCACCTGCAGTCCCACAGTGTGCAGGGCTGCCAGGGCTGCCTAACGCTTGAGGAGAGGACCTCTTTGCCTGCTTCAACATGTGCAGCTCCCCAGAGGCTGCTGGCACTCCCTGCAGGGGGACACTGGGAACTGTGTCCCCAAGGGGTCTGACAGAAAGCATGAGGCTCTTAACAACCCGGTCTCCAAATTGCAGTTCAGCAGACACCTTGCAGTTTGGGGTTTCTCACTCACTGGTGTCTCAGTAAGTCTTTCTCACTGACAAGTACATGAGGCCTCCACCAACACTTCTGGACCCCAAATGCCCCCAGGCCAGAAGTAAACTGCTACTGGCACAGAATGATGTGGGCCATCCTACCTTCCCTCCACCCCCTGCACCCTTCAAGCCCAAATCTGCAGCCTAGTGACCTGCTGGACTGGGATCTAAAGGAATAAATATAAATGCAGGTCTCCAGAGCCACAGAGTGCAGAGCCCCGTGAAGGGGACCTTTCTCTGTTGTTCACCTGAGTCTGAGGTCATCGTCTTCGCCTCCCCATCCCCAGTAGTTGTTAGAGAATCCATTCACCTTGAAAAACTGCTCTCTGCTTAGGGCAGTAACACCCCCAAAATATCCACTGTAACGTAACCTGGAGCAAAAGAGATGAGAGAAATGGTAAGAATATTCGCACCAAAGGTCTCTGATTTCAGGGCTGGCGTTCTAGGAACACCTGGGAGACCATGTACTTCCACCCACCCACTCCTGCTTCTCCTGCTTGACACCCACCTCCCAATGCTCCTGGCCTTCCCTGTCTTGTCTTCTTTCCTCTATCTAGACAAACGCTCACCTCTGCTCACTGAGCAAGGTGCCACCCAGCTGTTAATGGTGACGTTTGTGTGTAGAGGCCTATAGAGATACCTGTCAATGTGAACCACACCATCAGATATTGATAAGATTTCATGTCATGTGCCAATCCAAGGAATGGTAACAGTTGCCAAGGGCACTGGGTTAAGAAGGATTCTGAGGCTGCATCCAGGTTCAGCACGAATGCGTGTCATGATGAATATACCTTTCTTTTTTTTCACTTTCACTTTTGCAGGGGAGGGTTGAAGGCAGGAGACAGCTCCTGCACACACTCTGTATGCAAATCTCCACTTCTCAACATGCATCTCCAGCTCAGAGTATGTTTCCTGGATAACCCAACACATGTCAACACCCTCTGAAGTTTCTGGCCTGCCAACCAGACAGAGTCTAGGTAGTGCTTTTCATGAAAATAAGCTGTACAGAACAAGAATTAGGTTTTGAAAGGAAGGACAGTGAATCATGCTTTAGATAAGCTGAATTTTAGATACACCTGGGGCTTTGCCAGTAGGCAAAAGGATACAGGCTCCAAGCTCACAAGAGAGGAGCGACTACAGATATGGCTTTGGAAATAAGCTGTTATCATGTAGTACCTGAAGGCATAGGTCGAGAAATCTCCAACAATCTAGTTGGTGAGAAGAGTACAAAGGGTAGACCCAAGGGGCTCAGCTCTGTGGAACCCTAGGAATACCGAAAAGAAAAAGAAGCAAGAGGAGAAAGATCAGGAGGTAAAAGTTAGAGAGCACCTCCCAGCCTCCCAGTTATATAGGACTCTTATTATCAGTGGACGAATTTGTAAATCTCAGAAATAAAGGTATCCCTTAAATATAACATTTGAACAATTCAGAAATGCAAGTTAAGGTAGCTTAAAAACTTGGATGTTACTAAATAAAAAGATGTGAATATCTAGAGAATTTTTAACTTTAACTTCAGGTCAAACTGTTCCAGGACCGAAAAAATATTTATGATTTTCTAGATAAAAAGAAAAACCAAAAGGAATGATCAATAAACATGTAGACACTGGCCATCGAACAAGTGGCATCCCAAAAGCTAATTTGTTGTTCAGTTGTTTCTTTCTACGTTCTGAGAAAAGACTGGGGACTCTGTTTAACCCATAAGAGAAGCAGATTTACTTATATGCCCCTAACTTAAAATTCTGGGAAATTGTATTTTTGCAGCCTATAATAAAACAAAAAAAAGGAAATAAAGTGCTTAGAAGGTAAATATCACTGACCAAGACATCTACTAGCAGTGTGTCTCATTACCATAGTTATCAGAATGCATTTTATAGAGGGGAGGGATTCTTAGCTGCCTGAACACCAGCTGCCTGATCAGGATGCGGTAATAAGGCAGGCATAACCTGCTGACACCAACAAGCAATCAGCATGAGAACAAGGGAATGATGTGGTAGCTTATCAAAACCAATATCCACCATGTGCAAGACGGCTGGCTAAACACGGGAATGCGGGAGCCCCGCCCTCAGAGTTTATAACCTAATGAAAGGTGAACATTATCAGGGTTCTGAGGAGAGAGGTGTCGCCACATCAGGAGGAGGGGGCCTGGAAGGATTCAAATAGGCAGAAAAATGGGGGATCTCCTGGTGACCACAACTCCGTGAGGCAAAGCACAGGAGGGAGAAAGACACAGGCTGCCCGACGACCACCTGGAGAGGGGTGAGCTGGAGTGGGGAGGGGCAGAAGAAGACAAGTCAGCAAGAAGGGTTAAAGAATTGTCTCTCCACGCCTGTAATCCCAGCACTTTGGGAGGCCAAGGCGGACGGATCAAGAGGTCAGGAGATCGAGACCATCCTGGCTAACACTGCGAAACCCCGTCTCCACTAAAAATGCAAAAAATTAGCTGGGCGTGGTGGCACGTGCCTGTAGTCCCAGCTACTCGGGAGGCTGAGGCAGGAGAATCTCTTGAACCCGGGAGGTGGAAGTTCCAGTGAGCCGAAATTGCACCACTGCACTCCAGCATGGGCAACAGAGTGAGACTCTGTCTCAAAAAAAAAAAAAAAAAAAAAAAAAAAAACTGTTTCTCAGGTGCCTGTCAGATGACAACTATCTCTGTGTTTATTGATCTTTGTTTTTGGTTTTTCTTCCTACCTGTAAAAGCATAAATATTTAACTGGCCCTGGAACCGTTTTACTTATTTTTGAAGCACTGTAAGGCCCAAGGGTAGGGAAAACGTAGTCATAAAATAACAATAGAATCCTTGTAGGAAGGAGGCTGGTACCAAAGGAGTTCTTGCCAGTAAAATTTGCCACCGGCTGGTCCAGAGCTTCATCACTGATCCCATAGGCAGTGAGAAACAAGATTTGTTTCTGGCTTCATCAGAGTCTGAGAGACTTGGGGCAACTTACTTTAACTTCTTCCCTCTGCATGTGTGTAAGGTGAAAACCTTTCTTGCGCTTGTACTCGTGGGGCTGGTGTGACAGTGATGAGGCATGTGCTGACTTAAGCTCTGTGGCACTGGGGCACACAGTTGCCAGCACGGGGCAGACACTCAGCTGCCTGGAAATGAACTTGCCTGCCACAGGGACTTTGCCCAAAGCAGCAAAAGCAAGTAGTCCAGGAGGAGGGCAAACTCCTACCTACATTACTTATACATATCTCTCTCCAGCCACAAAAGATGAGGCTGCTTACATGATACATACAAAAAAGAGAAAATCATAAATGATAAACCAGGACCCTAGAAACATTTAAATCAGAATAGAAAATTAAGATGGGAAATACATTAGAACCCTGATCTGCAAATAAGATTCTTTTCAATTTCTAAAAGAGGGCCACAGATTTGGCTCAGAGCCTCTCGATCAAAAGGGGAAACACACTCAATTACCTGAATCATATTAAGAAAACCTGTCGGTTACTCAACAAAGGCTTTCTGATACCTAGTTATAAAAGAAACATCTGACCAGTTAGAATGGCAAGTTAGAAACAGCAAGAGTCATACATATGCTGTTTCTCAGAGTGAGCGGCATCTGATGAAATCCACAACTGTGACACCAAAGCATGAGTGAAAATCAGTTCCTGGCAGGAATGTCCAAGAGCTCAGCCTTCTTATGGTTCAGCTTAATAGAAAGATAAAATCTAGAATCCCAGCAAAAAACCTGTCCTTAAGCAATCCTCTGTGATGGCTTAGAAATGAATGGTGCAACCAGGTGTTTAAAAAAATCTGGGCAATGGGAAGTTTAAGATTATCATCTATGGTAAGTGTCTAAGGTACAGGTGTTCTGTGTTGTAAACAGTGACATCTTACTACAGAGTAAGTGAACAGATAGTGACATGCTTTTGAAAAAACCAAGTTGCCCAGCCATGATACACTGCTTTCCTCAATGCAGAAGTGACTCAAAGAAACCAGAAAACAAAACCCCTAGATAATAAGATTAGATCCAAAGATCAAGTTTCCCCAAAGAGAAAAATCATGGGATTCTCTCCTTGCCCTCTGGATCCACAGCCCCCGCCCTAACTCAGACATGTGGCGTCTCTCCCCTCAGCTTTCCCCTCTTCCCTTGCTTCATCCGATACATTCAAAATCAGCTGAACCAAGCTTTCTCCCATCCTTCCCCAGCTGTAACGTGTCAATAGCTCCCCAACCCCTGCCACAGCAACTTCGAACTCCGTATCAGACTAAAGAAGGCCTGCGTAATCTGGCCGCTGCTTAGCCTCAGTTCTTGCCTCTCCTCGCAGACATTCCTTCTAGAATACCAGTGAACTATTGCATTTTCCCCAAAACTGTGCTGTGCTCTCTGGCATGTCTTGGAACTCTGCTGAGAAGCTCTTGTTGTTCCACAAGATTAAGGTACCACCTTACCTGGGTAACAGCTTTAAACCCTTCCCTTCAAGGTGTTTCTTAAAGACACTGTGCTCTCACCCACCATAGTTTGTTCTAGGTGTTTATGTCCTGCAGCTTACATACAGCCTGGGTTTAAAGTCAGTACCTGAGGTAACAGTCACCTACATCAATGTTATTTAAGAATTCTCTTAAATTGCCCAATGTGAGAGAGCAACACGGAAGCCCAGAACAAATGAGGTATCAAGAGACTCACTTTCCACTTCACACTCACGTAGAGTACATACTGGTGGAATCTCCAGCATTATTTGATAGTTTCACAGTTCTTTCTCTCCTGGCTTCCTCTTCCTCTCTTCATTTGTCCCTCTCTCCCCTCCTTACCAAGTGCTTATAGTTGTATTTGCAGAAATGCAAAATTAACGCAACTCCACTGTAGCTACCTGTCTCCCCACACTGACACTCAACAGGGAGCCCTGTGAGGGCAGGTGCTCTGCCTTATTCAAACTGGTCTTATGGCCTCCAGCACAGTCAGCACCACAGATATGAGCACCCATGAACAGCAGGGCCTGGGGAAAGCTGACAGGTAAGTGTGCACACAAATGAGGGAATATAGTGTTTCATTTGCAGAGAAACATTCTGTGTCACTATTCCCGCTTGGTTGTGCTTGAATAGGAGCTGGTGAATCAAATAAGGCTGAAAAGCAGCTACACCCTTCTTAAGGGTGGAGGGGATGGGGAATGACACAGATGATGACATCTGGCACTTCTCACAGTGGCTTTGAGAGAAATGAACTTGTCCTGGGTGTCCTGGCTCCCGAGAAGTCTACTCAGAGGGCATGCCCTCTGCCACCTCTCCCCATACTCTAGAAAGAGGCCACAGTCTGGAAAGTGATGTCTCAACAGAGGTCTCACTAAGGACACCAGCCTGTTGCCTCCTAGAGGGGGAGTCAGGAATAGACAAACAAGTTACTTGCATTCTAGTCAGTGTGCGAAAGCTTGCGAAAGCCCCCCGACAGGGGCGCTGCGGGTGAGACTGGCCACCACCTGCAATGCTTGGATGATATTTCTCTCCAATGCTTTCCCTTGTTTTTGTGATCCTCTGCTGAAGTTGTAGGGCTTTTTCCTCCTTACATTCTCTAATTTCTGTTTTGCACTTTAAGTGATGTATACATTATGGACCATTTTTTCTATTTCTCATTTTCTTATGACACCCTGGATGCTTGTTCCACCCAGTCGTGATCACAATAGTTGAGCCTCTCGACCTAAGCCACCCTCAGCAGAACCACCTTACCTGTACCCAGTGCTGTTCCTGCCAACCACCAGATGCTTGGGATGCTCCTCACACTTGTAAAGGTTAAAGTCATTCTCGGGTACCAGGTCCACATCATGGAATATAAAGCAGTCCCAATTTTCTTCCTTGAGGGCTTCTAGATAGCCCACATTCAAGAGTTTGGCTCGATTAAACTTTTTACCTCCAGCCTAGAGATATGAAAATTAAAACTTGAAAAGCTCCTAAGATAAAGTTTCATATTGTTTGCCTCTTAGTTAGGATTCAGGAGATGGTATTATTCTAATTATTCTACGCACGAGACTATACTTGTGACATTAAAGTTCTGACAGAGAAGATGCAATGACAATAAAAGACCATTTGATTTTTTTCTTCGTGCTTCACACATACTTATATTCCAGAACTTAGAAACATTCCTTTAAATCCAAAGAGTTGTTGTTTAATGATAGAGAGTTCCAGTTTTGCAAGATTAAGTTCTGGAGATTGATTTCATAAATACACTGCATATATTTATGCAACCAATATATTGCATAATTATGCATAGATACATTGCATGTAAATATTCTTAACATTACTAAACTGCACACTCAATAATAGTTAAGATAGCAAAAATTTTAAAAAGTTAAAAAATGTTAAGATGGTAAATTTTACGTCGTGTTTCACAATTAAAAATTTTTTAAAAGCAGCTTTAAAATACAAATAACTCAAATAATCAATAATAATGTACACTTAAAATGTATTAAGAGTATAGCTCTCATGTTAAATATTCTTACCACAGTTAACAAAAAAAATTTTCACTTAAAATTTTACAAATACCTTTACGTATTCTGTATAAAACTACAAAACCTTTCTTATATAATAGTCATGTCAATTAGTATTACTGCTTCACAGTTCAACCCTAGGTAATCCCAATCTTACCCTCTGTTATGAATTTACACTAAGCTTCTAAGAGACTTAGTTAATAGCTTGCCAGAAAGGATCAAGAAATCTCAACCTATAAAAAGAGAAGGTTATTGCTAATATTTCTAAGCTACTTTAAAGTTTCTCAGAAATCCCTGTAAGAGAATCCTGTTATAATGCTACTGGTGGAGGCTAATCCTCACAGTGGCCTTATGGAGGTAGATTTGTCACTGGGCAATAAAAGAACACAGTTTGACCTGTAATATGATTGAAGCTGTAATTAAAAAATTAAATAATTTTTTCATGGCTGCTTCATTCAAATTCCTTCAGAATGAATTCCAGTTAAGTGGTTTATCATAAAAGTGCAAGTATTTCTCAGAAGTTACCACAATGTTTTCCTGATAAGAATAACATGAAGCAGACATATTTTTCTCTTTCTCTTTTTTTTTTAATTTGAGATGGAATCTCGCTCTGTTGCCCAGGCTGGAGTGCAGTGGTGTGATCTTATCTCACTGCAGCCCCCACCTCCTGGGTTCAAGTGATTCTCCTGCCTCAGCCTCCTGGGTAGCTGGGACTACAGGCATGTGCCACCACACCCAACTAATTTTTTTTTTTTTTTTTTTAGTATTTTAACAGAGTATTTTGTATTTTTAGTAGAGACAGGGTTTCACTATGCTGGCCAGGCTAGTCTCGAACTCCTAACCTCAAGTGATCCACCCACCTTGGCCTCCCAAAGTGCTGAGCCACCAGGCCTGGCCCAAAGCAAACATGTTTTTCTATTCATAAAAATAGTACTATACCTTGTAGGTTACTGTCCTGAGCAAGAACTCAGAATCGAATAAATCATAACTATGACCAACAACCTTAAAAACAAAAATAGCTATAAAACAATATAATAGTAACATTTTGTTCCAAGTACTAAAATACAGACATAGGTGTGCTATATAAGCACACTGATTTTCAAGAGCCTCAGTTTATCACCAAGTCTATACTGCAGAGCTGGTCCTCTGAGTTGTCCAAAGTTTTATCTAAAAGAAATATTACCTGTTCTAACAGTAGTGATGATTTTGCTGACATTCTTAGAATTTATAAGAATTTGAGGGGGAATTATCCCTCTTCTTGGCCTCCTTGGATGGCCAAGGATAATTGTGAAAAGTTTAGACACTGACGTTTAAACTGATGTCTTAGTTTTCTTTCAATAAACTTTAATGCCAAATAGAGGTATCTTTAATCATCCACTCCACTGACCTCAGAGGTAAGCTCTTCAAAAGCAGCCGATAGTTATGCTGTGCTCCTACCAAATCATGCTTCTGGAAGTCAAATAAATGAATCCAGAAAGTGAAAATCAAACATAACATGTTTCACATAATAAATAGTGGCAAAGTTCAGGGCAGAAATGTGGTGGCAGCCATAGAGCACCACAGCTACTAATACAGAATGTTCTTTCAAATCCTCTGTCTAGATCCCCATTGAGTCGCTATGGTCGATAATGACAGACAATTCCAGAATCTCATCATATAGTGCACGGCATGCACAGAAAGAAACAGAAGGGGCCAGGAAGCCTTCGGGGAAATCTGAGGGCAGTCATTGGCTAACATGGAAGGGCTCACAAAACAGGCTTCCTCCAGAGGTTCCTTTAAGGGCAGTAAAATTTCCCAGAACTTGAACCCATAACTCCACACTCTAAGACAAGAATTTCCTCTACTCCTTTAAGGATAAATGAGGTAAGAGAACTCGTTTTTGACGATAGTCTGATGTTCCTTTTACCCAACATAGACAAACAGTCACATGGCCAAGTCTGGCAGAGAGAGGAGGGTCGAGGGCAGGCCCTGGTCTGCCCCCACGCTCACCTGGTGGATGACGTAGATGCCATAATCCAGCTGCTGCCTCTGCAGGAAGGGATGCAGATGTTCCAGCAGGTACATCAGGTGTTTCTCTCTGTTCCGGTGGGGAATGAGGATGGCGACCCTCTGTAAAGCTTTACATTCCTCAGGGCGATACCGGCCTCTGGACACTTTGGGATTTTCTGCCTGTACCTCTTCCAAAGTGAGATCTGGTTTGAAAATGAGCTTGCTCTGGCCTCCTACAATGAACATAGGACACAGACAATAACAGTAGCTACTTCAAAAAGTGTTGAGGTTTACATGAGCTAATATGCATAGAAAGAACACTGCCCAGCTCACAGTGGGTACTACAAATGTCAGCTTTTATTATGATTACTTTAAAGGCTCATTTAGTCATGATAATGGCCAGAGCATCATGTCACTAAGGTTACTGGCTGCAAAAGCAAGTGGCGGATATATAATATAAGCATTTCCTTGTGGCTGGGTAATCAACTTGCTCTATGATCCATCTGTAAGAGGGAATATCCTGGTGATCTCTGGTAAGAGCAAAGGGCAGGGCTAGATAGAGTAACTTCAACTTTGGTCTATCCTCTTTTCCTTCGCCAAATTCCAGGAGGAGGGGAAAACCTCTTAAATATCAACAGCATTCCACAGAATCAAGCTCCTGGACAAGGCACTCTTCCCACCCCTTCCCTAAACTCTGGAACCACCCTGGCTCCCTGTAAGCAAAGCACTAAAAAGAAGTAGAAACCAGTCTCCCTCCCTAACCCAGCTATAACAGGTATGTGTGGCACTGCAACAACTCTCCCATTTTGCCACCACAACAGACGTTTCCAATCGAGCACAGTATTTGCTCAGTGTCTGGAAGCAATCCAAACAGATGAAACCCAAAGCCATCCACAGGAGGAAACAGCTCAGGTTTTTTTGTTTGTTTGTTTCTAAATTCCACGTATACTGGTCAGGCTGTAAAATCTCAAGATGCTTGCAAATTGAGCTATCCCCTTCTGAGTAAAGCAGTCATAGGCCCTTCCTGTGCGTAAGTCGCCATGACTTGTTCCATGTAACCATCCCCTACCCTGGCCATGGCTGCTTAGACCAGGCTCACGTGTCTAATGGCACCTTGGTGCTCTGCTCAACAGCAGGCAAGGTAAGTAACTTCTTCAAGCCACCCAAAGAGAATAATTGGCCTACGAGAGCCTTCCTGCAGGGTCTACATGCAAGACACAGCAGTCAGTAATGCCCTAAAAACAAACAGTAAGGAATGGAGTTACGCAGATGACAAGTACTAGAGCTGATGCTGGGCTATCAAGCTACCAGAGATAATGGGGTAGCTGTTGAGATGGTCTCCTGTGTGGCCTGTTCACAATCCCCATCGTTAACCTGACTGTGTCTCTGTTCTTGCGCGCTCAAAGAGCCTCACGCAACAGGTCTAATATAAACTAGTCCCCCGGCTCACCTTCTCATCGTCATAACTTTTTACGTGCCCTAACCTAGTATCTGCTTCCACTTACTCTCTATCAGTCTCCCTATCACTCCCCCTACCCCAACATCTTCTCAAGATCTGCCCCTCCTTGGGTCACTAATGGCCCATTTTAAGTCATCACCAACCACATCACCTTTAGTCCAGTACTTGCCCAGTAATGCATCACTGCCCCACTATTCTTTATGAATGAATTTACTGTTTAAATATACTGTGAGCATTTTAAGCAAGGGGAATAATCAGCCAGTAAAATTTGCATTTCCCTGACTCATTTTTACATCGCAACTTGTATAATCTGTGAAGGAATACACAATCAGGAATAACACTTTGACTCTTCCATGACTAAAGAGAAGCAGCATGCCAATATGAATACAATACAGGACTGTGACTCAACTAGGAAAGGGGTACACAGACTGAATGTCTGTGTCCCCAAAAATTCATATGTTGAATCCCTAATCCCCACTGTGGGGCCTCTGGGAAGTAACTAGGTTTAGATGAGATCATCATAAGGGTGGAGGTGCCAGGTGGGATTAAAGCACTTATAAAAAGAGCAAGAGGCATGAGATCTATCTATCTCTGTCTTTCTCTCTCCCTCTCTCTTTCCCTTTCCCCCTGCATGTATGTGTGTGCGCACACACACCAAGGAAAGGCATGTGAGGACAATATCCAGTAAGAGGGCCCTGACCATGCTGGCACCCTGATCTTAAGACTAATTTACTGTTTAACATAAGTTGAGAGGCAAGACATAAAAGGTGAACCAAAACATACAACATATTTAAGAAATAAACACTAAAGACCACATTGAAAAACTTACCTAGTCTCTGTCCCTTGACTCCATAGTTTTGGCCAAAGGAATACAACAGATGTGACCCCACTGAGGCTTGAATGTGCTTGCATTTCTCCTCTCATGCTCTGGTGCTCTGCTCATGCCATGAGGAGAACATACCCAGGCTGGCCCACTAGTTTCAGGAGGAGGACAGGAGGCACATGGGGCAGAGCCACCAGCCTAGATCAATGGACGCTATTAATGTGTGCTGCTGAGACTTTTGTGGCTGGATAATAAAAGTGGGTCTGTTTCTATGACGGAATACTATACGTCAATGAAAATGGACACACCATAGCTGCACGCAACCATAAGAACAGATCTCACAAAAGTAATGTTAAGCAACAGAAGCCAAATACAAAAGAGTACATAACGTATGCTTCCGATTTGTAAAGTTCCAAAATAGGAAAAATCTAATGTGTAGAGTTAGAATCTTGAAGCCAGAGTGGTGACTGAAAGAAACATGGGACTTCCTATGGTTCCAGCAAGATTCCATTTCTTAATTTACATGCTAGCTAAACAAGTATGTTCATTTTCTGAAACTTAACCAAGTGGTACACTTCTGAGTTTTGTACTTTCTTGTACATGTTATATTTATTTTATTTGAATGTATAGTTTTTGTGACACAGGAGATATATATATTTATGGGGTACATGAGATGTTTTGATATAGGCAAGTACATATTATATTTAAATAAAAAGTTTGCATACTACTTAATCAAAGGAAAAAAGGAACACTTACTGAGGTAAGGAGACACAGAAGGGCAGTTGTCAAGTTCTGCCTTCTTCGTGGATGCTTCATTAGTCAGAGTTTTTCCCTTCCCCAAAATGAGGGTCTTATGGAAATTAGCCATGAACTCCTTTGCTTTAGGAATCTCTTGAATGGCACCCACGAAGTAGCTACTGGTGGCCCACCCAACCACTGTCAGGCACAAAGTCAACAGGAACAGTAATCGGAATTTGTAGGAAAGGTGGAAAGTCAGGTTGAAGCCCATGTTTTTTATTACGTGAATAATATCTATCTCTCTGCTTCACTGCAGGCAAGAAAGCTTCAAGTTGAGCTTTTCCAATCTGATTGCGAACTTGATGACAACTGAAGATACAATGCCTGGTTTTTCTCAGTAGTTCTGCTCCAACAATCTAAAACGCAATCACAAAAGACACGTTGTTTCAAATGGAAATTCTATCCTGAAATGATTCACTCCAGCACAAACTGAAAACCCATCCCCGATGGACCTTGACTAACCGTAATGGTAGGTCTTCCACTTAGCATTTGGAGATTCGAAAACCAGAGGTTTTAGAGGTTCCAAGCATCGATAGATCACAGAAGCACTCTCTAGGTTATCAGCCAGGCTGTCTGCCACCCAAGAAGGGAAGCAATTTCCAAATGCTGGACAGAACAAATAGGCAAAGGAGACAAGGAGACCGCAAAGACCTGAGCTGGACACAGCCTAAGACATAGCCCTAATGGTTCTCTGCCTCAGTTGCCCCTTCCTGGCACAGTTTTAAGGGAGGATTTAAAAAATGTGAAGCCTTGTTACAGAAGCACATTTTGACCCAAAGAGAAAATAAGGGAAAAGGGAAAAGTTCTTCTCCCCTGTGACAGCTAGAAAAACATGGTCCTCAACAACAGGGAATGAATGCTATATTCTCAAAGAGGCACTGGCACAGGGCACATTGCAATGGGGGCCAGGAGGAAGTCTGTCAAGAAACATTAAGAGAATCCCAAACAGGAGGTCAACAATCTATCTGTAAGAATAACAAAACTACAGCACAGTGTTTAAGATCAGGAGTTTGGACTTAGACAGAAACTACAGCTCTACCACATAACAGCTACATAACCTTGGGCCAGTCATTTAACTAAGCCTCAGTTTCCTTATCTGTAAAATGGGGATAAAAATAGTATCTACCTAGAAAAGTTATCGTGGGGCTTAGATGACCTAATTTATTAATACGTAAAGTGTTATCCCACCTTGACCAACAAGTAGACACACTGAAACACCACTTTTTGTACTGTATTTCTCACTGTCAGCTGATAAATTGCCACTCTGATTTCATACTTCAGTAGCATGAGATGGGATAATATGAATTCACTTCTAAGAGGGGGCTATGCTCTTATTGACAAAAATCATGTTTTTAAGACCACCTAGCTGAGGGCCCACCCTGGACCAGAGAAAATACACTAAAGTGGTAAAGGCTACCTGACAAGGATACCTGGTTTGCCGCCAGCAACATCCACTATATCCTCTCTGTGTGGACAAATCACGTCTCTCCTCAAATTCTAAACATGTTCTCAGAACACAGAAAATGCTAAAGCTAGGGCATAGATAATCTCCATAGACAAACATATTCTCAAACAAATAAAATGGAGACCAAAATATTTTCTATGCTAAATAATCACATGGAAACACTTATGATTAAATCGAAAAACAGAAAGTAAGCCCTATATCTGTGCTATGATTACAACTAACAATATATACAATTAAAGAAAGTCTAGAAAGCTAATAATAATTATATTAGGAGAATGGGATTAGCTGGGGTGGTTTTTTTTCTCTTTTCTTTTTAGAATTTTTAATAATATATTTTATATTTTTAATAATTTTTATTTTATTTAATAATTTTTAATAGTATATTTTATAAAATATAAGATATAAAATAATGTATTTTATATTTTAATATATTTTATATTTTTAGAATTTTTAATATATTTTATATAAATGTATATATTTTTGTATATCACATATTGTCATATTTACATATATTTTACATATATCATTTTATAATATGGCAGTCTTACAACAAAAACAAAGTGAATTTTTTTTAATGGTGAATAGAGACGCAGTAAGTACCTGTAAAAAACAACCACCACCTCAGAAACTCTCAAGATAGTTTCACACTTACTAAAGGATACAACTCCAAAAATTTAGTTTCAGGTTAGTTTGAAGGAAACCTAGAAAATATTTCTCTCTAAACACAACGCTATAGATGAAAAGGGAGGTTAGTTCTTGGGGAATGTTTGACCCAGGAAGCAATTAAACAGTATGGCCTGTGTTCAGGGTCCTGTGAAGGTATCACAGGAAGTCAATGCTGAAGGCAGTAATAACTAATAAAAAGGGCAATTTATGTGTGTATTTACTCTGTGCCATGCACTGGGGTAAAATCACTTATATTAACCTATTTAATTCTCATTTAACCATATGATGTAAGAATTACTAATCTCCTCATCTTACAGGTAAGAAAAGGAAAGGAAGGTTTGGAGAGATTTAAGTACCTTGCCAAAGCCCACACGACTAGTAAGTGGTAGCATGGGGTCTCCGCCCAGGTGCTCAGCTCCACATCCTTCACATGGATATTTCCTCTTTTCTCCCCTTGGTGCCTGGGTAGTCCCAACACAGACCCTTGAATATTCAGGTTCCCTTGGGGGCCTTCTACCTCTCTCCCACATCTGCCTTCCGTTTCCTAGGGACTGTCTGATCAAATGCCTTCCTGGAGGTCTGTTCTCTTCCCACCAGGTGACAGTAAGTCATCAGGTTCCTGGGGCCAATCAGACAACCTCTTGTGGACTTAATTGTAGGAGGCTTAAATGCTAGGATTGGCAATTTTTAAAATAAGGATCTCAATCTTAGAAAATTCAGACTGGGAACATTGCTTATCTTTATTTATTTCTTATTTTTATTTTTTGAGACAGGGTCTCGCTCTATTGCCCAGGCTAGAGTGCCGTGGCACAATCTCAGCTCACTGCAACCTCCACCTCCCGGTTCAAGCAATTCTAGTGCCTCAGCCTCCCAAGCAGCTGGGATTACAGGCGTGCACCACTACGCCCAGTTAATTTTTGTATTTTTAGTAGAGCCAAGGTTTCACCATGTTGTCTAGGCTGGTCTTGAACTTCTGGCCTCAAGTGATCCATCCACCTTGGCCTCCCAAAGTGCTGGGATTACAGGTGTGAGCCACCGCACCCAGCCCTGGGAACACGGCTTTTCTAAGAGCTATTTTTAGAGGGAGAGTCCCCTGGAAGAGAGAATCGCCAAGTGGAAGGAGGTTATGACCATAAAATTACTGCAGTGTTGAAATCAGAAAAGATCTTAAAGACCACACATCCACCTCCCTCATTCTACAGAGTGGGAAGAGATTTAAAAACCTACCCAAGGCACGGGGTACATGGAAAATCTCTGTATCTTCTGCTCAGTTTGGTTGAGAATCTAAAACTGTTCTAAAAAATACAGCTGAACCTTGAGCAACATGGGTTTGAACTGCACGGCTCCACTTATACTCAGATTGTTTTCAACCAAATGCAGACCAAAAATACAATATTCCCGGTATGCAAAACCTGTGTATACAGAGAGCCAACTTTTCCAATATGTGGGTTCCTCAGGGCTGACAAAAGGACTTGAGCATGCATGGATTTGGGTAGATGCAGGGGTCCTGGAGCCAATCCCTTCCATATACTGAGGGATGACTGTAATTTAAAAAAACAAAAACAAAAAAACCTACCCAAGAATAGCTGCGAATATTCATAAACTAATATTGCTCAACTGCAGCTTACAGACTCTGTTCAAAGGTAAGACATTTATTCCAAAAGCAAGGAGCCATTATTAATAATTACTTAAGTATTAGGCCTTCATTACTAATCCTGCTTTTGAGACATCTGACCCAGTTAAAAAATAATTCTTACCTATCTTTCTAAGTCTAAGTGCTCTCCCAAAAACTGTACAGAGAGCCAGCATAAGGAAGTTCAGAAGTAAGGTTTCCTTGGCTCCTGTGAGTAAACATCTGAAGTGTGAAGGGTCTGTCATCTGTCTGTCCATCTATGTTTCAAGAGAGACCAGCCAAGTGACTGGAGGCAACCCCTCTCACCGTTGTGTCCCAGCTATAAAATGATGAAAAATATTTATCTCACAAAGTTGCTCTAAGAATTTAATGAGATGATGCACCCAAGTACACTGTTATATCTGGTACATTTCCAGGACACAAGTTTTTTTTTTTTTTCTTTTTTGAGACGGAGTCTCCCTCTGTCGGCCTGGCCGGAGTGCAGTGGTGTGATCTCAGCTCACTGCAACCTCCGCCTCCCAGGTTCAAGCGATTCTCCTGCCTCAGCCTCCCAAGTAGCTGGGATTACAGGCATGCCCCACCATACCCAGCTAATTTTTCTTTATTTTTAGTAGAGACAGAGTTTCACCATGTTGGCCAGGCTGGTCTCAAACTCCTGACCTCAAATGATCTGCCCACCTCAGCCTCCCAAAGTGCTGGGATTACAGGCGTGAGCCACCATGCCTGGCCAGGAACACATGTATTTATTGGCTCTAATTACCAATGTGATTCATGTTCAAATGTTATCAGAATATTGCCCAAGATAATGTTATCTCTGGGATTAATGAGATGATTTTTACTTTCTAACTCTGTAATTTCCATTTTTTCTTTTAATGAGTATGTAATATTTTTATAATTAGAAAAACATAATGACTTTTTAAAGAAAGTTATTTTTAGGGCAAGTGACTCCTGGTTGGTGTTTGGGAAAGTGCCATCATATTGCATTTATTTACACTAACATTTAAGTAATTGAGAGACCCTTAATTCTCACAAGAGTCTCAGAGTTATTTTCTTTTTCAGTCAAGGCTGTCTTGAAGTGCCAAGGGACTACATCATCAGTATTGAGAACAAATTCAGGCAACATGAAAGAAGTTATTTAGGGCAAGATTTACCACTCTTTTCCTTTCTAGAAGTCTGCCCCGTAGTTAGTTAAAAATGGTCATGTTTTCATATTTGGTTTTCCTCCACTCAATTCAACCAGTCTTTTTCTGACTACCTGCTATTTTCAAGCAAAGGGAAAACGATATAAAGAGAATTAAAGCCTAGTCTTTGTACTCAGGGTTTATTTCTATCTTTTTCTAGATCTCAATGTCTGCAATTTCCTGTCAAATATGAGAACAACATCCCAAAGTGGGAGAACAGATGAAACAAGATGGATAAAATACTGAGAAGTCTTGAATATAAGTGATAGGTACCTGAGAGTCCTTTCTTTCTCTCTACTTTTGTGAATGCTTGAGATTTTCCATAATAGTTTTTAAAATCTGGCAAGGAAGATAAGCTATAACAAAAGGAAAGGAAACGTAAGTGCTAAGTATCATTCTTGGAGAATCTCTAACCACACACATTTTTACTCCACCAAAGTGGGTGGGGAGGACACCATGTATCACTCTAAAAATATTTACCAAGCATTTGCACCAAGGAGAAAGGGTGTGTTCATTCAGCAGCTATGAGCACCAAAATCAGCATTCCAACATCTCTGAACCTATCAGGTAATTTTGCAGACACAGGGCATGTGAGTGGGCTTGATGTTGTCCCAGGCACATGATCCTGATGCCTTGGGGCTCCCTGGGGCAACACCAGAAGAAAGACTGATTATTTTGCTACTCTTTTTACTCCTGCAGAGTTCCTAGGAGTTTACCTTTTACACACACATTGCCCCACCTTCCTTAGGCCTTGGTATTCATTATCCCAATTACAACTCCTTTAGGAGGCTTCTAAATGATCACTGGCCAGATCCTAAAGGCACAGTGGTTCCCTGGGCAGGGTAGGAATGGGATAAAAATGATGACAGCCATTTACATGTACAAGTCATTTAAACCCAGAGATTAAGCTCCTAACAGCCCAACCTAGAAGCATTTGAGTAATTTAGAAAAAAAATGATGGCACTGTATTTTAACCCATAGGATAAAGTGACTATCCACTAGTCTACACTGATAAAAATGATCAAACAAATAAATGAATAGAAGAGAAGGGACGGCTCTTTTCTTAAATTCCAACTAGTAAGAAAGTGAGCGATGGAAAAAAAATCACTCTCGGCAAACACCACTTAATAACTGTTGCAGACAAGGTTCACCAATGGATGCTAAACTAATAGGCAAAAATTTGAGGATAAACAGTATAGTCTCAAAGTATCTCCCCCAAGATAATTCTTAACTACAAAGGGAAAGACAGTAACTTTGTAGTGGAGAAATCCAATCGCTCACCACAAGTTCATTCCACGATATACCTAACTGGTACTCTTCGAAGAATCAAAATCATGAAAGACGAGGAAAAACTGAGGAACTATTTCAGATTGGAGGAGACTAAGGAGAAAGAAAAACTAAATAAAATGCAGGATCCTTGATAAAATACAATGGGAACAGAAAAAAAAACAGACATTAGTAGGAAAATTGATGAATTTTCAATAAAGTTTGTAGTTTAGTTAATAGTATTGATCAATGTAGTATGGTTATGTAAGGGGTTAATATTAGGGGAAGCTAGGTGAACTCTCTGTATCATTTTTACAACTTTTCTGTAAGTCTAAAATTAACTAAAACTAAAAATAAAGAGTCAGAGACTAGGTATAACCCGAGTCAACAAATGATAGTAAATTAACTTAATTCTCAAGGAGAATCATTGTTTTTGTATTCCTAGTGCCTCAAACCAACCTGACACATAGCAGGTACTCAATTTAGTAACAAATGACGGACTAGGATATACTAGTTGAAATACACAAGGACACATCATAATTCCAGGCTACTGCTAAAAGAAATGAAACACAAAAAAAGAAGGTGGGAAATAAAGATTAATTATATGAGTACAAAATTCCATCTGAGGAGGATTTTAAAAATTAAAAAGGCTCACCCCGATACTAGCTCCCTTCAGTTCACTAATATTAACACTTTTCTAAGGGTAGGGTCCTCACCTTTAACAAATGGCACTTTTGGTCACACCCACTGCCTTCCGCTCCTCTGCCTCTAAAAGTGATACTTCTCCTTGGCTTGGGGAGGAAGTGTTGCGTGGCCTGCCTCTTCCTTCATGAAGCCACAAAGTGCCACTGCGTGAGTTCCGTGGCACATTGGAACACAGTGTACCCGCCTCTGGGCAAGAGCCGTGGAAATCCACACATGAAGCCAGGTGGTCCTGCAACACCCAAACAACCAAAGTTATTTTGTGTAGTATATGTTATGCAGCATAATAGAGAATTCACCAGAATTTCTGATGGGAGGTTCCAATAGAAGTTCATTGTGTACTTATATGTTACTTTCAGCTGTCCCTAAGAAACCAACAGTGGAGTCAGTAGGAGTTTACTTTCTGCAGTCATTAGGGGCACCTCACCCTAAACCTTCTTAAAAAGGTTTAAAAAGCTCTGAGATCACGGGTATAACAGGGCTCTGAAGTCACAAAGAGCTGAGTTCAAATTCTGGTTATCAGATGCATGAATGGCTTTTGACAAGTAACCTAAATGTTTTGAGTCTGTTTGGCCATTTATTTAAAAAGCATTTCTCAACATCTGGTTCCAAGAGAGCCTTTATCAAATACATAAAGGAATGTGTTAAAACTGCAGATTCCTGGGCCCCACTCCAAAGCCAACGGGTCAGAACAGCAGCCTCTAGGACTCAGAAAAATGAAATTTTAACAAGCTCCCCAAATGATTCTTATCTGCATTAAAGTTTGAGAACCACTGATATAAGAGAATGGACCTGGAATGCAATCAATCTTTCAGATATGTTAGTTTTCCCTCTGGTAAGGAAAAGCAGTAAGAAGATATGTGAAAATGAGATTTTAAAAATGCATTTGAAAGGTTTTTGATTCCATCATTTAGAAATGTATTCTAAGAAAATAATCAGAGAGGTATACCACGATATTCAAACCAACATTGCTAAAATAACCAAAAATTGAAGAGTCTAAATGTTAACAATAGCGATCTGATTTAATTAATTATAATACATCCATATGATGGGACATATGCTTTCATTAAAATGTTTACAATAACTACACAGAAAAATGCTCATAACAGCTAAGTAGAAAAAAAGATATAACAATGTATATGAAATAAAGACTGGGTGTGATGGCTCATGCCTGTAATCCCAGCACTTTGGAAGGCCGAGGCGGGAGGATCACTTGAGGCCAGGAGTTCAAGACCAGTTTGGCCAACGTGTTGAAACCCCTCCTCTACTAAAAGTACAAAAGTTAGCTTGGCATGGTGGCGCATGCCTGTAGTCCCAGCTACTTGGGAGGCTGAGGAAGGAGGATCACCTGAACCCGGGAGGCGGAAGCTGCAGTGAGCTGAGATCATGCCACTGCACTCCAGCCTGGGCATCAGAGACCCTGTCTCTAAAAAAAAAAAAAAAAAGTATATAAAATATAATACCAATTATGCAATACATGTGTGTGTGCATACCTTTTACATACAAAATGATAGTCACTGGTGGTCATCTCTTAATTACAGGATTAGGAGAAAACTTCTATTTCTTCTGTATCTTCTAATTTTTCTAAAATGGAGTTTTCATCAACAGAAACAATATTGTTTTCTGATAAAATGACTACATAGTTTTCCTTTAAAATATAGTAGTCCTTGGTTTCACTTTCTGCGGTTTCAGTTAACCACAATAAAATACGGTAAGATATTTTGAGAAAGAGATGACATTCATATCTTTTATCACAGCATATTGTAACTGTTCTATTATTAGATATTATTCATCTCTTACTGTGCCTAACTTATAAGTTATACTTTAGTATAGATATGTATGCATATATAGAAAAAAACAGCGTATATAGGGTTTGGCACTATCCACGGTTTCAGGCATCCACTGTCAGTCTTGCAACATATCCCCCAAGAATAAGGAGGACGACTGTACATTAAAATTTAAAGATAACATCACAGACAGGAATTATAACTTTTAGTTACATAAGTTTGACAATTCATTCATATAACCTTTAAGAAAACCTGTTCTAAATAGGCCAAAAAGCCCCAATCTCACAGAAAAACTTCAGAGGCTGTTAGTAATCTTCAGTGCCAGAGAACCCTGTGGCCTGTGTTTGAAATGCCTATTCCCAGGCTCCAGCCCCAGAGATTTTTATTTCAAAGGCCTGAAGTGGGGTCAAGAAATTGATATTTTTGCCTGGGCCCATGGTTCACATCTGTAATCCCAGCACTTTGGGAGGCAAATGGATCACTTGGGGTCAGGAGTTCCAGACCAGCCTGGACAACATGGTGAAACCCCATCACTACTAAAAATACAAAAATTAGCCGGGAGTAGCGGCCTGGGCCTGTAGTCCCAGCTACTCGGGAGGCTGAGGTAGGAGAATTGCTTGAACCTGAGAGGTGTAGGTTGCAGTGAGCCAAGATTGTGCCACTGCACTCCAGCCTGGGCCACAGAGCCAGATTCCATCTCAAAAAAAAAAAAAAAATTATATTTTTATCAAGAACCTAGGTAACTCTGAGTCACACAGCCAGGTTTTAGAAACCACTGTTCACTGATGGCTTAAAACAAAGAATAGAAAACCATCACTGATTTGCTTTGGATGTTTCCACTGAATAAAAGATCTTCAAAAAGAAGGTTAGTTCCCAAAACATTTGCATGCATCTCTGGAAAAGGCAGGCATTACTATTAGCTCGGCTTAAAGTAGATACTAAATACTTATTATATTAAGTGGCATATAAACTACAACCACAGAGCTGATTTTATTGCCCTCTCTATCCACTTCCCCTTAGATTATGTAGTCAAACAGTTCAATCCAGGTCAGTACTTTTTCACAACGTATGTTTTCAATCTGATCAAAGCTATAGGTAGACGAAAGTTATTGCAATTTCATGGGGTTTACAATTTCCATAAAGAACAGACCTGCTCTAGAAGACAAAATTCCAAAAACTTCTGAACTATATCCAATCAAGCATTATCTCCTCTCCCAAGAGAGACCTTCCAGCACTCCCCGCCTGGGTCTCGGGAATAGCCCTCCTCTACTGAATCCCAGTTTCTCAATCCGGACCCTGAATCCTATTCATCCTGACCTCTCCTTGATTTTCTTGCATCTTAAAGGTGTTATTTTCCTTTCTTTAAAAACTAAAAAAAAAAAAAAAGCCACAACTTGCCTCCACGCTCAGATTACCATCTTCTTTTTCCTCCTTTTCATCACCAAACGGCTGAGGAGGTCTACCAGTACCCTCACCACCTCCACGTCCCCATCTCTCACCCACTCTGGAACACTTTGCAACAGGGTGCACGCCCACCCACTGTTGATAACTACTCTCCTAAGGCTACCAACCCATAGGCCTCTTCTCGATGCAGAGTCCTTTGGACTTTGTCTGTTTTTTTTTCAAACCAAGAATTAACAGCCCTTATCTAATGGAAGACAGAACATCAAGGGATACAGATCAACAAATACTGGATGGCTGTCTCCGAAGTCTTTTATAATCCAGGTGACCAACCCCTTTGGAGAAAGGTCAAAGGTCGCCGGCCCCTCGCAGGACTGGGGCTGGTGTCAGCTGATCAGTTTCCCCGTTGAAACGCTGGAGAAGGAGGGTTTCCAGGAAGAAGGGGCTTTTTCAGGTTGATGCACCCGGCGGAGAGGTGCTGGGGGCGACCCCGGAATCGTGACCTGGGGTATGAATGAGCCCTGGATTTTTTCCTACCTGGCAGCACCTCGTCGGGCTCCCTCGGCCCGCAGCAGAGGCGGCGCCGCGCGGGACGCCAGCACCTGAGCCGGTGCCTCCCGCCAGGCTCGGCCTCCGTAGGCCCCCGGCCCGGCCCACCGCTCCGGCTGAGGCGGGACTGCCCCACGGACGCCGCCACGTCATCCCCACGCCCGCCCCGCTACAGCCCTGGGACTGACCCCGGCCGTCGCCCGGCTACCCTCGCACGGCGCCCGTGTCCAGGGAACTGCATTTCCCGGGCGCCGGCGGAGCCAGCGTACTCACCCCGGAGGCGGCCGCGGCGAGCTAGCACTGCCCGCGGAGAGGGGAGAACGCGGAAAGCAGCTCGGGGACCGCCCCAGCCGCCCGGGAGGCGGCTCTTGAGTACGAGCTCCGCCTCCCGCCTTGGCCCGAGGGGCGGGTCCGCCCGGCTCTGTACGCGCCTGGCGCTCCACCCCCGCCAAATCGACCACACCAGGCGCTGGAAGGAGCACCGGGAGGGAAACGGAGGGTTGACGCCTCGGCCTCTGGGTGGCTTTAAAACCCTGTGCCAATAGTAGACTGGGTGCTGAGCGCTTCCCAAATTCCATCCCCTTAAATACTCACAAAGCAGTAGGAAAGAGATAGAGACCCTTCCATTTTACAGAGTGGGAAACTGAGACTTCAGAGAGGCTAATAAACTTAATCACCCTGCGAGATTTCAGCCCTCTCAACTGCAAAAATGATAATAATGATAATGATATTTTTCCCATGTTGCAGGTCTGAGAATATTAAATGATTTTTTTAAATCCGTATTTCTTCAAAGATATTATTACAGAAAGTAAAGACAATTATATTTATACTAAAGATTTGAGTGAAAAATTATGGTAGGCTCTGTTTAGGCAGTCAGGATAGCTAGATTCTCCAATATAGTCTCCCACTGCACTCACGGGAAAGTAGTAGATTCTCCAAGAACCACACATCCACTCCACCCAAAAAGGAACAAACCATAGCTAGAGCCAGTGCTGGGCTCATTAAGCTTCATAGCAGGAAATCTGAGGCTATACTGAGGCCGCATAGGCCCAATGTAGGCCCTTGGAAGCTGGAAAAGAGGGCCACCTAGTGGCAGTTGAGCATAGGTCAGTGAAATAGGTCAGCACCGCTCCTGAACAAGGTCCAGTGTGAAACTTATTTTTTTGTGTTCCCTTTGTAACATGCTGTAAGGGTGTATAACCACATTTAGTAAAAAAGAACATTACTGGATTTAATCCAGTGGCGTTATACAATCAGTTACTTATACCCACATAGTCCCCAGGTCTTTAGCATATGATGCCTGGAAGCATAATATATACCTTTTGCAAGAATCACTCAGCTTTTCCCCTCCCCCTCCCCCTCTCTGTCTCCCTCCCCATCTCCCTCCCCCCTTTGCACGGTCCTCATCTCCCCTTTGCACGATCTCCCTCTGATGCCGAGCCGAGGCTGGACTGGACTGCCACCATCTCGGCTCCCTGCAGCCTCCCTGCCTGATTGCCCTGCCTCAGCCTGCCGAGTGCCTGGGATTGCAGGCGCGCGCCGCCACACCTGACTGGTTTTCGTATTTTTTGGTGGAGACGGGGTTTCGCCGAGTTGGCCGGGCTGGTCTCCCGCTCCTGACCTCGAGTGGTCTGCCAGCCTCGGCCTCCCAAGGTGCCGGGATTGCAGACGGAGTCTCGCTCACTCAGTGCTCAATGTTGCCCAGGCTGGAGTGCAGTGGCTTGATCTCAGATCGCTACAACCTCCACCTCCCAGCCGCCTGCCTTGGCCTCCCAAAGTGCCGAGATTGCAGCCTCTGCCCGGCCGCCACACTGTATACGAAGTGAGGAGCGTCTCTGCCTGGCCGCCCATCGTCTGGGATGTGAGGAGCCCCTCTGCCTGGCCGCCCAGTCCGGGAAGTGAGGAGCACCTCTTCCCGGCCGCCACCCCGTCTAGGAAGGGAGGAGTGTCTCTGCCTGGCCGCCCATCATCTGGGATGTGGGGAGCCCCTCTGCCCAGCCGCCCAGTCTGGGAAGTGAGGAGTGCCTCTTCCCGGCCACCACCCCATGTAGGAAGTGAGGAGTGTCTCTGCCTGGCCGCCCATCATCTGGGATGTGGGGAGCGCCTCTGCCCCGCCACCCCGTCTGAGAGGTGAAGAATGCCTCTGCCCGGCGGCAACCCGTCTAGGAACTGAGGAGTGTCTCTGCCCCGCCGCCACCCCATCTGGGAGGTGAGGAGCGTCTCTGACTGGCCGCCCTGTCTGAGAAGTGAGGAGCCCCTCCGCCGGGCAGCCGCCTGGTCCGGGAGGTGGGGGGCAGCCCCCGCCTGGCCAGCCACCCCGCCCGGCAGGTGGGGGGCAGCCCCCGCCCGGCCAGCCGCCCCGTCCGGGAGGTGGGGGGGCGCCTCTGCCCAGCCACCACCCCATCTGGAAGGTGGGGGGCCCCTCTGCCCGGCCGCCGCCCCGTCTGGGTGGTGGGGGGCCCCTCTGCCCGGCAGCCCCATCTGGGAAGTGAGGAGCCCCTCTGCCCGGCCACCACCCCGTCTGGGAGGTGTACCCAACAGCTCATTGAGAACGGGCCATGATGACGATGGCGGTTTTGTCCAATAGAAAAGGGGGAAATGTGGGGAAAAGAAAGAGAGATCAGATTGTTATTGTGTCTGTGTAGAAAGAAGTTGACATAGGAGACTCCATTTTGTTCTGTACTAGGAAAAATTCTTCTGCCTTGGGATGCTGTTGATCTATAACCTTACCCCCAACCCCCTGCTCTCTGAAACATGTGCTGTGTCCACTAAGGGTTAAATGGATTAAGGGCGATGCAAGATGTGCTTTGTTAAACAGATGCTTGAAGGCAGCATGCTCGTTAAGAGTCATCACCACTCCCTAATCTCAACTACCCAGGGACACAAACACTGCGGAAGGCGGCAGGGCCCTCTGCCTAGGAAAACCAGAGACCTTTGTTCACATGTTTATCTGCTGACCTTCCCTCCACTATTGTCCTATGACCCTGCCAAATCCCCCTCTCCGAGAAACACCCAAGAATGATCAATAAATACTAAAAAAAAAATAAATTAAAAAAAAAAAAGAGAATGTAGGCCAACAATAAGCCACAGGATAACATCTCTGTCTGCCCAAATCACATTATGCTGAGGAAGTTTAATAATAAAGGAGAATAATAAAGGAGCCAAGCAAGTTAATCTAAAAAAAAAAAAAAAAAAGAATCACTCAGCTTTTCTATACTTGGTAGCTGGTAGGTTATTAATTGGAGAAGTTGGGTTATTGCTTTCAGTAAGTGTAGGAAAGCAAGTAGCAGTGATAGCTACAAAATTAAAGATAGCTTTCCAATCTGCTTTTGAGGTTTTAGGGTGGCTTTCATTTCACAGAGAGGCATTGGCATTAATAAAAGTGTTTCCTAGGGTTTTTTTTTTTTTTTGGCATCAGTCCAGAAACCCAACAGTTGCTCTAGTTTTTCTTGTTAGAGCATGAGCCTTAGCTAAAGCCATCTATAAATTATGGTCCCATGGATTTCCCAGCAGGAAATACGGAAAAAATAGAAAAAAAGATAAGATAGTCATGATAGCAGAGAAGTCTTGATCCATGATCTTGAGAAAGCTGTCCATGTCTAGGATGCCATCTGCTTCTGGGGAGAAACTTCCCTACCTTAAGATCTCCAACAGGTGTATAATTCCAAGAGTTTGAAGGGGCTCTTTTGAGTTACAAGGTATGGACCAAAACTCGAGGCCCTGAAGTTTTACTGTGGGTGGTGAGAGAAGTACGTGATATAATCTCTTCTAATGGGATACAAGAGCAGTTTTTCTCAGATGGGACGTTATTTCCAGAAGACTCAATCTCTGAGTTCTAGATTGTGAAAGGTTGGTTGTACTCAGTGTATCACAAAAGGCTTTTACCTGGGGAAAACACACTTTCATATAATGGATTAAAGCTTTGCAGTATTTAGTTACAGCAAAGCTTATAAGAGCAGGAGATACATGAGAGTCTATTATTAAGGATATAGGTCTTCCCAGAACTAGTTTTTTGTCTACTCCATGATGAGTAATGGAGTACAGAGTTTTTAATAATGGAAGATTTAAGGACTCAGGAAGAACCAGGTGGCCATATGGGGCCTCCATGAGTCCACACTTAGCAATAAATTTATATCCTTTTAAATATGTTTTGGTTACCTAATGTTAAATAACAAGTTAATGGGTGCAGCACACCAACATGGCACATGTATGCATATGTAACTAACCTTCACGTTGTGCACATGTACCCTAAAACAAAGTATAGTAAAAAATTAAAAATAAAAAAAAATATGTTTTGGTTTGTCTATCTGTTCTAAGATGGCAGGTAGTAGGCAGTGCTAGTGTGCCTCTCCCACTTGGAAGGACAGAACAGTGTGTAGCAATTAACACTGAACTTTTATTCCAAGAACCACTGCAGGAAGTTACCAGGAAATCAAAAGAATTCGCAGATCCTATGAAAGAAGGAGCACACCACAGCAAAGTCTGTGAGACAGGCAAAAAACTGAATTCTCAGTGTAGGAAAAGGGGAGAACCTGCCTCTGAACACACATTCCTACTGTGGAATCTGAAAATCCAGATGATGGGAGAAGGCTTTAGCCTTACCTAGAGCTGGAATGGACTTAGGAAGCAGCACAAAATATAAAAGTAGAAGCAGCAGCAAGAAGAGCCTTGGAGGCATTCTCAGTCTCCAGCTTGAGCCCAGGGAAGCCATCCCTGACCATATCTAACAGGGGCCCTCAGGGAAGGCAGCCACCAAACTTAGGAAGGAGTCCCAGAGTGAAATAAGCTACCAACTGAGTTTTGTGGTAATTTCAAGTGGGCATGAGCACCCTTGAACAGAATCCAGGGGTGGGCGGACAAATGGAAACTAATGCAGATACAAGGGCAGAAGCTGGGCACCCAGCATTGCAGGCAGATGGGGAGGGGTGTGACCTGAAAGCCATGCTTTCTTCCTCAGCAGGGAAGCTCATGGCCCAGGGCAGGTCTGAGTTCTACACACCAGCTGCCTGGATCTAAACTCAGTGCTGTTAGTGGGGCACCATGGGAGCAAGACTGGCCTCACCAACTCTGTGGGAGCTGGACGAGGACTTTCACTATGAGCTAATCCCCACTCCCCTTGCAAACTCTACTGCACAGCAGAAGCAGCCATACTCCCCTCTAGAACATAACCCCATTGGCCTGAGATCCACCCCTCCTATCCCCCAGCAGGCCACGGCAGGCCTTGCCCAGGGAGAATCTGAACTCAGGCCCGCCCAACCCTGCCCCGACCTGATGGTATTTATCTACCTGCCTTGTAGCTTAACACAAAAGACATAAACTCTTGGAAGGCAGCTATGCTCACCACTATACCACCAACGCGTACAAAAGACATAAACTCTTGAGAGCCTTATGGCCCTGCCCATTGCCTGGGAAACCAGAATACTTCCCCTAGACAACTTAGGCCAAGCTCAAATGTCACTGCTACTACCACAGCTGGTGTTCTCTTGCAAGTGTCCCCTCCTGGCTGGAAGCCAGCCAACTCAGGCCATTACAGCAACTCTTGGCAGAATAACGCTTCTTCCAGGAAGGAGAAAACAACAGCTAATACCACTCACTGCAACACCCTGGCTAACTAAAGGTCCTGAGTCTGTCCACATGACAACTTCACCGCTAGCATAACCAGCATTCAAGAAAGCCAGCACACTGAGTCTATCTACAACCAAGAAATCTCACAGACTACATCACTCCCCTGCCACCTCCATCAGAACAGGTGTTGGTATCCATGCTGGGAAACCTGAAGACAGATCACATCACAGGACTCTTTGCAGACATTCCCCAGCACCAGCTCAGAGCCTAGCTGGGTGGCTAGACCCAGAAGAGGAATAACAATCACTTCAGTCTGGCTCTCAGGAAGCCCCATTCCTAGGGGAAGAGGGAGAGCACCACATCAAGGGGTCACCCCATGGGACAAAAGAATCCAAACACCAGGCCGTGAGTTCCAGATCTTTCTACTGGTGGGAAGTTTCTCACAGCAGAGACACAATTGCAGTGCTGGGTACAGTAGAGAAAGTCTGCACCTCTACCCCAACAGGCAGGTGGCCTGTGTGATTATGGAGGGCACTAGAGAAAGCATCCTTGTTCCCCCTGGCACTACACTGCAGACACAGCTGAAGCTTCTTCCACAGGAATGCAGCATAGAGGCAGCTATAGACAGCCTTGCTGGAACAATCCAGGGTAAGCACAAGCCCCACAGGAGAAGCACTCCCCCAGATTCAAGCCTGCACAAGAGGCAAGAAACATCAACATTCCTGTAGATGAAAAGAGGTCCTGACTGATCTGAATAGCTGAAACACTGGGACAGGAATGAGACTGTGAGGTGAATAGCTTGATGACCTGAGAAGGGAGCTGAGGTAGCTCCTACTCCTCACCCTGATAAAACCTCAGGACATCAAATTGTGAGCTCCCCCAGCCATCCTCATCAAGGCTGGGGCCTGAGCCCACCATTGGGATTATATCTATTCACCTGCTTTAGCTACAACTAGTACCTACCCAAGAATACCTCCCCTATTGGCCTGAAGCCTGAATCGTCAACTCAGTAAATAAAATACTGGGGAAAAATTAAACAAATAAATATAGACCGCAAGAGAATGAGATAAGCTTCAGGAGATCCCTGCCATTCCAACTTCATAGGAGACAGTGAACTTGCCCATATACCAAGTACATAACTACTACAATCAGCATCAGGAGAGCCAGCACACAAAGACTCTCTATAACTAAGGAACTCATACAGAGTCTTCACCCCTGCAAGCACCAAGAATCAAATTAGACTGGAATAAATATTAAGGTCTAATCCTTAAGAGGGAAAAAATAAATTAAAAAAGCACAATCCAATCAAAAATAAATTCAAGAACAATTTGAAGAAATAGTCTACCAAAAGGAACCAGAAAAGTAATTCTGATAATATGACAAAACAGGGTTCTATGATACCCCCAAAATATAGTAGCTCCCCAACAATGGATCCAAACAAACAAACAAAAAAATCTCTGAATTGCTGATAAAGAATTCTGAGGGTTGATAATTAAGCCACTCAATGAGAAGCCAGAGAAAGATGAAAACCAAATTTTCATTTTTTTAAAAGAAATTTAAAAAACAATACAGGATATGAATGAAAATTTTTTCAGAGAAATAGATATCATAATGAAAAAGCAATCACAACTCCTGGAAATGAAAGACATACTTACAGAAATACCAAATACAGGGGAAAGTTTCAACAATAGACTAGAACAAGTAGAAGAAAGAACTTTAGAGCTCAAAGACAAAGCTTTCATATTAACCCAATCAGACAAAAAAAAAAAAAAAGAAAGAAAAAGAATTTTAAAAAATGAACAAAGCCTGCAAGAAATATGGGATTATATTAAATGGCCGAAGTTAAGAATAATTGGTATTCCTGAGGAAGAGAAATCTAAAAGTTTGGAAAACTTATTTGAGGGGATAATTGAGGAAAACGTCAATGGCCTTGCTAGATATCTAGACATCCAAATACAAAAAGCTCAAAGAACTCCTGGGAAATTCATTGCAAACAGACCACCACCAAGGCACATAGTCATCAGCTTATCTAAAGTCAAGACAAAGAAAAGAATCTTAAAAGCTGTGAGACTGGCTGGGTGTGATGGCTCACATCTGTAATCCCAGGACTTTGGGAGGCCAAGGTGGGAGGATCAACTGAGGTCAGAAGTTCGAGACCAGACTGGCCAACATGGTGAAACCTCATCTCTACTAAAAATACAAAAATTAACCAGGCATGGTGGCACATGCCTGTAATCCCAGCTACTTGGGAGGCTGAGGCAGGAGAATTGCTTGAACCTGGGAGGCAGAGGTTGCAGTGAGCTGAAATCATGCCGTTGCACTCGAGCCTGGGCAACAAGAGTAAAACATCATCTCAGAAAAAAAAAAAAAAAATCTGTGAGACAAAAGCATCAGGTAACCTATAAAGGAAAACCTATCAGATTAACAGCAGATTTCTCAAAAGAAACCTTAGAAGCCAGAGAGGACTGGGGTCCTATCTTTAGCCTCCTTAAAGAAAATAATTGTCTACCAAGAATTTTGTATCCAACAAAACTAAGCTTAATCAATGAAACAGAGATAAAGGTTTTTTCAGACAAATGCTGAGAGAATTTGCCGTTACCAAACCAGCACTACAAGAAATGCTAAAAGGAGTTCTAAATCTTAAAATACAATGTTTAAATACACCAATATAGAACCTCCTTAAAGCATAGATCTCACAAGGCCTATAACGCAATAACACAATAAAAAGAAAGTATTTAGGCAACAGCTAAAATGATGAATAGAGCAGTACCTCACATCTCAATACTAATGTTGAATGTAATGGCCTAAATGCTCCACTTAAAAGATACAGCATGGTGAAATGGATAAAAATCCACCAACCAAGTATCTACTGTTTTCAGGAGACTCACTTAACACATAGGGACTCACATAAACTTAAGGTAAAGGGGTAGAAAAAGATATTTCACCAAATGGAAATCAAAAGCAAGCAGGAGTAGCTATTCTTATATCAGACAAAACAGATTTTAAAGCAACAGCTGTAAAAATAGGCAAAGAAAGACGTTATATAACAATAAAATAATTAGTCCAACAGGAAGATATTACAATTCTACATATATATGCACCTGACACTGGAGCTCCCAAATTTATAAAACAATTACTACTAGACCTAAGAAATGGGATAGACAGTAACACAGTAATAATGGAGGACTTCAATACTCCGCTGACAGCACTAGCCAGGTCATCAAGACAGAAATTCAACAAAGAAACAATGTACTTAAACTATACTGTAGAACAAATGAACTTAACAGATATTTACAGAACATTCTGCCCAACAACTCCAGAATATACAATACATTCTTCTCATCAGCACATAGAATATTCTCCAAGACAGTCCATATGATAGGCCATGAAACAAGTCTCAATAAATTTAAGAAAACTGAAATCATATCAAGTATCTCCACAGACCATAATGGAATAAAACTGGAAATTAACTCCAAAAGGAACCCTCAAAACTAGACAACTACCTGGAAATTAAATAATCTGTTCTTGAATGATCTTTGGGTAACAATGAAATCAAGAAAGGAATTTAAAAATTATTTGAACTGAATGATAATAGTGACACAATTTATCCAAACCTCTGGGATACAGCAAAAGTGGTGTTAAGAGGAAAGTTCATAGCATTAAATACCTACATTGAAAAGTCTGAAAGAGCACAAATAGACAACCTAATGTCATACCTCAAGGAACTAAAGAAACAAGAACAAACTAAACCCAAACCCAGCAGAAGAAAATAAATAACAATGATCAGAGCAGAACAAATGAAACTGAAACAACAACAAAAATACAAAAGGTAAATAAAACAAAAACCTAGTTCTTTGAAATAATAAACAAAATTGATAGACCATTAGTGAGATTAACCAAGAAAAGAAGAAAGAAAATTCAAATAAGCTCAATTAGAAATGAAATGAGAGATATTACAGCTCATACCACAGAAATCCAAAGATCATTGAAGGCTACTGTAAACATCATGAACACCTTTATGTGCACAAACTAGAAAACCTAGAGGAGATGGATAAATTCCTGAAAATATACAACCGTCCTAGATTAAAACAGAAAGAAATAAAAACTCTGAGCAGACCAATAACAAGTAGCAAGATTGAAATGACTGAAACAGTAATTTTAAAATTGCCAACAAAAAAAGTCCAGGACCAGATGGATTCACAGCTGAATTCTATCACACACTCAGAGAAGAATTGGCACCAATACCGAAACTATTCCAAAAGATAGAGAAACAGGGAATCCTCCCTAATCATTCTATGAATCCAGTATTACCCTAATATCAAAATCAGGAAAGGGCATAGCAAAAAAAAGAAAACTACATACCAATATCACTAATGAACATAGATGCAAAAATCCTCAACAAAATACTAACTCATCAAATCCAACAGCACATCAAAAAGATAATCCACCATGATCAAGAGGATTTTATACCAGGGATACAGGGTTGGTTTAACATGCGCAAGTCAATAAATGTGGTATACCACATGAACAGAATTAAAAACAAAAATCATATGACCATCTCAATAGACTCTGAAAAAGTATTTGACAAAATCTGGCATCCCTTTATGATTAAAACCCTCAGCAAAATGGGCATACAAAGGACATACCTCAATGTAATAAAAGCCGTGTATGACAAACTCACAGCCAACATTATGCTGAACGGGAAAAAATTGAAAGCATTCCACCGAGAACTGGAACAAAACAAGGATGCCCACTTTCACCACTTCTATGCAACATAGTACTGGAAGTCCTAGCCAGAACCATCAGACAAAAGAAAGAAATAAAGGGCCTCTAAATCAGTAAAGAGGGAGTCAGACTGTCACTGCAAGTGATATGATTGTATACCTAGAAAACCCTAAAGACTCATCCAAAAAGCTCCTAGATCTGATTAATGAATTCAGCAAAGTTTCAGGATACAAAATCAATGTACAAAAGTCAGTAGCACTGCTATACACCAACAATGACCAAGCTGAGAATCAAATTAAGAACTCAATCCCTTTTACAACAGCAGCAAAAAATAAAATAAAATACTTAGGAATATACTTAACCAAGGAGGTGAAAGATCTCTACAAGGAAAAATACAAAACACTGCTGAAAGAAATCATCAACAACACAAACAAATGGAAACACATCTCATGATCATGGATGAGTAGAATCAATATGGTGAAAATGATCATATGGCCTAAAGAAATCTACAGATTCCCTGCAATTCCCATCAAAACACCATTATCATTCTTCACAGAACTAGAAAAAACAATACTAAAATTCACATGGGACCGAAAAAGAGCCCTCATAGCCAAAGCCATACTAAGCAAAGAGAACAAATCTGGAAGCATCACATTACCCAACTTCAAAGTATACAACAAGGCTATGGTTACCAAAACAGCATGGTACTGGTATAAAAATAGACACATAGACCAATGGAACAGTATAGGGAACCCAGAAATAAAGCCAAATACAGCCAACTAATCTTTTACAAAGCACACAAAAACATAAGGCGGGGAAAGGACACCATATTCAATAAATTGTGCTGGGATAACTGGCAAGCCACATTAGAAAAATGAAACTGGATCTTCATCTCTCACCTTATATAAAAATCAACTAAAGATCAGTAAAAGACTTAAATCTAAGACCAGAAATCTTAAGAATTCTAGAAGATAACATTAGAGAAACTCTTCTAGATATTGGTTTCAGCAAAGAATTCATGACTAAGATCCCAAAAGCAAATGCAACAAAAACAAAAATAAATAAATGAGACCTAATTAAACTAAAAAGCTTCTGCACAGCAAAAGAAATAGTTGGCAGAGTAAACAGATAACCTACAGAGTGGGAGAAAATATTTGCAAACTATGGATCTGGCAAAGCACTAATATCCAGAATCTATAAGGAGCTCAAACAAATCAGCAAGGAAAAAATAATTCCATCAAAAAGGAGCTAAGGACATGAATAGACAATTATCAAAAGAAGATATACAAACAGCCAATAAACATATGAAAAAATGCTCAGCATCACTAATTATCAAGGAAATGCAAATAAAAACCACAATGAGATACCACCTTACTACTGCAAGGATGGCCATAATCAAAAAATAATAGATGCTGGCATGGATGTGGTAAAAATGGAACACTTTTACACTGCCGGTTGGAGTGTAAACTAGTATGATTGCTATGGAAAACAGTATGGAGATTCCTTAAAGAACTAAAAGTAGAACTACCATTCGATCCAGCAATCCCACCACTGGGTATTTACCCAAAGGAAAAGACGTCATTGTATGGAAAAGACATATGTACATGCATGTTTATAGCAGCACAATTCACGATTGCAAAAATATGGAACCACCCTAAATGCCCATCAACCAATAAGTGGATAAAGAACATGTAGTATATAGACACCACAGAATACTACTCAGACATAAAATGGAACATCATGGGCTTTACAGCAACTTGGATGGAGTGGGAGGACATTATTTTAAGTGAAGTAACTCAGGAATGGAAAACCTATTATCATATGTTCTTGCTTATAAGTGGGAGCTAAGCTATGAGGATGCAAAGGCATAAGAGTGATATAATGGACTTTGGGGACTTCAGTGGAAGGTTGAAAGGCGGGTGAGGGACAAAAGACTACATATTGGGTATAGATACACTTCTTGGGTGTTGGGTGCACCAAAATCTCAGAAATCACCACTAAATAACTTATCCATGTAACCAAAAAACCACCTGTTCCCCAAAAACTATTGAAATAAAATTAAAATTAATAACAGTGTTGTTTCTCTAATTTAGTGCATAGCATTGTTTGTTAAATAGGTTAATGAATGTAATTTGAGTCTGATCAATCTTTACACAAATTTATTCAAATTGCATATTGTATTAGTCCATTCTCACGCTGTTAATAAAGACATACTCGAGACTCGGTAACTTATAAAGGAAAGAAGTTTAATTGGCTCACAGTTCAGCATGGCTGGGAAGGCCTCAGGAAACTTACAATCATGGCAGAAGGGGAAGCACACACATCCTTCTTTACACGGCAGCAGCAAGGAAAAGTGCCAAGCAGAAAAGGGGAAAGCCCCTTATAAAACCATCAGATCTCATGAGAACTCACTCACTATCACCAGGACAGCATGAGGGTAACTGTCCCCATGATTAAATTACTTCCTACTGGGTCCCTCCCACGACACATGGGGATTACGGGAACTACAATTCAAAATGAGATTTGGGTGGGGACACAGCCAAACAATATCACATACCTTAACAATTTCAATACTGGCTCACTTAGTGTGAAAATCTGGCAAAGCATTTCTTTGGTTTCAGTTAATTCTTGTCCTGCTTGATGTTGGGTTAGTAGTTTTATGAACCAATCAGTTTCCTCATTAGACTTATGGAAATTCTTAGTCCAGTGGTATGATATTAAAGTTATCAGAAAGCAGTATTTGTCAGAATCTCTTCCATGAATCTTCTAAAAGACAAAATGCTTTAGGTATATACTGTAGTTGCCTGCAACAGCTTTTAGGGAAGTACGAGAGTAAAACAATTAACTGTCTGTGAATCACAACACTTAAAATGGCCATGTTAAAGATTTGCTGAGAGTTCATCATAACAACGACACAATTGACAAGGAACTTTGGTTATTTCAGTGGTATACAATATTTTAAGATAATAACTAGAATCATGACTGGACTGTAACTAGAATATTAAGACTATCAGATTTCTAGGAATTTCATACAACTTCTGGAATACATATTAATAACACATCCATACAAATATAATTCAGTGAAGGCTTAGCATCATTTCTTATTTGAAAATGCTTCACAGCTGGGCACAGTGGTTCATGTCAGTAATCTCAGCACTTTGGGAGGCCAAAGTGGGAGGGTCACTTGAAGCCAGGAGTTTGAGACCAGCCGGGGCAACAAAGCAAGACCCCATCTCTAAAAATCTAAAACATAACTAAAGTAAAAGAAAATGCTACCTATATAATTTAATATATAATCCTAATTAGTTTAATATTTTGTTTTATAAGGAGGGAAACAATCCTTTAAGACATTCAAGATGCCCTCTAGAACATTCTAAAGTTAGTTCAAGGGTTAAAAAACTTAATTTAGAATATGATATTGGAAAGTTGTCAAAAATGTCAGAAGGTTTAAAATAATTTTAAAAGATCACAAGTTACTGTAAAGCAATATCATAGTGACAAAATATTTTAAAAGCAAAATGCAGAAAGTTAAGTTGTAAAACAAAATGAAACAAACAAAAACCTTAGCTCTAATACTGAGAAGGCTCACTTTTCTTAAGTAATCAAAGACCTAATAAAAGATAACATGAGGCACAAGAAATTATCTTGATAAAACCCAAGTCTTTGTTTCCTAAACCAATTAACAGGTAAAGATATCTTTACATTATCAGACTAATACTCCAAGAAAATGTTATTTTAACCAAGAATAGTAAATTATAGTTTTGCATCAGTGTAGTATAAATGCTAAAGCTAATTTTAGTACAGACTTTTAAATGAATTCATCCAATCTCAGCCAGCTTTGAAAGAAAGATAAGATTTCTTTCCATGACCTTTTTTTTAATTAGCTTTTTTCCCTTCCATTTTTTTCTCTCATGCTGGAACAAGCAGTCATTCTATTTCAGTGCAGAATTAATTACTCCTTTTTCCCTTAACAGAAAACACACTGTCATGCCTTAGAACTTTCCTTATCAAAAATACCTTTTGTTTTTTCTATATTTGCATACGGAATTGTTTCCCTTGTGATTTCTAGTTTTCACTACACATATTAATTAGAATTTTAATCCTTAGTAATTGTGAGCAAGCATTCTGTAACACTATAACTTTTAGAAATGTGCTTCTTCATAGTATAATAGTTCATGTCTACTAACAAATTCAAATATATTTAACTTCTCTATAACCGTATTAAAACAAGATGCCAAAAGCATATAACGTTAAGCCTATATTCGACAATTAGAATTTCAGCATTTTATCTTATTTGGAAATGATCTAAATATTCAATAATATCCATTTCTTAGCCTAGCAAAACTCCATTAAGTGTAAGTTACCGAAAAGGCTTTATAATATGTCTATTAAAACAAAGCTAGCCATCATTGAGTTATTTCCCTGTTAGTACACATATGTTAGGCAGTCATCACAAAGGCAAGAACCTAAAAGTTAAATATGTGATTTTGTTTGTTTTACTGCTGTGCTTGATATATACGGAGTAATGGACACTGTATTTCCATTTGGACATTTGTTCGTAGGTTGAACTCACAGTTCTGTATTTGTAAACATCTGGGTTAGTTCCTATACTTCTAAGAGTTTTAGGAATACTTAATTTATATTAGTGCTTATTATTTAAGCAAATTAAATTATAATTAATTTAATAATATTGTTTCTTTAATTAATAAATGTGATAAATTTATAAAATTTTATTACTTTAATAATAAATGATTTGTAGCAATACCATCTGGAGGGAGAAAAATATTACACATACATACATATAAAGACTTACATAAACATACAGGCAGAAGCAGATCTGACAGGTTTTTGTCTGAAATTTTAGCCATGTGACAGGCACAGCAATACAAAACTCACTAGTTTATAAAAGAATACTTAGATCACAAAAAATTAGGTTTCCAGCCAATGGAGCAAGATTATCCACATCGATGGCCAAAACTTTTTACTAATATTTGTAAGAGGAAAAAAGACTTTTAACATTTTTTTATTCAGCGATTTTCAGATTTCCCTTTTTTCTCATTTTGCTTTTTCTTCTTCCCCAGAGTCATCTCCCCTAAATTTGCATTTTCAAAGGGAGGGCTCTCAGGTAAGATGAGGTAGAAAATTGACATCTCCGCCAGGCGCGGTGGCTCACGCCTGTAATCCCAGCACTTTGGGAGGCCGAGGCAGGTGGATCACGAGGTCAGGAGTTTGAGACCGGCCTGGCCAACATGGCAAAACCCGGTCTCTATTAAAAATACAAAAATTAGCCAGGCGTGGTGCCAGGCACCTGTAATCCCAGCTCCTCAGGAGGCTGAGGCAGGAGAATTGCTTGAACCTGGGAGGCAGAAGTTACAGTGAGCCGAGATCGTGCCATTGCGCTCCAGCCTAGGCAATAAGAGCAAGACTTGGTCTCAAAAAAAAAAAAAAAAAAGAAGAAGAAAAAGAAAAGAAAATTGGCATCTCAAAGGCACATGCTTCAGGCTGAAAACCATCATTTTCCAAAACAAAAAAAGGTGAAAAGTACCTTAAACAAAGGTAACGCTTGTTATGTGCATTTAAACCAGATTCCTTCCCCATTAAAAGAGTTTCCTATGATTCAGTCCTCTTTCTCTCCTGGTGCGGAAAGAGAGACAAACTTAAAAACTGAAATTTCCTTTATAGATGTAAATTTATCTTACAAAAGAGTCTCAAAATAACCAGCTGAATGCCAGAAATGAGTATTTTGGAGACCAATCCAGCTAGATAGGCAGCTTCCCAACCCAGTTTCTGTTTTTTAACTAGATTATTGAGTCAGATTGGTTCATTCTTTTTTTCTCTTTATAAGATTCAAAAACAGATCAGTCTGATTTTGTGTCTTTTTGTTTTTATTTTTCTGTTTTTCAGAAAATACTTTAGGGATGAATTCTAAGAGATCATCTGCTATTTTCCTAGTCTCTTTGGTCCATCCCTAAAAGAAACAGGAGTTGAGTCTTTGATATCTTCCTTGGGTACCTCTCATTTGGCCTCAGCCCTCCATTTATGGGCTTCTTCAGGTCCCCACGTCATGTGTATAAATTAGTAAAGATCAAGGAGCTCTGGATGAGATGCTCCAATTAGAATTCTAAACTTCTTAGCAAATTTCTAGGAGTTTTCCTTTAGAACACAGAAATATTTCAATATTGCTCAGAACTCCAGATTTTGAACAAGGGATAAAGGTGGTTAAAGCAGTAGACATGGTTGATCTGAGGGCCTAAATTTATAAGGCATTTTTCTGGTTTTATTTTTCCCTTTGGGATGAGAAGTTAACAGAGTGAAAAGTTTCGAAGGTTCAGAGTATGCTGAGGAAAATAAAGAGAAAGAGAGAAGTGCAATCAGAGTTAAGTCAGTCAATGTACAATTCTAAATTATTTTAGACAAGGTTGACTCATTTCTCTAGAAAAGCACAGGTTTCAAAATGGAGAAGCCCCAGGAACCTTGGATTCAGATGAACCCATTATTGCCGGTCTTCTTGTAACCTTATGTACCAGAGGCCTTTTACGGAACCCAGCCCAGTTTCTGTTGAATCCAATCTGACACAAAACCCAGTCCAACTTGTGAACCCAGTCTGGATTTAAGATGCTCAGATAAACTCAGGGATCACAACACAAGTTATGGAGCTCATATTCAATTGGGACTTGCTGATGACAACCTCCAAATGTGCAGGGAGAAACAGTGAGCATAAGGGGTTTAGGAAGATACCTACAACTGTTTGCTCATTGCTCCTAAAGGTCGTCATCAGGAGGGCACCTTTGGATCTCACTTACAATGTAGCAGGACAAGCCGCAGACAAAACCTCTCAGACACTGAGTTAAAGAAGGAGGGGCTTTATTTGGCCGGGAGCATCAGCAAGACTCACGTCTCAAAAACCGAGCTCTCCAAGTGAGCAATTCCTGTCCCTTTTAAGGGCTCACAACTCTAAGGGGGTCTGCGTGAGAGGGTCATGATCGATTGAGCAAGCAGGCAGTACATGACTGGGGGCTGCGTGTACCGGTAATCAGCATGGAACAGAACAGGGCAGGGATTTTCACAGTGCTTTTCCAAACAATGTCTGGAATCTATATATAGCATAACCTGTTAGGTCAGGGGTTGATCTTTACCTACCAGGCCCAGGGCGTGGCGTTGGGCTGTCTGCCTGTGGATTTCATTTCTGCCTTTTAGTTTTCATTTCTTCTTTCTTTAGAGGCAGAAATTGGGCATAAGACAATATGAGGGGTGGTCTCCTCCCTTAACAACACCAGATCTGTTCAAATAAAAACTTTCAACAAAGTAAATTTAACAGTTTGTTTCAGAAAAGAACAATTTATGCATCAGGCAGCTCTCAGGACCAGAAAAGGTTCAGAGAGCTCCACTCTGAAGGGGGGCAGTGAGTATTTATAGACAGAACAGGGAAGTAAAGTTCAGAAATAGCTTGATTGGTTATAGCTAGACACTTGCCTTATTTGGACATGGTCTGCACAGTTGGCAGCCTGTGATTGTCTGAAGCTCAGCTGCTTCTGATTGGCTGAGAAACAGCTATCTTATATGAAAAATGTGCTTCTAAGTTAGGTTTCAGTTTGTTTACATACTAAATTAGGTTGCAGTTTGTTATGCAAGGACTCAAAATATGTTTTGGTTGTTGTTCTTTTCTTTTTTAAAACGAGCTTTCTCTTTTCATTTTCCAAAAAGTTTCAAAATATAAAGACAGCCTCAAGGCCAAATTTAATTTAACAGACAACAGATATTGGAATTGCCTGGCACAGAATACAGAAGAGCTTTTTTTTTTCTTGAAATTTTTAAAGAAAAAAAATATTTCCCTAGAGATTACTTACCAATCACAAAGGGAAACAGGGACCTTTCCTTCAGAGAAAACTGGCAGATACCACCTTAACCAAGCACTAAAGTTAATTTCACCAAAAGTAGAAATTGACATCACATCACACATGAGATGATACTTTGAGGATATAACATTATTTTATTGTACTCCTACCAAAAATGCATACCTTTAATGAGGAAACAGACAAGCTCAAATTAAGGAACATTCTATGAAACAACTAACCCATACACTTCAAAAATGTCGGTGTCATAAAAGACATGGAAACATGAGGAACAGTTTCAGATTACAGGAGACTAAGGAGATTTTACATCTAAATTTGATACCTGGTCTTGGATTTGCAAAAAAAAGTTATTATAAAGTACATTATTGAGAACTGGAAATAACTACATACTGTGTGGTAGATTAAAAACAGCCTCAAATTATTTAACATTCCTCTCACTGAGGAATGGGGACAGATTTCCCTTCCCTTTAAATCTTGGCCGGTAGTCTGTGACTGTTTGACAAATGTATAGTGAAAGAGGAAGCAGAATCAGCCTTGTAAAGGCTGCGCTCAGAACTGGCATAGCTTCACTTCCACTCTACTCCATTTGTCAAAGCAGTCACAGACCAGTCAAGATTTAAAAGAAGGGGAAATATACCCCCATTCCTGAGTGAAAGGAATGCCAAAAAATTGAGGCTATTTTAAATCTACCATACTGTACATATTCATTTCCAATTTTCTTGATAATATACTTTATAGCAACTTTATTTCCAATACAGGACCACACATAAAGAAGTCCCTTTAGTCTCTGTCACGGGCTGAATTCTGAATTGTGTCCCTCATCTGCCGTTCCCGGCCCCCACAATTCATGCTGAAGCTCTAACTAACACCTAGTACCTCAGAATGTGACTAAACTTTAAGACCGGGTCTTTATAAAGGTGATTAAGTTAAAATCGGGTCATAAATATGAGCCTTAATCCAGCATGACTGGTGTCTTTATAAGAGGAGGAGATTAGGACACAGATAACACAGAGGGATGACCACATGGCTGTGTGAGGACCTCAGCAAGAGGGTGGCTGCCTGCAAGTGGAGGAAAGAGTACGGAAGAAACCAAACCTGTTGATGTCTTCAACTTGGACTTCCAGCGTCCAAATTTGTCAGAAAATAAATATCTGTTGTTTAAGCCACCCAGTCTGTGGCATTTTGTTATGCCAACACACTAGCACATAGATACAGTCTCGTTTAATCTGAAACAGTTTGTCATTTTCCTCGTCTTTAAGGACACTGACATTTTTAAAGTATACAGGTCAGGTGTTTCATAGAATGTTTCCTAATTTTGACTCATCTGATTGTTTCTCATGATTAAATACCAATTACGTATTTTGGGCAAGAATATGATAAAGGTAATGTTATGCCCTCAGAGCATCACCTTGTGTGGGATGCCAATTTGTATTACTAATGACCCCTAGAAGCATTCATGCTTGGAACCTTGAGCCACCATGTTGGAAGTTCCACTATCCTGAAGGTGCCGTGCTGTGGAAAGCCCAAACTAGCCAGGTGGAGAAGCCATGTGGAAAAAAGAAAAAAAGATATTCAGCCACCTCCCAGCGATTCCAGCCCCCAGCCACTGAGTCACCACAGCTAAGGTTGCAGACATCATACAGTGGAGAAGAGCCCTTCCCAGGGTGCCATATCTGAATTCCCCTGACCTGCAGAATCATGATACAGGAATAGTAAGTTGTTTTAATCCTCTAAGTTTTGAGATCATCTGATACACAGCAATAGACAATCAAAGCAGAACATATATTAGATATATATTAGATAATATTCTCTCGATGTTAAATTTCCTGAAATTCATCATTATATTGTGGTTATATAGGAAAATTACTTTGTTCTTAAGAGTTATTTAATGATGAAGTATCATAATGACTGCAATTTACTCTCAAATGATTTAGCTAATGTGTGTGAAAGAGAGAAAGAGAGAAATGGGGAGGAGAGGGATAGAGAGAGAGCACACAAACATAGAAAAATGTTAACGATGGGTGAATCTAGAGAAAATGCATACAGGCATTCCTTGATAATTTTTACAACTTTTCAAAGACTTGAAACTTTTCAAAATAAAAAGCTGAAATGAAAAAGAGAAAATATTCAATCTCAAAGAGAAAAAGCGATGACTAGACTTCCCCTTCTGGCCATGATGAAGTAGCAGGAAACAGATTTACCATCCCACCTGAAGCATCTAAAAAAAAAAAAAAAAAAAAAACAGACAAAGCATATAAAACAATGTTCAAAACATTTGATATCAGGCAACAAAGAACACTGATTTCTGAGAGACAGGAAACAAACAAGTTGAGTCCTACAGTTGCTTCATCTTACTACCTCAAAGGAGTTTCCAAACTGTGACAGAGGGAGGGAAAATTGAGGCAGAGCCTAGCAGACTCCCTGAATTGAAGAGACAAACCCTGGAGTCCAAGAGACCTAGGCAGCTACAGTTCATAGGACAAAATACCAGAGATAAGACAGATGCACACAGACAGAATCCTGGAGATCTTCAGGGAGTCGCCCCCAAATATGCATGATCAATGCCTGCATGTAAGGAAAACACCCCAGGCCAGGAAATATACATATGTAAAGATTAGTGGGAACAGTTCCTGTCACTCACACTGGCCTGAGGATAATGTGCTTCCAGGAACTAGACAGGAAAAACTCATAATTAACAAGGCATTAGGTGGAGTACTGAGGATGGTCTTGCCCCAGTAACAAAGAAGAATAATCCCTACGCTGAGCAATAGTCCAGACCTGCCTAACATAGTATCAAAACAAGGCCCAAAAGAGGCTGGGTGCGGTGGCTCACGCCTGTAATCTCAGCACTTTGGGAGGCCGAGGCGGGCGGATCACAAGGTCAGGAGATCGAGACCATCCTGGCTAACATGGTGAAACCCCGTCTCTACTAAAAATACAAAAAATTAGCCAGGCGTGGTGGCACATGCCTGTAGTCTCAGCTACTTGGGTGGCTGAGGCGGAGCTTGCAGTGAGCCAAGATCGTGCCACTGCACTCCAGTCTGGGTGACAGAGTGAGACTCTGTCTAAAAAAAAAAAAAAAAAAAAAAGACCCAAAAGGATAAAACTTTATCCAAGTAATTTAAGTGCCTCCCAGAACAAAGCTCAAGAAGATTTATATAAATGCAATAATATCTAGCACACAAGATAAAATTCACAATATCTAGCATTCAAAGATTACCAGGCACACAAAGAGGCAGGAAAACATAATCAATAGTGAAGACAATAATCAATTGAAAGCAACCCAGAGCTGACGTAGATGTTAGAATTCACAGAGGACAGTAAGACAGTTAATTTCATTGTATTTCATATATTCAAAAAGTTAGAAACATTTTAGTGTAAAGAAAAACCCAAATTGAACTTGTAGAGATGAAAAGATCCATGACAACAATAACATACATGCCAAAAGAGAAGAAATGGAAGTATACTATTGTAAAATTCCTATACTATATGGGAAGGTTTTACACAATGTGAGTATAATACAACTTTAAGGTAGACTGTGATAGATAAACATGTACAGGCATACCTCAGACATACTGCAGATTCAGTTCCAGACCACTGCAATAAAGCAAATATTGCAATAAAGTATGTCACACAATTTTTTTTGTTTTTCAGTGCATATGAAAAGGTATGTTTATACTATACCGTAGTCTGTTAAGCGTGCAATAGCATTATGTCTAATGAAACAATGTACATACCTTAATTTTAAAATACTTTATTGCTAAAAATGCTACTGGAGTGAGCTGAGCACATGCTGTAGGGAAAATGGTGCCAATAAATTTGCTTGGTACAGGATTACCACAAACAAAAACAAAAAACACAGTATCGGATAAGCACAGTGGCTCATGTCTGTAATCCCAGAACACTTTGGGAGGCCGAGGAGGGCAGATCACCTGAGGTCAGGAGTTCAAGACCAGCCTGGCCAACGTGGAGAAACCCTGTCTCTACTAAAAATACAAAAATTAGCCGGGTGTGATGGCAGGCACCTGTAATCCCAGCTACTCCTACTCGGGAGGCTGAGGCAGGAGAATCACTTGAACCCGGCAGGCAGAGGTTGCAGTGAGCCAAGATCACACCATTGCACTCCAGCCTGGGCAACAGAGCAAGACTTGGTCTCAAAAAAATATAAAAAACCCCACAATATCTGTGACATGCAATAAAGCAGTGCAATAAAATGATCTATGCCTATATACTATAAACCCTTGAGCACCACTAAAAAAAACAAAATAAATAATTATAGCTAATGTGGCAATGAAAGGGATAAAACAAAATCATTTAAAAATTGATTAGTTCAAAAGAAGGTAGCAAAAGAGAAAAACTGGAACAAATAACAGATGGGACAAATAGAAAACAAATAGCAGGATCACATGTCAAACCTAACATTAATAATCAAATTAATGTAAATAGTGTAAACACCCTGATTAAAAGGCAGAGATTGTCAGATTAGATTAAAAAAGACCCAACTGTATGCTGCCTACAAAAGCATACTATAAATATAAAAGTAATGTAATAAATAGATTAAAAGAATGGAAAGGGCTATACAATGCTAACACTAGTCAAAAGAAACAAGACAGGCTACTTTAAAATCAGACAAAATAAATTGCAGAGCAAACAATATTATCAAGGATAAAAATCATTTTATAATGATAAGAGGTAAATTTATCAAGAGGAAATAATAATCATAGACACTTATGAGCCTAATAACAAAGCTTCAATATACATAAAGTAAAAACTATTAGAACTACACAAGGAAATAGACAAATGCACAATTATAGTTAGAGATTTCAACATACCTATTTCAATAGTTGCTAGAATAAGTATAAAGAAAATAAGTGAGATTATAGAAGATTTCAACAATACTATTAACACTTGACCTGATTGACAATTTTATAATACTGTACCCAGAAATAGCAGAATACACACTTTTCTCAAGTGCACAGAGAACTCTTCTGGGTTACAAAACAAGATTCAATAAATTCAAAGGAATTAAAGTTTTACAAAGTATATCCTCTGACCACAGAGGAATTAAATTAGAAATCAATAATAGAAATATCTTTGGAAAATCCACAAATATTTAACAACAAAACAACACCCTTCTAAGTAACCCAGAGATGAAAGAAGAACTCAAAAGAGAAATCAAAAAATATTTTGAACTGAATGAAAGTGAAAACACAATATATCAGAAATTGTAGATGCCACTAAAGCAGTCTCTAAGAGAAAATTTATAGCATTAAATGTCTATATTAGAAAAGAAAAAAGTTCTCAAAGCAATGATCTCGGTGTCTACTATACAAAATTAGAAAGAGAAGACCAAATTAGACATGAAGTAAGCAGAAGGAAGGAAGTAATAAAGATCAAAGTAGAAATTAATGAAATAGAAAAGAGAAACTCAATAGAAGAAATCAAAAAAGGCAGGGCACGGTGGCTCATGCCTGTAATCCCAACATTTTGGGAGGCCAAAGCAGGCAGATTGCTTGAGCGCAGGAGTTTGAGACCAACTTGGGCAACATTGTGAAACCCTGTGTCTACAAAAAATACAAAAATTAGTTGGGTGTGGTGGTGCACACCTGTAGTCCCAGCTACTCAAGAGGCTGAGGTGGGAGGATGGCTTGAATCCAGAAGTTGGAGGTTGCAGTGAGCTGAGATCATACCACTGCACTCCAGTCTGGGCAAAAGAGCCAGATCCTATCTCAAAAAGAAGAGAAGAGAAGAGAAGAAAAGAGAAGAGAAAATCTGGTTCTTGAGAGGATCAATAAATATATTAAGCTCTTAAAGGACTGATCAGGACAGAAGAGAAAATACACAAATTACTCATATCAGGAATGAGAGAAGCGACATCACTATAGCTTCTACAGATACTAAAAAGATAAGAGATAATTATGAATAATTTTATGCCAGTGAATTCCATAATTTGGATAAAATGGACACATTCTTGAAAGATATAAATTATTGAAGTTCACTCAAGAAGAAATAGGCTGAGCACGGTGGCTCATGCCTGTAATCCCAGCACTTTGGGAGGCTGAGGCAGGTGGATCGCCTGAGGTCAGGAGTTTGAGTCCAGCCTGGCCAACATGGCGAAATCCCATCTCTAATAAAAATACAAAAACTAGCCAGGCGTGGTGGCACGCGCCTGTAATCCCAGCTATTCAAGAGGCTGAGGCAGGAAAATTGCTTGAACCTGGGAGGCGGAGGTTGCAGTGAGCTGAGATTGAGATCATGCCACTGTATTCCAGCCAGGGCAACAGAGTGAGACTCTGTCTCAAAAAAAAAAAAAAAAAAAAAAAAAAGAAGAGAAGAAGAAGATGAGGCAGAAGAAATAGACAACCTAAACAGCTCTATATCTCTCTTAAGGAAATTTAAATTATAGGTAAAAGCCTTCCCACAAAGAAAACTCCAGGTCCCAGATAGCTAGTGAATTCCACAAACAGTTAAAGAAGAAATACCCAGGCATGGTGTCTTACACCTGTGGTTCCCGGAATTTGGGAAGTTGAAGTGGAAGGATGGCTTGAGTCCAGGAGTTCAAGGTTATAGTGAGCTATGATTGCACCACTGCACTCCAGCCTGGGCAGCAGAGCAAGACTCTATCTCTAAAAAAGTAAAAATAAAAATAAATTTTAAAAGAAGAAATAATACTAATTTTACACAAACTTTTCCAAAAAAGTTAAAGAGGAGAAAATACTTCCCAACTCACTCTGAGCCCAACATTATCCTGATACCAAAGCCAGTCAAAAACATTATAAGAAATGAAAACTAAAGACCAATATCTTTCTTGTACATACATATAAAAATTCAAAACAAAAATTTAGTAGATTGAATCCAATACTATAAAAAGGATACTACAAAGCATGACCAAGTGGGGTTCATCTCAAAAATGCAGGATTAGTTTAATACTCAAAATTTATTCAATGTAATTCATTATATAAACAAACAAAAAAATCATATGATCATCTAAATAGATATAGAAAATGTATTTCACAAAATCCAATTTCCTTTTTCTGATAAAAATTCTCAGCAAATTAGGAATGTGAGAGAACTTCCTCAACCTGATAAAAGGCACTTATAAAAATCTGTAACTAACATCATACTGAATGATGAAAGACTGCTTTTGTACTAAGATCATTAACAAGACAGGCATGTCTTCTGTCACTACTTCTATCCAACATTATACATAGGTGCAAAATTTCTAAAGACAATTGTAACAAATCCAACAATGTATAAAAAGAATAATACATCACGACTAGGTAAGATCCATTCCAGGAATAAGTATTGGTTTAATACCCACAAATCAATAAATGTCATTCATCATATTTGTAAACTAAAAAGAAAATCCATATAAAACCATAGTTTTAAAAAAATTAGAAGAATCCTGATTAGAAAGGAAGAGAAAAACTGTATTAATTGATGGCACCATTGTCTCTGTAGAAATTCCAACAGTGTACACAAAAAAGCTACTAGTACTAATAAGTAAGGTTAGTGAGATTGATGGAACAAGATCAATATAAAAAAGCAAATTGAATTTCTACATATTGGCACTTACAATAGCATGAAGTCAGTAAGAAAGATCAATTAACCAGTAGTAAAATGGGCAAAGTATCTGAAGGGATAATCACAGATAAGGAAATGTAAAAACATCTTTATTTTATGAAAAGAAGCTCACTCTCTTTTCTACTAAAATTAATACAATTCAAACGTCAGTTAAAACTACACTGAGAGAATCAGAGACACAGATTTTTTTAAACTTGTATTGATGTTGGTGTGGAACAACAGGCAATCTTTTAGATAGCTAGTGAGAATGTAAATTAGTTTAACTTTTGTCAAGGACAATTTGTCAATATTATTAAACTTTTAAAAAGCACATTGTGGCTGGGCATGGTGGCTCATGCCTGTAATCCCAGCACTTTGGGAAGCCAAGGTGGGCAGATCACCTGAGGTCAGGAGTTCAAGACCAGCCTGGCCAACATGGTGAAACTCTGTCTCTAGTAAAAATACAAAAAAAAATTAGCCAGGCGTGGTGGCATGCACCTGTAATCCGAGCTACTTGGGAGGCTGAGGCAGGAGAATTGCTTGAACCTGGGAGGCAGAGGTTGCAGTGAGCCAAGATCGTCCCATTGCACTCCAGCCTGGGTAACAAGAGCAAAACTCTGTCTCAAAAAAAAAATGCACACTGCACCCCATAAATATATATACCTATTATATATACCCACAAAAATTAAAAATTAAAATAAATAAATAAAAATAAAGTAAAATAATGTACATTGCCTCTGACCCAACAATTCTTCTGTAGATTTTTTTTTCTACAGATATTCAAGCATATGTGTCTATGGATAGTCAATGAAGCATCAATTTGTCATAGCAAAATCAGAAACTGACTAACGGCCATCAGTAGGCCCACTTAAACAAATTATGGCACTGATTAGGCAGTAGATGCAGCACATGGAGGGCGAGCAGAAGCAGGTTCAAGTGTCGCCTCACCAGGGAAGTGCAAGGAGCTGGGGGGCCTCCCTCCCCCAGCCAAAGAAAGCCATGAGGGACTGTTCTATCCAGCCCATGTACTATGCTTTTCCCACGGTTTTTGCGACCTGCAGACCAGGAGATTCCCTCATGTGCCTACACCACCAGGGCCCCGGGTTTCAAGCACAAGACTGGGCGGCTGTTTGGGCAGGCATCAAGGTAGCTGCAGGAGTTGTACCACCTGGAACCCCAGCAAGACAGAACCGTTCACTCCCCTAGAAAAGGGGCTGAAGCTAGGGAGCCAAGTGGTCTCGCTCAGCGGGTCCCACTCCCGCGGAGCCCACCAAGCTAAGAACCACCGGCTTGAAATTCTCGCTGCCAGCACAGCAGTCTGAACTTGACCTGGGACAATCGCAGGTGGGGGCGGGGCATCCACCACTACTGAGGCTTGAGTAGGCGGTTTTCCCCTGACAGTGCTAAGGAGGCCCAGAAGTTCAGACTGGGAGGAGCTCACCACAGCACAGCAAAGCGGCTGTGTCCAGACTACCTCCCTAGATTCCTCCTCACTGTGCAGGGCATCTCTGAAAGAAAGGCAGCAGCCCCAGTCAGGAGCTTGGAGATAAAACTCCCATCTCCCTGGGACAGAGCACCTGGGGAAAGGGGTGCTGTGGGCGCACTTTCAGCAGATTTAATCATTCTTGCTTGCCAGCTCTGAAGAGACCAGCTGATCCTAAGAAAAGGGATTCTCCCAGCACAGCACACCAGCTCTGCTAAGAGCAGACTGCCTCCTCAGGTGGGTCTCTGACCCCTGTGCCTCCTGACTGGGAGAGAGCTCCCAGCAGGGGTCGACAGGCACATCATACAGGAGAACTCTGGCTGGCATCAGGCCGGTGCCCCTCTGGGATGAAACTTCCAGATTAAGGATCAGGCAGCAATCTTTGCTGTTCAGCAGCCTCCGCTGGTGATACCTAGGCAAACAGGGTCTAGAGTGGACCCCCAGCAAACTGCAGCACACCTGCAGAAGAGGGGCCTGACTGTTAGAAGAAAAACTAACAAACAGAAAGCAATAACATCAACATCAACAAAAAGGACAGCCACACAAAAACCCCACCAAAAGGTCATCAGCCTCAAAGAACAAAGGTAGATAAATCCACAAAGATGAGGAAAAAGCAGCACAAAAATTGCTGAAAATCCCAAAACCCAGAATGCTTCTTCTCTTCCAAATGATTGCAACCCCTCTCCAGCAAGGGCACGAAACTGGACTAAGAATGAGTTTGATGAATCGACAGAAGTAGGCTTCAGAAGGTGGGTAATAACAAACATCTCTGCGGTAAAGGAGCATGTTCTAACCCAATGCAAGGAAGCTAAGAACCTTGATAAAAGGTTACAGGAACTGCTAGCTAAAATAACCAGTTTAGAGAAGAACATAAATGACTTGATGGAGCTGAAAAACACAGCATGAGAACTTCATGAAGCATACACAAGTTATCAATAGCCAAATCAATCAAGCAGAAGAAAGGATATCAGAGACTGAAGATCAACTTAATGAAATAAGGCATGAAAACAAGATTAGAGAAAAAAGAAAGGAACAAACAAAGCCTCCAAAAATATGGGACTATGTGAAAAGACTAAACGTATGACTGATAGGTATACCTGAAAGTGACAGGGAGATTGGAACCAAGTTGGAAAGCACACTTCAGGATATTATCCAGGAGAACTTCCCCAACCTAGCAAGACAGGCCAACATTCAAATTCAGGAAAAACAGAGAATACCACTAAGATACTCCTTGAGAAGAGCAACCCCAAGACACATAATCATCAGATTCTCCAAGGTTGAAACGAAGGAAAAAAGTTAAGGGCAGCCAGAGAGAAAGGTCAGGTTACCTACAAAGGGAAGCCCATTAGACTAACAGCAGATCTCTCTGCAGAAACCCTACAAGCCAGAAGAGAGTGGGCGCCAATATTCAACATTCTTAAAGAAAGGAACTTTCAACCCAGAATTTCATATCCAGCCAAACTAAGCTTCATAAGCGAAGGAGAATTAAAATCCTTTACAGACAAGCAAATGCTGAGGGATTTTGTCACCACCAGGCCTGCCTTACAAGAGCTCCTGAAGGAAGCACTAAATATGGAAAGGAAAATCCTGTACCAGCCACTGCAAAAACACAGCAAAATATAAAGACCAATGACACTATGAAGAAACTGCATCATCTAATGTGCAAAATAACCAGCTACCATCTTGATGACAGGATCAAATTCACACATAACAATATTAACCTTAAATGTAAATGGACTAAATGCCCCAATCAAAAGACACAGACAGGCAAATTGGACAAATAGTCAAGAGCCATCAGTGTGCTGTATTCAGGAGACACATCTCATGTGCAAAGACACACATAGGCTTAAAATAAAGGGATGCAGAAACATTTATCAAGCAAATGGAAAGCAAAACAAAAAAAAAAAAGCAGCAGTTGCAATCCTAGTCTCTGATAAAATAGACTTTAAACAAACAAGGATCAAAAAAGACAAAGAAAGGAATTACATAATGGTAAAGGGATCAATTCAACAAGAAGAGCTAACTATCCTAAATATATATGCAGCCAATACAGGAGCACCCAGATTCATAAAACAAGTTCTTAGAGACCTACAAAGAGACTTAGACTCCCACACAATAATAGTGGGAGACTTTAACACCCCTCTGCTAATATTAGACACATCAATAAGACAGAAAATTAACAAGGATATTCAGGACTTGAACTCAGCTCTGGACCAAGCAGAAATAATAGACATCTACAGAACTCTCCACCCCAAATCAACAGAATATACATTCTTCTCAGCACCACATAACTTATTCTAAAATCAACCACATAATTGGAAGTAAAACACTCCTCAGCAAATGCAAAAGAACAGAAATCATAACAAACTGTCTCTCAGACCACAGTGCAACCAAATTAGAACTCAGGATTAAGAAACTCACTCAAAACTGCACAACTACGTGGAAACTGAACAACCTGCTCCAGAATGACTACTAGGTAAATAACAAAATTAAGGCACAAATGAAGTTCTTTGAAACCAATGAGAACAAAAACAAACGTACCAGCATCTCTGGGACACAGCTAAAGCAGTGTTTAGAGGGAAATTTATAGCACTAAATGCCCACAGGAGGAAGTGGAAAGATGTAAAATCGACACCCTAACATCACAATTAAAAGAACTAGAGAAGCAAGAGCAAACAAATTCAAAGCTAGCACAAGACAAGAAATAACTGACATCAGAGCAGAATTGAAGGAGAAAGAGACATGAAAAACCCTTCATAAAATCAATGAATCCAGGAGCTGGTTTTTTGAAAAGGTCAGCAAAATAGATAGACCACTAGCTAGACTAATAAAGAAGAAAAGAGAGAAAAATCAAATAGGCACAATAAAAAATGATAAAGGGGATATCACCACCAATCCCAAAGAAATACAAGCTACCATCAGAGAATACTATAAACACGTCTACGCAAATAAACTAGAAAACCTACAAGAAATTGATAAATTCCTGGACACATACACCTCCCAAGACTAAACCAGGAAGAAGTCAAATCCCTGAATAGACCAATAACAAGTTCTGAAATTAAGGCAGTAATTAATAGCCTACCAACCAAAAAAAAAAAAAGCCCAGGACCAGACGGATTCACAGCCAAATTCTACCAGAGGTACGAAGAATAGTTGGTACCATTCGTTCTGAAACTACTCCAAACAATGAAAAAGAGGGACTCCTCCCTAACTCATTTTATGAAGCCAGCATCATCCTGATACGAAAACCTGGCAGAGACACAACAAAAAAAATTTCAGGCCAATATCCCTGATGAATATTGATGCGAAAATCTTCAATAAAATATTGGCAAACTGAATCCAGCAGCACATCAAAAAGCTTATCCCCCACGATCAAGTCAGCTTCATCCTGGGATGCAAGGCTGGTTCAACATATGCAAATCAATAAATGTAATCCATCACATAAACAGAACCAATGACAAAACCCACATGATTATCTCAATAGATGCCAAAAAGGCCTTCAATAAAATTCAACACCCCTTCATGCTAAAAACACTCAATAAACTAGGTATTGATTGAACGTATCTCAAAATAATAAAAGCTATTTATGACAAACCCATAGCCAACATCATACTGAATAGGCAAAAGCTGAAAGCATTCCCTTTGAAAATCGGCACAAGACAAGGATGCCCTCTCTCACCACTCCTATTCAACATAGTATTGGAAGCTCTGTCCAGGGCAATCAGGCAAGAGAAAGAAATAAAGGGTATTCAAATAGGAAGAGAGGAAGTCAAATTGTCCCTGTTTGCAGATGATGTGATTGTGTATTTAGAAAACCCCATTGTTTCAGCCCAAAAACTCCTTAAGCTGATAAGCAACTTCAGCAAAGTCTCAAGATACAAAATCAATGTGCAAAAATCACAAGCATTCCTATACACCAATAACAGACAAACAGAGAGCCAAATCATGAGTGAACTCCCATTCACAAATGCTACAAAGAGAATAAAATACCTAGGAACACAACTTACAAGGGATGTGAAGGACCTCTTCAAGAAGAACTACAAACCACTGCTCAAGGAAATAAGAGAGGGCACAAATGGAAAAAAATTCCATGCTAATGGATAGGAAGAATCAATATCATGAAAATGGCCATCCTGCCCAAAGTAATTTATAGATTCAATGCTATTCCCGTAAAGCTACCATTGACTTTCTTCACAGAATTAGAAAAAAACACTTTAAATGTCATTTGGAACCAAAAAAGAGCCCATATAGCCAAGACAATCCTAAGCAAAAAGAACAAAGCTGGAGGCATCACGCTACCTGATTTCAAACTGTACTACAAAGCTACAGTAACCAAAACAGCATGCTACTGGTACCAAAACAGATATATAGACCAATGGAACAGAACAAAGACCTCAGAGATAACACCACACATCTACAACCATCTGATCTTTGACAAATCTGACACACACAAGCAACTGGGAAAGGATTCCTTATTTAATGAATGGTGCTGGCAAAACTGGCTAGCCATATGCAGAAACAGAAACTTCCTTACACCTTACCCTTCCTTACACCTCATACAAAAATTAACTCAAGATGGATTAAAGACTTAAACAGAAAACCAAAAATTATAAAAGCCCTAGAAGAAAATCTAGGCAATACCATTCAGGTCATAGGCATGGGCAAAGACTTTATGACTAAAACACCAAAAGCAATTGCAATAAAAGCCAAAATTGACAAATGGGATCTAATCAAACTAAAGAACTTCTGTACAGCAAAAGAAACCATCATCAGAGTAAACAGGCAACCTACAGAATGGGAAAAAAATTTTGCAAGCTACCCATCTCATAAAGGGCTAATATCCAGAATCTAAAAGGGACTTAAACAAATTTACAAGAAGAAAACAACCCCATCAAAAAGTGGGCAAAGGATATGAACAGACACTTCTCAAAAGAAGACATTTACGCAGCCAACAAACATGAAAAACAGCTCATCATCACTGGTCATTAGAGAAATGCAAATCAAAACCACAATGAGATACCATCTCACACCAGTTAGAATGGTGATTATTAAAAAGTCAGGAAACAACAGATGCTGGCAAGGCTGTGGAGAAATAGGAATGCTTTTACACTGTTAGTGGGAGTGTAAATTAGTTCAGCCATTGTGGAAGACAGTGTGGCGATTCCTCAAGGATATAGAACCAGAAATACCATTTGACCCAGCAATCCCATTACTGGGTATATACCAAAGGATTATAAATCATTCTACTACAAAGACACATGCACATGTATGTTTATTGCAGCATATTTACAATAGCAAAGACTTGGAACCAACCCAAATGCCCATCAATGATAGACTGGATAAAAAAAATGTGGCACATATACACATATACATGTGTATATGTATGTGGCACATGTACATGGAATACTATGTGGCACATATACATGGAATACTATGCAGCCATAAAAAAGGATGAGTTCATGTCCTTTGCAGGGACATGGATTAAACTGGAAACCATCATTTTCAGCAAACTAACACAGGAACAGAAAACCATGTTCCCACTCATAAGTGGGAGCTGAACAACAAGAACACATGGACACAGGGAGGGGAACATCACACACCAGGGCCCATCGAGGGGTGGGGGACTAGGGGAGGGAGAGCATTAGGACAAATACCTAATGCATGCGGGGCTTAAAACCTAGATGACCAGATGATAGGTGCAGCAACCACCATGGCACATGTATACCTATCTAACAAACCTGCACATTCTGCACATGTATCCCAGAACTTAAAGTAAAATTTAAAAAATATATAATAATAAAAATTATTATTGGGGAAAAAAGAATTAAAAACAAACTCTTTAGAAGCTAGTTACCTTTGGGTGGTGAGACATGGGGGTGAAAGGGAGGTTTGGAGAATAAAGCAGGAAACGTTTTTCTTTTTCCATTTAATGCCATTCTGTACTTTTGAATTTTTTAACCAAGTGCATGTATTACTGTTAAAATAGACATTCCTTATATAATTTCATCATTTTGGTTTTGTTTAATTTTAGGTTTAAGGCACATGAGGAAAGTATAATGTATCTATTTTTAAAGTTTTATGGTCTGAACATTTATGTTTTCCGGATAAAGCTAAGCCACTTCATAGCCTGTCTCTGCATGGTACTATTTTCCAAAGAAACACTAACCCATATCCAAAAATAACAGAAAGGCAATTTAAATTTTTACTTCAGTGCCATGAAAGCATCAAAGGGGGATTCCATTTATAATACATAACAAAACCTCTTAAAATCTTCTTGCCCAACCTCTCAATATCTCACACCATATGGTAGCTGCTTCTAAAACTCTCTCCCCCCATCTTCAAACCTTTACAGAATGCATCCCACACTGTCTCTAGTTTCCTCTACTCCCCACTTCTCTCCCTTCTCTTTCTGGGCCTATTGTCTTCTAAGTCTCTGTCCTTTCAAATATAAATCAAGCTGTCCCTGCTGTTCATTTTATCCCTTATCACAAGGATCCTTCTTCTTAGTCTGGGAAAACTAGCATTATTGTTTGTTTGTTTTTGTTGGAGACAGAGTCTCACTCTGTCACCCAGGCTGGAGTGCAGTGGTGCAATCTTGCTTCACTGCAACCTCTGCCTCCCCGGTTCAAGCAATTCTCGTGCCTCAGCCTCCTGAGTAGCTGGGACTACAGGTGTGTGCCACCACTCCCGGATAATTTTTTGTATTTTAATAGAGATGGGGTTTCACCATGTTGCCCAGGCTGGTCTCGAACTCCTGAGCTCAGGCAATCTGCCTGCCTCAGCCTCCAAAGTGCTAGGATTACAGGTATCAGCCACCATGCTAGGCCAGCATCATTGTATTATTACCTCTAAAGAAAAACCAAATTCTTATTTCTAAAAAATCTACTACAGTCAAAGATTTGAGACATAGCCTGCTAGAATATAGTTGTAAAACTACGAGTTTCTCTCCTCTAAGCATCTTAGAAATAGGGACTGGGTTTTGTTCATCTTTGCATTCACTGGGCCTACAAAGTGCTTTACTTTGTAGCACTTTACCAAGTGCACACAAAACTATTAAAGCTGTAATTTGGAATTATAGCTTTTATGAGAGAAGTCATAGGGAGAAGAGGAAGGAAGCTAATTTTTACCGAGTATCTGCTATGGAGCAGTCACTGTGCCTTTCTAGTGGTGAAGTATCTCTCTCTCTTTTTTCTAGATCAGTAATTGCCACAGGGGAGCAAGAAAGGCAGATGCGAAGTACACAAAGTTTGAAGAGACCCTCCATGTGATGCTGGTATTCCCACATCATAAAACATCCTCATACCTCCCACATGTAAACTAAGTCACTTTTACAAATGCGGATGTGTCCAAAGTACCATCCTGACCTTTAAGTGCTGGGGATGAGGTAGAAAGATTAGGAACTACTGATGGAAACTCTGAGTGTGTGTGTGTGTGTGTGTGTGTGTGTGTGTGTGCGTGTGATGCATGTGTATTTAAAACACATACACATTCAAAAATGCCCACTAGATGGCAAACCCACATCTCAAATGTTAACCATTACTGGAGTGACCCTTCTGGAAGGCTAGGGCACTTTAATAATTCAAGCCAATTCGTAAAAGGCCAAGATTTTGTATACAGTTTAAGGGGCATGCAAATTAGCTTTGTGATGATGGTCTTACAAATCATTTCTAGGAATAGAGGCTAAACTTATAACTCCACCATTTCCAGAACCTAATGTGATTTATTTTCCACGCAAAATACAGTATGAATGCAGGTAAATTAAATTTCCTTACTATACCATCTGATTTCATATCTAGGTTTCATAACTTTGTGGGAGTAAAGCAAGTGATGGGGATAGGGTGTGACCCTAAGTAGTCCCATTCTGGAAGTTAGGCATTTTATCCAGGATGCATTTCAACCTTCCGCTACCGTGAGAGGGAAGGCACCAAGGAAGAATGCGTAGCTTTCCGCCCTCCTCCCCAGCCTCCTACATTGCTGCCAGATGTAGTTGAGCCTGCACTGCTCAAAATTCTCCAGTGGCTCCCCACTAAAGGATCAACTCTATCAGTGGTATCACACACACAGTCCCACCTTATGGACAAGCTGATATATCACCAATCTCTCTCACACCCAACCACATTGATTTGCTTTCCAGTCCCTGAGCAAGTCCTGATCTCACACACCTCTGTGACTCTAGATATGCTATTCTTGCTGTCCTGAAAACCCTCTCCCCTATTATCTGCAGGAGCAACTACTCACTCTTCAAGTCTCCACAAGGGTCACTTTCTCTAAGAGGCCCTCTGACTCTGCCAGCCAATCAGGTACTCCAACTTCAATATACCCATCATACCATTTGTTGCACAGTGCACCTCTCTCTTGCCACAAAAACGAGGGCTTCATGAGGGCCTGGATGGTGTCTTTCCAACTTTGTGTCCTCAGCACCGAATCCAAGGCCTAGCATACAGACAATGCTTAGCAAATTATTGACTGGCTGGCCAAATAAATGTATAAATGTTGTGTGTAAACAGACTTTGCACATTTCCTTAAAAATTTCAGTGCTCAGCTCCCAGAATGTAGCAGGGAGATAGCTCCTTCACTGAGTCCCTTGCAGAGGCATAGGTGGGATTGGAGGATCAGGGAGCCAGAGCCAGAGAAGCCAGCTCAGGGAGGCTACAGGGCTGATAGAGTGGCTCCACAGAGCTTCCTGTCTCTGGTGCTACAAGAACAGTCTTTGAAAACATGAAAGCATGTGGGAAGGAGCCCCGCAACCTCCCACCTCCCAGCAACCTCTATAGTCAGGTGAATCCTTGGCTGTTTCCGAAACTATCCTCCTTTACCTCCACTGGAGCTCCTTGCTGAAACCAGCATTTGTATAAAATTGCTTAATCTCAGTGCCAGCTAGAGATACAGGTATTTACTGGGGGCTCCACCAAGAAAGACTTCTGAGGTTTGACTGCTACCAATTCGATCATTAAAGTAATAGATTACATTGCAGGACTGGGGGCTAGTTCTGTTCCTTAATTATGTTGGCTGTATTCATCTGCTGGGCTGCCAGTGTCACAAACCAGGTGGTTTAAACAATAGAAATTTATCATCTCACATTTCTGGAGGCTAGAAGTCTGAGATCAAAGTGCCAGCAGGGTTGGTTCCTTTTGAGGGCTATGAGAGAGAATCTGTTCCATGTCTCTTCCCTAGCTTCTGGTGGCTTGCTGGCAACGTCTGACACTCCTTGGCTTGAGGCATCGCTCCAATCTCTGCCTTCATCTTCACATCTTCACATGTCATTCTCCCTGTGTAAGTAGACAGGGAGGATGTCCACATTTCCCATTTTATAATGACACCGGCCATACTGGATTCGTGACTCACCCTACTCCAGTTTGACTGCATATTAACTAATTAGTAGTACCCATCCTATTTCCAAATAAGGTCATATTCTGAGGTACTAGGGGTTAGGACTTTAACATTTGAAATTGGTGGCACACAGTTCAACTCAAAACATTAGCCATGTTTTCTAAAGCGAAAATCAGAACACATCTTTTGGCACATGGTTTGACTATAGGGCAGAATGTTTGAAATCAGGACTATCTGAGCAATGTGGGTGTATGGGGGAATCCTTTTCAAGAGTAAATCTAGGCAAGTTCATATTATAGAAAATTTTTTAAAACGTCCAGGTGGATACCCAATTGAAAAAGTTCTGCTAAATACCTGGCCGGGTGCAGTGGCTCATGCTGGTAATCCGAAGACTTTGGGAGGCCAGGACGGGCAGATCACTTGAGGTCAGGAGTTGAGGCCAGCCTGGCCAACATGGTGAAACCCCGTCTCTACTACAAATACAAAAATTAGCCAGGTATGGTGGCACAGGCCTGTGGCCCCAGATACTTGGGAGGCTGAGGCACGAAAATTGCTTGAACCTGTGAGGTGGACGCTGCAGTGAGTCGAGATCGTGCCACTGCACTCCAGACTGGGTGACAGAGACAGACCCTGTCTCAAAAAAAATTTTTAAATAAGGAAAAGTTCTGCTACATACCTAGAATTAGAACAGAAACCTGTGGCTGCTTTAAATAATCAGGTTCCGCAAAATCAAATTAATGTGAGTTATGCAGATATAGAAATAGATATAGATATATACATACCTACATACATACATATGCATCTTACTTTGAGAAAGCACATAAGTAAATGAGATCTGTGTGTATTTGACTAGCTTCTTTTAAGATCAAAATGGAGATTAAAATACTTGTGTATTGAAGGTTGAAAAAAGAAGAATATTCTCTGAAATAAATGTTAAGATTCAAGTGTGATTTTGATTACAAAGTGGAACCCCTTCTCTCCACTTCTACCCGCCCCCCCACCACAAGCTTGGAAGCATATATCCAAAAGGTAGAATGAAAAACAACAGGCCTATATTATCCAACTTACAAATGTTCACAACTTTAGGGGAGCGAATATATATTGAGGGTAATTTGTATGTTTGACCTATTATAACTCTTGTCTCCAAACTAACTTCTGCATACTGTATTCCCGAGATGGGAATGAAAACAGGTCCTGGGATACCAGAGATGTAAGAAAAGTGTGAGCCACAATCAAAACCATTTCCCAAATAGCCCACAAAAAGCAATGTGCCCTCCGTGTTAGAAAACTGTTTTATGGCCGGATGCGGTGGCTCGGGCATGTAATCCCAGCACTTTGGGAAGCCAAGGTGGGTGGATCACCTGAGGTCAGGAGTTCGAGACCAGCCTGGCCAACATGGTGAAACCCTGCCTGTATTAAAAATACAAAAATTAGCCGGGGGCAGTGGCACGCACCTGTAGTCCCAGCTACTCCGGAGGCTGAAGCAGGAGAATCGCTTGAACCTGGGAGGCAGAGGTTGCAGTGAACCGAGATCTCACCACTGCACTCCAGCCTGCGTGACAGAGCAAGACTCCGTCAAAAAAAAGAAAGAGAAAAAGAAAGAAAGAAAGAAAGAAAGAAGGAAGGAAGGAAGGAAGGAGAAAGAAAAAGAAAAAGAAAGAAAGAAAGAAAAACTGTTTTACAAGAAACAGTCTTGCCCTTTCTGAAAAATTTTCCAGGTTCTAAGCACTTACGTGTAAAGGAAATCATCTCAAACTATGTTGGAACTGGGAATGGTAAAAATAAATTAATGACAATAAAATAAACTTAAAGTCTTATAAATATATTTAACATGGGACAAGGGATCAGGATAAGGAAATGGGAAAAAGACATGAATAAACTGGATAATGATGGAGGAAATGGAAGAATCGCTCAGTGAGAAGACAATAAAAATCACTCTCATTTATGTATCAAGCTTCTACCTCGGTATAAACAAAGTGCTAGGCATTTTCATTATCTTATTTAATCCTCACAACAGTCTAACAAGGTAGATATTATCACTCCAATTTAACAGATGGGAAAACTGTGGCTCAGAGGGGTTAAGTCATGTGTCCAACCACTGGGCAAATCAGTGGCAGAGTCAGGCATGGAGCCCAGGTTGGCCTGAGTCCACAGTCTGTGTGCCCAGAGCTGGGGAGGAGCCTCTGGGGACACGAATGTTTACAAGAACCTTTACAGCACCTCCATCTCATGGACAGGACTGAGTAGGAAAACCAGGCCTGTAGGGAGGGCTGAAATGGAAGGGGAAGAGCGTACAGAGGCAGATTACTAGGCATCAAGGCCTAACAACAACTGTGTATTGGGGAAAACAATTTTGTTCAAGAGGGCTATTTATAGAGATGTTTTTCCTCAGTACTCCCTCCCCCCATCTCCTCCCTTTTGTGTTAAGAGGCGCCTGGCAGATTGGTAAAGGGTTACAGGCAGTGGACAGGAAACCATGGAACACAATGAACGGGGCGGGGACAGATCCCCACCCACCTAAGAAAATCGCTGGCTCCAGTATTCAGAGACTCTGGGGGGAGACAGACTGAGCTCAGGGTTCTGCTCCTTCCCTGGTTGTCTTTTTCAAAGCTAGAAAGAGGCAGCGTTCCCAAAGGGGTGCGAAACAGAGCAAGAGGGGGAGCAGGGCAGAATGAGGCAACAAAACATAACAAGATTATTAAAAATAAGTCAAATGGACAGTTCATTCTCTTTCCTGAGGACTGCTGTATTCTGTGAGAGATGAAGGTTTTTCTACCCAAAGACCCTGTCCAGTGTGGGAACTCCAAAGATACAGCACAAGAGGCAAGAGAAATCATCTCAAACCCAGCGGCTGAGAGGGACCCCAGAATCCAATGTGAGGTCCTTGGGACACACCCTGCCAGGCTTCTGGGGGATGCTGCTGCAGGGAACAGCCCCCTGCATCCTTCCCTCTGGGCCACTGGACACAAATCTCAACCCAAATGGATCCAGATTCAGACTTAAAGCCTAATGCAAGACGCTGTGCAGATTCAGGCATTGGTATAATAATAATTCCACTCACAGCACTTGGCTCTTTTGGGCCTTGTGAAGTCTCTCGTCCACATGTGACTCTAGGAAGGAAGTGTCCCGCTGCTGTTTGGCAGTGTCTAGTGCCCATGGTGGAGTGGGACAAGGGGGTCTTGTACTGCCTGGTTCATTTCTGAAACACTGAAGATTGATTTAACGCTACAACTGTGCATATGGGTCAAATGTCATTATGGTTTTTTAAACACTATAGAACACAAAAGATTTCCAAACCTCTATTTTTGAATACTATTCAATACAAAGAAATTAGAGCATAAGTAAAATATTGGTGAGGAAAAACGTATTTCTCAAATAATTTCAAATAATTTATGCTGATGTCTCATCTAATCTCTAGTCCTAACTTCTCAGCTTCTCCTCAGTCTTGCATTTTATACTATCAAAGGACATTTCCTCCTGAAATTTCTGATATGGCCCTTGATGTGTAGAGAAGTATGTATTATCATTCTCCAAAAAAAAAAAACAGTTTTTACTCTTACCAGTCCCCAGTCTTATAAACCCGGAGAGGTTTTGGACTCTACTGTCTCCTACATCTAGTCTTTTAAATAAATGTCTGAGATTTTGAGTTAGCAGTTAGGGTCCCTGATAAATGCACAGTTACTATAAAAAATAATACTTCATTTATCATCTAGTCTTATTCTTTCTTGCTATTCACTTTACATCACCCTTTCTACCCCAAAATTGGTAGTTGATGGTAAAGTAACTGAATTATGTTCTCAGCTGGGGAAGTGAGGATATAAAGCAGTCTCCCAGTGCTTTTTTTGCCCTAACTAATGCAGCTTTGCAACTCTGGGAACTATAATATTCAATGTAGGGAGAGGAGAGAGAAAGAGATAAAGAAGTTATGTTTAATAATGACTAGATCTGTTCAACTTTTAGGCTGGGAGTGAAGTCATTTAAAGCCCTTCTCTTTCTCCACTCTTATCATGGCACCTGCTTGATCTTGGAAGTCCTTTTAGAAGGAAAACTGGCTTTAATAATTGCAGAGATGGTGGAGCAATGGGAGGTCAGGTGGTCAGGATAGGAAACTGATTCTGATTCTCATTTCTTCTTTCCCATCAAGTTAACTTCTCCTCCACTCAGTACTGTTTGACTAAGGATTGATAATGTAGACCTCCCTGCTCCAGTCCACTAAGTATGCTTAATTTGGAAACTTAGAAGCAACAATTTGCAGTGTAATCTGGAAACTGATGCACAGAGAAATGCAATAATGGACTTGGGATACACAACTTTTTAGAAGATCTTTTGCTCTGGTCAAGTGCATCTTCTACTAGCTTCAGAATCCCATGACATTGGTGCCTGGACTAAGGGGGTGCATAAGTCCTCTCTAATAGGAGATCATCATCTAACAATCGATCTCAATACTAGATACCACATAAGCACTGATATTATTAGACTCTGTGTCCCCACCCAGTCTCATGTCAAATTATAATCCTCGTGTGTCAAGGGCAGGATCTGGTAGGAGGTGATTAAATCATGGGGATGAATTTCCTCCGTGCTGTTCTCATGATAGTGAGTTCCCATGAGATCTGATGGTTAAACATATGGCACTTCCCTGCCCACTCTCTCTCTCCTGCTCTGGCATGAGAAGATGTGCTTTGCTTCCCCTTCACCTTCTGCCATGATTGTAAGTTTCCTGAGGCCTCACAGTTATGCTTCCTGTTAAGCCTGCAGAATTGTGAGTCAATTAAACCTCTTTTCCTCATAAATTACCCAGTCTCAGGTAGTTTTTTATAACAGTGTGAAAATGGACTAACACAGAAAATTGGTACCAGGAGAGTGGTGCTCTGCTAAAAAGATACCTGAAAATGTGGAAGCAACTTTGGAACTGGGTAACAGGCAGAGGTTAGAACAGTTCTGAGGGCTCAAAGAAGAAAGGAAGATGTGGGAAAGTTTGGAACTTCCTAGAGACTTGTTGAATGGTTTTGACCAAAATGCTGATCGTGACATGGACAATGAAGTCCAGACTGAGATGGTCTCAGATGGAGATGAGGAATTTATTGGGAGTAAAGGTCACTTTTGCTATGATTTAGCAAAGAGACTGGTGGCATTTTCCCCCTGCCCTAGAGATCTGTGGAAGTTTGAACTTGAGAGAGATGATATAGGGTATCTGGCAGAAGAAATTTCTAAACAACAAAAAATTCAAGATTTGGTCTGGCTGCTCCTAACAGGATACAGTCATATGCATTCACAAAGAGATGGTCTGAAATTGAAACTTATGTTTAAAAGGGAAGCAGAGCATAAAAGTTTGGAAAATGTGCAGCCTGACCATGTGGTCAAAAATTAAAACCCGTTTTCTGGGGAGAAATTCAAGTCAGTTGCAGAAATTTGCATAAATGAAGAGGAGCCAAATGTTAATAGCCAAGACAATGGGGAATGTCTCCAGGACATGTCAGAGATCTTCACAGAAGCCCCACACATCACAAGCCAGGAGGCCCAGGAGGGAAAATGGTTTCATGGGCCAGACCCAGGGCTCTGCTGCTCTGTGCAGCCTTGGGACTTGGCACCTCAGTCCCAGTTGCTCCAGCCCCAGCTGTGGCTAAAAGGGGCCAAGGTACAGCTCAGCCCATTGCTTCAGAGTATGCAAGCCCCAAGCCTTGGTGACTTCCATGTGGTATTGAGCCTGCAGGTACACAGAAGGCAAGAATTGATGTTTGGAAACCTCTGCATAGATTTCAGAGAATGTATGAAAATGTCTGGATGTACAGGTAGGAGTCTGCTGCAGGGGTGGAGCCCTCATGGAGAAGCTCTACTAGGACAGTCTGGAGGGAAAATGTGGGGTGGGAACCCCCACACAGAGCCCCCACTGGGGCACTGCCTCATGGAGCTGTGAAAAGGGGGCCACTGTCCTCCAGACCCCAGAATGGTAGATCCGTGAAGAGCTTGCACTGTTCACCTGGAAAAGCCATAGACACTCAATGCCAGCCTATAAAAGCAGCTATGGGGACTGTACCCTGCAGAGCCACAGGGGTGGAGCTGCCCAAGGCCTTGGGAGCCCACCCCTTGTGTCAGTGTGGCCTGGATGTGAGACATAGAGTCAAAGTAGACTATCTGGGGGCTTAAGATTTAATGACTGCCCTGCTAGGTTTCAGACTTGCATGGACCTTGTAGCCCCTATGTTTTGGCCAATTTCTCCCTTTTGGAATGGGAGCATTTACCCAATGCTTACACCCCCATTGTATCTTGGAAGTAATTAACTTGCTTTTGATTTTACAAGCTCATAGACAGAAGAGACTTGCCTTGTCTTAGATGAGACTTTGGACTTGAACTTTTGAGTTAATGCTGGAATGAGTTAAGACTTTGAGGGACTGTTGGGAAGGCATGATTAATTTTGCAATGTGAGAAGGACATGAGATTCGGAAGGGGCCAGGGGCAGAATGATATGCTTTGGCTCTATGCCCCCACCCAAATCTCATGTCAAATTGTAATCACCATGTGTCAGGGGAGGGACGTGGTGGGAGGTGATTGGATCATGGGGGCAGATTTCCCCCATGCTGTTGTCATGATAGTAAGTGAATTCTCATGAGATCTGATGATTTAAAAGTGTGGCACTTCCCTCCCTCATTCTCTGTCTCCTGCTCCACCACGGGAAGATGTGACTTGCAACCCCTTAACCTTCTGCCATGACTGTAAGTTTCCTGAGGCCTCCCAGTTATGCTTCCTGTTAAGCCTGCAGAGCTGTGAGTCAATTACCCTCTTTTCTTCATAAATTACTCCATCTCAGGTAGTTCTTTATAGTAGTGTGAAATGAACTAATACAAGCACCTTTAAAATAGAGGTTACTGGGTGTGTGGTCATTTCTATGTCTTCTTTTGAGAAATGTCTGTTCAGATCATTTGCTAATTTTTTAATTGGAATGTTTGTTTGTTTGTTTTTGCTGTTGAGATATTTGAGTTCCTTGTATATTCTGGATATTAATTCCCTGTCAGATGAGTAATTTGTAAATAGTTTCTCCCATTCTATAGATTGTTTTTTCACTCTGTTGAATGTTTCATTTGCAGTACAGAAGCTTTTTTAGTTTGCTGTGATTTCATTTGTTTATTTTATTTTTTCTTTTGTTGGCTAGGATTTTGAGGTCTTATTCACAAAATATTTTCCCAGACAAATGTCCTGAAGCACGTCCCCTATGTTTTCTTCTAGTAGTTTTATTGTTTCAGGTCTTACATTTAGGTCTTTGATACAGTTTGAGTTGATTTTTATAGAGAGTACATGGTGAAAGTCTATTTTCATTCTTTTGCATGTAGATATCCAGTTTCCCCAGCACCATTTATTAAAGAGACTTTTCTTTACCCAGTGAGTATTCTTGACGCCTTTGTCAAAAATTAGTTGGCTATAAATATATGGATTAGTTTCTGGGATCTTGACTTTGTTCCGTTGGTCTGAATGTCTGTTTTTATTTCAGTATCATGCTGTTTTACTGTTAAAAAAACTGTACTACTACAGTTTTGTAGTATATTTTGAGATATAATAGTGTGATACCCCCAGCTTTGTTTCTTTTGCTTAGGATTGCCTTGGCTATTTGGGATCTTTGTGGTTCCATAGAAATGTCAGGATTTTTTTTCTATTTTTATAAGGAATGTCATTGGTATTTTGATAGGATTGCATTGAATATATAGATTTCTTTGAGCAATTTTAACAATGTTAATTTATCTAATCAGTGAGCATGTTTTTCCATTTGTACCATCTTAAATTTCCTTCATCAGTGTTTTGTAGTTTTCCTTGTAGAGATCATTTACCTCCTTGGTTAAATTTATTTTCAGATTTTTTATTGTAGCTATTGAAAATGTGATTGCCTTCTTGATTTCTTTTTCAGCTACTTTGTTGTTTGTGTATGGAAACACCACTGATTTTTGTATGTTAATTTTGTATACTGTAACTTTACTGAACTTACAAGTTCTAAAAGTTTTTTGATAGAGTCTTTAGGTCTTTCTATATGTAAAATCATTATCTGCAAATGGGGACAGTCTGACTTATTTCTTTCCAATTTGGATGTCCTCTATTTCTTTTTCTTGCCTAATTGCTCTAGCTAGGACTTCCAGTACTATTTTGAATAAGAGTGGTGAAAATGGGTATCCTTGTTTTGTTCTAGTTCTCAGGGGAAAAGTTTTCTGCTTTTCCTTGTTCAGTAAGATGTTAGCTGTAGGTTTGTCATATATGGCCTTTATTATGTTGAGATACTTTTCTTCTATACTTACTTTACTAGGAGTTTTTAATCATGGAGGACTGTTGAATTTTATCACGTTTTTCTGCATCTATTGAGATGATCATATAGTTTTTGTCCTTCATTTAACTGATGTGATGTATGACATTTATTGATTTGTATGTGTTGAACCATTCTTGCATCCTTGGGATAAATCCCACTTGATCATGGTGTAGTATCTTTTGGATGTATTGTTGGATTCGGTTGCTACTATTTTTTGAGGATTTTTGTGACTATGTTCATCAGAGATACTGACCTGCAGTTTTCTTTTTTTTAATTGTGTCCTTGTCTGGTTTTGGTATCAGGGTCATGCTACACCCATAGAATGAGTTAGGAAGAATTCCTTCTGCTTCAATTTTTTTTTGAATTGCTTGAGGATAACTGGCATTAGTACTTCTTTAAAGGTTCAGTAGAATTCAGTGGTGAAGGGATCCCATTCTAGACTTTTCCTTGTTGGGAGATTTTTTTTAAATTACTAATTCAATCTCATTACATGTTACTAGCCTGCTCAGATTTTCTATTTCTTCTTGATTCAATCTTGGTAGGCTATATGTGTCCAGGCACTTATCCATTTTCTCTAGGTTTTCTAATTTTTCAGCATATAGCTATTCATAGAATCCCTAATGAGCCTTTATATTTCTGTGGTATCCATTGTGACATCTTTTTCATGTCTGATTTTCTTTATTTGGGTCTTCTCTCTTTTTTTAATAGTCTGGCTAATGGTTTGTCAATTTTGTTTATCTCTTTTTTTTAAAAAAACAGCTTTTTATTTCACTGATTTTGTTTTTAGTCTCAGTGTTTAAATATTTTGCTCTGATCTTCATTATTTCTACCCTTCTACTAACTTTGGATTTGGTTTGTTCTTGTTTTTCTAGTTCCTTGGGGTGCATTGTTAGGTTGTTTATTTGAACTCTTTCTATTTTTTTGATGCTGGTGTTTAGTACTCTAAATTTCCCTCTTAACACTGCTTTTGCTACATTCCATAGATTTTGGTATGTTATATTTCAATTTTCATTTGTTTCAAATAATTTTTAAATTTCATTCTTAATCTCCTCTTTCATCTATTGGTTCTTCAGGAGCAAGTAGCCTAATTTTTATGAATTTCTATAGTTTTTAATATCTATCTTGTTATAGTGTCTAGTGTTATTCCATTGTAGTGCAGTAAGATACTTGATATGATTTTAATTTTTTTAACATTTTCTGAGATTTGTTTTGTGTCTTAATACATGGTCAAACCTGGAGAATGTTCAATGTGCTGCTAAAAAGAATGTGTATTCTGCAGCTGTTTGGTGAAATGTTTTGTAAATGCCTGTTTGGTCTATCTGGTCTATGGTGCAGTTTAAATCTGATGTTTCTTTTTTTTTATGTCTAGATGATCTGTGCGATGCTGTGAGTGGGGTGTTGAAGTCCCAGAGTATTATTGTATTGGGGTCTATCTTGCCCTTTAGATATAATAATATTTGTTCTATATATCTAGGTGCTGCAGTGTTGAGTGCATATATATTTATAATTGTTATATTATCTTGCTGAATGGATTCCTTTATTATTGTATAATGACCTTCTTTGTCTCTTTTTACAGCTTTTAACTTGAAGTCTATTTTGTCTGATACAAATATAGCTACTTCTGCTTGCTTTTGGTTTCCATTTGCATGGACTATCTTCTTCCATACCTTCTCTTTCAGGCTATGTGTGTCTTTGCAGGTGAGATAGATTTCTTGTAGGCAGCATATAGTTGGGTCTGGGTTTCTAATGCATTCAGCCAATCTATATCTTTTAAATGGGGACTTTAATCTGTTTACATTTAAGGTTATTATTGACAGGTGAGGACTTACTCCTGTCATTTTATTGTCTTTTGATTGTTTTGTATATCCTTTGTTCCTTGCTTCCTCTCTTATTGTTTACTCTTGTGGTTGGGTGGTTTTCTGTAGTAATAAGATTTGATTCCTTTTTCCTTACCCTTTAGTGTATTGGCTCTAACAGAGGTTTTTTTTACATAAGTTTTGCCTGCTTTCATGATTGTGGTTATCATCTTCTCACTTCCAGATGTAAGACTCCCTTGGATTTCTTGTAAGACCAGTTTAGAGGTGATAAATTCCCTAAATTTTGCTTGTTTGTGAAAATTTTATATTTCCTTCATTTGTAAAGGATAGCTTTGCTGGGTACAATATGCTTGAGTGGCAGTTTTGTCCTTCAGTATTTGGAACTGAGCACCAAAGTGTCTCCTGGTCTATAAAGTTTTTGCTGATAAATCCACTAATATTTATAATAATCTAACAGAGATTCCCTTATGTGTGACTTGATACTTTTCTCTTGCTCCTTTTAAAATTCTTTGTCTTTGAATTTTGAAAATTTGACTATAATGTACCTCAAAGAGGATTTGTTTAAGTTGAATCTCTTTGGGGTTCTTTGAGCTTCCTGGATCTGAAAGTCCATCATCTGTCTCCCAAGACTTGGTAAGTTTTCTGCTTTGGTTTCATTAGATATGTTTTACTCATCTTCTTCTTTTTGTTCTCCTGGAATGCCCATAATACAAACATTTGTTCACTTAATAGTGTTCCATAAATCCTATAGGCTTCCTTCACTCTTTTTCATTCTTTTTTCTTTTCTTCCTTCTTTCTTTTTCTTTCTTTTTCTTCTTTCTTTCCTTCTTTCTTTCTCCTTTTCTTTCCTTCTTTCTCCTTTTCTTTCTTTCCTGCCTGTATTATTTCAAAAGACATAACTTCAACTTCTGGCCTATTGCTGAAGCTCTCAATTGCGTTTTTTATTTCCTTCATTATTGTATAATGATCTTCTTTGTCTCTTTTTATAGCTTTTAACTTGAAGTCCTTTTTGTCTGGTTGCTTGCTTTTGGTTTCTGTTTGCATGGAATATCTTCTTGGTTGATGTTCTTGCATGGAATTCTCCAGCTCTAGAATTTCTGTTTGGTTCTTGTTTATGATATCTATCTCTGCTGAAATTCTCATTCAGATTATGTATTGTTTTCCTGATTTTGCTGAATTGTCCATTTGTATTCTCTTGTATTTCACTGAGTTTCCTTAAGATTATTATTTTGAATTATTTCTCTGGCATTTTGCATATTTCCTTATGATTGGGATCTGTTACTAAACAATTACTATTTTCCTTTAGGAGTAATATGTTTTCTTATTTTCATGGTTGATATGTCCCTACATTGATTTCTACGCATCTGGTGGAAAAGTCACCTCTTCTATTTTTTTGGAGAAGGCTTCATAGGGAAAGACTTATTTGTATGAATGGGTCTTGGGTGTTAGTTTGGTGGGGTATGTTGACCTTGACTGTAGGTGGACACAGTCGTATAGTCTCGGTGTAGTTTCTTCAGCTGTAATCCATACTAGTGGCATTTGCAAGTTTCTCAGTGGCCTAGGCTGAGAGAGTTTGTGGTGACTGTGCTATGGTTTTGCCAGGAGTGGGCTTGCTGGGCTGTTTCTCAGGTTGAGGGTACATGTATACAAGTGATGAGTTTGTCGATTTGTGGTCTTGCTCACTAAGGTTGGGGCCACAGGGCTGTTACTGTGGCTGGGAGCATAGACACATGGTTGCTCAGCCAGTTTGAGTGCATGCCTGCCAGGAGTGTTCTTCAGTGCTGGGATGCAGGTATACAGCTGCTTGGCTGAGCTGGAAATATGTCTGCCATGGGTAGCCAGAAGGGGTGTTTCTCAGGCCCAGAACATGGATGTAAGGCTGCTCAGCTGGTCTGAGGGTGTGCTTGCCAGGGATGGTCCATGGGGCTTTTTTTCAGTCCTGGTACACAGGTGCAGGGCTGCTTGGCCAGCCTGTCTGTAGAGGGCAATCCATGGGGCTGTTTTTCAGGCTTGGTTGGCCTTGGGTGTGTTGCCAAGGAGTGGCCCATAGGAAACTTCTCAGATTTGGGACACAGGCACAAGGCTGCTCAGCTAGCTCAGGGGCGTGCACACTAGAGGCAGCCGATGCGGCTGTTTCTCAGATCCAGTATGCAAATGTATGGCTACTTGTCTAGTCTGGGGTGTGTCTGCCAGTGGCAGCCCATGGGGCTATTTCTCAGGTCTGAGACATGGACTTTTAGTGACTTGAGTGTTCTGGGGGCATGCTTACCAGGAGTGACCTTCAGGACTATTTCTCAGGCCCTTTTAGGGAGTGCAGGGCCATTGGGCAGGCTGGGGCATGGTAGGGTAGAGACTCTGGGGACACGGCGGGGCTGTTTCTTAGGTCCTGAGCATGGATGTGTAGCCACTTCACTGGCCTGGGAACATATCAGATGCCTGGAGGCTTGGGGGCCTCTCCCACTCAGGGGAGGATATGTAGTGGTTTGGCTGGCTCACTGGTGGTTTCACCCTGGGCAGGACTGGCAGACAGTTCCTCCTTCTAGAATTGCAGTGGCAGGGGTTGGTTTCCCTGCTATGTAGGGCCAGAGTCACAGCTGATCCTTGGCCCAATCTCCATACAGCTGGGGTTGTGGCATTCAGCCACCCATATGGGCTTGGTGCAATGAAGATGGAGCCCCAGTGCTAGGGAAGTGCAGTGGCTACTGGCCATCAGAGCAGGGCACACTCCAGAGGTAGCTCTGGTCTCAAGATGGTACCATGCTGCAGCAGCTTGGCTCACAGAGGGTGGGTATGAATGAGGAGTGCACACCGTGTGCTCTTAATCAGGGCCACGTAGTTGTGTGAATTTCCATCAGCTCTCCCAACTGGGCTCAGGGCTTGTGAGGACTGTGGAATTCTCCTGTTGTAAGGACTGTAGGCTGGGCCTTGTCACTCATTCCTATAATCCTAGCACTGTGGGAAGCTGAGGCAGGCAGACCACCTGAGTCCAAGGGTTTGAGACTAACCTTTGGCAAGATGAGAAAACCCCATCTCTACAAAACATTAGCCAGGCATGGTGGTGCACGCCTATAGTCCTGGCTATGCAGAAGGCTGAGGCGAGAAGATTGCTTGAGCCGGTGAGGCAGAGGTTACAATGAGCTGAGATCACAACACTGCACTCCAGCCTAGGTGACAGAGTGGTACTCTGTCTCCAGAAAAAAAAAAAAAAAGACTGCAGATGTTTGCAATGGTAATAGGGGCTGATAGAGATCATCTGCTTCCCTTTTCCTTGCAATAGGAAATCCCTCCTGTCTATGGGTTGATCAGATTTGGGCAAAAGAGATGGGGATGCAAAGGCTCTGTGTCTTCATGCTGCCTTCCTGGACTTCCAATCACCACAGGTCCATCTCCACTCCCCCACTGCACTCCAGCACTCTGCTTTTGACACTTCAGTAAAATCTTAGCTGTTTATTTGTTGCCTTGGTCCTTTATTGTCAGGGGGATGAATGCCAGGCATATCTCTAAGTCAGTCATCTTGCTTTTCTACGTCTCTTTATTTACAGGAGAGAAGGTTGTTACCATCCTTGGTGATGAAGGAAACAGATAGCTCATGTTGATAGGCATCAGTCCTCAATAAGTGCAGGTAAGAGGGATCATAGGCAGCAACAGAATTCTGAGGTATCTCTGTGTGAGCAAAGAGCTTTTCCAGTAAATTGCACCATGACAGTCTGCTAAAGGCATAATTTATATGATCACCAAATGGCTTCTCAATTAGTCTTTCTGTTAACATTCCTACACTATCTCCATACCAGCTTGTTTCTTAGGTAATGCTCAGCCAAACAGAAATCAGATTTTGGAACCAAATCAGATTTTCTTCTATAGCCCCAGAAAATACTTTGCTTAGAATAAGCAAGGAGAAAGAGAAAAAGATGGGAAGAGAAAGAGATATGTAGAGGAAGAAAAGAGAAAGAAAAATTGGAAAAAAAAATCTAAAACAAGCACTAGATTCAAGTTTGGCATCTATCGCAGGACATACTCAACATTAAGAGGGGGCAGAAAACAAATAGGGAGGGGGACAGCTTTCCAACTCCCCAAATCAGGTTGTCACCATGTGACTTCATTATCTCGGTTGAAATATTGTGAATTCATCCCACCATTTGGTGTGAATAATGAGTTATCATCAAGATAACCTTGAAATGCACATCACGTGTACATTTCAGATAAGGTTTGTTTAATCAGCACAGGAATACTAAACACTTTGCTAGGTGCTCAGTATTACCTCCATCTTGAACTCTTACAAACTTGAACCCAACTTAAAATGAAGCAGGGATCAAAACGTCCATCAGGCCATTCCAGGTTGAAAATCCTATGATGCCAGAGGCATTCGGGGAAATTCTAAGTAAAGCATAGAAGAATCTCAGGGCTATGTTAAGGTCACTAACTGGCCTCACTGCTTCACCTAGACAGCCCTGTTTTTCAACAAACTACAACTGCCGGGTTTGATGGTGATTATGGGGATTTTGTACATAGCTAAAGTTATACTATGAAGTATTTTTGAAGTATTTTGAGAATTACTTGTAAATTATTGTTTGCATGCTTAACTGATAGCCTTCATTATGAGAAAGACCATATTTAATAAAAATTGTATGTAATTTAAAAATTAATTCAGACTTGAATAAAGTGTTGATTGATTAATATTATTGTATCAATATAAACTTTCTAATTTTGATAACTATACTCTCATTGTATAAGATATTAATATTTGGGGAAGTTGGGTGAAAGGTATATGGGAATTCCTTGACTATTTTTTTGTAAATTTTTTTTTTTTTTTTTTTTGAGACGGAGTCTCGCTCTGTCGCCCAAGCTGGAGTACAGTGGCACCATCTCGGCTCACTGCAAGCTCCGCCTCCCGGGTTCACACCATTCTCCTGCCTCAGCCTCCCAAGTAGCTGGGACTGCAGGCGCCTGCCACCACCATGCCCGGCTAATTTTTTTGTATTTTTAGTAGAGACGGGGTTTCACCGCGTTAGCCATGATGGTCTCGATCTCCTGACCTCGTGATCGCCCACCTCGGCCTCCGAAAGTGCTGGGATTACAGGCGTGAACCACTGCGCCTGGCCTGTAAATTATTTATAAGCTGGAATTACTTGAAAATGAAACATTAAAAGGAAGTTTTAAAATATTTAAAAAGGTAATTAACAGGGCTTGGCAATTTCTCCATTATTTGCACTCAGAAAAGGGGCTCTTTCAGCCTCTCTCTTTTGCTGACAAGATGATGAAATCCACCACGTAAGTCAGATGAAAGAATGAATGCAAAAGTCCTTGCTGAAGTAAACTGCTAAGCAAATGCTAATAGTGATCATTATAGTCCCATATGGAGCTGCTTCTCTATAAATAAAGGGAGGAACAAGCCATTGTACCAAATACCTTATCAGATACTCTCCAAGCAGTTTACAAAATGCTTAGAAATTGCTGCCCTAAAAGTAGGACTCGGGGAGCTATTGAAAGGTTTTCAGCAAGGCAGGCAGGCATATAACAACAGCAATCCTTCAAGATGACTCCTCAAGCTTTTAATACATAGGATGGAGGAAGTGGAGGAGATTGGACTCAACAAATCCCACTAGGAGTTACTTTAATAATTGAGGAGTGGATGGTCCTCATTGAGTGGGCCTGGAAAGGAATAAACCAAGCTGAGAGGCATGGTGAAGAGCTCATCGTCTGGGCGGGACTACCTTGCAGGTGGGAGAGGAAGGAGACAAATGAGTCTGTGGTTACTTGAAGACATTTCACCAAGATGACTGGGGCAAATGCTTCTCAGTGTCACTGAGAGATGGAAAATGAAAAACAGGAAAGACAATTCATAGAGGTTGGGCTGCAAACTCAAGTGGCAGCAGAGGCCAGGCAGGTGCAAAAGGGGGAAGACAGGCCGTGGGGTCTGCAAAACTGCAAGAGTCGTCTCTCTAAAGAGGGTGCCTCCAAGGGGCCTGCCACAACTCAGCATCAGCCGTCCTTGCCATATGGGAATGCACTTGTAGTGTAACTAGATCTTCCATTTTTTCAAGAGAAGCCAGAAATTCAGATCTTATGTGAAATCTCTTAACTTTTTAATGCTAGCTACTAATTTTAAAACGTGTTAAAGCATGGTGTCTGCCAGCCAAGTACATCTATGGGCCAGATCTGGCAGGCTGGCTATCAAGTTGTGACCTCTGACATAGAGAAAATGTCAAGGGTCAAAGTTCATAGACTGTTAAGGTGATACATAGAGAGACAGTGACTGTAAAGGGATTCAGTACCTAAAATGCTACGGATGCAGCTTTGCCAGCAATCTGAGCTGTATGACATATGCCCCTATCCTTCAAGCCTGTATATGGATTTGAATTTATACAGGAAGTTTCATCTAATCCTCAAATGGTTAAATCACAAGACTTTGAGTGCTTTCTGTGTGCTGAGTACACAGAAGTTAAAGAATTTAAAATCTAACTGGAGAAGAAAAAAACATGCCCTCTTGAAACAACTTGAAACAAATTATGAAAGAACCTGGGAGACTGCTTTCTTCACATTTCATGTGTCAGAGGCATCTTAAATCCTGGTTTGTCCCCCCCAAATCACTTCCATTTAGAAAACTTTGCAGTAGTGTGTGTGTGTGTGTGTGTGTATGTATGTGTCTTGAATATGTAACCAGAAATCTGATTTCCTGGGCAGTGGTTACAAAGCTGCAGCCTCTCTTTGCCCAGGGGTATCTTTACCCCAGCGTGGGAGGGGAGTGAGCTGAGGTGGGGGTGCACGAACGCTGCAGAGGAGGTTGGGATGGGAGTGGCCGGCGTGAAGCCACTGCCTGTCAGGTTTCTCCGCTGGAGTCCCCTGTTTGTCTCTGTCATTACTCTTTAAGTATTTGCGTAGCAGACAGGCGGGCACCGAAATAGAAAGTGTCAAAGATACGATGACAATGAGGATAAAACCAGGGCAGAGGGTTCTGAAAGTCCCAACCAGCACGGTCCCCGCAGAATGCCAGCGCACCTCCTCCCGCCACTTCAAAGAGCCGGCTCGGCGGGGCAGGAAGCGGCGGCTGCGGCTGCGGGTCCTGCGAGGAGAGCGCGATTTCCTCCGGGGCTGCCCAGTTATCTCTGGAGTCGCAGAACTGCTCTCGGGAGAACGCGTTCTCTACCCCAACCCCGTGCTCCTCAACCCACCCACCTACTTCCTCTAGCTCCACACACTCACAAGCACCGAGCTGCCAAAAATTTCCACCCTCCGCCCCCCTCCCTAGCTAACTTCCTTCCAGCATTTCCTGAGCTGGATGATCCTAGGATTTGTAAGACAGGAAAAAAAGGAAGGCGTGAGGGCGGGCAGCAGGGACAGGATGCTTGTTTTTCGCTCTACCAAAGTCGTCTGAAGGCGAGACAGCGGGCCCAGGGCGCAGGACCCACCGCAGCCCCCTGGGCAGTCTCCTCGCCCCGCGTCCGCGTCCTCTCCGGGGCACTTAGGAAGGCGGGGGGAGAGCTTGCCCTCCCTCCTAAGCGGAGGAGAAACACCCGAAGACACCGCAGGAGCCTGTGAAAGTCCCTAGGACTCCAAGTGAGGAAGTGACACTCCCAGGCGAGCCGGCCCGCGGCTGCCAGTCTGCACGGCCTCGGCACGGCGGCCCCGGAGCGGCGCGGGGTGGATCTCAGGCTCTGCCGGCCCGCGGCCCGCGGGGTCCATGCGCAGGGCCCCCAGCCCAAGTTCTTCCATCTTCCGATGCGGCCCCCCCGAGCCGCGGGGCAGCCGGTGATCTAGCCCGGGAGCCCATCTTACAGCGGTGCCAAGCAGAGGGGCGGCAGAGACGGAGGGGCAGCCTCTTTGGGACTAACTCATGAAGAACAAGGGTGCCAAGCAGAAGCTGAAACGAAAGGGAGCCGCCAGCGCGTTTGGCTGTGACCTGACGGAGTATCTGGAAAGCTCGGGACAGGATGGTAATGTGCCTTGGCCTTTCTCCCCCGCCCCCCCACCTTCTTTTTGTTTGAGGGAGAGACGGACTCTCTCGAGTTGTGTCAGAGTCGGTTCACAAGTTAATATATTCCAGGCCTGTGCGCTCATTGCACTTTTTTTTTCTTTTTTTTTTTTAAAGAACACAAACGATTCTTAAGGTGCACAGCGCTGCTGTCCCGACGCGCAGAGGCTGCTGTGTCAGTCCTTCCGTTTGCCTCACACAAGCTGTTAATGGGTGGTACTGCCGCAAGTTTACCGGGCCACCTCAGGGGATGGGGGTGGAAGCTGCAGAGGTCCCAATCCTAAACTTGGCACGTTGGAAGGGAGGGAGGAGGGGTGAACATGTGGGATGGTGATCAGTGGTCTTCCCTGGGTACAAAATCATGACCGCCTTAGCTGTCCCTCCTGGGCTCTCCAATTTCGTCTGCTCACATCTTTTTTTATTAATGTGTTAGAAGGCAGTTGCGGGTGGGGGGTGGGGGAGGATCCTGGCTGGGGGAGTGGTTGCACAAACATTTCTGAATTTCTGAGCTGATGCCAAATCTATAGTACCTCCACCCCCTTTCCACAACCCCCTCCCCGCCCTGCAAGACCTTTTCCCTCCTCTTGGCTTTCAGATTAACATTTGGTGTGTCAGACAAGAAGAGTGTTGTAAAAAGGTCAGAGGGCCTCGATTTTTAAATAGTTTAGGGTAAGTAGAGAAAAGGAAAACTTCTCTGTTTTCAAGGTCAGATGGGGGTAGGGGGGAGTTGGGGATGGGGGAATCCAGCGGAGACAATTTAAACATTTGTTGGGGAAGGGGGAAAGAAAACACCATCTAGATTACAATAACAGCGTTTGAGCTTAGAAGTGTTTAATCATAGGAAAGTTGGAAAATTGAGCATTAAATGACTCCTTTTGTAAGGTTGACTGGTTTTGCACTTACCCTTGACAAAAAGGCCTTGTCTTCAGAAGCTTCAGCGAGAGGAAAATAGCCTACTATATGGGCCATGTGTTTATACATAGATAGATACAACAAAGGGGAAAACTAAGGGCTGTGTAACCGTGCGGAATAATTCTGCCTCCAGGAAAATAATCTCAAAACCTATTTGATTAGTCCATATCGAATATGCATTTCAAAAACAGTGCAATGCTTTTGTTTCACTTCTGTGTTTTGGGAGACTCAGCACCACCTAGTAATTTGCAGTGGTGTGATATTTCTGTGGTATTCTAGAGTTCAGTCTGCTGTGTCATTAGGACAAATAGCTTAGGATTTTAGAGCTTGGAGAACCACAGGTTTCAAAACTGACTCTTTTGAAATTGATGCATAACTTAACACTTCATTGAATCCTCACCAACCATCTGGAGAGGTAGATTTGAGATAAAAATCACTTGGTTTGAGTTTTTTTGAGTGTGAGAAAACTCCAAGTATGCCTCTTAACCACTATCGCCAGAAGTTTACAATGAAAGGTTCCTCTTCACCTATTTTTGCAGGGGCCTTCAAGTTAACCTCCAGGTACACTAGGAATGCTCCTGGGATGCCACCTTTCACCATGCGGGTGTTATTCTGGCCCCTCCCTCAAATCTGTGAGAGTTGCGTAGGGGTGCTTGCCAGCCCTGTTCGTTCTTACAAACTAATAGATTATAGGATGAGCCAGAACCCCAGGGTTCTATGAAGATACGTCAAAGGCAGCTTTAGGCAGCTGTTCTTTCACCTGCTTTATATTTTGGGCTTCTGCATATGTTTCATTTAGACAAAAAAAACCAGAGACTACTGCTTAAAAGAATGGCAAACCAGTACCCCGGGTTCCCCACCCTGGGGAGGGGGAAAAGAAACCCAGAGGGGTAAATTGGCCTGCCTGAGGTCGTACAGCTAATCATGAAGGATCAGAGGGCCCTCCCTGGCCTGTTAGGTTCCTCTGCCCTCCCTGGCTTCTGTGTCTAAGCCAACATTCTCTTCTAATGATATTTTCCCCCTAAATTGAAAGCAGACAGCCCTGCTACAGGATCAGCAAACTTTGAAGACTGAACATACCTGATGAGAGTTCAGCTTTGAAAGGAAACGCAACTGACCCACTTAATGATCCACACACTGTTATTGTGCTACATGGAAATTAGACATGCATAATATACTGCTTATGGAAATAAGAGTAATTAGAATTTATTTTTTCCCTCAGCTAAAACTAGTTGGATGGTTTTTTTCTGTATATTTGTGATAGTGTAGCATCAATGAACAAAGTCAGTGCTAATGGTTTTCTCTAAAGTAATGTTGCTTCTTTGTGGACTCTCTCAAACATGTATTGATTCATAGACAAGGCCTGGACTCTGCTTCTGGGAGGAAAAGCTGAGCTGGGCACTGGCCCTTTGCCCACCACCTTGGAAGATCAGCCCAGAATGCTGAGGGTGACAAGTCAGTGTGGTAACTGGGAGCCAGGGGGCTGGAGAAGGGCTCCCTGGAGTGACATCATGGTTACTGAACTTTGAAGGTCAAAGGTGGTGCAGTGGACCTGCAATGAGACAGGAAGGATAGGTTCAGGTTTGGGAGTACAAGGGGAGAAGACCAAAGATTTAGGGAGGCAAAGAGAGCTCCTGTCTTTGGACAGGGAAGGAAAGCCCTGAGCTGGAGTGGAGGACAAAGCGGGGTGATGATGAGCTATGCTCAGGGCATCTGAACATGGGGACGCCACATGCTTGAGTGGGAACTCTGGAGAGACACAGGCTGAAGACAGAGAATGAATGTCATATGCTTCTGTAATTTGCTGAGGCTCAGCCCTGCTACTTTCAGCTGGACAAATCTGACAAGGCTGGGTGTGTGGTTTACAAATAGGTGTTCAGCTTAGGGCAGGCATTGCTCAGGTCCAGTTGTCAACCTTAATCTTTGGGAAGCTGATGAAAAACAGAAACCCTTTCCTTAGAATCACACACACACGCACACACACACACACACACACACACACACACACCGTGTATGCAATTTCTGCAGGTATCTACATAGATGCCAATTTCAGACCCTGCTGTGATCACCCCTCACTGGCTACACAGGGGGGCCTGATATCCAGGACCAATTTTCCCCCTTCTTTGACCACTTTTCTCTAACTTGGTAAGAAGGGAGCAATGAACACTCTTAGCCAGGTAAGAACACTCAAGAATGGCATGAAGTGGCTCCTGGCAGACTTGCCAAGAGCCTCTTGCACTTCCCCTCCAACACAGTGGCTGCTGCCCCCAACCCCCAGCTCTCCCCTGGGAACCAGCTAACTTTCTCTTCCTGTCTGGAATAAAGGGAGATCATCCCTTCCTTACTGCTGCTGCTGAAAATAGTATAGTTTTCTTTTTCTTTTCTTGACCACTGAATAAGAAGGCCCTTGCTTGCAGCTGTATAATGAAAACCACATCATGTTGCTGTCTGTGGTTGGGAGGTTGTGGGTGAAGCTCTGCGAGGTCATAATGTGCCCATGGTTGTTTCCTACCTCTCCTTCATATGCCAAGTGTTCTGGGTCTTCTATTAGAGCTTGGAGATGGTTGGGGCCAGGAGCCAAGAGACAAGTAAGAGAGTGTTATAGGGAAAATTATCTTCTTCCTCTGGGTTGGCTTTACTTTAATGGCTGAGGATTTTCTTGCTCTCTGAGCAATCTTTGTTTATTTTACTCACTCCCTGGTAAAAAGTGATACCGAGCTTCCAAGTTGACAAAGAAAAGAAGGGGCGACGATTGTGCCAAAAAGGGCTGCAGCCACGTGCAGCCTGTTCGCTGCACCGTCTGCGCCCAATGCGTGCCCAAGGACAAGGCTATTAAGAAGTTCCTCATCCAAAACACAGTAGAGGCCACCGCTGTCAGGGATATTTCTGAAGCAAGCATCTTCACCGCCTATGTACTTCCCAAGCTGTATGTAAAGCTACATTACTGTGTGAGTTGTGCCATTCACAGCAAGGTAGTCAAGAATTGATCTTGTGAAGCCTGCAAGGACCAAACACTCCCACCCTGATTTACATGTGCAGGTGTTGCCCTACGGCCTCCACCAAAGCCCATGTAAGGAGTTGAGTCCTTAAGGGCTGAAGAAAAACTGTTCTCTCTAGAAAAATAAAATGGAAGTTATACTTAAAAAAAAATTAAAAGGTGATATTGCTTGCTCTGGCCCCATGGCTCTCAGTGATGGCAACACATTAGAATTACCTGACAGTTTTAAGAAAAAAATGCTGTTGCTCAGACCCCTCTAAGAACAATGAAATCAGAATCTTTTTTAGAACATGTGGATACATAGGCAGGGTTGTAATCTCTGCTCAGATTACAGACCATTTTCCCCTGGATAAGCAGCCTTAGCCATTCAGAACGCACCTTCTGAATGTTTGATAAGAACCGTCAGCCTTTTTATTCCTAAAATTTTTTTCCTAGTTCTTACCGCACTTGAAAAATACACATTAATATATATATGTGACATATCTTTCATATATAATGTATATATTTGATTTGAGGCATGACAGAGGGAGGGTTCATAACAAATAAGTGCCCATTCCAAATATGACTTTAAGCTTGATGAGAGTAAGCCCTGGTATTTCAAAGAACAAGGATAAGGCAATGGGAACTTTTAGATGTGACTCTTCTACATTTCTGAGGCTAAATGATTCTCTTTCTTTATCTATTTAACAAGGCATTGTGGTAGATACTGTGGAAAAAAAAGATGGGCTGCAAGCTCAAGAAAGTTACAGTCTAAGGGATATGAACAAACTTTCAGATCAATTAAGCTTTGAAGTTAGCTGTCATAGCTGAAGGAAAAGCTGAAGAAGAAAATTTGAAAGTTTTGATCTCCAGTTAAATAGACAAGATACTCAAACATCAACAGCAGCAAAGTCTTAGCAAAGAAGGTAAATATTTTCTGTTCAAGAAAAGATTTAACCTTGAATGGAGAATGAAGGCAGGGGTTTTTTCTTTGGCTTAGCTGCTTCCTTTCCAGCAGCTTGCCTGGCACATCGTGGTCACACCTTCCCTGCCTCACTCTTCATCCTTTAGGTCTCAGCTTTGGAAGATTCTGGAAACCTCCGATCCTCCTGAGGCAGATGCCCCTGCTGGAGGATCCTATTAGGAGTTTTGGAAACTTACTGCCTGGAATAGAATCCCAACTTTGCTTGTTCCCAGCTGAGTGACCCTGGAGCCAGTTATTTACCCTCCCTGGGTCTCAGTGTCCTCACTCATGAAATGATAATAAGATTGATACGAAAATAAATGAGTTAATATGGGTAAAGCACTTAACAGAGGGCAAGCACATGGTAAACCATAAGTGTAGCTATTATCATGGCACCCTGAGTTTAACCTAGCATCACCACCTACCATCCAGGACTGAGTGGATGAGGCTCCAATTAAATGAGTAAATGATATGATAAGATGGAGCTAATCCATCACCAAAAGGGACAAGAAGCAAGTTGCTTGCCCTACTGAATGAAGAAGCCAATTTATGCAAGGATTTCTCAGAGTCACTGCAGGGTGGATCATCAGTATACACTCAGGAACTAAAGGTCACCCTAAAATTAAAGGGCCCTCAAAAGGCTTAAGACACAGCCACAGCTGGGCATGGTGGCTCACGCCTATAATCCCAGCACTTTGGGAGGCCAAAGCAGGTAGATCACTTGAGGTCAGGAGTTCGAGACCAGCCTGACCAACATGGTGAAACCCCGTCTCTACTAAAAATACAAAAAAAAAATTAGCTGAGTGGCGGGGTCTGTTATCCCAGCTACTTGGGAGGCTGAGGCAGGAGAATCGCTTGAACCCGGGAGGCGGAGGTTGCAGTGAGCTGAGATCATACCACTGCACTCCAGCCTGGGCGACAGAGCCAGACTGACTCCATCTCAAAAAAAGAAAGAAAGAAAGAAAGAAAGAAAGAAAGAAAAGAAAGAAAGAAAGAAAGAAAGAAAGAAAGAAAGAAAGAGAAGAGAAGAGAAGAGAAGAGAAGAGAAAAGAAAAGAAAAGAAAAGAAAAGAAAAGAAAAGAAAAGAAAGAAAGACAGACACAGCCTCAGCTGAGTCCAGCAGAACTGAAGCAGAAGTCAGGTCCTGGATATGGAGCTTGTGGAGCAAGAACAGCAACTTCGTGGGCTTAAGTTTAGAGGGGCATCTCTGCATTTGGGCTCCCAGAGTGAAACAGGAAGAACCGAAAAAGGAGAATTAGGCTTTAAACGTGGAGCAAACTGACTGGCTAACTTGAGGCCGAGCTGTAACTTACTCTGTGTAGTCTGGAGATGACAACCCACACAGAGAATAGAAACAGCCACTTCCACATGCCTCCCTTCTGCCCACTCTTTAGACCTCTGCCAAGAGCCCCTGGGCCACAGAGACAGCCTCACCCTTTCTCCTCCCCTTTCTACCCCCACTGGCCGCCATCCAGATGCCTTCCAGCTTCAGGAGGCCCAGGCTTTGGGGCTGCTAAGGAAGCCCACTCCCTTGTTGCCTCAGCCCTACCCTGAAGCTAAGAACAGTCTGCGGGGTGAGGGAGAGCTGAAGGCCTGCTTTTGTGCTGGGACAGAAGGAAACATGTTGAAACTAGGAACACATTTTCCCATAGCTGATGCTGTAAGCGGTGGACACACTCTCCAGTGCCATTAGAGCTGTAGTTTTTGATGCATTTGCTTCATCCTCCTCCCCTTAGCCTGTTAGGCATCTGTGGGCTAGCCTGGGAACCTTTTCTGTAGGGTGGAAGCAGGTGTGAGGGGAAACACATTCCGAATTCCAAAAGTTGATTGATCACTGCTTCAAGTTCTCAAGCACCTGATGGGGACTGTTTTTTTTTACCAGGAATCACCTCGCTGCAGAGAGGTTTCCTGGGCTTTTGTGGCTGTGGGTGAGGCTCTGCAGCAGTGGGTGGAGAAAGGGGAGGGGGCTCTAAGTTCCAGGACTCTGGGCATAAGAACTGTCACTGCCCTGCCACCTCCCTTGCCATTAGCTAAGTCTAGCTAAAGATTCTGGAACAAAGTAGTGATAGACTCTTCTAGTTGGGGCTACCCATTGCTCATTTCCTCCAGAACAGACCACACTTGCTCTGAGCCGCCTTCCCACCCTGGCCTCTACATCTCAGGACTCCACTTCCTTCTAGTGGTTCCTTCAGACCAGCCTTGAGGCCCAGGAACATGGAGTTAGCTTTCTTCCCATTCAGTGCTTGCTGTGTATTTAAGCCAATGTGACATTTTCATACTTATCCCCAAGCTTCAAGTTATTTTTCTTTTTGACTATGGGTCCATGTCCTACCCAATTTCCTGAGCTGTTTCCCCCTATGCACCAACAGAAATGACACTCTTGAGTTGAACTGATCTTGCTATTTCTCCCCCAAGGGGCTGGCCTCAAGTACCGATTCAGTGAGGGCCACAGCCTGCTGGAACTTCAGGAGTCTAGATAGCACTCTCTGTCTCTCTAGACTTTGCCACAGTATACAATTTCAACTAAGGCTTCACATTTAAAATCCCTGGGAACAAACAGGCTGACTGTAATTCAGAGGAGAATAAGTATTGGTACTAGATTTTTTTTTCTAAGAGCAGAGTTTGATAGAGAAAGATGAAAACATCAGGCTGCTGAATGGCTGAAGGGAAGATGAGGAAGAGGAGGTCTCTTGAAGAGAAAGGACTTGGACATGAAGTCTGAGTCCCACATCAGGCCTTGTTGTTATTTTCATTGGTAGTAAGTGCTACTTGTCTGTGTTGATTGCTTACTCTGTGCCAGTCACTTTATACATGCAAAGTAATATTTCAGTATCTTTAAGAATTGGGCATTTTAATCCCCATTTTACAAAAGAGAAAACTGAGTGATTTAACCAAGTGATGCCAAGATTATAGAGATGGGAAAGGCAGAATTGAAATCAAGATCTGTATGACTCCTAAGGCCATGGTCTCAGGCATGAACCACATATCTTAGGATAGCATATTGCATAATTTGGCATTAACAGTTTTGCCACAACCTATGAAAAGTGATTTTGCTCCCTTTGCTTTGTTTTTCCCACAGCCTAAACCATGAAGAGTCATAATAATGATGGACATTTGCATAGCACTTTACCCTCTGCAAGGTGCATTTCACACACACGGATCTAAACCTACCAGCTTTGAAGCCCAGCCAGACCCTATCTTTTCCTCCCAGGTCCCTTGCCCACTGCAGCCACATCTTCTTCACCTCTTGGAATACCCACTGCCTTAGGGTCAGGTGTACCCAATTTGTTATGCATTCTACCTGTTGTTTTGTTCTCTAACACTTTATGTATGCAAATCGATGGTGAGTTCCCCCGAAGGCAGATCTGGTAGCTCACTGTGGCTCTCAGGGTGAGCCCCATGTGAGACATGCAGCAGTTGATTCATTAACCCTACTTCCTTCTTCAGAAAACCAGTGTTTGTGCCCTTCCAGGAAGCTCAGGACAAGGCACATTGCTGATGTGCTGGATTATCAGGAATCCAATTGCTTAATAGTCCCCACAGGGGTTCATAACTACTCCCAAATAGAAGCTGACCCAGGCTTTGCACAGAACTCCCCAGAAACACTGCCTTTTCCTAGTTTCTCACCAATCACTCCTTGGTATGAACCACATTCTTGGCAAGGCCCCAGAACCAACTGAGTTTCTGGGATCGAGTCTCAGGCACTCTTTGTTCTCGTTTAAGTTTGGTTGATGCATACCAGGCCCTGGTACCACGCCCATGGCCTGATGCTGGCCCAGAATGCCTTGTAGGCCCCCTTCCCACCACTACTGGAGGGAGAGGGGTGAATGTCACCCCTCCCCCCAAAAGCAACATATACCAGCTCTCGCTGTCATAGACACTAGAAAACAGCTTGACATATAAGCTAGGATTCTGGCAAACCGTAAATAAATCTATAGGCTATGTGAAGGCAATTGAGCTAATTCGTGTGATTATGCATATTTCTTTCCCCAGCTCTTTTCATGTTTTTTTTGTTGTTGTTGTTGTTGTTGAGATGGGGTCTCGCAGTGTCGCCCGGGCTGGAATACAATGGCACGATCTCGGCTCACTGCAACCTCCACCTCCTGGGTTCAAGCGATTCTCCTGCCTTAGTCTCCCAAGTAACTGGGATTACAGGCACCCACCACCATGCCTGGCTAATTTTTCATATTTTTAATAGAGACACAGTTTCACTATGTTAGCCAGGCTGGTCTCAAACTCCTGACCTCGTGATCCGCCTGCCTCAGCCTCCCAAAGTGCTGGGATTACAGGTGTAAGCCACCGCACCTGGCCTCTTTTCATGTTTTAATCAGATCCTATCTGGAATGGGACTTTCAATTCAATGCAACAAGTATGTAATGGGATTCTAACGTGCCAGACACTGTTGGGTTTACAGAGATGCTCTCAAGTTGCTCCTGACCTAAAGGATTCAAAGAGGGAAAACAACTAAAAGAAGTACAAAGAAGAATGGAATGAGGGCTGTAGAGGATGAGCAAGCAGGGGATGTGCACATGTGAGGCAGCCAAGTGAGAAAGAACCATCAGACAGAGTGGGTTGTTTTCACCAGGGGAAAAATCAGTAAAATTATAAAACAAACATCATCTGACCGAGTTATGACAGCTATGGGAGGATGGGAGGATGGGGTGGTTGGTCTCTAGAGGCAGAAAACCACAGGGATTTGCCTGACACTTGGAATTGGTCACACCCTTCTGCACCCTGGGGAAGAAGAGGCTTAAAATCTGGGAAAGGCAGCTGAGGGTACTTAGAGTGGTGAGGCTGAGACTGGCTGCGGTGACAGAAGCCTGCCTTCAGCTGCAGGGGGAGTGAACCTAACCTCAGGAGAGGGCAAACCAGCTGATAATAACAAGAGTGACCTTTGATTTGGCTTATCTTGGCTTTGTCTATCCCTGCCCAAGCACAGAAGAATGGAGAATTCTGTTAAAATTAGCTGGGCTTGGTGGTGGGCGCCTGTAATCCCAGCTACTTGGGAGGCTGAGGCGAAAGAATTGCTTGAATCCGGGAGGCGGAGGTTTCAGTGACCCAAGATGGCGCTACTGCAATCCAGCCTGAGTGACAGAGTGAGACTCTGTCTCAAAATAAAATAAAATAAAACTTTTAAAAAATGATGCTAACTGACCCTCTGTTTCTTGATTAAATCTATCTGTATGGCATAAATGTCCAACTGCAGAGTCTTCCACTATATGGAAAGTTCTGTTTTGTCCCCATCTTATGAAGAAGGACCAACTCAGAGAGGTTAAGTAACTTGCCTCCTGTCACCCAGCCAGGAAGCGGTAGAAGCAAGACTCCAGCTGTGTCTGTGCAACATTAAATTCTCCTTCCATGGCTTTGTCTGCTCTTGACCCAACGAGACACAGCTATGCTAGCAGTAAAACAGGTCTGATATGCAGAGCTCCATTTTGCCATGCATTGCCAAGGTGATAAGTTCAGTAGGATTTAGTTAGACTTAATAAAACTTCTGGCAATTGAGTTCCCATCCCCAGTTTTTCAAAGTAAAACACTTAGGTTCCAAATGGCAGGATTCTAAACAGAGAGCATGCCCTGTTACCATAAGTAGCCCCTTCCACCACTTCTTTCCCATCTGTTTCCTGCATGCTGAGTATTATTGGGAAACAATGATGTCAACTCTTCCATATAAATCTACACCTCCCTGCCAGCCCCTCCCCTACAATGCATATTTTTGTTCCTCTTTCTGGCTTTTGTCTTGCTGTTCTGCTAAGGACTCATGCTTTTGGCGACCATTGTTGGCTTTCTTTTTAACAAGTTTTAGCTATTTAAGCTTTATTGTGGCCTTCAAAGTGCACATGCTTTTTGGGGCCTATATTTGGAAGATCCTTTGTTTGGCTAATAGCTAGAATATGAGCTTGGTGCTAATGGAGAAGAGCCATGTTGCTTTCTGGAAAAGCAAAGCCAAATGCAGGTCTCTGAATCAAGCTCAGAGCTGAGGACAGAAACGCTGCTTGGGTTGGGGGCCCTCTGAGGCTGCATTAAAGCTGTAGCTGCCCTGGACACAGAGCCTATAGCTAAAGGCCAGGAGAATATCCCCTTCAAGTAATCTGTAAACGTCCTGTTTTCCCCCCTCCTAAGCCTGACTTCCAAATGGGGCATGGTTTCCTCAGTTTTCCTTTCTTTAGTAACTCTAAAGACAATTTGGTTTCAGATGGAAAGGAGGGCTAGTTCTCTGGGTACAGTATGAGTTTTAAATTCAGAGTCCGAGAATTCTGGACCTCTCTTGTTAATCCTTGGGCAGCATTTCTCAAACTTTACTGGGCATAAGAAAGACTAAAAATGTAATTCTTGCTTTTAAATTTTAATTTTAAAATTAAATATTAGTCAAATTTAGTATACTACTAGAGATACTCTTCAAATGCAGTTTCGGACTCCTTGAGACAAAATGGACATCTAATAAAAGTTTTCAAATGGGGCCGGGTGTGGTGGCTCAGGCCTGTAATCACAGCACTTTGGGAGGTTAGGTGGGTGGATCACTTGAGGTCAGGAATTCAAGACCAGCCTGGCCAACATGGTGAAACCCCATCTCTACTAAAAAAATTACAAAAATTAGCTGGGCATGGTGGCGCGTTCCTGTAATCCCAGCTACATGGGAGGCTGAGGCACGAGAATTGCTTGAACCTGGGAGGTGGAAGTTGCAGTGAGCCGAGATCGCACCACTGCACTCCAGCCTGGGGGACAGTGTGAGACTTTGTCTCAAAAAAAAAGTTTTCAAATGGGTATTTGCATAGGTTGTGTAGTGTCTGGGTCCATGGAGAACATATGATTCTCCTGAATGGGTTCCATAGTTTATAGGGCAGCAAGCTGTAAAGTGCTGCTGCAAGTCAGGATTCTGAGGTCCAGTTCCTCAGGGATTTTACTTTTGTTGGTCTGGGGTGGGAAATCCACATTTTAAAGATGAGCTCCAGGTGATCTAATATCCTTGGCCTACTGATCTCACTTTGAGAAACACTGACTTAGCACATAGAAAGAAGCAGCTATGTGAAACGACATGATTTTTATTTTCTTCATTATACTTTTATATTGCCCAACATTTCAACACTGAAGATATATTTTTATCTTTTAAATCAGAAAGAAACATTTCTAAAATTATTGTAGGAATAGTGTGTCTTGAGTCATTGGCTTTTTCATAAATGCCCTTTGTTTCAATCTTTATTTTTAGAAAAAAAAACTAAGTCTGTTAGTTTTTTTTTTTTCATGCCTTAATAGATCCAGTATAGTGAAACCAATTAACCTATCCGCAGTGTGTAGCAGGGTGGTTGAGCATATGGTTTGTTTGCTGATAGACTACCATGGTTCACATTCCAACTCTACCACATGCTAGGTTTGTGACCATGGACAAGCTACCAAACCTCTCTATGCCTCAGTTTCTTCATCTGTAAAGTAGAGATTATGATGATAATGGTACCTACCACATAGAGCCATTATGAGCATTAAAGCAACTAGTGCACTGTTTGGAATTTAGTAAACCTTCCATACCTGTTAACTATGGTTATCATTTCCTTGAGGATTGGAAATCTTACCGTGTTTCAGCCTTATTACTAAAAGTGTGGTTCCTGGGTTATGCTACAGATGTGGAAGTTGAGAAAGCTGAGAACAAATATTCCAAGGCCCCCATCTATCCCTAGGGGTTTCTTTCTCTAAGAAATTCTCTTATATGTACACAATTATTTATTTCCCTTGGGTGGATGTATAAAAATGCTAGTTTTAAGATTCTAATCTGTTGATAAATATATCTGGGGTGGGAATGTGGCAAACTTTCTAAGTTTTATATTTCTTTAGCAATTAGAAAAAGAAAATAATCTAAAAATAATTCTTCCTCCCTTATAAAGTTTATGATAAAAAGGCTATAATCACAGTGACAGCCATCTAGCCTGCTAGTTTCCATCTGTATTTCAGGAGAGTTATAAATCTGGCAATCAAGTCTGTTTCCATCATTGATGGAACAATGTAAGTCCTGGATTTTTGCTGGGCCATATGACATCTCACATATGCCTATTTATTTGCCCCAAAACTGCATTTTGGAAGTTGACGGAATGAGGTAAATCTGGCTTGAGAGTGAATCCAAGTATGAATTAACAGCAAAAAAACAAACAAAAAAAAAAAAACTCAATCTTAGGCTGCAGGAACAGCAGCAGAGTATATAGATCAAGGGATCCATCCACACTCTTCAGGACTGGAGTCACGCACGCAGCGTTGTCTTTATTCTGGAGCTGCATTTTAACATGGAAGCTTGTACACAGAATTATATTTAGCAAGGTGATCAGAAGAGTGAAGGATTGTAAAATGCTACAGATGACAAATGAAGTTGCTGAGAGTGTTTATTACAGACAAGTAAATGCTGCTTCCTTTGCAGACATGACCATGCTGGCCTCTCTGGGTTGTGGTGTTTGTTGTCCCTTGTCTTAGTTTCCTATTGCTCCCATAACAAATTACCACAAACTTAATGACTCAAAACAATACAAATCTATTATCCTACAGTTTTGTAAGTTAGAAGTCCAACACAGCTGTCACTAAAGTCAAGGTGCAAGATGTATTTCTGGAGGCTCTGGGGAAGAATCCATTTCCTTGCCTTTTCCAGCTTCCAGAAACCACCTACGTTCCTTGGCTTATGGCACCTTCCTCCATCTGTCTTCAAAGCCAGCCATATTGCATGTCTTCCACCATTTGTCCAAAGTCATGTCTTTCTCTACCCACAGCTGGGAAAGCTTCTCTGCTTTCAATGACTTATGTGATCAGGTTAAGCCTGCTTGTATAATCCAGGACACTATCCCCATCTCAAGGTCCTTAACCTAATCACATCTGTAAAGCCTCTTTGTATAGAAGGTAACATATTCACAGGTCCCAGGGATTATGGCATGGACATCTTTGAAGGGCATTATACTGCTTACCGCCCTCCAGAAAGGTGTCGCACTGGGCAAATTGCCCATACCTGATGACCTCTGAAGTCTTTCCCAATTCCTAAATGTGGTCATTATATGATTTTTGTTGTTGTTGTTAAATTTTAGACAGGGTCTCACTTTATCACCCAGGCTGGAGTGCAGTGGTGCAATCTTGGCTCACTGCGGCCTTGACTTCCTGGACTCAAGTGATCCTCCCGCCTCATCCCCCCCAAGAACCTGGGACTACAGGCATGCACCCCCACGCCTGGCTAATTTCTGTATTGTTTGTAGAGACAAGGTTTCACGATGTTGCCCAGGCTGGTCTCAAACTCCTGGACTCAAGTATTCCACTCACCTTTGCCTCCCAAAATGCTGGGTTTACAGGTATGAGCCACCGTGCCTGGCCAATTAATCCAATTTGGTACACTGTTAGAAATACTCCCTAAATTCCATTTCCGATTGCTTGAAACAAAATGGACAAACGGAAAGCCCTGTATGTCAGGGTTTGTGGAGAACATGTCATTCTACTAATGAGTCTCTACTTTGTAGACTGCAAGTGTAAAGTGCTGCTGGCCTGTCAGTAATATGTGTTCAGCCTTGTTGACTGCTGAGGAAGCCACAGAAGTGCTGGAATCATGGCTCCCATCGATTGAGAACTTGCCTCTTGCCAGGCCCTGTGCAAATGTTAACTCATGTGTCTCTGAAAACAGCCCTAGGAGGTCAGAGAAGAAAATAGAGGTTGGGTGCAGTGGCTCACACCTGTAATTCCAGCACTTTGGGAGGTTGAGGCGGGAGAGTTGTTTGAACTCAGAAGTTCAAGACCGGGCTGGACAATATGGCAAGACTCTGTCTCTACAAAAAAAAATACAAATATTAGCCAGGCATGGTGGCGTGGGGCTGTGGTCCCAGTTACTCAGGAGGCTGAGGTGGGAGGATTGCTTGAGCCCAGGAGGTCAAAGCCGCAGTGAGCTGTGATCATGCCACTGCATTCCAGCCTGAGACAGAGTGAGACTCTGTCTCAAAAAAAACTATCCCCCCCACCACAACCACCAGCACCATGGAAAAGTTGTCTTCTGCGAAACCGGTCCCTGGTGCCAAAAAAGTTGGGGACCACTGGCTTAGACAACCACCATTTAGCGAGAGCACTTTGAGTTAGGTAATGCCTGTTGTAAATGCTCACATGCCTGGGAAGATTAAAGGCACTACCAACTGTTTTTTTTTTTTTTTTTAATCTCAGGTCTCAAAAAAGAAAACAAAATAAAATAGAATCTCAGAGAAGTGAAGTGATGTGCCCAAAACCACATAGCTGGTACTTGGCAAAGCCAGGGTTCAATCTAAGTCCTGTCTCAGTCCGTCACACTACACGGTCCCTTTCTAAATTATCCTCCCGTCAAGCTGACTGGCATTCACAGGAGAAGCAGCTAGAGAACAATAGATCACATTGGGTAATTGAATGCCTTGGCCACACAGGGAGCCCAGGCTCAGTCTTCAGGGGTCAAAAGAGAAAACCAGTTAGGGACTTGGCCTGGAAAAGCTTCCAGGAGAGCAGCCAGAGATGACACAACAACATTCTGTGGTCACCCAGTGGTGTGCAAGAAAGGAGATCCAGACTCCAGAACAGATTCTTAACCAAGTGATTCACCCTCCAGGGAGTTCTTGCCTTGGTAATATGGTGCAGATTGGGGGTCCCCAAACCTCAGGCTGCAAACAGGTATGATCCATGGTCCCTTAGGAACCAGGCTGCACAGCAGGAGGTGAGGGCAGGCAAGAGAGCATTACTGCCTGAGCTCTGCTTCCTGTCCGATCAGCAGCATTTCTAATAGGAGCGCCAATCCTATTGTGAACTGCGCACGAGGGATTTAGGTTGCAGGTTCCTTATAAGAATCTACCTAATGCCTGATGATCTGAGATGGAACAGTTTTATCCCAAAACCATTCCCCACCACCACCACCACCATGGAAAAGTTGTCTTCCAAGAAACTGGTCCCTGGTGCCAAAAAGGTTGGGGACCGCTGGCTTAGACAACCACCATTTAGAGGGAGCACTTTGAGTTAGGTAATGCCTGTTGTAAATGCTCACATGCCTGGGAAGATTAAAGGCACTACCAACTGTTTTTTTTTTTTTTTTTTTTTTTTTTTTTTTTTTTTTTTTTTTGAGACGGAGTCTCGCTCTGTCGCCCAGGCTGGAGTGCAGTGGCGCGATCTCGGCTCACTGCAAGCTCCGCCTCCCGGGTTCACGCCATTCTCCTGCCTCAGCCTCCCGAGTAGCTGGGACTACAGGCGCCCGCTACCACGCCTGGCTAATTTTTTGTATTTTTAGTAGAGACGGGGTTTCACCGTGTTAGCCAGGATGGTCTCGATCTCCTGACCTCGTGATCCGCCCGCCTCGGCCTCCCAAAGTGCTGGGATTACAGGCGTGAGCCACCGCGCCCGGCCCCAACTGTTTTTTTTAAATCTCACTGGTAATTCACCTAATCAACTTCCTTTTTCCCAACCCTAAATTGGAATTAACTGAAGAAACAGGCTTTTAAAGGGGAACAGACAGCTTTGAAGGATAGACATGCAGATGAAATGGGTAGGCTGGTGTGGTGCTAACCTCCAGCAAGGCAGAAAGTGGTCAATGAAGAGCACAGAAGTGACAGCCTATGTACCCCTCCGTCTGCCTCCAGCTCCCCATCACTCCTGTCCATTTTAATGCCAGTAGATTCCCCAGTTGACCAATCGTCTCCGTTCCCAGTGTTTCTGCCCTAGAGTAGACCTCTGTTACCTCTTACTTCCAACCGCTGTCATAATTTCCTCCCTTGAGTAAGAAGAAAACGAGCTCCTTGAAGACTGGCATCCATCCTCTGTTCCTCTGTGTATTAGGTGTCTGCAGGGCTGGTTTGTTCCTGCAGGCTCTAAGGGAGAATCTTGCCATTTCCAGCTTCTAGAGGCCTCTTCATTCCTTGACTCATGTCACCTTTGCTCCTCAGCCTCCATCCTCACATTGTCTTCCTCTGTCTGATCTGCGTCTCTCTTACGAAGTGATTACATTAGGACCACTCAGACAATCCAAAATAATCTCCCCATCTCAAGATGTTTAATTTGATAACATCTGCAAAATCCCTTTTGCCATATAAGGTAACATTCACAGATTCTAGGAATAAGGATGTGGACCTCTTTGGGGGGACATTACTCAACAAACCACAGTTTGTTTTCCCACAGGACATGGTTGGCTAATAGATAGCATTCACTTAAGAGAATAGAGTGGCGATTATGGGAGTGGAGGAAGAGATGGACATCAAATGCCACCATCTGCTAAGCACTTATCAGGCATTGGATCAGCTGGGACACTGGGAGGAACAGGTATTATCTGTCCTGGGGAGGGAATGTGGGAGACAGGGTCACAATCCCATATGATGGACGTATCTTCAACTGATTCTCACACAAACCACAATAGGAAGTAGATGACATCAGTTCTGACTCAGAGGAGTGGGATCTTAAAAGATGAGTGGAATCTGAGTAGTCTCTGTCTGAAGGGAAGATATTCCAGACAGAGGTAACAACATAAATCAAGGTAGAGTGGTAAAAACAGTACAGCAGGATCAACATTCTCAAAAGAGAACAAAGGCGACAGTATCTATCTGCCTGAACTCTCTGTTTACAGGAACCAATGGCTACTTGAGTGACCATTTTAAATCTTCCAGGGAAAAGAGAGTGGTGAAGACAAATGTGTCCGTTTAAATTCCAGACTGATAAAGGAAGGGGAAAGCTCACAAGAGCCACGTTTAAAACCACCTTGTCCTTTTTGTTGGTTTTGTTGTAGCTGTTGAGAAAAAATTGGACCCCCATCAGGGAATAAACTTATTTCAGGTGGAGAGAAAATGTACCTGGGGCAATTCTAAACCAGAGTTTCAAAGTTTGTTCCATTTATTTATAATTTTAGGAAATTTCATTTCACTCAGTCCTGTGGATGATAACTAGAAGGATGTTTAACGTTTCAAATCCAAGTTTTATTTGAGGTGAAAAACTTTGTAATGTTCCTTCTCACCCGCCTCCTGGTCACGCTTCTACTCCATCCCATCTCTTTTTCTTCCAGCCTTCTCTTCGTCTTTGTCATTTCCCCAATTTGAGAAACAATGCAGGATGTGATTTAATAAGGAATAAACACCTGACACAAGTACAAGCCGTCTTCTTCTCTTGTAAAATTACAAAAATAAAATAAAATAACAAAAGTAATTGTTAAAAACAACAACAACAACAATGTGATTTATAAAGTATAAAGTCCCTTCCCACATCCTTGTAGCCCCATTTGTCAGTTATCAGTCTAGACAGATTCATCTAATTCGGTATAATGGAGCTTTCTGCAAAGATGGAAACTTGCTCTATCTGTGCTGCCCAGTGTGGCAGCCACTAGCCACATGTGTCTGTTGAGCACTTGAATGTGGCTGGTGCTACCCAGGAACTAAAATTTTAATTTTAATAAATTTAAATGTGGCTAGTGGCAGTTACACTGGATAGCACAGAGACCTTTCTCTGTGTGTTTACTAAAAATTCACATGGAGATTGATATTCTTTGTTCTTTTCCCTCAAAAATAAAGTTATATCATACACATGTTCTGAAATATGCTATTTTCAAGTGAGAGTAGACCTTGGAGAACTACCCATTTTGTAACTATAATTTGATTTCTTTCTTTTTAATCACTGGATGGGATTCTACTGAATGGATGGTTTTTAAAGTGTTAATTATTTTTCAAATCAGATATCACATTATTGTTGTTTAAAATGTAAAAGACTCTAAAGAGTATAGTAAAAAAATTTCCTTCCCATCCCTGTCCCCAGCTTCTCTGTTCCTCTTCCCAGAATCAACTAGTGTTATTTTCTTGGAAATCCTTCCAAAGATATTTTGTGTATATACAAGCAAATATACATAAGTTTTATTTTTTAAATCATAATTTATTTCACCATTTGTGTATGAAGCTTTCTCTTTTTGCAAGTTCCTGTAAGATTTCACTTATTATCTAAATATTGATCACTTATCTATTGAATCTATGAGCCACGTATCATTTTCATTGATAATTTCTATTATCTATAACTTGTTAAATATCAATAATGGCTTCCCTTTGCTGAAGGAACGAGGGTAGAATTTGCTAGCCCACATACTTCTAATTACAGTTTAAACTTGTTTTCCAGTATTCGTGAGGGATTTTGTCTGGTCAATTGATATTCTGTCAGCTGGACAGCTGGAGTTTAGGCCCTGGAGTAAAGCTGAGGCTGAGAGCAGGGAAGACTTAGAAGCTGTCTGGCCCACAAACTGGCATATCCATGCATCTTGGTCACAGTGGTTATCCAGGCCAACCTGGCACAGATCACAAAGACCCAAGAAGAGTGGCAAAAGCAGGTGAAATGGAGGTGGCAGCCTAAACTGAAAACATATCCTGAAGTTGAGTATCTATATTTTTGCAGATGCTGTAGCCAGAGTATATCTTAAGGTAGGATCAGAAAACATGTATACCCATAGATTCTTATAGTGGGCAAAAGGAGAATGTCTTAATAAGAGCTTGTCACCAGTGGCACTCACTAAATCCGTCAATGGCTTTCCAATGCCTGCAAGACAAACACCAACTCCATCAACACCGACAAGGTTTACCGCCTTCACATGCAGACACCTGCTTCCTCTGCAGCCTCAATGGACACATCTCCCGACCAGAGCATTATCCCTGGCCACACTCTACTTCTCGCAGTTCCTCAAAAGTGCCATGCTGCTCTTGCCTCCAAGTTTTCGTACATGTTCCTTCCTCTGTGTGGAACACTCCCCTCAACTCTCTTTTTAGCCTCACTTTGGGCCTTGCCAACTCCAACCCATCTTTTGCACCTCAGCTCGGATGTCTCATCCTCCAGGGTGCCTTTCCTGGTCCTCCAGAGAAAGAGTTAGGTGCCCTTGGTGTGTGTTCTCATCTTATCCTGTACTTCCCCAACGCTGCTCTTATCATCCTCATCCCCACCTAATCCCTGCCTCATCCTAGACTCTGAATGATCCTGGGTAATCTCTGTGAGACTCAGGAACTACGTCTTCTGATGTTCATTATTTTCTTGCTAGTGCCTAGCATAATGTTCGTAAATATGTGTTGACCAAGTGGCTGGGTCCAGAGAAGGGCAATGCTGTCTTGGGATTGCGTGGTAGTGAGGTGGAGGTGGAGGAGTGTGTTCTGTATAAGTGTTTTGCACACATGTGTGCATCTGTCATGTGTCTGTGTCCATGCAATGGGGAGACTGTGGAGGTGGCGAAGGGATCCACTGATGGAGGTCAGGATTGTCTTCATTCTGCAGATAATTGTCATCTGGTCTTAAGCAAATCATCATACTTTCTCTTTCTCAATTTCTTCATCTAAAAGAGGGGTGAGAATTAGGTGAGATAATATAAGCAAAAGGACTTTTAAAGTAGAATTTGAATACTATGATTGTACAGCAGTTTAGGCACTTGTGTTCAGGAAGAGCTAATGGCCCCAGAGCCTGTATTTACTGATAGGCGGTGAATGCATTGAGTCCTTATAGACATCCCCCACTGCCATAGTGGAAGGAAATTGGCAGAGCTGTTTTCCTGACATAACCCTCCTCCACACCCTTGTGCCTCCCCCAAGCCCTGACAGCTTCAGCCATCTGCTACCAGCAGAAGTCCTTCAGGGCCTTCTAGTACATTGTCCAGGTGCATAGCTGGGGATCCCCAGGGGACTCCCTTTCAGTCAGTACCAAGGTAAACACAGAGATAAATGAACTAGGAGCTAATAAGTCATTTTAGAGCTGAACGAATCTTAGAAAATCTCTATCCAGAACTCTTATTTAACACACAGAGAACCTGAGGCCCTGGCTGAGTTAGTTGCCCGAGAAGATGCAGCTGGCTCGTTGCATTTCTGGCTGGCTGTTTGTGTTGGTCAGAAACCACAGGCCAGTGTGTTTCTCAGAACCAGCCAGCATCGAGGACCTCTGAAAGGGTGGGAGGAGGATAAGATGATGGTGCCTTTAGAAGAGAAGACTTCCAAAAGTAAGACTATCTCACAGCTTGTGAAAAATATCATTTATTATACAACTAGTTACAAAGATGACACATACTTAACCACATAGAAAGATGTCCAAGAACATATTAAGTTAAAAAGTTTACAAAACAGCATATACAGTGTAATTCCATTTGGGTAACTATATATATAAGAAAAAGTCTGGAGGAAAATACTCAAAAACATAAGCAAGAGCTTTCTCTGGATGGATGCTTTTCTCTTCTGTGTATACTGTTGATACTTTATGAGAGTAAATGAGAGTAAAGTATACTGTGTATACTTTACTCTTCTGCTGTTACCATGTTGTCTGAATTGCTTTTTGTAACAATGAACTTGTATAATAATGTTTATAGTTTAAAAAACCGACAAGAATATTTTCATTTTATAAAACATGCATATTCCCTAAATTATTCCAACTTTCTTTTACTTTGATTTCATTATCAAATGAAATTTTATTATCTGCAACTTGCTCTTCTCAGTGAGGCCCCCATCTATAAGAAGCCCAAACCCAATTCTGAACTTCTATACAAAATAATTCAATTGCCATTTGACATTACAAAGTCATCTGCTCTGAACTTAGCAGCAGAGCACGATGATCACCTTCTAGTGAACTTGCCAAATTCAGGTTATGATTCTGCCAAGGAAAAGACAAGACCCTGGCCTGTGATGACTCTGCGAAGGCCCAGCTTCCCCGCTGCCACCTCTTAAGGCCTCGCTAAGACATCAGGCTGACCCACAGTCCCTGTGGACACTGCTTGGGACTAGGGGTAAGGCACCCTTACAAACCTTTGGTGGTGCATACTCACATCTCTGACGTGGAGACATAAAGAGCTTTGGTTTGGTGCAAAAGGGGAGCTAGCTGCTGCTGTGGATGCTGACCAGCAGCTGACAATAGTTAAGAGGCTTGCACAATACAAACAGAGAATGTGAAACAAATTTTATTTGGTTTGTAAAAGTGAGGTCCAAGTTAATAGAAGGACAGAGAACTTGCCAAAATGTTGGGGTGGGGAAGGGAGAAAGTAATCCTTAGACAGCACATCACAGAGTACTCTTACAAATCGTCTCATTGTTCTTCAAAATCCTATGAAGTCGTGAGGCAGGTAATTATCACACATGCTGTATAATGAGGACACTGATGTTCCCTAAGGACACAAAGCTGGTAACATCAAATCTGTGGCCTTTACTACTACCTCCCTAGGATGCAAGCTCTATGTACACAGCATGCGTGTTTAAAGCTCTGGATGGGAATCAGAACTGTGTATTAGTCATGTGACCTTGCAGCATTCTCTTCATCTTTCTGAGCCTCAGCTTCCTCATCTGTAAAATGGGATCATAATACCTGTCTAACTTGCCTCATGGAGTGGGGATCTAACAAGACAATGGATGCAAAAACAGTGTGCTTTGAAAATAGTGGGTTGTTAAAGGAATATAAAGTATGATCAATCTCCCAGTGCAGTACTGAGGGATACAGGTTGAGAATAACTTTCTCTAAACAGAACTGTTGTTTTAGGACTGGATAAACTTGATACAGCCCACAACAATCCTACAACCCCCACCATTTCCCTAGGAAGCCAAAACTATTTTCACACCCCTGTCCCATGTAGGGTACACTCAGCTTTAAAGATAGGTAATCAGGTTTCCAGCAAACAGAGAAATCCCTGGCCAGCTGCCTCTTCTCTCTGAAACCCTGAGCTGGAGTGAGCTGGAGTTGGGGGCTGTTGGTGAAATAGTTGCTGTGGGGCCCATACTTTAATCTTAAGAAATTGTGTTTGCCTGCTTATTTTAAAGGATGGTTAAGTACAAAAACCTCAAGTCTGTGCTATGCTTTTCCTATCACAGGGGCCACTAGAGGGGCCTCAGAGGGAAGGCTCTAGGGTTCCCCACCCTGCTTCAGCCAAAGAACTCTGCTTCTTTAGTGCTATTTGTTTTATACTTTGGAGTGAAATTTATCTGAACAAAGCACTTCATGCTTAAAAAAATAAGTTGAAAACCACTGCTGCTTGAATCTGCAAATCAGCAAAACTTCTTTTGTGCCGCAGGTCACCCACCCAGCCAACCATTTATCCCCTATGTCCCTCCTGTCTTTGCTCTCCCTGACCTCACTAATACCTGCTTTCTGCAACCAGGCTTACTCCAGAAGCTTTCCTCTGGGCAGTCCAGGTGTTTTGTTTTGCGTAAGACATTTTGTAAATAGCCTGCAGAACACATACGCAAAGCCATGTGCATTTTTGTTTGATAAAAAATGCTCAGCATTAATATGTAATGTGATGTTTTATGTTTTGTATGGTATGTCACATTTCTATTTTCTTTTTTCTTTTTTTTTTTTGAGACGGAGTCTCGCTCTGTCGCCCAGGCTGGAGTGCAGTGGCGCGATCTCAGCTCACTGCAAGCTCCACCTCCTGGGTTCACGCTATTCTCCTGGCTCAGCCTCCCGAGTAGCTGGCACTACAGGCGCCCGCCACCACGTCCGGCTAATTTTTTGTATTTTTAGTAGAGACGGGGTTTCACCGTGTTAGCCAGGATGGTCTCGATCTCCTGACCTCATGATTGCCCGCCTTGGCCCCCCAAAGTGCTGGGATTACAGGCGTGAGCCACTGTGCCTGGCCACATTTCTATTTTCAATAGAAGCAGTAAAGAAATAAGGCAGAATTGAGGTGCTGATATTAATGCCACTTAATACCAGCATTTCTATGAATAGTTCTCAGCCCTCCTGCCACTATGGGTATAAATATTTTTTATGTGAACACTAACAACACAGAATAATTCCTACCACTACAGATGCATCCCAATTACTGTAGGAGGAAAGGGAAGAAAGAAGAAATGAGAGGGAAAAAGAAAGGAAGGAGGATAGGAAGAATGGAATTAGAAGCTGGTACAGAAAAGTACAAGGTAATTTAGAATTTTTGAAGTAGTTGACTAAGTGGAAGTACTACTGTGACATGGGGTAAGATTCTTCTCTAAGCCTCAGTTTGCTTATCAGGAAACTGAGGAATATGGAGATAAAAATATTTGCTTTGATAGGCCTAAAAGAGATATTGTGAGGACCAGTTGAAGTAGTGAATAGGAAAGGGACTTTAGTTAAAAAGGGAATTGCTGTTCTTTCAGCTCAAGAGTCCTGTCAATTTTTTCACTGTTTTTAAATAGATGGTCTGAAGGATTAGGATCTTTCCCTCTTTCTGTTTAATTTTGGAGCACCACCCAGGGCAACATACTGAGACTTGGTCTGTACAAAAAAAAAAAAAAAAAATTTACATTAGCTGGGCATGGTGGCTCATGCCTGTGTCCCCAGCTACTCAAGAGGCTGAAGTGGGAGGACTGCTTGAACCCAGGAAGTCGAGGCTACAGTGAGCTATGATCGCACCACTGTACCCCAGCCTGGGTGAAAGATCGAGACCCTGTCTCAATAATACCCAGCAGTTTCTACAAAGTTTTCAAATGCTAGGTCTAATGGTTTTTCAGTGGGTGACTTTCAGAATCAATTTAAGTTATCTCCATTTGAACTCTTGAAGGTGTAATAAGAATATTTCAAAGACGGCATTATTGACAGAGAGGTTGTGCTCTGATCTTTTTAAAAACATCATCTAATAATTTGAGTATTGCCTTAAATATAATTTTTCTACCCAGTAGACGCTGGTCAGCTTGATTTTTCTTAAACCTTACCTTAGTTAGCAAATTAAGGAGATACTTTACTTCCTGATTAATTTAATTCTGTTTCACAGCGCCTATAAGAAGGAACAGTTCTCTCTTTTCTTGGCTAGGGTAGAAATTCACAACTAATATACTTACTTACTTTACCTAGACTTTCTCTCTAAGACAGCTAGAACTTTTTTACTCTTGCATAATTCTAATTTAATACTGTAGAATTAGTCTCTCGCTTATAATTATTTTGAGTTAAACATTTAAATCTCTAAAAATTCAAAATCTAAGCTCTGGTAGTACAGAATGCAGTAATAATTCAATAAACAAATATTCCTGGGAAAAAATTGAGAAGGTGAAAACAAGCTAAGCTACATTCCAGTATTAGATGGACCTCTATCTCTTGGTCCAACAACCTGCCCATTTTTTTTTACATACAGGTCAGATTGCTCCAAAAAAACAAAAAAAAAATGCCTTTTCAAAATAAGCAATGCTGCTGGTCTAGTCTATCTTGGGACTCATTGTTAAAAATTCTTCCCTTCTGCTGCCTTCTTTTGGGTAATACCAAACAAACATTAACAACTGTGGAACAGATGTTCTAACTAGTGAGGATTCCAAAGCTCGGCTCAAACGCATTTTCAACCAGAACAAGACACCAACCACAGAGATTAATCTTCTGGTATGGGTGCTATGAGATAAAAGCACCTTCTGGATTTCATCATATATTTAAAAAAAAAAAAAAATCTAGGGTTTTTTTTGTTTCTTTCTTTTTAGGGATGGGTCAGAAAATTTTTCTATTTTGTGAGCCCAAGTGTCATACAAATACTTATGTTGGTGTTTTGATTTTAGACAAAGCAAAGATCATTGCTTTCTGTTCTGCTGTAATAACTTTTAAAAAGATAATTTCTCTGCCACCGTCTTTTATTTTTGTGGAAAATATTAAGAAACCATGGTACATTATAGCATAAGACATCTTAAGAAGATAACATTTCACTGCATTCCATAAGTTGCAGGATATCAAGCAAGGCAGTTCCCACCTTCCATCTAGACGCCAACACAGTCATATCCAACCCAAACATTTGCGCTCATTTCATTTAATCAACAAGAATCTGTAGATAACCAAACATTTTCCTAGTACTGAAGCATCATATCTCCTGGCTCTAACAGACTTTAATTTTAAAAGTCTAAAAAGAACCATGAGCAGTTCCCCCTCTTTCCCTATAATCTATTCCAGTGATTGGAAAACAGGGTGATGAAGTTGGTGAGATGGTCAAGTTGTTAGAGGAAGGCTGTGAATCCACGAATGTCCAGGGTCTGACCCTCAACCTAGTGACACCTCCCATTTCATTCCCAGTAAAACGTGTACAGCTTTCAATAGGTGAGGGAGGGACAATGATAAAAAGCCCACACAAGGTGAGATCAGCAAGGGATCTCCCCTGGCAGGGGAAGAATCAAGGGAGGGGAACTGGAATGACCCAAGATTTCCTTAAGCCCAGACCCACACCTCTCTGTGTATGGCTTGGTAAATTCTACATCTACCCCCCAGAGAGTCCTAGATTTCAATCCCAGAGCAAAAGCTTTGCCTTTTATCATAACACAGGTCCTCACCAGTTTATGCTACATTCCTTGTTCAAGGTATGGTATGTAGTATTACTTGAAGGATATTGCTGCATTCTCCATTCTACCAGATCCTCCCACAAGACTGAACAGTTCTCAAACTAGGGAAACTTGGTTTTATCAGTGTCTATTCTCTGCTGCTACATAAAGATCTCCAGGGATACAGGGCACTTAGACATGAGGCTTTCTTGATATTCTTCCCTTCCCTCCCTATAGAAGAGGAATAGGCCCTAAATAAGGGGCTACATGATCATTAGGCATTTTCCAACCCAAAATAAGCATACTCATCCTATTGCTAAGGTAAGATAATAATGCTGGTATCAACAACCTTGGGCCAAATGTGAAGATGTTAAATTCATTTTGCACACCTATTCTTCAGGATTAAAAAATATTATCCTGACAAATACAGTAAACCCCTTGTAAACAAAACTTTTCATGATGCAGTAACCTTACCCATTACTCTCTTACCTCCTATCTTAAATAATGTTTGAGTGTATTCTTCCCTTTGCCATTAAAAGTTCCATTACTTCTGCCCACAAACCAGCAAGTCCTCACCAATCAAGAATCAGCTGCGATCTCATCATTTTCTTTTTGTGTATTCTAAAACTCAGATGTTTTCTCTCCTCTGGCCTACTGTGGCATGCCCTTCCCTTTCACTAATATCTTGGACATTGATATGGTTTGGCTGTATCCCCACCCAAATCTCATCTTGAATTCCCACGTGTTGTGGGAGGGACCCGGTGGGAGGTAATTGAATCATGGGGCCAGGCCTTTCTCAGGCTGTTCTTGTGATAGTGAGTAAGTCTCACGAGATCTGATGGTTTTGAAAAACGGGAGTCTCCTTGCAAAAGCTCTCTCTTCTCTTGAGTGCCTTTAATCTTCCACCATGACTTGTGGCCTCCCTAGCCATGTGGAACTGCAAGTTCATTAAACCTCTTTCTTTTGTAAATTGCCCAGTCTCCAGTATGTCTTTATCAGCAGTGTGAAAACGAACTAATACAGACGTATAAACATTGACCCATCCTCTTTAACTTCCATATACCCTTTTTAAATTGCAGAGAAATCATTCAATTAGTGGAAAAATTGCTCAAGTAAATTTTATCATTTTTCACCCAGGCCCGGTGATTTCCTATTCAGCAGCAATTTCACATATATATATATATATGTATTATGTATATATAATTATATACTATATATGTAACATTTTAAAATCAATGTTTTCATACTTTAATTAATAATACATGCTTATCTTCATTGTAGAGAAATTGGGAAATACATAAATGTTTTAGAAAGAAAAAAATACTTGTATGTAATTCTATCACCCAAAGATGTAACATTTTGGTGAATTTCCTTCAAGTGTTTTTTTTCTATGTACATTTTCATATTGTGATTACACTCTGTGTGTGTGTGTGTATATATATATTATATATATATATGATTTTGTATCTTGCTTTCTTATAACCGAAGTCTTTATTCAAGTTATAAAACCCTACATATAACATTTTAAGGCTCCGTAGGTTTTGTTTTGTTTTGAGACGGAGGCTCGCTCTGTTGCCCAGGCCAGAGTGCAGTGTCACGATCTCGGCTCATTGAAGCCTCTACCTCTCGGGCTCAAGTGATTTTCCTGCTTCAGCCTCCCAAGTAGCTGGAACTATAGGCGCACACCACCACGCCCAGCTAACTTGTTTTTGTATTTTTAGTGGAGACGGGGTTTCGCCATGTTGGCCAGGCTGGTCTTGAACTTCTGACCTCGGGTGATCTGCCCGCCTCAGCCTCCCAAAGTGCTGGGATTACAGGCGTGAGCCACCACGCCCGGCCCATAGTAGTTTATCATATAAATATGCCAGTTTATTCCCTGCCTCCATTACTGGACATTTATAGTTATGATTGTTTTAATTTTATGAACAAGCCCACAGTGAATATCGTGAGGCATATGACTCTTTTGTTATGTAATATTTCTTTGGAATAAACTCCCAGAAGTAAAATTGCTGGATTAAAAGGTGTGTTATTAGTCAGAACTCTCTTGGTTGTGACTGAAGGAACTCGGACTGACGTAAGAAAAAAAGTGGGGGTTAATTACTGATTCATAGAAGCAAACTTTGGCAAAGACAAGAAGGGAGCTGGCTTTAGGGAGCTGGGACCAGAGGCTGGAATTTTAACCTCCTGACTTTCTCCTTGTCTCTTGAATGGGGTAGTAGCATTTATCTTAGACATAAATGAAAATAGAGGTAACTCAAAGCGTCTAACCCACAGTGACAATTGCTGCTCTGTTTTTAGAGCCGGGATTTTGTTCGTGGACTTGCCTTGCCTGGTGGTTGAACTTTGCAGCCCCTTCCTCCTCCGGGCAGCTTCTCTCAGTGGCAGCTGTGTTCCCCATGGTTTGTCCTGGATGTCTCCCTTGTGCCATCCTTGCAAGCCCGCGGCCAGCGCCTCCACCCACGCTCTGGCCTTGCTCCCACTCCCACCGCTCTGCCACCTCCCACCTCAGCCTCCCACCTTGGTGTGGAGGGACCAGCGCCGAAGACAAAGGAATCTCTGACGAGAACCGGCCAGTCTGGGAGGGACGGCGGGGAAGGGGGTGCTGCTCTTGCGGAGCCCTCACTTCACTCGCTTCCCCTCGAGCGCCTCCCTAGGCGGGGGCCCGGCCGCTCTGGGCCTGCTCCTCCTCCCGCTCCTGTTGCGGGGCACCAGGTCAGACCCTACAGGGGGCTCCGCCAGGGGGAGGGGGAGAGGTGCTCCCTTCAAACTCGGCCCGGCCGCGGGGGTCCCGGGTGCCCTCTGCTGGGCTCCTTCCACGTCCTTGTCCCTCCTGAACTCCCGTTCCAGCCCTGCCCCCGCCCCGCAGTAGGGAACGGACTCGCTTCTGCCCCGCCCCGGGGTCCGGGCGCCCGCCCGGCGCTTCAGCTTCAGCAACGTCAAGGCCACGTTCCCTCCGCTCCAGCTCGAAAGACGGTGGCGCAGACTCTGCTCTGCGCGCCGCAGCTTCCTCCCGCTGCTCCGCCCAGCGGTTTCTGATCCCCTTTCGGCGCTGGGGACTCACACGCTGCGGCGACGGGAAAGCCCGCGCCCCCGGCCGCTTCCCGGAACGCCCTCGGGGACGGCTGAGTCACTTGGCGCCCGCCCGCGCGGCCACCGAGCCCAGAAGCGGGGAAACCCCAGGGACAGCCGCCGGCCCTGGGGGCAGCCAGCGCTCCAGGTCGCCCAGCACCTCGGGCCCGGATGCGCTTCTCGCGCCCCCGGGCTGCGGCCACACCCCGCCGGGCCAGACCCCGCGGGTAGAGAAAGGAGGTGCAACCCTGAGAGCCAAGACGTTGGGCTTGGCTTTGTTTGCGTTTCTTTCCTTTTTTCTTTTGTTTCTTTTCTTCTTCTTTTTTTTTTTTTTAACCACATCCAGGAAGAGGAGAAACCTGTCTCATGACAGGAAACGAAGAGGGAGGATGCATCCGAACTGAGGGACATTGTTTACGTTGCCTCACCTGACATACTGTCTCACCTGAGAGAGGGAGGCCGACGAGGCAGCCAATGGTAGCTGGAGCAAGCCCTGTCCTCGTTACCTGGGCTGTGGCTGAGCCCTGGGGCTCACTAGCTGTATGGCCCTGGGCAAGTCCTCGGAGCCTTAGGTTCTCTGCAAAATGGAGATGATGTTTAATAGAAAATGTTTCTATAACTTTTGTGGCTTACTTTTTGAAAAGCGAGGGAGGGACTTTTGTCCTTCCCTCCTCGCATCTCAGTCGCAGTGCTGGTTCACAATTAGGCTTGTTAACGCGGTTTCCACATTTCCTGTCCTCCCCCTTCCCCTTTCCTGCTGGGAATAAGAAGGTGGGCCCCCAAGGAGACAGAGGGTACACTCGTGAATGAAAAAGAAAAGTCAGCACAAGGACCCTTTGCCGCGGAGATTTCTTTTTCCAGGTATGCTAAGTGGGGCTCTTGCCATCCCTGCCATCCCTGCTCTACACCGAAGGGGTGAAGTCCTGGGACTCTGTTATGCCCATCTGTATGTAATCCTAGGCAAGATTATTACAGTAGCGCTTTCCTCTTTTTAGAATATACCCTTGTCTAGCCCCTACCCCATCTTCAGGACAGTAAAGGTTCTCAACTCACTTCAAACCCTCCTAGCCGTCTAGAACAGTGGCTCACAACTGCAGACCCATAGGAAATGTAGGGCCATCTATGTAATAAATTTATCCGGATGTATTATAACAATTTTAAGGTTACACTTGTCCTTTCTTGAACAGGACAATTCTTTATTCTAAGACTATATGCTTCATAGTTTTAGTTATTTTGAATTGTCCATTCTGTTATGAAATACGATAGTTATGGTTGGTTGATGTCCTCTCTCAGAAAAATAAAAAATTAGCAGTCCTAGGTAGATCCCCCAAAATCTTTTAAACTTGATCTGTGAAATCCAAAAAGCTTGGGTACCACTGCTGTATTTCACATGTGGTTCACATCAAAGTTCCTTGTCCCTCCCAAGGAGATTTGTAGCTATTAAAAGAAACAAACAAACAAACATAAACAACAAAAACCCTTTCGAGAATCAGATCCTCAAAGAATGTTTAAGGATAGACGTGGAAAAACAAAGAGTGGGGAGAGGAGTCTTTCTCTACTCTCAACCCCTAGCCCTTAGTGTAGGTGAAGGCAGCACAGTTGTATCTATTCTAACTGGTATTTAGTACTGAGCATAACTTTTAATGGACGATCCTTTTAGTAAAACAGAGAACCAATTTTGAATAAGCCAGGGTCTGTTGGTCTTTCAGTTTGCAGATCAGCGGAATGGCTAAATGAAGGTGCTATACTTTACTTAAAAGGTGAAAATGTGGTCATTTGGGTAAGCAATAAGCAGTACTCCTCATGTCAATAGTGGCATAGTGTGGACTTATATGATGCCGTCTTAAATTAGGCCTCATTGGTTAATGTTTATTGAACACTCTCAGTGTGTTTGGTGCTAATTAAAATATCTTCAAGTCACAGAATCACTGCCTTCTAATAACTAGTGATGCAGCAAGCTGTAACTGTTGAATCATACCTACCTATATCAACACAGATACTACACATGCATATTCATCTTTTTTGGATGCTAAGATAAAATTTTGCTTAAAATTCTTACTTAGTTGTGTGGGAAGTAGGGGAAAGGAAGATTTTTAAATTTGAAATGGTTGTCCTAGGATAGGAAACCATCGCAGCTGTCATGCACATTAATATTTTAGAAACACATTCACATATCATCTCTGTTGATCTTCCCAAGACGCTGTGACTCTACAGGCTGATTTCAGAGATGTTGTTGTTCCCCCTTTACAGGCAACATATTTTAGTGGCTTGCCCAAGGAGGCTTACCTAAGGCCACACTGCTGGGTCGGGAGTCTGCCCTGGGTCTGCCTCCTCCCACTCACACTGCTGCAGTCCTGTATTCTGGGAAGGCCTCTATGGGCCAGTCCCAGAGCCTTTGAACCAGGGGAGAAAGGGTGGAGGGGAAGCTAGCTTCTCCTAGTTCTGTATACCCAAGAATCCACCTGGTGGGGGTGGCGGGGGTTGGGGGGGGAAGGGGGGGACGGAAATGACTTAGCCTGAAGGCAGGCTGTTTGACAGCTAGGGCAAAACCGTGGCGAGAAGAAACTGAGGGAAAGGAGAGAGGAGCTACCAGTAATTTTCAAACTTTGCTTAATGTTAGAATCACCTGGGAAGTTTTTAAAAATTTTTTTGATGCCTAGCTGTCACCCATACTGATTAAATCAGAATCTCTGAAGGTGGAACTAGGCATTGGTATTTTTAAAAGCTTCCCAGGGCTGGGCACGGTGGCTCACGCCTGTAATCCCAGCATTTTGGGAGGCTGAGGCGGGTGGATCACCTAGGGTCAGGAGTTCAACACCACCCTGGCCAACATGGTGAAACCTGGTCTCTACTAAAAATGCAAAACATTAGCTGGGCGTGCTGGTGGGCACCTGTAATCCCAGCTACTCAGGAGGCTGAGGCAGGAGAATCACTTGAACCCAGGAGGCGGAGGTTGCAGTGAGCTGAGATCATGTCATTGCACTCCAGCCTGGGCGACAAGAGCAAAACTCTGTCTCAAAAATAAAAATAATAATAATAATAAAAAGATTCCCAGGGTTTTAGAGTGTGTAGGCACATTTGAAGACAAGTGGCCTACAGCTATTCTCAGATTTTTGTGTGCATTTTCAATCACCTGTGGATCTTGTTAAAATTAGGGTCTGGTACAGTCAGCTGAGAATGTGTCGTGCTACTGTACAGATCCAGAAAAAGGAAACACTGGGTGCTCGGTGGTCAGGAAGAGTTTTGTGAAGGAGAACAAGTCTGGGTGGGCTTTGGACATTGTGTAAGATCCAAAACTTAAGAAAGTATGAGAATAGCATTCCCCTCTGGGAAATGAGACAGAGGCCTAGAAGTGGAAACGTCCAAGATATGTTTCAGGGGACCCTGCTGGTCCAGTATAACTGATGGGGAGAAGTTTTTCAGAGATCTGATCTTCCAAATTTAGCACTTGGCAGTTAACTAGCTATTGTTTTGGGTGCATTTGTGTTCTTCCCTCTTCAAGACCTTGGTGTTCAGAAACCTGTGTTTTAGTGTGTTTTGCCACACATGATGCTAAGCACTCAGCAGGTATTCAGAACATGACTGGAATCTTGCATTTGTATCTGCTATTCCCTTTATGTTCTGACAGATACTTACCCTGATCACTCACTGATTTCCTTTGTGGCTTAAAGCTCAATTTCTGTGAGGTGGGTTGGCTCACACCTGTAATCCTAGCACTTTAGGAGGCTAAGGCAGGTGGATCACTTGAGCTCACAAATTCAAGACCAGCCTGGGCAACATGGTGAAACCCTGTCTCTACGGAAAATACACAAAAAATTAGCCAGGCATGGTGGCACGCGCCTGTAGTCTCAGTTACTCGGAGGCTGAGGTGGGAGGACGGCTTGGGTCCAGGAGACGGAGGTTGTAGTGAGGTGAGATGGCGCCACTGCACTCCAGCCTGGGCGATAGAGCCAGACCTTGTCTCAAAAACAGAAGCAAAACCAAAAACCACAGCAAAAAAAACTCATGGTCACTTTCTCAGTGGGACTCCCTTTATTTAAATAGAATTTAAAGGGGCTTGACCACTCCATTTAAATTGCAACATCAGCCGGGCACAGTGGCTCACGCCTGTAATCCCAGCACTCTGGGAGGTGGAGGTGGGCGGATCACCTGAGGTCAGGGAGTTCGAGATCAGCCTGGCCAACATGGTGAAACCCCGTCTCTACTAAAAAATACAAAAATTAGCTGGGCATGGTGGCATGTGCCTGTAATCCCAGCTACTTGGGAGGCTGAGGCTGGAGAATCGCTTGAACCCAGGAGGCGGAGGTTGCAGTGAGCCGAGATCATGCCACTGTACTCCAGCCTGGGCAACACAGCAAGACAATGTCTCAAAAAAATAAATAAATAAAGTAAAATAAAATAAATTACAACATCCTCTTTCTCTTCCCCCACCTCTCCCACTCACTTCTTCCTGCTTTAGTCTTCGCTTTAGTGTTTGTCACCAGTTCATGTATATTTTATCTTGTGTATATTTACTTCTTTATCTTATTTACTCTGTCCCCTCCATTAAAAAGCAGGTCCACAGGAGCAGAGAATTTTGTTTGTGTTTGTTCACTGCGGTTTCCCGAGAGCCTAGAACAATATTGGATACTCCACAATTATTTGTTGAATGAATGAACAGTGCATATTGAATTGAATGCATATTACTTTTGGTGTTACCAGCACAAGTAAATTCAACATTCAGAGGCAGGAGAAACCGAAATAATCCATCTTGCTACTGTTTAATTTTAGAAGAGACACTTAAAGCACTATTTGGTCATTAGATAGAAAAGTTTTGAATAACATGTTCCAGAAAATAAATTGCCTTCCCAAGGATCAGAGAGTTGTTTTTAGATGTCTCATATTAGAAATCCAGGAAAAATGTTTGATTTAAAAAATCAGATTTTAAAAAAATTAGTTTAAGAAAACCTCATAAAGCTACCAATGATTAGCTTGATATTGAACTATTTTAAAATATAATTATGGCTCAAGTGAAGGGAAAGAGTAAATGCCACCAAGTATAGCAGATTACTTGCAAATGAGACATTAAGAGGGGGGAAAACCGAATCTAAGAAGACAGTTCTGAAGGTAGATTAACTGGTGGATTGTGGAATTTGGGGTTGGAAGGGACTGTGAAGGTTGGAGGGTCCTGATGCTTGACTCTCTTGTCTCTGCATGGACATCTCCAGTGATGGGAAACTCCTACCTCACAAAGCAGACGATTCCATCTATGAACAGTTCCAAATACTGGAGGGCCCTTCTTTCTTTTGAGCAGTTAGCAACATCCTTATACTGATTTTAGAGCTACCTGTTAGCCGCTATACTGGGGAATTTCATTCTTCTTCTGGACAGTATTTCAAACTTTGAAGATACCTATTGTATCCCTTTTCCTCCCTGCCCACCCAAACCCCTATATATCACCAGAAACTCCACCTTTTTCTTTCTTTCTTTCTTTTTTTTTCTGAGACAGAGTCTCACTGTGTTGCCCAGGCTGGAGTGCAATGGCGTGATCTTGGCTCACTGCAACCTCCGCCTCCTGAGTTCAAGCGATTCTCCTGCCTCAGCCTCTGGAGTAACTGGGACTACAGGCACGTGCCACCACGCACAGCTAACTTTTTGTATTTTTAATAAAGATGGGATTTCATCTTGTTGGCCAGGCCGGTCTCTCTGTACTTCTGTGTTTTCATTTATTAAAGGAGATAATACCCACTTTCCAGGATTGTTGAGGAGAGGAAATGAAACCATGTAAGTAAATATGTGGCATATGATAAATGCTTTAAATAACTCCTAGAAAAATAATAGTCATTATTATGATTCTAAAAGGTAACTATTAGACAATTAAATCACCTATGTTGGAACCTCATGACATGATCATATAGCCATCTCGTATACCTTGGAAGGGACCTAAAAGTCGTATGGCAAGCCAGTCTGTCTGAGAATATAAGTGAGTCCAGTGTGCACAGTCCCCAAAGGCTATCCAGAACTAGAGAGTTTAGGGGTGCCTGCCACTTTGCTGCCTTCTAGATCATGGTGGCCAATGGCCACCAAGCTCATCTTTCTTCACGGTTTAGTCTCTTGAGCCACACGTCAATATAGCCTGCATCAAGTTACCTAGAATTGCCCAACATGCCATTTCATGACCAGAACTACACGCACATGCCACAAAAACACCACAGGCTCCTGGAAGTCCTCTGTGAAATCTTTGGAGCCTTTGTGAGTGGGCGCAGCTAAAAACGAAACATTCAGGAGGTATTGAAAATACCTAGAAAATATAGAATGCTTATTGCAATGGATCTATACCTGGCTGGGATCCTTTCTTTGTGAGCCTGCAGAAGTTCTGAAAAAAGAAGTTTCTCTTTCTAGTTTTCTCCCCTCCTCCTTTGCAAGGCCCCAAATCCAGCTATCCATAACCTCCTTCCACGGAGTCTCCAGTTATAAACAAAGGCCTCTCACAGGGCCTTCCCACCCCCAGCCAGCTGTATCCAAGGTTACAGTGGGGAACTTCGAAACAGGACTTGGCTCTCAAACAGAAGATGCCCTTCCTGCCCGCTCACAGAGCTCACGCTCATTCCACAGTGCCCAGTGAAAGGACAAACTGTTCTGTGACTGAACCATGAGCGTATTGAGAGGAGTCTGTCCGCAGTGTCCCCACCAAAGTGTTATCCAAGCCTCATTGTGTGAGTCCTCACTGGTGCTGAGAAACCTGGTAAATGAAGACCCTGTCTGGGTAAACAAACAAAGACGCTGAAGAAGTCAAAGTGGAGAAGAGAATGAGTCTGTGTCTATGCGGAGTGAGTTTCCACTATCATCAGTGACTCCATTTGCCAGTTGCTTCATAAAACCAACTAGTGTGGTAGATATTTCCATTCAATCGTCTGATTGTTTGAACTGATCTAATCACCCCAATTAGTGTTGTGGAGAGAGCCTTCAGGAAAACAGCAAATGAGGCTCAAAGGCAGGAGCTGCAGTTGGGAGAATGTAGAGGGTGGGATTTGTGTATTTTCCCATGTGCCTCTTCATATCTTTAGTGAATCAATTCAGCTATCCTAGAGAACCCAGAGCTGCCCAAGCTGCAGAGGATGGCATGGCTAGATCTACCAATACAAAGCAGGGTGATGCCATCAGCTCAGTGTGCGGGCATCATAGGAAAAACCAGCCATCTTGTATTCCATACCAAAGGCATGATTATCCCATGACCCGATGGTCTGTGTTGCAGTGGCCAGGAAATCAGGCAGGGTGTGCATTCCTTCGCTGGGATAAGAACCATGACTCCTGGCTCTCAGTGGCTTTGTTTGTTTTTAGGGTTTTTTGTGGTTGTTTACAGTGTAGATGGTTTCTTTCCACCATCAATTAGTAAACTCTAGTTTTGGAACCATAAACCTGGATTTATTATTATGTTAGAGCTAATTTTCTGGTGAGACTTAAGCAAGTCACCTCCCCTTGGAATCCCAGCTTCCTCATCTAAACAGTGAAGAAAATGGAGATTGTCTCCAAGTGACTGTCAGCTAGAGCCTTCTACGGTTCTGTGGGGAGGGCCCTTGTCCTCCTTTATCTCTTTATCATTTACCCACACCACTTAGGAGAAACTATAACTAAATGGGCTTTGAAATGCTTTTAAGTAGACTGTTACAGACACATATTATGCATAGGAACAGACCTGTTTTGTATATGTGCGATATATTTATAAAGTGTGTGCCTTTGAAAGCATTAAAAATAATCTCGGCTGTCAAACTCTTGCTTCACCAGGTTGCTTTCAAGCTGCTTTCCTCCTTATCAATGGCTCCTTCAGATCCACCACGCTGCACATTCTTCAGGAGGTGGCATGGCTAGTGGTGGGAGTGAGGTTGTTTATAATCTTTCAGATTAAAATGTCATTGGGTGCTTCTCTGAAACTGCTGACATGGTTCAAATGTCCACTTCTGATGGCCTGCCCTTGGTCAAATGAGTTCCAGGGGTGCTTGGCTAAGACCATAGGGTCCACAAATCCGCCCCAGGGTCCCCATGCTAAATAATAAAACATTGTTTCAGCCCTGAGTCACATTTCTGTAGCACTCCATGATTGAGATGAGATAACTAATGTAGTTTACATGGTTGTATTTGGGAAAAAAAGGCGATCAAAATCGGCCCTTTAATTACTTTTCTTCTGTGTGTATGTAGAGTATATGTTCTGAACAATTTGAGAGAAAAGAATAAAAATGGAATAGGTTAAGTGAAGCCGTATTAATTACTTTTAGACTTTAAATTTAAAAATACTTTAAATTTTAGACAAAACAGTAAAAAATAAAACTCTGACTCCATGTTGGATTTTGAAAAGGAGTGAGGGAAGAAGGTGTATATATAGTACCTGCAAACGCTCATGAATATTCATGAGTCCTCGACTAGAATGAAAATCATCAAAAACATTATGAATCTAATGACAAAAAGAAAACAGCTCCAAGAGCCCTAAATTCACTATTTCCTCTGGCTTTTAATGTATTCAGGCATAATCACCTCTTCAGCCATTTTGAGGGACTTGAGATTGATAAAATATGATTTAACAAGGACAAAACAATTTTAGCAGGATTCTGAAAACCAGGGCTGTCTTAAAGTTTGACTCAGAAGAAACCTCATAGGGCAGCTAATCCCAGCCCAACCCAGTACAGGAATCCTGGACCCGGGAGTCATCCAGCTTCTGCTCAGCTTCTGCAGTGCCTGGCTGCCTGCACCGCCTCACTACACGGCCCATTCCCTTAGGTGAAGAGCTCCACGGGACTGAGAGTCCTTTCTACTACTGAGCTGAACAGCACCTCTGTCATTTCTGTCTTTGGGTCCTGTTTTGCTTTCTAAGTCAGAAAGAATATGTTTCCACCTACTTCTGCTTGAAGCCCTTAAATTATTTTAAAAGTTATTACTTCGCCTTTAGATTTCTCTTTTCCAGGTTAAATCTGCCAGCTCCTTCAACCATTCTCCAAATGAGCTAGTGTTTAGGTCCTCTGGATTCCCTTTATCTTCCTCTGGATTCCTTGTTTTTTGGTTTTTTTGAGACAGAGTTTTGCTCTTGTCACCCAGGCTGGAGTACAATGGCATGATCTCGGCTCACTGCAACCTCTGTCTCCCAGGTTCAAATTATTCTCCTCTCTCAGCCTCCCAAGTGGCTGGGATTACAGGCGCCCGACACCATGCCTGGCTAATTTTTGTATTTTTAGTAGAGATGAGGTTTCATCATGTTGGCCAGGCTGGTCTTGAACTCCTGACCTCAGGTGATCCACCCACCTCGGCCTCCCAAAATGCTGGGATTACATAGGCAAGAGCCACCGCACCGGCCGGATTCCCTGTATTTTAAGATGTGCTTCTACAAGCTGTAGCCAATCCTCCAGATGTAGTCTCTCTGGAGCAGAGTGCACAGGGATCTCTTTCTCTCTCTCTCTTTCTCTCTCTCTCTCTCTCTCTCACACACACACACACACACGCATGCACGCACGACTTCCAGACCTGTATTGGTACTCATTACTCATGCAGCCTGGCTGAGTGAGCCTTTTTTTGGCAGCTTTGCCCCGCTGCTCACTCATGTTGACAAGTAGCAGGCAATTGTCATGGTCTTTGTCCCTGACTTCCTGACAGTGCTAAGCAGAGGTCAAGGTACTTTCACAGTGATAATGAGAACTTCCATTTACTAGTCCCTCCTCTGTGCCAAGCACTCTACTTGAAGTATAGCAAATGTTATTTAATTCAACCTAGTAGGTAGATACTGCTATCTTCATTTTCCAGTTGAGAGCATCAAGCCTCAGTGAGGCTAAATAACTTGCCTAAAGTCATATAGAAGACTAAGGGCCAACTTGGATAAGAGCCCAGGCTCATCAGATTCCAGAGCCCACGCGTCATCTATCGCATTTTGCTGCCCTCATCAAAGGTGCTATTTGTTCCATATGTTGGAAATACTGGACCCAAACAGCCCAACCCAGCATTCTGGTTTGAACCAGGCATGTTTGTTGGAAAGAAATATTGCTCTTTCTTCTTCAAAAAGGGACTCTGAATTTTCATTAATATTAATTTTCCACTATGAACCTATTATCTGTGTATGTATCCTAACTTTTTGAGAAGATATTTATGTTTTCTAACTGTTGTACATTTCTGGAAGGAGCCAAGGTTAGCAGCTCCCACTAGCATATTACTCACTGTGTAAAGGAGCATTTCTTTAGTATCTGAAGTTGATCTGATTTTGCTGTAGTACTAGAATTTGTTCATTACGTTTACTCCAGCTATATTCTTTTTAAAAGTATTTCGTCTTTTCTGAGCTTTTTTCTTAATACATGTGATAAATGTTTATTTTAGAAAGTCCTACTTTATTATCATATTAGAGAGATGTCTAGCTTAGATTTGTGTAGCACTCCGCAGCCTTTGTAATCCGTGCCTCCCCACACTTTTCCTTCCCAACAGTTATTACCTCCATTGACAGGTGAGCTCAGGGAGGTGAAGTGACTTACCTAAAAATTCAGAGTCAGGAAGAGGCAGAACAGAAGCAGGATAGAACCTAGTTCCGACTCTCACCGTTTTATTCCTTTCTTTTCACCATGCTGCCTCTTGGTTCTTCAGGCTTTCAATTATTACACCTCATTATGAGAAGTGTTTTATGACTGCTACTTTGTGAGAAGTTAAGTACTGAAGTAAAATTGAAATAAGCTGCCAATCCTGCTCATTAAATGTGGTGAGAGGTTTAAATGACATTGCCTGCTTTATGTTTGGTCTTTGTTATCACCAACAGTCTCAGAGTCACTGATCAACCCTGGCACATGTGCACAGCATCTTGGAGAAGGATATGACCCAGATGTGCCCTAGACAGTGCCTCAACTCCTTTAAAGACAAAGAAGAGTGGAATATAGGCTCCTAGAGGGGGACTGATGCCCAGGGACCCCCCTCCCCCAGGCACAGTGAGACCTCTTGCCCTTCCAGCACCTTGCTGACCTCCCTTAGTGGTGTCCCTGATACTTCATCTCCCGGCTCCCCCTCATCTCCTGTTTGGCTTGCCGTCTTGGCCCCCACTCCGGCCCCCACCCTGTCCTTTTGGCCTGGCTCCTTGGCAGGGCTCCTGTCAGACCAGACACTTGCGTGACTGCTGGTGCCTTTGGCTGGGCTCCCTTATCCCTGAAGCCTCTCTTCCTGGCTTCAGCCCCTCACTGAGAACCCAGCTGCTGCTTCTGGAAACATCCAAACAGTAGCTCTCAGCTCCCTGGTGAGATGCTCTTGACAAAGGCCAAATTTCCCTGTGATTAGGGAGCTTCAGCCTTGGGGCTTTGTGGTCCCCTCGAAGTCATGCCTTCTGGGCCCATCTTCAGGTAGGGTGACCCATATAACTTATCATCCAAGTTGGGGCACCTTAAGAGTAGAAGGGAGTGCTGTTAATAATTTCATCTGCATGATAGGAATAAACAAGGACCATCCCTGGCCAGCAGGGATATGTTCCAGGTTGTAGTCAACCTGACTCTCCCATTGAACAACGAAGTCCACGTTTATTGGAGGCTGACTCTGCACCAAGCACTGCACTAAGCACTTTACAAGCATGCATTATTCATTTAATTCTTACAATAATCCTATATGTGTAATGTTGCCCTTATTTTACAAAGGAAGAAACTGAGGCCCAGAGAAGTTAAGTAATTTGCTTGAGGTCACATCAATTAAGTGGTAGGCCCTAGTCTGACTCTAAAGCCTTTACTTTTCAATCCTCCTTTTGGGTCCTGACCAGTAAGATAAAGGAATCAATAGAAATGAAACCCTTCAGTAGGAAGACAATGGAGATAGTCTCCAAATTAAAAATGAGTTATGCTGTAGAAGAACACTTGTATGTTGATTGCTCAGAATTTGAAATTCATTTTCCCATGGGAAAAAAAAAAAAGACCTAAAATGGTGGTTAGGCTCCAAGCCCAGCCAACAAAAGTCTATGCAGACTATAATTTCACTGTGGCCTACTCCTCTATGTAATACTGAACTGGCATGGGAAGCAGAAGCCATAGATTTCTATCGTAGTTCTTTCACATACTGGCTATGTGACTTGAGACAAATTATTTAATCTCTCTGAGCCTCAGTCTTACCAAAATTGAGATAATGTCTAGCTTCTAGAAAGTGCAAGAATCACAGGAGATAATGTACATAAAGTCTTTTTAAAAATAGCACTTATCACACTGTAGGAACTGACCACCATTTATGACATTGCCAGGACGCAAGCCAAGTTTTGGAGAACCCTAACCCCGGTCCTCAAAGTGGAGACATAAACTCCTATGGGATGGATGGGGTAGTGGGAGGATGGATGACTAGGCCAGGGCAGGCCAGGGGATGTCTGTGGAAATGCGTTCTCCTTGGTGAAACCAGTGGCGCTGTGAGAAACATAGGAAGAGAATGGTATTGGGGAGGAGAACACAGGCTTCCACAGGGATTTGGGGCCCAGTTAGGCGAAGAGGAGTATGTGGCAGCCACACAGCAGTGGGGGTCTGCACTCTGAGGAGGAGGGGCATTGGTCTGTGGCTGCAAGGTAAGATAGCCTTGGGGGCAGTGTCTCCACAGCTGTCAGAAGTTGTTCTGGTTTTGGGGTTGGAAAGAGCAACAGACATTTGTACCTAGGGATTGTTCATGGTTCATGAAGACAGCCAATCTGCAAATGGGCATCAACAGCTGCCCGAGTGCACAGGAAATCTAGATCCTGGGTTGAGTTTAAAAACGGATTCTGGCCAGGAGTGGTAGCTCAAGCCTGTAATCCCAGCATTTTGGGAGGCCAAGGTGGGCGGATCACTTGAGGTCAGGTGGTCGAGACCAGCCTAGACATCATGGTGAAATCCCCTCTCTACTAAAAATACAAAAAAATTAGCCAGGCGTGGTGGCAGGTGCCTACAATCCCAGCTACTCTGGAGGATGAGGCAGGAGGATCGCTTGAACCTGGGAGGTGGAGGTAGCAGTGAGCCAAGTTCACGCCATTGCACTCCAGCCTGGGTGACAAGAGTGAAACTTGGTCTCAAAAAAACAAAACAGAAATACTGGTTCTGAGTTAAGAAGTCTACAGAAGATTCATTTAACTATAAAAGGTTTTATTTCATATGAAATGGCTCTTGACTTCCTAAAATGGGTATCACTTTATTTTTTAAATTCTTAAAATTTCTTGTAAGTCCCAAATTAGACTTTTCTCTACATATAAGCAATTTACATCAGCCAGTCGCTAGATGGGCCATAGTGCAGATCTACACTGACCACGTCAGCAGGGATGTACCATCATGCAGCAGCGGGAGAGGGACACCTTGCATACCCAAAATAAGGGAATGTGTCGTCAGCAGAAAAGTTAAAAATGACAATAAAACCAAGAGTGGGTTTTGATCACCAAGCACTGATAATTCTAATATTGACAGTGATAAAATATTCCTCCCCACAAAATATTTTGTTGGTCTAAGTTCTAAACAATTGCTGCATTTACTGCTGGTTTTATTTTTAATTTTATTGAGATATAATTAACATACCACACAGCCACCTACTTAAAGTATACAAGTCAATAGTTTTAGTATAATCACAGAGCTACACAACAATGACCACAATCAATCTTACAACATTTGCATCACCCTCAAAAGAAACCTTATACCCATTAATAGCCATTTCCCATTGCCTCACCTTCCCACCTACTCTCCCAGCCCTAAGAAACCATGAATCTAGTTTCTATCTTTATAGATTTGTCTATGCTGGACACTTCATATGAATGGAATCATCTGGCTTTTTGTTTCTGGCTTCTTACATTTACAATATTTTCAAGGGATATCCACAGTAAAGCTTATGTTAGTACTTAAGTCCTTTTTATTACCTAATAATATTCTATTCTATAGATATACCACAGTTTATCCATTCATCAGTTGATGGACATTTGAATTGTTTCCACTTTTTGGCTGTTGTGAATAATGGTGCTGTGTCCAGAATTGGTGAGCTGTTGGTCTTGCTCACTTCAAGAATAAAGTCGCGGACCCTGGCAGTGAGTGTTAACAGTTCTTAGAGATGGTGTATCCGGAGTTTGTTCCTTCTGATGTTCGGACGTCTCCAGACTTGCTTCCTTCTGGTGGGTTCGTGGTCTCACAGACTTCAGGAGTGAAGCTGCAGACCTTTGCGTTGCGTGTTACAGTTCATAAAGTTGGCACGTCCAGAGTTATTCTTTCCTCCCGGTGGCTTCATGCTCTCGCTGACTTCAGGAGTGAAGCTACAGACCTTTGCGGTGAGTGTTACAGCTCATAAAGGCAGCACAGACCCAAAGAGTGACCAGCACCAACATTTACTGCAAAAAGCAAAAGAACAAAGCTTCCACGATACTGATGGGACCCAAGTGATTTGCCACTGCTGGTGCCAGTGGCCTGCTTTTATTCCCTTATTTGGCCCCACCAACATCCTGCTGATTGGTCCATTTTACAGAGAGCTGATTGGTCCGTTTTACAGAGTGCAGATTGGTCCGTTTTACAGAGTGCTGATTGGTCCGTTTTTACCGAGTGATGATTGGTGCGTTTACAAACCTTTAGCTAGACACAGAGCACTGACTGGTGCATTTACAATCCTTTAGCTAGACAGAAAATTTCTCCAAGTGCCCTACCAGATTAGCTAGACACAGAGCACTGATTGGTGTGTTTACAAACCTTTAGCTAGACACAGAGTGCTGATTGGTGCATTTACAATCCTTTAGCTAGACAGAAAAGTTCTCCAAGTCCCTCCCTGACCCAGAAGCCCAGCCGGCTTCACCTCTCAGTGCTATGAACATTTGGGTACAAGTTTGTATGCAGATATATGTTTTTATTCATTTAAGGTCTATATATGCCTAGGGCTGGAATTGCAGGATCATAGGGTAACACTGTGACACTGTATTGACATTTTGAGGGATGGTGAGTTTTAATAATATGTATGTGAATATATTTAGTATATTAGTACACTTTTATTATTTATCCTTTAATAAACATGGATTGGTACATTTTCATTCCTTGTCCTTTAATAAATATTGTATCAACATGGATGTTACTTGGAGAACTCCTACTCGTAGTGACATCCATGACCAGGTAACACAAGGGTGTTACATGGATGTTACTCCTAGTTGAGTCCCAACCCATGTCCACTAACACGTGGACTCAACTAAGTGTTCATTTAACAATTAGCTCATACTCATTTAAGTAGTTTGACCTTGTTTCAGGTGCAGTGTGTGTTTCTAGCTCCTGTGGTACTACATATTCCTGCATTTAATTGGTAGATGTGAAATAAACAAAAATAGCACAGTAAATACAGAAAGAATCGAACTTAAGTCATTATATGACCACTTGAGGTTTTTATTTGTGTTTTAAACTTAAAACAGTGACATAGGGTGCAGACTTCAAGGTATAATATTTTTGTTTCATAAGTACAAATTTTAGTTCATACGTGACATATTTTACTGAATTTTAATATCTTTAAAGTAGAATTCTTTTTTTTCATTGAAGCTCAGAATTCAAAGCTAAAAAAATAGAATTTTATTCAAGTTAAGCTTGGAAAGAGTTTTAGTTTTATTTTAAAACTAAAAAGCAAAATCAGAAAATACCAATGATTGCTGTTATTGCATTATACACTTATTACTGAACATAAATCCATTCTGTAGAGGAGAGTACCATTAAAAATCACCTGTTCCAGATGTCAGATATGCTAGGCCTGCCACTGTGTATGAACTTGTACAAGATGACCAAGTTATTTAGGAAATATTTCTTGCATTGAGTAAGCTTAAATTGACAGAAGAAAATGGAAACAGATTGGCAGAGTGGAAGGAATTCCTGGCTAAGTTACATGTTTAGGTTAGCAGTTCAGAGTCATGAATTACTTGGGTATATCAAGACTGAATGAGAAGTGGAAATTTGGGGAGTTTGAATAAGAAGGTAAACCTGGGCCTAGGTCTGGAGTAGGAAGCAATTTGAGATTCCCAAACAAGACAGCAACTTTCGTAGGGGAGAGCTAGAGTTTCATCATTTTGGCAGCAACACACAGCATGAGTGGGAACAACAGAAGACCACAATGAAAGGCGAATTATAAGGTTGGTCAATAATTTCAGGCATTAGCTAATGACATTCTCCTTGAGGGTAGCAGTTATGGAGAAGGAACAAATCAAAGAGATCTTATAAACAACACAGCAAAGATGTCTATTTTTCCCTAAGCTGACTATAAGTTTAATGCAATTCTTATCAAAATCCCAGCAAGGTTTTTTTTGTAGATATAGATTAAAAGCTTGTTCTAAAAAGGCCCTAAAATAGCTAGAACAGTCTTGAAAAAGAAAGATAAAGTGGGAAGAATCACTCTACCCAGTATTAAGGCCTAGTATATAGCTACAGTACAAAGGTGGTGTCCTATTAGCAGAAGAACACATAGATCAAAGTAACAGAATAGAGAATCCATTAACTCCCCCCGACCCGCCGCATCTCCGACCCCACACAAATACAACCAACCAACTTTTGACAGAGTTGGAGAAGCAATGCAATGAACGAAAAAGAGCATTTCCAAAAAATAGTGCTGGAACAACTAGACATTCCTAGGCCAAAAAAAATGAACCTTAATGTACACTTTACACCTTATATAAAAGTTAGCTCAAAAGAGATCACAGACTTAAATATAAAATGCAAGACTATAAAACTGTTAGAAAAAAAAATTAAGGAAAATCCTTGGAATCTGGGCCCAAGCAAAGAGTTCTTAGACTTGACACCAAAAGCATGACCCACAAAGGGAAAAATTGATCAACTGGACCTCATCAATGTTAAAAATGCACTCTGCAAAAGACCTTGTTAAGAAGTGAAACAATCAGATAGCGAGAGGAAGAAAATAGGTGCAAACTGCACATCCTAGTGCAAAAGCACTAGTATATGGAATATATTTAAAAACTTTCAAACCTCAGCAGTAAAAAACAAATAATCTAATTAGAAAATGTGCAAGACATAAGCAGACATTTTATCAAAGAAGATAGACAAATGGTAAGCACACAAAAAGATGTTCATCATCATCAGCCACTAGGGAAATGCAAATTAAAACCACAATGAGACACATGTCATTTGGTCATTTCTAATTTGGCTGGGCCACACATTTATGGCACACACGAAGGGTCTAGTGTCTAGAAATTAATAATTTATCCAGTAAAAGAGCTTAGCTGATGCCAATGGCTGTCTCTTAAAGTGACTTGTTCCCTTCTCGTTTTGTCATCAAGTGTTCTAATGGTATTCCTAAATTTGAAGATCCGCAAAGGTCTCCAGAGGTAGCTCTCCCAAATGCCACATCTAAGTCCAGCAGGATTTAGTGACCAATTAGATATAGGAGTAGCTCAAGTGTCTTTGAAAATTAGCACCCTTTGACCTTATGTGGGGCAGAGCCTGGGCCACTTGCCAACTGTGTGATGTGACAAGACACGTATTTCTTTGAGATTCAGTTTCCTCCTCTTAAAAGGAGAATGACAGTTCTTCCCTTACAAGGTCTTGTAAGAATTAGATCAAACACCATGGATATGAGGTACCCAGCCTAGTGCGCAGTGTGGCTGTGGGTGCCGTTTCCATACACAAGCCAAGGCTGTGGTCTCCAGGAAAGATTTAAGTGAGTCTCTTTCCGGAGTGATTTAATTTTGTTGACCATGTGGCTGAGAATATCTGAAAAAAATCCCAAATCTATTATTCTGTCTTGCTCTTCTCTTAAGTATGCTAATGTTTGTCCGAACACATATCTTGTTTTTTTCAAAACACAAGATCACTTTAACTATACCCGACTTCTTCCCGTGGTCATTCAGCTGGCCAGAGGAGCTGAGCAAATGCCTGCATGAGCTTTCCTTCAGTGTGTGCATGGGAAACATCATGGGATTTTTTTTCTCACTCAGCGGAGCCTGTACAGAGAAGGTACTCATAAATATTTGCTGAATGAAAAAAATGAATGAGTCTTGATGCTATAGAGGAGTTGGGAGTCAGGAGTCCCCATATATTCTCTTAGCCAGGAGGATATTTGGAGTCAAGGACAGCAGATAGTCAGGGAGGTAGGGCACATAGTTTAGTCTAGGTAGAGTTAGACAGATGGTCATAAAGGGGTGGGGAGGAGAGGGTGCATCCAACTGAGGAAGCCTGGAAAAGCTTCAGTGAGGACATGACATTCATGGTTGTCTTAAGCTGGCGTTGCTGTTGCTGATGATAATAATAATAGCAAACTAGTATGTAACACTTTTTATGTCAGGCACTGTTCTAAGTGCTTTCCACAGGTTAACTCATTTAATCTGCTCAGCAACTCTGTGAGGGAGTTACTATTATTCTCCTAATTTAACAGATGGGGAAGCTAAGGCACCAAGAGGTTAAGAAATTTGCTCAAGGTCACATAGCTTATAAGAAGAAAATCTCCCCAAAATTAGCGTTATGAACCCTTGAAATATGGTTCTAGGGAAGCCAAGGGAGTTCCATCTGCTCTGATAACAGTATGACTCCTATCTTCTTAAATATATATCTATAAACATGAGTAGTTGGACTTCACAGGGCTACTATATATACTCTTGTTGCACACTTAGAATGGTCGTAGTAACTGGCAGTAAAAAATGCATCACTGATACTATGTAACAACCAAAAATATGTGTGTAAGACATTCCTGCTACCTCTCAGGGGTCTGCCAGACATCCTCTCACTTTTTTTTTTTTTTAATATGGAACGCTTCGTGAAATTTCATGTCATCCTTGCGCAGGAGCCATGCTAATCTTCTCTGTATGGTTCCAATTTTAGTATATGCACTGCCCAAGTGAGCACACCTCTCACTTTCTGACATGAGACTTAGAAGTTCTGGACACTCCTAAAATGTTGATCAAAATCATAGCAGACCACAGGTCACAGCTTGTACCTAACCTGGTCCCCACCACTTTTTTATTAAGATCATGGTTGTTTTACTTGTTCATATTCATGGCCACATTCCTCAAAGTAGAGTCCCTCTCTGTTTCACAACCTGCTGTCCTGTGACTCTGTGTGTGTGTTTGTGTAACAGAATGTGTGTTATGGTTGTGTGAACTTTGAAAGAGCGGTTATAACCTAGGCCCCCCAGTGATTTTTTGTTAATGAGCCCTGCATCCTCATCCAGCTCTAGCAATGCTTTGCTAAAAACAGACTGAGGTCATTCATGTGTAAATGGAAATACACCAAGAAAAAAATTAATACCAAATGTACATCAAGATCAAAAGAAAAAATATATTTCTCAATGGAATACTCAGGGCTATGCAGAGACCATAGGTTACTCCTGCTTCACATATAACTGAAAGTCAGAGCATGTTTCAGTAAGGTTCTTAAAAAGGCTGGGACCAACTAGAGGCTGTGATTTGAGAATCCCACAAGGATGACTGCCCCCAAAACTGGCTGGATCCTGAATTACACAGGGAATATGTACCACCAAAAACTGTAATAAATGCCAAAAAAATAAGTAAGAGCCTCAAGGCCTATGGAACTCAGGGCCTAGAACCAAAACATTTTCATTTAAAGACAAATACAGGCCGGGTGCAGTGGCTCATGTGTGTATTCCCAGCGCTTGGGGAGGCCGAGGTGGGCGGATCACCTGAGGTTGGGAGTTCGAGACCAGCCTGACCAACATGGAGAAACCCCATCTCTACTAAAAATACGAAATTAGCGGGGCTTGCTGGTGCATGCCTGTAATCCCCACTACTCAGGAGGCTGAGGCAGGAGAATCGCTTGAACCCAGGATATGGAGGTTGCAGTGAGCCGAGATTATGCCATTGCACTCCAGCATGGGCAACAAGAGTGAAACTGTGTCTCAAAAAATAAATAAATAAAAAAGGACAAATACACACAATGTTATAATGAAATTAGCATCCATGAACTATTTGATCACAAATTATAATTTGATGAATTTTTCAAAATAAAAAATATATAAACATGTCAGAACAAATCATTCTCCTGATTATCATTGACAGGTGAGTCTACAGAAATAAATGTAGACCTTAGAATGACACATTCATTTGTACATTCAATCATGCATTCATCCAGGGAGTATTTATTGAGCTCCTAGTAGGTGCCAGGGGGAACTCTGAAAAAAGAGCAGTATAGAAAGCTGGTTAAGAGTGGGGTTGGGAGTCAGAGAGACTGGGCTTAAATACCTGCCCCACCACTTTACAAACTGAATGATGTTCAGCAAGGGAGTAAACTTCCCTCAGCCCCTGATTTCTCAGCTGTAAAATGAGGACTGTTAAACTTGCCTTGCAAGGTTGGATTGGATAAAGTAATATATGTGACATGCTTAGCCCAGTGCCTGGCCCACAGTAAATGTCTGAGGAAAAGGGAGGAGCCAGGGGAGGTGGTACTCTAACAATTCATACTTCCTAAACTCAGAGATATCCTGGCATCTTCCTCTTCGCTTTTCCAGAAGAGTGCTCCAAAGGTACATCCCCCTGCCCCAGCCCATCCACATATTCATACCATCAAAAATGTGGCTGGTAGTCAAGGAGCAGAGCCACCAGGAGGTTCATGCAGAGGCAGTCTTAGAAGACAAAGACACCTATGGGAAGGGAAAACCTGATGAGGATTTCAAGGCTGGCTTCTTCCTTGCTCTCCCTTTTCTCCCTGAGGCCAGGTGAGAAAACAGCTCCCCCTTATCTCTGTAGGACGAGGAGCTCAGGGACACTCCTGTACATCTAGAAGCCTCTTAACCCAATGGGAAGTTTGGCTCCCTGACACACTGACATCTGCTGCTGCCCATCTTTTCTCAGTTCCTCCTCCTGGTGGAAGAAGCTAAATCACGAGAGGTGTCCCACGAGTAGGCCTAAGGTTGGCCCTGGAGAGCAAATAGGAGTCAGAGAAAGATTTGTGGTTGTGGCTGTGTGAGTGTGATACTGAGAGGGAGCACTGCTGCTGGCCGGGGGCCGCAAAGAGTGGGAAAGGAACTCAGAGACAGAGTTGCCACATTCAGCAGATAAAAATATTAGACCCTGGACTAAAATTTGAATTTCAGATAAACAACAAATCATGTTTTAATCTATGTCCCATGCGATACTCGGGGCATACTGATACAAAAAATTATTCATTTATCTGAAATTCAAATTTAACTGGATGTTCTGTATTTTATCAGTCAACTCTAATCAGAAAGGGAGGAGGAGAACATCCACCATTTTCTCCGTGTTTCCGTCTGAAACCAGATAGGACACAGTATCTCTGAAGAGTCCACCCATTCTGCAAGTACACCCTCATATGGCTGAAGCCTGTATCCCAGTCTCTTTGAAGAGACATTGAGTCAAAGTCCCCACTGTGCAGGGCATGGTGCTGGGTGCTAGGAATACAGAGGTGTACAACAGCCCCTCACTTAAGGACCCACTCACTAATGGAGGACCAAAGCCCAATGGGACAGTAATCACAATTAAAATAACAATAGCAATTGTTAATATTTATTGAGAGCTTATTGGGCCACTGTTCCAAGCACTTCATAGATTATTTTATCTATGTTTTTGTTTTGTTTCATTTGTTTGTTTGTTTTGTTCTGTTGCCCAGGCTGGAATACAGTGGCGTGATCATGGCTCACGGCAGCCTCAACCTCCCCCCATCTCAGGTGATCCTTCCACCTCAGCCTCCTAAGTAGCTGAGACCACAAGCATGTACAACCACCCTGGCTAATTTTTACCACCCTATGAGGTAGATTGTATTATTAGCTTCAGTTTTCAAATAAGGAAACTGAACCTGGTAGGTTAGGTAACCAACCATAGTTTTTTTTACCCGAATTGAGATGTGTTTTGTTTATTTTTATTTCTAAGAGAAATTTCACTGCTGGTGGGATTTTTTTTTGCTGGTGGGATTTTTTTTTTCTTTTTTCTTTTTTTTTTTGAGGCAGAGTCTTTGCTCTGTCGCCCAGGCTGGAGTGCAGTGGCACAATCTCGGCTCACTACAAGCTCCGCCTCCCGGGTTCACGCCATTCTCTTGCTTCAGCCTCCTGAGTAACTGGGACTACAGGTGCCCGCCACCATGCCCGGCTAATTTTTTTGTATTTTTTAGTAGAGATGGGGATTCACCATGTTAGCCAGGATGGTCTCGATCTCCTGACCTCGTGATCCACCCACCTCGGCCTCCCAAAGTGCTAGGATTATAGGCGTGTGCCACCACGCCCGGACCAGTGGGATTTAAAAAAAATTTTTTAGAGATGTGTATTTAAGTGAAAGGGAGCACAATCCGTAACTACACAGAGCAGCAGGTATCCTCTGGAGCTGCCCCAGCACACTGGGGTTATGGCATTCTACTTACAGGAGGCATGCCTGGTCTCAATGGTAGAAAGTGGCAGTGGGAGGCTTTGAACCGAGGCAGAATGGCTCCAGAACTCATGCCCTTAATCAGGAACAGTAAGAGAGGAGACTGATCAACAGGCACTTCCTCCCATTGGATGCTAAGCTCCTGGGGATGGGGCCTCCTGTTTTGCTTCCCACTGTGTCCTTGGAACCTAGCACCCAGCACCCAGTACCCAAGCATAGAGTGGGTGCCAAAAAGCACTTGATGAGCAAAGGAAGCTGGGAAGCCTTTATGGAGAGGGTAGGATATGAGCAGAGCTTGAATAATGGAACGGACCTGTACAGGGACCCCTTTCTCTTCCTGGCTCTGTCCCTCTTCCCAGGTGCTTGAGGCAGGATCAGTGAGAGAGGGCCATTCAATGAGCTCTGTACATGACTGCAAACCAAATCTCTGGGACATAAAAAGGTGACACCTATTCTAGAAACTAAGTCATGAAGGGCTCTGTTAACCCTGACTTGACTCTTTTACATGGACACTCAGATGCTCACTGCCTGCCCTCTCCAGTGCAGATCCTATAGATTTAGAATCCGTCACATCTCCTGCATCCTGACCAGTTGACTGCCCTCTATTGGGTCCTGTAGCACCAGTGGTACTGTCTTCTGGATGAGCTGACCCCCAGGGAAGTCTCCTCAACTTCCATCTCCTTAACCAGCTCAGGACTGCTTTCCTCTGTGTTCCCACCAGGGGCCCTAGCCTGAGGCTACCCACTCCCAGCAGCTCTGACTGCACCCACAAAGCCTGCTACTTCCATCTCTTCAGTGAATTTAAGCCTACAACAATCTACTGCAAGCCTACACCCTCTTTAAACAGGAATCATGAGATCTTTAGAACAATAAACAAACCCCTCCTTCTTGCTGAGGATCAGCTACTCACTATTTAAGAAGAGAAAGCAAATTTACAGAAGGGGAGAGACAGCCTCTGGCAGCTGGCTGTCCCGTCTCTCCAGAAAGATATCATTAAACCCAGTGACTCCTGCCTGACAGCTGTAGAATGAACAAGGAAGGGTTCTCTCTGGCATTTTTGTTCCACCCACGATTTAACTGCATGTAATTGAACTAACTAGACTGTAAACTGAGTTTATGGGCAGTGTCTTATAAGTATAAGCTACTTCTTTGAATCCCAAAAGTCTAGCACAGTGTTTTACTTGTGGGAATCCAATAAACATAACTAATTTGAGCTGACTGCTAAGGGTGTGTCTAAGCTTAAATATTCTAAATTACTTCTGACACCAAAGTGCTAGTTAGTCTGGGGCAGAAAGAAGCCCAGGTACTTAAGCCCTAATCCTGAAAATCAGAGAAAAAAGGAAATCTTAATCACTTTTCAGATCACTCTGGTCCCCTTGTCTCAGTCTCTTTCCAACTCTAGGGCTTTGCCGCTGTCAAGCTGGGTGACCTTGGATAGGTCCCTAAACTTCGTGGGTTCTTAATTTCCTGGTGCTGAATCAGGCAGGTTCAATACAATGATCTGACGGTCTCTTCCAACTCTGACATTCCAGGATTCTGGTTGACCAAAAAGTGGAGAGCAGGGATAGAGTATGGAGTGAATACTTGGGGGTCGGGATGGTGTCGCTGGGAAGGAGAAAACAAATATAGATCTGGGAAGAGACAAAAAGCACTGCAGACTAGGGTACACTTTGTCATCCCTTCAAAGGCTCACTGTGCGCTCACTAAGATGGTGTCATCCGTCACATCCTACATGGTGTCCAGCTGATGCCCATGCACCTAGGCCCAGCCTTTTCTTCCACTCATTCCTCTATGTATGTGCTCTGCCTTCTTCCTGGCACTGCTTAAGGCACAAGGAAATTACCGGACTATAAACTGTGGCCAAGGGCAGTGTCTTGTAAGTTGAGTAAGACAGACATAGCTCTGCATACAGTTTACAGAATAGAGGAAAGGCAGATGTTTTAAAACAAAACAACTCAATTAAGTATTAATAGCGAACCCATTGATTTAAGACTGTATCAGGTATGCCCTACTCTTGGAAATCAGGGAAGGCTTCCCAGAGGAGGTGACCAGGAGATGGGTCACCCCATGCCTGGATCACTTCCCAGAGGGTCTTTCTGTCTCTACATGATCCTGACAGAGCTTTTAAAACACCAGTGTCTTCATGGAAGCTTTACAGTGGCCTCCTTGGGTACAAGCTCAAGTAGAGATTCAGTCTCCATTTGAAACCTCTTCCTGGCTGTTGCTCCCAGGACAAGCTGTTGTCCTTGGGTACCCAGAGTGCCCTGGATATATCTCTGACACCTTCTGTGTAGCCAAGAAAAGGGATTAGAATATGAGCCTTACCTTGTGAAAGCTCACCATCCCTGGGCTACCCTTGAATCAGATCTGACCACTGACATTTTCAGTAGCAAACAACTGAAAATTCTAATTCTGAAGCTCTTAAAGGGTGAGGAGAGAAAAAGTTAGAAATTAAAAGCAAAAGAGATCTGTTTGATATTCAGATTCTCTAATTCTAGAAATAAGAGTGTCTGTATGATAAACTAGCATTATCTTTGCTAGTTGTCTGTGTCTTTTATATCAGGGGTCCCCAAGCCCTGGGTTACAAACCAACACCTGTCCGTAACCTGTTAGGAACTGGGCTACACAGCAGGAGGTGACTGGCGGACGAGCCAGCAAAGCTGAGCTCCACCTCCTGTCAGATCAGTGGCATTAGATTTTTGTAGGAGCCTGAACACAATCATGAACTGCACAGGCAATGGATCTAGGTTGCAGGCTCCTTGTGAGAATCTAATGCCTGATGATCTGTCACTGCATATATTACATGTAATAACATATACGTGTATTTACATTACATATTACAATGTAATAATAATAGAAATAAAGTACACAATAAAGGTAATGTGCTTCAATCATCGCAAAACCATCCCCCTGACCCTGGTCCATGGAAAAATTGTCTTCCACGAAACCGGTCCCCGGTGCCAAAAAGGTTGGGGACCACTGCTTTATATATTATTTATGACTGCCTCCTCCTATAAGGAGGTGCCCACATATTTGACAGTAATCCTTTGTATCATCTTCATCATTGAGCCTTAATCCTAAAAAGAGTTGTCTCCTGGTACTCAAGGGGAATTGGTTCCAGGACCCCCATGGATACCAAAATCTATGGATTGTCAAGATCTTGATATAAAACGGTGTAGTATTTGCATGTAATCTATGCACATCCTCTCGTATACTTTAAATCATCTCTAGATTACTTATATCTAATACAACATAAATGCTATGTAAATAGTTGTTACACTGTATTGTTTAGGGAATAATGACAAGAGAAAAAGCCTGTACGTGTTCAGTACACACACAGCCATCCTTTTTTCTCTGAATATTTTCAATCCTCAGTTGGCTGAATCCAAGGATGCAGAACCCACAAATATGGGTGTCTGACTGTATATCTGGTGAAAATTACTTCTAAAGACAGTGCTGAGAGCAGAGGTATAAGAACTGTGAGTGAGAAGAGGAGTAAGCAGGTTTGGATAATCGCAATATCTGGCCTCTGAAATGAATGCTGGTTCCCCATAGGAGGCATTTCAGAGAATACTCAGTAATTTTTGAGCTGCAAAACTTCAGGATAAAAGCTTGAATATCATCACCCCTTGCTGTTTTAACAAACCACAAATTGCTACTATTTTTGCCTGATTTTATATAAGGAATAATATATTATCTATAAAGGTAAAAGTGTAGTCTCTCTGCAGAAAGCATATCTTTTTGTTGGGATCTGTCAGAGATATGGAGAGAAAATTGAGGAAAAGGCCAATGTGAGTCTTCAAAATACTTTACATCTTATCCCTCAAGTATATTCCCTGGAGCAAAACAGAAGTTCATAGAAATTCAAATATCTTGATTTGCACCATAAAATAGTGTCCAGAAACCTAGACACTGCAGCAGAGCTTGGTGTCCCATTTTTGGTGAGTTATTCTATTTGAGGTTACAGTAAAAGCCCTAGGGAGGACTTCTCTGGGCTGGGTTCTGAAGAACGCAGGAGAGAAGCATCATCTCCTGGGGACAATTTCCATCCTGGACGGAGAATGCAAAGGCAGAAGGGGTGTTCTGAAGAGAACTGTGGGGAGTTTACCTGATTAGAGAGGGTGATGTTGGGGGAGGGGTCACGAAGAACTTAGCATTCCTTGCTATAGACAAACAATTAGATCTGTGTTTTCAAAAGGTCATTGGAGCAGCTGGCAGGCAGCTGGATTGAAGAGATTCCTGGAGTCCTGATAACAATGGGTTGTCCCTCCTCCCTGACCTCTTCAATTGCCCCATGAGCCTCTCCCAAATTTAACAAACTATTTAAAGAAGATCTCCAAGTGTAGTCCTGAGAATTTGCAAGGGAATCTCCTGGAGTCTGCACTCTTCTTAAGCTCCTGGGAGGCCCTTTTGCTCAGAAATATATGAGAACCTCCAGGAGAATGGTTTCTGGGCAGGCTTCCCTGCTTCCATTTCCACGATTGAGAATGGTCATCTATTCAAGCCCTGAGTCTTGTGGTAAATTTTCTGTACATAGATGGATAATCTTAAAGCATGAACACCAAAGAGATTTCAGTGCTACTAGAAGGGGATGAGATTTGGTGATTTTTTTTCTTTTGCTCATCTTTATTTTTAACTTGCACTACTTGTAGAATAAGAAAACTGTTAACTAAAATAAATGTAATGAGCACTCTGCATTTGCAAACACTGAACAAGCTCATGGAAGAAATGAATTGCCTGAAAAGGGTTACAAACTGCAGGGAAGTGCCGTTGTTTTCAGCAGGAAAGAGAGGCCTGGTAACAACAGGAAGCGCTGGGAGGCCTCACTACCAAGGCTTCCAAGCAAAGCGGTTCTGGAAACAATGGCTGCCTGTGGCTCGGGAATATTGGGCAGGAAATGAAAGGATGCTGGTGTGGGGGCTGGGGCACAGCGAGGAACTGATAAGCTTTACCTGGCTGTTCTTCACATAGTCGTAGCTGGCCCAAGATGACGTCATTTTTTATAAATGTTCCCCATCTCCCGTCAGTAAAATTGATTTTAGAAAAATACAAAAACGAGAAGCCCCCATAGTGCCGTAGGTCTGGAAACCATTAGGAAGCTCTACAGCCTGGGAAACCAGAGGGTACAATAAGCAAAAGAAGGGATTTCTCACTCTTAGAGCATGGTGAGATCAGTGCGGAGAGGACCTTCAGATGAACTAGGCATCTTTTAGAGCTAAGTCCCTGGAGGATTCCAGCCTCCGTAAAAATAAAAATAGCCTTGGGGTTAAGGGGAGTCTAGCCATAGCAAAGGAGATATGTATAAACCTCTTGAGATTGAAGTTTATATTTTATTTAACAGAAATTTCCGTTTATACGGGTGGAGTGAGCTGGGGAACCATTAACAGTACAAATGAGAAACAAAAACAAAACAAACAAACAAAAAATTACCCTAATGTTTTGTCCTGAAAGACCTAGCTGTAAACCAGAGCTGGTAGGAGTCAGGACCTGAACACTGGCAGACAGAAACCGAATCTGCCTTCTTAATTTCCAGCCCAGCCTCTCCGCCCAGTGTCATCCAAGAAGCTGACAGATCCTGGAAGGAGGTTAGACCTGGAAGAAACACAAGGATCCAGAAATCATTTGGATCCAGAACTTGTTTCTAGCACAGATGAAAGTCTGAGGCTGGCAGTGGCTGATTTGCTGGAGGACATACAACTGGTTCATGTTGCTGTAACTGATGGGTACCCCAGCACCTACTGCCTGGAAGATACCTAGGGGAATTCAAAGAAGAGGAAAGTTACTCTCCTAAAAGGTCAAGAATCTCACACGTGTAGATTAGGGCAAGAATCCATGTTTCTTAATTTGTTATCTAAGTCCTTCTCTCTCATCAAGTTGCACTTAGTTGTGAAGTCAGTCTCTACCTTCTGCTGCTTTCTGGTCTTCCTCATTCTTGGTCTGTGACTTGGTTTCCCTAGTGTGGAGGTTATGCTTATAAAATGTACTGGAAAGTGCATGAATTTTGGATTCAAACAGACTTATAACTGCACCCCAGTTTGCCACTAGCTGTTTGAGCTTGGACAAGTTGTCTAACCATACAGAATGTTAGCTTCCCATCTGAAAATAGGAGTAGTAATGCCTTCTTCTCAGAGTTTTAAGAATTAAATGAAATAATGATGGTTAATTCATCCCCATAAGCACCCATGAGGTATGCAAGAAAAAAAGAAGAGGTGGCCTGGACACACTCAGAGTAGAAAAAAATTTACATTGTCCTCATTCTTAAGATGATCAGTGTTAGTGAAGCATACAGTTCAAGAAACAAGTTTGCTTCTCTCTCATTAATCTGCTCAGTTCACGACCTTCTTCTCCTGGGGCTCACTCTCAGGCACATACGGCCATTCTCTGTATCCATTAGCACTTAAGAGCCTCCACCAGTGGTATCCCAAGGAGCAGGTGGCAAGAAAGCTGCTCATCCAGTAAATAAAACCTTGATCAGGTGATTCCACTGATGTGTGCTTTATGCAGTTAAACTGAGGATTTAAATGATTTTAAATGAGTTGTTGTTGCCTAGGAATGTGCTGGGGATTGACTGAGATCTTTCTGTCCTCCATCAGCAGCCCCATGGAGTGAGTGATGTCTCCCCCTACAAATCTCCTAATAACAAAGCTTTCTCCACAGACAGTAGAAAGGATGAACCACATAAGCCTTTATCAATTACACAAAGCACAGCAGCTTCATCAATGGGACAAAACCCTTCTGTACAGTTTCTGTGTACAAGATGAATAGGGCCAGCTCTAAGACCAAGGTCACATGGGGATGTCTTGCAGGTTTGTTTTCTATGTTCACAGCATTTGAACCTTTTTCTCTAGTCAGCACCACCCTTCCTCAGCCACAACCACTCCCACCCTAAACACACACACCAGAGGCACCCTGTGGGAGTCCCTCTTAAGCTCTCCCCACTGGCTCATTCGCTACTGATGACATGTGGACCCAGACACTTTCATCACTCTCAACCAGTCTTTTATGTGTGAGTCAGATAGGCTCTTACCTTTCCTAAAGAAATTTCAGGCAACAGCTAGAGAAGAGTGAGTCCTCTCACTTCCCCTTTCGTTGACGAACCACGAGAGGTTGTCCCTTCTGACCCTAAAGGGACTCCTTATTTTTTTCTTTTTGTGGCAAGTCTTTTCTTCTAGATTACCTCCCCTCCCTCTTCCCACACACACACACAAAAGCCTATTTCTTTGAAGGGAAGAACTTCAGGGTTGGCCCTGATGAGGAAGCTGAAGGTCTAGTCCCAAAGCTGCCAGTATTGGACATTATTCTACAGGCAATGGGAAGCTATCGATTGTTTTGGTGTAGGGGAGCTTTATCATCAAGGTAGTGTTTTAGAAAGATTTATCTGGAAGTAGAGATCAAGATAGAATGCAATCTTCCCAGACAGTCAGTAAAAATGCCCCCAAGTTCCCTTATGTTTCTCTTCCACTGGACTGGTCTAGTCAGCATTCCTGGAATTCACCACATTATTTCTTGCCTTTCACCTTGTTTATACTATTCTCTGTTTCCTGCCCCAAAAGAAAGTGTATGACATTTACTAAGTACTTATTATATGCTAGGCACTTAGATGAGCGTTCTGCATGTATTGTAATGTATATTGCGTCACGTCAATTACATCATATGATAGCATCTCACATCATATCAAATCATTTCCTCTGCACCAGTGTCAGAGTTCTTATTGCAGCACCTTGACTGGTCGTTTATCCACTTAGCTCACAACATTGTGAGCCCCTGAGCATGAGGGTCCTGTCTCAGCACTCCCCAACGTGGTCCCTCTCAAGACAGCTGGCTCTCTAAAAACGCACACAATTTCCTGTTCTTGTTCAACATCTAAAAGCTCTGCCTGACTTCCCCACCAGCTGTAATCTTTTTACAAGAACTTTTGTTACAATTTTTGTGCCTGTCTAGGGCCCTTAGCATATTTTGTTTGATATGTTCATACTGGCCAAGTGACTTAATACCTTTGAGCTTCAGTTTCTTCATTTACAAAACAGAGATAAATACCTCCCTCATAAGGTGACTGTGAGGATTGCACTGGGTACAAATAATGGATAAGAAGTGTATAGCTAGGCTGGGCACGGTGGCTCACGCCTGTAAGCCCAGCACTTTGGGAGGCCGAGGCGGGTGGATCACGAGGTCAGGAGTTCAAGACCAGCCTGGCCAAGATGGTGAAACCCTGTCTCTACTAAAAATACAAAAAATTAGCTGGTCATGGTGGTATGGGCCTGTAATCCCAGCTGCTCCAGAGGCTGAGGCAGAGAATTGCTTAAACCTGGAAGGACGGAGGTTGCAGTGAGCCAAGATTGCACCACTGCACTCCAGCCTGGGTGACAGAGCAAGATTCCATCTCAAAAAAAAAAAAAAGTGTGTAGCTCAGGGACCACTGCATACTAGTTTCACAATAATTACCCATTCCCTTCTTGGCTTCTTGAAGGCAAAGATCTTATTACCTTTTGTTCCTCTAGATGGGCCCTCAGTGCATCTGCTTTGGTAGAAGGAGAATCGCTGTCATTGGGAAAGAGACAGCATTGACAGCAGAGACCTGAGGGCCCCGGCAGGGATAAGTCACAGAGTGGACCAGAGGAGGACCTGGACACCTCTGCAGGAAAGTGCTGGTTTGGCTTGGCATCTGAGAGCCTAAAAATGAGGAGGGCAGGGACCCCCAGCCGGGGAACCGGGCTCCAGGCTGCCTTGCTCAGCAGGATAGCAGAGCTAGTCCTCAGCCATCCCAGGCCAGCAGGTTGGGCAAATACTTCTGCTTCACAAGGGGTAATAACCTCAACAGGGTCACTGGAAAGGACTTCAGCAAACATTTAGAACTTGGGTCACTGATTTCAGAAGCCCCTCCATCTTCCTAAATGAAACTTGTTTTGTAAAATCCCATTTCTTTCTTTTAAAAAAAATGCTTTTACTATATCCCCTTCACAGAAAATTTAGAAAAGCAAAATTAAAAATAGAGAAAAGCAAAAAGCATTTATTTTCTACCACTTAGCAGTAACTACTATTAACATTTCAGTGTGTGTGTGTGGTTTGTGTGTGTGTGTGTGTGTGTGTGTGGTTTTTATGTGTGTGTTTGAGGCAGAGTTTCGCCCTTGTTGCCCAGGCTAAAGTGCAATGGCGCAATCTCAGCTCACTGCAACCTCCGCCTGCCTCCTGGGTTCAAGTGATTCTCCTGCCTCAGTCTCCCGAGTAGCTGGTATTACAGGCACCCGCCACCATGCCGGGCTAATTTTTTTTTTTTTTTTTTTGTATTTTTTAGCAGAGATGGAGTTTCACCATGTTGATCAGGCTGGTCTTGAACTCCTGACCTCAGGTGATCCACCTGCCATTGTGTGTCATTTTTTTATTATTTAATATACTGGGGAAGAGGTAGTTTTTAAAGAGACATTCTGTACTCTATATTTATATATAATTTTAATTTTTCAAACTTTTTTGCTATTTTTTTTTCAAAAGGAACTTAAAAATAGATATTAACCATGAGCTGTTGAACACTTAAAGATCAGACCTGTAGTGGTAGGATTTCAGGCATTTTGGCAGTCAACGGCAAGGAGCCAATCCACTCTCCTCAAATCACACCTCCAAAGTTGCCACTATAGGACCTGCCTTCCTGTTGGGGAGTGTTTGAACCATGGTAGGTGTAGCTTGGGGCTTTTTCTATTCTTCATCACTTGTGGTATCACAGAAAAAGCATGGGCTTTGGCAGCACACACACCTGGGTTTGGATCCCAACTCTGGCACTTCCTAGCTCCAGGCCATTGGGCAATTTATCTATTCTCTCTGAGAATCAACTTTCCTATTTTCAAAATGGAGATCATTTTGTCTGTTTCATGGGTTGTCTACAGTTATAGAATGGAGAATGCTATAAAACAAACAAACAAATAAAAACCCACCTAAAGCCATGCTTGACACTTAGTAACTATTTTCTTTGAGGAATCCAGATAGCAAAGGAGCACAGAAAATCCATCTGGAGAAAAATGACCAAGCTCCTGTTCAGGAAAACATTTTGAGTGCTTCTGTTTTCTTTCTTTTTTTTTTTTAATTTCTTTTTTTTTTATTATACTTTTAAGTTTTAGGGTACATGTGCACAACGTGCAGGTTTGTTACATAGGTATACATGTGCCATGTTGGTATGCTGCACTCATTAACTCGTCATTTGCATTAGGTATATCTCTAATGCTATCCCTCCCCCATCCCCCCATCCCACGACAGGCCCCGGTGTGTGATGTTCCCCTTCCTGTGTCCAAGTGTTCTCATTGTTCAATTCCCACCTATGAGTGAGAACATGTGGTGTTTGGTTTTCTGTCCTTGCGATAGTTTGCCCAGAATGATGGTTTCCAGCTTCATCCATGTCCCTACAAAGGACATGAACTCATCCTTTTTTATGGCTGCATAGTACTCCATGGTGTATATGTGCCACATTTTCTTAATCCAGTCTATCACTGATGGACATTTGGATTGGTTCCAAGTCTTTGCTATTGTGAATAGAGAATACTTCTGTTTTCAAGGCTATTCTAGATGAATAAGACACAGGACTGTCCTCATTGTCCCCAAGGAGCTCACAACTTAGTAATGGAGATGAATCAGAAACAAGCAACACCTCACACTTGGTGCTAGACACAGAGTAGGCTTGCAGTAAATATCTGCAGGATTAAATTTATTTGACAATTTTCTTCAGAAAAGGTAATATATTCCTATAGTTCAAAATTCAAAAGTACAAAAGAATATACAGTGAGAAGTCTCTCTCTTACTCAAAGGGCTAGCCCCAGCTTCCAGTTTCTTTCCTGTAGACAACTAAAATTATTGCTTTCTTATGTATTCTTCCATAGATATTGAATGCATATATAAATAGATGTGCATATTTAATCTTTCATTCTCTCTTAACAACAACGACAAAAAAAACCATGGCTGGGCACGGTGGCTCACACCTATAATCCCAGCACTTTGGGAGGCCGAGGCAGGTAGATCACCTGAGGTCAGGAGTTCAAGACCAGCCTGGCCAACATAGTGAAACCCAGTCTCCACTAAAAATACAAAAATTAGCCAGGTGTCGTGGCACACACCTGTAATCCCAGCTACTCAGGAGGCTAAGGCAGGAGAATCACTTGAACCCAGGAGGCAGAGGTTGCAGTGAGTCGAGATTGTGCCACTGCACTCCAGCCTGGGTGACAGAGTAAGACTCTGTCTCAAAAAAAAAAAAAAGAAAAGAAAAAGAAAAAACAACCAGATGCTAGCATACCATTATTCTGGTCTGCCTAACAATATATCTGAGACCACTCTATGTCTGTACATAAAAGTTTTCTCATTCTTTTTAGTGACCACATAGTATTCCACTATGTGAATCTTCCATTATTTATGTTAGCAACCTGCTGTTGATGACAATCTTGTGCAATTATGAAAACTGTTGTAATGAATAGCCTTGCACATACCTTACATGTCACATGTACAAGAATATCTGTGGGATAAATTTCTAGAAGAAGAACGACTGGGTCAAAAGCTATGTGCACTTATAATTTTAACAGATATTGTCAAATTGCCCTCCAGAGGTTGTATCAATCTCCCCTGCCAGTTGCAATGCATGAGAGTAGTTGTTTTCCCATAGCCTTGCCAACACTGTGTGTTAACAAAGTTAGGTACCTTTGCCAATCTGAGAAGTGAAAAATGATATATCAATGAAGTTTTAATTTGCAGTGGAATTGAATTTAGATAATTCTAGAAAGTGCCACAAAGGGAGGAGGCACAGGAGAGATAAGAACACGGAGGAAGGAGAACCTAGTTCTGCCTGAGGAAGGCTTTATAGAGAAGTTGAGGCTTGAGCTGAATCCCAAAAGATAAGCAGGAGGAGTTTCTCAGTGGAGAAGAGGTAATGGGCTCACACGAGGGAGTATCGGGTGCAAAGCCAGGAAGGTGTGAAGGTGCAGAGCATATTCAGGAAGTGGCAGGCTGTCCAGCGTGGCTGGAACACCGCATTCCTGTGTGGGGCTGAGAGGGAGGGAAAGCTCAGCAATCGGTGATGAGACTGGCAGGGGGGAGTGTGGCCAGATTGTGGAAAACCTCCTAGGCCTCCCTCTAAATCAAATCTCAGTTTTTAAAAGATAAAATATATTCCCTGTCTGTAGGAACTAAAGAGAAAACAGAACTAAAGCCCATTCTCCCCAAAACGAATTCAAAAGTGAAATAATAATAAAACAATCGCTTTGAATCCTGTAGGGAAAATGAGAAGTACAGTATAAACACTTCTCACTCTTTTTTTCCTCTTTTTCTCCTGGAAGGAGGTTATACTTGAGTTAAATGTATATAGTTTCTAACTAACCATTCCCAAAGGGTGGTTTCAAAAATGTTCTGAGCCAGATAATGGTCTAGTTTCTCAAAGGATAGTGCTGCTTTGGATTTATATGTTCTCATCTATAACAATAAGAAACAGTTGCATTACTTATAACATCACTCTTTATGCATGTGCATAATGATGAACCATTATTCCAATAACCAACGATGAAGGATGTGGACAATATAAATCAGAAATAAGAAGCTTTTCTCCTGACACAAAAAGCACAAGCAACAAAAGAAAAACATAGATAAATTGGACTTCACTGAAATGTAAAACTTCTGTGCTTCAAAGAACACCATCAAGAAAGTGAAAAGACCACCCACGGCATAGGAGAAAATATTTGCCAATCATAGGTCTAATAAGAGTCTAGTATTCAGAATATATAAAGAAATCATAACCCAGCAAAGACCACCCAACTAAAAATGGACAAATTATCCAAATAGACATTTCTTCAAAAGAGATATACAAATGGCCAGTAAGCACAAGAAAAGATATTCTACATTGTTATCAGGGAAATGCAAACCAAACTGCAATGATACCACTTCACAACTACTAGGATGACAATAAAAAAGATAGACAACAAGTCTTGACAAGGATATGGAAAATTGGAACCCTCATCCATTGCTGGTGGGAATGTAAAATGGCACAACTATTGTGGAAAACAGTTTGGCAGTGCCTCAAAAGTTAAATGTAGAGTCACTATACGACCTAGCCATTTCACCCCTTGGATATATATCCAAGAGAATTGAAAACATATATCCATACAAAAACTTGTAAGTAAAGGTTCATAGCAACAATATTCCTAATAGCAAAAAGTGGAAATAACTCAAATTTCTATCAACTGGTGAATGAATAAACAAAATGAAGGCTTTATTTGGAATTTTATTCAGCCATAAAAATGAATGAAGTACTGACACATGCTACAACATGGACGGACCTTGAAAACACTATGCTAAATAAAAGAAGTCCATCACAAAGGCCACATATTTTAAGATCTCATTTATAGGAAATGTCCAAAACGGGCAAACCCATAGAAAATAGAACGTTGATTAGTGGCTGTTGGAGCTGGGAGAAGGGGAAATGGGCAGTAACTACTAATGGATATGGGTTCCTTTCTTGAGAGATGAAAATGTTCTGGAATTAATGTGATGATTGCTTAACTTGTGAATACACTAAAAATCACTTAGTCGTACACTTTAAAGGGTGAATTATATGGTATTTTAATTATATCTCAGGTTTTTTGTTTTTAACTTTTTTTTTTTTGAGACAGAGTCTCACTCACTCTGTCACCCAGGCTAGAGTGCAATGGTTTGATCTCAGCTCACTGCAACCTCTGATTCCCAGGTTCAAGCGATTCTCCTGCCTCAGCCTCCTGAGTAGCTGGGATTATAGGCGTGCACCACCATGCCCGGCTAGTTTTTGTAGTTTTAGTAGAGACGAGGTTTCACTGTATTGGGTAGGCTGGTCTTGAACTCCTGACCTCAGGTGATCCACCTGCCTTGGCCTCCCAAAGTGCTGGGATTATAGGCAGCCTGAGCCACTGTGACTGGCCTATATCTCAGGTTTAAAAAGAAAAAATAAAATGCTTAAAAGGAAACTTTTCTCCAAGGAGGACAAGCCAAAGCCTCAACATATTTTTAAATTTTTTTTCTTAGAAAATTAGAAAGTGGTTCATTTGTTTTTTTTTTTAAAGAACAGAACACATTATACTTTGTTAAATAAATACCACAAGTTTTCAACATTTATTTAATTCCACATTAAGCCAGGAAGAAAAGAGTAGAAAGAAGTTAAAACAGGGAGGAGGAAGGAGACTCAGAGGGAAAATTGGGGTGGGCAGTGACCTCCAGGCAGGAAGAGCCTCGCAGAGGCCAGGGAGGAGCATGGGACAGAGGAGTGGAACAGGGATGGGGAAAGGATGGGACAGGAACAAAGAACAGAGGCTGGCAGAGAGAGCTCTTGGATTCTGGGGGGGAAATGCCTAGGAAGTTCTGTACTCACAACCCAGAGAAATGAGGAAGTAATGTAAATCTTTACTGCATCTCTTGGGAAAATGCTGAAGAGGGGGCCCATTCACAGCACAGCAAAATTGTTTAAAAATCCCCCCTCTCTCCCGTGTGCATCGCAACAGATGCTTACAGGATTTCTTCCTGTGCAGTGTCTTGTCTCCCTCATTATCTTACCCTCTTCCCTCAAGTATCATTATTCTTTGCCCACCGGCAGCTCTTGGTCCTTTTTATTACCTCAAACAAGATGATGAACATATCCATCACGCCCAAATGTTTCCTCCGGCTCCTTTGTCATTCCTCCCTCCTGCCTCTTCCCTGCTTTCTCTTCCTACAAGTTAGTTTGCATTTTCTACAGTTTTACATAAATGGAATCCTACCCTATGTAGTCTTTCGTAGTCTGGCTTCTATCACCCAGCCGAGTGTCTTTGAGCTGCACTCACAGGCTTTATCACTCCTTGTTGTTGCCGAGTATATTATATTGTGTGTACACACCACTAGACTTTACTTTGAAGGTCAGGAATGCAGGATCCAGAGAGGGGACGAAATCTGACCAAGTCAAGACCTTAACAAAATCCAGAATGGAGACGGGGGAGTGCCTGTTTCCCTAAAACACAAATGCCATTTGCACTATGAAAGAATGTGGCCACCACAACCACATAAATGACCAAATACAACTGTGCTTCTTTCAATCTCTGTCTCCAGGTCTGATCAGGTCCCAGGCACACAGGGAACTGAGGCAGCTTAGCAGTGTTATGACTTCTGGGGGTGACTTCGAGAAATGTTTGACTTCTGGCCTTTTCTGCATTAAACCCTTCAAGAGGTTAGGACATGAGGAAAACATGCCATGTTATTTATAAGTGTAAAATATCTGTTAGTAGGAAATAAATAAAACAAAGGACTGTATAATATTTTATGAACTGTAAAGCATAAATCAAAGGCAAGATTTTCTTTTCCCTCAGAAACCACTTCAAGTTGCATTTTGTGCTCAGATTAAAATTTAACATTTAAGATAACTGATCTAGGAAAAACAAAACAAAACAAGGGAGTTAGAGGGCCATCAGTGAAATGATTCTAAGAAGCTATAATATTATGTCATCAGCAGCAACTATGTGTACCTCTGTAGGAGGAGACTCAGAGTTCTATGGGCCCAGGATGAATCCCACAGAATGAGCTCTGTGACTCTGACCTCCAGCGTCAGTCCTTCCCATGCCTAAATCGACAATAGAAGCTTTCTTTCTGTCTATAACTACTCAGCTATTTTGATCAAGCTTCTACCCTGTCCAGAATCCTAGGGTGTCCCCAATCTGATAGGACCCCTGGGACAATAGTTTAAAGAATTCTGAGACTTTGAGACTTAACAATAGCCACTGCAACACTACCCTCCAGGGCTATTTTCAGACCCTTGCTATTCTGAGTGTGAGCTGCAGATTAGCAGTACCTGCATGACCTGGAATTTGTTAGAAAGGCAAATTCTCAACACTCCTACCACCTGCCTCCCTACTGAATTGCAATATGCATATCAGTGAAATCCCCAGGTGATTTTACGCACATTAAGGTATGTGAGAAGCCCTGGTCTAGACTAGTGGTTCTTCAACATTCCTTTTTTTTTTTTTTTTTTTTAAGACAGAGTCAGAGTCTAGCTTTGTCGCCCAGGCTGGAGTTCAGTGGCGCAATCTTGGCTCACTGCAACCTCTGCCTCCCAGGTTCAAGTGATTCTCCTGCCTCAGGCTCCCAAGTAGCTGGGAGTACAGGCACCCGCCACCACACCTGGCAAATTTTTGCATTTTTAGTAGAGATGGGATTTCACGGTGTTGGTCAGGCTGGTCTCAAACTCCTGACCTCAAGTGATCCACCCACCTTGGCCTCCCAAAGTGTTGGGATTACAGGCGTGAGCCACTGTGCCCGGCGGTTCTTCAACTTTCGAGTACATCAGAATCATCCGGAGGATGCTGGGCTGCAGGACTTGATCCAGGGACCACAGTCTGAGAACCGCTGCTCTAATGTCTAGAGCTGGATGATTACACAGAGATTGAGTCCTTTCCCATTACTGAGTAACAACGATGGAGAATTCCTACATCTTCCAACTCAGCCCAAGATGAGAAATCCAGGAAAGCTAACACTTCACAGTGATTGGGACAATGACCTCTTTCCTTGGGTTGTTTTAACATTGCCTCCCACTTAAACAAAGCCATGGACAATAGGTTCTAAGGCCTTTGTACCAAAGCCAGAATAAATTTATGGCAGAGGCTCTGTCTCAGAATGTGTTTTCCCACCTTTGAGACAAATGGAGCCTGAAGTGCTGCAGCTGAGAGCTATGGTACTGGGAGGTCCCTATCTGAGAACGGGCTGGAACAGGTTGGTTACCCTGTACTGCCCCTTTTGTGGAGTGTTCTTTATCAAGGTCCTTAGAGTCCAAGGCTTTTGTGCTTGAGTCCTCCTTGTGAGTGTTCCGAGTTCTTAAGTCCACTAGTGCCCTGCACAGCACGGCAGCCATGCACTGTGGTACAGACTTGAAATGCAGAACACCCTGAGGGCCAAGCACAGCTCCCAGACTGCTAACTCACAACCCAGACACTGTTAGATCCTACTGCCTTTGTGCTGCAAAGATATACCTACATGCACAGAAAAGACATCCCATGGAAGCAAAATTACTCTCAAATCAAAAAATGTGCTAAAGAAAGACACAACAGCCATTCTAAGAAGTAGAGATGAGGCTGGGCGAGGTGGCTCACGCCTGTAATCCTAGCACTTTGGGAGGCTGAGGCAGGTGGATCACCGGAGATCAGGAGTTCAAGACTAGCCTGGCGAACATAGTGAAACCTTACCTCTATGAAAAATACAAAAATTAGCTGGGCATGGTGGCAGGCACCTGTAATCCCTTCTACTCGGGAGGCTGAGGCAGGAGAATCACTTGAAACTGGGAGGCCAAGGTTGCAGTGAGCCAAGATCACACCACTGCACTCCAACCCGAGTGACAAGAGCGAAACTCTGTCTAAAAAAAAAAAAAAGGGGGGGGGGGCAGTAGAGATGAGTTTTGACCTGTACGAGGTTGGTCATCTACCTCAAGTGCCCATTGGATGGGAAGAGGCAAGCTGTGTTTTCACCAAGAAAATCAGATTATACGTTTATATTATAGATAAGTTACAAGTAGAAATAATATTGGTCATTGTGGAATGCTTCTTATATGCCAGGGTCTGTGCCAAATATTTGTAAGTATTATTTCAGTCCTAGCTACAAGATTAATATCACTATTGTCCTTCTACACACATGGAAACTAAGAAACAGAACTCTTGTATATTTTGCCCAAGGTTACAAAAGCAGTTTGGTATCCAAATCTGCACTCTCAACCATAGACTGTGTGGTGGCAGGTTACCGAACAGTGAGTTGTGGTGGGGAAAGAGTCAACCGTCATTGTTCACAACAGGGATTTTGAGAGAGAGAGAGAGAGAGAGGGAGACTTTAAGTATCATTGGAACTGTTTTCATTTATCTATCTATTTGCATGAGCATGGGAAACAAAATCTCACCAAGAACCCTATTTTATAAAACAGATCAAATCATAGCTCTTCTGGTTGAAGACAGGCAGAGGCTCTGGACCCCTGCCCACACCCACAGCACCCCCCATCACACCCTACTCCCACGCTGTGCTCACTCCTAGGAAGTGGTTCCACCGCTATGGTCTCTGGCCTCAATGTTTCCAATTCCAAGTCCATTCCCTGAGGGGCAAACCATGGATGTATGCTGGAGGGGAATGCTCTGGGAATGCACAGCCTTTGAGAGGCAGCAGAATAAGTATGGTGAACTTTATTGAGCACTTAAAATTACAGTTACTTGAAGGCCACAAGGGAAAGGAATGCTTAGAGCACGTCATAATAGGGAATTCAGGTAGAATGTTGAGTCTGAATGCCTTGCGTCTACCCACATAAAGATCCAGTCCAGCTTAGAATTGTGTGTAGGCATGAGTATATGTAATAAGCATTAATGAATTAGCATTGGTCTAATCTACAGCATTAATGGATTGAGTATGTGTTGGAAGTGTGAGCACAATAATAGCCCAAGTGTTAATTCACGGAGGTCCCACATCACTGTGGCAGCCTTGAGAAGCCACTGAAGACCTCAGAGCCTTCAGTGGGTTGTTTGATGGGTTAGGTTGTTCTATACCAAACCACCATTCACAACCCTCTCACAGGGGGGAACTCAAGTGCATCTGTCCAGGGACCAAAGTGGCAAGTGATCTGCTGCTCTCTCTGTACCATCCAGAAGGCCTGTATCTGCCCCTCTTGGTCACTGAGCTGGCTGGTTCTCTCAAAGTCAGCCGCCCGGAGAGAACAGCACAGCCAGACCCTTCTACCAGGGCACTGAACCTCTGGAGAGGCAGGAACTCAGGAGGCCCTGTCGGTCCCTTTTATGTTGTCCATTAAATCAATGACTGGTTTCAATCCATGGTTGGGGGTGGGGGGATGGAGGTGGGGGAGCCGTTCTTACCTTAAAAAAAAAACACTTTATCACTTTAACCTTTAAATCACCTTCGACATTCTGGCAGATTTTCTTCCAGTCTTTTTTCCTTCGAATTTTTTTTAATCTAAACTGAATTTACAATGTATATTCAATTTGTTGAAGATTTTTTCTTCTAAAAAAATGGAATCGTAAGCCTCTTCCAACGTATTAATTATTTTTTACAAGCAACAGGTAATCATGAGTGACTTAAGTAAATTTGCCTGTGCCTTGATGTCCTCATGTTTAGAATAAAGCAGTCGCTCTCTAATTTTTGCATGCATCAGAGTCACCCAGAGGGTTGTTAAAAGACACAGATTGCTGGGCCCCACCCCAAAATTTCTGAGTTAATAGGTCGGGAGTGGGGCCTGAAGATTTGCATTTCCAACTTCCCAGGAGATGCTGATGCTGCTGGTCAGAAGACCATACTTGGAGAACAATGAAATGAAGAGACCGAGTTGTGGAATGTCCAAGCTCACCACTGGTCTCAAAATCTAAGTTTTTGAATATTTTTTTAAATTCTTTAAAAAAAACAATTCTTGGCCAGGTGTAGTGGCTCACACCTATAATCCCAGTTTTTTGGGAGGCCAAGGCGGGTGGATCACCTGAAGTCAAGTGTTGGAGACCAGCCTGGTCAACATGGCGAAACCCAGTTCTCTACTAAAAATACAAAAATTAGCTTGGCGTGGTGGCGGGTGCCTGTAATCCCAGCTACTTGGGAGTCTGAGGCAGGAGAATTGCTTGAACCCAGGAGATGGAGGTTGCAGTGAGCCAAGATTGTGCCACTGCACTCCAGCCTGGGCAACAGAGCAAGTCTCAAAAACAAAACAAAACAAAAAAACAATTCTTTAGCAAAGCCCTATGATTTTTTTTTAATATGAAAGGAACATCACCTACCACTTACAAGAAATTGTTTCCACTTGTAAGTCATATGAGTTCCATACTTACATCTCTTTGAAGGTACCTGGATTTTTAAAAGGATATCTTTAAAAGACAGGCAGACTTACATCTAATACTTAATTGTTTTTTTCTTTTCTTTTACATAGTTCCATACGTTTTGAAGAGCTGTGCAGAATTTATAGAGACTCACGGCATCGTGGATGGAATCTATCGGCTTTCAGGAGTCACCTCAAACATACAACGGCTAAGGTAAGCTGAAAGAATAGCCCTAAAAGAATTCTCCCGTGATTCCTCCTGTGTCCATGCCTCTGTCCATCGGTGTCCAGAGTATTAAAAACCCAAAGGAACTGAGGGAAGTGTGGCAGCACCGAAGATCAGATGCAGTGGTTTTCAGATGGCTGGCTGTTCTTAATCTAATCAGGAAACCCTCCAGCCTGATGTAATTCTTTCCAACAAAAGCTCCTAAGGCTTTCATTCTGTTTCTTTGTCTTGCACTAGATATATTCTTCTTTGGTGAATTTGATTTAACTCAAATGATTTAAATTACAAGTTAAGGAAAACGTGATTTATTATCATCTGCTGGCCTGCCCAAAGCTCAGTTAGACTAGGTTCCTGTTACTTAGTGTTCAGAACCCTGAGATCCATGTCAGTTCTTCTGCTGGCACACCCTCAAATTTGATGTTTTGTCTGGTTGAGAAATCAGAAGCCTATATGATTGTGCATGTCTCTAATTGATGCTAGGATTTTAAAAATTACTGATGGGTGAAAAAAATAAAAAATAATAAAAATAAGAAATAAATTACTGATGGGTGAACTATTTCCAATTCTATGTATTTATCCTAAATATTTGGAAGAAATTTCTATCACATTAAATAAAGAGGGCAAAACATTTTATACAAAACACAGGTACGTGTGTGTTTTATATATATACAGAGAGTATATAGAAAATAGAGTATATATGTATAATTTTACATGACTTAAACAATAGATTTACATATTTTGCATATTGTTCCTTAACACCAAAAGGAACATAATTTAATGTTATTTTAATTATAACATTTTATTATTACCTATATTTATTATATGTTCTTTAGTTATAAATGTAGACTTTTAAAACAAAAAAATTCTTATTACAAGGCTAATATGTAAAATTTAATAAGTTGTGCAGGTAATTCAGTTTTCATATTCTTTCTCCTGTTTGGTTTCTGCCCTTTTCCTCCAGATTTGGATTGTAATTAAATTATACCAAAAAAATAGAGCATCTTTTTTTTTTTCCTAGAGAAGTCATAGCTGTTAAAAAAATAATTGGTTTATTGCAGCCATAGATTTTAATGAATCTATGTGTTTACATAATTTCACTAATTTACTAGTACTCCATTTATTAGAGTTTCAATGGCAAATACTTCTTAGTGGTTGGAAATATACCACACAGTACCTACCACACAGTAGGTAGCATCCTGGAAGGCCACTTCAGTAGTAATGAATTATTTTTTATTTCAGCACTGACCTTATCCTTGACAAGAGAAATCTTTGGCTAAATAAATGAATAAGCTCTAGATTGCTCTTGTTCTGCTCTCTTAAAAACATTCTCTTTTTAAAAGAGAACTATGCCAAGAGAACATAGCATGGCATAGTTCTCTTTTAAAACATAGCATGGGCCGGGCGCAGTGGCTCACGCCTGTAATCCCAGCACTCTGGGAGGCCGAGACGGGTGGATCACCTGAGGTCAGGAGTTCGAGACAAGCCTGGTCAACATGATGAAACTCCGTCTCTACTAAAAATACAAAAATTAGCCGGGCGTGGTGATGGGCGCCTGTAATCCCAACTACTCGGGAGGCTGAGGCAGAAGAATTGCTTGAACCTGGGAGACAGAGGTTGCAGCGAGCCAAGATTGTGCCAGCCTGGGCGACAACAGTGAAACTCCATCTAAAAAAAAAAAAAAAAAAAAAAAATAGCATGGCATAGATCTCTTTTCAAAGCCCCACTCAGTTTCTTTCAGGTTCTGAAAGTATCAGGGATTTCCCTACCCTTCATTAAGGGGGTAGGCCCAGAAAACAGGAGAACGGGCAGCGAGCTGTTTCAGAAATGCTGGTTCTGAGAGTACTGTTGACTTTGTCACCAGTTGGATGACTAAGTGAATACTCTCAAAAAGCTTAACTTCTCTTCTATATTAAAGCTCAAATTTACCATTTTTTAAGCAGATTTTAATTTATAAGTATTAATATATACTATTTGAGGCAGTATATTCATGTAACCTTTTTAGGAAATGTTTTCTAAATATTTTTCAGGCCTGGAATTGGATGATGTTCCAAGACATCCCACTATAGATTGTTTAAGAAGATATTTATAAATTCATCTGTCCTGTAGGAGTCACCATCAGGCAGCCTAGAAGGTTCTGTTGAGCACCAAAAAGATAGTCGATTAGGCTGGGCATGGTGGCTCACCCCTGTAATCTCAGCACTTTGGGAGGCTGAGGTGGTCAGATCACGAGGTCAGGAGATCGAGACCATCCTGGCTAACATGGTGAAACCCCATCTCCACTAAAAATACAAAAAATTAGCCTGGTATGGTGGCGGGCGCCTTTAGTCCCAGCTACTCAGAGGCTGAGGCAGGAGAATCACTTGAACCCGGGAGGCGGAGGTTGCAGTGAGCCAAGATTGCGCTGCTATACTCCAGCCTGGGTGACAGAGCGAGACTCCATCTCAAAAAAAAAAAAAAAAAAGATAGTCAGTTAAAGTTCTCAAGCTTTGGGTTTGAGTCTTCAGAAGATAAAACAAGTTTGTTGACACAGATATATGGAGATGAGCCACAACAACCTGACCTACCCTAGTTTTGGTCTCTCCTGTAAGAAAGGGAAATTCATTTTGAACAATATTTTGGAAAAACTGAAATCTCAATAGGACTTTTTGGCAAATTATGTTGATATTTCCCCAATGTTCATAACCAAGACTGCAGACCTGATGCCACGGGTAATCCATTTGTAAATGAGCATTATATCCTTCTAATCACAGCAGATTTTGCAAGAAGATCCAGACCCGAAGTGGAAGTCTTCCTGTGACTTCCTAGGGCCTGGAGTAGAAGATCTTTCTGAATTAAGGTCAAAAATATAGTCAGAATCAGCAGTTTAGGGTCTTTTTACCCCTAAGCAGCCAAGCAGCTGCTGACATGGAACACACACTCCCTGGGATTGTTATGTCTCCGTCTGTGTTGTTTCAGGCAAGAGTTTGGCTCAGATCAATGTCCAGATCTGACAAGGGAAGTGTACCTCCAGGACATCCACTGTGTGGGCTCGCTTTGCAAGCTCTACTTTAGGGAGCTGCCCAACCCCCTCCTGACTTATGAGCTCTATGAGAAATTCACGGTGAGTGTTTGGATTTCCATTATGGTTACTGGGTGGGATGCATGGATGGGCCAAGAAGAGTTTCAGCACTAAAATAACAATAATAACACTCACCAGATGGTTGACATTATCTTAGCGTGGTGAGGGAAGTAGGATAATATGGTAAGGAAAATAGGGTGGTGGAACTGTTTGCTAAATTTTTCTTTCTTGAATTTTCAGAATCATGTTGTTTGTTTTAAGAGCTGGGTTGAATTATCTCCATGTTTATTCAACTGAATGTGCCTTATTGTATAGGGAGGAAACTGAGAACCCCAGAAGTAAAGTGGCTGGCCCAAGGTCACACAGCAGAGGCAGGACAGGAACCTGAGACTCCTCATGCTACACCCACTGCTAGCCTTTTTATCAGACCATTCCCTCTGTGTTTCTTTTGTAGGTTGGGGAAAGAGGTGGTGGGTAGAGAGGGGAGAGGAGAGGAAACAAACAAATGTCAAGAGGGGTCAGAAAGCTGGGAAGAGAAAAGAATATGAGAAAAACAGCCAAGAGGGAGAGCAGGATAGGCAGTGAGTTGGACTGGTGGAGAGGATGGATGGGCATTAGCAAAACACCTAAGTAGCAGCTGTATGGTCACCAAATAGGGCACACCCATAGGAAAGTAGAAAGAAGAATAAATGCTTAAAGGATGACTGTAGAGATAGCGTGAAAAACATGGCTTGAACATTTGGCTGCATGGGAGAAGGTGTAGAGTAGGCAGAGGGCTGGGTTTAACCAAGGTTGGGGTTCAGTTGGCAAAGAGGGATGAGGGAGATGAGAGCGTGTGCTGGGGACATTGAAATAATTTACCATGGAATGTAGTGTAGATACGAAAAGAAGTGAGGGCACAAGGTAGTTGAGTAACAGTGTAAAAGTAGATCATCCCAGTGAAGTCAGTGGACTGTTGAAGTATGGTAGTTAGAGAGGGATGTTTGAAAGTGAGACTATAGCGAGGTTACAGTTTTGGGTAGGGACCAGATCTAGTCACTAACAGTGGGAGGGAACCTTTCTCATGGCTCCTGTAATAAATTTGTTTTGAGTATATGAAAGGTTCTTCAATTTGAAATGATACAGGAATAAATGAATGCTATTTCTTAAAAATGGGCTTGGGCTGTAAAAATATGTTTAGGAGTTTTCAGTGGTACAGGGAAATACTCAAATGCTAATTGAAGAAAAACTAAACGCACAACTGTATATTAAGAAAGGAATAAAAGGAAAGATGTTCAAAAGACTAAAAGACTAACAACTGTTCATTTCAGTGATGGGATTTCAGACAGTTTTTCTTGTTTCTTTAACTTTCATAATTTTGCCCACTAAAAATACATTAGCTTTTAGCAAGCAACAACAACAACAACAAAACCATCTTCTGGTTATATATACTTAAAGAATTTTAAAAAGGAAAAACAAAATCAAGAAATAGGGGGAGAAATGAAGATTTAAAAAAAAAAGAAAAGAAAGAAAAAAATAGTCCAAAGCACATTAAAAAATGGGCATAAATGTTGACCTCTAGAGAAGTCAACATGTACCAGCTGGCATAGAGTTGTCATTGGTTATGGGGCCCTTCTCCTTTAGATCTAAGGCAGAAGGTAAAGAAGCCTCCTATCTGCATGGGTAAGTTGTAAATAATGGTATCCCCTACCCATGGAACCACAGAAGTGTCTTTCCTAGGAACCAAGAAGAAAGGTGTGAGCTTCATGTGGGTCTGTCAGATTATAATCACTTTCACCATATATAAGTATTTGGTTAAGAGTAATCCTATTTAATAAAAGACATTATGAAAAATGAAGGAAAGTAGAAAGGAACCATTGATCTGTCTCCTTAAAGACCAAAGACAACTACAGTTAACATGTTGTGGGTATTCCTTCCATAGTGTTTTTGTTGTGGTTTGTGTTTTGTTTTCCAAAATCAAAATAAAATTTTATTGCAAAAATTAAAGTAATACAGAAATGTATAAAGGAGAAAGTATAAATCTCAAATCACCTGAAATTCCACACTCCAGGCATATTTGCTGTTAACAGATCGAACAGATATTAACTATATCTGTAGTAATAGATGTTAACAGATCTCAACACACACACACACACACACACTCACTTGTCACTACTACATATTGCTGTTTGGGGGATGGTTTTAATTCAACAGTGTGATCATCTTTGTGTGTTAAGAAATACGGGAAGACACTGTGTTTACAGCATTCTCTCTATGTGCCATGATTTCTGAAACCAAGCTCCCACTGATGGACATTTAGCTTTTTCATTTCTCAAGATGTTCCTTTTATAAACATTATAATACACATTTTTTTCACCCATATTTTTACACTATTTTTTGTTTGTTTATATCCTTAGAGAAAAATCATGGAAGTAGATTTGCTGAGTAGAAAGTTCTTGTTTAAAATTTTGTCACAAATTGCCAGTCTGTCCTCCAGAAAGACAAGGAATGCTCTTTTCCCTGCAGACTTTCCAACCCTGGGTATTTCCAATTGGTTAAATTATTTGTTGACCTGAATCAACAAAAAATAATACCTTATTGTTGCTTTAATTTGTGTGTAAGACTTTATTGTTTTCAATATAGTTATAATCCTCTTATCAGTGCCATATTATCATCTTTGAATATGATAGAATGGAATATCATTATGTTAAAGAACTGAATCAGTCTTATTTCTTTTAACTAATATCTCATTCTATTATAGTTGGGGGTAGATAGGAATTCTTTGTCTGGAAACTTTAGAAATACAATTTCTCCTTAGCCCTTGTCTACAGGCTCAGAATGAAACCTGTATTTATCTCTCCCCTCTCCTGTTCCCTGTTATTGCTAATCATTGTGTTTTGTCACAGCAACTGAAAAATACCAAGGCAGCTTGTCAACCTGCCATCAGATTTGAAGGAAATCTGACATTGTATTTAAACAGTTTATTTGACACTAAAAAACAGGGATGTTTTGTTATGACAACTATCTCTATATACGTAGGATCTAGTGAAGTTAACTATGTTGGAGAATGTATAATTTAATAGATTTCTTTGATCACAGATAATATAAGTAAACCTTCACAGGTATGGAAATAGCTCTGTTACATTGTCACAAATTCTCCCTATAGTTTACTCAAACCTACTTGCACAGCTAAAGTAGAATAATACATTTTTTTAACTTTTATTTTAGGTTCGGGGTACATGTTCAGGTTTGTTATATAGGTAAACTTGTGTCACGGGGGTTTGTTGTACAGATTATTTTGTCACTCAGGTACTAAGCCTACTCCCAATCAAGTAGTCCCCAATGTCTGTTGTTCCTCCCTTTGTGTCCATGTGTTCTCATCATTTAGCTCCCACTTATAAGTGAGAACATGCACTATTTGGTTTTCTGTTCCTGCATTAGTTTGCTAAGGATAATGGCCCCCAGCTTCATCCATGTTCCTGCAAAGGACATGATCTCATTCTTTTTTATGGCTGCATAGTATTCCGTGGTGTATATGTACCATATATTCTTTATCCAATCTGCCATTGATGGGCATTTAGGTTGATTCTGTGTCTTTGCTATTGCGAATAGCACTGCAATGAACATATGTGTGCATGCGTCTTATGGTAGAACAATTTATGTTCCTTTGGATATATACCCAGTAGTGGGATTGCTGGGTCGAATAATAGTTCTGTTTTTAGCTCTTTGAGGAATCACCACACTGCTTTCCACAACGGTTGAATTGATTTACACTCCCAACAGTGTATGTATGAGTGTTCTCATTTCTCCGCAACCTCACCAGCATCTGTTATTTCTGACTTTTTTTTTTTTTTTTTTTTGAGACGGAGTCTCACTCTTGTCACCCAGGCTGGAGTGCAGTGGTGTGATCTGAGCTCACTTCGACCTCTGCCTCCTGGGTTCAAGCTATTCTCCTGCCTCAGTCTCCTGAGTAGCTGGGATTACAGGCGCTCGCCACCACGCCCACTAATTTTTGTACTTTTAGTAGAGACGGGGTTTCGCCATGTTGGCCAGCCTGGTCTTGAACTTCTGACCTCAGGTGATCCACCCACCTTGGCCTCCCAAAGTGCTGGGATTACAGGCGTGAACCACCGCACCCGGCCTATTTTTGACTTTTTAGTAATAGCCATAGAAGAATATCTTAATGGAATGATGAGAGAATAAGAAAAAATATTAATGGACTAATAATACTAATAATGATAATAGCTGTCAATAATTGAGTGCTTACTATATGATAAACTCATTATAAATATTATTTCATTTAATTCTCATAATAACCCTATGAGGTAGGTTTTATTGTCTCTGTTATACAGATCATTAAAATGAGGCTCAGGGTGACTCTTGCCTGGGGTGGTACAGCTAGTAGCGGGAGGTAAAGATGTAGTTCTGTCTCATAACTCCCACACTACTTGAAAGTAGAGTTAACAACACTTAATTAAGGCTCAGGTATTAAATAACTTGATATGAAATAAAGTAATGAAGGAAAAATGCCGTAAACAGTGCTAGGAAAATTGGCTATCTATTGCAAAATGAGGAAATCAAGTTTCATCTTTACCATTTAGCAGATTTCAGGGTGGAGAAGGGTTTCCTAACCATAAAAGCAAAGGAAAAAAGTCACAAAAAACAAACTTAAAAATGGAACTACACATAAACTATTTTTCTTTATAAAAATATATTAACACAATTAAAAGGCAAATGACTAAATATAGGAACTATTTACAATAAAGATGACGGGATTAATGTTCTTTAATTATAAGGAAGCTATCAATAAAAAGAAGTAAAACATATAATACCTCAATAAACAAGTAAGCAAAGGACCTCGACAGATAATTCCTAAAAAAAGAAATTGAATTATTTAAAAAGTATCAATATATTAGAATAATATAGTTGCACATTAAATAAATAATTTTTAATGTTATTATTTCACACTGGCAAGCCCATGGTGAGACTGGCTTTTTTTTTTTTTTTTTTTTGGCTTTTTTGATTGTTTGTTTGTTTGTTTTTTGAGATGGAGTCTCGCTCTGTCGCCCAGGCTGGAGAGCAGTGGTTCGATCACGGCTCACTGCAGCCTCCCCCACCCGGGTTCAAGCAATTCTCCTGCCTCAGCCTCCTGAGTAGCTGGGATTACAGGCGCCCGCCACCACACCCAGCTAATTTTTGTATTTTTAGTAGAGACAGGGTTTCACCATGTTGACCAGGCTGGTCTCAAACTCCTGACCTCAGGTGATCCACCTGCCTTGGCCTCCCAAAGTGCTGGGATTACAGGCGTGAGCCACCGCACCTGGCTGAGACTGGCTTTTTTATAGTTTTCTGTTGGAAGTATAAATTGGTTGGACGTCCCCAAAAGTCATATGAAATTACTATCAAGAATACTCAAATGCTCATATTCTTTAATCCAGTAACTCTATTTCTAGGACTCCATTCTAGGGTGACAATCAGATGTGCACACAAATAATTGATGTACAAGTATGTCCATTGCAATATTATACACAATATCAACATTTTGGAGAGTACATGTCTAACAGTGAGAGATGGTTTAAATAAATGATAAATCTATTGTTGTTAAAACTGTGTGGCCATGAAAAGTCACAGTTTTGAAAAATGTTTACTGACCATATGATATGGTTTGGAGGCTTGTCCCCTCTAAATCTCATGTTAAAGTGTAATCTCTAATGTTGGAGGTTGGGTCCTAGTGGGAGGTGACTGGATCATGGGGGTTGATCCCTCATGAGTGGCATGAATGGCTTAGCATCATCCACTTGGAGATGAATGAGTTCTCGCTTAGTTCATGTGAGATCTGCTTAGAGTTTGGGACCTCCCACTTTGCTCTCTCGTGCTCACTCTCTCACCACGTAGCATCACCTGTTCTCCCTTCGCCTTCCACCATGACTGTTAGCTTCCTGAGGCCCTCACCAGAAGCAGATACTGGAACCATGCTTGGACAGCCTGCAGAACCATGAACCAATTCAACCTCTTTTCTATATAAATTACCCAGTCTTAGGTATTCAGTATGGTTTGGCTCTGTCCCCACCCAAACCTCATCTCGAATTGTAAACTCCTCATGTTGAGGGAGGGACCTGGTGGGAGTGATTGGATCATGGGGGCAGTTTTCCCTCATGCTGTTCTCATGATAGTGAATGAGTTCTCACAAGATCTGATGGTTCAAAAGTGTGTGGCGGTTCCCCCTTAGCTCTCTCTCTCTCACTCCTGCCCCGCCGTGGTAAGGCAAGCTTGCTTCCCCTTCACCTTCTGCCATGATTATGTTTCCCAAGGCCTCCTAGCCATGCTTTCTGTTAAGCCTGTGGAACTGTGAGTCAATTAAACCTCTTTTCTTCAGAAATTGCCCAGTCTCAGGTAGTTCTTATGGCAATGTGAAAAAGGGCTAATACAGTATTCATTTATAGTGACACAAAAACAGACAAACACACCATAATATAAAGTTAAATGGGGAAAAAAGCAGTATCTGTAACTAAATAGGAAATAAAGCCAGTGTTCATGTTTGGTGCTTGGAGGCCCTGATCAAACTGCTTTTTTTTGTTTTGCTTTTTGTTTTTCTTCACCTATAAGTAGGTTAGTAGTGGTTATTTCTGGGTGATGTGATAAAAGGGGATTTTTAATTTTCTGCAGATTTCCTACTTTAATTGTGAGTACATGTATTAGTTTCCTGTTGCTGCTGTAACTAATTGCCATAAACTAGATGACTTAAACAACAGAAACCTATTGCCTCACAGGTCTGGAGGCCAGAAGTCTGAAATCAGCTTCACTGGGCTGAAGTTAAGGTTTCAGCAGGGCGTGCTCTCTCCAGAGGCTCTAGAGGAAAAGCCGTTCCTTGCTCCTCCCAGCTTCTGATGGCTGCTGACGTTCCTTGGATTGTTGGTGCCTCACTCCCGTCTCTGCCTCCAGGGCCACATTGCCTTTTCTTCTTCTGTCTGTGTCAGATCTCCCTTTGCCCTGCTCCTATATAGATACCCATGACTGCATTTAGGACGCACCCAGATAATCGAGGATAATGTCCCCACTCGACATCCTTAATTTAACCACATCTGCAAAGACTCGTTTCCAAATAAGGTAATACAGGTTCCAGTGATTAGGATTTGATATCGTCGGGAGCAATTATTCAACCTACTGTATTTCATTTTTATCAGAAAATAACAACAACATTTATTTTAGGAAAAATTCAATTTTGTTCAGATTGGTCCAGCTAAAACTATTACACCCAAAACAGGAAAATTTTGCTGACTTGAGATTTTTAGAGAAGGCCATTTAGAGGTGTTAAATTATGTATTTGCCTTTTTTCTTTTTTTAATTAAACTTTTCACCTGTCAGAATGTATATTTAGTTTATACTGAAATAGTATCTTTTTAAATTTTTTGAAATTTATTTATTTTTACAGATGCACTCTTACTCTGTTCCTCAAGTCTGGAGTGCAGTGGTGTAATCATAACTCACTGTAACTTCAAACTCCAAGGCTCCAGCAGCCCTTCTGCTTCAGCCTCTGGAGTAGCTAGGGCTACAGGCGTGTGCCATCAAGCCCTGCCTCAAATAATGTCTTTACGCGTCAGTCTCCCTTGGTTAAATTGTAAGCTTCCCGAGGACAGGAACTGTGTTTATTTTATTTATTGTTGTGTTTCCCTGCTTGCTAGCTTCTGGAAAATGTTGTAACTGTTACTTAGGAAATATTTACTGACAGATTTGTTGACTAGCAACTATCATTTGAAATGTCCCTTAGGGCCAGGCTTGGTGGCTCATGCCTGTAATCCCAGCACTTTGGGAGGCTGAGGTGGGCGGATCACTTGAGGTCAGTAGTTTGAGATCAGCCTGGCCAACATGGTGAAATCCCATCTCTACTAAAAATACAAAAATTATTCGGGCATGGTAGCGTGCGCCTGTAATCCCAGCTACTCGTGAGGCTAAGGCAGGAGAATTGCTTGAACCTGGAAGGTGGAGGTTGCAAATTCCCCTGCTCCATCTCCCATCATTTCCACCTGCCTTGCTCCATACAGGCCACACTGGCCTCCACATGTCCCCTAAGCAAGTTCAGCGTGTCCCCGCTGTCCCCAAAGCCTTTGTACCTGCTGTTTCTTCTTGGCACCCTGTTTTCCTGGATACTTGCACAATTTGTTCCTTCACTTCATCTTTGCCTCTGTTCGAATGTCACCTCCTAGAGACCTCTGATTATCCTATCTAAAACAGGAGTCCCCATCATTCTCTCCCCTGTGCCCTACACTACTGGGATTGTGCCACTACACTCCAGCCTGGGTGACAGAGTGAGACTCGTCTCAAAAAAAAAAAGGCAATGTCACTTAGGGCAGACAACTAACACCTTGCAACAGGCAAAGTCAGGCTGGTTGTGAGCTCAAGACAGCTGCAAAGGGGTGCAGTAGCCAATTGTCTTGGTTTCCAGGGACTCTCCCTGTTTCAACACCGAAAATCTCATGTTCCAGGAAAACTCTGTCTTGGGCAAACCAGGATATTGGTCATCCTACTGGGAGCCCAGAGTGAAAAGGAGCTGCCTCTGCAATGCTGGTGTTCATCACTATGGGGAATGATCCCAGGATAGCAGTGTTCTGGAAGTGTGGCCCAAATGTGGCTGTTTAGCTTTTTCAAGCACAAAGCAAAATATTGACTCATTCACTTACTCCTTCCATTCAACAGTGTTTATTGGGCTTCTACTACATACATTTGGCAGGCACAGTTCTAGGTGCGGAGATTTAATGGTGAATGGAACAGAAAAAATCTCTGTGCTTGTGAAACTTACATTTTAATGGAAGGGACAGATGATACACAAATGTAAGACATAGATCTATAATGAGAACTGTTGATAAGTACTATGAAGAAAAATAATGCAGGGCACAGCGGAGAGAATGATGGGGACTCCTGTTTTAGATAGGATAATCAGAGGTCTCTAGGAGGTGACATTTGAACAGAGTCAAAGATGAAGTGAAGAAACAAATTTTGCAAGTATCCGGGAAAACAGGGTGCCAAGAAGAAACAGCAGGTACAAAGGCTTTGGGGACAGCGGGGACACACTGAGCTTGCTTAGGGGACATGTGGAGGCCAGTGTGGCCTGTATGGAGCAAGGCAGGTGGAAATGATGGGAGATGGAGCAGGGGAATTTGCAGAGGGACCAGCTCACTTAGGAGTGCTTGCTTCCACAGGTGTAACAAAGACATAGCTATAAAGCCTGCCCTGAAGGACACACAATGGTTCCTCTGGAGTCTGTAGTTGGAAGGAAGGTTAACTTTCCTTGTATATTCCTTTGGATGCTTTCCTTTTTTTTTTTTTAAATTATGTGCATGAATTACTTTTTAAAGGTCTAGTAAATAGGTTAAAATACCTTAAAATAATAAAAATGGTCTGATAATTTTAAAGTAATGAATAAGAAGTTAAAGTTGCAGCTGGGGTGCAGTTGGAAGGGAGAGCCTCAGACTGTCTGCGTTGGGCCACCCTGGTGACAGGGCTGCCCGGGCAGCAGGACTTGAGCTCAGGGACTGTGGTGGCTTTGAGTAAACAGAAACCCAGAGTTAGGGTCCTACCACAGAGGACAAGAGCCCAGCCTCTGCCAGCGTCCTCCAAGGGCAGGAAGCTGGCCTTACTGACACTGATTTGAAAAGAACAAATAGTCACAGATTCATCCTAGATCTTTTAAGATTTAACCATTAGCCATCTTGGCCTGGCTAATGCTGAGTGAAATTCTCTCACAGGCAAAAAACTGAGGTAGGTAAAATTTCCACTCCCATCCCCCAATTGCCCCAGCTGTGGGTTCTGTGGTCCTAATGGGACAACATAGAGAAGCTCGAAATAAGTTTGCAGTGGCCGGGCCCCTCCAGAAGGAAAACATGAATTTAGAAAACTTCTGGAGAGGGTTGGGGTAGGATGGGGAGAGGTTGCAAATAATGAAATAAACACCAGTCCCAAATGGGACCTGCAGGCATCCAGGGATGAGCCTGCCCCGCCTCTTGGAGAACAAAGATGACTAACAGCTTCCTAAAATATTAAAGGAACTTTCCATGAGGGTTGTTAAATTGACCTACACCTTTATTCCCCAGACACATTTTTTAAAGGAGGGTGGGGTTAGTGGTACAACGTTTTTGAAGCATGATTCCGGCTTTGCAGAGAGAAGAGAAGCTCCCCACCCCTCCCTGTGTGCACAGTAGAATGTGGGAGAGTCCACAGAGCATTCCCTCAGCCCTTCCCTCCCCCGGGGCTTCTCTCCCTCGGCTCCCCAGCTCCCCAGCTCCCCATTGTGAGGTTCTCACCGCCTTGCAGAGCCAGGGTCCTCTCCACAATCATGTTTTCCAAATGACAACCCCAGGGAAGAAAAGGGAGGTGTCAGGGGGCTTACTGGAAGCCCCATTCTTGCCCCTACCCTTCACCCTGCATATCTCATAAAGTGAGGATTGCAGCAGTGATCTTGCTTAGGCTGGCCTGTTCTCGGGCTGGCAAACCCACCAGAAGACTGGGACACCTATGACTATAATCCTCCCAGTCCCACGTTTCTCCCCACTTCTGCTTCAAATGCGAGACCTCAAGATTCCCACATAGAGAAGTTGGATTGCCTTAAAAAATGGTGGTCTTCTATATATTTGTTTTACTTCAATTAAATAAAAAAGGTGAAAAAGAAAAAACTTAGTGGGCAAAGCCCTGGCCTGCTGTCTCACACCTACTGTGTGCCAGGCACTGTTCGGGACACAGGGATTCATCACGTCCCAGCACTCACAGAGCTTATGTTCTAGCAAGAGAGACAGACAATAAGCAATAACTCCAATAAATAAGTGCATTCTTGTAGTGTAATGGCAGTGAGTCCTGTGGGGAAAAAGTGGGAGGGATTGGGAGGCCCAGGCTGGAGCAGGACCTCAGTGGTCTCCTCTAGGTTAAAACAGATCACACTCAACTAGTGTGTCCTAGGAACTGAAGATGCTGGTAAAGTTAATTCCCTTCCACTTTTCTGTGCCTAAAAATTCTCATTACTGACAGTGTGAAATTCAGTATTTACATGCAACATGCACACGGCAGCTAAAGGTTGAACAGAGGTGAGCAACATAAGAAAACCATCACCACGGTTAGGATCTTATTTTGGGTTGTATGGCAAAGGGCAATATTTATCAAATTAATTAAGATATTCCATAATTGTACCTTTCATTATGTATCAATCTAAAGCAAGTTTCCAGCACTGGGAGGAAATACAAGACTAAGTGATGTGTGCCTGTGAATTCATGATCTTGGAGCCCTTTTTAAAGTATGTATTGATCTAGGTGGGTTACCTAGGTGTATACATATGAAAAAAACTCATGGAGCTATAGCTTAAGATCTGCACATTTTTAATATATGTAAATTATATCTCAGTGAAAAAGGAAAGATAGCTATGGTTACCATGGACCTCAGGTTCAGGCACTGCTCAGATGCTGGCAGTTCATGAGCACTCACACTGCAGTGGGAGGGGCCGTGAGCAAAGCAGGACAGATTCTCAGAACAGGGGTGCAGGTCTGGGACCAGGGGAATCTGCCCAGGGATGCCTGCATTGTGCAGCAACCCCCAGCAGGCGAGAGATGGACGTGGATCAGCCTGTAATCACATTGCCTTTATTGCTATTCCTGCCTCTCCTTGAAGGTACTTGGGCTGATGGGGGAACAAAATACCCATACAGCAAATAACTGGAGAGCAAGTCTGGGCAAGGCCACCAGGTTTCAGGGACAACGCTCTTATCCCTGCCAAGGAAGGCACATCTTCCCTGCTTCCTGGCTTCTAGGACAGGCAGCAGCTGAGTCCTTGAGGTCATGGAGTAGTCACGGGCTAGGTAGGCAGTAGCTGTTTGCACCCAGAAAGACAGCTGGCTGAGTGGACTTGGTAATGCCCTGTCATCTCCATCTCATTCTGTATCTGTCTCATTTATTTATTTACTTGCTTGTTATTTATTTATTTATTCATTCATTCATTCATATTTTAGAGACAGGTTGCACTATGTCGCTAGACTAGATCCAAACTCTTGTGCTCAAGCAATCCTCCCACCTCAGCCTCCTGAGTAGCTGGGATAACAGGCATGCGCCACCATGCTGGGCCTATCTCTATCTCTTTACCTCTCTGTGTGTGAGTCTCTGTATCTCTCTACCCCCGAGACACACCCGAGATTCTGCACATTCTTACCAGACGCCTAGCAACCATCTCAGGATGCCCAGAGTCCCAGGCAGCCCACCGCCTGCTGTGCACACATGGTGAGACCCTGCACACACATCCAGAACCAACAGAAACTGTAGTGGGCTGGTTGTTTTCATAGTAAAGCGTGCCTCTTGGAAGGGTGATCTCTAGGCATGGTTGTGAGGCTGGAGTATGAGGGCTTGAGTGATCCCAGCACATGCAGATGGCTGTCCCTGCTCTCAAGCACTCACCAGGCTGCCTTGTGTTCTTCTCCACAGGAGGCAGTGTCGCATTGCCCTGAAGAAGGCCAACTGGCCCGAATCCAAAATGTTATCCAGGAGCTTCCTCCATCCCACTATAGGTAAGAATGGCTGGGAAAAGAAACGTGTGGCCTCTCAATGCAGTGTAATACCAAAGAGACAGGCTGGCATCATGGAAAGGAAACAATGTGTGGACAGTAGCAAGTTTAGGCTTTCCCAAGGGCATTTTGAAGTTGGTGAACAGGTCACTATTATCAAAGTGAGTTGGTGTCTGACCAGGGACATTGGCAGCAAGGAGCAGCCAGTCTCCAAATCACCTGCAGAACACCCCTCAGAATCTCTCAGGAAGTCATTCCAGTGATGCATACTAGCCTCTTGGTGGCATTCTTGGTTCATACCCAGATTTGTAGCATAACCAAATCTATGGCAACCAAGATAGCTTTTCAACAGGGGTTGACTGTGGGCTCTTGAGCATTGGCTGATTGTTCTATTTGCTCATTAGTACCATCCCTACCATCATCCCCCACCCTTTCATTTCATTCTCACAGTTTAGCCCCTAATGTTGCCACCTTTCCCAGTGTTCCCTATGCCTGCCCATCTTTTACAAGGGGGCAGATTTTGATGTGGTATAAGAAGGAACTTCCTAGCAATAATAAATGTTGTTTATCCGTGAAATTAGCTCCCTAACAAGTACCAAGATCCCTGTAGCTGGGAGAATTTTTATTAAAACGAGCCTAGATGAGAGCCTATTTCAAAACTGCTTGGAGGCCATCCTGCCCTGGTTGAAAGGACGAACAAATGGCCACTAAGAGCCTCCAGGCGGCCTGTGTGGTGGCTCATGCCTGTAATCCCAGCACTTTGGGAGGCCCAGGCGGGCGATCACGAGGTCAGAAGATCGAGACCATCCTGGCTAACACGGTGAAACCCCATCTCTACTAAAAATACAAAAAATTAGCCGGGCGTGGTGGCGGGCGCCTATAGTTCCAGCTAGTCGGGAGGATGAGGCCAGAGAATGGCGTGAACCCGGGAGGCGGAGCTTGCAGTGAGCCGAGATAGTGCCACTGCACTCCAGCCTGGGCAACAGAGCGAGACTCCGTCTCAAAAAAAAAAAAAAAAAAAGCCTTCAGGCTCTGAGGTGCTGTGATTCTCTGGTTCTGTCTCTGACTGGTGCTCCAGGGTCCTCTGCTTACATCTGACAAAATGGACCCCCTTCCCCACCCTGAGTCAATGTGCCTAGGGCCAAGAAAATTACTTCTGTCAATCTTGACATCTTTCCAATGTCAATTCATTAAAATAGAAATATTTAGAGTCTCTTAAATCCAAACTTAGAAATTATCTCCATATGTCAGGCTTCACACGGGCACTGAAGTTTCTTACTTTGTCAAAAAACAAACCATTCTAGGACCTTGGAATACCTGATTCGACACCTGGCCCATATCGCCTCCTTCAGCAGCAAGACCAACATGCACGCCCGGAACCTGGCCCTGGTGTGGGCGCCAAACCTCCTCAGGTAACCACTCTACCCTCCCCTTGTCACCAGCCCAGGGGGCTCAGAGCAGCCCCCGATTGAAATGAAGATTGGATTCTTCAAATTGAAGCCCCTTTAAAACAAATCTGTGGCTTAAGTGGTCATTTATAGCACATATGAATTAAAGGTGATTTAGGTGATAATAGCCTAAGCTCTCTGCCTGCTAACTTGGAAACTCTGAGTTCTGAAGACATTTTTGGCTACAGCTACAATATGGCTGAACTTATGGGTCTGTATGTTAAAATTTCTTGAAAAGGCCTTTATTGTTTTGGGGGCTCACTGCCTTGTTTTGGTGGAGTCACAGCTGGCTACAACCAGAATCAGCTGCTCCATATGATTTCATAAATAATGACCTGCTCCATAGAACAGTTAGGTGGGAGTGGAAAGGCATACTATAAAGGAAACAAAAGTCAATTTCTGTATGTTTACAGGATAGTGTTTATAGTATTGCAATGTAGAGCACCTGGTAACTGTTTCAAATTTGTTCAGTTTATTGGGCTTCACAGCCTTTGGAGAGTTCCTTTAATTGGCCCTAAATAATTAAAATATTCTATGAACTGTATCAATTTAGGAGATGAGCCTTATGCAAAAGGCCCACTGGCTCCTCTTGCTGCTTCGGGTTGTAAGGCAAACTCACTAACTGAATATGTTTCTTCCACACGGTAGGTCTAAAGAAATTGAAGCCACTGGTTGCAATGGAGATGCAGCCTTCCTTGCAGTCCGGGTCCAGCAGGTGGTGATTGAGTTCATATTGAATCATGTAGATCAAATCTTTAACAACGGTGCACCTGGGTCTCTGGAGCATGATGGTAAGGACTCCTCCTAGCATACACTCCACCAGCTTATCCTTCTTTCTTGCAACTAGTGGTGGGACTCAACAGAAAGTGAGGGTGGGCTTAGTTCTAGGTCTGAGTGTTGGCTGTGTGTATGCTGACTACTGTGTGTCAGTGTCTGAGGATCGTGCATATATACATCTGTAAATGTGAAGTGAAGCTATGGTGTGTTTGCATGTGGCTTTAGCATGTTTCTAATCAGTTACATACATGGCCTATCCTGTGAATGTGGTATGGTGAAATAGAAGTAGAATAATGTTCTACTAGTTATAGTGAGTTCTTAAACTCCGAGTTATTTTCCAAAACAGGTACTGCCAGCATTCTTCTCATTGACTGTTAGACTTCATCTTTACTTTCACTATATTTCAGAAGACCCTTATGCATTCACTTTGAAGTCTTAGAGGAACAAGTTAAGAGGCAGCATGTTCATACTCACACATATATTCAGAATGCATTCTCTTCTCAAGAATTTCTTGAGTGCTTTGTTCTGCGCTATGCCAGGCAGTAGGCATACAAAAATGATTGTGTTTGTGGGCATCTTGTAATGAATATAATGAGCCCTAAGAGTGAATTAAACTCCCATGAACCCAGTTGGTAAAGACCAGAAATCCAGCTGACCAAGAAGCTTGGTACATGAGAGTGGTTTTCCAACATTAGTGTAAATCGAAATTACCTGAGGAGTTTGTTAAACCAAGGTTACTGGACATCATCCCCAGAGTTTCTGGTTTAATATGTTTGGAGTGTGGCTGATAATTTGCATTTCTAACAAGTTTTCAGGTGATGCTGATGCTGCTGTTCAGGTCCACACTTGGAGAATCACTGGCGCATAAAAAACCATATCTGCAATATATTTTTTAACTGATCAAAGAACTCCTTTCCAGTTCATCCAATATTTTGGAAAAAACAGATATCAGAATAATCAGTTGCAATTAGTATCAAATTTTGATTCCTGGTATAACTGTTCCCATCTCTACCCTGTCCTCTATGTAGTTTATGACCATTTAAAAAATTATTTTATCTACATAACGTAAAATTCATCATTTTAACCATGTTAATGTGTAAAATGGTTCTTAATGTATTCACAGAATTGTACAACCATTACCACTGTCTAATGCCATACTATTTTCATCAGTCCAAAAAGAAACCTGTCTTAGTCTGTTTTGTTCTGCTATAACACAATACTGTAGACTGGGTAATTTGCAATGAAAGGGAATTTATTTCTCATGGTTCCAGAGGCTGGGAAGTCCAGAATCAAGGGGCTAGCACCTGGTAAGGGCCTTACCTTCTTGCTGCATCCTCCTATGGTGAGAGATGGAAAGTCAAGAGAGTGTGAGAGTGAGGGCTGAACTTGGTTTTATAACAAACCCACTCCTACAATAATGAACTCACTCCTGCAATAATGACATGAATCCATTTAGAAGGGCAGATCCCTCATGACCTTATCATCTCATAAAGGTCCCACCTCACAACAGTGTTGCATTGGGGATCAAGTTCCCAACACATGAACTTTGGGGGACACATTCAAACCATAACAAACCCCATACTCATTAAGCAATCAGTCCACATTTTCCTCCCCCACAGGCCCTGGCAACCACTAATCTACTTTCTAGTTGTATGGATTTGCCTTTTCTGGACATTTCATATAAATGGAGTCATGCAATATATGGTCTTTTGTGACTTTTTTTTTTTTTTTGGATGGAGTCTCACTCTGTTGCCCAGGCTGGAGTGCAGTGGCGTGATCTTGGCTCACTGCAACCTCTGCCTCCCAGATTCAAGCCATTCTCCTGCCTCAACCTCCTGAGTAGCTGGGATTACAGGTGCCCAACACCACACCTGGCTAATTTTTTTTTGTATTTGTAGTAGAGAAGGGATTTCACCATGTTGTCCAGGCTGGTCTCAAACTCCTGACCTCAAGTGATCTGCCTGCCTTGGCCTCCCAAAGTGCTAGGATTACAGGTGTGAACCACTGTGCCTAGCTGACTGTTTTTTTTTTTTTCTTAGCATATGTTTTCAAGGTTTACCAATGTTGTTGTATATATCAGTACTTCTTCATTCCTTCTTATGGCTGAATAAGATTCAGTTGTATAGATATACCACATTTTTATCCATTCCTTAGTTTGGGTTGTTTCTGCTTTTTGTGATTATGTATAATGCTGCTGTGAACATTCACGTACACGTTTTTGTTTGAATATACGTTTTCAATTCTCTTTATTATATATGTAGGAGTGGCTGGCCTTTCTTTTTTATTTCAACTCTCCAGTTATAGATTTTTTTCTTTTAGACTATATAAAAACCTTTTTGAAAGTAAAAGAGAAGTAATATGCATACATTTATTCATTCACTCTTGTGAGCCCACAAAAAATTTATTGGGGATTTACTCTACAGCAGGAACTGTTGTAGGTATTCCACATGCAGCATTTCATTGATTTATTACAGCAAACATGATAAAGTTGTTATCAACCTTATTTTATACATGAAGAACCAGAGAACCAGAATAGCTTAGTAACTTCCCAAAGCCACCTAGTGAGTAATTCGCTGCGTGTGGACTACTGAACCCAAATCTTTTAGCCCATGCTCTTTCCTTAACTCTATTCTGCTTCTGTGAGGAAAAGAATATGAAAATAGATAACTAAATCATTGTGGAGAACTAGGGTTTTTGGGAAATGTTCTTCTGGACAGCAAATCCCATCCATGACTGTTAATGTTAAGGCTGTTCCTAATTCCAACCTGAAAATGCCTTTTCTCTTTATGGCTATTGCCTTAACCATCTTTTTGTCCTGCATATTAAAATCCAGTTTACTCTTTAGCCTTTAACTCTTCATTGCCTCCAGTGCTTATTATTCACATACATTTCATTTAAAGGTTCTTATTATAAATTCTTACTGACTTTGATAAATTGCCATACTTAATATTTACACAAAATGGAATACGCCCTATTCTCTGGCATTTTAGATTTGGACAGAGTTCTGCTTCAAACTGAAAAGATTTTAGAAGTTTTCTTAGTCCATTTGGGCTGCTATTAAAAAAATACCATGAACTGGTTAGCTTATAAGCAATAAACCTATTTCTCTCACTTCTGGAGGCTGGGAATTTCAAGATCCAAGGGCCGGTAGATTCAGTGTCTGGTGAGGGCCCATACACCACAGTCAGCACCTTCTCACTGTGTTCTCACATGGGGAAAGGTGAAACAAGCTCCCTTAGGCCTCTTTTATAAGATTACTAATCCCATTCATTAGGGCTCCACCCTCATGACCTAATCACCTAAAGACCTCACCTCTTAATTCTATTGCTTTTGTAGGGACCAGCCCCACAGGGTCGGTGGGTCTCTCCCTGTGTGCGGCGACGAGAGAGTGTAGAAATAAAGACACAAGACAAAGAGATAAGAGAAAAGACAGCTGGGCCCAGGGGACCACTACCACCAATGTGCGGAGACCAGTAGTGGCCCCAAATGTCGGGCTGCGCTGTTATTTATTGGATACAAGGCAGAAGGAGCAGGGTAAAGAATGTGAGTCACCTCCAACGATAGGTAAGGTCACGTGGGTCACGTGTCCACTGGACAGGGGGCCCTTCCCTGCCTGGCAGCCAAGAAAGAGAAGGAGAGGAGACAGAGAGACAGCTTACGCCATTATTTCTGCATATCAGGGACTATTAGTATTTTCACTAATTTACTACTGCTATCTAGAAGGCAGAGCCAGGTGTACAGGATGGAACATGAAGGCAGACTAGGAGTGTGACCACTGAAGCACAGCATCACAGGGAGATGGTTAGGCCTCCGGATAACTGCGGGCGAGCCTGACTGATGTCAGGCCCTCCACAAGAGGTGGAGGAGCAGGGTCTTCTCTAAACTCCCCCGGGGAAAGGGAGACCCCCTTTCCCGGTCTGCTAAGTAGTGGGTGTTGTTCCTTGACACCTTTTGCTACCACTGGACCACAGTCTGCCTGGTAACGGGCGTCTTCCCAGATGCTGGCTTCACCGCTAGACCAAGGAGCCCTTCTGCTGGCCCTGTCCGGGCATAACAGAAGGCTCGCACTCTTGTCTTCTGGTCACACCTCACTATGTCCCCTCAGCTCCTATCTCTATATGGCCTGGTTTTTCCTAGGCTATGATTATAGAGCGAGGATTATTATAATATTGGAATAAAAAGTAATTGCTACAAACTAATGATTAATGATATTCTATATATAATCATATCTAAGATCTATATCTGGTATAACTATTCTTGTTTTATATTTTATTATACTGGAACAGCTCGTGTCCTCTGTCTCTTGCCTCGGTGCCTGGGTGGCTTGCCGCCCACAGCTTTGAGGATTCTATTTTAACATATGAATTTTGAGGGGACAGAAACATTCACAGCATAGCAGAAGGCATTGAATCCAATACTTTTATTTGATAGATGAGAACACTGAGGCCAAAGAGATTGTGATATCTCTAATATTCACTAAAAAATAAATGTGTATTGAATATCTCCTATGAACTAGGTGCTGTTCTAGACACTGGAGACACATCAGTGCCCAAAATGACAGAAACTCCTTGGCATAGAACTATGGTCTGGTTGGGAAGACAAGGATATATAAGTTTACAAATAAATATATTATCACTTCAAAGACAATAAATACCAAGAAGAAAACATAGCAGAGTAAGGCAATAGTCAGTGACTTGGGGGTATAATTTTGGGACAGAGTGGTCAAGGTTTCTAGAGAAGTGATCTTTGAAGTGAGACCTGAATGACATGGGGAACCAGGCATGTGAGGATCTGTGAGCAAATGTTCCAAAGACAGAGAACAGAGGTTGTAAAAGCTCTGAGGCAGAAAGCTTGAAGTGTTGCAGAACATTGGCCAATGTGGCTGGAACCAATGTGGCCTTCAAAGTGGGGTGCCCCACTCTGGTGGGTACCAAAGACCAAAGTAATGAGTTATGGGTGTTGGGAGAAACTGTTCAAATTTCTGTTTTCCATTTATTTTTGTCTTATACTGTGTAATTTCTATTATTTTTTATATATTTGCTATTACGCATGACACACAGTGGCATATATGTATACATATAATATGTATATGTATAATTTACAAATATATATTATATATATATATATGTACACATTTTAAAATGTTTGCTATATTTTTGTAGACTACTGGGCCAGTGGGCAAACAGGAAAGGGGAAGCAGATGAAAGATCCTTTTAGGTCATGCGAAGAGACGGGTTTGTTCTCAGTGCCTTGGGAAAGCACTGGAGGGTTTTGAGCAGGCCAGTGCAGGATCTAAGCCTTCCAGCTCCTGTGTGGAGGAGAGGCCGAGAGGCTGGAAGCGGGGAGACCAGTTAAGAAGCTATGGCAAAAGCAGATGGGAAATCATGGCAGCCTCTACCAGCATCTTAGCAGTGGGAAGGAGGAAAGTGGCTGGGTTCCGGATGTATTTTGGAGGTAGAGTTACGAGCCTTGCTTATAGGCTGTCTATGGAAGGAGAGATGCATTAAGGAAAAGAATAAATAAGAAATAACAACCCCAGGCTTTAGCTTGGGCACTGGGTGGTCCGTGGTGCCACCTACTGACACAAAGAAGATGAGAGGAGGTACCACAGTAGAGCAGAGGAGCACAGATCGCAAGCTCTGTTACAAAATGTAAAGTTAGAGATGCCTAAGCAGGGGCCAGGTGCGGTGGCTCACGCTTGCAATCCCAGCATTTTGGGAGGCTGAGGCGGGCAAACCACTTGAGGTCAGGAGTTCGAGACCAGTCTGGCCAACATGGAGAAACCCCATTACTATTTTAGAAAATACAAAAAATTAGCTTGGCGTGGCGGTGGGTGCCTGTAGTCCCAGCTACTCAGGAGGCTGAGGCAGGAGAATCACTTGAACCCAGGAGTCGGAGGTTGCAGTGAGCCGAGATTGCACCACTGCAGTCCAGCCTGGGCGACAGAGCGAGACTCCGTTTAAAAAAAAACAAAAAACAAAAACTTAACCAACTAACAAACAAACAAAAAAAACCATCTAATCAGAGACACTGAGCGGGCCTTAGTCCTAGGAGCCTGGAGCTGACAGGAGAGGTGGGCACTAAACTTGGTCTTCTGACCCTGCAGTTTATGTTCTTCCCATTGTTGCAGTTGCTCCCAGAGTGAGTTAATGTATGTATTTATTTTTATGTATTTTTAAGCAAATACATAATCACAAATAATCTAGAATATGTGAGAGTCTTCGAACAAATATTCAAAGTAGATTAAATTTAAATATTTTTAACCCTCTTTGGATCGGGTCAAAAGACTGTGTTAAAGTCAGAAAGTTTACTGAAAAGTTTTCAGGATCCCAGGCTATATTTAAGAGTAGTCCTACTGAATGAGTGCCATCCATGCTAGTCCTCCCCAGAAACACCCCATTGTCACATAACGGTTGTCTTCATTTTCTGTGAGGCCCTTTTTCAATGGTTTTACTTCTTCCCACCCACAGAGGGTCATACTCTGCAAAGAGAAATAGTGCCATCAATCTGCTTTCTGAAAATACAGTGAGTCCTCCACCAAAAGTAATTTCAATTGGTCTAAATTATCCTTGAGTCTTTTTACTATTTCAGAAGTCATAGAAAACTGGCAAGGTCACCAAAAACTAAATAGAAGCAAACTTAGACTATTTTTTAACTTAGATCAGCTTCACAACCTCAGCACTATTGATATTGAGTGCTGGATGATTCTTATTGTGAGGCACTGCTCTGTGCATTGCAGGACGCTTAACAGCATCCCTGGCCTCTGCCTACTAGACAGCAGTAGCACTGACACACACATTGATGACCATCAAAAATATCTCCAGACATTGCCAGATGTCCCTGGGTGTGGAGGGGAGTGGTACACAAAATCACCTCAAGGTGAGAACCACTGACTTGGAGAAAAGAGATAATCCTGTGCATCAGTGATTGTCATCATCACTTCCATTCTTTAAAAAAAAAATGCCATAGAATAGGAAAGGATCAGCTACATACACTAGAAGACAACGGGGTAGTGAGTAAAAAAACCACAGGGAATAGTATAGGCTGTAAAATATCTTCCTGTGGCAGGGATATAAGCCTAGATGATCTGGAAAAGTAGAGGTTCTAACTTGAAATGGCCTTGGAGCATGTGCTGTCCAGCTGTGGGGAGGAGAGGCAGCCTCCTGCCCTACTCTGGCAGTTAGGCTATCTCTGTGGCTGGACAGACATATTCCCATCTGGCCGAAGCACTAGGCAGAGTTTTCAGGAGTAAAGACTCATTGTTGTCACTCTGGCTCACAGTGAGTGTTCAATAAATGTTTGTTATAGGAATGAATGAATGGATGAGTGAGTGGTCCCTCTCTGAAAAGTATGGAAGGTGCAGCTACCTCCTGAAGCCCCTGTTTGTCCTCTGGCAGGTCTGGCCAGGACAGTCATCAGTTTCCGGTGTGCAGCCTCAGCCCCAGGCCCCACCATGCCCAAGAGAAGCCAGGGTGGCACTCAGCCCCCATCATAGGATCAAGAATGGAGGGACTGTGGATGGGGAATCTGGATGGATGTGATGGGCAGGCCTCCTCCAACACTGAGCTCTTCCATTGCCTTTACAGAAAACCGGCCCATCATGAAGAGCCTGACCTTGCCAGCCCTCTCCCTGCCCATGAAGCTGGTGAGCCTTGAGGAAGCTCAAGCCCGCAGCCTGGCCACTAACCATCCTGCTCGCAAGGAAAGGAGGGAGAACAGCCTGCCTGAGATTGTCCCTCCCATGGGCACCCTCTTCCACACTGTCCTTGAGTTACCAGACAACAAGTAAGTGGCACTCTTTTAAAAAATTCTAGGAGATGTGTGGTTGAAGAGGAAAGAGAAGGAGAGGTATACAGTCTCAGGACCAAGATGGCAGTGTGGGTTGGAGGTACCGTCTGGGTTGGGGTTTAAGGAAACATTCCAGAAGAGAAGGAAGCTGTCTCTACAACTCTCTCACCAGCAGTTGATGCCTTTATGCATGCACTGCCCCAAAGTTAACAAGACCCCTGATCTCCCATTGATCAAGCACCATTTTGGGAGAGTATTATAGGGGTCACATCACAAGTCATGACTGAAATTCCTGTCTTTTTAGTGTAGACAAATCAGGCTTGGTGTTTACAAAAGGAAGTTTACTAAAAACAAAACTTTGACCCCCTCCCCGACCCTCCATCCCCACGTGACGATACAAAAAGCATAGGGTTGACAAATGGTGTCACTCTAGGCTGATAGCTCTGGGTGAGCAGCAGTTCGGGACATGCAAACCTGGCGTCCTTGTCAGAGTCTGTCAGAGCCTTCCCTCATCTCCAAAACAAATCAAGCATTGTTTTCATTGGTAGAATATTTTCTTTCCTCATTTCTCCCTGTCACTTCTTCTGTTGCCACCTGGGTCTCTACCCACCCCGTCACTCATACCCCATAGCAGAAAGAAGCGGGGATTGAACAGGAGTCCTAAATTCTAAGCAGATTGTAGGTGGAGGGGCTGAAAGGCAACCTTTCCATTGAAGGTGTCATTCCCACTCTTTGGTCAGTGAAAACAGGTATGAAAACAAGCACCTCTTGCACAGGCTGCCACCTTGCACAACTAGGAGATGCCAGTCATGCTGCATGCTATAGGAATGGCATATCTGGAACTCACCTGGTGAGAAACCCATCTGTGTGCTGGAAAATATATGGATCGTGTTTTCTTGAGACTCAGCCCCACTGCTCCTTTCCCTAAGTCCCTGGAGAATAAGTCTCATTTCTCCCTGATCCTCCAGAGATCAGGAAGAATACCTTGAAAAGACTATCAAATGTATTTTCTCTGTGCTTTCAACCACATCTCGGGTGCACCATACCCAAAGGTACGCTACCCTATAAAATATTACCCAAGGATAAAAGCTTGACAAAATGTGGGCCAAGTCCAAAGGAAACCACCAAGCACTGCAAAGCTATCTCAGATGGATCACAAAAACATCCTGGGTCCAGGTATGATGACTCACACCTGTAATCCCAGCACTTTGGGAGGCTAAGGTGGGAGGATCGTTTGAGCCCAGGAGTTTGAGACCAGCCTGGGCAACATGGTGAAACCCAGTCTTTACAAAATATAAAAATATCAGCCAGGTGTGGTGGCATGTGCCTGTAGTCCCAGCCACTTGGGAGGCCGAGGCAGGAGGATTGCTTGAGCCCAAGAGGTCAAGACTGCAGTAAGCCTTGTTTGCACCACTGAACTCCAGCCTGGGTAACAGAGCGAGACCCTGTCTCAACAACAACAACAACAACAAACATGGTGGGCTTGAGATCTGGATGTTCCACGAGAGCCCTGCAGAGAATAGGTCCTTTGTGGGACCCACAGATTGCAGGTTTTCATCCTGAAACTTCATACATTCCAATGGCTGGGCAGAGCCACAGCAGGGCAAGGCCTCCATGGTGACCCCTGGGGTGCCAGGCTGTCTCGACGCAGCCTAGTGCTCCTCTTTCCCCATCTCACCAAAGCAGCCTGGTGTGAGGCTAAGCCAGAGACACACTGACTACCCTCTGCATTTCTCTGCAGTGATCATTGACCACACACTGCAGGCTGCTACTCTCCTCAGCCTCACCAGGCCAGACTCTTTTCCAGGTCGGCTTTCTCATCCAACACTTTTCAGTCCGTGAAAGTCTTCACCAGCCCTCTCTTTGCCTGTGGATGTCCCAGCAGTGTGGCTGTAGTGCAGGAGCCCAACAGGACCCAGGTCCATATGGTCTTTAGTGTTTACTCCTGTATAAAAACTGGCCATGTGTGGTGGGTGGCCCAGTACTGTCATCCCAGCACTTGGGAGGCTGAAGCGAGAGGATGGCTCGAGTCCAAGTGTTCAAGGCCAGCCTGGGCAAGATAGTGAGACCCCCATCTCTATAAATGAATAAATGAATAAAATGAATGAATGGTGTCTTTGAAATTCCAGAACAAAAGTGCTTATCAGAATTCCCAGAATTGTGTGTTTGCTTGTGACCACTGAGATTCCTACCAATTCTTGCATCTGTTTGCCCCCACCTCTGCCTCTAATAGCACACCTTTACCTCTTGCCCTGGGAAATACAGTTTGCTGTGACTCATGAAAGCCTTGCTTGGTCACCTGGGGCATCTCTAGACAAGGTGAGAATCAAGCTTACCTTGGATTTTAGAGGGGAATTTCTTGAAATATCAGAGCCATTCATAACTGAGGACATAATTGGAATATTTGGTCTCAATTTAAAAGTCCCCTTGAAATGACAAGTTAACAAACTAACCCCTTGTGCCTTGGTTCTTTTAGGCGAAAGCTCTCCAGTAAATCAAAGAAGTGGAAATCAATATTTAACCTGGGACGTTCTGGATCAGACTCCAAATCAAAACTGAGTAGAAATGGGAGTGTATTTGTGAGAGGACAGAGGCTCTCGGGTAAGAATCAACAGCAATTGTTTTATGATACAAATATTTTTTTCCTAGCTCTGCTTATTAAGTCTTTGGTTTGATCATATCAAACACACTAGCTCTGAAAGAGAAACTTATAAATTAACTGGGGGAAGAGGAGTCTTGTTTCAAAAAATTTTAGACTTAGCAAAAAAATTGCAAAAATAGTACACAGAGAACCTGTATACTGTTCATGCAGCTTCTCCCAATGTTAACATCTTATATAAGTTATCAAAGACAAAATTAATATTGATACAATACTCCTAACGAATTTGCAAATCTTATTCACATTTGGCCAGCTGTCCCACTACTGTTCTTTTTCTGGTCTAGGATCCAATCCAGGATCTCACGCTGCATTTGGTTGTCATGTTTCCTTAACCTCTGCCAATCTAGGACAATTCCTCCATCTTTTTGACCGTGATAACTTGGAAGAGTACTGGCTATTTATTTAGTAGAATATACCTCAGGGAGAGTTTGTCCAGTGTTTTCTCATGGTTAGACTGAGGTTAGGAATTTTTGCAGAAATCCTACAGAAGTGATCCTGTGCCAGACTCAGTGTGTTATATTAGGAGGTACATGATGTCAATATCTTATTGCGTGTGAAGAGAACTGTGATCCCTTGGTTAAAGTGCTCTTTGTCATGAATTTTAGGATCCTCTGATGGTTCTTGGATGTAACAATTATTCCTATGGCATTTGCTAAATGATGATTTTCTATTAATTGGAATTCTGCTGAAAAGACCTGTCCCTTCTCCCCCAGGGTCGTGATTTTTAAAGAAGGATGCTACCCCATGGGACTTATTTCTGAGTAGTGCATAGAAATTGATACAGGAAGGAACTGAGGGAACCATATATAGTGGGGAATTTAACCAATGCAGCTGAATATGATGTCAGGAAAGAGAAGACCAAGGAAATTTTTCATAATGATCTTTAGTGTTATAGATTGAAAGTATGATAAAAATGGAGGCAATAGTTATGAAACCAAGGTGTAAAAGAGAAATGTACAAATGCAGTGAGCAATCTTTGACTGGATCCTGGAAAAAAAAACAAAAAAACAAAAAAAGGAGCTGACCGAGCACAGTGGTTCGTGCCTGTAATCCCAACACTTTGGGAAGCTGAGGTGGGCAGATCACTTGAGCCCAGGAGTTCGAGACCAGCCTGAGGAACATAGCAAAACCACATCTCTAAAAAACAAAAATAAGAAAAAATGACAAAAGACAATTTGGGGAACAAAGAGGGAAAATGTGGATATAGACTGGATATTAAATGATATTAAGGAATTATAAATTTTCATAGTGTGCTAATGGTTCTTAGGAGACATATACTAAAACTAAAGTATTCAAGGATGAAGCAGCAAAATATTGACACTTTCAAATAACTAGCAAATTATAGGTAGGTAGATAAATATCAATATATAAATAGATAATGCAAATATATGGCAAAATGTCAATAATTATCAAAACTAAGGTGGTAAGTTTAAGGGTGGTAGGTTTCTAAATGTTTGAAATTTTTAATAGAGATTTGGGGGAAAATTAATTCCTATAGGAAATATGTGAGATAATATTTTTAACGACTTTCCTCAAACCCGGTGATAATCACATGCCAAGGATCAGGAAGTCCAGATGTTAGAAATCTTCGTGTTTGCCTGTTAGAGTAAGGAGGGGTGTCACAGTACAGCAGTTACAACGATTTAGGCTGTAAATAATGGCAAATCAATTCAATCAACTTATGCAGTGAGGGAATTTACTGGCTTCTGCAGTTGAACACCCTGATAGAGGGAAGGCTTCAGGGGGTTTAATACAGGGGCTCTGTCATGATTTCTCCATGTTTTCCCCAGCTGTCCCAGCTGTGTCCCCCTTTGGGTCAGCTTCATCCCCAGACTGGCTTCCTTTGCTGTGGCAAAGTGGTTGTAGTAGTTCTAGGCTTTCCCTCTGACTATCCCACTAGGTCCAGAGGGAGAAAGAACATTTCTGGTAGCTTGCTCCTAAGAGCAGGGACCCTTCTTTTCCAGAAGGCCTCATCAAAATTCCCCTTGTCTCGGTATCCTTCACTGAGCCACATGGTTCAGTCCCTGTTGTCAATGGTGTGCCTTGTGCTGATTGGCTTCAGCCTGGGATCCTGAGCCAACCCCTTGCATGAGGAATGGGACTTACACCCAAGAAGTATAAGAGCTATGTGCGAAGGGCAGAAGGGAAATGGATTCTGGGTCTGCATCTGTAATCATTGTATGGCAAAACTCAGCTTGCACAAAATGGAAAGATAGCCTGAATGAAGAGGACAGGTTGCCACAAGTATGGCAAGACAGATGCAAATCAGAAAATAGGATTCTTAAGGGAGAAATTGGGGAGAAGAGTACCTGACCAGAAACTCCTAATCTATGAAAAGAGATTTGCTTAAGCACGTCAAAGAGAGAATTTCAGTTGCAGAATCAGTGGTACAGCCATGAAAGAGGTTCACCAGTAATGAAAAGTCAAAAAACAACAAAACAAAACAACAAAAAGGAAATAAGTGGTTTGCTTTGATCTTAGGAAGATTTCCACCCCCATGTGGTTTTCAAAAAGAACAATTCCGAGGCACTGGATCAAATGTTGGTAAACTCACAGGCCAGGGCTTCTCACACCTGGACCTCAGAATTGCCCACAGAGTGGATCACACCATAGCAATTTTGCCTCAGAAGTTCTGTGGTGAGGTCTGAGTATTGGTAATTTTCTAAAAGCTCCCCAGGTGATTCTGATATGTAGCCAGGGTTGAAAGTCACTGGCTTATGATCTTATGAACAAACTAATCAGATCTTCACTAACTGGATGCAGCGGTGAAACTCAAGAACTGTCAGTGTCAATATAAGTGGCTCCCTGTGATCTTAACTATTGCCTGAAGTGGTTTCTTTTTACCAGAAGAATATTGCTGGCAACTCTGGAAAATAAAGACCAATAGGCTTTACGGTCATAACTTTAGTGGAATCTGTGATTAAAATTAGGCCATTGAACCCTGTAACAAATGTAATCCACCGGTGTGGTCTCTGTAAGTGGCACGTGAGCTTGCTGTTGAAATATGCATGTGAAAAGGGGAACCAGTGGATTAACATATGTAAATATATGCTTTAAAATCCCATAAATAAGGACATTTAAAAAATTAATTCACCATGAATAGTATTGGGATTGCTTTGGGTGGGGAGGAGTTGGTGAGGGGGTGTTTAACCATATCTAGAAAATGAAACAGGTAAGAAATAAAGTATAGGAAAAAATGGAGAACTGAATTAAGATGCACAAACTTTAGAGCCTTCCAGATATGTGTATTTTAATTGATTCCATGTAAGTTTTTTGTACATTATTAAAGAGAAAGAAGAGTTCAGAGAACCCTCCAAAATGAACTGTGAGCAGAGAAATCTCAAAGCCATACAGCTATAGCAGGTCCAGGCTCACCTTTGAGTAACGCAGCTAAGAGAGGAGGACTCAAGGACACAAAGGCTGCCAGAAAACTGGGGAGTACACCTCTGTGAGGCCAGGCCAAGGTCCCAGACAGAAAAATGTAATATAAATATAGTCACAGGCCACAGGAGCCTGAGCTCTTAGTTAATCTCCAGAAAGGAGGGCAGGGAATGCTTGGGGACTGTCCCCCAAGCCACATCTCTGATGTGCTGCTGTGCTCCGCAAGGCCACAAGGAACTGCATCATGAGAAAGAGGCTTCAACACCAAAGGTGGACACTGATGGACCTACAGACAGAGCTGCTGCCCGGCCTCTGTGACACAGTCAGGGGCGCCTGGTCACTGCCCATCAAGGTTGACATGTGGAAACCAGAGAAATTCCAGAAATACAGCTCCTGGAAAACAAAGGCAGTGCATCTCCTAGAATACACAAACAAAGGGATGCTGACCAGGTAGTTTCAGGGCAGTAAATCAATTTATAGATTTGTGGAAATAGCAGATCTTCAAAGGATAAGAATTCTGGGGTCCATTGGAAGTGAGGAGGTGAAAGGCAATCTCTGCCTTTGCAAAGGATTTGCATGGAGGTGGCTGGGCGTCCCACAGTGGGCCCCAGAAAGAGAGAAGCCCCAAGCTGGGAGACCAATGGGCTAATTCAGAACCTCCCAGAAGGAGCAGGTTTGGATCAAGGAGGAAGAACAGGGGAACTTTAAACAAGAGACAAAAACAAGCTTGAGTTACAGCTCAATTTTGGTTAAAGCCAACTCTAACTGCTTCTCATAGAACCTTCTCCTGTCTTCCCTTTTGTTGCTGAGCCCTGATCCATCCTGAATAGCAGCAACAACAATCAATAATTATTACTTTTTAATGGGTACTTACTCTATTGCAGATTAGTACAATATAATTACCTTACAGCCATTACCCATTTAATCCTCACAACAACTCTATTTTTTCTCATTTTACACATGATAAAACTGGAGTTTAGTTTAGCTGTCACTTTGGGAGGCCAAGGCAGAAGGATTGCTTGAGTCTAGGAGTTTGAGACCAGCCTGGGCAACATAGTGAGACCCTGTTTCTAAAAAATTTTTTTAAATTAGCCAGGTTTGTTGGTGTGTGCCTATAGTCTTAGCTACTCCAGAAGCTAGGGCAGGAAGATTGCTTGAACCCAGGAGGTTGAGGCTGTAGTGAGCTTATGATCACTCTACCACACTCTAGCCTGGGCAACAGAATAAGACCCTGTCTTAAAAAAAAAAAAAAAAAAAATGTTTAGCTGCTTGTCTGAGGTCATACAGCCCAAAAGTGGCAGAGCTGGAATTCAAACCCAGATGTTTCTGAATTCAGAGTTACCTTAAGGGCTACTAGTCCTGGGCCTCCTGCTTCCAAGTGCCCTCTTTCCCCTCCTGACAAGCTCGACCTAGAAGGAACTACCTTTCAGCCAATTCTGTTCCCTGAAAAGAGATGGTGTTTGTGAATGCATCTATGTAATGCTATTCCTGGAATAAGTTTTTACTCATTTAAACCACACTCTTCCAAAAAGCTGCTAAGGTGGCTTACAAAGATGCATGGTGCATACCCAGTCACAGAGTAAGTGTGCAAAAAAGGTTTTACTGGGATCTGTTCAGGGTGAAGCTAATGGGTGAGATCACTGGGGAACACCCAGCCTGCAGGCCTCAAGGAACAGAGCTGCATCTGGCAGAAACCTAACTCCAATTCCCTTGGGCCCTCTCACCTGCTGTACCAAATTTGCAGTAGCTGAGATGTGGTCTCAGCTCTCTGGTCTCTGGCCTGCTGAATATGAAGAATGCCCTGGAGCCTCATGGATTCTACCCCTGGATTCATCCTTGAATACTTTTTGTAAAGTAAAATTGGGCTCAGGAGTCCTCATTTGCTATGAGCTATTTGACAAAATTGCAATTTACCTTTATTGTAAAATATTAATAAAACTTTGATCTATAACTGCCCTGAGTTTATTAGGTCTGTCGCATTAAGAAAGTAGGAACATCTAGGGTGGAGTAGAGGAATGTTTCCAAGGGGATCAATTATACTTGAAAAACTTTCCTAAAGAATTTTGTCTTGGGTACTTAAACAGCCTGACCTATTTTTCTGAATGCTTTCTGTTAATATGCATTCATCAAGGATATTTTTTCTTTTGTCTTTAGTGGAAAAGGCTACTATCCGACCAGCTAAAAGCATGGACTCACTGTGTTCAGTGCCTGTGGAAGGTAAGATTTTACAAGTAGTTTCTGAGTTGGAGATTACAACTAGGAGGCTGGAGGTCACTTGCCTTTATAAGCTGTCATGCCTGCTTCTCTATAGTCACAGTCACACACAACTACCTAGTCCCAAATCCCTCCCTGACCCTACCCTAACTCAAGGGGTTCACATAGCCCTATAACCTCCCCTACCTTACTCCAGGGCTAGGCCTAAAGAGCCATCCTCTTTGCCCATCCTTCCTCTAGCCACAGCTGAAGTCCATGGCTACTTTTCATTCAAACCTGAACCAGGTAAAAGGTCAACACCTGAAACCTAAGGCAGAAGAGTCTTCCCCTTCGGGCAGAAAGAAAGAGCCAAGCATTGGTTTATGCCCTATGGTTTTATGCCTAGAGGCCTATGTATCTTGAATTTGGCTGTTTCCATATGCTTTCGCTTCCTAGTTTTTGTGTCAAGTCATGATTTTCAGTTGGTAGGTTCATTCATGTATCTATTCATTCATTCATTTATTATGTATCATTAAACATTAATTAGGCACCAGCTATGTATCAGCCATGTGCAAACCACAATATCCTTTGTTGGAGTAGACGTGTATACAGTTGCACATGAGGTAACACCGACCACCAAAATAACACATAACATTTGTTCTCACAGCTGTATCCTTCAGGGCTGACTTGCCTGTATCTCTCTCTTCTATTTCTGTTAAGTAACCAACAAGCACTATTACAAATTACAAGGCAAAGGACTTGTCTGGCAAAAGACTGTTAAAACTCCCCTATACTTATCCCATGACTTTCCAGCCCCTTTAATACGAGACATTTTTCTCTTTCAAAAATGGGTCAGACCAAAACAATACAGAAAATCTTTAGAACAACATTTTAAAAATAATTCTAAACCTGGGCGGGTGTGGTGGCTGATGCCTGTAATCCCAGCACTTTGGGAGGCTGAGGCAGGTGGATCACTTGAGGCCAGGAGTTCGAGACCAGCCTGGCCAACATGGTGAAATCCTCTCTGTACTAAAAAAAATACAAGAAATTAGCCAGGCGTGGTGGTGCATGCCTATAATTCCAGCTACTCAGGAAGCCGAGGCACAAGAATCACTTAAACCCAGGAGGCAGAGGCTGAGGCACGAGAATCGTTTGAACCCAGGAGGCAGAGATTGCAGTGAGCTGAGATTGCGCCACTGCACTCCAGCCTGTCTCAAAAAAAAAAATAATAATAATAAATAATAATAATTCTAAACCTGTATAATACTCAGTGAGATCTTCTTAAGTTAACTCGATACTTTCAGCATTTCCTTACTTTTGTATTCATCTATTTGCTTTGGTTTGGAAACTTCTTGGCAGTTCTTGCCCAGTTTTGCAGGAGTTAATATTTCAACATATAGGTTATTATATACATGGCATGTGAGTATTAGACAGGTCATCTAACTGCTGAGTCTCGATGTCCTCATGTGTTAAAGATCATTACACTTCCTTACAGGGTGGTCATAAGAATTTTAAGCATACAGTTATGTAAGATGCCCAGTTTAGTGCTTAGTACCAAGTTAGAAATTATTTTCTAGATTCCTGGCAACTCACGTATCATCTCCAAGCTTATTTACTTCCCACGTAGGCTTTTCTCTTCCTTGCCTTTATTTCTAAGTCAAGAACTTGGTCCGGGCATAGTGGCTCATGCCTGTCATCCCAGGCCGAGGCAGGCAGATCACCTGAGGTCAGGAGTTCAAGACCAGCCTGGCCAACATGGTGAAATCTCCTCTCTACTAAAAATACAAAAATTAGCCGGGCGCGGTGGCAGGTGCCTGTAATCCCAGCTACTCAGGAGGTTGAGGCAGGAGAATCACTTCAACCCAGGAGGTGGAGGTTGCAGTGAGCCGAGATCACGACACTGCACTCCAGCCTGGGCGACAGAGCTGTACTCCATCTCAAAAAAAAAAAAAATTCACTCCTCACAACTGTGCTTTCTAACCGTTAGTTAATTTACATTTCTAGTTTCTCATCCTCTGAATCAACAGGAAGAAGCCTGAGAAAAGGTGGGGAAGGTCTAGTTGTTAATAGCATTTGTTTCCTTGCTGGGAAATCAAACCCCTCTGTCTGGGTCCATCTGCCAGAGAAAACTTAAAACAAAAAGTTTTAAAGTTCTAAAATAAGACAAGATTCTGTTTATTTTTCCTTTTTGTCGTCTTCATTTTGAGCAAACATCATCCTACCGCCTCCCATCTGTCTCTTTATTTTTTCATGGTCTACATTTAATGCCTAGTAGATGATGGCTCTGTTTAGCAACTTTAGCAGTAATCTTTTTTTGAAAACTGCTCTACCTGCAAAGTTTAAAAGTGATCTGTATGGCACAACAGCAAATGAACCTACCAAAGCATCATGCTGAAATTCTGTGCATATGAGGAAGTGCTTTCTCTTTTGTCATCCAGATGTTACCTGTCTTTATCTGGGCGGTTATGCCCCTGTTAGAATGCTGTGCCTCTCTAGTATTCAAATGTCGTGTGCTTGCCCTTACTGGAAGGCCTGCTATTGTATGTGTGCCCCGGCTGCTGACCATATACTTGTTCCTTTTTACTAGGAAAAGAAACCAAGGGAAATTTCAATCGAACAGTTACCACCGGTGGATTTTTCATTCCAGCAACAAAGATGCACTCCACCGGCACCGGCAGCTCATGTGACCTCACCAAGCAGGAGGGCGAATGGGGCCAGGAGGGGATGCCTCCGGGGGCTGAGGGTGGCTTTGATGTGAGCAGTGATGGCAGCCATCTCCAGGGCGCCCAGGCCCGGCCCCCACCGGAACAGCTGAAGGTTTTCCGGCCTATTGAGGATCCGGAGGGCGAGCAAACAGCCCCAAAGATGTTGGGTATGTTCTACACTTCGAACGACAGCCCTAGCAAATCCGTCTTCACCAGCAGCCTCTTCCAGATGGAGCCCTCACCGCGTCACCAGCGCAAGGCGCTGAACATCTCCGAGCCCTTTGCGGTGTCTGTGCCGCTCCGCGTGTCCGCGGTCATCAGCACCAACAGCACGCCGTGCAGAACACCCCCGAAGGAGATGCAGTCTCTTTCCAGCCTGGAAGAGTTTTCTTTTCATGGATCAGAGAGCGGAGGCTGGCCAGAAGAAGAGAAACCGCTGGGAGCTGAGACTTCTGCAGGTAAGTAGAGGAGAGAGGGTATCTTTCCGTTGCAAGAGAGAAAAACCAGACTTAAATTTGCTTGAGTTTGCAAGGCAATATAGTGCGGTGGTTAAGCCTGTGGGCTCTAGAGCCCGATTGGGTACAAATCCACGCTCTGCCATTTTACTGCATGATCTTCAGCAGGTTAATGTAACCACTCTGTGCCTCGGTTTCTTAATCTGTAAAATGGGAATAATTATGTTAATAATACCTTTTTCATAAGTTTGTTGTAAATATTAAATTATTTAATACATATGAAGCTCTCAGAACAGTGTCTACATACAATAAGTATATAATAAATGTCACCTATTATTATTTTATTTGCTCACAGAGTGAGAAGGCAGGAGAAAAACTCACAGAATGGAATGCAGAGCTGCAGAGCTGGAATTTGGGATTCAGTTCTTCCAGTCTCCTTCTCTTTCCATCCACCCATCCTTATTTCTACTTTATATTTGCAGACAACATGGTTAGCAACCCTAGCAACGAGAAAGAGCATCCCTCTCCCAATTTTCTGATATCAAATGCAGGAAGGATTCTGATTGGATCTGCCTGAGTCCCATGCCCAGCCTTGGACCAATCACTGTTTCCAGCTAATTGGGTTCTGAGATTGGCCAGACTTGAGTCTCTGGGTGTGTCTGGAGTGAAGAGAGTTTCTTTAATTAACAAGCAAACATGGGCCACATAAAATGGAAGCAGGGAGAACCCCAAAGGAAAGGGTGGCTGACAATCAAACCAACAAATGTTTATTGTGATTTAGGAATGTTTCTTTTCCGTTAATATTAGTCATTTTCAGCACCTATTAGGTTGTCAGGCACTCTCCTAAGTGTCCTGCAAATATTATCTCATTTCTCCCTTCTATCCTATGATATAGATAGTCACTATTATCCCCATTTCCTTAAAGAGGAATGGTTTATTTGCTGAATCACTCATAGCAAGGAAGTGGAAACACCAGGATTTTAATCCAGACTTTAAAAAAATCCATGCTTGTAACACTATACCACGCTCCCTCCTGTGTTCACTATGGGCTGTGGAGTTAAAAGATTGTTAAGACATGATCCCTTCCCCACAGTGAGCTCAAAAACTAAGAAGGGAAATTGAAACTCTGCACTGAAGTTCAGCACAGGGTCAGCCTATGGAAGCAGCATAAGAGCCTCCTCAGGATTTTTGGAATTAGGGAGGGGTTAGGTACCCAAAGCATCATGAAAGAGGTGTTCCTAACAGATGGCAAGGGCATGAAGGAGAGACAGTCCTCTCAGGAGGATTCCAGGAAGATTTAGAAGAGGTGACATTTGGACTGAGCCTTCATAAATGGGTAGGGTTTCTCCATGCAGAAAAGAAGAGAAAGGGCATTCTGAGCAGCTACATGTTGTGGGAAGTATGTAGGTTTTGGAACCCAACTGGGCTGATTCGGATGCTAGCTTTACTGCTTTTTGTCAGTTTGGCAGTGGGAAATTTTGGAGCCTGTTTCTCATCTGCAAAGCTGGGGAGACTCCTATCCCAAAGGCTGTAGTGAGGTCTGAATGAGAAAATGTCCATAAAATACCTGTCCATAGTTTGGCTCACAGAAGATGTGAGTAAATATTAGTCCTTTCCTCCCATTTCCTTTCAGGATGGGTACGCAGATGAGCAAATCTCGGGGGATCAAGTGATGCCTTGTCTGGAAAACGATGTCATGGGCTGGTGTGGGTCATGGGCAGCAGGATGTCATGGGCAGCAGGATGAGGGATAGGGGAGGGAGTGAAGGCTTTGAGGAAAACAGTGTTTCCAAAGGCTTTTGTGAGATTTGTTATCCTCTCTGGAAGAATAGGTCTCTGGGCCCCATGGGGTCTTTTAGAGACAGTCTGTTATCCATTTTTCCCCCTCTCTCCTCTCTATAAATAAGAATACACATTTTGTATTAAGTTGGTCTGGGAAAGACACTAATGGAGACTCCAGCCTGCCTTCCTACCTGTGGCCAATGGACAGTCAGGGCAGAAAGAGGGGCCTTGTGGAAGGCAGCCATCCAGATCTGAGACTGAGGGTGGAAGGGGGCTGCTGAGAGGCTCAGGGGCAGCAGGTCCCCTCACCCTGCTCTCTGACGGGGTGAGGTTAACTTCAGTGTCTTATCTTCTTCCATGATTATTCCATGTGGAGAACTTCACCTTCATTAATTAAATATTTTTCTTTCTGTTGTGCAGTAGCAGGGGGCAAAAGAAAAAGAATTAAAGGCAATTTTCCAGGTTACCCAATTAAACTTTTAGTTGCTCTGGTCAAACCAACTCTCCCACTTTTGGCCAATCTAAGTGAAATTCCAGTGTGACCCAAAGCGTAGAGATACTGAGTAAGTAGTGCAGTTTAACTAAAGTTAAATGATTGTAAATACTGATTACTCTGAATGAAAAAATTGAAGGATTAATCAATGTAATCATCATGGTTGATTATCTGACTTTTACCTGATTCAAGAGCATGTCCTGCTAACCTCATCCTCAGCTGGTGGGGAGAAAGGACAACAAACCGAATCCTTCTGAAAGTGAAGGATGAGCTTATGGGCTGGTTTAAAAATTACAACTGACACTCTCTGCATCCCCTTCTAGAAATGCTTGTTAAGGAAGATCAGAATAAACATATAGCTTTACAGAAACTTGATAAATGAAAATCCAGAATTTCCCTAAGAGATATTAGGAGTTGCCCCATTCTTTTACTAAAGAACTTACAATAGAATTCTCTTAGTTCTATTTTAGTGCATCTGAAATATGATTCTATAACACCTACAAAAATTTGTTTTGCCCTATTTTTTTTAATCAGGAGCAAGCCTACCTTATAAACTCATTAGTTCATTCTATTAGTTAAGGTACAGGCTAAGCTGCTATAATATAGAAAATCAAAAATACAGCAGCTCAAACAAGATAGAAGTTTATTTCTATCTTACACACAAGTCCAGAATAAGGTGGCTGTGATGCAGGAGATCTGAGGTTCCAGGCTCCTTCAGCCATACCCGGGGTGTTGTCCTTGTCTGCATGGTCAGAGTAGGCTCAACACCCCCACAGTCACATTCCCACCCATGGGAAAGGGCTAGAGGAAGAAGCCAAGCAGCTTCCACTTAAGGATGTCACCTAGAAGCTGCACACATCGTTTCCACTGCCTCCCATCTGCCAAACATATTTCACATAGCCACACTACCCTCAGGAGGCTGAGGAATGTCACTAGATGGAAAACCATGTGCCCAGCTAAAACCTGGGGGGTGGGGGAGGTTCTAGCTCCAAATAAAGAAGAGGATAGATATTGGGCAACGATTATCAATCTCTGCCTCTATGGTCACCCGCTTTGTGTATAATGTGTCACATGCTGGGAACGTGATAATGCCCTTCCCTTTTGAGCTATAGAGATTTCTTGTAGTTTACAAGTAGCCACCAAATCTGTCAGCCTACAAAAATTTGTTGAAGATTTTCAGGTAATTTTTAGGAATAGATACTGCCTCTGTTCTGAGGAACTTACCCAAGGATAGAAGCCATGTACCTGAAAAGAGATCATGGTAACCTGAGGACTGTGCAGCACATAAATAATAACACTGAGTGCTAAGGGACATGGTATGGGAAAGCTACAAAGAGATGTTGTTAGGTTTATCTCTTGAGGAATGGATTCAGTTGGAATCACAGGGAGGACCAAAGCAGGGGAGAACAAGTCCTGTTAGGGGAGTGGGAGAAGAGAGGACATGTGGCTGGGCCACAGTGAGATGGGCTTTGCATGCCATAATGGAGGCAATAGGGAGCCATTGAGGGTTTTCAGCAAGGGAGTGAGTGATAGGTACAAACTCATGGTTAGCACGGGCCCTTCCTTCACACCTCAAACAGGAGTCCATATTAATGGTCATGGTCAATGGAAAGAAGCTCTACAAAAAGGGACACTGGCAAGTTCCTCCAACTACTAGATTTTAGGAGAATGTTAAAAAATATATATTTAAAAATTATGGATGCATTTACCCTTTCACCCAAAAGTTTCACTCCTAAGAATTTATCCTAAATAAATGGTTGCATAAATACAAAATGATGTTTGCACATCATGGCATTATTTGTAATAGCAAAGGACTGGAAACAACCCAAATGCCCCCCTTTAGGGGTCTGGTTGAATAACTAGGGTGCATCCACACAGTGAAGTTCTATAGAGTCCATAGCTTTGTGAGCCTTGCACCACATTCCCCCAAACTCCAGCGAATCTGTCGGGGACAGTTTCTGTGCACATGAAAGGCACCTATCTCAGATGTCTGCCTTGCGTTTCTGGTTTTCTGCCTCAGAGCATTTTATGGAGGGATTGGCTCGCTCAGCCTTTGCGTGGGACAGCCCAGAAGCATGGAGAATTAACTGGGGTAGCTCTCAAGTAATACAAGCCAGGAATCGGTGGATAAATGACCCACCTTCTCATCGTTTGGAGGGATTGTTGTGGGACACATTCTACCTAGTGCTTCTTAGGGTTACCAGGGATTGAGTCCCAGTTGCTGAAAATGGGAACGAACTCAACAAAATACTCTTTATTGACTTTTCCTCCGTCCCTCTCACTTTCTCATTTCTGCTTCCTGGGACCACCTTCTAAATAAGCCACCTGCTACTAGGACCCTATTTCAGGATCTGCTTTGAAGGAAACCCAAACGAGGCCACATCATAAAGAATGATCATGCCGGGTGCGATGGCTCACATCTGTAATCCCAGCACTTTGGGAGGCCGGGGTAGGCAGATCACCTGAGGTCAGGGGTCTGAGACCAGCCTGGCCAACATGATGAAACCCCGTTTCTACTAAAAAATACAAAAATTAGACAGGTGCAGTGGCAGGCAGCTGTAGTCCCAGCTACTAGGGAAGTCGAGGCAGGAGAATCGCTTGAACCCAGGAGGCGGAGATTGCAGCAAGCTGAGATCGCACCACTGCACTCCAGCCTGGGTGACAGAGCGAGACTCCATCTCAAAAAAAAAAAAATAAAGAAAGAAAGAAAAAAATAAAGAAAAAAAAGAATAAAAAATGACTAATCTCCCTCTCTACTAACATGTCATGGGCTTGGTTCAAGATATGTTAAGTGAGAAAATGTAAAGCAAACAACAATCTGTATCACATAGTGTATTTTGTGTACTAAGGATGGGAAACAAAAATATATACAAGTGTCTGTTTAAATATGCAAAAATAAACTCTGGCAGAATAAACCAATAAACTAATAAAAGTAGTTATCTGTAAGAGACAGTGGGAGTGTGGAACAAACCAGAAGCAACAGGGATGAACACATGGTGGGTGACCAAGGAGAGGTTGGTCTGGGAAGCCTTGAAAGAGGTGTTGTTAGGTTTGTCTTGAAGAATGGGTTAGATTGCAACCAACCACAGGGAGGACCAGAGCAGAAGAGTGCAAGGCCTGGCAGGGGGACTGGTAGAGTAGCAGACATGTGGCTGGGCCAGCAAGAAGGGGCCTTTTTATATACAGTGGGCCCTCGACAGTCAAAGGTTCCACATCCATGGATTGAACCAATCACAGATCAAAAATCTCCAGAATAAAAAATCGCATCTGTACTAAACATGTACAGATTTTATTCTTGCCATTATTTCTTAAACAATACAGTATAGCAGCTATTTGCATGGCATTTACAGTGTATTACATATTATAAGCAACCTAGAGATAAGCAACCTAGAGATAAGCAACCTAGAGATAAGCAACCTAGAGATAATATTACATATTATATAAGCAACCTAGAAAACATATTATATAAGCAACCTAGAAAACAAAAAGATGTGCATAGGTTATATGCAAATACTATGTATGCCATTTTATATCAGGGACTTGAGCACACATGGATTTTGGTATTGGGGGGAGGTCCTGGAACCAGTCGCCCCATGGATACCAAGGAATGACCTGTAGTTTTAACTTTTGAATTCTGTAAATATTTTACATATTCAAAGATAAAATTGAATTTCAGGAAATAAGCCTGCAAAGTGATGGGCAAAAGGAAATACCACTATTGTGAATTCTGAAGCATTTTACTTCAGACATCAGGATGCTGTCACTAGATCTGAGTTGCTGGGCTGGCCTTGCGGTGAGACACCTCAGAGTTAAGACACCAGTGTAAACGATGGCAATGAGTGGTTTGGTCTTAACCAATCTTAACCAACAAACTTTTCTGAGCTTGTGCTGTGTGCCAGACACTGCTATATGCTTTGTCTCCATTGTCTACTTTATCCTCACATCAGCCCTGAAAAGCAAGTCTTATGATGCCTTTGTACCAAGATTACAAGATTCATTGAGAAATTAGCATTTGAACCCAGGTTTCTTTAATACCACTGTAAATGGTAATTTTTCTTGAGGGCCTGCTATGTGCCGAGCACAGTCCTGGGTACTCATTCAGTCTTTAATCCAGAGTGTGGAAACAGCTTTATGCAAAGAAATGGGGCTTTCCTTCATGCAAAGCAATAGAGGCCAAACTTGAGATCTGCCTGCTTCTTCCTGATCTCGTAGATGTTTAAGAACAGAACTTAATCACTTTGGATAGATCCAAATTGACAGGAGATAACCCCTGGGAAGAGTCACACAGGAAGCTGTTAATCATAATTATAAGAAGCAAGATGTGAATAATAGATTTTTGTAACCTTGGGCACCTAGATAGACTTCTCGAAGTCTGACTAGTTATTTGAGAAGTCAGAGACTGGGCTAGAGCATGGTGTCTCAACTTCAGCACTACTGACATTTTAGACTGGATAAGTCTTTGTTGTGGGGCAGGTTCTGTGCAGTGGAGGATATTTAGCAGCATCCCTGGCTTCTAACCACTAGATGCCAGTAGCATTCACCCCTCCCCAATGTTGTGGCAACCAAAAAATGTCTCCAGACATTGCCAAATGTCCACTGGAAGAAGAAAACGGTAGGAGCAAGATGGTCCCTGGTTGAGAACCACCGGACTGGGTGATCTTTGAGGTCCCTTCCTTCTTTGACAATCTGTAACTCTGGGAACTCAGGCCAGGACATTGCTAGGATAAAAGAGTAAATGCAAGGGGCGGTGAGCTGAGGGAATTCCCTCCATCCTTCTGAAACAGGGCCAGGAGACAGGACAGTGACTGTGTTGGGAACAGTCTCTCTTGAAATGAAGTCTCCTTTAACTGATAACTCTCATTTTCACTGCAGCTTCTGTACCTAAGAAGGCAGGTCTTGAGGATGCCAAGCCAGTACCTGAAGCACCGGGGACAGTGGAATGCAGCAAAGGCCTGTCCCAGGAGCCAGGCGCCCACCTGGAGGAGAAGAAAACCCCAGAAAGCTCCTTGAGCTCTCAACATTTAAATGAATTAGAGAAGAGGCCAAATCCGGAGAAGGTGGTGGAGGAGGGACAGGAGGCTGGTGAGATGGAGTCCAGCACCCTGCAGGAGAGCCCCAGGGCCAGAGCCGAAGCTGTGCTTCTCCATGAGATGGTAAGGTGCACTCTCCACCTGCTCCAGCCAGGTGGAGTTATTTTTTCCCAAGGGCTCTTGGTACAATTTAAAGTAAATTGAAAAAAAAATTTTTTTTTGAAAAATCAGTTTCTGCCAAAGGGACTTTAAGAGACAAACTTGTAATGAAGGTCTGAGATTTGTTTTGCAGTGGACTTTTCAGAAGTCCTGCAGTGATGGGGAGGAAACATCCTGTTCAGATTCCCTAATACAGACTCAACTCTAAATATTCCTGACCTGAGGTCACCATAAGCCAGTAACATGTCTTTGGAATGTAATGACATTCAATCCCAGAAGCAGCACAAGACCTGCTTGTCATACCCCAGTCCCAAATATCATGATCAGTCACAGAGTCCAGCCTTCTTCTTCTGGACATCCTGGATGGGCAGTTGTCTACACTTATTTCCAAAACAATAAATATTTCCAGGATCCATTCTTTCCTTCCGTGGGCTCTGGAGAAGTTAAAATACAATGCTGGAGCTGACTAAACCTTGTCTACTTTTTAGAGGTGGAATTTTCCAAGAAGGTTTTTATGGGATGTCCTTCCATAGAAAGTCTGAGGAGGTTTTCCAGGGATACCCAAGGAGGAGTCCTGCATTTGAGAGGCAGCTCTGTGACCAGAGGAGGGCACCAGAAAGGAGGATGCCTTTGAACTTGCTTCCAGAGTCTTGATTTTCAGGACGTGCACAAAAGAACCATGTGCTGGGAGTTAGGGCAGAGTGGAGTGCCATGGAGGCCTCAGGATGGCTGAGCTAGGGTCTCTATAAGATATATTGGCATTTGTTGAAGGGGAAAGATGAAGAGATTCATATGGGGATTGATTGAATTATTACAGGGGGGATTGATTGAATGGCATTGCTTTGAGAAGCAGGTAAAGTTAGTGCTGGAAAGAGAACCGGGTGGATTCAAGGGAACAAGTAAAGGCATCAGTTCATTCATTCATTCAAAACATGTATTTAACATGAACTTTGTGCCAGGCACTGGCATCACTGTAGTGAACAAGGCTTTAACCATCCCTGCCTTCTTGGAGCTAACAGCCTAGTCGGGGAAAGATTGAACAAGTAATTCCTGGGGTGCTATGGAAGCATGGAGTGCATGGGAGCACATAGCAAGAGGACCCAACCTAGTCAGAGGGAGGAGCCATGCCACAAGGGTCAGGGAAAGCTTCTCTGTAGAGTGCATATTCAGGCAGATAACTTAGATGGAAGAAAGGGGCAGTGGGTGGACTAGGAAAGGAGAGACCTCCAGGCAGAAAGAATAAGATGTGCCATGAATCCAAGGTAGAAAAGAGCATTCCCATTCAAGGAATGGGAGCAAGGCTGGGATAGCTGGGCTGGAGAAAATGAGACTCAGGGGGATGCAGGAGCCAGGACTTCTTGGAAGGGATTTGGGGTTTAACCTAAGGGCAATGGGAAAGCATATGAGGTGTTCAGAATTTTGTCTTTAATGGGTCATTCTATTCTGTGTGGAGAACGGCTTGAAGAAAGGAGGCACGAATGTGTCAGGAGGGGAGTATGTGGTAAGCCAGGAGAGAAAAGCTGGAGGTGTAGACTAATGTGGGGCCACGGGGATAGAAATGAAGGGCTACAATCACTATTTAGAAGGTAGAATGGACAGGACTTGTTGAAGGATTAGATAAGGGCTGAGAAAGAAGGAAACGTCAAAGGCACCTCATAGGTTTCTGGTTTGAGCAAAGAGATGCACTGTGGGTCCGCTTACTGAGAGGGCAGAGTGAAGTGGAAGGGAGTTTAGATGTTCATTTGTTCATCTAAATTTATGGTTTCTCAGTATTGATTTCTTAGTAATATCTCAGTTAATGTAGGTGCTGAGGAGAGTAAAGAGATGAAGCTGTCCCCTCTCCGAAGGAGGGCACAGTCTAGTAGGCAAAATAGAAATGTTCACAAATAAATGCAGTGTGGTAGAAGCAGATTAATTTTGATAAAGTAATCCCACAGAGATATGTGAAAGAAATAATCCAAAAGAAAACACTGAATCCATTACAGTTCAGCAGACCCTTTATTGAGCCCCCATTCACAGTATACCAGGCACCTTTTGGCCTTGTTGAATCAAAGATGAATAAACACAATCCTGACCTCAAGAAGCTCACAGTCCATTGGGAATAATAAGACAAGCATTAAAGTAACTGTAATATGAAACAACAAGTGATTAGAGCTAGGTGAGAAGGGACGAGAGGTCAGCAGCAAAAACTACTTTCACAAAGGCCTGTGCCATCCCAGGATGGAGATTCGTCCCCCGGCTGCCTCGCCCTGGGACAGAATTAGGCCTTGAGGCAAGAAATGAAAGAAACTGGGCCAGGCATGGTGGCTCACACCTTTCTGAGCACTTTGGGAGGTTGAGGCGGGTGGATCACCTGAGGTCAGGAGTTTGTGACCAGCCTGGCCAACATGGTGAAACCCCATCTCTACTAAAAATACAAAATTAGCCGGGTGTGGTGGCACGTGCCTGTAATCCCAGCTACTTGGGGGGCTGAGGCAGGAGAATCGCTTGAACCCGGGAGGAGGAGGTTGCAATGAGCCAAAATCATGCCACTGCACTCCAGCCTGGGTGACAAAAGTGAAACTCTGTTTCAAAAAAAAAAAAAAAAGAAAAGAAAGAAAGAAATTGAAATTGGTTGTCCTGGCCCTGAGCAGGCCTCCTTCCATCCCTTTCCTGTCTATAGCTTTGGGCTTTATGTAGGGAAAGGGAGGAGTCTAGAAGGACAAAGGGAGGCTGGACTTGAGGGGAGACAAGGACAGCAAGCAAGGTGGAGGAGTAGGCAGTTCCACAAACCACAACAAAGAAATCCCCATCATGTTAACAGTGGTTATCTGTGGGGAGTAAGGATGTATGATTTTGATGTCTTTGTATTTGCCTTTATTTTAATATGTATTCATATTTTTTCCATGTGAAATATGTATTTCCTTGGTAATGAGAAAAAAGAGACTGGGCGTGGTGGCTCACACCTGTAATCCCAGCACTTTTGGAGGCCTAGGTGGGAAAATTACTTGAGCCCAGGAGTTTGAGACCAGCCTAGCAACATGGTGAAACCCCATCTCTACTAAAAATACAAAAATTAGCCGGGTGGCACAGGCCTGTAATCCCAGCTACTTGGGGGGCTGAGGCAGGAGAATCGCTTGAACCCAGGAGGTGGAGGCTACAGTGAGCTGAGATCACGCCACTGCACTCCATCCAGGGCAATAGAGCGAGACTCTGTCTCAAAAAAATAACATTAAAGGCCGGGCATGGTGGCTCACGCCTGTTAATCCCAGCACTTTGGGAGGCCAAGGTGGGTGGATCACGAGGTCAGGAGTTTGAGACCAGTCTGGCCAACATAGTGACACCCCATCTCTACTAAAAATATAAAAAATTAGCCAGGTGTGGTGGTGTGCACCTGTAATCCCAGCTACTTGGGAGGCTGAGGCAGAAGAATCGTGTGAACCCAGGAGGCAGAGGTTGCAGTGAGCTGAGATCACACCATTGCACTCCAGCCCGGATGATAATGCGAGACTCTGTCTCAAAATAAGAAAATTAAAAAAGAACGATATTTACTTATTTGGAAAGCAGGTGTCAGGGTAAGACTTAACATTTTCATTCCACTGGAAGACTTCATTCTTATGTGCCTTCTAGTGAACCTGAAGTTAAATGAGACCAGGGTTTTTGTTGTTTTATAAGGCAACAGTGCATAGAGATTAGGTACTTACGTTCTGGTGTAGACAGAACTGGATTTCAATCCTGGTGTGCTGCTGTATGACTTAGGTAAATTGTTTAATCTACTTGAACCTAGACCTCTCATCCATAAAATGGGAGTAATTATAGTAGTGTTTATCTCCTAGAGTAGTTGGGAAAATTACACAAGATATAGCTAAAGTATGTGATGGTGCATGGTGAGCACTCAGATAGCCACAGGTATTATCGGTGCTGCATCCTGTATTTGCTGAACTGGCACAGGCTGGCGCTGTCAGTCCCTTCCCTCTCACTGGAAACGCTGATGTCAGCACCCAGAGTACTTAGTTCTAAGACAATCAGTTTATTGATGTTTTTCAGGATGAAGATGATCTGGCCAATGCCCTGATCTGGCCTGAGATTCAACAGGAGCTGAAAATCATTGAATCTGAGGAGGAGCTCTCATCGTTGCCACCTCCTGCTCTGAAGACCAGCCCAATTCAGCCTATTCTCGAGTCGAGTCTGGGGCCCTTTATTCCCTCAGAGCCTCCTGGGAGCTTGCCTTGTGGCTCCTTCCCTGCTCCAGTCTCCGCCCCTCTGGAGGTGTGGACTAGGGATCCAGCCAATCAGAGCACACAGGGGGCTTCCACAGCAGCCAGCAGAGAGAAGCCGGAGCCTGAGCAGGGCCTGCACCCAGACCTCGCCAGCCTGGCTCCTCTGGAAATAGTTCCTTTTGAGAAGGCATCTCCACAAGCAACAGTGGAAGTAGGAGGCCCAGGGAATCTGTCTCCTCCACTCCCACCTGCTCCTCCCCCTCCAACTCCTCTGGAGGAGTCAACTCCAGTCCTGCTTTCAAAGGGCAGCCCGGAAAGAGAAGACTCATCCAAGAAATTGAGGACAGATCTCTACATAGACCAGCTGAAGTCCCAAGACAGCCCTGAGATCTCTAGCCTCTGTCAGGGAGAGGAGGCAACCCCAAGACACAGTGACAAGCAAAATTCAAAGAATGCTGCTTCTGAGGGGAAAGGCTGTGGTTTTCCAAGCCCAACCAGGGAGGTTGAGATCGTCTCACAAGAAGAGGAGGATGTAACCCATTCAGTACAGGAGCCTTCAGACTGTGACGAAGATGACACTGTGACAGACATTGCCCAGCATGGCCTGGAGATGGTGGAGCCCTGGGAGGAACCCCAGTGGGTGACGAGTCCCCTTCACTCTCCCACCCTGAAAGACGCGCACAAGGCCCAGGTACAGGGCCTTCAGGGTCGCCAATTGGAGAAGAGGCTTTCCCACAGGCCCAGCCTTCGCCAGAGCCATTCTCTAGATAGCAAACCCACGGTTAAAAGCCAGTGGACTCTCGAGGTTCCCTCCTCCAGCAGCTGTGCTAATCTTGAAACAGAGAGGAATTCTGACCCTCTTCAGCCCCAGGCACCCAGGAGAGAGATTACTGGATGGGATGAGAAAGCCCTGAGGTCCTTCAGAGAGTTCTCTGGCCTGAAAGGGGCAGAGGCTCCTCCCAACCAGAAGGGACCAAGTGGTGTGCAACCCAAGCCAGCAGAAACCAGCCCCATCAGCCTAGAAGAGGGAAAGGAGCTGGGGACACACCTGGGGCACAGCAGTCCACAGATTAGGCAAGGTGGTGTTCCTGGGCCAGAGAGCAGCAAGGAGAGTTCACCCGGCGTGCCGGACAGCCCTTCGCCTGGAGAGCACCCCGCAAAGTTACAGCTAAAGAGCACAGAGTGTGGGCCCCCAAAAGGGAAAAACAGGCCTTCTTCCCTCAACTTGGACCCTGCCATTCCCATTGCTGACCTCTTCTGGTTTGAGAACATGGCCTCATTTAGTTCACCTGGAATGCAGGTCTCTGAGCCAGGAGACCCAAAGGTCACATGGATGACCTCATCTTACTGTAAAGCAGACCCCTGGAGGGTTTACTCCCAGGATCCCCAGGACCTGGACATTGTTGCTCATGCACTGACAGGCCGCCGTAACTCAGCTCCTGTGAGTGTGTCAGCTGTGAGAACCTCCTTCATGGTCAAAATGTGCCAGGCCAGGGCGGTCCCAGTCATCCCTCCCAAGATTCAGTACACCCAGATCCCACAGCCCCTGCCCTCTCAGAGCTCAGGGGAGAATGGGGTTCAGCCTCTGGAGAGGAGCCAGGAGGAACCCAGCTCAACCAGTGGGACCACTCAGAAACCTGCCAAAGATGATTCTCCCTCCTCCCTGGAAAGCTCAAAGGAAGAAAAACCAAAGCAAGATCCCGGAGCCATTAAGTCCTCACCAGTGGATGCCACTGCACCCTGCATGTGCGAGGGACCCACCCTTTCTCCAGAACCAGGCTCGTCTAACCTGCTCTCCACCCAGGATGCAATAGTGCAATGCAGAAAGCGCATGTCAGAGACAGAGCCATCTGGGGACAACCTTCTTTCTTCAAAACTAGAGCGACCATCTGGGGGTTCTAAGCCTTTCCACAGGTCAAGGCCAGGAAGACCTCAGAGCCTAATCTTATTCAGTCCTCCTTTCCCCATTATGGACCACCTGCCCCCCTCATCCACAGTGACAGATTCCAAGGTCCTGCTGTCCCCTATCAGAAGTCCCACCCAGACAGTTTCCCCTGGCCTTCTTTGTGGAGAGTTGGCAGAAAACACATGGGTCACACCAGAAGGGGTTACACTTAGGAATAAAATGACCATCCCTAAGAATGGCCAGAGACTAGAGACCTCAACCAGCTGTTTTTACCAGCCTCAGCGGAGATCAGTAATTCTGGATGGAAGAAGTGGGAGGCAAATAGAATGATTTCGGTTCACCTGCTGGTGTCTGAAAAAAACCGTGATTCATCTGGAAGTTATTACAGGGCCAGCTTGCCATATTCCAGGCACAGGTTATCAAGTTTGGGCCTATTGTGGCCTCTGACTTCTCTTTCTTCAGCCTTTTGACCACTTATTAATTAGTCCATTTGCTAGAAGAATGGTCAAGGGAAAAACGAGAGATGAAATTTAGTTAAGTCTATGTGAGCAAGTGAGAGAAGGTTAGGTAAGGGGAGAGGATGGAATGCTTGCCTCCAATGAACTTTGGAGCTTGTATGTGAGTCAGATTGCTCCCCTATTGCTATTATCTATTACTCTTGAGAGCTGGCTGTCCTTTGAAAGAAAGAAGTAATGTTCTTTGAAAGAAACAAAAATCTCTTGCTGTGTCAAACCTCAAAATGTTGCTATTGGGGTTAGAAGGCCTCCTCTTTATGCTTTTTAATGCTCTTTCAAACGTGTTCTTTAGACCAGTTTTCTAATAAGCTTTGTAAAATGTACTATCCAAATTAGAAGTGGATTTGGAAATGCAAACTAACGTGCACTTAGATATCCAAGTGGGTGAGCTTAGCCACTCTTACCCATGCTCTTTCCCTGGAATCCCTGGAGACCTGTCCAAGATGATTTCCATATACCAGCATAGAAAATCAGAATCAAGAGAAAACTCTGAGACTGGCACAATCCAAGATTTCCTGGCTCTGGCTTTTAGTAATTTGGGACTCCAACTGCCACTGTACTGGACTGTAATTTATAAATCCAGTAGCTACGCAGGGTGGAGGCTGGGCTGAGGATTACCATAATGAAATGTACTAAATCTTCATTTAGGTATGCAATCGTGAAGTGAAGGCATCTGCTTTCTTTACAGTATCAGAGTCCAAGAACAGGATGTCACCATAGATAAAAGCCTCATACAAAGGCAGAACTACACTCCAAATTTAATGTGTTTAAATTGGTGGGGCACCAGCAGAAACTACTTCTAGCTCAGCTTTACTCTTCTTCCACACTAGGCTGGGCCCAGCAATACAGGAGAGGATGAAGGGAGGAGCTCCAGGAGGCGAGGGAAGAGCCCTAGCAGGGCGGCCATCACAACCACTCACTGAGAGTTGCCCTTCTTAAAAATGTATTTTATTTTAGCCAGTGGGTCCCTTCCTTTCTCCTTTCCTCTCTACTGCTCAAGAACAGATTTGAGGCCAGGTGCGGTGCCTCACATCTGTAATCCCAACACTTTGGGAGGCTGAGATGGGTGGATTGCTTGAGCCCAGGAGTTCAAGACCAGCCTGGGCAACACAGCGAGACCCCATCTCTTAAAAAAATAACAGACTTGAGGAGCCCCTCTCCCTTCCATAATTCCCCTCATCCACCGCCCACTCCAGGCACTCACTCAAACTTGCTCTTCAACTCTGTATACAAGCAGAAGCAATAAACCAATCTGATTTTCTTTTCAATTATTTATAACTTTCAATGGTTCTTTCCTTTCCAGCTGGCGAGAGAAAGGAGAACTAATATACCTGCTGGCAGATTTTTGGTGCTGCCCAAAAAAGGACTTCACAGGGCATCTCTTCTCAGGTTCAAGCCTGGCTGAATTCTGCCCAGAAGCTCAGTCATTGCAGAAATTTCTCTAAGGGCTGATAGTACCTCTGGGTAGGCGTCACAACCAAGGCTGGTTCTGGGCTTAGTGGGGGCTGAGATGAAGTTACCTCCTCCAATGAGAAATTGGGAGCTGATGCCCTGCAACAGATATATATTCCTCTCTCTCTCTGTCTTTCTATCTCTCTCCTCCCTCTCCCTCCCTCCCTCCCCGCCAATAAGCCTTACAAACAGTTTTGAAATCTTGTTCTGTACCTTTTAAGCCAGTGTCTGTGGCGAGGGTGACTGGCAAGTCAGCTGATGAGTTCTGCCTTCCGAGAGCACTGAGTGAGCAAGGCCTTTCATCAGTGTTTTGGCCTTCTCATTGGGTGAGCAAGACACTGAACCAACAGCCAACGAGATATGAAACTGTAAGAAAAAAGTCCTAGAATATAGTATTTTTCCCCAGGCCAGCAAAGTGAAGAAATACAGTGGTGACAGATGAGAAAGGCCATGTTCAAGAGATCTGAAAAGTACATTCCTGCCTTATCAGAAAATGTGTCAGACAGGTTTTATGTCAGCCTCAGTGCTCCTGCGGTGTCGACGCTCTGATAAGGACCATGTTCCAGTTAGAATGCGAGGGAGGGAAAGAGCTGCACTTTGCTTCACCATCAGAACTCTGAGCCAAATAATGAATATGTAAACTATTTTATGATTATTTTAAATGTTTGTTTGGTAACATTTATAAGATCTATTTTTATTTGGGGATAGACTGAGAAGCCACCATTTACATATTAACAAGTGACTTCAGTTCTAAGGGTTGAGGTGCCTGTGTGGATTTATAAAATGGTTGCAAGATCTTTTAGACTCTGACATTTATAGCATCACCTTCAGGAACACAGTTCTGGGGATGTCATCATGAGACACACTGACAGCTGTGGAGATAGTCCCTACTCTCAGCTTTCCTTGCTAGTCAAGTCCAAAAGGCCTTAGAAGCTGACTCACCTTCTCAGCCAGAGTCCTGCTGCTCAAGTGTGGACCTCCACTTTGACTCTCACCCAGCCTGCCAGCCATCACAAAGGCTTTCATAAACTTCCTGTGGTCTGGGCTAGCCTGGCACTGATGAAATTCCATTCTAAAGAAAGAAAACTCACATTCCTCCCCCCCGCAAATTGTTCCCCCAAATGCTCTGGGATTACCTATTTCACCACTCATTTGAGTCTCCGAAAAATGAACTCCCTGAGAATGGCTGGATGGGAATCAGATAGTCTGCTTCCATTCAGGAGAGGGACAGAACAGGAGCTGCTGTTTTTAGGAGGATTTACCTGGTGCCCTAGAAAGGGCTATGCAATCAAATTCTCAAGGGCTCCTTCAAATCAGCTATCAGTCCTCAAAATGGGGGTTGCTGATGTTAAATGATGAATTTGAAGTGAAACGCATGCATGTACTGATGTTTTCTTTCAGCATTAGTGGTTGCTTAAGAAAATAGTAACCTATATTTTCTGCTACACTTGGAATATGAAGAAATCTGAACAAGAACCCCATTAAGACACCTAACCTAATCTAAACCCTAAAATTCAAAATATTGTCCAAGTCAAAATTCTAGACTCTGAGGACATAAAAAATGTAAATATCATCATCCTCAGCAAATATTTATTGGGAGCTTAGTGCACTGGGTACCTTAGCACTCCCAAATCATTCAAGAGTCTAGTGAAAAAGGGGGAGGGATGGCAGCAAATAAAACACCCCCATAAACAACCAGGAGCAAGGTTGAGAACCATTAAGTTGCCAAACAAAAGCAGAAGGGGAAAAAGTGTGGCAACAAGCATCTTTTAATAGGATAGTTGACGGTATTCAAGTGACCTACTGACTCCAAATAATCAAATTGAACACAATTGCAAATCCAATAGAACATCCCAGTGAGACACTCGGGTATTTGAGAACTTTGCTTGATTTAGAAAACTGGAAAGTGGCAACTAGGTTAGAATAGTGGCAACTAGGTTCGGAGGTTTCGTGTGGTCATAATTGGTTTGGTGAAGTGTGAGATCTCTGCAAATGAGGCAGGTAAGATCAGTATTCCATAGTGCTTGAAAAGGGGATTTTAGAGACTTCTGTCATCACAAAGCAGATTAACTCCTAGTTAATGATGAAGCAGTAGGCCCAAGATAAACTGTTCAATTCAAGATAAATTGTTCTTGTCAGTGTTTGGCATATGATAATCACATTTGGCTAAAATTGGATGGGACAGTCATTTGTCTACACAGGCCTTCCATTCCTGCATGAAGAGATACTGGGGAGCATACAATTATTTTGTCCAGTATTAGAGTGGGAGAAGTTCTCAGTAAGTCCAGTCCCACCAGGATTTATTTGGGCCACATTCTACCATGGCCAGTCCAATCTGATGACCACATGAATTGGGGTTAAGTGTTGCTAAGTATGATTTTAGACATGTCCGGCAGGAAGGTCAGCTCAAAATGTGGCATGACAAAGAATATGTGCTCTACTACCAAAACCTTTCCTAGCAAAACAAGGCCAGAAGAGGGAGCAAGCATCTTTCCAAGCATGGAGAGGAGGGGGCAATGGTGGAAGGGTGATTGCCTGAAATCAGTGCCAGTACAGATAGCATAAAATTGGGGGCTACCACAGATTGGCTGGCTACTGTGTAGATCATTTAGTAATCTTGAGGTACATTAATAATGCAGAGATTACTTTTCTGTGAGGGTAAGGGGGACGTAGCTAAATATAAGCTTACAAGGTCCATAGCCATGTATTTTACTGGATAAATCACAATGCTTTGCAATAACTTAATGCCATAGTACTTTCTGGCTTATAATTCTGCAAAGTAAAGCACTTTTTCAAAGGAGTCTATTGGAAAGCCACATGATTTCAGCTGTGTTTTAAGCTCTACAAATACGTTTCCAAAGACATAATCAAGATGTAATTCTATTCATTACAAATATAAATATTAAAACTATCCAGAGAAATTTAAGTAATTAAAACAGATTTTTATGCTTTAAAAATAAATACTCTAATAAATGATATAAAATATAATGCTTATGATGGAACTATGAGCTAGAGAAGGACATGGGGTCACCAAAATCAATAATCAGAAAAGTAGATTATATGCACCAGGTTCATTGCTTTAGTTTGTTCTGTTTGATGTCATTTTTTGTTACTTCAATGTTTGATCTCACAGAAAAAGTCCGTGATGATTTGCTTCAGTATATTTTTCTTGTTTTTGTTATTTTACGTACTAATAATTGCCAGATGTCTGCAACTTCACCCTTTTACTGTTGCAGACACATAGTCATGTCACTCAGGAAACCCCGCGTAAGTCCAGGCTATCATAATGAAAAATGAGAAGCATAAAAGCTCATTGCTTCTCAAAACCCCACAGCTTATGGAGGCACATGGGTCCACCCGCACAGATGTGAACTCAACTTTTCTATTACTTGAATCAATCAAAGGGGACTCTTCTTTTATTTGAGTAATTATGTTAATGATGCTCTAGGGGGAAAGGCAAACATTTGTTGTCCTGGCATATATCCTGTTATATATATGACCACAAAGGTGGGGAGGGGGAGGTGAACAATCCTACAACCTAGGTTCACAACCTAGTGATATTTGCAGTGAAACATTTGTAGTGATATTTCCCCTTTCATTGCCAAGGGGATGAAAACACTACCATTTTGGCAACAACTTTCTATTTAGAACCTTACACTACTCAGGCCTGCTCCTGCTATCCTTCACTACTGCCCTAAATGCCTTTTTCTCCTATATACTCCCCGATCCGCACACTCTTTGGGTTTTCTCCTGAACTTCCCCCAACCCCAGTCCAACACACAGTTCCCCTCACTTCCAGTCTTTCCCATGTTCTCTGGAGTCACTTTCTCCTTATAAACTCCCCTGCAGTCCCAGTCTCTTCACTGAATGTTGTTGCCACTTCCTGGACTTCAAGAAAACTCGTGTGAGAACACTTCCTTCCCTCCACAAAAGGCTGAACATGTGCCCATGTGCCCATATTATGCAGACTTGTACGAACGGTCAGAGGATGTTCTCCCAGGTCCTCACTTCTACTTCTGCACCATTGCTTCTTCCCATCCCATACAAAAATCCCTCATTGCCAAAATGTATGGATCCAACTATTTTAACTTTTATCATTTGTGGCCATGGTTATAGTTAATGTCCCAGATTCCCCAGTCTTGGGTACCAATCTCCCTGTTTCCTTCTACCTCATGTCCCACCATCATCCTGGATGACTTCAGTGTTCTAGAGGAAAGCCCACCCAATACCCTTGCCATAATTGCTTACAGCTTTTTCCCCCTACTCAGTTTTGAACATTTGCTTCTAGGGTTACACATCAGGCTATTTCACAATAGAGAATTTTGTGATCCTAAATTCTCATTTTCCTTTTTCAGAACTTTCTCTAGCCTTACTACTTTATTCCTTGTATTTGTGCAAGATTACCATGCCTGCCCCCACAACCTCCTCTGATAGACAGCACTCCCACCACACTTCATAATTCCTTCCCTAGCCTTTCCAGACTTAAGGTGCATCATCCCCACTGTTCTCACCAGGACCATTAACTCCCTTAACCACTAGTCCTTTAGCCACACCTGCTTGACAAACCTCCAACCTGGAATCTGGACTCTTATCACACATCTCTGCCCTTTAACTGTGTCTATGGGTGAGATCAGAGAAAATAATAAAACCACAATATAAAAGCTTTCAGATATTTGTGGTCCACCACCTCAAGAGCAGCCTCATTTCCAAAATCTTCAATGGCTATTCCACAACCCACAATGGCTATTCCACTATTCTTGACTCTCTCCTAGACAACTCTTTCTTCCCCACAAATAATTGTTATTGCTTCATAAGTTTATAATATCAGACATCTTTATTCAAGCTCCCACTGCTATTTCCCCTTACCCGTATATGTGTGTACCTAACCTCCCTTCTAGTTCAGAGGAAGTGTTACCCCTCTTTCCAAGAGCTCCCAGGCTTCTGTGTTCCCAGTCTCCTGTCATCCACTATTCTTCCCTATGTATTGAGCCTTGCCCTCTTTGATCTTTAATCCCTCAGCATATAAACATGCCAAAGCCTATTCTATCTTAAACAAAAGTCTTCCTCAATTCTGTCCACTTTTACCACCTTGTGTCTAGGTTCTTGGAAGAGTCATCAGTGTCATCAATGCTCAATTTCTACTTCTTCATTACAATTCACTATTCTGGACCAATGGCAGCCTGACCTCGGCCCGCATAGCTCCGCTAAAATTTCTCTTGTTAACGTCACCAATAGTCTAATATCCAAATCCAACATTCACTTCTCAGTCTCTAGACTTCCCTGTTATATGTGATCCTATTGATCATTCCTCTTTTGAAACTTTCTGCTTTGCCTCCTTCCATGGCCATTCATTTTCTTAGCTTTGTTCACTTAAAAGTTTCCTCTTCCTGGCCAGGCACTGTGGCTCATGCCTGCAATCCCAGCACTTTGGGAGGCCAAGGCAAGAGGACTGTTTGAGCCCAGGAATTCAAGACCAGCCTGGGCAACTCAGGAAGACCCCATCTCTACAAAAAACAAAAACAAACAAACAAACAAAAAAATTAGCTGGGCGTGGTGGCGCATGCCTGTAGTCCCAGGTACTCAGGAGGCTGAGGTAGGAGAATCACCTGAGCCTGGGCAATAGAACAAGACTCTGTCTCCCTAAAACAAGTTTCCTTAAAAGCTATTATTTGCCAGAATTCTGTCCTTCTTTCCCTTTTCACTTCATATGCTTTCCCTGCACTATCTTATTTATGCCCATAGCTGCTTCTACCACCCTCACACTGGTGACCCACCTCACCACTATTTTTTCTTGCATGGAAATTGAAAGTATATAATTGCATACTTTTATTGGGGGTACAAACTGATATTAAGATTTCTGAATATAATGTTAATTAAATTGAACTGGTTAAAATTTTTGTGGTGAGAACATTTGGAATTTATTCTCAGCAATGTTGAAATGTGTAATACTCTATTAACTGTATTCACCATGCTGTGCAATAGAACTAAAAAAAAGACCATATTCCTTCTGAGACTTTGTACTCTTTGACCATCACCTCCCCAGCCTCTGTAACTACCATCCTACTCATTCTGAAAAGTGTAGTGATCTCTTGTTGTAGTTTTAATTTGCACTTCTCTATTAACAATATTGAGCAATTTTTCATATGTCTCTTGGCCATTTGCAGTTCTTCCTTGAAAAATGTCTATTTTGATCCCTTGCCTATTTTTTAATTCAGTTTTTATTTTCTTACAATTGAGTTGTTTGAGCTCCTTATATATTTTGGAGATTAACTCTCTATTGGGTGTGTAAGTTGCAGAAATTTTCTCCCCATCTATAGGTTGTCTCTGCTGTTCATTGTTTCCTGTTAATTGTTCCCTTTTGTGGTGCAGTTAACTGTTTCCAATTGTAACACTGTTAATTGTTTCCTTTATGGTGCAGAATCTTTTTAGTTTGATGTAATCCCATTTGTCTGTTTTTGCTTTTGTTGCCTGTGCTTTTTGGATCAAATCCAAAAAATCATTGCACAGATCAATGTCATGTAGTTTTCCTCATGTGTTTTCTTCTTCTTTTTTTTTTTTTTTTTTTTTTCAGATGGAGTCTCGCTCTGTTGCCCAGGCTGGAGCGCAGTGGCATGATCTCGGCTCGCTGCAAGCTCCGCCTCCCGGGTTCACACCATTCTCCTGCCTCAGCCTCCTGAGTAGCTGGGACTACAGGCAACCGCCACCACACCTGGCTAATTTTTTTTTTTTTTTTTGGTATTTTTAGTAGAGACGGGGTTGGTGGTTTTATAGTTTCAGGTCCTACATTCACATCTCTTAATCTATTTTAGGTTGATTTTTGTATATGGTGTAAGATAAGAGTTCAATTTCATTCTTCTGCATGTGGATATCCAGTTTTCCCAATACCACCTATTAGAGAGACTATTCTTTTCCCATTGGGTATTCTTGGAACCTTTGTAAAATCAACTGATTGTACATGTGTGGGTTCATTTCTGGACTCCCTATTCTATTCCATTTGTCAATGGGTCTATTTTTGCCAGTACTGTACTGTTTTAATTGTTATAGCTTTGTAGTACAGTTTGAAATCAAGTAGTGTGGCATCTCCAGACTTGTTCTTTTTGCTTGATTGCCTTGGCCATTTGGGGGTGTTTGTGGTTTTGTATGAATTTTAGGATTATTTTTTCTATTTCTATAAAAATGACATTAGAATCTTGATAGGGATTGCACTAAATCTTTAGATTACTTTGGGTAGTGTGGACATTTTAACAATTTGATTCTTCCACCCCATAAACACAAGAACTCTTTCCACTTATTTGTGTCATCTTCAATTTATTTCACCAATATTTTATAGTTTTTGGTACAGGTCTTTCAAGTCCTTGGTTAAATTTATTCCTAAGTATTTCTTTTTGTAGCTTTGTAAGTGGGATTGTTCTCTTGATTTGTTTTCAGATAGTTTGTTGTTAGTGTATAGAAATGCTACTGATTTTGTGTGTCGATTTTGGATCCTGCAACATTACTGTATTTATTAGTTCCAACGGTTTTTCGGTGAAGACTGTTGGATTTTCTATAAGATTATGTCATTTCAGCAAACTGACAATTTCACTGGTTCCTTTCTATTTGTGTGCTATTTATTTCTTTCTCTTGCCTAATTGCTCAGGCAAAGATTTCCAATACTGTATAATCTAGAAATGGCAAGAGTGAGCATCCTTATGTTGTTCCAGATCTTAGAGGAAAGGCTTTCAATTTTCCATCATTCAGTATAATGTTAGCTATGGGCTTCTCATATGTGGCCTTCACTGTATTGAGGTACAACCCTTCTATTCCTTATTTCGGTGAGACTTATTATCATGAAAGGATGTTGAATTTTGTCAAATGCTTTTTCTTCATCTAATGAGATGATCATATAGATTTTGTCCTTCATTCTGTTAATGTGGTATGTTACATGTATTGATTTGCATATTGTTAACCATCCTCATATACCAGGGATAAATTCCACTTGATCATTGTGGATAATCCTTTTAATATGTTGTTGAATTCAGTTTGCTAGTATTTTGTTGAGGATTTTTGCTTCCATGTTCATCATGGATATTGGCCTGTAATTTTATTTTCTTGTAATTTCCTTGTCTGGCTTTAGTATTAGGGTAATGCTGCCCTCCAAAAAGAGCTTGGAAGTACTCCCTCCTCTCCCAATTTTTTTTTTTTTTTTTTGGAAGAGTTTGAACAAGATTGGTATTCTTTAAATGTTTGGTAGAATTAAGCTGTGAACTCATCAAGTCTTGGGTTTTTCTTTGATGACAGACTTTTTATTACTGATTCAATCTCCTTACTTGTTATTGGTCTGTTCAGATTTTTCTACTTCTTCATTATTTGGTCTTGGGATTACATGCATCTAAGACTTTATCCATTTATTGTAGATTTTCCAATTTGTTGGCATTTGTTTATAGTAGTCTTTCATGATCCTTTGTATTTCTGGAGTATCAGCTGTAATGTCCTTTCTTTGTGATTTTATTTATTTGATCTATTCTTTTTTTCTTAGTCTAGCTAAAGGTTTGTCAATTTTATCTTTTCAAAAAAGCAGCTTTTGAGAACTTCTTTTCTGACGTAGGCATTTATTGCTATAAACTTTACTTTTAAAACTGCTTTTGCTGCATCCCATAAGTTTTAATATGTTGTGTTTCCATTTTTGCCTCAAGATCCTTTAAAATTTTCCCTTTAATTTCTTCATCGATGTATTGGTTGTTCAGGAGAATGTTTAATTTCCATGTATTTGTGAATTCTCCAAAATTCCTCTTGGTATTCTTTTCTCGTTTCATACCATTGTGATTGGAAAAGATATTTGATATAATTTCAGTCTTCTTAAATTTGCCAAGGCTTTTTTTGTGCCCTAACATGTGATCTATTCTGGTGAATGCTCTGTGTGCACTTGAGAATGTGTATTCTGTTGCTATTAGATGGAATGTTCTGTATATGTCTGTTAGGTCCGTTTGGTTCAGTGTTGCTAGAGTCTAATGCTTCCTTATTAATTCTGTTTAGATGATCTGTCCATTGTTGAGATAGGGTACTGAAGTCCCCTACTATTCTTGTGTTGCAATCTATCTCTCCCTTCAGATCCTTTAATATTTGTGCTATACATTTAGGTACTTCAACATTGAGTGCATATAAATTTACAATTGTTATGTCCTCTTGATGAATTGACCCTTTTATCATATGATGTCCTTCTTTATTTTTTTTTCAGAGTTTTTAACTTAAAGTCTATGTTGTCTGATATAAGTATAGCCACTCCACTCTCTTTTGGTTTCCATTTGTGTGGAGTATTCTTTTCTATCCCTTCACTTTCAGTCTACGTCTAAAAGTGAGGTGAGTCTCTTGTAGGCAGCATATAATTAGGTCTTATTTTATCCATTCAGCCACTCTATGTCTTTTCATTGGAGAAATTAATCCATTGACATTCAATCGTTGCTAGGTAAGGACTTACTACTGCCATTTTGTTAGTTGTTTTCTGATTGTTTTGTACATACTTCATTTCTTTCCTCCTCTCTTGCTGTATTCCTTTGTGGTTTGTTTTCTATAGTAGTATGCTTTGATATTTTTGTTTTGTGCTTCTAAAGATTTTTGCTTTGTGGTTACCATTAGGCTTACATGGAACATCTTATACTTACAACCACCTATTTCAAGCTTATAACAACTTAACTTTGCATATAACTCTATACTTTTACACCATCATTACAATCCAATAGTATTCTGAATGGGCTCTGCTTTATTTATATGTTTGAGTTTCGTGCATGTTTTATGTTATTAATTAGTAGCTTTTTGTTTCAGTTTAAATAACTCCATTTAGCAATTCCTGCAAGGCAGGTCCAGTGATGATGAATTCCTTTAGCTTATGTTTGTCTGGGAAAACACACTTTTCTTTTTTCTTTTTTTTTTTTACTTCTCCCTCATTTATGAAAGACAGCTTTGCTGGATAAAGTATTGTTGGTTGGCAGTTGTTCTCTTGAGCACTTTGAATTTATCCTACTCTCTCCTGACCTGAGGGTTTATGCTGAGAACTCTGCCGATGATTGTATGGCACTCCTTTTTATGTGATATGTTTCTTGCCTCTTGATGCTCTCAAAATTTTTTGCCTTTGATTTCTGATAGTTTATTATGTGTTGTGGTGTACTCCTCTTTGGGTTGAATTTGATTGGAAACCTCTGCAGTTCCTGTACCTGGATGTTGGCATATACCACAGATTAAGGAAGTTTTCAGCCATTATTTCTTTAAATATGCTTTTTGGCCCCTTTAAATATGCTTTTCAGGCACCTCTTTCTCCTTCTCCAACCACTATTATGTGAAGGTTTGGTCTCTTGATGGTGTTCCATAATCTGTAGGCTTTAATTTTAGAAATTCTTTTGTTCTTTTTTTTTGCTCCTGGCTAATTTCAAATGTTCTGTCTCCCAGCATACTGATTCTTTCTTCTTCTTGGCTGAGTCAGCTGTTGAAGCTTTCTGTTGAATTTTTCAGTCTCTTGAATTTCTATCCCGTTCTTATTGTTTCTATTTATCAACTTTCTTTTTAGTGTACTGTTTTTAAATTTCATTAAATTTTTTATCTGTATATATTAATAGTTCACTGAACTTCTTTATGGGTATTATTCTGAATTCTTTGTCAGTTATTTCATAAATCTCCATTTCTTTGGGGTCTATTATTGGAGCTTTATTAGTTTCTTTTGTAGGTGTCATGATTCCCTGATTCTTCATAATCTGTATGTTCTTGTATTGTTGTCAGTGCATTTGAGGAGACAGCCCCCTCTTCTGGCCGTTACAGGTGTTCTTGGGAAGGGATAGACCTTCACTATTTAGTCTATCCTATGATTCCAGAAGGGTCAGCTGATGACAACCCCAGGCAGGCAGAGCTTCTTGTGAGTTCTCTAGCTGACTGGGCCACTGCTTTTGCTCTGTTGAGTTGCTGGTTGGGTATTGCAATGACTTCTGGTCAGACTGGCCATAAGATGTACTGCCTGGCTGATAATTCTGATATTTGGGACCTGCAATTTGGCAGGGCTGTAGACTGGCATACAAGGTTAGGCAGAGTCACTACTCATAACATGTGTGACCAGAGGCTATACTCCTTAGAAATGCACAATTAAGGGTTGCCTCCCTGTCAGGATGAAGCCATGGAGTGAAATTTTGGCTCAGTGGCTGTTTGATCTCCAGAGTTAAGCAGGTCTAGCCAGTTTGCTTCTTCTGGATGTGTGGAGGTGGAAGTCTCCTTGCCTGGGTAGGGTCATTGGAAGTGCTTTTTGGCTTGGTGGAGCTGCTGCTTGACTTCTAAGGTCAAGGTGGTCTAGCCCCTTCACCTCTCCAAAATAAAAGGCAGGTATCTCCCTTCCTGGGCAGGGTTGTTGGGAGTTGGCTCTGAAGCTAGGCAGGAAGACCAGTAGTGTAGGGATTCAGGCTAGATTGTACTTCCCACTGTCCTTTTTTTCTTTCTCTTTTTGAGATGGAGTCTTGCTCTGTCACCCAGGCTGGAGTGTGGTGGCACAATCTCAGCCCACTGCAACCTCTGCCTCCTGAGTTCAAGCAATTCTCCTGTGTCAGTCTCCCGAGTAGTTGGGATTACAGGCATGAGCCACCACGCCCAGCTAATTTTTGTATTTTTTGTAGAGACAGGGTTTCACAGGCTAGCCTTGAACTCCCGACCTCAAGTGATCCACCTGCCTCAGCCTCCCAAAGTGCTGGGATTACAGGCATGAGCCACCACACCCAGCCCCCACTGTGCAAATTTTGAAGGTGACCAGCTCAGCCTTGCAGGTGGGCTATGAGATTGGCTGATATCTTTGATCAGGCACCTCAGCCAAGTAGGAACACAGAGGTGCCACCAGTAACTGCATGCTGGTCACTACCTCTGCTTCCTTTGTTTCTACCTGACTCCAGGCAGTCTACCCATGCTGTTTCCCCTAGTGCTTCTCATGAGATGAGACCAGAGTGGGCTTCCTGGTAAGCATCTTGGAATGCTTGGGAAACGATCTCATTTTCTTTTCCCCCTGTATAAACTGCTGGCCTAGGGAATTCTCCATCTGGCATTATGTCAAGTTGGGGGAAAGGAGGGAGCAATATAGTCAAAGTGAGACTGTTCTTACCCTTTGAATTCAGCTTTCATTCAGCTTTATGGACCACACTAGTGTCTCAGACTAGTTTCTAAGTGTTGGGGTTTCAAAAAGATGTTCTAGTCTGTGGAGTTGCTATTTGAACTTTCTATGAAAGCAAGTGGAGCCTGAGACTTCCTACTCCGGCATCTTGCTGTTTTTCATTTTCCCTTACGTGGACTTTTTAAAGAGTTGGCTAATCTCCTGCTTGTAGTCTCATCAACATTGCTCCATCTCCAAACCTATTCTACATACTGCTCCCAAAGTTGTCTGAGAGGATAGTGGTTCTCAAACTTCAGCATTCCTGAAAATCACCTGGACAGCATGTTAAAACAGATTGCTGGGCTCCATGTAGTTTCTTACTCAGTAGGTGTGGAGTAGGGCTTGAAAATGTCCATTTCTAACAAGTTTCCAGTTAAGTGATGCTGATGCTGCTGATCTAGACATTACTTTGGGAACTAGAAACCAGTGGATCATAAGTTATTCTTAGCTTATAATCTTTCATTAGCTGTCTTCTGTCTACAAAAGTTCCAAGACATCTGTCTGCTTATTTGAAGTACTTATGAAAAGAGCACTTTATTGGGCTTCACACTCAAGATTGTTAATAGATCTGATATCTATTACGTATCTCATACATATTTCTATTAATGAACACCCTAGTGTGACAACTGGTTTACTTGTCTGTCTTCTATTAGTTAATGAACTCGAACATCACTATCTCCGGCACCCAGCAGTGTTTGGCATATAATTGCCCAGTACATAGAAATGAGATGCCTGGCTAGCTTAATAGAAATAAAAAAAATTAATTAAAAAAAGAGAGAGAGAAACGGCAGAACAGGTGGCAGTGGTGGTGACTGATAGGGACAGGAAGGAAAGGAGGATTAGGAATATAAACATGGAATCAGAGTAAACAGGATATTGAGGAAAACTTCTGTCATGCTCATTCCTGTGAACTACCCTCCTCTACTCCTTTATTTACCTACCTTAGACCACCCAGACTAGTCAAGTATCTTCTTTCCTTTTCCAGTATCCAAGTTCACCCAACTGAACTTTTGCTATACCATGCTTTCCACAAACAATTTTAACTTGCCAACAAAGAATTACAAAAAAGGTCATTCTTTAATGATTACACATTTTTCTACCATCAGTGAGCAAATATAGTGTCCCTTCTGTTACATGAACTATAATAGGATATCCGGGTAACTAGTAATTTTTCTCTCTTCCATGAACGTGGCCCCTACAAAAACAAAACAACAAAACAAACAAACAAAAAACAGCTGGAATGTGTAGAACACGTTGAACTAAACGGTCTTATGCCCCGTATGCTGCCGTATCTGGAGGTGAGGGTAGGAGGAACTTTGCAATTCCATTAGCCAAAATTAATTTTTATTTATTTCTTATATCCACTTACTTATTTAGCCAAGCCAGCATCTGGTTCTGTGCTATTCCCTTAGGATAGGACCAAGACAGATCAAGCCAGAAGGGGCATCATATTAGTTCATAAGACTGGTCTGTTATCTCTAATCAGGGTTTTCTGGGTTACTTTCCCAAGCTGGAGCCAAGTTGGGGCAATTTTGATGAGATATCTCTGTGCCCATGCCACCCATTTTGCTCTCAACTGCTGAGTAATCTCATGAAAATGTTGCTGCCAAGAGAAGCATATTTTCAAGATCCTACAGAAAGAATAGAGAGATGGCAGATTCCCTACCCTTCCCACCCCTACCTCAAGAACCACTATATTTAGGCTGAACTACTTTAAAAAGCAACTAACCTAATATATTTTCTTGCTATTCTTCCAATATACCAACTTGTCCCCACCTCAGGGCACTGCCCTTTCTGCTACTGTAACATGGAATTCTCCCCAAAGCTATTTATATGATTCAGTCTTGCTTTTTCTTTGCTTAAAAATCATCTCCTCAAAGATGCCTTCTAGCAGTGCTATTCTTACCACTATTTCCTTGCCCTGATTTCCCTTTGCTGCACTTATCACTACTACCAGGGAATGTTATATTACACATAAATTTATTTGCTGTATTTTCTGCACCACCTAACTCCCCCACCCCCACGCATATTGTAAGCTCTGTGCAAGTAGGACCTTTGCATTTCTCATTCACTGCTATATCCCCAGGGCCTAATATAGTGCCTAGTGGTTAATATATATTTGTTGAATGGTTGAACAGACTCAGACTGAATGCCAAACAATGTTATCTTAAAAGTATACACATCAAAATATTTAAAGAAACAATCATTGATTTAAACATAAAACTGATATTGGGTACCTTGGTTTTATAAACACTCCTCACAATGCTTCCCTTGGTGAAGCCTTTCAGGAACTCTTCTGCAAGAATTATTTTCAGAGCCAGCTTGTCAACGACATGATTGGTCTTTTTACTTCATAAGTCTTATTTTGTTTCACCAAAAGCTTCACAGTGTAACAAACCAAACTCAGCACAGAAAACATATGACAATATATTTTAGATTCTTTAAGACAAGGTCTCATAAGTTTAGATGACAAGTGACAACATCAATGGACTAAGTATATCACCTCCCATAACTTAAAAGGCTAATACTCATAAACATGAAAGTCCTGGAGTATGAAATTTAAAACACAAATTTTGGATATAAATTATCTGAATACAAAGCTGTAGGTAATTCTTATCTTTCACTTCCCCTCATAACTCCAAACATAACGCCATTGTAGGTGGGTTGCTGCTAGACTACATCCAAGATTGTTCAGCTGAGGACTTGCCCATTCTCCCAGTTACTTGGAATTTTCAACCTTCCCATACTCTAGCCCACATGGCATTTGCACTCAGCTTCTCCTACTGATCCAGCCACACATCATCTTCTTCATGAATGTGGGCAGTCTAAAGACTTCCTGTCTGGCAAAGTATTATTTCAAACAACTAAGAGGAAAATCTTTGGAAGCAGAAGTGGAAACACAGGAAAAGTGGCAGCAAAACCCTCAGCCTCAGGATAGTAGCTTATTCAAAAGTATATTTAAATGTCACAGGGTAAAATAGACCAGCTGAGTCCGTATCTTAGAAAGGAAGCCTACTGCTTCCTCCTGGTAGGCAACAAAGAGAACCCCACCTAGGACTTTAACCCACTCTTTTCCCAATGTATTCCAATACTATTAGCCAGCTGAACTAAAAGAGAATGGGTGCTGGTAGGCAACTCCATTGATCTCCCTTTCTTTAGCAATAATTACTGGCCAGCTGAGGGCTAAAGATAATGAGGATTGAAAGAAAAGCAGACATACCAAAGGTACTGTGTCAAGTAATACATGAGATGTGTTCATAAACGAATGAGTTATTCCAGAGCCATACAAACAAATCAATCTCTTTACTGGACAGGCATACCTCTCATATGTATATTATTCGAATATACTAACACATGAAAGATCACATCACCTTGTTTACGGATACATTTAATATCCCTTACCCTTCCCGACTTTCAAAACATAATAGTATACAAAATATAAAATATCTTAAATATTTATAAAAATCACAAGAAAAAAATAGAACGTATGAAAATATTTTTATCTGAGTTCTCCCTCATTGTTGAGAGGCAGCTTAGTTTGCCTTGAGTTCATAACTGTTGAGTGGGTAGGAGTATGCCCTGCCTAATACTATTCTGTCCCGGAGAAGTTTAAATAAAACATAGTAGTTGCAGAAGAGGATGAGAGCCATGGAAAGTGTGTGGTTCCACTTCTCCGACCGCAGCAAGGAATAGAGCTGATAGAAGACGACACTGCCCTCAATAAGGATGAGCAGATTTAACAGCCTTAATGGTCGATGAAATAAGAACTGTAAGGAAGTTAAAAAAGTAAAACATTATTTCATAGAAAAGTAATGGCTACAGTTATTCTTGCATTGATTTTTCTAAAATAATTTAACATTTACAGGTTCCCATATATAATAATAAATAGATCTGTTTATTTAATATCAATCAGGCTATTTCTTGCTATAAAGATTGAAACCTTTTCCTTTTTGCTCAAGAAATAATGAAATAATTTTTATTTCAATGCCCCTGAGACACGAAAAGAGATTATGCCCAAAAGAAAACTACTTATAAACATTTTTCTTAGATTATATTTTAGGTATATATTTTATTTAGGATAAACACAAAAGTATATTCATCTAAGACAGAGGTGGATAAAGGACCAAACAGGAAATATTTTAGGCTTTGTAAGTCAAGAGGCAAAAATTAAGGATATTACATAGGTACTTATGTAACCATTTAAAAATGTAAAAAACATTCTTGGCTTGTAAACTAAGACATAAATACCAACACTAGACAAGTTTGGGGAAAAGAGAGGTTACAAGTCGAATATCAATACAATAGTTTCTTAGTTTTTCCTTAAACTGTTTACCCACCATGGTCACTGACTGAAATCCTCTACACCATATACCTGCGTGCTTAATTACTGATTTTTTTCTGGATATTGAGAAGCAGGGTGCACAAAGACAGGATAAGGAGGAAGGAAGGAAAAATGAGTCAGAATTAGACTAAAAATAGGGATTACTACTATATTTACTCCCACTAAATTCTCCACTTTAAAAGGCTAAATTCTGGTTTTCTAATACAAAGTTATTATGAATACAAACATATAGGCCACAAGTTGTAAAAGAACATTAACAATTCAGCTTAACCAGTCTAATCCTAAATCTAGATGAAGACAAGAGTGCAGTAACAGCAGTGATCAGATCTAAAATAACTAATTTAGATGGAATTTAGATCTTAAGAGCTTACACCTCAGAATGAAGCCAAATTATCATGACAGCTTTAAAAAGTTTCCAGGTTCAAGAGGAAGAAAATGTTTAACCTGGAGTTTGACAGCTATAGGTAATAGGCACACTTTAAATGACTGTTTTGAAACTTCAGTGTGCCTAAGAATCATTTCCAAATCCACAAATGCTGCCAATTCCTGGGATCATCCAGAGATTCTGGTTCAGAAGTCTGATATAGGGGCCCTGAATCACTTTTTAAAAATAGTGGGCCAGGTGATTTGTCAGCAGGTGGCCCATGGATCACTTGGAGAAGCACTGATTTAACTGTCTATCCAGTCCTGCAAAATCAGTAATAAATCAACTTGCCTAATCTTTTTTCCATAGATTCCACCTGATTTTTCAGCTGTCCAAAGCTAGCAAGGAAACTACTTAATATTCAAGCAGAAAATTCTAATGAACTATTTGGCTATCACAGGTCTCAAGGAGACAGCAAGGACCAACAGAAGTCATTAATGGCCTAGAGAATTCAGCTGGCTGAATTAAATATTCTATATAGAAATCAAGTGCTCATGTACTTGTGACTTAAGTCCTATCCTCCACCTTAAGGCATTTCCACTGGCGTCAAGAAGGAGATGCTTGTCGTTTTCTCACTCGAGGGCCTTCCACCTTCCCCATGTTCCTCCCAACCTGCCCCACCCTGCATTCCCCTACCATGGTATTTATAAGCATCATGCCCAGGGGCAAGTTCCCAAAACTTAATTGAAGTGTCCCTCAATAACAAACACCTGCAGAACCAGAAAGTCCATATACCCTCACAGGAACTGAGAAGGACAGAGGGAGAAAGAGATGCAAGTATCTTAAAAAAGATCTCCAATTCTTGTTTAGAATATGATCCCCTTTCAAAAGCAATGCACTGCACTATAGGCATTTTTACTATAAACAGTCCCCTGCAGGCACCTACTTTTCCCCACTTGCATTAGTCAGCTGGCCTTTCTTTTATAAGTATATACTTTTGCCTTGTACAGACAATTTCTGGAAGGCTGAAAGACCAAATAGATCATAACCGAAGGCATGAGTTCAATGGAATGTAGTGGGTTTCTATTGCTTTTTCAACTTTTAAGCTTTTTTCCTTTTCATGGCATTTGTCTGACTTCCAAAGGGGAAGCTAAAGCCTTTGTAAAGAAACAATATATATGACAAATACCTAAAAATAAAACCACCGCACTATTAATATATTAAATGTCACTATGGATACACAGATACAATATATCTTAACAATACCACTAAACTAAACTCTTACAAAACAAAAATGGTAAGATGAAAAAGGAGTCTTAGATAACTGCCTGCTTGTTTCAAGTAATACTAGATTCAACAAATACCAATGTAACTAGAGAAACCAGCTAAGCTACTGAAACTGGAATAACAGTATATGATCTTCAAACTGCCCTTCAAAAGACATTTCCAAAGTACAGGGACCACTGTTAACGCTAGTAGCAATAATTACCATGTAATAATTTCCTAGTATGTGCTACACGCTATGCTACATGCTTCCACATAGAGTGGCCTCCTAACACTTACCCCTAAGCTTATGTTTGAAAATAAATAAGCGGTACTTGCATAAAAGCGGGCATGAGATACATCTGAAGGCACTGCCACGTTGTAAGGCCCCATGGCTCTATATAAACATCTGCTGTGCCGCACCAGCACCCCTTGAGGCCATATTGTATTTTCTGACCAACTAAGGGAGAAAGAAATGCAATGTTAGCATATTGGCAATTACAGATAAGATAGCATCTGGCAAGGCCAGCTGTATTTTTATGGAAGGAATTAAATAATCAAGGCTTCATCTGCCTGAATTCTGAAAATACAGTAATTCCATGGTCAAACTGGAGTAGTTTTAGAAAGGATTTGTTACTTTAACTTCATTGCTATATAGTAAACAGAGGTTGCAAAGAAATATAGTTAACTCAGTGTCAAAGGACTTAAGAGGCTTAGAAGAATGAGCAGACATAAATGTGTAAGCCAGAAAACAATGTGTAAGCAGGCTGACTGTCATCTCCATCCCAAGTGAGCAGAGTCTACTGGTGGAAATGCTAGAGGGAACAAACAAGAAGAGAAAGCTGATGGTAATAACAGTAGTGGAGAAATTAGCACATTGTCAATCTAGCATGACATTTACTGCAGAATTACATCCCAAAAAACTATATGAAATCAGTTTGCTTATCACACAATTCAAATACCTCACAACTGTAAGAAGGTATACAGTAGAACACAGCGATACATCTCACACACACACAGACTTTTCACTGCTTTCATGGATTATTTTTATAGAGGTTTCTCTGGGGGAAAAGAAGTTACAGAAGCAGCAGCTTCATTCTTTCCAGCATAATGGAGTTTGGGTGGGGACAGGGATCTTCAGGTTAAGCTTTTTAAAAAAAAAAAAAAAATCTAAGTTAATTCATCTCTTCCTGATTTTGGAAAGGTTAGTTTCCTAGGATAAGAACTGGGAGGCAGTTTAGATATGTTATTAAAAAAAAAAAAAAAATTCTAGCACCCTAAAGCTTTCCCAGTTCAGAAAATGTTCCACCGGCCTTGCTCACACTTACCAGCATTAAAGTGATGATACACCTCATGGCCATGTGCCATCAGTAGCCTGAAGATGTACAGTACTAGTACTGTGGATTGTATTTTCAATTTTTATTGAAATCTGTCCTTTGCCCACAGTCGGGTTTCTTTTCAGCCTGGCCCAATCTCTTTCAGTTCCTGGGCTTGAAGGCCTGTGCTAATCTGTATCAGACATCAAGGCAGATAATTGAAGGGAGAACTCTCAGGGGGAGAGGGAAAGGGAAGGTCACCTCAATCTGTCCCACTTAACTAGGGAAAAATTTCTAGATGAAATTTGTGAAATGTTCAAATTACAAAAGGGGGAAGATGAAGATGGTTTGGGTCTGAAAGAAAAGTATGATGAAGGACTCAGAAGTGACAGAATAAAACGGTCCTAATGTTAGCCATTTTGGATCATAGGAGCCATGTGGAGTAATGACTGATAAGGGGGACACAATGAGAAAAATTCTTCCAAAGAACTCAGTCAGGCACAGTTCTCACTTAAACACAGGAGAAGCAGGGAAATATTCAGTAGAGAGTTTAGAAAGAAAATAATAGTAAAAAAGTACAGGTAAGGAAAATTACTAGAACAAAACTGCATGTATTAGAAAGAAAAAATGAGAGAATCATATTCCAGCTAAGTGTGAGATGAATAGCTAGCAACTACTCAGCTGTGGCAATGAAGATGAGAAGACAAATCTTAAAGTCTTCTAAAAAGAAATAAAATATATGACTCTTTGAATTCGGGCAAAGGGGTAAGATTGAAAGAGAACGCCAAGTGCATTGCTTGGGAGACAAATTACACACACTAGAGTGACTGGGCAGCTGAAAGGTAGAACGCATTTAAGGAGCTGGGGTGGTGGTGGAAATGAGTTAATGTCCCTTGTATTCAGTTTAGCATGACGACAAGCATCCATGTAAGACAAAAACTAAAAATTAAATGTTCAAAGCCAAGAACAAGAATGACATACAAAGCAAATAAACATGATCAGCAGCATGTAGAAAGTGTTACATGGTTTTACCCTCTAGCTTACTCACATGTGCTGTGGAGCATTGCTGTAGGACCCATGTTCCAACTTCTGCCACTTGCCCAGGTGAGCAGCTGATTTATGTAGCAAATCACAGTATTTGGATGGCAACAGTTGCGTGGTGAGCATGACAAAAGCATTGATCCACACCATAATGAGGTGCTCACATGACCAGCGCATGTCATAGTACTGGGTACTCTGGAAGAGATCAGAAGAGAGAGAAATGATCCATGCACTGGTAAAAAGAGGCAGGGATGGGTTGGTGTACATATGCCCTGCAGACAAATGCCACACTGAGTCACACATGCACTGGTGGTCCTGCTGTCCGTGCAGAAAAGTTCAAGAGCAGAGTCCTCCACAAACCTTCAACCTGACTTTCTGGCTGTATGAGTTAGGGATGGGAGGGAGAGGCAATTATATTTTAAGTGTCTCCTTTCTAGAAGAACTGAGTGTTCTCTGAAGGACCATTCCAGCTGCAGAAGTACTTCTGAATGGGTGAAGAAAGGGCACTAAAATGTACCAAAAGATTTTGGGCCCAAGTGACATCCAGACCATTTTTCTTTTCTATTAAAGTAAACTGAAGTTTAGATAAGGGTTAGATTAAATTCAAGGAAACTCCTGATAACCATGTTAAGATCAACCACAGTAGGCTGAGTTTTACTGAAACCTTGGTCCTCTTAAGCTACTACAGACTGATTCTATTATAAGTACATTTTGATTCTCCCCAGAAACTAAAAATACTTTAAAAAAGAAAAAAAGAGGGAACCACCACGGGTGCATCACATATATGGAAATACCTATCCGCCAACCAGGAGCGGTATTAGTGCACTCCAGATGCAGCCGAACTCCACCATCCAGGCTGCCAAAGGGGAGACAGAGAAAAGGGGGATTAAACAAGAAATACCCAGTTTATGTAATTCACACACAAATCCAGGAAGCACATAAAAGTAAGATAACCACTTACCTTCACAAAACACAGGGGGAGAAATGCAACATAGTAGGCACTGAAGAGGGAGTTGAAGAGAACCTCCTTGATTCTGTGGTTGAAATCTGCTTTCAGACATTCTACTTCATTGCGAATGAGGTCTGGAGATAGGGGACAACTGTGGGTGGGGATGGGTGTGGCATTATTAAACTGTTCTTTTAGCGACTCCAGCAACAAGGAGAGAAAGTCTTTGGATTTGGCCAAGCCTCCCACAGTCGAGGCACTTTCCTCCACTGCCTCATGCTGAACCACATAGTTGTAGTCTGTGAGAAGAAGATGAGCTCTACTATCTTGATGAAAACAGCAAAGAGGAACATAAACACCAAACCTGTAAAACAAAGTGTGAAAATGAGACCACAGATACCACCTAAAATCACACCTTATAACTTACGTCAATATAACTTATAACTTAGGTCAATAAAATAGTCAGGACCCGCAGGAGTAAACATAACTCAAGAGGGACATTGCTGATAGTAAATTCATTATCTGGGGAGCTCTTCAATTTCTTTCCATAAAAGCAGTGCACATTCATTGTAGATTATTAAGAACCTACAGAAAAACCACAATGGCAAAACACACATCACTTAGCAATAATCATTTCTATAACTAGATGCACATATTTCCAATATAAAGTTTGTAAACTTTGTATTATAGTTACATATGCTTTTTTCCTTTTGTGTTTGGCTTCATACAGTACCATGTGTTTTGTATCCTGCTGTTTAAACTTTGTATGTGTGCATGTGTGTATATTGAGTATTTTCCCTGTGTAGTGAGTATTTTCTCAAGTCTAAATATTTTTCTATAGAAATTTTTAAAGATACAATAGTATTCTCATATAGAAATACCATAATTTACCCATTTCTCTCTTGTTGGAAACAGGCTGTTTCTTATTTTCCACTACTATAAATAACAATGTGTTAAGGATTTTCCCAACACGTGTGTACGTTTGGTCATTTTAGTACAGCTTGTTCTTTACTTCAAACGTCCCTTTCTTAGTAGGGGGCCCTCCTGCCTCCCTACTGTATCACTCATCCCACTCCCACAGGCGACCCTACTTCTCCTTTCCTGCTTATTTTTCTCCACAGATCTTACCATGTTTATTCGATTTTTAACTTTGGGGGTAGTTTTGTTTGTTTTCTTTCTTAGTCAATCTTCCCTTCACTACAATTTAAGCTCTATGAACCAGAGATTTCAACGTAATTAATTCACTGCTGTAACTCTGGTACCTCAGATAGTGGCTGTAACACTGTTTAAGTATGCAATAAACTTCTCATTAACAAAAAAAAATTCTGGAAGTACAAATGAATTTCTACAAGTAAAATTAATTGGTTAAAGAAGTGAACATTTTTGAGACTTTTGATAACTTCTTGTAGTATTCCAACTGTTGGTTCCTTAAAATTTGTTTAAATACTTCAAGTCCTCATTAAGTAATTTCCACATTGTGACCTAGGTATTATAAATTAAATGGTCATTTCATGCACATAAATTCAGATATGAAAAATAGCAAATAAAAAGATATTTAGGGCCAGGCACAGTCCCTCATGCCTATAATCCCAGCACTTTGGGAGGCCAAGGCGAGCGGGTCACCTGAGGTCAGGAGTTCAAGATCAGCCTGGTCAACATGGTAAAACTCTGTCTCTACTAATAATACAAAAATTAGCTGGGTGTGGTGGCGCGCACCTGCAATCCCAGCTACTCGGAGGCTGAGGCAGGAGAATCACTTGAACCCTGGAGGTGGAGGTTGCAGTGAGCCGAGATTGCACCATTGCACTCCACCCTGGGTAACAAGAGTGAAACTCCTTCTCAAAAAAAAAAAAAAAAAAAAAGATATTTAGTTATACATTTTATAACAAAATGAACAGATGACACTTATCCATAGTTTTCTACAGAGGGAGAACTGATGTTACTAATTAAGAACATTCTTAGCATTAGCTCTGGGATCTACTGTGAATGTGCCCTTGGGAGGACAAGAGTGGGTAGAAGTAGAAGTATTAATTCTAATTTTTTTTTTTTTTTTTTTTTTTGAGACAAGGTCTTACTCTGTCACCCAGACTGGAGTACAGTAGCGCGGCTCACTGAAGCCTCAACTTCTTGGGCTCAGGCAATTCTCCCGCCTCAGCCTCCCAAGTAGCTAAGACTACAGGCGCATGCCATTACACGCGGCTAATTATTTTATTTTTGGTAGAAACAGGGTCTCCCTATATTGCTCAGGCTGGTCTTGAACTCCTGATCTCAAGTGATCCTACCGCCTGGGCCTTGCAAAGTGGTGGGATTACAGGTGTAAGCCACCGCACCCAGCCAGAGAAGAAGTATTAGACAAAAATCTCTCACATGTGCATATTTGTGATGGCTAGAGCAGGTCATCAGAAGTTCAATGCTGCCAAAACACAAGCTGCATGTGTAGGTGTAGAGGTGGGGATAAGAGGCTGGAGTGTGTGGTAGATTGTAACGATGGCCCCAATTCTTTACCCTCCTTTGTAGTCTCACTGCCACATAACTGCATGGCCCTCATTCTATGGGTGAGGCGACCTGCCCTATCCCCATACTGGGCTCTACAATGGAGGGCTTTGTGAGGTAAAGAAAATAATTCATTAAAGGATTTTAAAGAGGGTTAGTAACATGATTAAATTTCCCATTGTGAAAATCATTCTAGCTACAATAAAAATGAAATGGAGGGGAACAAGAATGGATTATCAGAAGACCAGATGAAGGTTGATAATGCAATAGTAAAAACTATGGAGAGCATTGGACCAATTCAAGATACACTTAGGAACCACAACTGTTAGACTTTAGACTAATTCACCCTAATGAGAAGCTATTTGAGAACTGAGGGGTAAGAAAAAGAGGCAGAAAAGGGCCTCTTTCTTAGTTTAACCTATGAATAAACAGGAAATTAAATATGTTGCTATTGTCATAATCTAGTATTTTAAATTTCTCGCACTTTTGATTTTTAAATTGAAGTTTAGATAAAAGGTGGATTATACAACTTCTTAAAAGTAACGAAGGCAAATACAGGCATACCTCATTTTATTGCATTTCACTTCATTGTGCTTCCCAGATACTGTATTTATTACAAACTGAAGGTTTGTGGCAACCCTGCATCAAGCGTATCTGGGGGTGCCATTTTCCAAAGTGCTCACTTTGTGTCTCTGTCATATTTTGGTAATTCTCCCAATATTTCAAACTTTTTCATTACTATTACATCTGTTATGCGAAATGTGATCTTTGATATTACTACTGTAATTGTTTTGGGGCACTACAAACTGCACCATATGAGACAGCAAACTTAATGGATAAATGTTTGTTCTCATTGTTCCATCAATGAGACATTCCCCCATCTCTCTCCCTCACGTCAGACCTCCCTATTCCCTAAAACACAAGAATATTGAAATAAGGCTAACTAATAACCCTAAATGGCCTCCGAGTGTTCAAGTGAAAGGACATCACACATCTCTCACTTTAAATCAAAAGGTGGATATTAAGCTTAGTGAGAAAACATGTCAAAAGCCCAGACAAGCTGAAAGCTGGGCCTCTTGTATTAGCTAGCCGAATTGTAAATGCAAAGAAAAAGTTATTCAAGGAAATTAAAAGTGCTACTCCAGTGAACATACAAATGGTAACAAAGCCAAACAGCCTCACTGCTGATATGGAGAAAGTTTTGCTGATACGGTCTGGATCGACCAGCCACGACATTGCCCTAAACCAAAGCCTAATCCAGAGCAAAGCCCTAACTCTTTTTAAGTCTATGAACCTCCAGAGAGGTGAGAAAGCTACAGAAGAAACGTATGAAGGTTAACAGCGGTTAGTTCATGAGGTTTAAGGAAAGAAGCTGTCCCATAACATAAAAGCACAATGTGAAACAGCAAGTGTGAATGTACAAACTGTAGCAAGTTATCCAGAAGACCTAGCTAAGATCACTGATGAAGGTGACTAAACTAACAGACTTTTCAAGGGTGACAAAACAGCCTTATACTGTATTGGAAGAAGATGCCATCTAGACTTCCATACCTAGAGAGGAGAAGTCAATGCCTGGCTTCAAAGCTTCAAAGGATAAGCTGACTCTCTTGTTAGTGGCTAACGCAGCTGGTAACTTTAAGTGGAAGCCAATGCGTATTTACCATTCCAAAAATCCTACCATCCTTAAGAATTATGCAAAATCTACTCTGCCAATGCTCTAGAAATAGAACAACATATTTGGATGACAGTACATCTGTTTACAGCATGGTTTACTGAATAAGCTCACTGTTGAACCTACTGTTTAGAAAAAAGATTCCTTTAAAAATATTATGTACGGCTGGGCGCGGTGGCTCACGCCTGTAATCCCAGCACTTTGGGAGGCTGAGGCAGGCGGAGCACCTGAGGTCAGGAGTTCGAGACCAGCATGGCCAACATAGCGAAACCCCGACTCTACTAAAAATCCAAAGAAATTAGCCAGGCATGGTGGCATGCACCTGTAGTCCCAGCTACTTGGGAGGCTGAGGCAGGACAATCACTTGAACCTGGGAGGCAGAGGTTGCAGTGAGCTGAGATCACACCACTGCATTCCAGCCTGGGCAACAGAGCAAGACTCCATCTCAAAAAAAAAAAAAAAAAAAAAGTACTTACTGCTCATTGACAGTGTACCTAGTCACCAAAGGCTCTGATGGAGATTGTTGTTTTTATGCCTGTTAAGATAGCATCCATTCTGCAGCCATGAATCAAGAAGTAATTCTGATTTTCAAATCTTATTATTTAAGAAATACGTTTTGTAAGGCTATTTCTGCATTAAATAGAGATTCCTCCAATGGATCTGGGCAAAGTAAACTGAAAACCATCTGGAAACAATTCACCATGCTAAATGCCATTGAGAACATTTGTGATTTATGAGAGGAGGTCAAAATGTCAACACGAGCAAATGTGGAGGAAGTTGATTCCTACCCTCATGGATGACTTTGAGAGGTTCAAGACTTCACTGGAGAAAGCAACCGCAAATGTGGAAGAAAAAGCAACAGAACTAGAATTAGAAGTGGAGCCTGGACTAGGTGCAGTGGCTCATGCCTCTAATCCCAGCACTTTGGGAAGCCAAGGAGGCTGGATCACTTGAGCCTAGGAGTTCGACACCAGCCTAGGCAACATAGCAAAACCCCACCTCTACAAAAAAACAAAATACAAAAATTAGCCGGGTGTGGTGGCACACACCTGTAGTCCCAGCTACTTGAGAGGCTGAGGTGGGAGGATCACTTGAGCCCAGGAGACAGATGTTGCAGTGAGCCATGATTATACCACTGCACTCCAACCTGGGCGACAGTGAGACCCTGTCTCAAAAAAAAAAAAAAAAAAAAAGTGAAGCCTGAAGATGTGGCTGCACTCTCTCACAATCAAACTTAAACAGATAAGGAGCTGCTTCTTATGGATAAGAAAGTTGTTTCTTGACATAAAATCTATTTCTGGTAAAGATGCTGAGAACACTGTTGAAATGACAAAGAGTTTAGAATATTATATAAACTTAGTTGTTACAGCAGCAACAGGGTTTGAGAGAAATGACTTCAATGTTGAAAGAAGTTCCACTGTGGGTAAAATATTATCTATCAAACACATCACATGCTACAGAGATATGTTTCATGAAAGGAAGTGTCAACTGATGTGGCCAACTTCACTGTTGTCTTATTTTAAGAAAGTGACAAAGCCATCCCAACCTTCAGCAACCACCACCCTGATCAGTCAGCAGCCATCAACATTGAGGCAAGACTCTCCACCAGCAAGATTACAACTCACTGAAGGCTCAAATGCTCATCTGCATACTTTAGCAATCAAGTATTTTTTAATTAAGATATGTACTTTTAAAAGACATAATGCTATTATGTACTTAATAGAATACAGATAGTATAAGGCTGGGCATGATGGCTCCCCTCTGTAACCCCAGCACTTTGGGAGGCCAAGGCAAGAGGATCACTTGAGCCCAGGAGTTCAAGACCAGCCTGGGCAACAAAACGAGACCCGATCTCTACAAAAAAATTTAAAAATTAGCCAGGCATGGTGGCACACGGCTACAGTCCCAGTCCCCTAGGATTGCTTGAGCAATCCTAGGAGGGTAAGGCTGCAGTGAGCTGTGATTGCACCACTGCACTCCAGCCTGGGCAACACAGCAAGACCTTGTCTCAAAAAATAAAATAAAATAAAATAAAATAGACTACAGTATAGTGTACACATAACTTTCATATGCACTAGGAAATCAAAAAATTGACATGACTCGTTTATTGTGATATTCGCTTTATTGCAGCAGTCTGGAACAGAACTTACAACATCTCTGAGGTATGCCTGTATGTTTAAAACTAAAATGTATTTAAATTACATAATTATTTCATTGTTTTAAGGGGTGTGGAGAGCCTCTAAGAGTAAGTAAGTTTCTTTATATACTTAAATTGAAACAGAAAAGTTTGCTAGCCATCCTGATAATAGTAATCCTCTTAAACTTGGCCAAAATATTCTTCAATATACCCATAATTAGCCGTTCAAATCAGATACAGTTAATCTTCTGATTCAACCAGTAAGGAGAATGACTAAAAATTTATTTTCAACTCAAATGGCTGAAATATTAATCTATAAATATAGAAACAATTCATGTAAAATATATTCCTCATATGAAATCAGAGTCATGAAAAATGTTCGTAACAGATAATTCATTTTGTAGAAAACAAGGGTAATATTAATGAATTCAGTTGATGAGTGACTTAAATAACTGTTTAAACAATGTAATCAGACCTACTATAGTATAACCAATAGAAAGACTGTTCCTGTCATCCTTATTAGCACAATCTCTAATTATGACTTGATTTTATACTTTGTAATTACCCACATAAATTCACGCTAACACTTCAGCACCATAAATAATATAAAGCAGTAATTCTCAAACTTGAGCATGCATCAGAATCACCTTGAGGGCTTGTTAAAACACAACTTGCTAGGTCCTACTTTCCAGTTTCTATTTCAGTAGGTTTGGGGTAGATTCTGAGAATTTCTAACAAATTTATAGGTGATGCTGATGCTGCTGTTCTAGAAACTACATTTTGAGAACTACTGATACAGTAATGATTAAGACAAAGACTCTGGAATCAAAAAAACCTTACTCCTCAGCCTGGGCAACATGGTAAAATCCTGTCTCTACAAAACAAAACAAAACAAAACAAAACAAAACAAAAATTAGCGGGGCATGGTGGTGTGCACATGTAGTCCCAACTACTTGGGAGGCTGAGGTGGGAGAATTGCTTGAGCCTGAGAGGTCAAGGCTGCAGTGAGCTGAGATCGCTCTACTGCACTCCCGCCTGGATGACAGAGCAAAACCCTGTCTCAAAAAAAAAAGCAACCGTCTCTGGACAGTGGTGGGGTTTGATGGGAAAGTGGCATGACAGAATCTTGTGGAGTATGCGTAACGCTCTGAAGTCTTGACAGGGGATTAAGTCACACAGGTATGTCCACATTTAACAAAACTCCATATACACAAGATTTGGGAATTTTATTTTATTTTATTTTATTTATTTATTTATTTGAGACAGAGTCTTGCTCGTCGCCCAGTCTGGAGTGCCATGGCGCGATCCTGGCTCTGGCTCATTGCAACCTCCATCTCCTGGGTTCAAGTGATTCTTCTGCCTCAGCCTCCCGAGTAACTGGGATTACAGACACGTGCCACCACGCCCTGCTAATTTTTTTATTTTTAGTAGAGACAGGGTTTCGCCATGTTGGCGAGGCTGGTCTCGAACTCCTAACCTCAGGTGATCTGCCCACCTCGGCCTCCCAAAGTGCTAGGATTACAGGCTTGAGCCACCGCGCCCGGCGGGAATTTTATTTATATGAATTTAACCTCAAAAGAAAAGAAAGCTGTCAACAAATATCGAGCTCTAGTTAATGATACACACATGCTGAAGTATTGAGGAGGAAGCAAACTGAGGTCTGAAATTTAACTTTGAAATGCATCAAAAGTAAGATGGACTAATGGATAGAGGGATGGAGAGATGGACAGATAAGTATTACACAATTATAGTAAAACATTAATAGGCAGAATCATCTGGGTAAGGATTACACTGGTGATAGCTGTAAAATTCTTTCAACCTTATTGAATGTTTAAAAGGTTTTGTAATAAAATGTTAGTTACAATCATAATAATATATATACATGTCTACAGCACTTGAATATGGCATAGAGTAGACCCTCTTACCTGCAGGAAGACATTCCAACACCCCAGTGGATGCCTAAAACCATGGATAGTACCAAACCCTACATACACTATGTTTTTTCCTATACTATATACACATACATACAATAAAGTTTTAACTTATAAATTAGGTACATTAAGAGATTAATAATAAAATAGAACAATTATAACAATATACTGTTTACAATTTCATGGATAGAAGATTCATTCTTACAGTAAATCTTAGCAACCTCAGCATGATTTTTCGTCTTTCCTTACTAAGTCAAGAACTTTCCCTTTTCACTTAAAGGAAGCACTTTACAGCTTTCCTTTGGCATACCTGAATTGTGAGCATAACTACACTTTGGAGCCATATTAAGTAAAATAAAGGTCACGTGAACACAAGCCCTGTGACACCATGCCAGTCCATCTAATAACCAAGTCCGCTACTAAGCAACTAATTGACAGGTAGCATGCACGGCACAGACATGGTGGACAAAGAGATGATTCACATCCTGGTGGGACAAAATGGGATGGCGAGAAATTTCACCATACTACTCAGAACAGCACACAATTTAAAACATAATTTGTCACATATTTCTGGAATTTTCTATTTAATGTTTCTGGACCTTGGTTGATCGCAGGTAACCGAAACTTCAGAAATCAAAACCATGGATAAGGGAGGACTACTTATTGTACTTCTGTTACAGGAAACAGAAGATCAAAGTAATATGACCAACCAAGGGTAAGACTGGTTTTCGAACCAGTGCATTCATCTAAAATTAACTACCGTTTACCCAAATATAGATAGCAAGAGGGGCCTTTACTTGGTGAAGAGAGATAATTAAAATATTCTCCACTGGCAACACACCCTACATTCCAGGTTTCCCAGGACAGTCCTGGTTTATGCTTGTTGTCCCAACTGTACTCCAGTTTAGAAAACAAATTATATGTTCACCATGCTCATGGATTTCCCAGTTTTCTAAATGCTTCATTTATATTTGAAGAATTTCATTTTTCACTCTTAAAAGTATCATTTACGTGACCGAAATAATTTCTAAAGATTTACTAATAACATGGTAAAACTGGAGTACTCACGGGTAGCCAAGGAAAAGGAGATTGAGGACTGAATGGCTTCGAAAGAGATTGACGAGGGTCCAACAAAGTACCCATCCACACAAAGTGAGTAGTACCAAGCGAGCTGATATCAGAACCATGTAGTGAATCATTGATGCTGCACCTGCCTTAGTAGCCTGAAAGTTTGGAAGCACCAAAATGAACATTTTATAAATGATCTTCTTCAAAAGCATTGTAATTCAAGTAAGAACTTAATAGGTTTAGTGGAAGCTAAAATGTGTCTTTAAAAAGTGAAATAAAAGAAAAACTGCCCCATCCCACCTTATCTTCGTAATAATTGAAAATTCAGACTTCGCCAGGCACAGTTGTTTCCTTCTTGCACCCCGAGAGTGCCATCTACAGACCTCTTTTAAGGTCTTTTTATATCATCTAATTTATTAACATTGGAGCTTCTCAAAGTATGTTCCACGGATCACATTATTTTGTTCCATCAGAATGACCTGGGCTACTAATTGGACATGTAAACTCCTAACAACTTTCCTCTCAAGGGGTAAGGAATAAAATCTTGAGTCAAGCAACCTATATTTTAACAACTTAACCAGTGTTTTATTTATTTATTTATTTTTAATTTTTATTTTTTTTCGAGACAAAGTTTCGCTCTGTTGCTGTTGCCCAGGCTGGAGTGCAGTGGCACAATCTTGGCTCACTGCAACCTCCGCCTCCTGGGTTCAAGCGATTCTCCTGCCTCAGCCTCCTGAGTAGCTGCGATACAGGCGTACACCACCACGCCCAGCTAATTTTTGTATTTTTAGTAGAGACAGGGTTTTACCATGTTGGCCAGGATTGTCCTAACTCCTGACCTCGTGATCCACCCACCTCCCAAAGTGCTGGGATTACAGGCATGAGCCACTGTGCCCGGCCTGATTTTTTATGTACATAAACATGGAGAGACACTAATTTATCTGTCTTACTTCCCACTAAACTATAAAGGGCCTCAACAGCAGTAACAATATTTTTATTTTTCTTTGAATCCTCACCTCTAATTTGCTTGGTGAATTAATGTTTAATAAATTAGTGAAGTTTCAAAAAATAATCCGATCTTCTTTGACAGATCCCTATATAAATAAGTTTCTTTTTTAACTTTTGCAAACATGGAAATAATGCATAATCACTTCCAATTCTTTTTATCACAGCTATTCAAATATGCTTCTTCAATCGCAAATCTTTAAAACCGACTAAATATAGTAAGTACTTGTCAAAACTTACTCTGCAATGCCATTTTCTTTCTGAATGAACTAGGGAGAAGAGAATGAGCAAAATGTAGGGGAAAATGGAAGATCCCCATAACCTCTAAGAGAGCAGTGATGGAACCCAAAAAGGAGAAAAAAATTATCTAGAGTCAACAGTACATGGTAGGGGATAAGGAGCTTTTCAGGTCCCTCCTATATATCCGTTTCTTAGTTTACAGATCATATTATGGAGTACCTATAACATATATGCAATATACTGTATACTGAATACTATATATATACAGCATATATACGTAATATATAGTTACTTTAAAATGCAAAGCAGCAGTTAAATAAATGCCATAATGAACGGCTTAAGCCTCAAACTGTGAAGATGGCTCAAGCTCTTCTCAGTCATAGCCTGGCACATAGCTTCATATAACTCCCCTGATACATACCTTCATGCCAATTTACCTCACATATCAAAGCTTAGTAAAGTTATTTAAGCTATTGGAGTTACTCTATTACCTCCTTCTCAAAAGTTCAGGGTTAGAAATAAAAAAGACTATTTCTGCCCAATGTCATCAGAGCACAGAGCTTGGATTTGTTAATTTTGCCTTATTCCAGAGCCCCAAGCCGCTAATCACTGTGGTGTATGTCACAGACCCTTTACCAGGTCCTAGGGGTACAGTGGTAACCAAGACAAACAAAACCCCTGTGCTTATGAAGCTGACTAATCAAGAAAAACAAATATTAAACTTTTATCTAATCATTTTTTTAATTGTAATGAGTGCTATAGGAAGAGTAGGCTGCTATGGAAAGTAAATAACAGGAGATCCTATTCTAGAGATGGCTTGTGTTAGTAAACGGTATTTAAGCTGAGACCTAAAGGATAAGCAAGATTTCGCTAGGTGAGGGGCAGAAAAATATTCATAACATTATGTTAATTTTAAAGTACAGGATATGAAACTGTATATAAATAATTCTCAAATATAGTAAAATAAATGTAAATATAAAATCTTCATACGCATATGAAGATCAGAAGAAAATATAGCAAAATGTGGTCTTTGGCCGGGTGCAATGGCTCACACCTGTAATCCCAGCACTTTGGGAGGCAGAGGCAGGTGGATCACCTGAGGTCTGGAGTTTGAGACCAGCCTGGCCAACATGGTGAAACCCTGTCTCTACTAAAAATACAAAAATTATCTGGGCATGGTGGTGGGCGCCTGTAATCCCAGCTACTTGGGAGGCCGAGGCAGGAGAATCGCTTGAACCAAGGAGTAATCCCAGCTACTTGGGAGGCCGAGGCAGGAGAATCGCTTGAACCAAGTAGGCGGAGGTTGCAGTAAGCCAAGATCATGCCATTTACAGCCTGGGCGACAAGAGCAAAACTCTGTCTGCCCCCCACCCCCCAAAAAAAGTGGTCTTCAATAATGAGATTGTGAGCAATTTTTAAATGTCCTGCTTTATATTTTAGTGTTTTCCAAATTTTTTTCAATAAAATATACTATTTTCCTAGAAAAACAATTTTTAAAAAGAGAGTTGCTTCAGGTTGGTGAAAAAACAGCTAAATTTATTTCTAGTCTTGTGAAGCAAGTATAGAAGTAGAGTTAGCCTGGAGGTGGACAGGCAGAGCTGGCCTGAAGGTGAATAAACAGACTCTACCTACGTGGAGAGGTAGTCCTCTCTGAATAGCATTTCCGTTTATGAATTAATTACCAGCAGCCTCTCCTTAAATATTATTGATCTTTCTCAGGGTAGGGATCCTTTCTGTGATATATGCAAAAAAAGGAGGAAAACATATTTTAATGGAAGGAAGGAAAGATGATTTATGATAGGTTTTATCCGTCTAATTTAGATATTTTAGGAAGAAAATCACTATACAGCTCTTATTTTAAATTTTTGAATAGGCAACACATTCATATCACTCAAAACACAAAACATATAACAGTGCTTGTAGTGAAAAGCTTCCCACCTGCTGATCCTGTCTCCTAGCCACCAACTGTGCAACCTGTTATTAGTTTGTATGTCCTTCTGGAAACAATTTATTCATATATAAGCAAATATATTTTGTTCCCTCCTCCTGTCTTATTTTAAACACTGTTCTGCACCTTGCTTTTTTCATTTAACATCTTGGAGGTCAATACATAAACACATTTTCATGTTGTCAATGGCTGTATGCTATTCCATTATGTAGATGTACCAAAATTATTTAAACATTCCCTTACTGATGAACATTAAGTTATAGAATTAAGAGTTTGATAAAACGATGTTTAAATTTAGCTTAAGTATTCTGTTCCCATTAAGAACTGCAAGCCTTGGCCAGGCACTTGGGATCACACCCGTAATCCCAGCACTTTGGGAGGCCAAGGTGGGTGGATCACTTTAGACCAGAAGTTCGAGACCAGCCTGGCCAACATAGTGAAACCCTGTCTCTACTAAAAACACAAAAATTAGCTGGGTATGGTCGTGGGCGCCTGCAATCCCAGCTACTCAGGAGGCTGTGGCAGGAGAATCGCTCGAACCTGGAAAGCAGAGGTTGCATGAGCTGAGATGGCGCCACTGTGCTCCCGCTTCGACCTAGGCGACAGAGCCAGACTCCATCTCAAAAAAAAAAGAATTGCAAGCCTATTCCAACTAAGGCTATGCAAAAGCTGCTATACTACTTTTAGGGCATTTAAGTTATCTTTGCAGCAACAAGGTAGAAATCCCAGTTTTGAAGGGTTACACACTAACTGGGCATACTAATTGGACATGTACAAGTAGCATGTCCAAGTAACTGAAGGAATGAAAGAAAATCATTTCCTATTTTAACAAATGAAAACATAAAATTCCACTGAGATCCTCTAAAGAAAGAACATGCTTTCACAATATAACAAAAAGTGAGTTTCTATTTTCATCCTCTAAATAAAAACTCTGAAAGAAAAGATTATAAACAGACGTTCCTACTGTGAAAAACAAGGAATCCTACTACCTGTGCTTTTTGGTTAACTTCAAATGGTTTTCAGATCTTGACTTAGTATTTCCAGTTACTCTGCTTCCAGAAATAGGGTTCCTGAAAATCAGAGCTTACACACACAGACCTTCCATGTATGTTTTGGGAAAAAGAAGTTGACTCTCAATTATTTGTGATTATAGTAACTATTCATTTAAAATTTCACACTGAATTATAAGTTCCAAGATTAAAATTATTAGCCACTTCAGCTAAATTAACATTTTTTGTTTTTGTAATCACTTATAGAGCACAAGATAACAATATTTTAAGAAAGCACATTTCCCTGCCTCATTGGGATTTACAAATATATGAAAAATGAGGCCAGGCATGGTGGCTCACGCCTGTAATCCCAGCACTTCGGGAGGCCGAGGCAGGTGGATCACCTGAGGTCGGGAGTTCGAGACCAGCCTGACCGACATGGAGAAACCCCGTCTCTACTAAAAACACAAAATTAGCCAGGCGTGGTGGTGCATGCCTGTAATCCCAGCTACTTGGGAGGCTGAGGCAGGAAAATCGCTTGTACCCAGGAGACAGAGGTTGTGGCGAGCCGAGATCATGCCACTGCACTCCAGCCTGGGCAACAAGAGTGAAACTCCGTCTCAAAAAAAAAAAAAAAAAGGAAAGAAAAATGATACCAATGGCCTAGCTCTGTCAACAACTTTTAATTTTAAAAAGATCATTTAATGTTCTAATTCTTTCTCATTCTGCTCACTAAACTTAGATTCTAATCTTCAGATTAATCCTATACGAATTCTGATACTCACTGGTTTTTAAAATTCTAAGAAACTCAAATAAATGTTTCTTGCTAACAATCTTCTCAAATGGTATATATAAACAGTATCAAGTGAATATTATCTGGAACTGAATGTTTTAGGTGCAATTGTATGTGTACAGATAACACTTCGTATTAATAGTTACCTGAAATTCATCCTATTTTTACTGAAACTATTTAAATTGTTTAAATTGTACTGAAAGTAGCGGAACACAAGCTCCGACCCTACGAATGAATTTTCTAACAGTTTTTGACATTGAATTTAAAAAAATTACACTGCAGGGAAACATTTTTTAAAGTACTGGCAGAACTCACATGGCAGTAAAGTAATTTATTGTTTCATTAAATGGGGACACGTCACGTTTTTAACCTGCACCCATTCTAGTAACTAACTCTAGCTACATGTGATAGAATATAGTGAATGAACTGTTACCTCTGAGATGAGAGCCCATACAAGCCTCCTCGCAAGCATCACTGTGATGAATGCTGCCAGATGATAATCAATGAGATGAAAATTCTACAACAGAAATAAATAACTACATCAGAAAGAAATATGATGTGTATTCAGCTGGCACTACTACAAGAATAGAGGTTTATCCCTCAAAAGATCTTCCTTAGATCTCCACACCCTTACAGATTATGGGAATATGAGAGATCTTGAAGAGACTACGTACCTTCTACTTCTTCTTTCATAACAAATTGCTTTAAGTTTTTAAACACTATTTTAAACTACCTGCAATGTATTCCTCTCCCTTTTCAAAAGTATTACTGTACTAAAAGGAAAAGATTGCAGCTTTGAGTTAACAAGTTATAACCTGCAGAATTATGGCAAGAATAATTTATATAAAATGGCATATTTATAATGTGTCAAACTTAATAGATCAGTTGGGATTCAGTCTTCAGAAGTTACTGTTGTTGGTCTCTTACACAAGCTTAAGTTAATCTAATTGGGCATCTACTAAATTCTCTACTAGATGGTACATCAATTATACTCATTTAGTGTTTCTCCTAGTTTGATTTAGAAGTATGCCTTATGTTTGGTCTCTTCTAAAAAATAATAGCATTACCTAGATGCTGTCTACAGTTCCTTCTAGTTCTAAATCTGTATATACAACTGTGGTAATAAGCAAATGAAAAGTCTTTAGCAACAATATCCCAGGAACCACCAAAATCAGGATGTATTTTCATTTTGATGATCAAAAGGTCTGTAGGTTTCCACAATTCCTTCCAGAATGAAACATTAAATTTCTTGATTACTTAATTTAATAAATCTATACATAGCATCCACAATGCACCAGGTACTCTCCTTCACACTAAAGATACAGTGTGGAAGATGACAGCCAAGGTTCCTGCTCTCCGGGGTCTTACTTTCTACTGTGGTGTCAGAGGGAAAGGAAATGGCAGAGATTACTATTCGTTCCTTCGGCATCACCATAAAATTTAACTAGGCACTGACTCCTAGCCAGCTAAAGGTTCATTTTCCAGCCTCCCTTGCAAAAACTACTTTTAGCCAAGGGATGAGTGAAAAAGTAATACGCACAACTTCTAAGCCATACTCTTCTAGAAGGAGCTGTCCCCTTTTCTCTTTTCTTTCTCCTTCCTGCTGGTCAGATATGATAACTGGAGTTAGAGTACCTGCCTTGGACCACGGTTTGGAAGAAGCATATTGGGGATGGAAGAGCAATAAATACAAAGAGTTGCCATGATGATGTTATATCACCCACCTAAACGTTTATTAAACAGGGAAATAAGTTTCTATTTTGTTTTAGCCACCCTGTTATGGCAGCTAAACCCATATCTTCAATAAATTTGTTTGGAGAAGCAGGGCAAGTAATGACAATAAACAAGCTCCCAAACAAAAGCATTTTAAATAGTTAAAACTGCTTGTAAGAAATAAAACAGTAACAAATAATGACTAAGAAGGAGGTGCAGAGCCCATTTAAACTGGTGGTTAGGGAGGCTATCTCTGAGAGGATGGTATTTGGGCTGAGAGCTGAATGACAAAAAGGCACCTGGCATTACAAGCTCTGGGGACAAAGGGCCCCAGACAGAAGAAACAGCAATCACAAAGGCCCTAAGACAGGAAAATTTATGCCTAGTGTGTCTAAAAAGCAGCAAGAAGGCTGGAGTGAGATAATTATTGTAGTGGGGCAAGATCAGTTAAGAAGCTCTTGCTTTTAATTCGAGTGAAAAATGATAACAGACTGAACAGTGTGAGTAGCAATGGAGATGGAATTAAGTGGCCAAATTTAGTATACATTTTAGAGATAGTACAGCCAGAATGTCAAGAGTGGCTTGCCACTCCTTAGATCATTTCCTTTTCTCCCTCTCTAAGTATAATGGATTCTAACAGTATTTATCCCCTCCTATTTTTGGGACTCCTCCTTGCCTACCCTACTCCTCCAAAATAATGCATGCAGATTCACTCGACCCCTGGCTGATGTCTGGGTCTTATTAATGCATCACCAGTCCATCTAAGACATTTTTAAAAATCAAAATATTGGCCGGGTGCAGTGGCTCACGCCTGTAATCCCAGTAATTTGGGAGGCCAAGGCAGGCAGATCACGAGGTCAGGATATCAAGACCATCCTGGCCAATGTGGTGAAACCCTGTCTCTACTAAAAATACAAAAATTAGCTGGGCATGGTGGTGCATGCCTGTAATCCCAGCTACTCGGGAGGCTGAGACAGGAGAATCACTGAACCAAGGAGTCGGAGGAGGTTGCAGTGAGCAGAGGTCATACCACTGCACTCCAGCCTGCTGACAGAGCCAAACTCCGTCTCAAAAAAAAAATCAAAATATTTAAGTGCCTAATACATCTTTTTGTTAAGCAAATCATGTTATAACCAAATCAATGAAAACGGTAATGTGCTTATGATTAACTCTTTGTAACCCAGAATATTTGATTAATCAGAGCCCTCTATTCCTGACTATTCTGAATATTTACTACTTCTAGCTTTTATGTTTCTTAGGGTTAAGACTCATTCAGTTAATTGGTTGACAGCTAGAATGATATTTCACATATTCAGGTGTCCACATTTTCTTTTTGATATTAAGGTCTTGAAATGGAAAAATAAAAACCTAATAAATAAATCTGACAAAATTATTATGAGTATCTGACCCAGACACTCATAATAGAAGAAAACTTAAAAGACAGACCACATATTTGGGACAGAAGTCCTTGCTAGAGCCTCCTGACCAGGTAACCACCTTCCACGCTTCAATACCTTCAGTGATGGGAAATAACAGTCCAATCTATCTTTGAACAACTCACTGATACAGGCTCCTTTCAGATTCATGGGCTAAACTCTTATTTGCTATTTCACATGTTACTCTTGGCTTCACAATCCAATTTTAAGCTTTGTGTTAGCAAAGATTATGTGCATCAGATAAGTGAGCCAATCTACTCTACAACCTCCATTAAGTGTGCGTTCCTCTACTGCAGAGGCTGGAAAGCTAAAAATGACATTTCCAAACTTTCTTGCAACTCAGACTCTAGATACAATTTAGGTTCTGTCAACCACAGGCATCATATAAAACTTGAATAGAAGTGAGTGAAGTTAGGGGGAAAGGTAGCAAAAGGCATCCATTTTTGGTGGTAAGGGTCAAAGCAAAGGAAGCATTAATTCTGGAGTCAGCAGCTATAACAGCAGGTTCCTGATTATGACAAGAACACTGGCTCCCTGTTTCAAGGCAGTATTTGTAGGTGACTTTTTAAAGAACTATAGTCAGATATGTTAGATTGGGCAAAGAACTCTTCGATGAGACTGAAAATTCAACAAATGAGAAGTTTCCAGGGAAATGTCAACCCAAGTAGAAATTTTATAATGAACTACCCAAGAAGCACTTACAGAATAAATATAGGACTAAAACAGGAAGTAAAGCACAGTAGATTGGTCTGGACTTGGGCACTCACTATGCCGCTATGTGATTTTTGAACCAGTTTATAGGTCTTACATTCATTTATAAAATGGGAGTCATATAATGGTACCTACCCATTTTGTCTTACATTCATATATAAAATGGGAGTCATATAACGGTACCAACCCATTTTTATAAAGAGCAAATGAGATAATACTTGTAAATAATCTACTAAATATTTTAATGTGTGTTCATTATTGACACTGTTAAGATAGTGAGTATTTATTTATAGAACTATATAGCTGTAAAAGGCCTTAAAGAACATCCAATCCAACTTCTTCCTTTTAAAACACCATGGCCAAAAAGGATGAATGAAGTACAGTTCCTACACTCAATAAGCTCTCAATCCAGATAAGAAAAAAAGACAAAAAAAAAATTTGGCACTATACCATTGCAATTTTTCAACACAGAAACTGACATTCTCATCACATGATATTAAGTAGACAGGAGGTCAATATAGCAAGAAAATTTTTAATACCAGGAACAACCAAATGATACAAATATTTAAAACAAAAATTTTTATTCTCTTTCCATACTATCTTAAGGATTGTGGCCCACATTTCCTTTCTATGTTCACCATGATAGGGAGGCTTTCTAATCTTTATTAGTCCCAAACACATATATAAGACAATAGTCTTCTTTCGCCTAGAGCCTATCTCTATCACTCATGCAAATCTGCCATTGCCAACAACCTATCTGTCAAGTCATCCGACTAGCCTTAGTACAGTTTCCACAATCTTAGCTCACTGTAGTCTTGATCTCCTGGGCTCAGGCAATCCTCACTTCAGCTTCCCCAGAAACTAGGACCACAAGTGTGCACTACCATGCCCAGTTAATTTTGTTTATTTTTTGTAGAGACAAGGTCTCACTATGTTGCCTAGGCTGGTCTCAAATTTCTGGGCTCAAGCAATCCTGCTGCCTTCACCTCCCAAAGTGCTGGGATTATAGGCATAAGCCACCATGCCCAGGCCTTACCAATATTTTTTTATGTACCCATCTATGGTGAACTTCTCTGCATCAAGACTATCATGGTACTCTTTTTTTTTTTTTTTTTTGAGACAGAGTCTCGCTCTGTCGCCCAGGCTGGAGTGCAGTGGCTCGATTTCGGCTCACTGCAAGCTCCACCTCCCGGGTTCATGCCATTCTCCGGCCTCAGCCTCCCAAGTAGCTGGGACTACAGGCGCCTGCCATCACACACGGTTAATTTTTTATATTTTTAATGGAGACAGGGTTTCACCGTGTTAGCCAGGATGGTCTCGATCTCTTAACTTCGTGATCTGCCCGCATTAGCCTCCCAAAGTGCTGGGATTACAGGCGTGAGCCACCACGCCCGGCCTATCATGGTACTCTTAATAAATGGAAAGAGAACAGAAGAAACCTACAATATATTTTTATGTACTTCAGCAAACACAGCCAGTTTCTCAATTTCACTTCCCAATTTCCCAATTTTATTTAAGTTCACTATGTACCCAGCTAAAGGACTATATTTAGCTTCTCTTGTAGTTAGGAGTGGACATGTGTGGAAATGATGTAAGCCTGGCCCATAAGAAACTGTCCTTTACATTGCCCTAAGCTCTTTCCCCTTCTGGCTGACAGGGATGGGCCACAGCCACCTTGGAGGTCACATGTTGGAAGACAGTAGAATCTCCATCAGCCTGGGTCCCCTGAAGAACTCCTGGCAACCAGGACAACTGCCTCAGAGTTTATTTGTTACAGAAGCTACCACTATCCTAATTCAGCCATTAAAAGGGTAGAGTTGTTAGAATGTAGTAACACTGACACCTTATACTTACAAATTTAAAATGGTGTAGAGAAAACTAAATACCAAAACCTTTCCGTGATATTATTATAAAAAATTATTTAAATGTTTTCTGCATTTTCATTTATATTTTTACTTCCTCTGGTAGTACTTATAATTTAACCATCTTATCATGAAATTTTATTTCTGAAAGTAATCTGTGGCCTAGCAGAAAAACATTTTATTAAAAGAAAAATTATTAAGAAAAACAATTTCTACAGAAAGGCTTTCCAGGTAGTTTCTTGGGTAAGTAACATGAAGAACTTAAAGTCTGAGTAAGACTTACCAGTGATGTACAAGAAGCAGGATGATTGTAAGGATACCACCACACTGTTTTATAAATGTTGATGTACTGAATGAAAAGAGCAACCAACAGGTAGATGAAAAAAAGGAATTCAAAGAGTAGGCTCCCATCCACAGGCAAGTCAGGAATTTGGCAATGACGAACAGGACCTGGGGTGATTAAGGCTGTGATAGGTGGGACTGGAAGGCCAATAGCACTACCATTCCTGAAAGAGAAAACTATGGTTAACTCAAATGGTGATAACCTCCAGTATCACAGAACATAAAGGGCTCCTGCTGTCTCCTCCATCTACCCCTTCACTGTCTGCTTTCCCCACAAGACTCCATCCTGGGATCCTCTTCTCTTCTCCCTCCACACTTTCTGTCAGTGATCTAAGATGCAGCTATGGCCTCCATTATCTCCTACATGATGAAGACTATAATTTCTCTCCATAGAGCTCACTGCTAAATTACAGACACATTATTCAACTCCCTACTGGACATCTCTGTGTTCTTCCCTCTTATAGTCCTGACCTAAGTTCATGGCCCACTCAGTTAGCTGCCCACATCAGAAACCTGGGAGTCATATTAAAACTTTTCTTGGCCAGGCGTGGTGGCTCACACCTGTAATCCCAGCATTTTGGGAGGCCGAGGCGGGCGGAACACCTGAGGTCAGGAGTTCAAGACCAGCCTGGCCAACATGATGAAACCTCATCCCTACTAAAAATACAAAAATTAGCCAGGCATGGTGGTGGACACCTGTAATTCCAGCTACTTGGGAGGCTGAGGCAGGAGAATCACTTGAACCTGGGAGGTGGAGGTTGCAGTGAGCCGAGATCATGCCACTGCACTCCATCCTGGGTGACAGAGCGAGACTCCATTTCAAAATAAAAAAAAAATTTAAAAAAAAACACAACTTTTCTTCTGCCTCTCCATGTCCAATCACTCTCTAATTCTCCTAGATTCCACTTTATAAAACTTTGTCCAAACTGTACCTTCCTCTTTAAACTCATTTGCTTTAGTTCAAGCATTCACTATTTTCACCAAACTATTGCAGTAATCCTCCTATACTCAATTCCACTTTCACCAAACTCTCCAACCTGTCTTCAGGGATCTTTCTAAGGTAAAACTCTGATAGTGTTACTCTTACCTAAAAACCTTTAATGGCTCTCTACTACCAGTGGGGTAATAGCCAAAAATTTTTAGTAGCCCTATGAGGTCCCTCAGCTTAACAGACTAGCTTCACCTCATCACTCCTTCACATGCACCCTATACGATACTTACGCTATTTGCTTTCTGGAACATACAAGCTCTTTTGCACGTTATTCCCTTTAAATGTACTAATCACCTTCCATAATCACCTTCCTTAACTTCTCACATACATATGTACTGACAAAATCCTTCAAAACTTTTTTTTAACTCAATTCTTCAAGATTTTTAAGCTACTCAAACACATTCTCTGGGAAGCTTATTCTCACTCCATCAAAACTGATTCATCTCTCCTCTGTGCCACCATAATACCTAACTACACCTTTATTACTGTACTTTTCATATTGTTACACAATTTTTTGTATGCATCTATGTGTTGTCTACCAGAACATAATCTTAAGAACAGAGACTATACTTTTCTTAATTCACTGCAAATATGTACCTTAGGTTGAGAAGGCAGTAGACCAATACAGTTATGAAAAAGAGAGATATCCCTTAAAACACAAAAAGATGCAGAGATTTTAATCCCTATCTTCTTATTGTTCTTTCTTCCATGCTCTTTTACACATCAGAAATAGCTGGGCTATCTAAAGGTATAAGATGGAAGTAAGAGAAAAGTCTCCTTTGTTTATATGCCTGGGAATACTTACAGAGATCTAAGGATGTACTATTATTTACAGACCAAAGAAAAGAAGCTTGGCTTAGATACTTCCAAAGAAGATTTGAGAGAAGGAACAAAATTCACGTTACCATTCTACTCTAAAATTTCCAAATATAGAAATTGGTATGTAGCAGTTACAGTACTTTAAGTGACTCATGGGAATATGAACTCTGCTGATTCTGAACAGTTAAGAATACTATGGCAGAAACTCAGAAGACCTAGAAGGGAAGAACAGGAACTGGGGGAGGAGGGTATGGAAAAGATTATAAGTTTCTTCTTCTCATTCCCAGAGTATACTCCAACAGAGCAAGCCTACCAAGTAACACATTGTGAACCACCAGTAGGTCTCAGAACCATACCTGCTCAATCATAAATCAGTCTTTGAGGTGGGCCATAGCACTGTAAAAACTCCAGGAGGCACCATTCCACAAAATACAACATGAAAGGCAGCCTCTGAAGTTTACAAGTTGGTAGACTTGCATGAAGAGGATTACAACAAGAAGCCAATCTATTCCCTCACTCCAGCTGATTTATGAAATTAAAAACTCTGATGAGAAGTTACAAGATTACGAGCCTCTACTCCAGACAAACTAAAAATTCTTATTTCCCTTCAGTCAAAAATACACTAAGGGGGAACACATGCTAAATTACTTGTTATGACTTAAGGGTTAAAAGGTTCTTAGAGAATTTTTCCCAAGTGAAGTAGACAAATGTGTTTTTACCATTAACAAAGTCAATAAAATGCTGGGCCTCAAAAAAGATATTCAAAACAAAGTAGAAAAGACCTACACTTATCATACTCTATACAGCTTTGACTATTAAACGTCAAGCCAGAAAACAAATAGACCAAGGTCAAATAAAACGAGATCTGGCTGGGTGCGGTGGCTCAAGCCTGTAATCCCAGCACTTTGGGAGGCCAAGGCAGGCGGATCACGAGGTCAGGAGTTCGAGATCAGCCTGGCCAACATGGTGAAACCCCGTCTCTACTAAAAATACAAAATTAGCTGGGTGTGGTGGCGTGTGCCTGTTATCCTGGCTACTCGGGAGACCAAGGCATGAGAATCGCTTGAACCAAGGAGGCAGAGGTTGCAATGAGCCGTGATCGTGCCACTGCACTCCAGCCTGGTGACAGAACAAGACTCTGTCTCAAAAATAAATAAATATATAAAATAAACGGGATCTAGAGATCTGGAGCATCAGTGGAAAAAAAGTACTTCTATATAAAAAGAATCTATGAGATTATGTCTTCTCTATCTGATCTACAAAGTTGAAAACTTGAGAAGAGATATGATCATTTTTAAAACTAAAATAAACAGATTGTCAATATATCTCAGAAAATCAGTCACAGAGGTATTATTTAGGAAAAAATGTAAGCATTATTCCTCTAATAGAATATAAAAATAGGGCCAGGCGCAGTGGCTCACGCCTGTAATCCCAGCACTTTGGGAGGCCGAAGCAGGTGGATCAAAATTAGTCGGGCGTGGCGGCACATGCCTGTAATCCCAGCTACTTGGGAGGCTGAGACAGGAGAATCGCTTGAACCCAGGAGGCGGAGGTTGCGGTGAGCTGAGGTAGCACCATTGCACTACAGCCTGGGCAACAAGAGTGAAACTCCATCTCAAAAACAAAAACAAAAAAAGAATATAAAAATAGATTTAAGAATCTATTCAGAACCCATATAAATTCTCTAGCAATGAGTTGTGACAACACATGTGAAGTGCTACTCATCCAGGAAAGCTCATTAGAGACTTGATGCCCAGGGTTTTTATTGGGGGCTGGCCACATGGGCACCTTCTTTCTAGCAGTACCAAAATTCTAGACTCCCAAAAAGAAAGCAGGTGTTCAACATAGCTACTCTTAGGAAGGCCTGCTTACAAGGCTTACATCTGGGAACCATGACTAGTAAACAGTTCCCTACAGTGATATAAACTTTCCCTAAATAACTAGAGTGGCTCACTGTGCCTAAACTGTCTATACAAACAATGTGGTTTATGCTGAACACCTGTGTTTTGTCCTTGCATATAAAGTCTGTGTGTGGCAAAGGGTTAACACAGCAGGCCTGAGACTGACTGGTATGGAGCCAGCAAGCAGCAGAATTTAGGGAAGCAAATGGATGAAAGAAGAAAGATTCAAAGGCATAAAGAGGAATAGAAGAGATAGGGAAAGCAGTGGTCATTTGGACACGTTCAGGTGATATTATTAACAAAGTATATGCAAGGAATAAGCAAAGAAAACAATAGTTCTTCTCAAATAAGATTCTCCCTCAATCAGGAACTCTCTAAGAAATCCAGAAATACACAATATATCTTCCTTTTTTAAAAGGATAATACTTTAAATACACTGTTGCAAGAACAAATCCCTGCTCCCCAAGGGTGGACAGCAGGACAAGGAACTACAATTTCAACCTTGACTGTGTTACCAAACTAGCTCCTTGACATTCTAGAGTTTAACTTCACCAATCAGACCACAAGCACCTACCAAACAGGGAAAAATTCTCTCCTCTCCAGCTGACCTATGTCTGTCTTGCAGAATCAAATGTATCATCCAAAAGTATGTAATATTGAAGCAATTATCTATTTCCCTCCAATACTGTATAGACACTCCAGAAGTGAGTTCTCCTCATCTGGACACTCCTTCTTTCTATATATCCTTCCTAAAACTATATTATAAGCTATCCGCTAGTTCTTTCATGTTTTCATACCTCGTCCCCAGGTCTTTTATAACAAATTATTCCAGCTGCTTGCTTCCCACCAAGAAAGAAATATAAAGCTTTCTTTTCCCCAAATAATTTCTCCAGGTAAACATGTCACAAATAATCACTCAATAATAGTCTTGGTGACTTTTCAAACCATAAACAATTATTTCTTTCATTTTAAAATGTTGGAAAATACTTTCTTCTACCCACTCCCTCCCTCCCCCCAGTTAATTGCTAAATAAACATATGTTAAAGGAGGAGAGAAAGGCAGATTAAAGCAACCATGGTTGGAACCTTGAATACCAGGATAGAAGAGCTACAGTGAAGGCAGAGAAAAGAATACCAAACCCAGTCAAGAGCAGAGGTATTTTCTGAACGTTCCTACTTCTTCCCAGTATACCATCTGCAGACTCTAAGTGCAAGCAGAAGCATCTACAAATGACATTTTCATTGGCTTTCAGTTCTTTTTAATAGCAGAACACTTTATTTTCCTTTCCTCATGATATTTTACATAGTATCTTAATATTTAAAACACATAGGAAAATGAGTCAGTCTAATTAAGAGAAGACTAGGAAAACTCAAGCCTAGACTGTTAGGCTTGCCTGATCCATTTTCCCTTCTAAGCCCTCCTACAGCAACCCCTGAGACACTGAAGAGGGATTTCATGGGACAGTCTAAGAACATTTTTATCTAGAGAACATAATTATCTAGAGGAATCCTCAAAGCCAAAGTCAAAGAGAACGAACAAAGAACTGCTAGAGTTAGGAGGCAAAGTTAGAATTTTTTAGTTGGCTAGAATCCTAGTTAGGGACAGCTAAGATTTTCTATCACAATTTGAAAGTACTGAATCAATAAGTTGATAGCATATATTAATAAAATTAAGGCATGTACCTCAAAGAGCAAACAACTTTTATCTCAATACCTATATTAGATAGTACCTTTCTTCAAAAGCATTTTCGCATATTCTCATTCTTATTTTTAAGTATATAAAATAATACTTATTTGTAGAAATTTTGTAAAATTCAGTAAAGTTTTTTAAAGTTACTGCAATTTACTACTTCATTTATTTCAACATCCTGCTATGATGCAAACAGTACCATCATTTTTAAAATAAGGAAATCCAACGAACGGCAGGGTAAAAAATACTCTAGCATAAACTAGTTACTCTGTATACATACATAAACAAAACTCGGATTAAAAATTAGTATGAGAATCGGAGACTGGAAAAATCCCTTCAAACTGGAATTTCAGGGAGAGCTCCACTGAAATGATGAGATCAGAACTAATTTTAAAGATTGGGTGGAAGAGGGATTGGAAAGTCAGGAAAAAAAAGGACAAAGGTCAGGCCTAGAAAACAAAAGTGCATAAATACCATTAGACAGGCCTGAAAATACAGTAGTACTGATTGCTAGCTCTGAAAATTAAAATCAAGACAAGAGAAAAACTTTTTTCAGGGAGGAAGGAGAAATTAGCTGGCAGAAAATATCTTGAGCAAATACTTGATTAGGTAAAAGTATCTCTTTGAACTGCTACATTATCAAACCTCCTGATGGCATGGGCTACCCCAGCTAAAAAACAGCTAACATTTATTAAGACCAAACAATTTTTTGACAATTTAAAATCCTTGATGGAATTTGACTTATAATTTGCCCTCTAAAAAAAGAATGCTTATAAGTAGATAAACCATCACACTTACCTTGTATTTTCATTCACTTCTCCCTTCTTCTAATAGATAAAAAGGGGATAACAAGAATTTAGATGATCACAAAATAAAGAATGGGACTGCTTTCACTTTGTGGGCCCCATTTCACATCTTTTTACCTCCAAAGTATTTTGGAATTCTGAATTTTGTCTTGAAGGGCAGGATTTCTACCTCAGTGTCAAGAATAAATCTCAATAAGCAAATATCTGAATGACATGATGACTTTTATGTTAGTCTTACTGATCAAAGGACATTAAAATTATATATAGCCTTATTTTTTCTTTACCTGTTTCTCAAGCCTGTTCCATTGCCACAGCCTCCACCAACCAAAGTCTGCAAAGAAGGTAAAGCTGAACGGCTTAGCTGTTGCCGACTAGGGCCCCTCCTTCCACCGGGCATGTCCAGGAACCAGTCTGCTTCCAGTGCCACCTGTAGTTGCAACCCAGGTTAATGGTTGTCAACCAGTTTCAACTCTGAACGACAACAAAAACATTTAAATATCAGTAGACTATTTTTAAAGTAGGCAACAAAACAACGAGAAACACTGAGTAAGCAGGCCTTACAAAATAAGATTTTCAAACGAATGTTCCCAGTGTCTACTACTTACGTTATTCGAATTAAAGGACTACTCAGACTCTAATGGGTCAAAAGCCTAAGTTCTGATCTAAGCTCTGTTCAGCTTTAGGCAAGTGATGATTTGTGTCTTTTGTCAACTGATTTGTATCATCTGTAAGATATTATAATCAAATAGAAGTTTACAAGAAACATCACACCTTATACATTTCCAGCTCAATGTTTCACACTTAAACTACTTGAAATATAGAAGAATTGGCACTTTATAAAACGTTAGGTTTTGTTATCAAGGGATATGGCTTGTGAGCTCAGATGGTCACATATTATCTGACCTTATCCGGATAAGTTAACTTCTGAGTGTGTTCTTCTGAGTGTGTTTCTTCAAGGGGGGGGCGGGGGGGGAGTGTCCCCTGTTCTGCAGAGGTTGTCAGGACTGAGGAAGTGGAATGAAAGGGTACCAGTAGTTCTTTTAACAGTTTAAAAGTAAAACTGTTCGAGTGGTATCTCTATATGTTAGGGTTAAAATATTGAAAGAAACTCTTCAAGGGGATGCCCGCTCCAGAAAAGCTGGTGTAAAATCATATAGAAATTACTGAAACTGCAAGATTAAGAAGCAAGTAAAAGATAAAGATCCTCACTGGAAAAAAAAAAAAAAAAGCTCTTTTCATCATTCTACGGCAAAAATCATGATTCTGTCAACATGGATACCAATGTTTCCTAAACAATACAACTAAAACCCAAGGATGACACTGGAAAAAACCCGTGTTTTCAAATGCTCCCTATTCCTAACAGCCTTCGGCTGTAAACTAACCCCAAGTCAAACAAAGCATTCAAACCGCTGGATGCAGGGGCTGCTGGTCCTTGCTCCATTAACAAGCAAAGGGAAAGAAAAGTGCAGGGAAAAAACCGGGACGGAAGAGGTGAGAGTATGCGGTGTGGTGGACTGCAGGAGACCACAAACTTCAACAGACTGGTCCCTAAGAGAAGTCGGCAGAAAGGTAGACAAAGCAGTCTCCGCCGCACACCCAAGAGGGCCGAGGCAGGTCCAGGACAGCCGGACCTTGGGGCAGCTCAGTAATACTCACGCATGGAAGAGTCCCAGCCGGTGGGGCGGGATCCCTAGAAAGCGGCGACAACTTTACAGACTGGACCCCAGGTAAGGGAACTCCCTCCCAGCGTTGGAACGCTGCAAACCAGCTGCTTGGACGCAGGCAGCCCCCGCCTAGAGAATCAAGAAAAGGTGTCCAGGCTTCGGGCTGCCAGACTCAGACCCAGACTCCGAGGCAGTTCCAGTGCCAGAGCTAAAGCTAGAGCCAGAGCCTGATACTTCAGCACCCATCCCTAGCCTCCATTACCGCGGAGCTGAGCAGACGTGGCAGCGCACGGCGATGACGTCAGCTACGCGACCGCGGTCGGCCCCAGCCGCGAGTGCGCCCCCGGAACCAGCCGGCACGACAACCCCTACCATTTGCACCTGCGCAGTGGGGCGCGCCTTCTCCTCTTAACTCGCGGTCCCGCCCCTTCCGGCCAGTGTTGGCCAAAGCATTTCCTCTTTCGGCCTCAGTCAGCTAGCGGCTACGAGGTGCGGGCACCATGCTACTGATCCTTCTTGCTGTCTCTTGGACTCCATGTAATAACCATGTACAAGTTATCACCGCCATTTTACAGATGAGTGTAGATTAGGAGGTGTCACCTAGGGTCACGTTACTGCTAAGTGAGGGAGCCCAAGTCATGAAGTCATGCGTCAGCATCCAACCCTGCGCTTATTGTTTGCTAAGAACTAGACAGATGCTGTGGTTACAAAGCGAATACCACAAAAGCTCAGAGTCTAGTGGAAGAGAGGCGACACTAAGAAAATACAGTAATTACCATTTGTTACAATATAAAAGTATGTCCAAGGTCCAGAGATAGCATGTAACACTAATGAATTCTGTGGGATGGTGGTGATGTCAATATCAAGAAAAGCTTTGCAGAGAGCTTGGGGTTTCAGCCAAGACTCCACAAAGGCATAGGGGCTTTGTGGGAGAATGGCAGTCCTCCTGGAGAAGTGGCAGATAAAAAGGTAAAGATCTGTGAGCAACGTCATCTTGAGTTCAGGAATTGACAATAGTTTGGTATTAGAAGAAGAGTAAGAGTGTCAAGAGGAGCATTTGTGTAATCTTTCACTCCAGAGATTTTAATCTCCTTAATAGAAAGTTGTTTGTATTGATTGAATGATTAACCTTTATTAAGAATTTTGTTGTGTCAGGCACTGGATTAGTAGCTTTACACATTTCATTTAAATCTCACATTTTGATAGCTTCTACTATGGTTATTATTTTACAGAAGAAACTGAAGTTAAGAGAAGTTAAGTAGCTTGTTGAAAATAGCCTGCCTGGCCAGGCAGGGTGGCTCATGACTGTAATTCCAACACTGGGAGGCCAAGGCAGGAGGATCGCTTGAGCCCAAGAGTTTGAGACCACCCTGAGCAATATAGTGGAACCTTGTCTCTACGAAAAAAGTAAAAAAATAAATCAGGCATGGTGGCTCACACCTGTAGTCCCAGCTACTTGGGAGGCTGAGGTGGGAGGATCACTTGAGCCCTGGAGGTCAAGTTTGCAGTGAGCCGAGATTGTGCCACTGCACTCCAGCCTGGGCAACAGAGAGAGACCCTGTCTCAATAATAATAATAATCATAATAGAAAAAAAAGAAAATAGCCTGGCTAATAAGAGCCAGAACCAGAATTTAGAGCCAGAATGACTGATATCGAAACCAGTAAAGTTGCTAATATTCCCAAATATTCCTAATGTCCTAATGTACCACAGAGCTGTCACTTAGGAATACACACAAGTCTCCAACTTAGGATGGTTTGACTCACAATTTTTCAACTTTATGATGGTGCAAAACCAACACTCATTCAGTAGAAACTGTACTTCCAGTACTCGTACAACCATTCTGTTTTTTTTTCATTTTTAAATACAGTCATGTGTCCCATAATGATGTTTCAATGAAAGACCACATAAATGATGGTGAGCCCATGAGAGTATAATAAAACTGAAAAACTCCTATTGCCTAATGATGTAGCTGTCTTTATGTTGTAGTGCAATGTATCCTGGTGTACACAAACCTGCACTACCAGTTGTATTAAAGTATAGCACATACAATTATGTACAGTATAACATACTAAATAATGATAATAAATTACTTTGTTACTGGTTTATATATTTACTATACTATACATTTATTGTTATTTTAGATTGTACTCCTTCTACTTATTTAAAAAAAATGAAAGTTAACTGTAAAACAACCTCAGGCAGGTCTTTCAGAAGGTATTCCAGAAGAAGGCATTGTTATCATAGGAGATGGCAGTTCCATGTGTGTTCTTGCCCCTGAAGATCTTCCAGAGGGACAAGATGTGGAGGTGAAAGATGGTGATATTGATGATCCTGACCCTGCATAGGCCTGACCCAAACACACACGTGTGTGTTTGCATATTAGTTTTCAACAAAATAGTTTAAAAAGTAAAAAACAAAATAAAACATTTTAGAAATAGAAAAAAGCTTATAGAATAAAGATAGAAATAAAGAAAATAGGTCGGATGCAGTGGCTCATGCCTATAATCCCCGCACTTTGGGAGGCCAGGAGTTTGACAGCAGCCTGGCCAACATGGCGAAACCCTGTCTCTACTAAAAATACAAAAATTAGCCAGGTGTTATGGTGTACACCTGTAATGCCAGCTACTCAGGAGGCTGAGGCACGAGAATTGCTCGAACCTGGGAGGCAGAGGTTGCAGTCAGCTGAGATAGCACCACTGCACTCTAGCCTGGGCAACAAAGCGAGACGGTCTCAAAAAAAAAAAAAGAAGAAAGAAAGAAAGAAAAGAAAAGAAAGGAGGGAGGGAGGGAGGAAGGAAGGAAAAGAAAGAAAAAAATATTTTTGTATGGCTGTACAATGTGCTTGTGTTTTAAGCTAAGTGTTATTACAAAGTCAAAAAGTTGAAAAAAAGTTTGTACAGTAAAAAAGTTACAATAAGCTAATTTATTACTGAAGAAAGAAAAACGTGTTTATAAGTTTAGTATGGTCTAACTGTACAGTGTTTACAAAATCTATAGTAGCGTAATGTTCTAGGTGTTCACATTTACTCACCACTCACTGACTTATCCAGAGCAACTTTCAGTCCTGCAAGCTCCATTCATGGTAAGTGCCTTATACAGGTGTATCATTTTTACTCATTTACTGTACCTTTTCAATGTTTAGATACACCAATACTTACCATTGTGTTACAGTTGCCTGTAATATTCAGTACAGTAACATGCTGAATAGGTTTGTAGCCTAGGAGCAATAGGCTATGCCAAATATCCTCAGTATGTAGTAGGCTATACTAGCTAGGTTTGTGTAAGTATAATCTATGATGTTCACACAACAACAAAATTGCCTGACACATTTCTCAAAACATATTCCCATTGTCAAACAACACATGACTGTACTGCACACCTTCCTGGAAGTAGAAAAATTTTTGACTAAAGTTTCATTTGGATTCCAGAAGAAATATGCCATAGTTTTGGATATACATTTTTTTTCCTGTCTGTTCACCCAAAGTGAGCCTCACTCATACAAAAACTGGGTGGTTCTGCCCTGGCGGAATATAGACCAAATGCCCATATGGGTGTAATATGTGACCGATACGGCCCATTCCTAGGTAATCAACATTATTTTCTCTTCCACCATTCCTTAACGTGCATCCTAAAGCCTCCACTACTGTCAAGCTAAATTTGATCCCCACCTTCTGCAAATTATGGCTCCCATGTTTTTAGTGACTCCAGCACAATATTCCTTAACTGTAACGTTTCCTTTTCTTCAGTACAAAATATACCCCTCCTACCCCTTTCTCCAGATTTCCACTTCATATTGATCTTTTCCTCCACTGAAACCAGTGGCACTTAACTATTGCCTTAAATTGTAAACTATCTCTAAGGAAGCATATTTGTCTTCCCTACTAGTTCTAAACTCCTGGGAGCACAGATTTGATCTTGTACTTCCCTGTATTTCCATATTTCCACAAGGCTTAGGGATATAACCATGTACATTTTAGAAAATAGATAAATATTGCTGGGCGCAGTGGCTCACGCCTGCAATCCCAGCACCTTGGGAGGTCGAGGCTGGTGGATCACCTGAGGTCGGGAGTTCGAGACCAGCCTGACCAATATGGAGAAACCCCATCTCTACTAAAAATACAAAATTAGCCGGGTGTGGTGGCGCAAGCCTGTAATCCACCTACTCAGGAGGCTGAGGCAGGAGAATTGCTTGAACCCAGGAGGCGGAGGTTGCGGTGAGCCAATATTGAGCCATTGCACTCCAGCCTGGGCAACAAGAGCGAAACTCCATCTCAAAAAAAAAAAAAGAAAATAGATAAATATATCTACACTGACCTATGTATACCTGTATAAAGATATATACCTGTACTATACTATATACCTATATTGTCCAGTATCATGTTACCCACTGTCAAGAAACAAAATTTCATCAAATTTAGTTTAAAGTTCTTGGCCAGGCATGGTGGCTCACGCCTGTAATCCCAGCACTTTGGGAGGCCGAGGTGGGCAGATCACCTGAGGTCAGGAGTTTGAGACCAACCTGGCCAACATGGTGAAACCCTGTCTTTACTAAAAATACAAAAATTACCCGGGCATGGTGACACACTCCTGTAATCCCAGCTACTCGGGAGACTGAGACAGAAGAATTGCTTGAACCTGGGAGGCAGACGTCGCAGTGAGCCAAGATTGTGGCACTGCACTCCAGCCTGGGCAACAGAGTTAGACTGTCCTCTGTCTCAAAAAAAAAAAAAATCGAATTGGCTTTTATTAGTGATTCATGAATCAGGCAGCATCTCATCTATAAAACAGAAAAGTGTTCTAATGAGCTGAGCAGAAGGGGTTGGGCTTATAGGCAGAAAAGGGCTGAAGAAAGCAGAAATAAGGAACAAAAAGCAGATTGGTCATTTTGAAGTTACTTTCCTCCAAGAGTTACATCAGAGGGGACTTCTTTATCATGCCAGCTCAGGTATATGGGCCCCTTCTATTTGTTGGAAAACTGACCCCTTTTAAAGCTGAGTTTAATTACGCGGCACCTAGGACGAGTTGCCTCCATTCTGGTTTTGTCTGCTCTCTTGAGGCCTAGTGCCAGAGTTCTGTCCAAAACAACGACCTCCCATAAACTTTATTTAACACCATTGATCTTTTTTCCTACGTCTAAGTCACCCCAACTGTTATAAATTCCTATTACAAAGGGATCCCTGCTATGCTAATTGCAACCTTTGGGGTCTAACCGTGCTGTACACACACACACACACACACACACACACACACACACACACACACGCTCAACAAATTTATGCTATTTGATAAGAGGCAATTTGACGTCAAGAGAAGAACTGTTTGGCCTAGGCTCTATGCCAAGTCTTGGTTGTGCCACTAACCGTGAAACATACCCTCTCTGACCTTCAGTTTTCTGGCTGCAGACCTATTTTCCCAGGGGTGCCAGGGAGGGAGGATAGGCAACTGGTCCATTCGTTTATTCTCCCCACCTTCCCGGCGCAGCCTTCTCAGGGAAACTCCGCCTCAAGGCTGGGGACTGGAGGAAGGGTGGTGGGGCCACGGTGGCCATCTTTGTGCGGGGCGACCCGCCGCCCACGTGCTGCGGCTCCCGGGCCATCTTTGTGCGGGGCCGCGCTTCCGCCAGCGCCGCAGCGGGGAATCTGCAGTAGGTCCGCCGGCGATGGAGTGGTGGGCTAGCTCGCCGCTTCGGCTCTGGCTGCTGTTGTTCCTCCTGCCCTCAGCGCAGGGCCGCCAGAAGGAGTCAGGTGGGCTCCGGGCAGTGCCGAGCCTGCCCCTTGGGCTCGGGGTCTGGCCGGAGTCCCGAGGCGCTCCCCCGCGCGGCCGGCTCCCGGGAAGATGCCGTGGCCGCTGTAGCTCGGAGCTGGGCAGAAGGCACCGGGGCGCCTTGCGGCGGAGAGTGAGGTGCCGGGGTCTCTGCTCCTGCTCTGGACCCTGGAGAGTAACCCATTCCCCGGAATTCAGAATGACAGGGAGGAGAGGGAATTCCCCGTTCACCCGCAGGAGGCGTCGCCCGTGCTTGGCTACTCTGGACCTGCCTGAAACACTGAGGGGTCGGGGATGGGGGCAAATGTCGTGCGCGCGAGCGTGTGTGTATATGCGTTGCCAGAAGAGAAGAGGGGTTTAATGTCTGTAGCTTTTAACTGATCCTCTTTGTGGAGTTCAATTTGATTAGTAGAAAGTGAGAGTCCGCGTCACTATCCATAGCATTCTGAGGGTTGAGCATTAAGCTTGGGAATTTTCCAGTTTCTTGGACACCTGACAGCCGGATAGAGGAACAGACTTGACGTGAGCGTGGGAGGTGTACACACAAAAATTCCTCCCTAGCGTTTCGTTTTCATCAGTGGGATGGGAAGGGGATTTCTGAAAGTTTTGGTCTTCTGTTTCTTCTGTTGGTGTGGTGTCAGCAAATAACGTTCAGGAAAATTTTTTAAATTCTCATTTACTTCACTTTTTAAAGGTTCAAAATGGAAAGTATTTATTGACCAAATTAACAGGTCTTTGGAGAATTACGAACCATGTTCAAGTCAAAACTGCAGCTGCTACCATGGGTGAGTTCTTTTCTTTGATGTGTCTTTGAGAGTTTAGTTGCTGTCACAGGAAGTATTCTAACATCCTTGAGAGATTTTGGTTGCAGTGGTCAGAAAGGCAAGGATGTTTTTCTATTTCTGGGGAATAAAAATGCTCTGGCATGGGAAAGGCTCAGGTGGTGTCAACCTAACCACTGACTCACTGCGGGATTCAGTGCATGTGCATCTGTTTTTCCCACTGGGCTGCAAGCTTCCTGAGGTCAGGGTCTGTGTCTTATTTGCTGTTGTCTCCCTGGTGCTAGCTCTCAGTGCGTGCTCGATAAATATTGTTGAGGAAATAAACCCATCTATCGCTGAATCTAGTCCTAAATTTCCTGATGGTTATCTTTAGAAAATGCACGTCAGGCTGGGCATGGTGGTTCATGCCTGTAATCCCAGCACTTTGAGAGGCCAAGGCAGGTGGATCACCTGAGGTCAGAATTTCGAGACCAGCCTGGCCAACATGGTGAAACCCTGTCTCTACTAAAAATACAAAAATTAGCTGGGCATGATGGCACGTGCCTGTAATCCCAGCTACTCGGGAGGCTGAGGCAGGAGAATCGCTTGAACCCGGGAAGCAGAGGTTGCATTGAATCCAGATCATGCCACTGCACCCCAGCCTGGGTGACAGAGTGAGACTCCGTCTCAAAAAAGAGAGAGAATGCACATCAGGGCCGGGATGAGGTATGGTAGAAAGATAACTCTGAAAACAGACTTGGGTGTTGGTGCCGGTACTCCCACTGGTTACCCCTGTGCCGAGCCACTTCAACTCCTCTGGGTCTCAGATTCTTCATCAGCTAAATAACAGGGTCTTTTAAGCTCCTTTTTATGTTATTTTTGACTCCTCAAAAAATTCCTTGGATGCTTATGATACTTATTGAAAACTTACTATGCACTCACTTTAAAAGGAATACAAAATAGTGTAATTTTGGTTACTGCTGTCACACTACCAGAGTAAGGGCTTGTGGGGGAGAGTGTGGACCAGACAGACCAGAACAAGAGAGTCAATGCTAGACTGTAAGGTGTAAACTTCACCTCCTGTGGGATTGGGAGGAGATGCCAGGAGGACTGAAGTGACTAGAAGGACACAGGTGTGGCATGAGTAGCGAAAGAGAAATACAGAACTGCCAAGGGAGGGGCAATCCAGATGGAAGGAGGAAGAAGAGACATTGACCCGCTTTTTACTTTCTGTTGCTTTATTGCATTTGATGTTTCAGATTACCTACAGGGCTTCTAGGGAAGAGCTGCTCATTCTCACTCTCGATTCTTTCCTTCCACTTACTGTGTTCTCTAATACGAAACCTAAATGCACTTAGGAAGTAGGTGGAATGGCACCACTCTCTTGGCCTGCTTTCCTTGATGACTCCCATTCTTTCCCAGTGTCATAGAAGAGGATCTAACTCCTTTCCGAGGAGGCATCTCCAGGAAGATGATGGCAGAGGTAGTCAGACGGAAGCTAGGGACCCACTATCAGATCACTAAGAACAGACTGTACCGGGAAAATGACTGCATGTTCCCCTCAAGGTAAGAGTTAACGAGGTAGATATATCTTCTGACTTTATTACATATGGGCTTGATACCCTTTTATAGAGGAGCCAATTCGTGGGACTAACAAGCAGATCCCTCCTCACATTTCAGGCGGACTATGAAATAGCGATGAGCTCTTCTCCTTGCCTGGGAATTTTTCTTGCGAGCTCCTCTCAAAGCCTGTCTCCTCTGTGAGGCTTGGTTCATCACTGGTTGTACTGGTGGTGGCTCTGCCTCTTCTGCTCCTTCCCTGGGATATAGTAGCGGCAGGACACAGGCTGATGAGGCCTAGCAGGCCTAGCAGGAGGGAGCTGGGCTGAAGGAGGAAGAGGAATTGGTTGAATGTCTGTCATCGGCCAGTGTAGTTCTAGATACTGAATATTCAAGGGGAGGTGGTAGAGTCAAGAGGAGTAACTAGATGGGGTGGTGGTGGCTTACACCTGTGATCCCAGCACTTTGTGGTGGATTACTTGAGCCCAGGAGTTGGATTATGGCAAATAATCCGGCAGTGGCAAATAATACAACAGAGTGAGACCCTGTCTATTAAAAAATAAATAAATAAAGAGGAGTAACTAGTGCTGCAAATTACACTAGCCAGGACTTTAGAGCTTCAGGTGTGAGACCTGAGGTACCATGTCAGTGGGCTGAAGGCAGGGTGGTAAGCAGGGAGGGTCATGGGCTGAGGGTGGAGGTTGGGTTTAGGCAGCATTGCACACACCAAAAGATAAACTTTATTTTTGGAGTTTTTTTTTTTTTTTTTAACTCAGATCTTTATAAAATTAGAAGGTACAAAACTCAGAGGGCATAATATTCCCTTATGTAAGAGCATCTTTCTAAACAATCCCTATTCTGTCATTAAAAGTAAAATAAATGTGCAGAGTTGCAAAAAATTATAGATTCATTCATAAAGATTTGTATTATTTGTATTTAATAACAACTTTGTAAGAATTTAATATTTATTCTTATAAGTATATAAACAAGGCCGGGTGCGGTGGCTCATGCCTGTAATCCCAGCACTTTGGGAGGCTGAGATGAGCGGATCACTTGAAGTCGGGAGTTCGAGACCAAACTGACCAACATGGAGAAACCCTGTCTTTACTAAAAATACAAAATTAGCCAGCTGTGGTGGCGCATGCCTGTAATCCCAGCTACTCAGGAGGCTGAGGCAGGAGAATCGCTTGAACCCAGGAGGCAGAGGTTGCGGTGAGCTGAGATTGTGCCATTGCACTCCAGGCTGGGAAACAAGAGCGAAACTGTCTAAATAAATAAATAAATAAATAAATGTAAACAAGAAAACAGGCTGGGCATGGTGGCTTGTGCCTATAATCCCAGCACTTCGGGAAGTCAATGCACGCAGATCGCTTGAGCTCAGGAGTTCAAGACGAGCCTAGGCCACATGGCAAAACCTCATCTCTGCAAAAAATACAAACATGGCCGGGCGCGGTGGCTCACGCCTGTAATCCCAGCACTTTGGGAGGCCGAGGCGGGCGGATCACGAGGTCAGGAGATCGAGACCATCCTGGCTAACACGGTGAAACCCCGTCTCTACTAAAAATACAAAAAATTAGCCGGGCGTGGTAGCGGGCGCCTGTAGTCCCAGCTACTCGGGAGGCTGAGGCAGGAGAAGGGCGTGAACCCAGGAGGCGGAGCTTGCAGTGAGCTGAGATCGCGCCACTGCACTCCAGCCTGGGCGACAGAGCGAGACTCCGTCTCAAAAAAAAAAAAAAAAAAAAACAAACATTAGCCGAGTGTGGTGGCATGTGTTTGTAGTCCTAGCTACTTGGGAGGCTGAAGTGAGTGGATCACCTGAGCCCAGGAGGTCAAGGCTGCAGTAAGCCTGAGCCGTGATTATGCCACTGCACTCCAGCCAGGGTGATAGAGCAAGACCTGTCTCAAATAAATAATAATAAAGAACAATAAAAAAGAAAGATTATTTAATATCTCACAACCCTGAGGAAATCAGTTACCCTTTGGCTATCAGATATCGGAGGAAATAAGGTTGTAGAGGAAAAAATCATTAAGGTATTTTAAACAGACATTTGTTTCATTATTTGGAACTCAATAATAGAGACTTTAAGTACAAATTGTGAGTCTAGGAGAATTTTTGATTTCCACAGATGAGAAATAAAATAAGAATATAGACATTGTTGGACTTTGAAAGCTTACCCAATGTTTAATAGTTTGCTGAACAATTGCCAAATGAAATGAAATGCTTTCAAAGTTTCTGAAAGGCACAGTTCTCTTCTTCCTGAGCTCAGAACATTTTGGTCATAATCATGAGCTTAGAAATGTTCTGAAGGGAGTACAGGACCTTCATTAGCAATAAAATAATATATATTTCCAATGACACTGAAAGTTCCCTATCCTAGCTACATATACAACTAAGGAAAACAGAGAGGGACAAAATACGAATAGAATGCAGTATTCCAAAACACAATCCTGAATGAAATGCACACAGTTGTATGATATCTCAAAGATTCCCATATAGCTAGAAATAATATCTTTCTACGTCTAGATACTTTTTTTTTTTTTTTTGAGAGAGAGAATCTCACTCTGTCACCCAGTCTGGAGTGCAGTGGTGTGATCTCGGCTCACTGCAACCTCTGCCTCCCGGGTTCAAGCCATTCTCTTGCCTCAGCCTGCTGAGTAGCTGGGACTACAGGCGCCCGCCACCACACCTGGCTAATTTTTGTGTTTTTAGTAGAGACGGGGTTTCACCTTGTTCGTCAGGCTGGTCTCAAACTCCTGACCTCATGATCTGCCTGCCTCGGCCTCCCAAAGTGCTGGGATTACAGGCAGGTCTAGATACTTTTAACTCATCCAGTTTCAGAAATCTATGTGACATTTTAAAAACTCAGTTTTGAATAAAATAAAATATAAACTCCACATTTCAAGGATGAGCAGAGGAACCAGAGGTTTATCTAATTAATGCTAGAGACAAGTCATTTCAAAGATGAGGAGTGATGGTATTTTCTAATAACAGCTTTATTGAGGTGTGGTTAACATAAATTACATATAAAGTATACAATGTAAATGTTCCCACAACAAAAAAATAGTATGTGAGGATATGTTAATTAGCTTGATATACTCATTCCACAATGTAAACATATATCAAAACATTACATTGTATCCTGTAAATATGTACAATTATTATTTATCAATTAAAAATAAAACCTACAGTGTACACTGATAAGTCTTTATGTATGTTTATACCAAGATAATGAACCTTCCATCACAACCAAAACGTTCCTTCTGCCTCTTTGCATTCCCTCTCTCCTGCGTCTCCCTGTCTCCCTCTCCTCCCCATGCCCCACCTTCAGGCAACCGCTGACTACTTTCTCGAATTATAGATTATTTTCTAGTTTTCTATAAATGGAATCATATAAGAGAGTATATTTGAAAAGCCAAATGTGGCCGGGCATGGTGGATCACACATGTAATCCCAGCAGTTTGGGAGGCTGAGGTGAGTGGATCACTTGAGGTCAGGAGTTTGAGATCACCCTGGCCAATATGGTGAAACCCCGACTCTACTAAAAATACAAAAAAATTTAGCCAGGCATGGTGGCAGGCGCCTGTAATCCCAGCTACTTGGGAGGCTGAGGCAAGAAAATCGCTTGAACCCGGGAGGCAGAGGTTACAGTGAGCTAAGACCACGCCATTACACTCCAGCCTGGTCAACAAGAAAGAAACTCCATCTCAAAAAATAAAAATTAAATTAAATTAAATTAAAAGCCAAATGTGAAAGAAATATGAGCATTTTAGCTGTAATCTATAAATTGTACTGCAATTTTTTTTACATTTTTTAACTAGTTTTTTTTTTCTTTTAGTGTCAAAGAGTATTACATACACTTTGGATATGTAAAATATCCAAATATTTTACCATGCTAAAATATTTGGATACCTCCAAAAGACATTCAGTGAAAAGGAAGTTTCTCTTCCACCTCAGACCCTCAGACTGTTAGTCCCTGAGACCTCTTTTCAAAAGACAGTTAGAATTCTGTGTCTTGTATATCCTTCTAGAAATAGTCTGTACATTTACAAGCATCTAGACTCATCAACAAAATAAAACATGCTCTGTCTTCTGTTCTGCACTTAGATTTCTTTTCCATATAGCAGTAGATTTTGAGATTGTTCCATAAGAGTCCATAGAGAATGCCTCACTTTTTCATGGCTGCATAATAACTTATTATATGGATTTCTTTATTCAGCCCTCTATCAGTGGACATTTAGATTATCTCTTACCACATCACTTTGCTTTTTGGATAACGCAAGCAATGCTGCAGTGAACATCCTTGTTACTGTGAACACTCATGTAAATATATATGTAGGCTAAATTCCTAAAAGTATAATAACTAGGGCAATTAATGTCATTTTAAAATCTTGATAAATAGGCTGGGTGAGGTGGCTCATGCCTGTTATCCCAGCACTTTGGATGGCTGAGACGGGCAGATCATCTGAGGTCAGGAGTTCAAGACCAGCCTGGCCAACATGGTGAGAACCTATCTCTACTAAAAATAAAAAAATTAGCTGGGCATGGTGGCCTGTGCCTGTAATCCTAGCTACTCGGGAGGCTGAGGCAGGAGAATCGCTTGAAACCCGAGGTGGAGGTTGCAGTCAGCTGAGATTGCGCCATTGCACCCCAGCCTGGGCCACAGAGCAAGGCTCCATCTCAAAAAAAAAAAAAATCTTGATAAACAGGCTGGGCACAGTGGCTCTCACCTGTAATCCCAGCACTTTGGGAGGCTGAGGTGGGAGGATCACTTGAGCCCAAGAGTTCAAGATCAGTCTGGACAACATACCAAGACTGTCTCTCCACACACACACACACACACACACACACACACACACACACACACACACAAACACACACAGAGTTGCCAGGTGTGTTGGCACACACCTGTAGTCCCAGCTACTCAGGAGGCTGAGGTGAGAAGATTGCTTGAGCCTAGGATTTTTGAGGCCACAGTGAGCCATGATCATGCCACTGCACTCTTCAGCCTGAGTGGCAGAGCGAGAGACCCTGCCTCAAATTAAAAAAACCTTAAAAAAAGAGAAATCTTGGTAAATAGAATCTAATTGTCCTACAAAGAGGCTAAACACTTCCACAACCGATATATCATATGCTGTGAATAGATCTCACACCCTTACCAACACTGCACTATTGGACTTTTTGATCTTTGCCAATCTGATTGGTAAAATTGGTATCTAGTTTCATTGATATTTCTTTATTATTAATACAGTTGAGCATCTTTTCCTATGTTTGTGAACTGTTGATATTTTTTGCAGTTATCTCTCTATATATAAAACACTTTTTTTTTTTTTGGCTAGAGGAGCTCACTACATTGCCTACTGTGTCACTATGTTGCTGGTCTAGAACTCTTGGGCTCAAATAACCCTTCTGCCTAAGTCTCCCAAGTAGTAAAACAATATTTTAAATCAGTTATTTCCATGCTGCCAGAAAATTTTGATCAAGCCTTTGAATATTGCCCCTAGCATAGTGCTGGTCAGGACCTCAGAGGATGAGGCAGAAACAAGCTAAACTGTCAGTGTATCTTCTTTTTCTTTCAAGAAATCCCTGATTTCCCAGGGAATCTAGTCAGAAAGCTGTGTTACACTATTTATGATTATGTATATAACACTTTTTCTGGCTTGCAGAACTGATTTTGATAATGTTCTTTATTCATGAAGGTAATGAAAGGTTTTCTATCTGTTCTCATAAACTAGGAGACTTAATTATAATGGAAATAAAAATGGTGTCTTTGTGAGGAGCAAAGCCAAAGGAACACAGGTAGAAAATTAGCTATTTCAGCTATTACGAGAGTTTGTATCTTGTCTACTAATTAAACTATTCCATATAAGGGAAATAAAGAAAAGAACTGGAATGAATAAAGTGGTAGAAGTAGCAATAATACTCCCTTCAAAGCTATGGTGATTTATTTGGAAAATTTTATTAAGTATTGTAAGCTGGAGCAGCTTAGCTATGAGTGAACTTGCACAATACAAAAAAGCAGAATAGCCCCTTTAGAAGCATTGTTTTCAGGAGACTTTGCAGTAGACTGATGATATGGAATACTGGAACACTGGCTTGTCTTACTTTAAAATGTGAATGGGACCTCGCCTTGTCCTGGAGCCTGCAGGCACTACTTTGCTGAATTTATGGTATGTCCGGTTGACAGGTGTAGTGGTGTTGAGCACTTTATTTTGGAAGTGATCGGGCGTCTCCCTGACATGGAGATGGTGATCAATGTACGAGATTATCCTCAGGTTCCTAAATGGATGGAGCCTGCCATCCCAGTCTTCTCCTTCAGTAAGGTAAGTACAGGGAGAGCCACATGGGTGGATGGAGAGTGGTCCTCTAGGATATGAGCATGAGATCGTTGTCCGGTGACATAGTCTGATGGATAATGGTAAGGATGAGGACTGAGGTCCAGAAATGGGTCTGTGTCTCTATTAGCATCACAGTGATTGAGCAAAAAGACAGAGGAGATGAAGTTGAGAGCTGGTAAGTAGTGTAAGATTGCTTGAGTGTCTATAGGGCTAGAGATGGAGGCTAGGGCGTGAGAGGCCTGAGAAACCTACAGGAATTAGAGGTGGGTCTTGAAGATCTTACAGAGCATCGGAGGAAGGGGTCCAAGAAAGCTTGGAGTTAGGGAACACCTTCATTCTAAAAGTTTGTTGAGCTCCTACTATGTATATATTCAGCCATAGTGCTGGGTATCAGCTGTCCCATCTGTCACCATATTCCGGGGGCCCAGCGTGGCTAAAAGTGAACCTGAAGGTGCCAGATAACTCCACACGGTGTGTGTACAAGCAGTGCATTGAAGGGATAGGCTGGAGATAGCCTAGAGGGCTATGCAAGGGGGTGATTTTTTAGACTCATCATGGAAGATTGGAGTAGCTAGGACACACCTGTGGGCTTGGGGAATTGGGGGCAAGGAATGTCTTGTCAGTGCTCAGGTTCATGTAAATGTTGTATCGGCAGGGATGGGCCTTGGTTCCCCAGAGACAAGGAAAGCATTTGGGGTGAAGGCGGGAAGGCTAGAAGAGAGTAGATGGAAGATTCTATGGGGTAAGAGTGAATTGAGGAAAACTCCATGAAATTTGGGAAAAGGAACACTATTTCTGATTTGGTTTGTCTAAAGCAGAGGGACCTTTTATCCCCACTTTTTCTTTATCATAGTTTACTTTCTCCCTAGACTTGTTTTATTTCCTGTGTTGCAAGTGGGCAGAGGCCACATTTGTGTTGCATTTCCCATGGTCTAGCCTCATTTCTCGAAAGTGTTTGGTTCCATTGTTTGTCGTGAAACTCACTCAGAAGAACAGATAGAGACTCCCATGTAAGTCAGTAGGGACTTCGTGTTTGTTATCTATCTGTTGTTTCTATGGATAATAAAGTATGACCGTCGGTATACTAACTTTCCGTTCATCTTTACTTCCCTTCTGTTTTTTAAATCAGTGACTTCTAGTTTCCAAGGGAGAGTTTTACTCTGTCAACTTTATAGTTAATTGTACAGCTTCTATTGAATAGCTGTTATGTTTAAGGTGCTTGATGAATCACATTTTTTACATATTTGAGAGACAGCAAACAGCATATTGCACATGTATTTCCAGTGGAAGAAATAGTAGAGTTAGAGGTTTATCAGTGGCCAGATTTTTAACAGAAGTAACCATAAAAAGGGAACAAATGGAGGCCAGGTGTAGTGGCTCACACCTGTAATCCCAGCACTTTGGGAGGCCGAGGCAGGTGGATCAAAAAAAAAAAAAAAAAAAAAAAAAAAGGGAACATATGGCTTTAAACTTTTTTCTTTTTTTTGAGGCAGAGTCTCACTCTGTTGCCCAGGCTGGAGTGCAGTGGTGCGATCTCAGCTCACTGCAACCTCCACCTCCCGGGTTCAAGTGATTCTCCACCTCAGCCTCCTGAGTATCTGGGACTATAGGCACCTGCCACCATGCCCGGCTATTATTTTGTGTGTATTTTTTAGTAGAGACAGGGTTTCACCATGTTGACCAGGCTGATTTTGAACTCCTGACCTCAGGTGATCTACCCGTCTCGGCCTCCCAAAGTGCTGGGATTACAGGTGTGAGCCACCGTGCCCAACCTCAAACTTCTTTCAAAAGATATGTGATAACACCCCTTCTCATTTTGCTCATCCATACTTCTGACTCCGATCAGTGAATAACCAAGAATTTATTGACCAATCAATGTGAGCCCAACAGTGCCATAGTATGAGATAACACTAGCCAATATTTATCGAGTATGTACAATGTGCCAGCTACTGTTCTAAGAATTTTACGTGTATCAACTCATTTAATATTCAAAATAAACCTTTTAGTTAGATCATATTATTGATATTATTGTTTCCCCCATTACAGTGATAAGGAAGCTGAGGCATAGAACCATTAAGTAACTTGCCTAGAGCTGTAAAGAGGTGGAGTCAGAATCCAAACCCATGTGATCCACATCAGGAGCCCACACTCTTAACCATTGCATATATTTCTTGGCTCTTACTCTCAAAAAAACCCATTGGGAAATAACCAAAAACTGGTAAGACAGTGTAAACTCTTAAATGTAATAGTTAAACAATGAGAGAGCTCTGTGATTATTCAGAATTGGGCATATTGTTTCCTTAAATTGGAAATCTTAACAGTATATATCCTCTAGAAAAACAGAATTTGGGGGAACTGAAAAAGCTGACCTTTAATGTGATTCTGAATTCTGGAATTCAGTGAGCCCATGACTTTTAATCCATAGTCACTTTTGCCTTTTAATGTCTACAGGCTAGACTTTGGAAAATAGGGAAAATATATCTTTGACAATGTGACACTAAACCAAGGCTGTCCAGATCCTGTGGCATGATTGCAGTTGCCTCTTTTCACTGTTCCAAGACTGATTTAGAACGACCTGTCTGTTTTTGTTGAAGACATCAGAGTACCATGATATCATGTATCCTGCTTGGACATTTTGGGAAGGGGGACCTGCTGTTTGGCCAATTTATCCTACAGGTCTTGGACGGTGGGACCTCTTCAGAGAAGATCTGGTAAGGTAGGTCCTTTAAAGAGGTTTTATTTTTTCTCTTTCTGGGTTTTCTTGAAATAAGCCATAGAATATAACCAATTATTTACTTTTTTTTTTTTTGAGACGGAGTTTCGCCCTTTTTGCCCAGGCTAGAGTGCAATGGCGTGATCTCAGCTCACCGCAACCTCCGCCTCCCAGGTTCAAGTGATTCTCTTGCCTCAGCCTCCCGAGTAGCTGGGATTACAGGCATGTGCCACCACACCCGGCTAATTTCGTATTTTTAGTAGAGACGGGGTGTCTCCATGTTGGTCAGGCTGGTCTTGAACTCCTGACCTCAGGTGATCCGCCCACCTCAGCCTCCCAAAGTGCTGGGATTACAGGCGTGAGCCACCGCGCCCAGCCTATTTACTTTTAAGTGACTAATTTTTAAGTTAAAAATTAAAGACAGAAAACTGTAGCATAAACAATTTTGTATGTGTCTAGTAATATTTACATATCCATAGAAAGGGGCAGAATAGTCTATCCTAAACTATCAGCAATGCCTCTTTGCAAGGGATTATCAGAGACTTTTGTTTTGTATTTTAAATTTTTCTTTCTTTTTTTTTTTTTTGCGACACAGTCATGTTCTGTCTCCCAGGCTGGAGTTCAGTGGTGCTATCGCGGCTCACTGCAACCTCTGCCTCCCAGGTTCAAGCAATTCTCTTGCCTCAGCCTCCCGAATAGCTGGGATTACAGGCATGTGCCACCACACCTGGCTAATTTTTTGTATTTTTAGTAGAGATGTGGTTTTGCCATGTTGCCCAGGCTGGTCTGGAACTCCTGGCCTCAAGTGATCCACCCACCTCGGCCTCCCAAAGTGCTGGGATTACAGGCGTGAGCCCCTGTGCTCAGTCAGTATTTTCAATTTTTCTATACTTAAGATTCTTTAAATAAGAGTGCATTCTTTCATAGTAAGAAAAAATGAATGACCTCGTCATGGGGGGATAGAAAATTATTTGGAAGAATATAAACATACTTGGCAATTGAGAGCTAAGTACTTTAGGCAGGGCTGAGGGAGCATAAATGTCCCATAAGCATCTCAAGTACAAGCTTATTCCAGATCCTCTCTGATTCATGACTGAGACATGCCTTGGCCTGTTGACTCCATCCTGCTATCATTTCAGAATTTAGATTGTGTAGCTCATCCAAGCTGTAGGTATTTCTTACCTAGCTACATTTTACATCATGATTCAAACAACTTTGGTGCTTAATTAGAGAACTTCTGGAAACACAGTCATTATAGGCCTTCTCTCAGGTATAAGGAAAGCGAACAATTCAACCTTGTTTCCATAAATACCTATCACCTCTCCCAAGTGTGGCTGAAGATTCAAAGAGGATTAAGGTAATATTCCCTTCCTGAAGAAACGTACAGGGCTGCAGTCCTCAGTGGTGGGTAGAGCCCTTTGTTAAAAAACAAACTTCTCTAGTGGGTATAATTTGGAAATTTTAAAAAATAATAACTTAGTCTCATATTTTACAGAACTGGAACTAGAAATTGTCTTTGTCCAGCCCTTTATTTCAGGGATAAGGGAATGAAGGTACAGAAAGGTTTAGTGATCTGGTCAAGGTCAGAAGCAAATCTAGGCCTAAAGACCAGGTTTCCAAGTGCATTATCCAACCTACTTTACTGGTTAATATTCCTTGTGTTTTCCTGACATTGAGACTGTCATTTCTTGTTTATTTTTGGGTTTCGAACATAATTTTGAGAGTGGGGGGAAAAAGGTGTGGTTTTTTTGTTTCTTGGTTGTTTTTTAAAATTTTTTGTAGAGACAGGTCTTGCTATGTTTCCCAGCCTGATCTCAAACTGCTGGGCTCAAGTGATCCTCCCACCTTGGTCTCCAAAGTGCTGGGATTACAGGCATGAGCCACCACACTAAGCTGGAAAAAAGGTTTTAAACTTTTTTTTCCCTAAGTTATTCTTGGCCTTGGCCTTAATTTTCTAATCCTTTCCCCCCCTCCTCAGGTACTTGCAAATACCCTTTTCACATTCTTCTTTTTGTAGCTCTTTTCCCACCTGCCATGCAGCTGCTTTGTTTTCAAAATCTTTAAAAACATTTTTACTGATTATGAAACCTATATATCTCATAAAATTTTACAAATATGTATAACTTAGGCAACTTTCCCCCTAACTTATTGGTGTATCTAAGTAATCTTTCCATGTCTTTGTTTCATGTCAGTACATATGAAAGAGTCACTTTATTTATTTGTTTGTTTGTTTATTTTTAAAAGGCAAGATCTCACTATGTTGCCCAGGCTGGACTCAAACTCCTGGGGTCAAGGTGTTATCCAGTTACTCCACCGTGTAGTTATTAATACCATTTTCCCCCAGGTAAACTAGTAAGCAATTTTTAGGCAGATAGAATGTTTTAAAGTCTAATCTTATATGAATACTTTTTTCTTTTGATACCTTCCCATTTTATTCAATTGAATTTATTCATGTTTATAGAAATACAATTTTGTTTTTTAGAACCCTCTGTTTAGAATCTCTAATGATGTTCATTTGTTACCTTGAAAATGTAATAATCTGCTTGTTTATCCATCTGCACTGATGTCTGCCTGCCACTGTTCATTCTATTTTTCTGATATTTTGGGAGTTTGTGCCCACTGATTTATATTTCACTCTGTAGAAGAATTCATTGTTCTTTACAGATCAAAGATTTCATTTGTTACTGTCAGAGAGGGTTTAAAAAAGAGGGCTGGGGTAGCACCAGGCTGTGGTGGCCACCGTTAGCACTTGCCTGGAGAAACAAGTCCTAACCTAGGTCTTTTGAGGGAGGATGGGTAGGTTAGGAGAATGAAAGAGAGAGAACAGTGATACACAGTTTGGGTCTGTGTATATGAAACACAGCTTCCCCAGGAGCCAAGGAAATAAAGAGAAGTAACTTTGAGTATAAATTGATACATGTTTTGTTAGATAGTTTGACAATATGTATCAAAATTGGAAATGTATACTGTGTATCCTTTGACCTAGCTGTTTCATGTCTAGAATGTATCCTAAGGAATTAATCAGATGAATGTGCAAAGATTTGTGTACAAGGATGTTTACTACCATGTTGTTTCTTAGAGCAGAAAGTTGGAAACTACCTAAAAGTCCATCAATAAAGGATGAAGTGAATCATAACATGACTATAAAATGGAATTTTTGCAGTGAGTCTTTGCCAGAGATTATAAAATGGAATATCGTGCATGAATGGAAAGGCAGTGTAGGTTTTAAAAACTCTGGGTTCAAATCCTGGCTCTTATTAGCTGCATGACTCTGTGCAAGTTGCTTAACCTCTAAAGGACCTCATTTGTAAAATAGGGGTGATAAAACCTACCTCTTAAGATTGTGAGAATGATTTTATATTTATAAAGCACTTAGAACAATGTCTGTAACATAGTGAAGTGCTATATAGATGTTGGCTGTTATTATTATTTATATTTCCTATTAAGATTGTTACCTAACAGTATGTATGGTGTGACTTCTGTTACATAGAGCAAAGTTTCTCAGTATTAGTGTTGCTGACATTTGGGGCTGGATAATTCTTTGTCCTGGGAGCTGTCCTAACCACTGTAGGATTGTTGAGCAGCATTTCTGATCTTTACCCACTAAATGCCAGTAGCAGTCCCCTAGTAGTAACAATCAAAAATGTCTACAGACATGGCCAAATGTCCCCTGGGTGGGAGGGAAGGGCAAAATTACCCCCAGTTGAAAGCTACTAATATGAATAAATGATTGCAAGGAAATTCTCAGCTAAAATGTTACATTGTTACCTCTGGACAGGGAGATTCCAGACGACTTCTTACTTTTATCTTTATGCTTTTTCATGAGAACTTTGCATGAGGAGCATGAAACATTTTCCACTAAAAACAAAACAACAAAAATCCAGTGCTATAGTGTCTCTGCTTGGGCAGGAAGAAGTATGGGGAAAACAAGATAGTTCTGGCCTTAGACTGGAGAATCAGGTAAAGGTGATCCATCCAGAAAAGGCCAGAGGATGAGCCACATTGGCTGAGGGTGGAGGTCTGAGGGCCTGGAAAATACTGAGCAGCGTTCTCAGCTGAGTGAAAATGAGCAGCATGACATTATATGTATCTGAAAAGGACCTGTGCCTAGAAAGTTTATATCCTAAGTTTCTCCATTACTGTAATCCAGCCCATCAATCCCTCATTAACTTCAGTTCAGCCTTCCCTTCCTTTTTCAGAGAAGATGCTGTGCAGACTTCTGTGCAGGGAGGGTTCCTACGAAGCAAGTTAAGAATGATGCATCTGTGAGCTAGCAGTTTCAGTAAGGAAGGCTGGTCATGGTAATGTGTACTGAGATCTGAGTTTCAAGGACTTCATCTTTATAGAGCACTTAGTCTGGCTTTAAGAATACAAAGGTGCTTTTCAAATATCAAACTAAATCTGATGACACTTCCCACCTGTGGAAAACATAAAATCAGAGAGTGATTTCCCTTTCATTCCATTTCTGATGCTTTTTTATTTTTTTGCAGTTCTGTACACATAATTAATTTCATCAGTAGCATCCTACTTAAAGTACAGAGGAAATCCACATTTGCCAAATTATAAACAGACCTAATCATGACCTTCAGGGTTTGGGGGCTTTTCTTTCAATGTTGTTAACTTGTTAATGGGGAGTAGATTTGTAGATACAACTGGGTAGCACCTTCAGAGCAATGAAATGGTAGCAAAAGGAAACAAAGTGTCCTTTAGGGCTTTTTCTTTTGAGTGACTTTGATTAGACTTATTTAGAAATATGAAGCTCTGGCCAGGCACAGTGGCTCACACCTGTAATCCCAGCACTTTGGGAGGCCGGGGCAGGCGGATCATGAGATCAGGAGATAGAGACCATCCTGGCTAACACGGTGAAACCCTGTCTCTACTAAAAAATACACAAAATTAGCCGGGCGTGGTGGCGGGCGCCTGTGGTCCCAGCTACTCAGGAGGCTGAGGCAGGAGAATGGCATGAACCCAGGAAGGGGAGCTTGCAGTCAGCCAAGATCGCGCCACTGCACTCCAGCCTGGACGACAGTGCGAGACTCCGTCTCAAAAAAAAAAAAAAGAAATATGAAGCTCTGAACTAATCTTCAGAAATGGTTAAAGCACATTCTTATATAGTTGAAAAAGATATATTGAAACTAATTAAATTCTATATTCTTAGGTCAGCAGCACAGTGGCCATGGAAAAAGAAAAACTCTACAGCATATTTCCGAGGATCAAGGTGAGTTATTTTCTGACATTTTACAAAGATATTCTTCCAAGTAATGTAAAATGTAAGTAACTTTGAGGGTATGACAAGCTCTGTAGTTCAAAGGGAAAGCTAAGATAACAAAGAAAGAAATGTGGAATCACAATTTTAGATTCGAGAATAATTCACATTATTTGCCGAAATCGCCATTGATTGAGTTGATATTCAAAGAAGTAAAGTTCATCCATTTCAGTCATTTAACAGATATTTTACATAGTGTCACAAATGTGTCGGTCATTGATTATGTGATGCCAAACACAACAGATGGGTGTCTTCTTACAGTCCCTAGGAGTAGCTTATGATCATGCCACGGTACTCTGCTAGTTAATGCAGAGCAGGACTCATCACCATATCTCTTGACTGCCTTTTTTATCACACCCTGTGGCTGCCAAATAGTGGTTAAGAGCACAGACTGAGACTGCTGAAAATGAAGAAGGGAGCAGGGAGGAAAGAGAAGAGAAAAATGGCAAAGGTAGTAGGAGGACCCTGTGTTGTTCAGCTCCATAGTCCCAAGGCCAAGAACAGTTCCTAGCATGTCGATATATGATAAATATCTGTGGAGCAGATGAATAGAAAAGACCATGAAGGGAGCAGGGTTTTGTAGTTTTAGCAAGTGAGTCCTTGCCAGAGATTATACTCCCTCTTCACCCTCCTCTTCACTTGGGAGCTAGACTTTAGGAGGTAAATGGATTATCCAGCTACTATGTCCTGTTTCTTACCAACTTCTCTGATTCTTAAATCTTGAAGTCACAAATTAACTTGGGGACCATGTCTGGACTTCAAGAGTTTTAGGACTCCCTTGAAATTATGTGAGGATATGTGCATTTTTCTGGGAAGGAGAGAGGGTTGGTTCATAGTTCTTAACAGATTATCAAGGAATCCATGATGCCTCACATGTCAAGACCCTCTGCTACTTGGAACATCACTAGAAATTCTTCCACATACAGTCGTCAGGTTTTTAAGCCCTTTGGTTTTTGTGCATTTTTTTAAATTAAATATTATACTGGACTGTACAGAGCATACATAACAAAGGTCATGTAGCTGTTTTAGTGAGTCGTGACTACCTAGCCTCACAGTTATGAGCACCAGTGATTATAGAAGCCACATGAACTTTCCTAAAAGGGAAATCGTTCCCTGGGATTTGACTATAGTGACCTGAACAACATACCCTTCAAGACCAAATGCAAGCAAAGAAGGGCCAAGTACCCCCCAACCCTAAAAGTACAGAGGGGACCAGCCCTGGATGACCTAGATGCTGCAGTACCCAGTATACCCCTCCTCCGCTGTCACGTCACCAGTGAATTGTCCATTTGTGCAGAGTCATTGCATTGGGTACTAGTCCTGCTCACCTTTCAGGGATTGGGAACAGTTTTCTAATACAGGCCACACAGTTTTATGTCACGTGTTTCTTTTATAGGACAAGTCCAGAACGAGATCCTCTCATTCTTCTGTCTCGGAAAAACCCAAAACTTGTTGATGCAGAATACACCAAAAACCAGGCCTGGAAATCTATGAAAGTAATCACCAGTCATCTGACTAGAACTACAGCAGTGAACATTCTCACTCAAAGAACATTGCCACCTGGGTAGAATTTGAGATTAGGTTTCCTGTCAGTGGTGAGGTGAATGTAAAGAAAGTTCCATGAACCAGCATTAGCATATATGTAAATTCTCCTTTTTCAAACTTACATTGCTTTTCTGGCCATATTATGACTAGTATATTGCACTACTTTGAAGGTTTAAACCAGGGGTCACAAACTTTTTCCAGGAAGGGCCAAATAGTAAATGTTGTAGGTTTTGCAGGTCGTATGGTCTCTATTGCAGTTGCCAACAGACATGGGCAGTTTGTAAATGAATGAGCCTGGCAGTGTTTTTATTAAAACTTTATTACGGCCAGGCATGGTGGCTCACGCCTGTAATCCTAGCACTTTGGGAGGCGAGGCGGGTGGATCACTTGAGGTCAGGAGTTCAAGACCAGCCTGGCCAACATGGTGAAACCCCGTCTCTACTAAAAACACAAAAATTAGCCGGGCATGGTGGTATGTGCCGGTAGTCCCAGCTACTGGGGAGGCTGAGGCAGGAGAATCGCTTGAACCTGGGAGGCAGAGATTGCAGTGAGCCGAGATCACGCCATTGCACTCCAGCCTGGCGACAGAGCAAGACTCCGTCTCAAAAATAAATAAAAATAAAAATAATAAAAAATAAAAACTTTATTTATGGGCACTGAAATTTGAATTTCATGTAATTTTAAGTTGTCATAAAATATTATTCTTTTGCCTTTTTTTTTAACCATTTGAAATGTAAAAATTTCTTAGTCCATGACAAAAACAAGCAGTGGGTCAAATTTGGCCTGTGGGTCGTAGTTTGCCAACCCCTGGTTTAAATCAATGGTCTCAACCCTGGCTGTGCAATACAACCAGAGAGCTTAAGAAAATGAATCAAATGAGTCAGAATCTCTGGGAATGGTGTCCAGGAATCTTCATTTGTTTAAAACTTTTCAAGTGATTCTAAGGTGAAGCCAGAAATGGGACCGTTGGTTTACAGTCCACTCTCTCCTCTTAACTCTATGGCTTTTTGCCTTAATCAAAGAAATTAAAGCCCTAAACTTCCTTTATATGAAATTTCCACATACCATATGAGGATGCTATGAGGAAAAGCTTTAGACTTCTTGGGAGAAAACTAAGTAAATCTGAGGTGCATGTATTATTTCATACAGTTTTAATCAGGAGCAAGTGAGCTTAAGAAACTTTGTTGAATAATAAAAATATGAAAAAATGTGTTCATTTAGAACAAAAGTTGTTAGCATCTACTGTGGGAGGCTGCAGAAGCAAACAAAACTTGTCCCCTCATCAAGGAGTTTACCATCTGCTAAGGTGGATGGAATGTACCTGGGGATCTCAAACTCAGATGTCCCCAGGGGCCAGCAGGTGATGTCAAGAGGTGAGCAAGAGAGAATTCTAACAGTTCCAAATGTTAATAAGAGCCCAGTTTGCCAGATCTTCCTTTTTATTCTCCAAGAAAGATTGGAAATCTGGATTTTTGCAAGAAATATCCTACCACCTGTAAATGTTGGCAATGATTTGATTTTTTTAAAAAAAAATACTTAGCATGCCCAACAAAATTTGAGCATGGGCTATATACACCCCTAAGGCCATCAGCCAGCACTTGGGACCTTCTCTGCATACATTATTTACACAGAGTGAAGTGTGCTGCAGGCTGTGACATCTGACTTCAAAGGAGGGCAGCATGGCTTTAGGTGTGCTTAAACTCTAAAATCAGACAGGCCCTGGTTAAAACTCTGTCTTCTATTTAGAGCCACACTGACCTTGAGCAAATCTCAACTTCCAAAGCCTTGGCTTCTGCATTTATATAATGGGAATAATAATGTCTCCTGAGTATATTGATTATGAAGCTTAAATGAGGTAATGTTGATGAAATGTTTAACAATGCTTGCTGCACAGTGATCACAATAAATGCTGTTGCTGTTAATACTAATAACTTCCTTTCCACTTAAAGGATACCTTAGGAAAGCCAGCTGCTAAGGATGTCCATCTTGTGGATCACTGCAAATACAAGTAAGATTTGCAGGACTCCTCACTTTCTTGGTTTCCATACTGCTTTTGAAATAGCTTCACTTTGGGTGAGAACTTTAATATAAAGGCCCAGCTGGAGTAAATGAAAGTTGCATTAATTCATTTCACTGGCTTTTCCTCAGGGCCTAAATGCACTGACCTGAGTTCTGTGGCGACTGTAGAGAAGAATGGAACATGGTTCCTGCTTCCAAACAGCTGCGTGCTAGCTAGTAATCACAGTAATGGAATTACCTCTCCATATGCCCCACCCACCCAATGGTTGAAGTTAGAATAAATATTTCTCAGTTAATAAATATTAGAATTATTATCCTGGTGTGCTGGCATGCTCCTGTAGTCTTAGCTACTCGGGAGGCTGAGGTAGGAGGATCCTTTGAGCCCAAGAGTTCAAGACCAGCCTGGGCTACATAGTGAGACCCTGTCTCTAAGAGAAATAAAATAAAATTCTGGGACTAAGAATTAGATGAACAGGTAAAACCAGGTCTAGAGGAGGGCAGTGGTGGTGGGGGTGGCTCAGAGTTAGGAGTGCTAATGACACGCAGAGTAGGAGCTATATGGTGAAAGCAACTCTGGTTGGCGACAGGTGCGTGCATAAGAAATGCTGAGAAGAAGACAGCTTTTTTTGTTTTTTTTTTCCCCTGTGGGCAATCTCTGAAAATTGATTAGGTTTTCCTCATTCTCCTCTCTATACCAGGGGTCCCCAACCCCCTGCCATGGTACTGGTCTATTAGGAACCAGGCTGCATGGCAGGAGGTGAGCAGTGGGGAAGCGAGCATTACCGCCTGAGCTCTGCCTTCTGTCAGATCAGCCCTGGCATTAGATTCTCATAGGAGCACAAACTGTATTGTGAACTGTGTATGCAAGGGATCAAGGTTGCGTGCTCCTTATGAGAATCTAACTAATGCCTGATGATCTGAGGTGGAACAGTTTCATCCAAAACCATCTCCCCCACACTACCCATCCATGGAAAAATTGTCTCCCATGAAACTGGTCCCTGGTGCCAAAGAGGTTGGGGACCGCTGCTCTATACTTTAAGAGAAGAGGGTGATGTCCAGGAAGCAGTGGAGACCTTCGACCAGATGGGGTACACTAGAGGAAAAACAAGGCTTTGGGAGGCCATGACTAGTTAGAGACATTAGGCCTAGAAAAGCTTGTGAAATTTTTTTCACTTGTTATATTTTATGTTTACCATTGAACATTTATTTTCTCAGATATGTTCCAAATCTACAAGCTGTCATTTCCTTCTGAGCCCTGTATACACTCTACCCGGCACCCAGCTCCTGACCCTATCTAGCGCTGTCTGGAGAAAATATCCCCTATTTTTCCTCACCCTGCCATTCCCAGAACAACCTGTAGTCCTAGCCCTGGTAAAGTGGTTGATAGAAACCACTTAGGAACATATTAATGTGTCCTTGAAAACTCAAAGTGGAAAGAGAATGGAGAGGAATCATAAAAGGAAAGAAGGGGAGGGGAGAATAAGCATAAAAGGTCATATTTTTGGCAGCAGGCATATAGTATCAAATATATTTTGTTCTTTTTTCCCCAGGTATCTGTTTAATTTTCGAGGCGTAGCTGCAAGTTTCCGGTTTAAACACCTCTTCCTGTGTGGCTCACTTGTTTTCCATGTTGGTGATGAGTGGCTAGAATTCTTCTATCCACAGCTGAAGCCATGGGTTCACTATATCCCAGTCAAAACAGATCTCTCCAATGTCCAGTAAGCAGTTATCCCCCAATGCAGAGTTTCTAAAGACCCTTCCAATCTGCTTTTAAAAATGCCTTAATGCCTTAAAACCAGTCATGTAAGACATTTAGTCCTACGATTTTTTTCCATTGAAAGCTTTTTTTCCTCTTGGTTTGCATATATAGTATTGCATTATTATCCAAGTAGGCTATAAGCGGAATTTAATTTGAAAAAGCACTTTAATACTGGTTTCAAATGAAACGTTCAGACAAAATGAAGTTAAAAAGCTCTAATCTCTCCAAGACTAAAGATAGGGATATTCAATCTTATTATATTGTCAAAAGGATTTTCAGATACAGCATGAGAATTGACTCAAGTGAAGCTTCAGCAAATTTCCTTTCATGACGGGAGGAGCTAGGAAGAAGTATAGAGAAGGGCCAGAGTTATCTGAATATTGTTATCATGGTGATATCTGTGTATATATATATTTTTTCTATATATAAATATATTTATATATAAATATGTAAAATAATATATCTAATATAATATATAATATAAATATACAAAATATATGTAAATATATAAGGTAACTTCTGTATTTTCTCAAATATGTCCCAAATCTACAATAGGGTATCTTTAATCAGTGTGTGGGGGTTTTTTTTTTGTTATTATTTTGTTCTTGAGAGAACCCTGATATCTTTGCTTGAAGGAAATAATCCACCATCCACATACCTAAAATTATCCATAGACCTCAATCTATATCGTCTTTCTGACTTAGTGCCAATGAAGTTGGTCTATATTTCACAGTCTAAAATTCTTTTCATTTTAGAGAGCTGTTACAATTTGTAAAAGCAAATGATGATGTAGCTCAAGAGATTGCTGAAAGGTGAGTTCTGTTCATTTTCCCTTTTCCACTTTACTTTTTGTCATCCCCATTATGCCCTAGCCAAAGTTATCTGAATATTGTTATCATGGTGACATCTGTATTTTATCCTCATTATATGGAGATAATTCAGAACTAAAGTTGTCCTGGGGGAAAACATATACACATGTCTACATATGCTTGTTTTAAAGGAAAAAGATGGGCCGGGCGTGGTGGCTCACGCCTGTAATCCCAGCACTCTGGAAGGCCGAGGTGGGCGGATCACCTGAGGTCAGAAGTTCAAGACCAGCCTAGCCATGGTGAAACCCCATCTCTACTAGAAATACAAAAAAATTAGCCGGGTGTGGTGGTGTGCGCCTGTAATCCCAGCTACTCGGGAGGCTGAGGCAGGAGAATCACTTGAACCCGGGAGGCGGAGGTTGCAGTGAGCCAAGATCGCACCATTGAGCTCCAGCATGAGCAACAAGAGCGAAACTCCGTCTCAAAAAAATAAATAAATAAATAAATAAATAAAGGAAAAAGATAGTTAAGTTGTATTGCTACATGCATGTATGTGGATATGATTGCCATAGGGTTGGTTCTTGAGGCTCAAATGAATTAATTTATATAAAATGCTGAATAATGCTTGGCACAAGGTGAGCACTCAAATGCAGACTGCTATTATCATTAAATTCTGTGCTTTAACATTTTCTTGTTAAATCTTGTCTCTAGGGGAAGCCAGTTTATTAGGAACCATTTGCAGATGGATGACATCACCTGTTACTGGGAGAACCTCTTGAGTGAATACTCTAAATTCCTGTCTTACAATGTAACGAGAAGGAAAGGTTATGATCAAATTATTCCCAAAATGTTGAAAACTGAACTATAGTAGTCATCATAGGACCATAGTCCTCTTTGTGGCAACAGATCTCAGATATCCTACGGTGAGAAGCTTACCATAAGCTTGGCACCTATACCTTGAATACCTGTTATCAAGCCAAATACCTGGTTTTCCTTATCATGCTGCACCCAGAGCAACTCTTGAGAAAGATTTAAAATGTGTCTAATACACTGATATGAAGCAGTTCAACTTTTTGGATGAATAAGGACCAGAAATCATGAGATGTGGATTTTGAACCCAACTCTACCTTTAATTTTCTTAAGACCAATCACAGCTTGTGCCTCAGATCATCCACCTGTGTGTGTCCATCACTGTGAAATTGACTGTGTCCATGTGATGATGCCCTTTGTCCCATTATTTGGAGCAGAAAATTCGTCATTTGGAAGTAGTACAACTCATTGCTGGAATTGTGAAATTATTCTAGGCGTGATCTCTGTCACTTTATTTTAATGTAGGAAACCCTATGGGGTTTATGAAAAATACTTGGGGATCATTCTCTGAATGGTCTAAGGAAGCGGTAGCCATGCCATGCAATGATGTAGGAGTTCTCTTTTGTAAAACCGTAAACTCTGTTACTCAGGAGGTTTCTATAATGCCACATAGAAAGAGGCCAATTGCATGAGTAATTATTGCAATTGGATTTCAGGTTCCCTTTTTGTGCCTTCATGCCCTACTTCTTAATGCCTCTCTAAAGCCAAAAAAAAAAAAAAAAGACAAAGCCTCTTAATAAATTTAATGGAACTATACATAGAACAGCAGCTCTTCCTCACCCTTTGCATACCTTTAATATTTTTCCTTCTTAAATTGGCCACAGCAGGGGTCATTCACACTCTCACTGTCTTGCAGGAATCACAAGAAGTCTTCATATGTGAACGTGCCGTTCAGTTGGTAGTTAAGAGCATTCAACTTCAAATATATAGAAGATATTTGTTTTAGTGCAAATCCATGATGGAGTGCCTCCCTTTTCCTTTTTTCACTTTTTGAAAAAGATGTTTTAGGTAGTAGTTTAATATCTCAGGGTGCTCTTTCTGACATAGTAAAAAATGAAGAAAAATGTTTAGATTAAAACTCTGTAGTCTGATGACTTAGAACCATCCTTGACCCTTAGGCCCAACCTTTCCACAGAGAAATCACCTCTCTTCCTTTGTCTTTTAAGAACTATTTGGTATTAACTAGTTTCAGAATTAGTAAATGTGAGATTCAGTCACATAATTATCACACATTCCATTTGTCAGAAATGTATTTGGCTTTTTAAACTCCTTTCCACAAAAGTTTAAGTCTAATGACCTTCTTAGAGAAGTTGAGCATGCCTGGCAAGATCATTTCATGGAATAAGCAGATGTTTAAAGTTGGATTTTTTTTTTTTTTTTTTTTTTTTGAGTACTAGCAATGCACAGGGACCGTGTTCTTAGGTTCTTAGTCTGTGAATCTAGCAATAGGCAGTCCAGATTTCTGAGTCGTACTATGGTTTTGCCTTGTCACTGTGAGGCCCTACTAGGTGTAAGCATTCTCTCTGAATTTTAATTTCCTCTCATTAAAATAGGAACAAAATTTGCTATCCTTTAGATTAGGAGCTGAAGATTCATTTCCCTGGGAATGTTTCCCATTTAGCTTCAAGTTTCAGCTCAAACATCACCTTCTTTCTGACTCCTTTCATTCATTCCTTCAGGCAGTAAGGGGCTACCATAGTACTTTGTTTATGCCTGTATTATATGACATCACTGTAGTTGCTTGACTGTTTCTCCTACTGTTCTGTAAACTTATTAATGGGTGAAAATCTAATTTTACTCATCTTGATGGCTTCATGATCCAGCACAGTGCCTCACACAAAGAACTATTGGGTGGGTGGATGGATGGATGGAGGAATGGAGACAGTTGGCTTAACCAGATCCTATATACAGATTATTACTGGCTCCAAAGGATGAGTAGATAAGACCATAAGAATTGGATCAATGTAAATCCTCACCTGCCCTTTGAAGAGCCAATAAGGGCATCTTTGTCTTTAAATACAGCAAATGTTATTCAGATTTTGTACTTGTCTATCTGTTTACCTCAGTGTAGATGATATGAGGATGGTATAACTATGTAAATTGTTTGTTTTTGAAAATAATTTGTTTCCCCACAACTTTTGAAGGTTTTATTTGTTGTTGCTATTACTAGTTCAGTCCCAAACTTACCCTTTCCTTTTCAGAGAGCTAATGGCCATGCTTTTCTTCAAGGAAAGAATAATTTATTTGAATGAAGTGGGATACTTGCATAACACAAATAATGCTTTGTCTTTATTTATTTCGGGAGTGTTATCTATGTGCTGTCAGTGACCCACCTTATTCTACTATATCAGTTCAGATTTTCCTAGTGGTCAAGAACAGAAACTGCCTCTAGCTAGTTTAAGCAAAGTAACTTACTAGAAGGATATGAGGGCATCTCGTGGAATCTAAAAAGGTTTCACAGTGGTTAGAAGGATAGAAGCAAGGGCACCTCCAGGAATCTCAGCAAGAATTTTGACTGTTTCCAGGGTGCTACTATAATGCAGTTCCATTACCTATTGGGCTCTGTCTCAGCTCAAAATTCCCAAGGACAAAAAATTTAATGGACTCATTTGGGTCACCTCCAAGAGTTCCCTACACTTAACCCCTAGGCTGACTACAAACAAGAGCACAAACAGGCCAGACACAGTGGTTCACACCTGTAATCCCAGCTCTTTGGGAGGCCAAGGCAGAAGGATCACTTGAGCCCAGGAGTTCAAGACCAGCCTGGGCAACATGGTGAGACCTTGGCTCTACAAAAAAAAAAAAGAGGCAGAAAGATAGCTTGAGTTCGCGATGTTGAGGCTTCAGTGAGCCATGATCATGCCACTGTACTTCCACCTGGGCAATGGGAATGAGACCCTGTTTCTCAAAAAAAAAAAAAAAAAAAAAAAAAAAAGCACAGATACACAAAAGTCTATCTTTACATGCATCTAAAGATGCCCTCTCTTAGGATAATCTTACTGCATCCAGAGGTAAGGTGTTGTGGATGGAGCAGAGAGTTATATTTACAAGTCACTCATTTAATAACTTACCAGATACTTCTTAAGCATCTACTATGCACAGAGACAAGGAAAGTTTACAAGAGACTCCCAAACCTCAAGGGGCTGTGCCGTTGAGATGATAAACAATATGAGAGGCATCATACATACGTGGAAGGTGATTAAGGCAACAGGAGTGCCAATTATTCATGAAGACAATGTGGATCTGGAGTTTAGAGGAAGAATAAACTTCCAACTGGAGCAGATGGGAAACTTTGTGGAGGTAAAAATTAATTTATACCATGAAGGATAAGTAAATGAAATGGTTCTTGGAGTTCTCAAAATTCATTATCTCGCCACATGTTGAAAAGTTTTATATCATATATAATGTAACAAAATGTAAAATACGTAGCAAGGGCAGTACTTGGTGAACCTGGCAGGGAAGGGAACCTGCTGACCCCTGAGAAAAAAATTCACTGTGAGGGAAGAAACTATTAGGTTCTATAAACAGAATTCAGCAACAAGGGCTGATGGTGGAAGAATGGTGTTCCAGGCAGTATGGTGATTGCACTGAAATCTTTCCCTGATGCAGTTACTCTGCTGGCAAACACATGTCCTGGGGACAAGAAAGCCATATGTGAAACAGTGGTCCAGTAAACCCCATAACACCTTTTGGCTTAGACCAAGCTTGTCCAACCCATGGCTCACGAACTGCATGTGGCCCAGGAAAGCTTTGAATGCGCCCCAACACAAATTTGTAAACGTTCTTAAAACATGAGATTTATGCATGGACTTTTTTCTTTTTCTTTTCTTTTTGGTTTTTGTTTTTTGTTTTTAGCTCATCAGCTACAGTTAGTGTTATGTGTGGGCCAAGACAATTCTTATTCTTCCAATGTGGCCCAGGGAAGCCAAAAGATTGGACACCTCTGGCTTAGACTGTGTTGATCGGAGAACCTTCAAAAAGAGCAGACTACAGCCTACAGGGCTGGGCTCGGTGGCTCACACCTGTAATCCCAGCACTTTGGGAGGCTGAGGCAGGCAGATCACTTGGGGCCAGAAGTTTGAGACCATCCTGGCCAACATGGTGAAACACCATCTTTACTAAAAATACAAAAATTAGCCAGGCATGGTGGCACATGCCTGTAATCCCAGCTACTCAGGAGGCTGAGGCACAAGAATCACTTGAACTTAGGAGGCAGAGGTTGCAGTGAGCCGAGGTCTTGCCACTGCCCTCCAGCCTGGGTGACGAAGCTAAGACTGTATCAAAAATAAAATAAAATAAGCAGACTACAGAGGAGGGTGAGCATTTCCCTTGTTCTAAAAGAAGGTAAGCCGTAAAGGATTGGGGAAGTAGGAAATGTGGGAGGGCTCAGATGGAAGAGCAGCAACAGTGTGAGCAGTAGCCAAAGGAGAGGGGAGTTTTTTGAGTTATTAGGTGGCAAAAGGAACCTTACAAATGAGTCTTCAGTTACCCAAATGAGAAACAAGTTATGGAATTTAAAATTTGCCTGTTAATATTACCTCATCTACAGGCTAGTGAATCCTGGGGCATTTGAGTTGTACATAAGTGATTGTGTCAGTATCTTCCCAACACCCACCCAAACCCTCCTACCCATTTCAAGTCCTCCTTCACCCCAGAATAATTCTGGGGTCATCTTATGCATTTAGCTTTTTCTACGTATAGGTTAGAAACAGACTGTACAGCCATTTTCTTGGGCTTTCAGGCCTTGGTAACTTATCTTGGTGCCCACTTCTACCTAACATGGGATAAGCAGTAATCCAGATCCAGAAGTCAGGGGATCTGAATTATTCAACAAATATTTACTGAGCACCTACTGCGGTCCTAGGTCCTGGAGATACAGAGATGAATATATTTGGTCTGTGATCTCAAGGATAGTTTATTGAGACAGATTAATAGGAAATTATGATGCAGTGTTGTAAGTGCTACGATGAGTGCTGAATCAAATCTCATATCCCAGAGTAGTCTTCATGGCGCTGTCACTAATTGAGCTGGTCACTCTAGTCAGTCACTTCTCAGGGACTTATGTGTAGCATTTCCAGCTATCAAATTCCTAAGTCCACTTACTGTATTCTACTACAGTGTGGCAATTTTGATTGACAACTAGAAAGGAATCAAGGAGGTGAAGGGATTGGCAAAATGAATAAGGGAGTATGCTTGTTAACAAGGATTGAATGAAATTACACGAATATTGAGAATATTTTAAATGCATTCATTTTAATGAAAACTATACTTCGAAGCATATGTTAGCAGAGGTTGTAGTGACGGCAAATTATACAAACACTTGATAGAAATTCCAGAAATTCTCCTGCCTTTTGAGAAGCAGTAGGCATATGAACTAAAGGGAGTGAAATCCACCTTAGGAAGACCTGCCAAAAAGCTGATTCTTCAAAAAAGTGTTCTCGAAATCTTAGTGTAGCTGGCACCAACACCCATCCCCAATGCCTCGTTTTTTTTCCAGCAGAACTGACAAGGTACAAACGGACCCCGCCCAGCCTGGAAGGCTTCTCTAATGTTGGCAGAGTAGGTTGGACTTGTTTTTGCACAAATCGCCTTTCCCTCTTTCCCTACTCCACTTGCACTGAATATTGCACTTTCTTCCTTACTGAAGCGGGATTCCTGCCTTTTTTTTTTTTTTTTTTTTTTGAGACAGATTTTCGCTCTTGTTGCCCAGGCTGCAGTGCAGTGGTGTGATCTCGGCTCACTGCAACCTCCGCCTCCCGGGTTCAAGCGATTCTCCTACCTCAGCCTCCCGAGTAGCTAGGATTACAGGCGCCCGCCACCATGCCCGGCTAATTCCTGGCATTTTAAATACGATAAATTACTTCAACCTATGACCACCTCAAGCTGAATATAAGTAGCCGCAGACACCGTTTGCATGACCCAGGAACCACAAACACGGAGCGAAGGCCTGCCGGGACCAGGCTGAGCTTCACTACTGGCAGCCAACTCACTTCCGGGGGTGCGCTCAGCACAGCAGTGGCCCAACCCGCCCTCGACCGGAAGTCTTTTGGGCTCCGGCTTCGCCGTCGCCCCGCCCCCTGGCCTTTGCCCCGGTCGGGCGGGACTTCCTGTGTCGTATTTCCAAGGACTCCAAAGCGAGGCCGGGGACAGAAGGTGTGGGTGTCGAGCCCTCTGGCAGAGGGTTAGCCTGGGTCAAATGCACGGATTCTCACCTCGTACAGTTACGCTCTCCCGCGGCACGTCCGCGAGGACTTGAAGTCCTGAGCGCTCAAGTTTGTCCGTAGGTCGAGAGAAGGCCATGGAGGTGCCGCCACCGGCACCGCGGAGCTTTCTCTGTAGAGCATTGTGTCTGTTTCCCCGAGTCTTTGCTGCCGAAGCTGTGACTGCCGATTCGGAAGTCCTTGAGGAGCGTCAGAAGCGGCTTCCCTACGTCCCAGAGCCCTATTACCCGGAATCTGGATGGGACCGCCTCCGGGAGCTGTTTGGCAAAGAGTAAAAGTGCCTAGGGTGTGAAGTGGGGTAGGGGGCCGCGAAAGCGGTGTCCTGCAGCGTGGGCAGCCTGGGTCAGCCTTAGGACACCAAGGATGGTGTGCTTCATTTTTAGATTATATTTGAGGTTCTGATATTTGTAACCCAAGCTTGTATCTTTTTTCTTTCTTTTTTTTCCAGACAGGGTCTTGCTCTGTCGCCCAGGCTGGAGTGCTGTGGTGCTATCTCGGCTCACTGCAACCTCTGCCTCTGGGACTCAAGTGATCCTCCCACCTCAGCCTCCCGATTAATTGGGACTACAGGCGCGCACCACCACGCCCGGCTAATTTTTTTTTAAATGTATTTTTTATAGACAGGGTTCTTACCATGTTGCCTAGGCTGGTCTTGAACTCTTGGACTTAGGCGATCCGCCTACCTCGGCCTCCCAAAGTGCTGGGATTACAGGCGTGAGCCACCGCGCCAGCCCAAACTCGTATTTTTCTTTCTTTTTTTTTTTTTTGAGACTGAGTCGCGCTCTATCGCCCAGGCTGGAGTGCAGTGGTGCGATCTTGGCTCACTGCACTCTTCACCTCCCAGGTTCAAGCGGTTCTCCTGCCTCAGCCTCCAGAGTAGCTGGGATTACAGTTGCCCACTACCATGCCCAGCTAATTTTTGTATTTTTAGTAGAGACAGGATTTCACCATTCGCCAGGCTGGTCTGGAACTCCTGACCTCACGTGATCTGCCTGTTTCCGCCTCCCAAAGTGCTAGGATTACAGGCCTGAGCCACCGCGGCTGGACTGCGCCCGGCCTAGAAGGGCAATTATTTTATAGTAACTTAATACTTAAGACAGCTATTTGTTAGAGCAGTTTCAGGATGACATCTTGGAAGCTTCATTAGCAGTTCTAGCTTCTTATGCATTTGAGAGTAACAAATCGAATTAAATAGTAGCTTTTCCTTGTTATTTTAGATTGGCATGTGCCACTCACTGCATAGTGAACTTTCCCAGTGCGTTTTTAAAAAAACATTTATTTGTTTATTTTTAGAGCCAGGATCTTTGCTATGTTGCTATGCTGGATTTGAACTCGGGCTCAAGTCCTACCTCAGCCTCCTAAGTTAGCTGTGACTACAGGCGTGTGCCACTGTGCCCAGCCCAGTGCTTTTATTAGTACAGTCCTATCTGAGTATTTCATGAAATTATTTAGTAAAATAGAATTTAGATTTTTTGTCTTACATCCACGTTTTTATTCTTTCATACATTGCCCTAAAATCTCACGAGTTGGTGTGACTTCTAAAAGTTAACTTAAGATTTAAACGGAAATATTGGTCTCTCTATCCAACTCACAAATTCTTCCTATTTCTAGGGGTGTAATAGTCATCAAAAGCACCTTTTAAAAAACTTTTTATTGGAGTAGGAAATGCATTTCGAAAAATGTGCCTAAGTATACTGATGGATGAATTTTCACAAACTGAACATAGCTGTACCCAACACTAAGAAAGAAATGGCAACTATTGTAACATCCCAAAAGCTCCCCTTGTGCCTTTTCCGGTCATTGTCTTTTCAGGAGTTGCCACTATCCTAATTCTAACAGCATAGCTTCGTTTTGTCTGAGACTACGTTCCTTTTAATATAACTGAACTGTTTAATTCATCTGAGAATTCTACCTATGATGAAAAATGTTGTGGTGGTAGCATTTGGGATAATTCTGATTATAGAGTCTCTTGGAGAGCAATGGCCATAAACTAATCCCAAACAACATTGTCTTTTTGATGTTGTAGTGAACAGCAGAGAATTTCAAAGGACCTTGCTGATATCTGTAAGACTGCAGCTACAGCAGGCATCATTGGCTGGGTGTATGGGGGAATACCAGCTTTTATTCATGCTAAACAACAATACATTGAGCAGAGCCAGGCAGAAATTTATCATAACCGGTTTGATGCTGTGGTATGTACTGGTGATCTAAAGAAATTTGGGGCACACTGACTTAGTAATTCACTTTACACTTAATCATTCAATTAGGTTGTGGGGATGGAGGGTTGTTTTAAGGTGTCAGAGTAAAGAGATGAAGTCTGTACTTAATAACAGTGGAAGTACTAATGTTAAAGTGCCTGCATGTTGTTTGAGAGACTACTTTGTTAACTTCAGAACAGGCATGTTTGGCATCACCACTGTGGCTTTTCTTTCTCAAATACATTTCTTCCAATCCCCTGCTAAATCGTCAAGGCTCAGCTGTAACATATTTACCTCATTCACAAAGCCTCCATGAGTATAGGAGCTCACACTAAAGCAATAGTTAACATTTATAACTTTATAGAGTGCTAACTCGTTTGTTACATCATTAGATCTGTACATCAGTTCTTCTGTGAGAATATTAAAGCTCAGAGAATTTTTAACTTTTTATTTTGAAATTATAGCAGGCTTGAAAGTTGCAAAACTAGTACAAAGATTTCCTATATACCTTTCATCCGGATTCTCCATTGTTAACATTTTACCATGTTTGTTTTATCATTCTCCCTCTGTATAATATGTACTAATTTGTTCTGAGCTACTTGACAGTAGGTTATAGACATGATGAATACTTCAGTGTGTTATTTCCTAAAAACAAGGAAATTCTCTTATACAACCACAATTATAATATCAAGATCAGGAAATTAACACGGATATAGTACTGTTATCTTATTTAAAGACCTGTAAATTTTGCTAGTTATCCCACAGTATCATTTATTTTAAAAATAAATAAAAAAAAGTATTTTTCAGAAGTTAGGCTTGAGTTCTTATTAAAAAATTAATTAATTAAATTTTTTTTTGTCTGGTCCAGAATCTGACCCTGGATCACATGTTGAATTTGCCTGTTATGCTGCTTTGGTCTCATTTAGTCTGGAAGAGTTTCTCTGTTTTTGTCTTTCATGGCCTTGACTATGGGTGATTTATTTTGTAGAATGTCCCTCAATTTGGGTTTGTTTGATGGTTTCTCATGACTGCATTCAGGCTATGTTTTTTGACAGGAATACCCTAGAACTGAAATTAAATTAGAAACCCATGATATCTCTGTCCCTTTACTGGTGATGTTTACTTCAGTGACTTGCTTAAGATGGCCTCTGCCAACTATACACTGTAAAATTACTATGTTTTTCCTTTGTCATTTATAAGTATTTTGAGTACTTGTTAGTTCCTTTGAGACTATGTAAATATCCTGCTTTTCATCAAATTTCTACTACTTAAATGCTATTATAAACTATAATATTTCTACTATCTAAAAACTATTCTAAATTCTTAGCATTTATAATTTTTTTATTTTTCTAAAAATTATTTATTCCTTTATTTATTTTTTGAGACAGGGTCTCACTCTGTTGCCCAGGCTGGAGTACAGTGGCACAATCTTGGCTTGCTGCAACCTCCATTTCCCAGGCTCACTCGATTCTCCTGTCTCAGCCTCCCAAGTAGCTGGGACTATAGGCATGTGCCACCATTCCCAGCTAATTTTTGTATTTTTTGTAGAGACAGGGTTTTGCCATGTTGCCCAGGCTGGTCTCAAAGTCCTCAGCTCAAGCAGTTCACCACCCTCCTTGGCATCCCAAAGGGTTGGGATTATAGGTGTGAGCCACTGTGCCCAGCCTATTTTTATTTTTTAATTAATTAATTTTTTTTTTTGAAATTTTTTGAGGCAGGGTCTTGCTGCCTCAGTGCAGGCTGGAGTGCAGTGGCGCGATCATAGCTCACCACAACCTCAAACTTCTGGACTCAAGGTTTCCTCCCGCCTCAGCCTTCCGAGTAGCTAGGACTGCAAACACACACCACCATGCCTAGCTAATTCTTAAATTTTTTTTGTAAAAGCAGGATCTCGCTGTGTTGCCCAGGCTGGTCTTAAACTTGTCGGCTCAAGTGATCCTCCCTAGTTGCCTCCCAAAGTGCTGAGATTACAGGCGTGAGCCACCATACCCAGGCAGTTTTAGCATTTAATGATGATTCTTCCTGTAACAATTATGACTGTGGTGGCCAAATGGGCATTTTCTAAAGTCTATCATTCTTTCTACATTTATTGGTTAGTATTATGCTCTAAGGAAGTGTTTTCCCTTCCCCCCTCTATTTACATATTTATTTATCTATTTGTAATTTATTTCTATCAGTAGGGACTCATGGATTCTTATTTTATTCTGTAGATTTATAATTCATTACAGGTTGAGCATCACAAATCTGAAATCCTGAATGCTCAGATTCAAAACTTTTTGAGCATTGACACGTCATTCAAAGGAATTGCTCATTGGAGCATTTCAGATTTCAATTTTTTGGATTTGGGATGCTCAACCAGTAAGTGTTAAAAGCGCATATTCCCAAATCTGAAAAAATCCTAAATCCAAGTATCAGATAAGGGATCTAGTCTCAAGTATCAGATAAGGGATACTCAACCATTTTTTCATCTCCTGATAGGGTAGGCTACACATGGAACTTTTACGTAAGCCTCAATACTTAAAGAATAGTATTTCTAGAGATTTTCTAGTATTTCTATCTGTTTGGGTGTACCTGACTAATCCATAGCTAAAATTCCTCTACTGCAGTTCTAGAATAAGGAAAATATGGTGTCTTAGAACCTCACAGTTTTTTAATTAACTTTAGCAATCTGCACATCGTGCTGCCACACGAGGCTTCATTCGTTATGGCTGGCGCTGGGGTTGGAGAACTGCAGTGTTTGTGACTATATTCAAGTAAGTTCACTCTGAATTGTGAGATAGTGAATTTTCTTGATATTGTTTTAGGAGTGTGTCTTTTGAGCAGGTGGGGTTATGAAAACTGAATACCCACATGAAAGTGATGAATAATGCCTTTTTTTTTTTTCAAGAACTTTTCTCTGTGTAAAAGACTGGTGTAGTTATGGTTTTACAACCATGTCTGGAATATATTGAAGGGGCCTAGGCTAGGACCAGGGATTGATATAGTAGGCTTTTCTAAATCTATTAAGTCAGTGAAAATAACACTCAAGAAGGTAAATGGGATATGCTTTAAATCTTATATTTTCCTTCTCCTCCCTTTTTACCAGCACAGTGAACACTAGTCTGAATGTATACCGAAATAAAGATGCCTTAAGCCATTTTGTAATTGCAGGAGGTAAGACATTTTTGTTTATATTTTTCAGTCTTCTCAAATACAGTTTAGAAAATGTGTAAGGACTTATACATCAGAACTACTGGATTCTTTGGTTGGCTTCCCATTACATCTCATCAACATTGATGCAAAATGTATTTATGGACAGTGTTGTGCTTCACCCTTGATATTCTCAATGGGCAAAACAGCAAGGCCCTTGCTTTCTTTGAATTTTAATGTCTAATATGTATGTGATAATACAGGTTGTTGTGATAGAAAGTAACAATTCGGTGGAACAATGGGATCTCATATGGACAGGGTAGTCAAGGCCTTTCTGAGGAAGTGACATTTGAGCTGATACCAAAGAATAGGAAGGAGCAAGACTTGCAAGGAAGGGTGTCCTAAATAGAGGGAACATCAAGGGGGAAGGCTCTAAGGCAAAACATTTCCTTAAAAGCAGGATAATAACGTGGTGAGTGAGGGGAAGAGTAGCTTGAGATGAGATTGGTGAGGACTATAGGAATGGACTAGATTTTTTATGGTAAGAACTTGGATTTTATTTTAAAGCTCTCTGCCTCTAGTATATATATGTATATTTTCTTTTTAATGAGCATTAAAAATAGAAGGTACAATGGTGATTACCAGAGACTGGATATGGGGTTGGAAAGATGTTGGTCAAAGGATACAAAATTTCATTTAGACAGGAGGAATAAGTTCAAGAGATCTATTTAAAACATGGTAACTATGGTTACTAACAGTGTATTGTGTACTTCAAAATTGCTTTTAAAAAGTAGATTTTGGCCAAGCGGTGGCTCACACCTGTAATACCAGCACTTTGGGAGGCCAAGGCAGGTGGATCATCAGAGGTGATTTGAGACCAGCCTGGCTAACATGGTGAAACCCTGTCTCTACTAAAAATACAAAAATTAGCTGGGTGTGGTGGCAGGTGCCTGTAATCCCAGCTACTTGGGAGGCTGAGGCAGGAGAATCACTTGAACCCAGGAGGCAGAGGTTGCAGTGAGCTGAGTTCACGCCATTGCACTCCAACCTGGGCAACAAGAGTGAAACTCTTGTCTCAAAAAAAAAAAAAAAAAGTAGATTTTAAGTGTTCTCACCACAAAAAATAGTATGTGAAGTAACGTGTAGGTTAATTAGCTTAATTTAGCCATTCCCCAATATATACATACTGCAAAACATGTTATACACCATATGTGTACAATTTTTACTTGTCAGATTTAAAAAATAATTTTAAAATGAGCATTCATTTCAGAAAGGTAAGTTAACCGCTATATACACTCAGTCACTAACTTGTGTACATTCTTGTATGTACAACACATATGTATTCTGAACATAAGTTTGTTTTTGTTTTTTTTTTTGAGATGGAGTTTTGCTCTCGTTGCCTAGGCTGGAGTACAATGGCGCGATCTCGGCTCACCGCAACCTCCGCCTCCCAGGTTCAAGGGATTCTCCTGCCTCAGCCTCCCTAGTAGCTGGGATTACAGGCATGCGCCACCATGCCCAGCTAATTTTTTGTATTTTTAGCAGAGAAGGGGTTTCTCCATGTTGGTCAGGCTGGTCTCGAACTCCCGACCTCAGGTGATCCGCCCATCTCGGCCTCTCAGAGTGCTGGGATTACAGGCGTAAGCTACCACGCCCGGCCTGAACATAACAGTTTTTAAATGTTTTTTTGGGAATAAGCTTACAAAAGATTGCAAAATAAAAATAATACAAAGAGCAGTCTCTATCCTTCACATACAGAGATTTAGCCATTGTTAACAATTCATGCTGAGAATTTATCCTAAATTAAGTCAGACAACTTGCTTTATCTTCTTGCTACTGCATGCACTCTCCCTCTTCTCTGTGTATATGTGTACACACATGGGAAAACACACAATTTGAACTTTTTTTTTTAACTTTTAACTTCAGGGGTACATGTACAGGATGTGTAAGTTTGTTACTTAGGTAAACGCATGTCATGGAGATTTGCTATACAGATTCTTTCATCACCCAAGTATTAAGCCTAGTATCTTAGTTGTTTTTCCTGATCCTCAAACAACATTTTAATGAAAACTTTTTAAAATACAAAACTAGAAACAGGCATTAATAGCGTTAGAGCAGCCAGATTGTTTCATTTTTAAATTTGCAAGCATTTTTACATGGGTCTTGTCTTCCCACTTTTACTTCCTTACTTGCTTCTGCTGTTACATTCTCTGTCAATTGTTAAATGTCAAAATCAGGCCAGGCACAGTGGCTCACGCCTGTAACCAGCACTTTGGGAGGCCAAGGTGGGCAGATCGCTTGAGTATAGGAGTTTGAGAACAGCCTGGGCAACAAACATGGCAAGACCCTGTGTGTGCAAAAAATTATCTGGGCATGGTGATTCATGCCTGTAGGCTCAGCTACTCAGGAGGCTGAGGTGGGAGGATGGCATGAGCCCAGGAGGTCGAGGCTACAGTGAGGTGTGATCATGCCACCTCATTCTAGCCTGGGCGACAGAGCGAGACCCTGTCTCAAAAAAAAAAACAAAACAACTAGAAACCAAGGAATGATATGGTTCTGCTCTTTTTTCTCTTTCCACTTCTTGTCCTATTAATTATACTCATTAAATATATATGGATTCTTTCACTTCTTCTTTTTTGCCACTGCTACTATCTTATTGTCCCTGTTTCTAATCTTGATGTGCTCTACCTGTAACCTAGTTACATTTTTGAAATATGAATATGATTTTGCCACTTTTCTGTTTGAAATTCTTCTATAGTTTCCTGTCACTTTAATGTCAGTTCTTGATCTGGCTTCCATGCGCCACTCTTTTGCTTTCACTTTACAATCTCCTCGGATTTCCCAGCATGTTCTTTCCTTTTGTGAATCAGTCCCTCTTCTTGAATGCACTTTCCCACTACCACAATTAATTTTGTTCGGCTCCTACTTAACCTTACCTTTCAAAGTCTAGATCATTTGTCAGCCTCAGCTTCCCTAGAGAGTTCTCCCTAGCCATTTTCCTATGTTTAGTTCTATTTAGCTGTCTTTCCCTTGTGTTCACATACTTCACTGTTTTTTTCTTTATCTTTGATTTTCTGCAGTTTGAAAATGATATGCCCAGGTGTAATTTTGAGGAACATTTACTGTGCTTGGTGTTTTCTGAACTTCCTGGATCTGTGGTTTGATGTCTGATTTAATTTAGGATAAATTCTCAGTGATTGTTTCAAAGATTTCTTTAGCTTTCTCTTCTCCTTCTGGTGTTCTAGTACACTTATACCTTTTGTAATTGTTTCACAGTTCTTGGATATTTTATTCTGTGTTTGTTTGTTTGTTTGTTTGTTTTTGGTGGAGGAGGTTCCCATCTTTTTTCTCTTTGTCTTTCGGTTTGGGAAGTGTCTGTTGATATGTCTTCAAGCTCAGGGATTCTTTCCTCAGCTGTGTCCAGTCTACTATTCTTCAGTTCTGTTACAGTGGGTTTTTAAATTTGTTTTATCGCTAGCATTTCTTTTTGATTCCCTCTTCGAATTTCCATCTCTCTGCTTATATTGCCCATCTGTTCTTGCATGCTATCTACTTTATCCATTAGAGCCCTTAGTGTATTAGTCATAGTTGCTTTAATCTCTTCATATGATAAGTCCAGTATCCCCACCATATCTGAGTCTGGTTTTGGTGCTTACTCTCTTAGTTTTACTTGGTCTCTTCAAACTGCTTTTGCCTTTTAGGATGCCTTGTAATTTTTTTTCTTGATAGCTGGACATGATGTACCTGGGTAAAAAAGGAATTATGGTAAATAGGTCTTTAGTAATTTGGTATTAAGATGTGGGAGAGGGAAAGTGTTTTGCAGTCCTATGATTAGGTTCTTAGTCTTTTAGTGAGCCTGTGCTTCTGAACTGTTAACTTCACAAGTGCTTTTCAGTTTTTTTCCTCTCCTTTGGTGGGACAGGATACTACAGTGGGTTGGAATGGGTATTTCCTTTCTCCCACATGGGAGGCTAGAGCAGTTGCATTTGGATATTCCCCAGGCTGGTTAATCTCTGACAAAACCCCAATAGTTTGGGCTGTGCAAAACCATTTATCTTGAGGGCAGGCCTTAGTGAGAATAACGGAATGTTCTGGCATATTTCAAAATGGTTACTTTTCTTCCCCCTTGCCAGAAGCCTGAGGGGATTTTTCTCAGATCTTTACTGGGAGAACTTGGTAGAGCTCCTGGAGTGTGAGGACCCTCTATGATTGGCCCCCCTACAGTTTTTAGGTCTTAGACTTTTCTACACTGAACTTCCAGCAATTTATCATTTATAGTCAAGGTTTCCTACTCTGGTACTGGTTTCCATGGAGGCTTCTGCTCGTGGGTTTCTGCTCTAATAAGGTGTGATTCTCTGTATTTATCTGTCTGTCTCTCCTATTTTGAGGGCAGCAGTTTACCCATGATCTCACTTCTTTGGTGGATCTAAGAAGAGTTGTCAGTTTTTCCATTTGTTTAGCTTTTTACTTGTTGTTAGGAATGAGTGATAAACTCTAAACTTCTCACATGCCATACCAGAAACTGGAAGTCTCCCTTTCCTTTTTGCCCCACATCTTGACAAGCTGATAAGAAAGCCCAAGTGCTACCTTGGTTGACACCAGCAGGAAGTTTCAACCATGCAAGCTCAGGCCTACATGAGGGAGCTCTTGCTCTAGCCCCACCTTCTAAAACCACAAGCCAGTCAGTCACCCTTCAGGTTCTCAAGTCATTTTGGGACATGCTTGGGATCTTGCCTTGCTCTCCCTGGAAAGCCTTATTATATGTGTAATAAACCTTTTGGTATCCTCTTAGTACCTCTTGGTACTTTGGCATTTCAATATCTGATTCAAATTTTGGGTGGGGGAGTTTATTGTCTCTGGAGGGTAACCACAACATCTTGCAAGTAGAAAATCCAAATGAATTAAGAAAACCATTGGAAGGCCAGGTGTGGTGGCTTATGCCTGTAATCCCAGCGATTTGGGAGGCCGAGGCAGGCAGATCTCTTGAGGTTGGGAGTTTGAGACCAGCCTGGCCAACATGGTGAAACCTCGCCTCTACTAAAAATACGAAAATTAGCTGGGCATGGTGGTGCACATCTGTAATCCCAGCTACTTGGGAGGCTGAGGCAGGAAAATGGTGTGAACCTGGGAGGCAGAGCTTGCAGTGAGCTGAGATCGCGCCACTGCACTCCAGCCTGGGCTACAGAGTGAGATTCCATCTCAAAAAAAAAAGTTAAGTATAATTTACTGTGCAACTCAGCAATTCCATGTCTTAGAATCTGCCCAAGATAAATGAAAACATGTCCACGCAAAGACTTATATATAAATTTTTATAGTGGTGTTATTCTCGACAGCCTCAAACTGAACCCATAAATTCATCAACTAGTGAATGGGTAAATAAAATATGATATGTCCATTCACTTGAGTATTTTCATCAATAAAAAACTGATACATGCTGCGACATGAATAAAACTCAAAAACATTAAGTGAAAAAAGCTAGACACAAAAGACTTCATATTGTATAATTCTATTCATATGAAATGTCCAGAATAAGCAGATCTGTAGAGTTAGAAAGTACATTAGTGGATTGAGGTGAGATTGGGAACCAGGAGTAACCACAAATGGGCATGGGGGATCTTTTTGTAATGATGGAATCATTTAAAAATTGGATTTTGGTGATGATTATATAGCAATGCAACTAAATTTTTTTTTTTTTTTTTTGAGACGGAATCTTGCTCTGTCGCTCAGGCTGGAGTGCAGTGGCGCGATCTCGGCTCACTGCAACCTCCACCTTCCGAGTTCAAGGGATTCTCCTGCCTCAGCCTCCTGAGTAGCTGGAACTACAGGCATATGCCACCGTACCCGGCTAATTTTTGTATTTTTAGCAGAGACAGGGTTTCACCATGTTAGCCAGGATGGTCTCAATCTCCTGACCTCGTGATCCGCCCGCCTCGGCCTCCCAAAGTGCTGGGATTTCAGGCATGAACCACTGTGCCGGGCCACTAAATTTTTTTACTAAAAATTATTGAATTGTACATTTAGGTGAATTTTGTGTTATGTAAATTATACCTCAATAAAACTGTTAAAAATATATTAACACAGAAGGGGAAAAAGGCAGTGCTTTTAGATAGGAGGAAGCAAAATTTTCTGTATTTGTAGGTAATATTTTAAAAGATGACTTGAAAAATTATTGCTATCAGTAAAGTGTAAATATATAAATAGCCTTTTTATATTTCAGCGGTTACTTGAAAAGTAAAAAATTTTCTTAATAATAGTACTAAGAATGTAATATAATAAGGAATAAATTTAATAAATGTACAACTTCTCTGAAGAAAATTACAAATCATAAATAATAAAAATGGGGAAACAGTTGATAGTTAACCCCGTATTTTTCTACTTCATTTATAAATTGAAAGCAATTCAAATCAAAATTACAGGCTTTTTTAAAAAAACTTGATACAATGTCTAAATCATATCTAAAATGCTGATTATAAGAGCATAGCAAAGACATTTCAGCAAAAAATAATGAGGGGTTCTTGCAACTGTAAAATTAAAATCTGTATAAAGTTACAATAAAGAGGACAATAAAGAGGTATTGGTAGATCTGTGGAATGGAATTGAAAGGTCAGGAACAAAACCAAGCACCCACAAATAAGTAAAGGTGATACTTCACATTCGTGGTTTAAGAATAGACCATTCTTGGGCTGGAACAGTTATTAACTATTTGGAAAGAAATTATAACTATATTCAGTATAACAAAATTAGTTAACATTTATTATGTTGCTTATGTAAAAAAATCCATAAAAGATTGGGGAAAATATAGAAGTAAATGTGTCTCTGATTTCTGAGTAGGAAGATATATAAATGTGTACATATACAAGTTGACCTTTGAACAACACTGAAAACAGCTTTGAACACAATAGCAATGCTGACATCTGCCCTGTGCAGTTGAAAAATCCACATATAACTTTTGACTCCCCCAAAACTTAACTACTAATGGCCTGCTGTTCTCCAGAGGCCTTACCAATAACATAAACAGTTGCTTCACACATAAATAGATTGGTGTCTACATATATTTTATGCACTTAAAGACATACATTTTTCTTAATTTTTTTTGATATTTCTAGGCTAGACAGTTTATCTGCGAGTTTTTTCAAATTATTGCACATTTCCAAAACATTTTTCAATATATTTATTGAAAAAAATTCATGTGGCCTGGCATGGTGGCTCATGCCTGTAATCCCAGCACTTTGGGAAGCTGAGGCAGGCGGATCACTTGAGATCAGGAGTTCGAGACCAGCCTGGCCAACATGGTGAAACCCTGTCTCTACTAAAAAATAAAAAAAATAGGTGTGGTGGCGTGCACCTGTAGTCCCAGCTACTTGGGAGACTGAGGTGGGGGAGAATAGCTTGAACCCGGGAGGCAGAGGTTGCAGTGAGCCCAGATCATGCCATTGCACTGCAGCCTGGGCAGCAGAGTGAGACTCCATCTTAAAAAAAAAAAAAAAAAGAAAAAAAAATTCGTGTGTAAGTAAATCTGCACAGTTCAAACTCATGTTTATCAACTGTATGTATTTTTAAGCATAAGAACTAAGAAACTAGGAAACAGGAAACACAGTTTTGGCCACATAAAATTTTTAAACCTATCTATGTCATAAATACTATGGAAGACATTAAATGTAAACAATGCCAAAATAATAGTATGTGCAGGTAATGGATAAAAGCCCTAATATATCAAAAAGAAAGGATAGCTCAGTTGAAGACTGGACAAAGGACATGAATTTGTAATTCACAGACGTACCACAAATAACTTGTAAACCTAGGGAAAAACAACTTTTTTCTACTAATCAGAGAAATGCAACTTAAAAATTACATACCACTTCTGGCCTATCAAATTGGAAAAAATAAACTAAGAGAATGCAGAAGACTAGATTACTTGCATACTTTTATTTGGAAAATAAGTTTATGCATCCTTTTTGAATAGCAGTTTAGTAATTTAAGTCAAAAGCCTTAAAAATGTTTATACTTATACCTTTTGGCCCAGAAATTTCATTTCTGTGAGTTTGTCCTAAGGAAACAATCAAATGTATAAAAAGATTATTTGTGGAGGGATTATCATCATACCTTTATTTAAAATATCTATAAATAGAAAATCTAAGTGTTAGACAAAAATTTGTGGTACCTCCATGCAATGGAACTAGGTGGGAGAAAACTCAGTGATACAGAATTTAATAATATGTTCTGTGAAAATAAAAAATTTAGTATGTACACCATGGCCCCAGTTTTTGTGTTTTTGTTTTATTTTGTTTTTTTAGACAGAGTCTTGCTCTTTTGTCCAGGCAAGAGTGCAGTGACGCGGTCTTGGCTCACTGCAACCTCTGCCGCCTGGGTTCAAGTGATTCTCCTGCCTCAGCCTCCTGAGTAGCTGGGATTACAGGTGTGTGCCGCCATGCCCGGCTAATTTTTGTATTTTTAATAGAGACAGGGTTTCAGCATCTTGGCCAGGCTGGTCTTGAATTCCTGACTTTCGTGATCCACCCGTCTCGGCCTCCCAAAGTGCTGGGATTACAGGTGTGAGCCACCGTGCCCGGCCCTAGTTGTTGTTTTTGTTTTTTGTTTTATTTTGTTTGGAGGATCAGAAAAAAAGACTAACTTATTACTGACTCTGGGTAATGGGATTAAAGGTGATTTTGATTCTTGTTAATTTTGAAAATTTTAAAAATGAATATATAGTACTTAAAAATATAAACCTCAACTGTTATTTATTTTGTTTTTTGAGACAGAGTCTCATTCTTCTGCTGAGGCTAGAGTGCAGGGGTGTGATATCTGCTCACTGCAGCCTCCGCCTCTGGGGTTCAAACAATTCTTGTGCCTCCGCCTCCTGAGTAGCTGGGATTACAGGCGTGCACCACAACACCCAGCTAATTTTTGTATCTTTAGTAGAGGCAGGGTTTTGCCATGTTGTCCAGGCTGACTTAGAACTCCTGACCTCAAGTGATCCGCCTGCCTTGGCCTCCCAAAGTGTTGGGATTACAGGTGTGAGCCACTGCACCTGGCTTCAAATGTTATTATTTAAAAAGTGTTACCACCTTAGATGGCATAAGTTGCATTGTGCATAGTGAAAGGAAAATGAATGAGCATGATTGATGCACAGTCCCAGCAGAAAGGAAAGAAGTCTTTCTGTGCACTGGTCACCAGGTAGCATTGTAGGCCAAATGCTGCTTGCTTGTCACCCTGCCTGAGTGGTGCCGTGTAGCAGTACAGAGAGAGTGAGTCTAGGGGAAGGCATAAACTGGAGGGGCTAGTGAAGGCTTTTTGCTTTTTTATTTTCCTTGAAGAAAGAAGAAAGAAAGAGAAGGGGAAAAACATTTTCAGATTTTTAAGGAGAGATGGGCAAAAATGAAGCAGAATGAATGGATCCATAGAACATATTGAAGATTTACTTTTGTAGAAGGGATGTTTCTTCCTTTGAATCTGCAGTGGATGGGAAGCTACCTGTGTTGGCATTTTAGATTCAGGAAGTATAGGCTGTAGTAGTATATTAACATTGGATTCAGAAAGCTCACTTAGGGATTTCCTTTTTGTAGAAGGAAAGTTTTAAAATAGGATTCTAGTTTTAAAGATGATTTAATATTGCCTTTCTTGTTTTTAAATAGCTGTCACGGGAAGTCTTTTTAGGATAAACATAGGCCTGCGTGGCCTGGTGGCTGGTGGTATAATTGGAGCCTTGCTGGGGTAAGCATTAACATGGTTTGGTTCTAAATTGGCACAATTTTCATTAATACCTTGCCTATTAAAAAGTCTCATTTATTTTCAAAGAACAAATTTAATCCTTAGAATCTATAAAAGATCTCTAGTCTTGCATTGGCAGTAGCTTTGACTGTCCATTCTAATTCTACCCCAATAGTTTATCTTATTTACAGTTTTTATTTATAGTTTCTTTTACTTAGTAGTTATTACAATAAATAACATTGACTCAATACAACTATCTAAGATAGGGCCCTTACTCAAAATGCCTTTTTACCAGCTAAAACTGTTTAAATATTGCTAACACCTGAAACTATAGTTCGAACACAGGTATTTATGGGAGCAGGGAAAAAAAGAACAAAAAACAGTTAACAAGCATATTCTGTAAAAATTGTTAGTAGGATTTTGTTTGTTTTGCTTAATACATTTTTAAAAAATGTTCTTCCTCAATTTTTTACTTTGAACAATTTCAAACCTACAGAAAAGTTGAATGAATTAGTACATTGAAACCCCATATACCCTTCACCTAGATTCACCAGTTGTTAACGCCTTGGTGATATTTTCCGTATCTATGTATATGTGTGAGATGTGAATATATTTCTTTTTCTTTCCGTTTGCTTCTTGGCTAAACTGTTTGAGACCTCATGATACTTCACCCCCATATATATCAGCATGTATCTCCCAGGATGAAGAATACTCTTCCATGAAATCATAATACAATTATCACAGTAAACATTGTTTCAACACAACTATCTAAGTTAGGGTCTATATTAAAAACTCCTCAATTATCATACTAATGCCCACATGTTTCTCCATTTTGTTTGATCATCCCATCATGATTAGATTAATGTATTTTTGTCAGGAATACAACATAGGTGAAGTTGTATCCTCATGTATCACATCAGGAGATATTCTGTCACCCATTATAAGTAATATTAACTTTAATTACTTGATACATTGGTTTTCTGCTGTGCAGCAAATTACCACAAACTGAGCATGTATTGCATGTGAAACAACACCCTTGTAGTTCTGTAGATTATAAATCTGGCTGGGTTTCCCTGCTCAAGATTTTACAAGGCCAAAGTCAAGGTCTTGGCCAGGCTAGGCTCTTACCTGGAGGCTCTGGGGAAGAATCTGTTTCCAAGCTCATTCAGGTTGTTGACAGAATTTAGTTCCTTGTGGCCAGGCACAGTGGCTCACACCTGTAAAACCAGCAGTTTGGGAGGCCGAGGCGGGTAGATCACTTGTGATCAGGAGTTTGAGACCAGCCTGGCCAACATGGTGAAATGCTGTCTCTACTAAAAATACAAAAATTAGCCAGGCGTGGTGGCAAGCGCCTGTAATCACAGATACTCAGGAGGCTGAGGCAGGAGGATTGCTTGAACCCCATATACCCTTCACCTAGGCAGAGGCAGAGGTTGCAGTGAGCCAAGATCGCACCATTGCACTCCAGCCTGGGCAACAGAGTGAGACTCCATCTCAAAAAAAAAAAAAAAAAGAGGAAAAACTAAAAAAGAATTTACTTCCTTGTGCCTTGAGGTCTGAGGTCCCTGTTTTCCTTGCGGGCTGTCAGCCAGACTATTCTCTGTTCCTGGAGGCCACCCACATTTCTTCTCCTAGGGCCCCTTTGTGTTTAAACCAGCTACAGCACATTAACCCCTTCTCATACTTCGAATCTTCAACTTCTACTCTGCCACCAGCCAGGGAAAACTCTGCTTTTGAGTGTTCACTCAGATACCCATCTCCTTTTTCATTATCTCAGATTCAACTAATTAGTAACCTTAATTACATTTCTGAAATCAATTTTGCCATGTAAGATAATATAATCATGGGCATAATATATTCACAGTTGAGGGATTAGGCAGGATATTTGGGGGGACCACTTTAGAATTCTGCCTGCCACACTTGGTTAAGGTGTTATCTGTTCAGTGTCTCCATTGCAAAGATATCTTTTTCCCAACGCGATTAATTAGTAATCTGGAGGGTGAAACTGAATATTCTGCTCTCCAGCTATCTTTTCATCATGTGTTTTTAATGATCCATTGACGACCCATGCTGTAATCGGTTGGTTACTAGAAAGGTGGTTGTAAATGTTGATAAGCTAGTTCTGTCAGTTCTTCTGTTTTTATTAGTTGGTATTTGTCTGACTAGAAGAGTGCTACCTTCGTCCTCCACCTGTTCACCCCTTTGTCTACCTCCTTTGAAGGAGAAGGTAATGCTATAGATTTAATGATTTTTTTTAAAATTTGAATTAAATAAAATCAGCATGTCATAATCTACTGCTGCCATTGCTTTTGTTGTAGTGTTAATATACCAGTTTGGTTTGAAGGGAAAAGTTGTAGGAGTTAGCAACAAAAATATTTTTTATTGCGGTAATAAACACATAGCATAACATTCACCATCTTAATCATATTTTAAGTGTATAGTTCAAAAATGCTGAGTATATTCACATTGTGCATGAGATCTGTAGAACTTTTTTATCTTGAGAAATGAAACTATATGCATTAAAAACTAATTTCCCCTCCCCATACCCTCCAGCCCTCAGCAAATATATTTCTACTTTCTGTTTCTAAGATTTTGACTACTTTAGATACTTCATATGAGTGGAATCATACACTATTTGTCCTTTTGTGACTAGCTTATTTTACTTAGCATAATAATGTCCTTGAAGTTTATCTATGTTGTAACCTGTTGAACGGATTGCCCTCTTTTTTAAGGCTGCATAATACTCCATTGTATGTGTATGTTACATTTTCTTTAACCATCTGTCAGTGAACATTTAGTTGCTTCCACTTAGCAAAAATAGTTATTAGTATGAGGTTACTTAAATTGTAGCTGGAGGAAATTTAAGGTATATGAAGGTCAAATACTTCTAGTCTGAGAACACAAGAACTAAACTCTCTTCATCACTATAATAATTATTATCTAAATCAGTTTCTCAATGGGTTGCTATTGGCATTGTGGGTGAGACAGTTACGCCAGACTCTTGAACTTCAGGATATTTTGGTGGTCCCATCCCCAAAAGCCAGTAGCATCCCTCCCTCAACCAAAAATGCCCTCCACATTTCCTGTCTCCTAGAGGAGCTGGTGCCATTCTGAACTAGAAATTTCATTTTTGAGAAATCTTTGGTGTGGGGCTACTTACTAGAACTTGTCATAAATATATATTTTTTTCCTCTTTGTTTTGATTTATTTCTCATTCCTCATAAAAACAGCCAGTTTCTAGATCTGTTGTTTTATTATATATCAGTTAACTTTAGGAGGTTGTAGTGATTGTTTTTGTCTGTTGTTCAGACCAAGGAAGAGATTACCTCAATGTTTTTCTTTATTTGACAAGGACACTTTAATTCTCAAATGTTCCTGTACCTAATAGTGAACAAGTGGCTCTGGTGTTGCTCACACCTTAGCAGAGAATCTCACATGTTGCAAGGTCTAATGACTCTTTTTTCCTAAGCTTTCCCTCTCCTTTCTTCTCAGCACTCCTGTAGGAGGCCTGCTGATGATATTTCAGAAGTACTCTGGTGAGACTGTTCAGGAAAGAAAACAGAAGGATCGAAAGGCACTCCATGAGCTAAAACTGGAAGAGTGGTAAGGAACATGTTGAGCCCAGGGAATCTTGGCTGTCTTGCCCCAGGCCTTATATAGTGGTGCTCTTTTAAACTTATGTACTCTAAACTGCCACTCAATTCAAAGAAGAGTTTATTTTTACCAAGTCCTTCAATTCATACTGTACATTGTCTTTTAATCTATTTAAGGAGAATGGAAAAATGAAAGAGATTGATTTTAGTTTTAATTTAATGAAGATCTTTCTTTGGATATCTTTTTAAGTTAAAAGTGGTATAAATCTTGCTTGCATGTTTTTTCTTTTCCTGTGTTCTTAACTGCATAGGAAATTACCTAAAGGGAATATTCACCAAGGAGTGAGCTTTACCTGGCTTACTTAAAAAGTGACATCCTTAGCCTAGCAGGGTGGCTCACGCCTGTAATCCCAGCACTTTGGGAGGCCAAGACAGGTGGATCACCTGAGGTCAGGAGTTCGAGACCAGCCTGGCCAACATGGAAAACCCCATTTCTACTAAAAGTACAAAAATTAGCTGGGCATGGTGGCACGTGCCTGTAGTCCCAGCTACTCAAGGAGGCTGAGGCAGGAGAATCACTTGAACCTGGGTAGCGGAGGTTTCAGTGAGCCGTGATTGTGCTCCAGCCTGGGCCACAGAGCAAGACTCGGTCTCAAAAAAGAAAAAAAGTGACTTTTTTTTTTTTTTTTTGCATACATATGTAAGTAAGACACAGCATGTTAAATCTCCACAAAGATTCTATTTCTTGCTGCAGACGCAGAGGAATTAGGTGGACAATGGTTGTTCATGCACTGGATGCCACTGAGGAACATGAAAACTTTCACCTGTTGCATCTAATCATCTCCTGGGATGCAATTTGTGGGATAGGGCAATCAGACTGATAGCTGACTTTGCACAGATTCAATATGTAAGATGAATATAACAGGCTGCCATCTAGTGCTCCTGAGTACAAATGATTTTCACTAGTTCACCTTCCTGGGTACCTAAGATAGCATTGGCTGCTGCTGCTGTTGCTGTTTTGGTATTATAATTGGATAGATGAGAAATCATTTTTTTCCAGTGTTTTCATTTGAAACCTCCATTTCTGCTAACCACACACACACAGACACACACACGGAAATTCTTAAGAGCTGTAGGTCCATCATCCAAGGACTTAAGTGCTATATGAGAAGAAAAGCATTGAGGTTGCAGTGAGCTGAGATTGCGCCACTGCACTCCAGCCTGGGCCACAGAGCAATACTTCATCTCAAAAAAAAAAAAAAAAAAAAAATTAAAAAAGTAAATGAAACATTAAAAACTGCAGAAGTTTGTCAGTGATTTAGAGATCAGTGATTTTGAGATGGAAAAGCTTAAGAATGGCTGGCTAAGGCCATTCTAAGGTCATTCACATGGAGTCTTCCACCACTGGCAACCCTGCCAATTCTAGTGGCTGAGCTGCCACGTGCACCCCCTGAAGACTGGCTCATCCAGGGTCCACTGCCACCATATACCTCCCCCCATCAGGTTAACAGCAGATTTGCCAGCAGAAACCTTACAAGTCAGGAGAGAATGGGATGATACATTCCGAGTGCTAAAAGGAAAAAACAAACAAACAGACAAACAAAACCCAAAAAACTCCTGCCAAGAGTATTATACCTAGCAAAGCTATTTTTCCAAAATGAAGGAGAAATAGTCTTCTCAAGATAGGCAAACACTGAGGGAATTTATCACCACTAGACTGCCTTATAAGAAATGCTTAAAGAACTCCTACATCTGAATGCAAAAGCACGGTAACTACCATTATGGAAACGTGAAAGAATAAAACTCACTGGTAGAGCAGATACACCAATAAGAACGAGAAAGGAATCAAACCTTATAATTACAAAAATCTACCAACCATGAAAATAAATAAGAGGGGAAGAAAGGGGAACAAAGATTATACAAAACAACCAGGAAACAGTTAACAAAATGACAGGAGTAAATCCACACCTATCAATAACAATGTTGAATATAAACACTTTAAATTCCCCAATTAAAGATTTAGACTGGCTGAATGAATAAAAAAAAGTTTAAAGACTCAACTGTATATACTGACTACAAGAAACTCACTTCACCTGTAAAGATACAGATAGGCTGAAAGTAAAGGGATAGAAAAGGATGTTCATGCAAATGGAAACCATAAATGAGCAGGAATAGCTATACTTATGCTAGATAAAATAGGCTTTAAATAAAAAACTATAAAAAGAGACAAGGTCATTATATAATGGTAAAGAGATCAATTCAGCAAGAGGAAATAACAACTATAAATATATATGCACCCAACACCAGAGCATCCATATATATATATATCTAAACAAATAATATTAGAGCTAAAGGGAGAGATAAACCCTAATGTAATAATAGCTGGGGACTTCAACACCACACTCCCAGCACTGGACAGATCATCTAGACAGAAAATCAACAAAGAAATATCAGACTTAAACTGTACTATAGATCAAATGGATCTAGCAGACATTTACAGAACATCACATCCAACAGCTGCAAAATACACATTTTTCTTATCTTGAAGTGTTCTTCAGGATAAACCATATGTTAGGCTACAAAACAAGTCTCAACAAATTTTTAAAGATCAAAATAACATCAAATATTTTTTCAGACCACAGCAGAATAAAGCTAGAAATCAGTAACAGTAAGGACTTTGGAAACTGTGCAAATACACAGAAATTAAATAATATGCTCTGGAACAACCAATAGGTCAATAAAAAAATTAAGAAGGAAATTTAAAAATTTCTTGAAACAAATGAAAACAGAAACACAACATACCAAAACCTATGGGATACAGCAAAAGCATCACTAACAGGGAAGTTTATAGCAATAAATGCCTCCATCAAAAAGTAGAAATGTTTCAAATAAACAACCTAACACTGCACCTCAGGGAACTCGAAAAGCAAGAACAAACTAAACCCAAAATCAGTAGAAGGAAATAAATAAAAAGATCAGAGCAGAGCTAAGTGAAATAGAGACTTAAAAACAAACAAAAAAACACAAAAGAAGAACTAAATGAAAAGTTGGTTTCTTGAAAACAAAATCAAGAAACCACAAGTTAGACTAAGAAAAAAGACCCAATTAAGGTAAAAAACAAAAAAGGAGACATTACAACTGATACCACGGACATAGTCATATCATTAGAGATTATTATGAAACAACTGTATGCCAAGAAATTGGAAAAGCTACAGGAAATGGATACATTCCTGAGCCCCTATAATCTATCAAGATTGAGCCAAGAAGTAATAGAAAACTTGAACAGACCAATAACAAGTAACAAGATTGAACTGGTAATAAAAAGTCTCCCAACAAAGAAATGTCCAGGACCACATGGCTTCATTGCTAAATTCTGCCAAACAGTTAAAGAAGAATTAAGACCAATTCTCAAACTGTTCCGAAATATTGAAGATGAGAGAGTTCTTCCAAACTCATTCTACAAGGCTAGCATTACCCTTCTACAACAACAAACAGACAAAGGCTCATTAAACAACAACAACAACAACAAAACCTACAGGCCAATGTATTCTACAAAACAATCCCTAACAAAATACCAGCAAACCAAATCCAAGAGTACATCAAAAATATTATACATCATGAACAAGTGGGATTTATCCTAGGGATGCAAGGATGGTGCAGCATACACAAATCAATAAATGTGTTACATCATATAAACAGAAGGAAGGAAAAAAACCATATGATCATCTCAATAAATGAGAAAAAGCATTTGGTAAAATTCAACACCCCTTCATGGTAACACCTCCCAAAAAGTTAGGGGTAGAAGGACTATTTCTCAGTACAGTAAAGGCCATATATGTCAGACTCACAGCTAATATCATACTGAACAGGGAAAAGTGAAAAGCTTTTCCCTCAAAGAACTGGAATGAAATAGGAATGCCCACTCTTACCAGTCTTGTTCAACATAGTATTAGAAATCCTAGCCAGAGCAGTTAGGCAAGAAAAAGAAATAAAGGGCATTGGAGGCCAGGCACGGTGGCTCACACTTGTAATTCCAGGACTTTGGGAGGCCGAGGCAGGCGGATCACTTGAGGTCAGGAGTTCGAGACCAGCCTGACCGACATGGTGAAACCCCATTTCTACTAAAAATACAAAAATTGTCGTGGTGCACACCTGTAATCCCAACTGCGTGGGAGGCTGAGGCAGGAGGATTGTTTGAGCCTGGGACGTGGAGGTTGCAATGAACCAAGATGGTGCCACTGCACTCCAGCCTGAGTGACAGAATGAGACAAAAGAAAATTAGTCAGGCACAGTAGTGCATGCCTATAGCCCCAGTTACTTGGGAGACTGAGGCTGAAGGATCCCTTGAGCCCAGTAATTCAAGGCAGCAGTGAGCCATGATTGTGCTACTGCACTCCAGCCTGGGCAACAAAGTGAGTCCCTGTCTCTTTAAAAAAAAAAAAAGTGGGCGGGGGAGCTTGGGGGAAACTTGTATTTCTCAAAAAATACCTACAAGTGCTAACAAGTATATGAAAAAGTATTCAACATAACTAATCAGGGAAATGCAAATCAAAACCACAATGAAATGTGGTTTGGGGACAGTTTGGGAAATTGGAGTGATATTTATCCCAATTAGAATGTCTATTATCAGAAAGACAAAAAATAAATTTTGGCAAGGATGTAGAAAGAAAAGGGAACTCATATACTTTTGGTAGGAATGCAAATTATTACAGCCTTTATAGAAACAGTATGGAAGTTCCTCAGAAAACTAAAAATAGAACTACTGTAAGATCCAGCAATCTTCCCTACTAGGTATTTATCCAAAGGAAAAGAAACCAGCATATCAAAGAGTTATCTGCGCCCCCATGCTTATTGTAGCACTATTAATAGCCAAGGTATGGAATCAACGTCAGTGTCCATCAACAGATGGATGGATAAAGAAAATGTGGTATATATCCACCATAGAATACTATTCAGCCATAATAAAGAATGTAATCCTGTCATTTGTGAGAACATGGATGAGCCTGGAGGACATTGTTATGTAAAATAAGTCATGCACAGAAAGATAAATACTGCATGTTCTGTTGCTCATGTGGGAGCTAAAAAATGGGCTCATAGAAGTAAAGAGTAGAATTATGGTTACTGGAGGCTGAGGAGGGGACAGGGAAAGGCATAAGAAGAGGAGATTTACAGGATTGATTAATGAATACAAAATTATAACTAGATCGGAGGCATAAATTCTAGTGTTCTGTGGCACTGTAGGATGACTATAGTTAATAATTTATTGTATATTTTCAAGTAGCTGGAAGAGAGGATATTTGAATGGTCCCAGCAGTATGAAATGATAAATGTTTGAGGTGATGCATATGCTAATTACCCTGATTTGATCATTACACATTGTATATGTACGAAAATATCACTTTGTACTTCATAAATATGTACAATTATTAGTATCAATTTTAAGACGGATGGATAAAAACAACTTGAATCATAGTAATGAAAGAATACTTTGGCAGAATGAAAGTGTCAAAATTGTATAGCATATACACGTATGGGTGTTTATATGTGTGTGTGTGTGTGTGAGATATTTCTAAGGAGAGTTAATAAACGTTTAAGTGTCTTGTATGTGCCTACTTCTTCGCTTGAAAATAATACAGGAAAATCAAACAAATTGAGAGTCAAAAAAATTGCCTCAATGAGCAGAAAATGTAGAAAACTGACTATAGAGATATAGAAGAACAAATGACCAAATGTGTGAAGAGTTGAGAAGAAACTTTAATCCCGATAATCACTTAAGGAAGACACTAATACTTGATTTAGAAACAGAACTGATCTATTATTTGGAAATTAGTTTTTAACTCTTCATAAATATAAATCTATAGTGTTGTTCTATCTGACTTTTCTCTACCTTGGATTACCATTGTTATAGCCTTTGACCAGTTCCTAAAAGGTCTGGTCACAGAGTTTAAGAGTGGCAGGGTACTTACATTCCCCCAGTCCTGGGAGCAAGAGGACAGCGAGACTTCAAGCCTTCACACCTTAGCACAAAGTGTGTCAGTTCCCACACATCACTCCTGTGAGAACTCTAGGACCCAGCATACTAGGAATATCTTATGGATCAGAGCTGTCACCACAACTGTATCCATTATGGTAATGTGGAAATCATAATTGGCTTGTGAGGTTAGGAGAGAGAAGAAAGTTGAGTACTGTATTTGAAGTTCAGGGAGCAGTATTTGCTTCTAAATTGCTATACCAAAGCAGGGAGGAAAAGACAAATGCTATCCTTTTTGTTTTAAATCTGTAAGAACTAAAGAAATGGAGCAGTATTTGATTTATCCTTTTTATTTGATTACAGGAAAGGCAGACTACAAGTTACTGAGCACCTCCCTGAGAAAATTGAAAGTAGTTTACAGGAAAATGAACCTGAGAATGATGCTAAGAAAATTGAAGCACTGCTAAACCTTCCTAGAAACCCTTCAGTAATAGATAAACAAGACAAGGACTGAAAGTGCTCTGAACTTGAAACTCACTGGAGAGTTGAAGGGAGCTGCCATGTCCGTTGAATGCCAACAGACAGGCCACTCTTTGGTCAGCCTGCTGACAAATTTAAGTGCTGGTACCTGTGGTGGCAGTGGCTTGCTCTTGTCTTTTTCTTTTCTTTTTAACTAAGAATGGGGCTGTTGTACTCTCACTTTACTTATCCTTAAATTTAAATACATACTTATGTTTGTATTAATCTATCAATATATGCATACATGAATATATCCACCCACCTAGACTTTAAGCAGTAAATAAAACATTTTGCAAAAGATTAAAGTTGAATTTTACAGTTCGTATATTCATGTGGTCCTTTGAAAGGGTATTCTAGAAATCACTGGAAAGAGGAGAGGAAAGAACCAGGTAGGCAAATGGTCTATGAAACCCTTGGGTCCTGGAAGCAGTGTGAGTGTAAATGTGTAGTGTTTGGTTTCATCTAAATAAACAAAGATGATTTCTTTGACACTTGAAATAAAATACAAATTCAACAAAAAGTAGATCAGCATTATTAAAGAAACGATTCAACTTTGTTTCTTCCCTTAGTATTGCTGACAAAGTATCTGCTATGGAATACAGGAATTACTTAGAATAGAAACATAGTCATCACAACTGTTACTAAATGGAAAAGAAAAGAGTTATTGAGTTAAGTATTCCTGTCAATACGGGAAACACTGCTAGTACCTTATGTTGGTGTTAGACCTCTCTGCCCTACACTGAGAATATAGTTTTACACAGGAGCAAGGTTTGTGAAGCAGCATAGTGAGGTAGCTAAAGCCATGGGCTGGCTCTAAAGGCTTTAAATCCCAGCCATGTGGCTTAGCTGCCATGAGATGTGCATTTGAGAAATGTTGTCTTCTTTTGCTGTTCAACTCCAGATTTTCAGATGATTATGTGATGATCCCAGCTTAAGTTGCGTCCACTTCTGGTCTAGTGAATTGTGGAAGGCAGTTTTAGAGAAAGGAGTCATGAGTAACATGAACAGCAGTTGGCTATGTCTTTCCAGTTCTCTGCTGATGTCAGAAAGACCCAGAAATACCAAGGAGGAAAAGCCATCTTAGGGATCTAAGGAGGCCCTATGGAAAGTTAGGCATTTGAAGATAGCTTACTGCTTAGTACATACACTGTAAACAACGATCTCATTTTAAATGAGAACTTTCTCATAAATATTTTACAAATGAGGTCAAACTAGCATAAAGCCATTTAAAGAGATTATCAGTCCAATATGAACCAGTTAAGTCTTTGGACTATCCCTTTCCTCCTTGACTACTGCTTTGACGTACCTAAATCATTCGTCTTACATGTCAGAGGAAATTAGTTTTGGATAGTTCTCCTTTCTGCTGTACCTCATGGGGGAGTGAGAGAGCAACAATAGAGAACACAATGAAAAAAATGGAATACTGGGTAAACACCAATAATATTTCCATTAGTCTCCTAAAGATGTTCATGCCATACTTCCTATGCATTACATTGGGCTTTTGTAAACAGCAGCATAAAATCTTCTACTCTGACATTAGGAAATCAGATAGTCTCTGAAGTTGACCTGTTATTGGACAAATTCTACTTCCAGCAGCACTTTGCCTGACATATATATGTATATACCAGTTAACAGGCCACAGTCAAACTGATAAAGGGAAAGAGCACCAGAGTTAGGAAATCTGGGTTCTGGCGCTGGCCTTTATAATTCGGGTCACCTCCCTGGGCCTCAGTGCCTTTGTCATTAATAACACTGGTATTCTCTAAAGTCCCTTCCAGAACTCAAGAATTCTGCATTTCAAAACCCCTTGATCAAGGTCACCAGAGCTACTTCTGTGCCCACCATATTCCTCTAGACACTTCCTGCAAAGCAACTGAAGTGAAGAAGCACCTAAGAGCAGATACGTAAAGGGCAAGGTGGGGTAATCTTGTCCATCTGAGGAAGTTCCCAGAAGAGGTCAATTGCAAATGGAGGTGGGACCTGAGAAAACAAAGAAATGATTACATCAAACCCTATATTGGCAAAGGAGGAAAACATCTTAAATTTATTTATATATTAAATTATACATATATAATTTTTAAAATTATATATGTATATATGTATATATAATTTAATTATATATGTATATATATTTTAAATATAAGATCTTAATTTTAATCTCTTAATTTACGTTTTAATCTCAAGATCAAGGGTATTCCCAGCTTGTACACAGTAACCTTGATAGCTGAAGAATATGAAGGGAAAGCTGAATTATGAGAGAACTTAAAACTACTCTGGCAATTTTTGTCACATGAAATATCGATCAGGCAAATGTTTAGTTATTACCAGCTATTACCAAATGACCAAATGCTTGATCAAGCCACTCTTCTATGTGTGGGGCTCTCAGGCATGGTTGCTTTTCTCAATAAACCTACATACAGTCCAGTAAAGGATAGAAGGAAGATGTGGTACATGAAAATCAGCCTATGCTGGTGGTATGAGATGTGCTATAGAGGTGGAACTGCTTGAGCTGGACAAGATGACCACAGAAGGCCTTGTGTAGAAGATTGGGTACACGGCTTCATTTTGAAGTATCAGCAGACTGAGCAGAAAACTTTTTAGATAGAAAGTCAAGAAAATTGTAGATAATGACAGAACTGAGCCAGAGCAACATCCTGGAAAAGACATTCTGAGGAGTGAGCAAGCATTCAGTGGAAATGAAAAAACAGGATAGGAAGTTGAGACACTGCCTTGGGGGAAAATATGTGTAGGCTGCCAGGTTGTAGGGAAAGGAGCCTGAACTTGATGTCCAGTTTGAATCTTGGTTTTATTCCTCATCTGTATGACCGTACCTCAAGCAAATCTCTTAACCTCTGGGAGCCTCTGGTTTCTCTCCCATAAAATGGAAATAGATCTTGCTCATAGAGATTTTTATAAGACTAAGATGAAATAGTGTTTTTGCAAAACAACCTGTTGTATAAGCGTCAGGTATTATTTTTCATTTTTCTTTATATTTCCCCCTCCTGCCCAGGACAATTCTTGCTTTCCTTTATTTTTAAAGATAATTTTGTAGACTAATTCCTATACTGGTGTTACTCTAACCTTCACAAGTCAAAGCTGAACTGTTTAGGGAGGCTTATAACTACCTTGGACCTGATATCAGTCTCTTGTATTCTAATGTCCCATGTAAGTTTCTCTTGCATGAAAATACCTGGGGATTTGTGACTCACTAAAGCTAGTGCTGTGTTAGGCTCTCTTAACAGGATGGACATTCCAGACCCCAGATAATAATTATCTCATTGTATGTAGAGTCATTAAGACCAAATCTAAAGTCTTGGGTTCCGTTTACCTCATTCATGTGAGGCACTGGAAACCATGCCATGTGAGGAACAATTGACAGAACTCAAGGGTATTTAGACTGAAGAGATCAGCTGGAATGTGGAAAGTTAAAAAGCTTTGAAGCTTTTTCTGTAGGCAGTGGGGTCTCTTCTGAGTTTTTGAGTGGGAAAATGACATGACAGAGTAATTCTTTGTGAAATTTGGCTCCATGATTGGTCAGTAGGATGAGTCTGTTAGTAAGAGGCAGAGAAACCAATGAAAATGTTACCGTGTTAATACAAAGTGACCCCAACCCATGTCCATCAATACTAAGAGATAGAGGGAAAAGTGAATGATCAGAATAAGAAGTTACCACAGGTATATTCAAGATGAACTCAAATTAGTGTTTAATAGATAATGAATTGGCTGACAAGACAATTCAAGATGGCAGAATAGAAACATGGCAAAAGAAGGGGTTACATTAAGCAAATTGCATATGGGGAGAAAGGAGAGGGATGCCAGCCATCTTGTAACTGTTCAGCTTAATCTGAAAGAGGTTTTTAAGAAGGTGAGGTAGTAGGTAAAACAGCTTAAATTTGTTAAGAGAAGAATGCTTCATGATCCCCACGATCCATGTATCCCAGAAGAGATGACGGAGGCTACCTTCAGATCTTTTCAGCCCCTTGCTTCTGCGGATACTGTTATACAGGGCGTACACTTTCCCTTCTCAATCTCTCATTCCTCCTTCTCTCTCTGCATCTTGGGGCAAAACCTTGGAGACAAGAACAAACAATAAAAATGATAAGTAAGTTTCCCTTGAATTGTGCCCATATATTAATATTTACTTTAGCAAGGCTTCAGACTGGCTTAGAACTGGAGCAGTTGTTCTTATACCAGGGGTGATTTACAACGCTCCCTCTTCACCTCTTTGCCAAGGGGACATTTGGCAATGCTTGGGGATATTTTTGATTGTCACAACGGGCAAGGGGTGCTACTGGCATGTAGTGAGTAGAGGCTAAGGAAGCTGCTAAACATCCTACAGTGCACAGAACAGCACTCCAAAATGAAGAATTATCTTGCCCAAAATGCCAATAATGTTGAGGATGAGAACCCCTGAATTAAAGGGGTAACACTGGATAGTTGGTATTAGAAACATCCTTGAGCCCACCAGACCTCTTTACCATACCCTTGGGATAAGTTGTTAACAGCACATACTCTCTAAAGAATTCACTGAGCTTTGGGTTTTTTTGGTGCTAAAGCCTGGGAAAATCAGCAGATGTTGATCTTCCGATTTTATTTGATCAGTGTACATGATTTCTACTCAAAGAAGGGTTGGTACCCCTTCATAGTGATTATGGCCTTATTTCAGACCATAGAACTAGCAGTTCCTCTTCATTTAATCATAGAGATTGAGGGCAGCATATGTCTAACACCCAAAGTGTAAATTCATAGGGTAAAATATCTTAGAAATCTCTTCTTTCATCAGCCACTCCTGATCTTTCATCCAATAATGTATTCTAAAGAACTGAGAAAATGGACATTTTCCAGACACCTATGTGTGTGGCACTCTACTAGGCACTGGAATTCCAAAGACAAGAAGTCCCAGCACTTTGGGAAGCCAAGGCAGGCGGATCACGAGGTCAGGAGATCAAGACCATTCTGGCCAACATGGTGAAACCCCGTCTCTACTAAAAATACAAAAAAAAATTAGGCGTGGCAGCACGCACCTGTAGTCCCAGCTACTCAGGAGGCTGAGGCCGGATAATTGCTTGAACCTGGGAGGCGGAGGCTGCAGTGAGCTGAGATCGGGCCATACACTCCAGCCTGGGTGGCAGAGTGAGACTCCATCTCAAAAAAAAAAAAAAAAGAACTAAGAATTGGTTTGTGTTTTGAGATGGAGTCTCACTCTGTCACCCAGGCTGGAGTGCAATGGCATGACCTTGGCTCACTGCAGTCTCCGCCTCCTGGGTTCCTGGGTTCAAGCAATTCTCCTGCTTCAGCCTCCTGAGTAGCTAGGACTACAGGTGCACGCCACCATGCCTGGCTAATTTTTGTATTTTTAGTAGAGACGGGGTTTCACCATGTTGGCCAGGCCGGTCTCGAACTCCTGACCTTAAGTGATCCACCTGCCTTGGCCTCCCAAAGTGCTGGGATTACAGGCATGAGCCACCCCACCCAGCCCAAGAACTGAGAATTGGTGAGATCACCTGTAGCCATGTAGTTTCTCAACTGTATTAGTGCATCTTTCCCTCCTCCAAGAAAATGATTCTTGGCACCAAAATTTGTCAATTTGCCTTTTCTCTAACTCCAAATCAAAATTAGAATATCAGCAGGATGGTGGCCATGGAAGTTGGAATTCACTAAGGAGTGTGTAACAACTCACCTGCCAAATCGACTAGCCCTTTAAAAAAAATTAGAATATCATTTAGCATCAGAAACGTTTTCAAATTAGTTAGCAAACCCCAGTCTCCAAAAATATATAAAGTCAGGGAAAAAATAAACAGACTAAACTAGAATGTGTCTTGAGGGCAGTGACTTCTTGTCTTTGTAATTCCAGTGCCTAGTAGAGTGCCACACACGTAGGAGGTGTCCGGAAAATGTCCAGTGAATGAACAGAACTTGTTGAGACAAGTAAAGGAGATGCTCATGTTTCCATAGACTTGCTGTAAACATGAGAAGCGAATAGGCTAAAACCTCAGAGAGATGCCGAACCATGGTAATAAAGTTTGATCTTCCAGAATTGAGATCAGGATGATGGTATGATAGTACTTACAGTAGGTCAGGCAGCATATCACAAAAATTCCATTTACTGAGATTAAGATAATGGCCCAGGATGGGAGCAGGTTATCAGGAAAATGCTCTTGCTTGGCTATGGAGGGAAAAGAATAATGTCAGCTGTAATGTATTTCCTACTGCCTGATACTCATTCTGTGCCTTTTCTATTGATGCAACTGTGGAGTACTCTTTGCCTGGTCAGCTCTCCAGTATGCAGCTGCTAGCATTTTTCTTGCATAATTCTTCAATCAGGCACATACTTGTGGGCAACTAATATTCAGATGTCACATATTAAAAGTGAAAAAGATACTTTGTCTGCATTTACTGAGTTAAGTTGACATAAGGAAGATTCTAAGGAAATCTTTTACAAGCCATCTTGTATCTCACTTTTATAGCTGATTATAACTATGTGTTACTACTAACTGGTTGATGTTGTGTTCTAGGTATACTTTATTTTTCCTTCTCTAGCTCTGTCGTGCCTTCTCCCTTTCTCCTACCATATTCTCTCTCAACACATACACATCACACACACCCTTACCTCACAGTAGCTGCCCTAAAGCTACAGGAGCCACTTTGCATTCACTTTCAGATACAGGTTTTTCACCCTCTAGCTACTGGAAACACAGAACAAGTCTGGCAAAGAACTAAGTGTGGATATGTCTTGGTATTAGGTGGGACCATCCTAGAAGAGAGCACTGAAGGTTATCAGCTGTAGTTTCAGTCCCACAGAGAGCACAAGAAGTACACAAGGAAATGAGGGTGGGGAGGAGAAAGATGTTGGTGGGTATGGTGCTGCGGGTCCATCCCTCCAGATCAGGAGCAGCAGCTGCAGTATTTTTTCTTCAGCTGCTTTGAGGAATCATTAGCAATATCTGGAAAAACGGCAGGGACACAAATTATAGCAGCTGATTTTCTGGTTTCTCTGAAATGGCTTACAAATAAATGAATATTTACTAACTTATTGTTTTTACTTTTTTTCTTCATGCTGAAGTTTTATTTAAAACATAAAAGAAATGTTCCTCAAAAATGCTAGTGAATAAACAAAAGGATACGACACAGTGCTCTCTCACTATGAGTTAGCCAGCCTATCCAAGTACAGGGTAATATACAGTACTCAATGCTGGTAGAATTTCACAGTAGTTTAGTGTTAAAGATTATCTGTGCCTAGATTACGAAGAGATTCTCAATGTGTGATGCTTAGTTCTGAGTTTACACCTTACTGGGCATGAACAAGAGCCCCTGCTCCTTGGCCATAGCCAAATCCCTTGGGCCCAAAGTTCTTTGCATAGCACCATTACAATAGATTTCACCTTCTTTTTCAGTCAGAGTTGTTGATTCAAGACTCTTCCCACACTTTGCACATCAGAAACAGTTTTTGTGCCAGGGCTTTCCAGCTCCAATTATCTTCTCAGCAGCATATACAGAATCCCCACATCTGGAACACTTCTCAGCACCTCCATATTTCTGAGCAAATTCAGAAGCATTTGGATTTGTTGTAGGCCTGTGAGGCTGAACACTCTCTGGCTTGATGCCCAGCCTCTCGCCATGTTAAGCGTGCCAGCACCCTGGCCATAACCATAGCCTTTTGTCCCATATTTCTTTCCATAGTAGGATTTGCAGTAGATCTCTTCATTGTGAATTGCCACTGTTGTGCTATCTAAATTTTTCCTGCAAACCATTGAGTCGGAGGCAGGAGCATGCACCACAGGCGGAGCTAGCAAGGCTGGGCTGGAGAGAGGGTCCAGGGAGTCCAAGATCCCTGTTTTTACTTTTCTGATTACCAAACCCAGTGGTAAGTTTTATTTATTTATTTATTTATTTATTTAAGACGGACTTTCACTGTGTTTCCCAGGCCAGGCTGGAGTGCAGTGATGTGATCTCAGCTCACTGCAATCTCTGCCTCCCGAGTTCAAGGAATTCTCCTGCCTCAGCCTCCCGAGTAGCTGGGATTACAGGGGCGTGCCACCACACCCAGCTAATTTTTGTATTTTCAGTAGAGATGGGGTTTCCCCATGTTGGCCAGACTGGTCTCAAACTCCTGACCTCAGGTGATTCTCCTGTCTTGGCCTCCCACAGTGCTGGGATTACAGGCATGAGCCACTGCGCCTGGCCTAGTTTTATTCTTTTGCTTATTGGACTTCTCATCAGCATTTAGCCAGTTGGAATCTTCTCCTTCTTGGACTTCTGTGACACCACATCCTTCTGTTTCTGTTTGTTGCACTCAGTTTTCTCTGAAGGCTTTTCTTCCTCTTCTTGTCCTCTAATTATTGTTGTTCCCATGGTTCTGTTTGTGGTCGCATTTTGCCCTTACTGGCCCCAGTCTTCCTGGGTAATATCCTCCACACCTGAGATTTGAAATGCCATCTGAGGCTGGGCACAGTGGCTCACACCTGTAATTCCGGCACTTTGGGAGGCCAAGGTGGGCAGATCACCTGAGGTCAGGAGTTCGAGACCAGCCTGGCCAACATAGTGAAACCCTGTCTCTACTAAAAGTACAAAAAATTATCGGTGGCGAGTACCAATCCCAGGTACTCAGGAGGCTGAAGCAAGAGAATTGCTTGAACCAGGGAGACAGAGGTTGCAATGAGCCAAGATTGCACTCCAGCCTGGGTGACAGAGTGAGAATCTATCTCAGAAAAAGACAAAGGAAAAAAAAAAAAAAAAGAAGTGCCATCTGATTTCTAAATTTGTATATTGGATGGATGCCAGCATCTCCACCTGATTAAAACTGAATTTACTACCTGCTTTCCAAATCATATCTACCACCTGTATTCTCCCATTTCAGTGAATAACAATACCATTTAGTTACCCAAATAAGAGTGTGGTATTTTCTTTGTGCTCACTTCCCAGTAGGCTCCCAGGTATTTTCTGTTCTATATTCAGAATATCTCTGGAACTTACTGCTTTTTCCCAAATCTCTTGCAGCAACTGCCTTAGCTGAGATTTTTCTCATCTCCCACCTAGTAGCCTGCAAACCGGTCTCTTTGCCTCAGGTTTCCTAGGCTCTAATAACTCCTGCACATTGCTGTCACAGTAATCATTCTGAAACACCTATTTAATCATAGTGTACCTACCACTTAAAGACAGGAGAGTTGGTTTTTCTTTTTTCTCTAAAACACCAGATTGAATGGAGACATCAAGTGATTACCAGAGTTGACCTCTACAGATTAGAATGACACAAAAAATAACAAGCCATTGCTGTTATCCTGGGAGTCTAGAAGTTTCACAGGCTTCAGCTCATTCCTGGCTTCCACTCCACACCCATCCACAAGCCTCATTCAACCTAGAGAGAGTATGTGTGTGAGGGAAAGAGGGAGGCCTCAGTAGCAGCAAGCCAGGTCTATTGTGACACCTGTTAGAAACCTGGTAACATCCCACAGGGGCAGACCCAGAATCCAAGGTACACAGCGGTGTGAGGGCATCTGCACATGTAGCTTATTAGATACCATGAGTATGACTCTCTCAGATGTATCTCCTTCCAGTTTATCAAGGGAAAACAAATTTGGTGGGACTACACTAAAAAGAATCATATGAGCAATCCGCTTAATTAATACATTTGGGCTTTTTTTTTTTTTTCCAAATCAGTTATTTACTGATATGGTTTGGCTGTGTCCCCACCCAAATCTCATCTTGAATTATAACTCCCACAGTTGCCACATGTCATGGGAGGAACCCAGTGGGAGGTGACTGAATTATGGGGGCGAGTCTTTCCTGCACTGTCCTTGTGATAGTTAATGAGTCTCACGAGATCTGATAGTTTAAAAACAGGAGTTTCCTTATAACAAGCTCTCTTTTTGGCTGCTGCCATCCACATAAGACATGACTTGCTCCTCCTTGCCTTCTGCCATGATTTGTGAGGCCTCCCCAGCCACGTGGAACTGTGAGTCTAATTAAACCTCTTTATTTTGTAAGTTGCCCAGTCTCGGGTATGTCTTTATCAGCAGCATGAAAACGGACTAATACATTTTCACCTCAAAGCTTTACTCACCCTGATCTGTAACATTTCTATGTACTATACACTTAATGTATATTTGTTAGTGCAGTCAGCCCTTGACCTCCTATAAATGCATTATTTGCTTTTGAATCTTATTCTAAAGAATCCCCACACAGTCCAATTAATGAGATTTGAGACATTTATACCCTAAAGCTCTCCAGCCACAAAGACAAAAACCTTAAGTTAGCAAACTATAGCACATGGGCCAAACCTGTCCTGCACCTGTTTTTAAAAATGAAATTTTGTGGCTGGGTATGGTGGCTCACGCCTGTAATCACAGCGCTTTGAGAGGCTGAGGCAGATGGATCACCTGAGGTCAGGAGTTCGAGACCAGCCTGACCAACATGGTGAAACCCCATCTCCACTAAGAAAATACATAAATTAGCCAGTTGTGGTGGCAGGCACCTGTAATCCCAGCTACTTGGGAGGCTGAGGCAGGAAAATCGTTTGAACCTGGGAGGCAGAGGTTGCAGTGAGCCGAGACCACACCATTGCACTCCAGCCTGGGCAACAAGAGTGAAACTCTGTCTCAAAAAAAAAAAAAGAAAAAGAAAAAAAAAAAAAGAAAAATTTTGTTGGAACATAGCCATGTCATTCATTTATGTCTTGTCTGTGGCTGCTTTTGTGCTACAACCAGCAGAATTGAGTTGTTGCAACAGAGACTGTGACTGCAAAGCTTAAAATATTTACTATCTGGCTCTATTCAGAAAAAAATTTGCCAACCCCTGTCTTAGAATGTCACATATATCCATATTCCAATATAAATAATGTCCAAATCAAAATGCAATCCAAGCTAGTATTACTGATTTAATAATCAGTACTCTACTGTTTTCTGCCTTCAATCAGAATAAGGTAAAATTGGTTAAATAATGCTATAACAAGAAAGTAAAAATAGAGACTTAATAAACTATATGATTGAAGCCTCATTTTAATAAAATTTTTACAACACATAAAAGATGACTGAGACTGGTAAGTTTGGAGTATCAATAGTCATGTCAAAGTTTGGTTTATATTTGAACTAATTTTCCCAGGAAATTTTATCTCATTGAGGAAAATAAAGAATCTGCTGTAGCTGGGCATGGTGGCTCACGCCTGTAATCTCCACACTTTGGGAGGCTGAGGCGGGCAGATCACCTAAGGTCGAGAGTTCGAGACCAGCCTGACCAACGTGGTGAAACTCCATCTCTACTAAAAATACAAAAATTATCTGTGTGTGGTGGCTGGCACCTGTAGTCCCAGCTACAGAGGAGGCTGAGACAGGAGAATTGCTTCAACCTGGGAGGCGGAGGTTGCAGTGAGCCAAGATCATGCCACTGTCACGCCTGGGTGACAGAGCGAGACTCCGTCTCAAGAAAAAAAAAAAAAAATCTGCTGTAACACTGAAAGATCTAGAGTAAATCATACACTAGCATGAATTACTAGACCATCTAAAATAAATTATCCACTTCGCAACTACAAGTAAAGACATGAAGAATTAAGACATGCCATATAGTATACATTGTGCTATATACTTATGTGCAACTGTATTATCAAACTCAGTGTTTTGTTTCTTACTATACAGTCACAAAACCTATCCTTGGGAGTGGGGCTAGGGGTAGGGAGAGAGACCTGTGGTCCTCTGTATGATCAGCTGTACAATTTAAACAAGTATTAATATTTTGAGCATCTCAGTTCACCTTGTAAGCCATCTTAAGCCATTATAGGCCTAAGATGTATATATTCATATAAACCCATCGTTTTCATTGTATATTTTCAAATGATTTCACCTCTTGGGGAAAGAGAATTCTCTGAGTTTACTACCAGTAGGGTAAAATATTTGCTCCAAAATGACCTCTTTTCAGGCGTTGTCTTCAAGGAGTTTGTCACTCACCTTTCCCAGACTTGGTTCAGAATGAACCAGTAGTTCTTAAAAAGCACATTCGCCCACAAAAAAAAATTGTTTGGCACCATGGAACCGTGTGGGTGGCATGCCCTAAAAGAAAGCACCAAATCCCTAAGGGCAGTTCCAAAGGGCAAATTTTAATGCTTTCAATAATACTATTGTTACAAAAACTTTTTAAGATGAATGCTTGATGGATAATGGTTTTTAGTATATATAAATTTTAGAATATTTATTACAAGAAAATAAGGCCGGGTGCAGTGGCTCACACCTGTAATCCCAGCACTTTGGGAGGCTGAGGCGGGCGGATCACGAGGTCAGGAGTTAGAGACCAGCCTGACCAACATGGTGAAACCCCATCTCCACTAAAGATAGAAAAAATTAGCCGAGGGTGGTGGCTGGCGCCTGTAATCCCAGCTATTCGGGAGGCTGAGGCAGAAGAATTGCTTGAACCTGGAAGGTGGAGGTTGCAGTGAGCTGAGATCATGCCACTGCACTCCAGCCTGGGCAACAGGGCGAGACACTGTCTCAAAAAAAATAAAAAAATAAATAAAAAGAAAATTAGTAACATTATCACACCTTGCACAGTGACTTTATTTTTTAAATTTATTTTTTAAATTATTTTATTTATTTCTTTTAGAGACAGGGTCTCACTCTGTTGCCCAGGCTGGAGTCTAGTGGCATGATCATAGCTCACTGCAACTTTGAACACCTGGGCTCAAGTAAGCCACCCACCTTACCCTCCCAAGTACCTAGGACTACATATGTGTGCCACCAAGTCTGGCTAATTTTTAAAATGTTTTGTAGAGTCAGGGTCTCATGCTTCCCAGCTGGTCTTGAACTCCTGGGCTCAAGTGATCCTCCCACTTCAGCCTCCCAAAGTGCTGGGATTACAGGCATGAGCCACTGTGCCCAGTCTCACAGTGACTTTAATAAGTCATAATAGCACATGTCATTTGTGTATCTAAAAACACTATAAAATACTATCAAAGTAAATACGACAATTCTAAAATGTATCTGGCTGAGTTACAGTAATGTGCCATGTAACGTTTTCAATGGCATTCTGCATATATGATGGTAGTCCCATAAAATTATACCGTATTTTTACTGTACCTTTCCTATGTTTACATATGCTTAGATACACAAATACTTATTGTGTTACAACTGCCTATGTGTTCAGTATGGTAACATGCTGTACAGGTGTGTAGCCTCAGAGCACTGGGCTGTACCATGTAGCCTAGGTGTGCAGTAGGCTGTACCATCTAGGTTTATGTAAATACACTCTGATGTTCAGACAATGACAGAATTGCCTAATGATGCATTTCTCAAAATGTATCCGCATCATTAAATGACACATGACTATATTGTCTTTTTAGATTCGATATAGTAGAAACTCCCCAGAACAATGTCACTTACTTGTATTCCAGTTGAAGGTCTGATTCACTCTTAAATGTCCATACTTGATGAGACACATGAAGCTGTGGTTGGTTGTCATATTGAAATCCAGTTTGCTGCTAACAGCATAGAGCTCAGTTTCAGGATCTTGGGAAACTGTTGTGTTGATGGCATTTAATTCTTCTCCATTTTCCAACCAGGAGAGGTGAGGCTCTGGAAAACCTCCAGAGGTTGAGCAAATTATCCTTCTAATATTAGAAGTTGGAATTTCAAAGTCAGATATACTAGGTGTAGGGAAGTCAGCTAAAGAAAGAACAAGAATATATAATTACATATAGTTATAAACCTATGTGTGTAGAGGTTTATTTTTAAATAATTTTCTAGCTTTAATAAGAATTGATAAAGGCCAGGTGCAGTGGCTCACTCCTGTAATCCCAGCACTTTGGGAGGCCGAGGCAGGTGGAACACCTGAGGTCAGGAGTTTGAGACCAGCCTGGCTAACATGGCAAAACCCCATCTCTACCAAAAATACATAAATTAACCAGGCGTGGTGGCAGGCGCCTATAATCCCAGCTACTCGGGAGGCTAAGGCAAGAGAATGGCTTGAACCCAGAGGGTGGAGATTGCAGTTAGCCGAGATCGTATGACTTCACTCCAGCCTGGGCAAAAGAGCAAGACTTCATCTCAAAAACAATCAAAACAAAACAAGAATGATAAAATGAGATATAATTTGCAACTTCCCATTAATCATTAATAGTTATGTATAATCCAAAGACTAACTTTGATTTGAATTGGTTATATCAATTCTTTGCCACTTTTGATGGAGATAGAAGGGCACTTATTAGAGAAAGGAGAAGTAGGTTCGTGTGAATAAATGTTGCCAGAGTACTTGCAATTGTAAGAGATGAAGAGAAGAATAATAGACAACGTTTACTGAACTCTTGTTTGTTAGGTCTGGACCTTACCTCATTTTGTCCTCACAGAAACCCTAGAGAGGTAGGTTGTAGATCTAAAAAGGTCAAAGATCAGTAGTTTCATATGATTTAACCTAATATAATTTCCATTTTATAAGTAATCAAACTGAGGTTTAGAGAAATTATAACTAACCAGTAATGGCGGAATTCAAATCTGTCTGACACCAGAGCCTGTCTTTTCTTGACCTTGCCTTTCTTTCTTTCCTTTCCCTTTCTTCTCTTCTCTTCTTTTCTTCCTGATGCTTGAAGTACACAAGTGGCTTTCTTCTATGTTATCTATTTATTTACTAAACTATAGCGAACGCCTGAAAACCCACCATCCAACTTGAGACCGAAAACACTGACAGTAACTTAGGTAAATCTGCTGGTATGATGTCACCTATCCTGTCCCTCTCTTTCCCTTACCTAAGGTAATCACTATCACTATCCTAAATTTGTGGTTAGCATTTCCTTGCTTTTTAAAAGGTCGTCTTTACATGAGGGGCCTACCCCTTTGCTCTTGAGAATGGTTTCTCATGTCCTCCTTTCTGGCTTTATCCTTTGAACATTGACTCTTAAGTCTGTTACAGGTAAGGGCTCCATGAAGTTGTGTTTCCCTTTTCTTTCTGGCTACCTAAACTCAATACATAAATAGAGAAGGCTTTGCCTAACATAGAACTTTCGTTTGGAAAGGGTCTAGATGGGGAGAGAGAAAACATAAATCTGGTCAAGGAGAGGAGATCTTGGAGAAAGGAAAATGCTGCCTAATTTGCAAACCTGTGACCTGCCTTTTGAGGGGGCATTGTGTGCGTGTGAGTGGGGGGCAGGCATTGAACTATAGTCATGAGCTTTTGCTTCTACTGAGTCTCACCAACACCCCATCCCCCCCAAAAAACACCCATGACCAGTATTTTTTAATTTGCATATTTATTTCTGGATGGGTTTTCCCTCTCTTTATTCTGTCCTGAGACCATGGGCAAAGCTCTTTATTTTAGGTGAGAAGAAAAACTGTGAACCACATCAGTAATGTTTTCATTTGAAAATATCATTGAAATGTATTTGAATAAATTTATTTGAATTCATTTGAATTTTTTAATTATTTTGATAGTAGACATGCTGTTTATTTATTTAATGTGCATATGGAAGCCTGAAAAATAGAAAGCTGTATAGATTGAGTTTAGTTGTTAATTGGTTTGGGAGTCTTCCATGCATAATTTATGACTTCTTGGTGTTCTATATATTTGTCCGAATTAATTACTGGGATGAAGCTATGCTAGCTTTCAAACAGGAGATGCCTTTCAGAAATTTGTATATTGTGCAGTTGCCAGACCAATTAAATACCTGGTTGAAATTTAAAAAAAAAAAGTAGTCTTTTACTCAGAAAAACCTATATCCAAACTACAACATTGAGCCTATAACCTCATTCACCACACTTTATTGTTTTTCTTACTATTTTGATATGCCTTAAAGGGACAGGAAGGCCTTCCTAGCATTCCTCCAAGACCCTTGAGGCACTGTTTCATTTATATATTTGATCCCCATAAGATACTGAAGTACAAAGTACAGGAAAATAAATGCAGAGAACATAGGAGAAAGATACCTAGCGGCTTCGTCACTTATTCTTACACATAAAGAGTTTAGCTTCTTAGCATGAATGTAGGGATTCAATCTCCCCATAGAGTTAGCTTTCTTTTCAGAATTCTGAGCCCCACAGAGATGTCATGTAGCATATGGTCATCAAAAGCAGGTTTTAAAACCAGTTCTGCCTTGTGACCCTGGGTCAATAACTTACCCACCTTTAGTCTTAGTTTGCTCATCTATAAGATAGGGACACTAATACCCAGGGTTGTAAGAATTAAATGACATCATTCATAGAAATCACTTAGCACAGAGCCTGACACACAGGAAACTAAATAGTCTCACCATCTTGGCTTACTGCAACCTCCGCCTCCCGGGTTCAAGTGATTCTCCTGCCTCAGCCTCCAGAGTAGCTGGGACTACAGGAGCCCACCACCATGCCCATCTAATTTCTTGCATTTTTAATAGAGATGGGGTTTCACTGTGTTAGCCAGGATGGTCTCAATCTCCTGACCTCATGATCCACCAGCCTCGGCCTCCCAAAGTGCTGGGATTACAGGCGTGAGCCACCACACCCAGCCAATGATAGCTATATTTAAGTGGGTCTTGAATTTATCCTCTCTTAGGTAAACCCCCTCATTTAAATCAGGTTGCCAGGCAAACACTTCCAGGAATGCCTTGTGGCACCTACAATAATGAGGATAAAGGGAAGCCATGACAAATGATGATAATTGCCAGGAAAGAGGAAAAGTTGGATTTGGTTGGAGGTGAAGTTACCTTTTTTTTTTTTTTCAATGAACCCTGTCCCTAAATGAAGTTTGATATGTTCCTGAGCCACTTTTAGTTGGCATTGTTATTTCCCACTTATTAATTTATCCTATAAGATCGACTCATGACACAGGCAGCTGATATCTAGAATATTCTGTGTTTCTTATAGCATCAATATGTTTTGTGTTATAACTAGGAATAACAAATCCAAAAACTCATATCCTAAATTATTAATATGATTCATGTTCATTTCTGTGCTCTGCTTTTCTGGGAAATAAACTACAGGAATGCCACTCATACCAGGAACTGTATTAAAAATCTTTTCAAGGCCAGGCGTGCTGGCTCATGCCTGTAATCCTAGCACTTTGGGAGGTCAAGGCAGGAGGATCGCTTGAGGTCAGGAGTTTGAGACCACCCTGGACAACATAGTGAAACCTTGTCTCTACTAAAAATAAAAAATTAGCCAGGCATGATGGCACATGCCTGTAGTCCCAGCTAGTTCGGAGGCTGAGACAGGAGAATCGCTTGAACCCAGGAGGCAGAGGCTGCAGTGACCCGAGATCACGCCACTGCACTCTAGCCTGGGTGACAGGGTAAGAGACTCCATCTCAAAAAAAAAAAAAAGTTTCAAAATCTTTCTTGGCTTAGAACAGCCTAAACTCCATTTCCCACCTTTTTTCTAAGGCGATCTGTTTAGGGTAACTACTCCTAAGGTCTCGTGAGATTGTGAACAATCAAAGACGTTGTAAGACTGTGACCTTTGTATCTCATTTTAATTAGTTAACCCAATTTTTACCACTCTTAATAGGAAAGGGTAAGAATGTCTTATGAGGAAAGGAATAGGTGCACACGTTTTAGGAGGAAAAATCCATTAACTTAGTTAAGCTGTTAACTAATGTAGCTAGTTCTCAAACATGCCAGTTAATGGAGGTTTTCATATGGCTATGCTGATATTATATTACCATTTTGCAATCTTAGACAAATATAGGGTAACCAACTTGTCCTATTTGCCTGAGACTTTCCCAGTTTTAGCACCAAAAATCTTGTGCCCCAAATAAACCCTTTGGTTCTGAGCAAAGAGGATAACTGGTCACTCTAGCCAAATGAGAGCTTAATTCCTTGCTTCTCAAATTGTGGTCCTCCACAGCAGCACAGGCATCACCTGAGAGCTTGTTAGAGGTGCAGAATCTCAGATCCAAACCCCAGACCTACTGAACTTAAATCTGCATTTTTAACAAGACCCTCAAATGACTCATAGGCTTATAAGCATTTGAGAAACACTGCTTTGACTCAATTGGAAAATTCAGAATGCTTCTCAGCAAAATTATGCGAGTGACTTTTTTGTCTTCCCTTTACTGGATTTTGTCCACCCACACACCCTCGGTTCTGAGTACCCCAGAAATCTCACATTGTCCCCTTAGCTGTCCTTGGTCTCTTACGGTAATCTGCTAATAGGACCTGCCCCCTTGAAATGTTTCCTTTTCTCACTCTTGGATTTTCTTCTTTATCTTTATATCCAAATTCACCTGACCTGAGTCTACCTCTCTCTTGGTAGTCCATTAGAGGACTACGTACCTAATGTAATTAACTAATACAGGCTAATACATTTGTGGTGCCACCCCCCACCCCCCACCCCAGGAAACACATTTTCATTTTAACAGGGATCTTTTAGGAGGAAAATCGAGAAACTAGCAGGAATGGCTATGATGATGAGAATTTCAGGAGTCAATGCAGGTGAAAATCGTGGAAGAGGTAGGCTTCTTAGTACCCCTCAAATCACGTCACCATATAATAATTTATTCTATCCAAGAGCAGAGAAAACACTGAGTGAAGTTTAAGATAGTTCCATGTAACTTTGGCTTACTCCCCAAAACTGTAGGTGTGATCTGGATGTCACAAGTAAAGATTCATAGCTAATGATCAAAACAAAGAACAGTAAGGAATTCACTACGGATCTGCTTAAGTTATCTATTATCAAGGTTAATCATTATGTTTTATTAAGTAAGAAGTTTGGTTTTCACTAGAGGCTCAAGTCCCAGGGGAAAAAGAAATATGTTCAAATTTCAACTGTGAGAAAATGGCTCAGGGCTATAATTTCTCAAAAAGGGCTCTGGCTCCTTCGGTATCCTCTGTTATACTGTGATTAAAGTGAAACCCCCTTTGCAAAATTATGACTGAGACAGTGAAAGAGATCTAACTTAACTGACTCCATCTTGCTTCTAACCTCCAAGCTATCTTTGTTCATTCCTGGGTGTAGGCTGAACTAACTTTGGTAGAAACTTAGTTTATAGTTTATAGTTTAAACAAAGACGGTAACAGCCCTTTCCCAAAGCAGACCTCCTTCTTGCCGGGGGAGTAGATTGCCTTTGTAGGACTAACATTAGCCACAAGATTAAAAATTATGGTTTAGGAGTCATAAAGCTGGATGCTATGAGATTCTGACCCTCCCTAAACTGCTCCTAAGATCAGTGCTTGAGCTATTTTGCAGCCCCTGCACTTGATGGATCAGCTGGCACCACCCAGATCAATAAACTGGCTCATCTGATCTTGTGGCCCCCCAACCCAGTGCAAGAAGACAGCTTCAACTCCCTATGGTATCATCCCTGACCAATCAGCACTCCCAGCTCACTGGCTTCCCCTGACCCACCTAGTTATCCTTAAAAACTCTGCTCCCCAGATGCTTGGAGAGACTGATTTGAGTAATGATAAAACTCCAGTCTCCCGCACAGCCAGTTGTGCGTGAATTACTCTTTCTCTATTGCAATTCCCCTGTCTTGATGAATCGGCTCTATCTAGGCAGCAGGCGAGGTAAACCCCTTGGGTGGTTACAAAAGCAAGGGTCCTTTCTTTCCGAGACCAGAAATGCTTGCCTTCCACAGTAGGTACATAAACAAGGCTTTGATTCATAAATTAGTTTTTTTCCTTGTGGCAGGAATTAATTATGCATCCAATTCTCTAACTTTTTTTTTTTTAAGACAGAGTCTCTACCAGTAGGGAAATGCTCACCCTCCTCTGTAGTCTGCTTTTTTTTTTTTGAAACAGTCTTTGCTCTGTCACCAAGGCTGGAGTGCAGTGGCACCATCTCTGCTCACTGCAACCTCCGCCTCCCAGGTTCAAGTGATTCTCCTGCCTCAGCCTCCTAAGTAGCCAACACGTCCCTGGCTAATTTTTGTATTTTTAGTAGAGATGGGGTTTCACCATGTTGGGCAGGCTGGTCTCAAACTCCTGAGCTCAAGCCATCCACCCACCTTGGCCTCCCAAAGTGCTGAGCCACCACACCTGGCCCAATTCTCTAACATCTAATTTTTCAGGACTGACTGCTAGATTAGAGCTTCAAATATGCAATAAGTAAATTATCACTTTGAAAATATTAGAATATAATAGTAAGATAGCCATAGTAATAGACATTCACATACTACCTGAAAAGGATTTATGCCTCCATTGTTCTTTTTTTTTTTTTTTTGAGATGGAGTCTTGCTCTGTCACCCAGGCTGGAGTGCAGTGGTGCAATCTCGGCTCATTGCAACCTCCGCCTCCCAGGTTCAAGCAATTCTCTGCCTCAGCCTCCAGAGTAGCTGGGATTACAGGAATGCGCCACCACATCTGGCTAGTTTTTGTATTTTTAGTAGAGACGGAGTTTCGCCATGTTGGCCAGGCTGGTCTTGAACTCATGACCTCAAGTGATCTGCCTGCCTTGGCCTCCCAAAGTGCTGAGATTACAGGCATAAGCCACCATACCCAGCCCCGTTACCTTTTCAGCATACTTTCACAGGCATATATTGCTGGGTCAAGTGCAGTTAGTAGCAAGGCTACATCAAATCAAAGATGCCCCTTGGTGATTGAGAGGCTCTTTAGGTCATTATAGTGCCCCAGGATGATTGTCATGAACTTGGATTGTCAAAGAACAAGAAATGCACATTAACAGATATTTCCAGGACATCTTTAGAAACCAGTTAGAGTTTATCGTACAACTAGAGACTTAACTCCAAGAAATGAAGTGAGATACATCCCTCTTTGGTAAAATTTTCACCTAAATCAATAGCCATGTGTCTTTAAGGGCATTAAGAATCTGCCGGCCTGGAGTAAAATCAGAAAATCCCACCAACCTTTGACCGATAACGTCACTTCAGCCAGGTGTTCCCGCTTGAAAGCGTCTTTTTCATACTTCAGAACAACACACTCGTATGTGCCCTCATCAGATGGGCGCAGAGCCAGGATCACAATGGAGAGGTTATTAGTGATATCAAAGATGGTCCGGTTCCTGTACTCGGGCCATATATTCATGTCCCCAGACATCATAGTCAGCACCATTTTCTTCTCCTTTTGCCAGTAGATGCGAGTTTGTGCCAGCTCTTCAACAGAAACATTGTGACCACAGGACAGCGTTGCCACTTCTTTCACTTCCTTGGTCACGTGGATAACACCTATGGAGAGGCAAACAGAACAAGATTGTATATTTATTAAATACAGATTCCTGCACGGTCAGGAATCCAAAGTCGGCAGTAACAGAACTTAGGATGTTGTGTCTAGTGACTAAGTATCAATCCAGTTTGATTTTTGGGGTCCCCAATGCTTTTTTTCTCTTCATTTTTTAAAAATTGTGGTAAAAAACACAACAGGCTGGGCATGGTGGCTCACGCCTGCAATCCCAGCACTTTGGGAGGACAAGGCAGGCAGTGACTTGAGGTCAGGAGTTCGAGACCAGCCGGGCCAACATGGTGAAACTCTGTCTCTACTAAAAATACAAAAAATTAGCCGGGTGTGGTGGCAGGTGTAGTAATCCCAGCTACTCGGGAGGCTGAGGCAGGAGAATCACTTGAACCCAGGAGGCCGAGGTTGCAGTAAGCTGAGATTGCACCCCAGCCTGGGCAACAAGAGCAAAACTCCATCTCCAAACAAACAAACAAACAAACAAACACATAACATAACATAAAATTTATCATCTTATTGATTTTTAAGTGTACAGTTCAGTAATGTTAAGTATATTCACATTGTTGTGAAACAGATCTCTAGAAATTTTCATTTTGCAAATCTGAAACTCTATGCCCATTAAACAACTCCCCTCTCCCCCTCTCCCCTCAGCCTCTGGCAATTGCCATTCTGTTTGTTTGTATGAATTTGGCTACTTTAAATATCTCATAGAAATAGAATCATACAGTAACAGCCTGTTTATGATTGGCTTATTTCACTTAGCATGATGCACTCAAGGTTCATTCACTTTGTAGCATATGATAGGATTTCCTTCCTTTGGAATGGTAATGATATGATCATAAGGATAATGAATAATATTACACACACACACATACCCCACAGTTTGTTTGCCCATTCATCTGTAGATGGACATTTGGCTTACTTCCCACCTCCTGGCTACTGTGCTGCTATGAACATGGGTGTGCAAATATCTCTTCAAGACCCTGCTTTCAATTCTTATGGATATATGGAATTTTGGGGTCATATGGTAGTTCTATTTTTAATTTTCTGAGGAACCTCAATAGTGTTTTCTATAGCAGTTGCACCTGCAATGCTTGTTAAAGGTTTTGGAAGTCACTATCTAGAAAAACTAAATGTGATTGCATAAAAAACAAATTTGGTTTTGAAAACAATGAAGATAAATCACTAAAATCAGACTCATGGACCAATCATTATAACATAACCTATCCCCTTTTTCTTGAGAATTTTCCAATGACATGCAAGATTTAGGAGCATATGAGCCTTCTCTCACAGCAGGCAATTTTTAGTCCTATTACTTCTTATTTGGTTTACCTAACACAATACCACCCCCAAGAGAAGTCAGTCCTGACTAAGGTTCTGGGTACAGTGGTGGTGGAGGAGGGCAAGGTGCTGCTGCCCACCTCTGTCTAGATAGCCTATATTGAATTACTCTTCATACTATTTCCTTTTTTTGCTTCCTCTGTGGTGGCTCTATGGAGGGGAGAGGTGCTATGTCATTTAATCCCCCAACAACCCCACAAGATATGTATTATTTTCCCCATTTTGCAGCTGAGACAACTGAGAGATTGAGAGGTTCAGGAAGTCTAGGACAGGGCAGGTCAGCCTGAGATTCCAAGGGCCTATGATTCTGCAGTCATGACGAAGAATAAGGGAGGGAGATGAGGTCAACTAAGAAGAAAAAAGAGGGCCATACTTTAAATAGGTAGGGAATATAATCAATCTTCATTATTCATGAATTCTCACTTACAGAAGGCCTCCTTCTTGGCTCTGTTGCCTGGTCACTTGATTAGGTAATTTTCAGCTACTACTGCCTTGAGAAATAAGGAAGAATTTCACTGTAAAGACCTAGTCTCTGATGCTCACTGCCTTTTCCCTTGCGTTTCTCCTACAGCCCCTCTCCCCACAATCACGTGATGCAACCACACACACACACACACACACACACACACAGAGATATGCACATGTACACGCATTCATTTAAACTACAGAACTGCATTTAACCATGGGAAAAATCTAAGAATAAATTTTATCCAGATTAAGTGAGCTAAAGACAATCCATTTCATGTGACTTCAGTGGCGTGGCACAGGAATAAAACCTTCATCTGTCACCTAAATACACATCCTGATTCCTCCCCTTTTCACTTGAGTGACTTAGGATTTAAAGCTCTCAGGACTGCCTACTTCCCTACCTACCTTAAAGGCAACCATGACTAAGTGCACCCTGCTAACATCCTTGCCTAGAGGCTCCTGGTTGTTGGTATAGAAAGAACATGGGCTTTTTTCATTCAATAAAATCCACAGTAGTTGTGTGACCTTAAGCAACTTACTTTACTTCTCTGAACCCCAGTCTTCACATTGGTTATTATGAAGATTAAATGAGATAATTTATGGCAAGCACATACTGTAATTCAAGGCCTAGACCCACACCAAATATGAATCCCATTCTCCTTTCTCCAAGGGGGTGGGAAATTTACTAACTTCTAAGGCTTTTGATTTCGTCTTTGGACAATTTGACTGAGGAAGTTTTGCTTTGCTTTATGTTGAAGTCTGTTTCCCTCTAGCTTCTACATGCATTACAAAACACATCTCATTCTTCTTATGTAACAAGACTTGCAGATATCTGAGGATACTTATATCCTCTCTCAGACAGTTCTGCAGGTTCCCATCTGCCCCTGTTCCTTATTGATGTACTGAAAGTGAGTACCCTCACTTTCCTCACTACACAGTTTGATTTGTGTGTATATTTTTTTGAGAGAGCAAAGTCACTAAATCTAGCATTCCAGACATCCACTGTGTGATTGGCTCAGAGTAGAACCGGGTTGTCACTTCCTTTACCTAAATCTATGTTTGCAGCCTAAAGTTGAATTCAATATATTAGCAGCCACCTTACACCTTTGATATAACTATTGATATACTGACAAGCAAATTGCCTTATTTTTCCACCTACACATACCACTGTGTGCTGCTCCTACATCCAGTTCAACACCCCACCAAATGGGTAAAGCTCTTCCAGTGACGTTATCTTTCAAGAGTTATCCAGAATCTTCCCCTTCCCTGCATCTCCATAAGACGACACATCTTTCTTTCTTTTTTCTTTTTCTTTTTCTTTTTTTTTTTGAGACAGAGTCTTGTTCTTTTGCCCAGGCTGGAGTGAAGTGGCGCGATCTCAGCTCACTGCAACCTCCACCCCCAGGTTCAAGCAGTTCTCCTGCCTCAGCCTCCTGAGTAGCTGGGATTACAGGCGCCCACCATCATGCCCAACTAATTTTTGTATTTTTAGTAGAGACAGGGTTTCCACCATGTTTGCCAGGCTGGTCTCAAACTCCTGATCTCAGGTGATCCTCCCACCTCAGCCTCCCAAAATGCTGGGATTACAAGTGTGAGCCACCACGCCTAGCATGACGAGACATCGTGAGCATTCAGAAATATGGAAAGGCACCTGCTTGTCTTATGTATATAGCCAGATGCCTATGGGCCAGGAGTTGGGGACAGAGACAGGGATCCCTAGTGAGCGAGAAAGTCCACTGGTCCCCTGAGAAGACCTGAATATAAGGGCCAACCATGGGTTAAACAATGTGCTCAGCCCCAGGGGATATGAAAGTCATAGTAAGGAATGTGAGATCTGGAAGGGACTTCCATGATCATTCATTCTCGTGGCCTTATCTTACAAATGAGGAAACTGAGCTGAGGAAAAGAAACTGCCCCAGTTTTACACATTTTTTTCTTTCTGGCCCAGGCTTTTAGGGCCATTCTTCTTGTTTACCGATTTCTTCAGTTTTAGGCCACAGTCAGTAAGTTAAGCCAACACTGTCCCCACCCACCCCAATCCAGCCCTACCACTGAGCCCTTTTGCTATAAGAAACAGAGTCCCAGGCCGGGCATCGTGGCTCAAGCCTGTAATCCCAGCACTTTGGGAGGCTGAGGTGGGCAGATCACGAGGTCAGGAGTTTGAGACCAGCCTGGTCAACATGGTGAAACCCCATCTCTACTAAAAATACAAAAAAATTAGCCGGGCATGTTGGGACACACCTGTAATCCCAGCTACTTAGGAGGCTGAGGCAGGAGAATCACTTGAACCTGGGAGGCAGAGGTTGCAGTGAGCCAAGATCACACCACTGCACTCCAGCTTGGGTGACAGAGTGAGACTCCGTCTCAAAATAAATAAATAAATAAATAAATAAGAAACAGAGTCCCTTTCTTTCCAGGCCTGATTGATCCCATGGTTCCAGGCTGAAATGACTCCCATGCTTATACCTTTGGACTATTTCTACCATCTTCAGGTACCCTAAATGGATCCTATATCCTGCCTTTATCTCTTTGGCTATCTGCAGTCCATGCCATACAATTACCCTCCAGCCTGGATTTGCTAAAAGAGTTTTTATTTAAAATATTCTGTTCATTTCTCCATCCACATAGCCAAGAAATATCGGCATATCAATATCTAAACTAGTCTCTGTGTCAATAGCACCAAAATTCCTTAGCAGGCTGTATTTTCTGATTTTTGGTTTAGGAGGCATGGTCATTCTTCCTAGGCTCTTGTAGGACCTAAAAGCAGCATCCCTCTAAGGCCCCAGTGCCCCCTGCCCAGTGCTGTCGTACTGTGCCTTCTGGGCCCTGTATCCCCTGGAGCCACACAGATCCCCTTAGGGAGACCCATGTCTAGGGACTTCATTTCCAAGCCCTCTCTCTTCTTAGATAGCAGGATCATGGGGCACTAGCACCTTTCCATCTCACCAGCCATTCTCAGGCCTCTGTCAGACTGGATACGGCCCCACCACAGCACTGAACAAGAGAGTTTTGTGATGGTGGGTATTTGCATAGCAAAGTGAGGTAATGCAGAAAGGTCCAGGCACCTCTTCAGCAATTGTGTGGAATGTTGCCAGTCCCTGCTTTAGGGAATATAACTGAAAGAAAGGAAGAAATAAAAAGACATACTTGAAGGGAGCATATTTCAAAGTGAAGCTATATTAGCTAAAGATCAAATGACAACCCAGACACTCCTAGTGTTGCAAGGAAAGCAAAATGAGACGTAGAAGGAACATGGGCTATCCATCTCCATTGACTTGGATTCTAGTCCCAGCTCAGCCACTTGCTGTTTCATCTGTTTCTTCATCTCTAAATAGGTATGACACCTACCCCTTGGGATCACTGGAAAATTCAGTTCAATTAAATGATATAAATAAAAAGTCCCAAGGACATAGCAGGTCTTCTGTAAGAGTTTCCATTTTTCTTTCTCCCTCCTCCCACTGCCAACTCTTACCTTTCATTTCACTCAAGGGTTATGTCAGATATATAGCACTCTGGTCTTGCTATGGGCCAGACAGACAGCAACTCACTTGTCTGGGCCTCCCAATAATAGGGTCTTTCCCCACCGAACTATTCGTTCCCAGCCAAAAAGAATCCAATATCTCTCACTGATTTTGGTATGCGGTGATGTTAGCAAAAGTGAAAGCATAGCTGAAAGAGAGACTATCTAATTTCGGTGATGGCTTCTGAGGAGTTTTTGTCCAGCCTTCTGAGTAGAAGAGTGAGGAAGAACAGGACTAAAAAGAGGAACCCAAAATCTTCTGAAGAATTTGGAAATTCACACAGGAACCCAGTTTTCGGGATTCCACCACACAGAGACAGAAAACAGTCGTTATAAATTTGCCCAACAGATTTATATCAGTTTTGTCTGTTTTAGGGACTCCGTCACACACGGACAAAAAGCAGTTGAAACGGAAATGTCTCTAACGATTTTGTCTGCTTCAGTGACTGGCGGGGAAAGTCAGCGCCTGGAAATCTCAATATTACTGTCTCAAACCTGGTTGAACTTCTGAGCTTGCTTTGCCATTTTTGAATGGGCATTGTAACACCTACCCAACCCAGTGGGTGCAAGGATTCAAAATGAGATACTGCTCATAAAAGTCCTCCACAGTACCTAGGACATTAGAGGGAGCCAGTGTCTTCCCCAGAGATCCACACAGTTCAGGTCCCACTTTGCTCACATCTACTCTCGTGGCCCCTTGTCAAAGAGGCCTTCCCTGACTCTCCTTGAACAGCGCCATCCTCCCTGCCCCCCTCCATCCTGCTACTCTTTGGTCTCTTTGCCTGATTTGTTTCTCTTCAGGCTTGTCTCCAGCTGATATATATTTTTACAACTGTGATGTATATTTACAGGTATATGTGATACATAATTACGTATGGAGCTATGGAGCAGAGGCTTCCTCCTTTGTTCACTGCCATATCTGCAGTGTCTAGAACAGGGCCTGGCCCATAGTAGGTGCTCAGTAAATACTTGCTGAATGCATGTCTAGGCATGAGGAAATGAGGTCTGGCTCCATCCACTGTGTATTAGAATTATAACCTTGAGCAAGCTGGGTAACCTCTCTGGGCTTCAGGTTCCATCTCTGTAAAACAGTCATAATACTATTGCTATGATTTGAATGTGTCCCCTAAAGGTTTTGTGTTGGAAATTTAATTCCGGGTGCAACAGTGTTGAGAACTGGGACTGTTAAAAGGTGATTAGGTCATGGAGACTCTGCCATCATGGATGGATTAATGCCATTTTCTTGGGAGTGGGTTCACTACAGCAGGAGTGACTTCCTTATAAAGGATGGTTTTGGCCTCCTTCCTACTCTGTCTTGGGCGTGCTCTCCTGCCTTTCTATCCTCTGCCATGGGATGATGCAGCAAGAAGGTCCTCATCAGATGTGAGCCCCTTGACCTTGGACTTCCCAGCCTCCAGAACAGTAAGAAATAAATCTCTGTTCTTTCTAAATTACCCAATGTCAGGTATTCTGTTATAGCAGCACAAAACAGACCGAGATAACTATCTTCCCTGCTTCACATAATTATCACAGCGATCACAGGATACCAGATGTAAAGTGCTTTCTTAACTTTAGAATGCTCTACAGATTTTTAATGGGGCTGTTCTTTCTCATGCACAACAGCCTGCTTTGCTGAACCACACCCCCACAGGACCAGCATCACCATGGTAACTGGCTGATTCTTGAACTGAGTTCAGTGCCCATAGCTGGCATGGGGAGCCCCTCCTGCACCTCTACCCAGCAGCAGTCAGAAAGGGCCAGAGGCTGTGAAAGGAGGCGGAGAGAAGGCAGAGATGGACGGCAACGCTGCTCGCCTTCTGGCGAATGCATGGAAACTGCCCACCTGTAGGGCACAATAGAGACACTCAACACTGCTGGCCTCAGCCTCTGCCTCTCCTGACCCCTTGGCCACCCTCCTGCTCTGACCACTTCAAGTCTGGACTGCTAGCCACACAGGAGAGGAAGCTATTTGCCAACAAGAGTAGAGACCAAGAATTTTAGACAAATAATGGACCTCTCGTCCGGGCGTGGTGGCTCACGCCTGTAATCCCAGCACTTTGGGAGGCCGAGGCAGGCGGATCAGGAGCTCGAAGATCATCCTGGCTAATACAGTGAAACCCTGTCTCTACTAAAAATACAAAAAAAAAAATTAGCCAGGCGTGGTGGCGGGCTGATTTTTGTGTGCAGGACTTTTACGAGCTGTAGTCCCAGCTACTCGGGAGGCTGAGGCAGGAGAATGGCGTGAAGCCGGGAGGCGGAGCTTGCTGTGAGCCAGAGATTGTGCCACTGCACTCCAGCTTGGGCGACAGAGCAAGATTCTGTCTCAAAAAAAAAAAAAAAAAAAAAAAAAAGGACCTCTCAAGGGCTCAATCTAGGCCAGGCACCCGTAATCCCAGCACTTTGGGAGCTGGCCAAGGCGGGTGGATTGCTTGAGCCCAGGAGATCGAGACAAGCCTAGGCAACATAGCAAAAACCCCATCGCTACAAAAAGAAAAAATAGATCTCAATCTACAACAGAATATTATTTCAGAATATTATTTGGCCGTAAAAGCGAATGGAGTACTAAGACATACGCAACATGGATGAACCTGAAAGACATAATGCTAAATGAAAGAAAATAGTCACGAAACGCCACATATTGTAAGAAATGTCCAGAATATTCTTTCTTACCTGGATTCTGGAAAAAAAGGAAGAGAAAAGAAATGTCTAGAACAGGCAAATTCATAGAGACAGAGAGTAAATTAGTGGTTACGAGGAGATGGGGTACAGGGGAATGAGGAGTAGCTGCAAATAGGCGCAGGTTTCTTTCTGGGATGATGATTTCCATCATCATCCAGAACATTTCGTTCTGGAATTCGATAGTGATGGTGGTTTCACAACATTGCAAATATACTAAAACCCACTGAATTGTACACTTTATTTATTTATTTATTTATTTATTTATTTACTGAGGCAGAGTCTCACTCTGTTGCCCATGCTGGAGTGCAGTGGCATGATCTTGGCTCACAGCAACCCCCGCCTCCAGGGTTCAAAAGATTCTCCTGCCTCAGCCTCCTGAGTAGCTAGGATTAAAGGCACGGGCCACCTTGTGTGGTTAATTTTTGCATTTTTAGTAGAGACAGGGTTTTACCATGTTGGCCAGGCTGGTCTCAAACTCCTGACCTCAGGTGATCCACCCACCTCGGCCTCCCAAAATGCTGGGATTACAGGAGTGAGCCACCGTGCCTGGCTGAATTGTATACTTTAAAACGTTGAATTTTATGTCATTGCAAATAAAACAGGAAGGGAAAAAAAGAATCCATACTAGGAAGACCTGAGTCTTCCCCACCCTCTCCATGCAGCCTGGAGGCCTGGAGGATGCAGTGGCCAGTCTGCAGTGCCCCTCCCAGGGAGTTCAACCTCAGCAGCCGTTAGAGAGGCTGCCCTCGCAGGGGTCTGGGAGCTGCATCACCACTGCTGGTGGAGAAGGGAGAGAAGCAGTTGACACAACATCTTTTAACTCACCAAATGACGGGACATACATGATCTCCCTGGAAACACAAGTGTGCTTTTTAAATAAACATTTTCCCTGACTACGAAATAAACATTCTTAGAAAGAATGGAAGATATAGAAAAGCGTGAAAGTCACCTATTGTCTCACCACCTGGAGATTTTACCGTTCCTGGTTTGTGCACACTCTTCCAACAGGAGTGACCCTCCTCTAAATGTTTGATTAGGTGAACTAGCACCGACAGGGCTGGTGTCAGCCCTGGGCTAGGTGCTAGCCACACAAAGGAGACAGGCAGAGCTGCCTCTGGCAGCCACAGGCTTGAGAACTGTGTCTCCTGGTGTTCACACTGTTCCTGACTTTTCCCCCTGTTTAGACCCTGCTCATATACTCTGTACCATCTGATCCTTACTTTTTCTCTTTCTAAACAGTATTTATATCCTTAAAATGCTCAGGGACTTGAACAGCTGTTGTCAGGGTGATGATGGCAACAATCACTGCTCATGGGACCCCTGGGCCAGCAGCATAGCGGTGTGTGTTGCAGGGAGAGGAGGATGTGTTCTGTGAATGGTGGCACTTTGGGGTATTCTCTTTTCTCCTAGCTCTGAGTTCTCAGACTATAAACTTATAGGCAATGCTTTTCCTACATCTCTTGCCTCCTCCTACAGGAGGCCTTTCCCCTCTCCTTAGACCTGACCCTCTCTTAAAGGACTCTAGCTCTGAAGGAAAAGCTGCCCACATTGGTCCCTCTGAGGGCTGCCCTGTTAGAGCCTCTGCCTTACTGCCACCAGTTGCTGGACTATAAAGTCAGGCATTTCTGCCTCCATAGACAGTGCCTGCAGGCCTAGAGGGGGAGAGGAGCCTGGCTGGTTCCACCCTGTGCATGAAAGAGGAGTCCCTTCCCCTGGGCATCAGTGGCTGGGCAGGAGGAGAGGGGGAACACCTCTGCCATGGTGTGGCAGGGGAGGAAGGCCTAGTGTGGCAAATCTCTGCCCTGAATAAAGCCCTCTATAATCCTACTCCACTGTATTCACTGAATCTCACCTCCCACAGACCATGCACAGCTCACACCTACACTCCCGTTGAGCAGTCCTCACTAATTTTACATGGTACACACTCTCCAACCCATCAACTTCCTTCTGATCCAATTCTTTTCATTAAAGACATCATCAGTTACTGTAAGTTACTGAAATAACCTCCTAATAGGTTTTGCACAGTCACTGTGGCTGCCCTACAAGCCACTGTGTTCTTCAGTAACACTTTTTTCCTTTTAAAGTTATTTACACCTTTACTACTGAAACTCAAAGTGTATGGTGGAGCAGCATCAGCATCACCTAGGTGCTTCTTAGAAATGCAGAATCTCAGGCCCCATCCTAGACCCACCTAAGCAGAAACAGCATTTAAAAAACTATATAGACTTTATTTTTTAGAGCTGCTTTAGGTTCATTGAAAAATTGAATGTAAAGTACAGAGGATTTCCATATACCCCCTCCCCACATATTCACAGCTTCTGCCACTGTCTACATCCTGCGCCAGGGCAGTACACTTGTTACAATCAATGAACCTACATTAACACATCATTACCACCCCAAATCTAGAGTTCACGATAGGGGTCACTCCTGGTATTGCATATTCTATGGATTTGGGCAAATTTATAATGACTTATATCTATCATTACAGTATTATGCAAAATAGATTCACTTCTCTAAAAACTTCCCTGTGCTAGAAACTGCAATTTAGCAAAACCCCCAGGCTATTGGTATGTGTAAAGAGTGAACAGAGCTGGGGTAGACCACACCACTCTCCTGGGTAAAGCCCTTCCAGCTTCTTGAATAACATGCGGATTCATGACTGTAACTCACAAGTGCTGCGGGGTCCGGTTCTTGCTCACCGGGCCAGTCCCTCCTCTGCTACTTCCCAGCTCACTGCCCCTTCTTGCTGGCAGAGGAAGACAGCACTTCCTCAGGCAGTGCCTGTGCCCTGCCTTCAAAGCACGTGGCTTTGTTTGTTGGCCACACTTTAACACATTCATTTGAGTGGCTATTGGATTACTTTTCCTCTTTCCAATGATAGTAAATTTCACAAATGCAAGAGCCATGTCCCCAGGACCAAGAAAAGTCTCTTGGTTTTAGGAGATGCTCATGTTTGTTGAATTAATAAATGATTAAACAAAAGAATGAACACCTGTGCCAGCCTCATCCTTACCTTTGTGCCTTTGTCCAGGCTGTTGCCCTGACCAGAATTCTCTCTCCATCATCCATCTGCCTCTGTAAAGCCTGCCCTCCTTCCTGCAGCCCAGTCTGTTACCCACTTTCCCAGATCTTGGGCTCCTACAATCAGGGCAAAGCATTTCATTGCTCTTTGCTTGTTCTACATGGGTTAGCTTTGCATTTCCCCAACTAACATATGCAGACCTCTTTGAGTGCAGGAATCCTAGCCTCAACTTTTATGGCCCACCTGGCACACAGTAGGTGCTTCATTGACTCAGTCACAGCAGCAGTAAAACCAGGATGTAGCTGGAGAACAAGGTGCTTTCCTAAACATCTTTCTTTAGCTCAAAGATCTCTTTCCATTTACCTCTGACCCTAATTTTCCTTGTACAATTTCTAAAGTCTGGGTTTTAATTTTTATTTTATGTCCTCTTTTACTTTTTTTTATTGTTCTCCCTCTTTCTGTCTCTCCCCCTCCCTGCCCCCCTTATTTCTGGGAAGCCTGTACAAATTTCCTTCTAAATATTTTAAACTCCTCTGTACTCCCCAGAAGACTAGTTTGGGAATGCTTCCCCAACTCCCCAGAAGGAAATTATAACTGTTGGAAATGTAATGTAACTGTCAAATATATAAAAAACCTGAGGTGTAAATTGTGAAATGTAGGCCATGGTTCTCTTGGTTCTGAAACAATGTAAAATAGCTCTGGACAGAAAATATTAAATGACCACCATCGCAGTCAAGTAATCTGTGTGCCCCCAACTCCTCTTCTCTTCCCTCTACCTCTCTCTCACACCTCTGATATTCTAGGCAGTACTTTATGTGAGAAGTTTTTAAGACAAGGACCCTTAATAGTCAGGTCTTTGCAGACTGGCAAATCATGCTGGAGCCCAGACTTCTTTATTTTTGGGAAACTGGGAAGTATGCTGCTCACTAGAAAACAGATCTTTTGTTTTCTGACTTAAAAAAAAAAATCAGAACCATCCTGCCAGCAGGGACAAGCCTCACCCTTCTTGACAGTCCCAAAAGCTCAGCACTCTTAAGATCACCTGAGCAGGAACAAAAGCCTCTAGGAGTCAAATTATTACTTTCAGGACCTATATGTAATACCTATGTGGCAGATTAAAAATAACTAAAAACATAATTTTGTGTTAAATCTGATACCACTTAAAGTCAGATGCCAATGTTGAAAAAAGATCTCAGCATCCAAAGCAGAACAAATAAGATTAATGTATTAAGAGGAACTTAAGAAGGTTAAGAAGATTAATGTCATTAAGAGGAATTGTCCTCAACTACTCTCCCGCCTTCAGATTGGAAAGAAGATCACCATTGTTCAATTTTAGAAGCAGGACACTTTCGCTGAGCTGTATCATGAAAACATAGTTTGGGACTAGACTCCGAGGCCAGTATTGGCACATCACAAAATGTAAATGAGCATCTAATATTCATGGAAGAGACCATTATGAATCGGCTGTATGGTTTTGTTAAAATAACACTGTCCCTTCCACGGTTCCTTGAAGGCCTGGGTTCTTGAGTTAACTTGGTTGCTAACTTGCTGTGTGATGATAGGCAGGTCCTTTAACCTCTTTGGACCACAGTCTTCTAATCTTTAAAATCTTCTGAAAACACCCTGAAGGTTCCTTCCGGCTTATAGGATAATAGAAGGGAGCAGCTCAGAGAACCCCATGTCCTTTCTCTTAACCCTGTAGCAGTTGATTCAGTCAAGTTCCTGAAAGTTGCTTACCTGAACAGAAGTGAGAAAGACCAGCCAGCACCAAGAGCTGAAAGAAATTGAGGTATGGACACTTGGATGGTGATGTTCCCTGCCTCCGTGTGTGGCCCATGGCTTCAGATGCTTAGGGTCAAAAGTGAAAGCCAACAATTTGGACCCAAGTAAGACCAGGGCACTTCCCAGGTGCAAAACAGGCAGGGCTGATGACAATCCAATTGCTCACGTAGAAGACCCTCCAGTGATGTTTACAAAACACACAGAGATTGGAGGGTGTTCCTGGGTCTCCAAAGGTTGTGGATTTAGTTTCACAGCCTGAAAAAGGAACAAATAAAAGTCATTCAGGAAGGAAGGTATGCCTACTTTGAGTTGCAAAACTCTTGAGTTGCCTGCTAAAATTAATTGGAGAGCTTAACCTAAGCAACCTCTAAAGCAGGGCGTGATCCTGAGGAAAAGCGAATGGAAATTCTGTGAGGGGACCAGTTCCAAGAACCAATCACAGCCTTCCATGAAAAGGCTTTCTACTTAATAGGTGGGGTGAAGATTTGGTTAGAAACAGGAGAGCTCTAAGGACCCTCCATATCTGTTAGCCAACCTGCAAAAGTTCAAATCCTCTTCTGAACATACCAAGAAACACAGAGCAGACAGTAAGGGTGTATTTTGTCCAAGGCAGGACCTAAGTTATGAAACAACTTCTTTCTTGACATATTAACATAAGAAAACAAGTATCTCAATTCTTTAAACCCTCTACTCAAATAATGTATCATAAAGGGGTATGAGATCTCAATAACCAGAAAAGTCTATCCATAAAAAGGGAGGGAAAAAAAGACACTGCAAACGTTACTTATTAAAATTATGTACTCCAGGGCCAGGCGTGGTGGCTCACGCCTGTAATCCCAGCACTTTGGGAGGCTGAGGTGGGTGGATTACTTGAGGCCAGGAGTTCCAGACCAGCCTGGCCAACATGGCAAAACCCCATTTCTACCAAAAATACAAAAATTAGCCAGGTGTGGTGGTGGGTGCCTGTAATCCCAGCCACTTGGGAGGCTGAGGCACGAGAATTGCTTGAATCCAGGAGGTGGAGGCTGCAGTGAGCCAAGATGATTGCAACACTGCACTCCAGCCTAGGCGACAGAGTGAGACTCCATCTCAAAAAAAAAAAAAAAAAAAAATTATGTACTGTCATGTGAGGTGGCTAGGGATTAATTTTTCCAGTAAATATGTCAAAATTGAGAAATGAAAATGAACACTGTGCTCCACTGTCACCCCTTCAGGCTGCTACCAGGACACAGCCCCGTGCTGCTCAGAGAATGCTTGAGTGTCCTCTTTGGAGACCACGCTAGAGCTAGAGTTCCAGCCACGCCATATTGTTTTATCAGCCATCATCCATTTTAGACAGGATTAGTTAAAAGAGACTTATTCACCAGAATTTGTTTTTCTTAAGATAGAATCTTGCTCTGTCACACAGGCTAGAGTGCAGTGGCGTGACCATAGCTCACCACAGTCTCAACCTCCCGAGCTCAAGCGATTTTCCCACTTTCACTAGAATTTTACTGGCTTGAGAAATTCAAATACGGCCCACAAAAACAATATTTGCTAGGATCTAGGACATTTTAAAATAATGGGCCACAATTCTCACTATGATGCTCCAAATATGTCGGGAAGCCACAGCCTCCTGTGGGAATGAGACCCTAAGGGTTCCTTTGAGGGCAAGCCTGGATCCAGGAGGTGGTAGCAGAGGTATTGTTTGTTTAAAAAGCAGTGAGTTTGCTGGTAACTAGTTCTACCAAGCTATCCCACAGTAAGATAATAGTAAATGTACTTACTTGCTGAAGAAAAATTCCACTTTTTCTTTAAATCCTTTGATTTCAGGGTAAGACTCCACTTCTGAGATGTTCTCTTCTTACAGTCTATAAAGCAATAAGAAATCACTCCGTTTTTCTTTGGATAATCTTCAGAGAGGTAACATTTCCCCCTTCTAACTTCCGTTACTTTACAGAGGGTTTGAGTTTGCTCAGTACTTGTCAGTGCCAGGAGTTGGACAGGGTGTTTGAAGAAGCGCCCTCTGCTGCTGTCTTCTTCCAGTTGCTTTTGAGTAGAGGCTGTGGCTGGGGCAAATCACACAGCAGCCTCCCTCATCACCGTGCGTGGACTAACAAACATGAAACACCACGAGCACCAGGCGGCCTAGGGGAGGAGAAGAATGGTGCCCGAGAAGAGTGAGGGGCATCTGGCTAGCCTTGCTGTGTGATGGGAGGCCAGCTTCACGGGCTGGCTGTTTCTGTGCTGGTCTCAAGTTTTGTTTTAGCACCCAGAGTTACTCCTGAGTCCCTGCAGGAATAAGCTGTCAACCTCATATGTAGGGGACACTTTTGGGAGAGTGCTCAGCTCACAAGACCACCCAACTCTACTCCCACCTCTGAATCCCACCATCTTCAGAGAGTGGGCTCCTGCCAGCCACGCTGGACAGTGAATTCTGGTCACCCTAGCCACAGTTGAGTGCGCCTCTGGTGGGATGAGGAAGACTTTAGTCATGCCCATCACTCCCATTTCCAACTAGGTTGCCACCCACCCCTGTGTGTCCCTTTGTAGGATTCTGGAGCCCCTGTGAGTGAGCAGCTGACCCATGCTGGACCAGTGTACTTGTTTGCACAGGTGGAACCTGACAGCACCTTGCATGGGTTGCAGTGAGCTGAGATCACAACACTACAATCCAGCTTGGGTAACAGAGCAAGACTCCATCTCAAAAAAAAAAAAAAAAAAAAAAAAAAGACGCCATCCTTCCCATACCAGCCAGAAAGAGAGCAAACCGTGTGGGTGAGAAATACTGACTGCAGCAGCGGCTTCCTTCATCTCAGCAACAAGTTTGTGGCAGAGCTTAGTGGATACCACCCTATTCACCTTAGATTTGGAATACTGAAGCTTTGGAAATCATGAAGGCAGAACTTGCTATGAAAGGACTCCACTGCACTGTCTCCTTCTGTATTGGCAGAAGGGGCCTAGTGAGCACCCTTCTTCACCTGTGTCTTGTTCTGGTCTCAGATGCATATTTTGAATAGTTGCAAGGAATATGGATGTGACAATTCCTGCCTTACCTCTAGTAGATCAACATTACATTTTCAAGTAAAGGGAACATAGATTGGAGGTAAGTTCATGTTTTCTATTTTCTTGAACATTTATTCAGATCAAAGAAATGTTTTCACTGATTTTTGCCGCTTCTACTTGATACATTATTACAATGCACTGGAAGTGATTTTTTTTCCAGGTATTTAAAGTAATAGAAAGTTATAGATGTCAACTTAAAAGAGCAAAGAAATACAGAGTTTTAGAAATTTATTTTCTTTTTTTGTTTTTTAGATGAAGTCTTTCTCTGCCGCCCAGGCTGGAGTGCAGTGGCGCGATCTTGGCTCACTGCAACCTCCGCCTCCCAGGTTCAAGCAATTCTTCTGCCTCAGCCTCCTGAGTAGCTGGGACTACAGGCGTGTGCCACCACGCCAGGCTAATTTTTAAATTTTTAGTAGAGATGGGGTTTCACCATATTGGCCAGGCTGGTCTCAAACTCCTGACCTTGTGATCCACCCTCCTCGGCCTCCCAAAGTGCTGGGATTACAGGCATGAGCCACCGCACCCAGCCGAGTTTTAGAAATTTCATGAGGGACTACATGAATACAAATTTTGACGATCACAGACACCCTCAAATTTTAAGAATCCCAGTGAAATCCTAACCTGCCTTGGAGAAACACACATTAAACAACTTTGCCATTAGCGCTTTGATGTGACTTAATCAAAGAGGCTGGAAGAAAGGAACACCAGGCAGGTACTTTACAGGGTTTCCCCAATCCTGATTGTAAAATTCAGAAGGCTTCTCTTCCAAGATTATGTACTAATGGGATGTGTTTAATTCCTCTTCCTCCTACAATGGGTCTAGGAGCATGACCTGTGGACCACAGATTTCTAAGGTAAATTTCTGGACACTGGAGGTGAGATGGATGAAGACGGGCAAAGGAAGCCGAACCCGAATACCTATATTACTGGAAAACAAAACAAAACAAAACAAAACCAAATCAAGTAAAAGATTTAAAAGGAGGCTGGGCACAGTGGCTCATGCCTGTAATCCCAGCACTTTGAGAGGCCGAGGTGGGCGGATCACTTGAGGCCAGGAGTTCGAGGCCAGCTGGCCAACATGATGAAACCCCAGCTCTCCAAAAAAAAAAAAAAAAAAAAAAAGCTGGGCATAGTGATGCATGCCTGTAATCCCAGCTACTGGGAAGGCTGAGACATGAGACTTGCTTGAACTTCAGAGGCGGAGGTTGCAGTGAGCTAAGATTGTGCCATTGCACTCCAGCATGGGTGACAGAGCAAGATTCTGTTTCAAAAACAAAACAAAACAAAACAAAACAAAAAAACAAAAAAACTTTAAATGAGTTTGTTCTGAGGAGCAGGCCCAGGGTTGGAGAAGAATAGAGCAGGAATTACTGCTCCTCAGTGTAAATTCTTTAGTGCCGCTTATTTTTTTGTAAATCCATCCTTGGCTTTACTGTAATAAAAGTAAAAGAAATTCTTTTAAAAATAATTCACATAAAAATTCTTTTAAAAATTTTTATGTGAAAAATTAAAAGGATAAATTTATGAAAGTATATTTTTATAATTCTAGGGTGAGCAAGACACAAAACTTGGAAGCCATGAAAAAAGAAAAGATACACAGATTTGAATTCATAAAAATTAAAAATATTTGTACAATGAAAGACATTATAAATGAAATGAAAACACAATCACAGACTGTAGAGGACCCAGCAGGAAGAGATGACGAGAGGGAGATGCAGCTTTGTCACTCAGAGGTTGGTGCAGAGGCTGTTGCGACACCGTAGGGGAAGCCTGGCCCTTTGCTTTACCCCTGAACAGGATGATCTCTGTGGAAATGAAGGTTCCATCTTTCCGCTCTTGACCTTGGAGCCACTTCACCTCCTCATGCTGATAAAGCTGGCCTGAGCTCAACCTTCCTACCCTTCCGTTCAGCATCCACAGGGAGGACTGGGCTGGCTCCTGGCAGTGGCCTCAGTGCTGTCATTTGCAGGTTGCCTACTCAGGGCACACGGTGCTAGCCTGACTGCTGGGAAAACCCCTTTCCCACAGTGGGCTCACTGTTGCCAAGTAAACAAAACCTGTTGCACTGACAAAAATTTTCAGGGGAGTTTTTCATGTTCTAACATGACCCTCCCGTGAAGTTTAGAAGTTCATTTTTAGATATGACTTCATCTGGGCAGTGAAGGGTGTCGAGAGGACGCCTTCTGACCACTTCAAGACAATTCCCCAGCATCTTCACGCTGGTTTCCGTCACAGAATATGGCGACAGTGGCCTTCAGCTTCTCTGTGGAGGGTTGAAATGCTCCTGGCTCCTTTCCCTACTTTAACCCAGCATGTCTATAAGGCCTGCACCCATCATAGGGCAGCTGATCTAGGCTTTAAGGCTATGGTGCTCCCCAGGAGTGCCACAGTCTGCTAAAGTTGGCAGCAAACTCATCAAAGTGGGAGAGTTCACCTCTTCCTCTTAAAATGCTGTCACGTTCTTTCTGGTTCTTTGAGATGGAAATCACCAAAATGCTTAAAATGAAAACAAATGACTTTGAGAGCTAGCCCTCCTTCAGAGTGAGGGCCGTCTTCTTACTAACCCACCACACACTCTTCCTCCTATACTTGACGTCTTACTCTTCCTGCCTGTGACCCTTTTTTTTTAAATTAATTTTTTATTATCAATTTTTGTTTATTATTCTACTTTAAGTTCTAGGGTACATGTGCACAATGTGCAGGTTTGTTACATATGTATACATGCTCCATGTTAGTGTGCTGCACCCATTAACTCGTCATTTACATTAGGTATATCTCCTAATGCTATCCCTCCCCCCTCCCCCCAGCCCATGACAGGCCCCCGTGTGTGATGCTCCCCTTCCTGTGTCCAAGTGTTCTCATTGTTCAATTCCCACCTATGAGTGAGAACATGTGGTGTTTGGTTTTTTGTCCTTGTGATAGTTTGCTGAGAATGATGGTTTCCAGCTTCATCCATGTCCCTACAAAGGACATGAACTCATCCTTTTTTCTGGCTGCATAGTATTCCATGGTGTATATGTACCACATTTTCTTAATCCAGTCTATCATTGATGGACATTTGGGTTGGTTCCAAGTCTTTGCTATTGTGAATAGTGCCACAATAAACATACGTGTGCATGTGTCTTTAGAGCAGCATGATTTATAACCCTTTGGGTATATACCCAGTAATGGGATGGCTGGGTCAAATGGTATTTCTAGTTCTAGGTCCTTGAGGAATCGCCACACTGTCTTCCACAATGGTTGAACTAGTTTACAGTCCTGCCAACGTGTAAAAGTGTTCCTATTTCTCCACATCGTCTCCAGCACCTGTTGGTTCCTGACTTTTTAATGATCGCCATTCTAACTGGTGTGAAATGGTATCTTATTGTGGTTTTGATTTGCGTTTCTCTGATGGCCAGTGATGATGAGCATTTTTTCATGTGTCTGTTGGCTGCATAAAAGTCTTCTTTTGAGAAGTGTCTGTTCATATCCTTTGCCCACTTTTTGATGGGGTTGTTTTTTCTTGTAAATTTGTTTGAGTTCATTGTAGATTCTGGATATTAGCCCTTTGTCAGATGAGTAGATTGCAAAAATTTTCTCCCGTTCTGTAGGTTGCCTGTTCACTCTGATGGTAGTTTGTTTTGCTGTGCAGAAACTCTTTAGTTTAATTAGATCCCATTTGTCAATTTTGGCTTTTGCTGCCATTGCTTTTGGTGTTTTAGACATGAAGTCCTTGCCCATGCCTATGTCCTGAATGGTATTGCCTAGGTTTTCTTCTAGGGTTTTTATGGTTTTAGGTCTAACATTTAAGTCTTTAATCCATCTTGAATTAATTTTTGTATAAGATGTAACGAAGGGATCCAGTTTCAGCTTTCTACATGTGGCTGGCCAGTTTTCCCAGCACCATTTATTAAACAGGGAATCCTTTCCCTATTTCTTGTTTTTGTCAGGTTTGTCAAAGATCAGATGTTGTAGATGTATGGTATTATTTCTGAGGGTTCTGTTCTGTTCCATTGGTCTATATCTCTGTTTTGGTACCAGTACCATGCTGTTTTGGTTACTGTAGCCTTGTAGTATAGTTTGAAGTCAGGTAGCGTGATGTCTCCAGCTTTTTTCTTTTGGCTTAGGATTGTCTTGGCAATGCAGGCCCTTCTTTGTTCCATATGAACTTTAAAGTAGTTTTTCCCAATTCTGTGAAGAAAGTCATTGGTAGCTTGATGGGGATGGCATTGAATCTATAAATTACCTTGGGCAGTATGGCCATTTTCACGATATTGATTATTCCTATCCATGAGCATAGAATGTTCTTCCATTTGTTTGTGTCCTCTTTTATTTCATTGAGCAGTGGTTTGTAGTTCTCCTTGAAGAGGTCCTTCACATCCCTTGTAAGTTGGATTCGTAGGTATTTTATTCTCTTTGAAGCAATTGTGAATGGGAATTCACTCATGATTTGGCTCTCTGTTTGTCTGTTATTGGTGTATAAGAATGCTTGTGATTTTTGCACATTGATTTTGTATCCTGAGACTTTGCTGAAGTTGCTTATCAGCTTAAGGAGATTTTGGGCTGAGACAATGGGGTTTTCTAAATATACAATCACGTCATCTGCAAACAGGGACACTTTGACTTCCTCTTTTCCTAATTGAATACCTTTTATTTCTTTCTCCTGCCTGATTGCCCTGGCCAGAACTTCCAACACTATGTTGAATAGGAGTGGTGAGAGAGGGCATCCCTGTCTTGTGCCAGTTTTCAAAGGGAATGCTTCCAGTTTTTGCCCATCAGTATGATATTGGCTGTGGGTTTGTCATAAATAGCTCTTATTATTTTGAGATACGTCCCATCAATACCTAATTTATTGAGAGTTTTTAGCATGAAGCGTTGTTGAATTTTGTCAAAGGCCTTTTCTGCAACTATTGAGATAATCCTGTGGTTTTTTGTCTTTGGTTCTGTTTATATGCTGGATTACGTTTATTGATTTGCGTATGTTGAACCAGCCTTGCATCCCAGGGATGAAGCCCACTTGATCATGGTGGATAAGCTTTTTGATGTGCTGCTGGATTCGGTTTGCCAGTATTTTATTGAGGATTTTTGCATCAATGTTCATCAAGGATATTGGTCTAAAATTCTCTTTTTTTGTTGTGTCTCTGCCAGGCTTTGGTATCAGGATGATGCTGGCCTCAAAAAATGAGTTAGGGAGGATTCCCTCTTTTTCTACTGATTGGAATAGTTTCAGAAGGAATGGTACCAGCTCCTTCTTGTACCTCTGGTAGAATTCGGCTGTGAATCCGTCTGGTCCTGGATGTTTTTTTGGTTGGTAGGCTATTAATTATTGCCTAAATTTCAGAGCCTGTTATTTAAGGATTTAGGGATTTAACTTCTTCCTGGTTTAGTCTTGGGAGGGTGTATGTGTCCAGGAATTTATCCATTTCTTCTAGATTTTCTAGTTTACTTGCATAGAGGTGTTTATAGTATTCTCTGATGGTAGTTTGTATTTCTGTGGGATCGGTGGTGATATCCCCTTTATCATTTTATATTGCGTCTATTTGATTCTTCTCTCTTTTCTTCTTTGTTAGTCTTGCTAGCGGTCTATCAATTTTGTTGATCTTTTCAAAAAACCAGCTCCTGGATTCATTGATTTTTTGAGGGTTTTTGTGTCTCTGTCTCCTTCAGTTCTTCTCTGATCTTAGTTATTTCTTGCCTTCTGCTAGCTTTTGAATGTGTTTGCTCTTGCTTCTCTAGTTCTTTTAATGGTGATGTTAGGGTGTCAATTTTAGATCTTTCCTGCTTTCTCTTGTGGGCATTTAGTGCTATAGATTTCCCTCTACACACTGCTTTAAATGTTTCCCAGAGATTCTGGTATGTTGTGTCTTTGTTCTCATTGGTTTCAAAGAATATCTTTATTTCTGCCTTCATTTTGTTATGGACCCAGTAGTCACTCGGGAGCAGGTGTTTCAGTTTCCATGTAGTTGAGTGGTTTTGAGTGAGTTTCTTAATCCTGAGTTCTAGTTTGATTGCACTGTGGTCTGAGAGACAGTTCATTATAATTTCTGTTCTTTTACATTTGCTGAGGAGTGCTTTACTTCCAACTATGTGGTCAATTTTGGAATAAGTGCTATGTGGTGCTAAGAAGAATGTATATTCTGTTGATTTGGGGTGGAGAGTTCTGTAGATGTCTATTAGGTCTGCTTGGTGCAGAGCTGAGTTCAATTCCTGGATATCCTTGTTAACTTTCTGTCTCGTTGATCTGTCTAATGTTGACAGTGGGGTGTTACAGTCTCCCATTATTATTGTGGGGGAGTCTAAGTCTCTTTGTAGGTCTCTAAGGACTTGCTTTATGAATCTGGGTGTTCCTGTATTGGGTGCATATATATTTAGGATAGTTAGCTCTTCTTGTTGAATTGAGCCCTTTACCATTATGTAATGACCTTCTTTGTCTCTTTTGATCTTTGTTGGTTTAAAGTCTTTTTTATCAGAGACTAGGATTGCAACCCCTGCCTTTTTTTGTTTTCCATTTGCTTGGTAGATCTTCCTCCATCCCTTTATTTTGAGCTTATGTGTGTCTCTGCATGTGAGATGGGTCTCCTGAATACAGCACACTGATGGGTCTTGACTCTATCCAATTTGCCCGTCTGTGTCTTTTAATTGGAGCATTTAGCCAATTTACATTTAAAGTTAATATTTTTGTGTGTGAATTTGATCCTGTCATTACGATGTTAGCTGGTTATTTTGCTCGTCAGTTGATGCAGTTTCTTCCTACCATCAGTGGTCTTTACAATTTGGCATGTTTTTGCAGTGGCTGGTACTGGTTTTTCCTTTCCATGTTTAGTGCTTCCTTCAGGAGCTCTTTTAGGGCAGGCCTGGTGGTGACAAAATCTCTCAGCATTTGCTTGTCTGTAACGGATTTTATTTGTCCTTCACTTATGAAGCTTAGTTTGGCGGGATATGAAATTCTGGGTTGAAAATTCTTTTCTTTAAGAATGTTGAATATTGGCCCCCACTCTCTTCTGGCTTATAGAGTTTCTGCTGAGAGATCCGCTATTAGTCTGATGGGCTTCCCTTTGTGGAAAACCCGACCTTTCTCTCTGGCTGCCCTTAACAGTTTTTCCTCCATTTCAACTTTGGTGAATCTGACAATTATGTGTCTTGGAGTTGCTCATCTCGAGGAGTATCTTCGTAGTGTTCTCTGTATTTCTTGGCCTGTCTTGCTAGGTTGGGGAAGTTCTCCTGGATAATACCCTGAAGAGTGTTTTCCAACTTGGTTCCATTCTCCCCATCACTTTCAGGTACACCAATCAGACGTAGATTTGGTCTTTTCACATAGTCCCATATTTCTTGGAGGCTTTGTTCGTTTCTTTTTACTCTTTTTTCTCTAAACTTCTCTTCTTGCTTCATTTCATTCATTTCATCTTCCATCACTGATACTCTTTCTTCCAGTTGATCTAATCGGCTACTGAAGCTTGTGCATTCGTCATGTAGTTCTCGTACCATGGTTTTCAGCTCCAACAGGTCATTTAAGGACTTCTCTACACTTGTTATTCTAGTTAGCCATTTGTCTAATCTTTTTTCAAGGTTTTTAGCTTCTTTGTGATGGGTTCAAACTTCTTCCTTTAGCTCGGAGAAGTGTGATCATCTGAAGACTTTTTCTCTCAACTAATCAAAGTCATTCTCCGTCCAGCTTTGTTCTGTTGCTGGTAAGGAGCTGCATACCTTTGGAGGGGGAGAGGCGCTCTGATTTCTAGAATTTTCAGCTTTTCTGCTCTGTTTTTTCCCCATCTTTGTGGTTTTATCTACCTTTGGTCTTTGATGATGGTGACCTACAGGTGGGGTTTTGGTGTGGATGTCCTTTCTGCTTGTTAGTTTTCCTTCTAACAGTCAGGACCCTCAGCTGCAGGTCTGTTGGAGTTTGCTGGAGGTCCACTCTAGACCCTGTTTTCCTGGGTATCAGCAGCAGAGGGTGCAGAACAGCGAATATTGCTGAACAGCAAATGTTGCTGCCTGATCGTTCCTCTGGAAGTTTTGTCTCAGAGGGGTACCCAGCTGTGTGAGGTGTCAGTCTGTCCCTACTGGAGGGTGCCTCCCAGTTAGGCTACTCGGGGGTCAGGGACCCACTTGAGGAGGCAGTCTGTCCATTCTCAGATCTCAAACTCCACGCTGGGAGAACCACTACTCTCTTCAAGGCTGTCAGACAGGGACATTTAAGTCTGCTGAGGTTTCTGCTGCCTTTTGTTCAGCTATGCCCTACCCCCCAGAGGTGGAGTCTACAGAGGCAGGCAGGCCTCCTTGAGCTGCTGTGGGCTCCACCCAGTTCGAGCTTCCCGGCTGCTTTGTTTACCTACTCAAGCCTCAGCAATGGCGGGTACCCCTCCCCCAGCCTCGCTGCTGCCTTGCAGTTCGATCTCAGACTGCTGTGCTAGCAATCAGCAAGGCTCCATGGGCGTGGGACCCTCCGAGCCAAGCTCGACATATAATCTCCTGGTGTGCCATTTGCTAAGACCATTGGAAAAGTGCAGTATTAGGCTGGGAGTGACCCGATTTTCCAGGTGCCGTCCGTCACCACTTCCCTTGGCTAGGAAAGGGAATTCCCTGACCCCTTGCCCTTCTCGGGTGAGGCGATGCCTCACCCTGCTTCGGCTCTCGCTCAGTGGGCTACACCCATTGTCCTGCCCCCACTGTCCGACAAACCCCAGTGAGATGTACCCAGTACCTCAGTTGGAAATGCAGAAATCACCTGTCTTCTGTGTCGCTCACGCTGGGAGCTGTAGACTGGAGCTGTTCCTATTCTGCCACCTTGCCTCATAATCCTTGCCTGTGACTCTTGACACACTATCCCCCAACTTCCTTGGCTGCCTTTCCCCATTCTCTCTGCCCATCTAAACATCTTTCTTCCTCAAAGGACCAGGCCAAATGCCACTTCCCCAAGAAGCTTTCCTGACTCTTCTAAATCTCCATCTGCTCTTTCCCTTCTCTGAGATCCTATGTCTGTGCCACTCATTTGGCATCATTCCAATCCCTCCCCACCCCCCCAAATTTATTGAGTGCCTACTATGTGCCTAGAAGGGTTCAAACATTGGGGAAGCAAAATGGCTTGACTAGGAGAGATAAGGACAACATGGACCGATCCTAAGAAAAAGAAACAGTAGCAGAAAAAGAGCAGGGCAGCTAGCTGAATTTAAGTCTGCAGTGTGGCGAATATGCCAACAAAATATTGCGAGATATGAGTGACAATATGACATACCATGGCCAGAAATTATCTTTTTGGATTCTTTCTACATGAACCCAGATCCTTATTGGAATATTATGTCCAATTTCAAACTAAATGTGGAGAGGATCCGGCAGAAAGTAACAAACAATAACAAAAAGGATGCTAAACCAGGCAGCTCAGAGAACAGAGGAATGGGGAGCCAAGATGTTTTAGATGGGCCAAATGATTTAGAGGCCTTTGGTAATGATCCTCTGTGGCTTTGAGGTGTGTCTGTTTCTTTGTTTGGAGCTAGTCATGGCCGTAAATGCCTTCTACATCTGTAGGTGACCAAACTGGAGAAAATAATCTACATGTAAGCAGGATAAATTTTGATTGTGTTTAAGGAAGCATTTTTTTTGTGTTGAAGCTGGAAAAGGTGACTTTCAAAGAAGGTTGCAAATTTTTATTGCCTGATGCTTTAAGAAGAGAAGAGACAAATCCTGTTTGGGGAAAACAGAGATTTCTCTGCCTGAGAGTAAGGGACTATGGTGGAATCCCAGGCAGTCCACGATTCTAGGACCTGAGGCGTTAAATGTCACTGCCACTGGCTGCCACTCCCCTGCCCTGCCACACTGTCCACCAGAACCACTAACGAAGTTACAAAAGTCACCCTTTTCAGTTTCTATTTCATTTTCCCTGTACCCTGAGAAACAGGAACCAAGGACTAGGCAGTAGGAGAAGCCAGACATGATCTATGCTTTCAAAGTGGGTCACCATGGCGTGAATGAATTAGAGCTGAAGGGTCATGGAAACAGCCTGTTCCTCCTCCCTCTCTCCTCCCCAGCTCTGTCCCCCACTTCTTCCTTTTTTTGTATTATTCTGAAAAGTGAATCAAACAGTTGCCATTTTTTAATATTACGTTGGTCCACAACGTCAAAGGTCATGGTTTCCAGATTTCGGAAAAGGAATTTGATTCTGTTCCTAAAATTAAAGAGAAATTGCAAGGCTTGGATGGAAAGGGGAAGTTCCCCTTCAATAACTCTTTCTAGAAGGGTCAACATTTAAAACTTAACGTGTGGCCGGGTGCAGTGGCTCACGCCTGTAATCCCAGCACTTTGGGAGGCCAAGGAGGGTGGATCACTTGAGGTCAGGAGTTTGAGACCAGCCTGGCCAACATGGCAAAACCCCATCTCTACTAAAAATTTAAAAATTACCTGGGCATGGTGGTGGGTGCCTGTAATCCCAGCTACTCCGGAGGCTGAAGCATGAGAATCGCTTGAACCTGGGAGGTGGAAGTTGCAGTGAGCTGAGATTGAACAATTGCACTCCAGCCTGGGCAACAGAGTGAGACTCTGACTCAAAAAAAAAAACAAAAAACAAAAAACAAAAAAACCAAAAAAGTTAACCTTATGTGGATATTTACCTATTATTTGAATACGAGAAGGAATTTGACCACTTGAGGGCCTGATTTATACAAGTACCACATGATGAAAAACAGGATTTTATGGAGTGAAGATCCTTAACAGCACTCTCAGATTGAATCTCTCCTGAGCCTTGAACTGCTTTCTCCAGTGGCCACTGGGGTTGCGTGACTCCTCCAATGGACCCAGACACAACCAAGAAATGTGCCTAAACTGGCTGCCACTTGAAACCTTTTGGTGTCCTTTGTTTAGATGCCCCACCCTAAACTTCAGGAGTTCTCTCCAGAGAGTAATTTTAGGAATGAATGCCAGAGACCAAGGGATGAGGGACTGTTGCCTCATCAGAGGGAGAAGGAGCTTGCTGGAAAAACAAGAGGAACAAAATGTCCCCTGACTAGATTTTTCTTTACCTTTTGTCTCAAGGACTCTTCTAGAAATAGAAATAAGAGTAGATTCATGTACATTTGCCCAGGTTGACCCCAGTGGAGGGATTGTGGGGCAGAAAGAATGATAACATGAAAGAAAGATAATTTCAGTAAGGCCCCCCAAACTTTTGGTTTAGGGAGCAGTCACTTTTTGTTTCCTAGAAGCTGTATTTTCACCTACTGAGATTCTAGCAGGCAGTGAAGTCCCCTTAGGATGGGACTGTGTGCAAGAGCATTGCTGTTTCATTGCAAACCCTGGAAGCGGAACTTAGGACTCAGCTGGCCAGCTGAGCTTCTCTTCCTGTGGGAAATCCCAGCAAAACCAGGAGAAAGGGAGCAACAGAGGTCATCTGCCAGGAAATGTACCAAAGAAGATTTGAAAATTACTGGTGGATCTCCAGAGCAAAGGCTGGAAAGCCCTGACCTACAGGAGCGGGCTACTGCATTGTTGGGAGGAGCGGGATTCACATCCACATGGACTTCCCTCGGGTCTCTTTCTGCTCTGCAGAGAGGGGTGGAAGCTGCTCCTAGGGTTTTGTTTTTTGTTTTTTGTTTTTTGTTTTAAGATGGAGTCTCGGTCTGTCGCCCAGGCTACAGTGTAGTGGCACGATCTTGGCTCACTGCAACCTCTGCCTCCCAGGTTCAAGCGATTCTCCTGCCTCAGCCTCCCGAGTAGCTGGGATTACAGGCATGCACCACCATGCCCGGCTAATTTTGTATTCTTAGTAGAGAGGAGGTTTCACCATGTTGGCCAGGCTGGTCTTGAACTCCTGACCTCATGATCCGCCTGCCTCGGCCTTCCAAAGTGCTGGGATTACAGGTGTGAGCCACCGCACCCGGCCACTCCTAGGTTTTAAAACACCAGTTTGTATCCACTTATCTCTTTTGCTCCTCTCCATATAGTCTCCCATCTCTACCTCTTGCTATATTTGATTCCTGCCTGCTTGTTAGAATTACGGTGCATATCTTAGATTTTTCTTTAAATACCACTTTTAGACTGTCATCAACAAGATGCTTAAGGCTCTTTGGGGGTGGGGTATAGAATATTTATTTATTTATTTAGAGACAGGTTCTCACTCTGTCACCCAGGCTACTGTGCAGTTGTGTGACCCTAGCTTATTGTAACCTTGAACTCTCAGGCTCAAGCAATCCTCCTGCCCCAGCTTCCTCAGTAGCTAGGACTACAGGTGTGCACCACCACACCTGGATAATTTTATTTATTTATTTATTTTGTAGAGACAGGGTCTCACTTTATTGCACAGGCTGGTCTTGAACTCCTGGGCTCAAGTGATCCTCCCACCTCTGCCTCCCAACGTACTGGGTTTATAGGCGTGAGCCACTGTGCCCAGCAAATATTTTAAAAATTAGACTCAGGAGGTTCATATCTTTAATAGGTGTTTAGTCTATCATGTCATTTCAATTTTTTTCTAAGTGACAGTAGAAGGAATGGAAGAAGTCCTGGCTGGGAGTTCAGAGGGCATGGGCTCCAGGCCCACTTCTCTCCATGTGTGAAACTGAGTTATATAAACTCTGAGTAACTGTCTTCACTGGCCTCAGCTTCCTCCCTAGAAAGTTATTGTCAGCTGGGCACGGTGCCTAATGCCTATAATCCCAGCACTTTGGGAGGCTGAGGCAGGTGGATCACTTGAGGTCAGGAGTTCAAGACCAACCTGGCCAACATGGTGAAACCGCCTCTCTACTAAAAATACAAAAATTAGCTGGGTGTGGTGGCGATCGCCTGTAATCCCAGCTACTTGGGAGGCTGAGGCAGGATAATTGCTTGAACCTGGGAAATAGAGGTTGCAGCGAGCTGGGATTGCACCACTGCCCTCAGGCCTGAGTGACAGAGCCAGACTCCGTCTCAAAAAAAAAAAAAAAGAAACTTATTGTCAACTGAAAATTCACAAGGTTTATAAATCTGGAAAAGAGAGCTTTATTTTTATAAAGGGTTGCAGACGGCAGGATGGCCATTCTCAGTCTGGGAAGTGTAGCCTTCCAGCCAGAAGCCAAAAAGAGGCACCTCGAGGGAAAGGCAAAGGGAACAGGAATGTATGCTGAGCAGAGCGGCCAAATACACATATTTATTTTTTTTTTATTGAGACAAGGTCTCACTCTGTCACCCAGGCTGGAGTGCAGTGGCACAATCTCAGCTCACTTCAACCTCCACCTCCCGAGTTCAAGCGATTCTCGTGCCTCAGCCTCCCAAGTAGCTAGGATTACAAAAATACACGTATTTAATAAGCTATAGGAGGAGTCATGAATATTTATGAAAGGAGAAACATGTGCATGTGCAATTGAGCTTCATGCCCCTTCAAGAGTCCCTTTTACAAAAAATGGCAGCATTAGCATGATCTGAGGGTGGAGTTCTCGGCCCTCTGATGTTAAAAGGTGAAGCAGAGGACACAAAAACCCTCACTGCAGGTCCTCTGTAGGCTGGCCAGAACCAATCTGTGATTGGTGGTCTCTTATCAGGGCAGAATGATGGTCAGTTGTGTCAAAACTGCAAAAGGAAGGGATAGCAGTCACGTGGTTGGTTGAAATCAGCGGTGGAGTCTGAGCCTGTTTTCCTTGATGAGCTGATCTTCTGGATGCCGTCTCTGAACACCCTGACTGAGCTGATACCATTAACTCTCTCATAGTTGCCAACCATGTACCTTGAACATTCTCTGCTTCCATACTCCTCACGGCCTCGTGCCATTATACTGTACAGTGTCTTCTCTCCTTGTGTGATTTTTGCCCTACCTCTGTAGGTGCAAGAAGTGCCAAGCATGTGCTTGGCTGGCACATTTTGTTTATTTATTTATTTATGTTTATTATTTTTCAGTCAGAGTTTTGCTCTTGTTGCCCAAGCTGGAGTGCAATGGTGCAATCTTGGCTCACTGCAACCTCCGCCTCCCAGGGTCAAGCAATTCTCCTGCCTCAGCCTCCCAAGTGGCTGGGATTACAGTCACCCGCCACCATGCCCAGCTAATTTTTGTATTTTTAGTAAAGAAGGGATTTCACCCTGTTGGCCAGGCTGGTCTTGAACTCCTGACCTCAAGTGATCCGCCCGCCTTGGCCTCCCAAAGTGCTGGGATTACAGGCGTGAACCACCGCGTCAGACTGGCTGGCACATTTTAGATATTGTATTAGTCAAGGTTCTTCTGAGAAACAGAACCAATAGGATGGACACACACACACATGCAGAGAAAGAGAGTTTACTTTAAGGAATTGGCTTATACAATTGTGGAGGCTGGCAGGTTCGACAGGGTAGGCCAGCAGGCTAAAGACCCAGGAAAGAGTTGCAGCTCGAGTCTAAAGGCAGTCTGGCAGAATTCTCTCTTCCTTGGGGGAGGCGAGTCTTTTTTCTATTAAGGCTTTCAACTGATTGGAATGAGGCTCATCCACATTAGGGAGAGTAATCTGCTTTACTCAAAGGCTACTGATTTAGATGTGAATCTCATCTTAAAAAATACCTGCACAGAAACATCTAGAACAATGTTTGACCAAATATCTGGGCACTGTGGCCTAGCTAGGCTGACAAAATTAGCCATCACAGATGCTCTCTAAATCTTCTTGAATTGAATTGACAACACAGGATATGTGAGCAGCTACTTTTGGTTACTTATCTTCAAACTCATCAGGTTGTATATCCGAAATATGTACAGCTTTTTGTATCTCAGTCATATCTCAATAACGTGATTTAAGAAAACATATAAACACTTTTTTTGATAATTTAAAAAATATGTTAGCAGCCAAAAAATGAGATCACTTGGGTGCTCTAGAAGAGCAGGGGCTGTCAGGGCCTAGCATATACTTACACAGCAGGTATTCAATGTCTGAAGAATGTATAAAGATCATTCTTGTAAGTGACCAGTTTGTTAAGAACAGTGTCATTGTTCCGACCTTATAGATGAAGTGTCTGAAATATCTTAAGATCAGGTCCAAGGGCTACAAGTTTATTTCTCAGCAACAGCCTCAGCATAGCAATTGATTCTGTATTGGTGAGTAATGAAGATGCCTATGATGTGTCTTCCTCAATAAAACTAAGAGCAAGGAACCAACTATGCAATATATTTGTCTTTCCAGGACCTATACTAATGCCTAGCACCTAGTAAGATGCCAAGTAACTATTTGTTCTTCTTGGCAGAACAACATTCACTGTTTCCTTTGCAAACAAACCCTGATTTTTGTAAAAGAACCTACCTCTACCTCTCAGGGAAGATGTGTCTATCCTTGATCTAAGGGAAACATCATAATCCAGCCTGCCTGCCAGGAATTGGTTTAGACTTCTGGAGGATCTTTGAGAATAGTTTCTTCATCTTGAAAGAAGAAACACTCTCTTTTTCCACTGGACACTGTCTATAACTGTAACTGCAATGTGTTATTACGCATACACATTATCTTGACTGCCTAGTTAAATAATCAGAGCTAAACAAAAATTTTCGAAGAAATTAACAGTAAATGGTTAATAGGCAACGCCTCTTGGGCTCGTTAGCAGACACAAAATAGCAAAATGGTTTAAACAAAAACAAAACGAAGGATAAGACCTCTATATACATTTGATAAAATAAATTAAAATGGGGGAAAATATGATCTTGTGCCAATTAAAAATGTCAGTCTGGGGATAAAAATAACTGAAGATAGTAGTTCAGAAAGATAAGAAGAACAGGGTCTTTCTTTGATGATAGTATAGAGTTGCTAAATTAACCCTGGGACTTCTTACCTTTAGACATTTTGTTACATAAGATAATAAGTGTCATTATTATTTAAGCCCAGTGAGTATGCGGTGTTTTGGGGGTGGGGAAGAGTGATGGTTATTTGCCGTTATTTGGAGCTGGAAACATGCTAACTGATAAATTATCCTTTTGGTTTACAGGACAATGTCCTTGATGCCCAAAAGCATTTTCTAATTTTGACAGAAGAGAAAGGATGTCAGTAGGTGTTAACTAATGTGAAAAGAAGGTAGAATGGCTCATGTGTGTGATGGAGATGAGAACTGGGAATACAGAGAGATATCTGACCTGGTAGTAATTTTTTCTTGCATGACTACTACATTGATAAGCACTGTGCTAAAATTTTTCAATTAATTATTTCATGCAATCTTCAAACCAACTTTATGAAATATGTACTATTATTTTTCCTACTTAATAACAGAAAGTGAAGCTTAGCAAGATGAAGTGACTTGTCTAAAATCACTTACTCAAGCTAGTGTTTTTTGTTTGTTTGTTTTGTTTTGAGATGGAGTCTCACTCTGTCGCCCAGGTTGGAGTGCAGTGGCACGATCTCAGCTCACTGCAACCTCCGCCTCCTGGGTTCAAGCAATTCTCCTGCCTTGGCCTCCCGAGTAGCTGGGATTACAGGCACCCACCACCATGCCTGGCTAATTTTTTATTTTTAGTAGAGACAGGGTTTCACCATGTTGGTCAGGCTGGTCTCGAACTCCTGACTTCATGATCCACCTGCCTTGGCCTCCCAAACTGCTGGGATTACAGGCGTGAGCCACCGTGCCTGGCCCCCAAGTGTTGTTACAAGGGTTTGAAACCAGATAGCGTGGATGTGTCGGGAGTCTATGCTAATGGTCACAAAGTTCATAGGCACCATAAAGTTCAAAGCAAACTAATTGCTAACAACCCCAGTTTTTCTGTTTGTTTGTGTTTTGAGACAGGGTCTTGCTCTGTCATCCAGGCTGGAGTGTAGTGGCACAATCTCAGCTCACTGCAACCTCTGCCTCCCGGGCTCAAGCAGTCCTCCCACCTCAGCCTCCTGAGTAGCTCAGACCACAGGCGCATGCCTGGATAATTTTTGTATTTTTTGTAGAGAACAGGTTTCACCATGTTGCCCAGGCTGGTCTCAAACTCCTGGTCTCAAGCAATCTGTCCCCCTTGGCCTCCCAAAGTACTGGGATTACAGGCATGAACCACTGTGCCCAGCCCCAGTTATTCTTTACATTTAAGTCAAAAACGAAAACAAAAAATCGCCCTTTCCCATGGATTCTCACAGAAAGATCACTACATAATATGAACAATATCCTCAGCAGACATCTTAAGCTGAAACTGTGTTGAGTTTTATCGGGATGCTTATTATTCAAAATGTCTCTTACTACAGAACTTGCTTTGACTGCATCCTCAGAGGCTGAAAATCTTTGATAGTTGAAAGAATGAAGGATGTGCCATCCCCAAATATGCCATATAATATATTGATTACTTTGAGTTGAAAACATTAGAGAAATTATAGTTTCAGAAAGGGTAAAACTGAGGGCTGACCTGATTAGGCCTGACACTTAATTTGCCTTGCTTGCTTTTGGTCACTTGCTTCTAGTCGATTTTAAAACCTGCATAGCTAAAAGTCATGTAGCTAGACGATACATAACTAAATTCCACGTGCCTCCTTATAGATAACTTCTCTGATAGGACACCATGGAAAATATTGCTTAAGTTATTTTTCAGGAACTTAGAGTCAGTTCTTGTCCAGTTCAAGCCACCAGCCCTTCATCTTGGCCTGTGTGAGTGTCCAATGGGTGACCTTTTGACATCAGAAGGCCCAAAACTCCACTCTCAGATCATGCTAACGTCACGATTTTGTGAACATGTGTTCTATGAACAGCCATGAAGATTGACTATGCTTGCTCAGATTACCGATTGCCTCACTTTTCCTTACCTCATCTTTCTCTGAACCTTGGACCACCTTCCTCCCCTATCCCATAAGCACTCCTAAAATTCCATCTTTGGAAAGGCAGATTTGAGGCCTGTTCTCCAGTCTCCTGTCTTGGCTGCCTTGTGAATACACCCTTTCTCTACTGCAAAACTTGTGTGCCTCAGTGATTGGCATACTGTGTGAAAGACAAATGAGCCTGGTTCCCTGACAGGAGCTGAGCTGTCTCTTCCTGCATGCAGCCAGCAATCAAGATTCCTCTAGGAGAGGTATGTTCTCCACGCCAGAGCGAGAAAATAGCTCTCATCACCAGAGATTTGGAACTGGAGGTGGCATTTGGACTGGAGTAAACATTCTTGCAAAGTAACCATTATCTTCCACCTGTTTTACACCCCATCCCCCATATATCTCCTAGGGGCTCCCCTAGAAATTTTTACCACCCTAGCCGGATTTTCTTTGTCCTGTCATTTCTTCTTAAATTTATCACTCTTTTTCTAAAAAGTATAAAAGCATCTTGCTTTGGACACTTTCTTCAGGATTCAGTCTCTTAACATCCCCATGTACATCTAAAATGAATAAAATTTGTATACTTTTCTCTTGTTAATCTGCCTAGTGTCGATTTGGCTTCTAGATGCAGCTGATTAGCTCACTAAGAGCTAAAGGGTGTGGGGGGTTGGAGGTGATCTCTGCCTCCCTTATTGGTGAACTTGATTTTTGTAAACACTCAAAAGTCACTTAGGCTAGAGTTGGAGATGGAGATGGTTATTCACTGGGAAGGCCACAAGAGAATGTTTTAAAGTGTTGGAAATATTTCATATCTCGATTATGGTGTAAGGACATTTCATTATATATAAATTATATATCAATTTTTTAAAAAGCTCTCAGACCAAGGCTAGTCATTACAGCAAGAAAATAGGCATAGCAAATTTAAAACTTTGGAGAAATATATAGAATATTTGCATATGGTGATTCTGATTTGCTTTAAAAGTGACATGATTAATGTATTTAGACAAAAATACTCTTCGTTTTTCTTTGCTTTTATTTACGATCAGGATACAAGAATTCTACGCTGCTGCCAAATAAATGACTAGTTAAAATTAACTAACTGAATCCTTAACAACCATTCTAAGAGGCAGATATTATTATCCCACTTTATGCGTGAGGGCCCAGAACCCTGGCAAGGGCGGCACACTCAGTACGCTCTTCAAGCATCTGGGCACACCCGGTCCACTACAGTCCTACAAAGTCGGACGTGAGCACGGGCGAAGGCGTCAGCCGGGGCCACACGGGAGTCACTGACCACAGCCAGGCGAGAGCCGGCTTTCCGGTGCCGCCACATTCCGGGCACCAGGCTCCGGGCTCTTCAGAGCATTTGGGGCGGGCGACGGAGGTCCCGTCCACTCTCGCTTGGGTGCAGAAGGGCGCGGCGGTGCCAGGAAGCCGCCTTGGAGGCTCCAAGATTAGCTCAAACTCAGCGCGGCCAAGCGCAGGTGCGGGGGCCCTCGCCGCCGCCCTGCTTATCTGGGGACAGTCCCGGAACCCGGGGACCCGGCTCCGCCCCAACCCGCGCCCTCGTCCACCCGCAGCAGCCAGGCCTCTTCCCCGGCCCCGGGAGCCCGCGCCGCGCCCGTCGCTCGCGCGTTCCAGTCCAGGCTACGAGCAGGTACCGCGATCCCGGCCCTCGGCCCCGCGCTCCCCTCCCCCGCCCCTGGCGCTCTCCGAGTGTGGCCGACCATGAGGATTCCCAGTCTTGCAAATCGTGGGAGCGTGTCAACCGCCCCGTTTCTTTCCAAAGCCGGGCATGGCCCGGAAGCAGCTGATCAGATCTTAGTTCTGAATGTATAGTTCGGGTACGAGAATGTGACCCGTGAAAGTTCAGAGGAGTTAAGTAATTACAGCGTTCTGAAAGCGAACGTTAAAGGGAATTTACAACCGAAAAAAGATGCCGGTCTTCTTCCCCCATCCCAGCTTGCAACTCACAGAAACACACATTAGGGTGGAGCCAGAAGGAATTACGGAAAGGACAATGAGGACATTGAGAGGGAGGGTATGGGGGGTTAAAGTTAGTCCTCCGAGGCCAAGAAGCAGAGTGTCTTGGCCTAGTGTCTGAAAATCGCAGCGCAGGACGGAACTTCCGAGAGCCTATACCTCCCCACTTCCCCCTCCAGTTTACAGATGGGCAAACCGCTGTCCCGGGTGTCTGTTCTTCCACAATTCTATCTCGGCAGAGTCAGGTCTAGTAGCCCAGAATCTCAGTGCCTAGGCTTCACTGTAAATAATAAACTATGTAAATAACATTTACAAATATCCTTTGTGAGCTCAGAAACTCAGCATTACCAGTAACTGGGTAGTGGAACGCATCCATCTTCGTCGTTTACTCCTTCTCCAGGGGCTCTCCAGCCTGCATTCCATGGCCAACGGCAGTGCAGCTGCAGAAGCACTTCTGGAAGCCTCCTGACTTGAACTAGACCTTGGGTAAATAGGGTTTAGATAAGTGGAGGGGAGGGAAAAGTTTCACCTGAGGGGAGAATGAGCTAGTCTGCCAGACCCTTATAAAAGTATTGGCCTGGATGGGATGGAGGGCTTTGACCTGAAAGCCACAGGGAGTAGGGAACCCTGAGGAATTGGCTGCAAGAGGGGGGTTCTTAGGAAATGCACCAACAGGGAAGCCAGCGCTTTACCAGGGATTTCATTCACGGTGGGTATATTATTAATAGAGATTCGAATTCTCTAGAAGCTGATCATTTCTAAGAGAAACAATATTTAAACATTACTGTCGAAGGAAAGGTTGTGGGGAGAAAATGTTCTAGTTCTAAAACAGAACACCCATTTTCCCTGGTTGTATATGAATAATACAAATATGTCAAAAATCAAGCTTACTATGTGCCAAGCACTCTAAGAACTTTTTTTTTTTTTTTTTTTTTTTTGAGACAGAGTCTTGGTCTGTCTCCCAGGCTGGAGTGCAGTGGCACAATCTCGGCTCACTGCAACCTCTGCCTCCTGGGTTCAAGCGATTCTCCTGCCTCAGCCTCCCGAGTAGCTGGGACTACAGGCACGCACCACCATACCCAGCTAATTTTTGTATTTTTAGTAGAGATGGGGTTTCACCCTGTTGGCCAGGCTGGTCTCGATCTCCTGACCTCAGATGAGCCACCCACCTCAGCCTCCCAAAGTGCTGGGATTACAGGCGTGAGCCACCGCGTCCAGCCAACTTTATGAAATTTAATTTATTTATTCCTAACAACAAATCCAGGAGGTTGTTACTTTTTAAAATCAGTGCCATTTTATAAATGTGGAGGCTGAGGCACCAAGAGGTTGCCCAAGGTAAGAAGATCTGGACTGAGTCTGAGTGGTGTGATACCAAGCATCCTGGCTTGGCTGGAATCAGAAGATTTGGGTTCCAGTACTTCCACTCCTCTTGTTTTGTGAATTTAGCTTATCTGAGCCTTCATTTTCTTATCTGTGAAATGCATACTGTAATCCCTCCCTATTAGTGAGACAATGAATGTGCAGGTGCTTTGTGAACTACACATTGTGACACTAATAGGAAGTGTAAAGCCTTGCACTTCTAAGGCCAAATCCCAGCTAAGAAGAGAAAATGATGAGCTGGGTTTGACTTGCAGAATTTAGTGGGCTTACTACTCACCAAGAGGCAAGAGATACAGTTGTAGTTATGATGATAGACTTTGGAGTCAGAGGGACCTATGTTGGGATCCCAGCCCTGCCACTTATTAGCTCTGTGACCTGAGACAAGTCACTGAACATTTCTCAAACTGCATTATCTCCATGGTCCTCCATTTGTTCATACATAAAATGGGCTTTATATTCCTCATAGAGCAGTGATGAGGATTACATGAGATGCCACTGATACAATGTCTGCAAGTAGTGAGTGCTCAATAAAACATAGCTGGAGTCGTTTTTTCTGATTCTTCTTGCTCCTCATCCTATTTCCTTTGTCTTAATTTCCCCACAAAGACACCCTCTCCAGAGCCCAGCAACTGTGAGGGACTGATGGAGAAGTATGTGGCTGCTATGGTGCTGAGTGCAGCTGGAGATGCCCTGGGGTACTACAATGGGAAGTGGGAGTTCCTCCAGGATGGGGAGAAGATACACCGGCAGTTGGCCCAGCTGGGCGGCTTGGATGCCCTAGACGTGGGAAGGTGGAGAGTTAGTGACGACACAGTGATGCACTTGGCCACAGCAGAAGCTCTTGTGGAAGCTGGGAAAGCCCCTAAGTTGACTCAACTGTATTACCTCCTTGCTAAGCATTACCAAGACTGCATGGAAGACATGGATGGGCGGGCACCAGGTGAGCACAGCCGGTGGGAGGTGCAAGGAGGGCAAAGAATAAAACAGCCTTGAGGAAATCATTAAGAATGTTGATGGAGATTTAAATAACAGAGACAATAGTGTTTGTAAATGTGATAAAAATAGAAATAACGGCCGTGGTGGTGGCTCATACCTGTAATTCCAGCTCTTTGGGAGGCCAAGGTGAGAGAATCACTTGAACCCAGGAGTTCAAGACAAGCCTGATCAATATACGGAGACCCTGTCTGTAGAATGGGGTAGCCAATCCGTGTTCTAGAGACAGGTACTGATCCGTGGCTTGTTAGGAACTGGAGCACACAGCAGGAAGTGAGTGATGGGCGAAGGAGCATCATCACCTGAGCTCTGCCTCCATCAGATCAGTGGCGCATTAGATTCTCATAGGAGCCTGAACCCTGTTGGGAACTGCACATGCGAGGGATCTAGATTGTGGGCTTCTTATGAGAATCTAATGTCTGATGATCTGTGGTGGAACAGTTTCGTCCCAAAATCTCCCCCAACCAACCCCGTCCATGGAAAAATTATCTTCTGTAAAACCGGTCGCTGGTGCCAAAAAGGTTGGGGACTACAACTCCAGAAAAAAATTTTTAAAACATTAGCCAGGTGTCATGGCACATACCTGTAGTCCCAGCTACTTGGGGGGCTGAGGTAGGATGATTGCTTGAGCCCGGGAGGTTGAGGCTACAGTGAGCTAGGATCGTGCCACTGCATTCCAGCCTGAGTGACAAAGCAATACCCTGACTCTAAAAAATAAAGAAATAAATAGAAAGAACCTAAATCTCTCATAATTAATTAAGCTGACACATTTGCAACCATTAAAATTATTCAGGGTGACTCTACTCAATAACAATGTATCGTATATTTCAAAATAACCGAGAGTAAATTTCAAATGTCTCACCACAAAAAAAAGTGAGGCAATAGATATGCTAATTAGCCTGATCATCCCACATTGTTTACATATATCAAATCATCACATTATACTAAATAAATGTATATAATTATGATTTGTCAATTAAAATATTAATAAAAATTTAAAATTTGCAAATAATATTTACTAATATTGAAAAGTATTATTATACACTAATAGGTTATAAAATAGAATGTATGTTATGAACCTACTGTCCTTTAAAAAATAGATCTGTGGGGCCAAGTGCTGTGGCTTACACCTGTAATCCCAACACTGTGAAAGGCCAAGGTGAGAGGATTGCTTGAGTCCAGGAGTTTGAGACCAGCCTGGGCAACATAGCAAAAGCCTGTCTTTTAAAAAAATTTTTTTGAATGGCCAGTTAAAAAAAAATTTTTTTTTTTTTTGAGATGGAGTCTCACTCTGTTGCCCAGGCTGGAGTGCAGTGGCACGATCTCGGCTCACTGCAACCTCTGCCTCCCAGGTTCAAGCGATTCTCCTGCCCCAGCCTCCCGAGTAGCTGGGATTACAGGCACGCACCACCATGTCTGGCTAATTTTTGTATTTTTGGTAGAGATGGGGTTTCACCATGTTGGCCAGGCTGGTCTCGAACTCCTGACCTCAGTTGGTCCACCTGCCTCAGCCTCCCAAAGTGCTGGGATTACAGGCATGAGCCACCAGGCCCGGCCAAAAAAAACTTTTTAAAAAAAAATAGATATGTATTTCTGTGTTGAGAAAGGTCTTGAAGAACATGTACAAAGATGTTACTAATTATATTTGGGTGATGGGAGTATTTATAGTTTTTTATTTTTACTTATTTGTATTTCTAAGTTTTCTGTGATGAATAAGTAAAAAGAAAAATGTATATTTTTTATTTTTAAAGAAAAATGTGTCTAGGCATGGTGGCTCATGCCTGTAATCCAAGCACTTTGGGAGGCCAAGGCGGGCAGATCATCTGAGGTCAGGAGTTTGAGACTAGCCTGACCAACATGGTGAAATCCCATCTCTACTAAAAATTAAAAAATTAGCTGGGTGTGATGGTGCACACCTGTATCCCAGCTACCCAGGAGGCTGAGGCATGAGAATCACTTGAACCCCAGAGGCGGAGGTTGCAGTGAGCCAAGATCGTGCCATTGGACTCCAGCCTGGGCGACAGAGTGAGACCCCATCTCAAGAAAAAAAAAAATGCAAAGGGTTTTGTAGAGACTTCTGGCCACAGGTTCGCTCACAAGTGGTTCTTGCCCACTTCGGCAACTTGTTAGAGCCACTTGGGCCACCAGGTGATTTCCTCTGGCCCATCTGACCTACCTCTCCTATTTGAGGCTGCTAGGGCTGCCATAACAAAATGGCATAGACTAAGTGGCTGAAACAATGGAAATTTTTCTCTCACAGCTCTGGAAACTGGAAATCCAAGTCAAGATATTGACAGGCCTGGTTTCTTCTGAGGCCTCTCTCCTTGGCTTGCAGATGGCCGCCTCCTCGCTGTGTCCTCACATGGTCTTTCCTCTGTGTGCATGCATCCCTGGTGTTTCTGTGTGTTTGCATTCCTCTTCATGTAAGGACACCAGGCAGATTAGATTAGGGCCTACCCTAAAGGCCACATTTTAGCTTAACCACCTCTTTAAAGGCCCTATCTCCAAATCGAGGTACTTAGAGCTACAGCATTTGAATTGGGGGGACTCAATTCAGCACATAACACCTCCTGATGAGAGCTTCCCATCACCATACCAAGGGGCCCTTGTCACCCCAAGGATTGGCTTTAGATGCCAATCTCTGTTCATCCTTTCTCGGCATCTGATAGCTCATCAGTTTAGCAAGTGGAAACTTTTTTTTGTCCACCTGTGCCATCCATGAACATTTTTGTGAAAACACTGACCAGTAAAGGAACAGCAGTGCCACACTCCATCGTATGTTGCTGCCATCGCTTGGCTCGCATGCGTATTCACAGGTCCCCAGTAGGACAGGTCGGGGGACAAGCCTGCTTACATCACTGTCACGAGGGGATAGCCAAGGCCCAGAGGTTCAGTGACTCACCAAAGACACATTGTTTCCCTGAATCCACTGCTCCTCATCTGAGCCCAGGGCTTCACTCTAGAATTTTTGGCCGCTTTCTTTCTTTTTGATGTTCAGGAACTCCAATTGTGAGGTTTTTGTTTTTTGTTTTTTGGTTTTTTGTTTTGAGACGGAGTCTCGCTCTGTCACCCAGGCCAGGGTGCAGTGGTGCAATCTTGACTCACTGCAACCTCTGCCTCCTGGGTTCAAACGATTCTCCTGCCTCAGCCTTCCAAATAGCTGGGACTACAGGCATGTGTCACCACGCCCGGCTAGTTTTTTGTATTTTTAGTAGAGACGGAGTTTCACCGTGTTAGCCAGGATGGTCCCGATCTCCTGACCTCGTGATCTGCCTTCCTTCACCTCCCAAAGTGCTGGGATTACAGGCATGAGCCACTGCTCCCGGCCTAATTGTAAGGTTCTTATTGGACTCCATAAGGAATTGGGCTTTGGAGTCTGATGGATTTTACCCAGCCACTAACTAGCTGATTATGTGATTTTGAGGAAGTTTCTTAAGCTCTGAGCTTAAAAGGCTTATTTACTTAAAAAAGAGAACAATATACTTACTTCTTAATTTTTTTGTGATGTCTCAGTAATGTCTGGTAAAGATTCCAAGGATCCCTATATGAGTCTGCTGCCTTTATTAGCGTTATCTTGCCAAGGGTTATACATAAAGAAAGGCACATTGTTGGGTGGGGTTTGGAGTTTTGGGGCATGCATCATCATATTTTTTGGCTCTCCCTTTCCATCAAAAATACTTGGAGACAGAGTTTAGTTATTTATTCCTGCTGGGGCCTTTGCTTTAGTTATGCTAACCCCCATCCCTTATCCGACTCTTCCCCAGGTGGTGCCTCGGTGCACAATGCCATGCAGCTGAAGCCAGGCAAACCCAATGGCTGGAGGATTCCCTTCAACAGCCATGAGGGCGGCTGTGGGGCTGCCATGCGGGCCATGTGCATTGGTCTCAGGTTCCCACACCATAGCCAACTGGACACACTGATCCAAGTGAGCATCGAGAGTGGTCGGATGACCCACCACCACCCAACAGGCTACCTGGGGGCCCTTGCGTCTGCTCTTTTTACAGCCTATGCTGTGAATACCAGACCACCCTTGCAGTGGGGAAAAGGACTGATGGAGCTGCTACCAGAAGCTAAAAAGTACATTGTCCAATCAGGCTACTTTGTAGAGGAAAATCTTCAACACTGGTGAGTCTGTAAGTGCACGCCCTGCTCAAACATGGTTGAATCTGTGCGTGTACATCCACCTGCACATATATGTCTTGTATTCAGAGATCACAGCAACCCTCATGGTTTTCACCCCCAGCCCCCTTTCTACCCATCTGCTAAGGATTTCAAGTTCCCTTCCAGTAATGATTCTACAAAGTAGCCAAGTGGATACCTCAATGAATAGGGCAGCTGTGGTGTTTCCCTCTTACAAAGGAATCCTGTCATTTTTGTGGCTATCCTATTCTGCCATGAATTTTCATGCCTATTTCCTACTTTCCTGGAATTTGCTTTTTCAGTGTTGTCTTGGTACACAAATAATATTTTGAAATCCTTGGTTAAAATTCCAGAGATAGGTTTTTCCACTAGCTAACCAATAAGTGGTAAGGCCACATCTTCCCCTTCTCGTGAGTTCACTTCACATTGTCTTTCTTAGAATAAAAAGAGGCTTTCTGCTGAAGTCACCCACAGTTGTGATGTCTTGAAGTTCCCCTTTAAAAGGTCATTACTCTCGACCCTCCCAGGGAAAACAAACCTGTATTTCTTACCCTTTAACTTGATATGTATCTCTTTATTTAGCAACAGGATCAATGCCTTATTTATGCAGATCCTTATGAAAAATGTATTGAATGAATGGTACTTATATAGAAATAATTTTGATGTTTAAATAATTTATGATATTACTGCAAGAAGCCGAAGTTATGTTGTATTTTTCTCTGTTCACACATCCACCTGTTGCTTTTTGTTATGACTTTTCACTTTATTTTTTTCAATTGACTCTAGATTTTTTCCTTTCTACAGGTCCTACTTCCAAACCAAATGGGAAAATTACCTAAAACTTAGAGGGATTTTGGATGGAGAATCAGCCCCTACCTTCCCTGAGTCTTTCGGTGTGAAGGAGAGGGATCAGTTCTACACCTCCCTGAGCTACTCTGGCTGGGGTGGCAGCAGTGGGCACGATGCCCCCATGATTGCCTATGATGCTGTTCTTGCTGCGGGAGACTCCTGGAAGGAGCTTGCCCACCGAGCCTTTTTCCATGGTGGAGACAGTGATTCTACAGCTGCCATTGCTGGCTGCTGGTGGGGAGTTATGTATGGTTTTAAAGGAGTGAGTCCCTCCAACTATGAGAAACTAGAATACAGAAACCGGCTGGAAGAGACAGCTAGGGCCTTATATTCTCTCGGGTCAAAAGAAGACACTGTAATTTCCCTTTAGGGAGATGTGATGTTCACTTCTGATGGATTCTTCTTTTGTGTATTTCCTTTTCTGCTATTTCTTTTCAGTTTTTCCAAAGTCAAGAGTCTTAACCTTGTACTCAGGGAATTTTGAGATAACAAGTCCCTTGGGCACCTTAAGCTCAGTTTTTTCAGGCTCATCCTGTTCTTCCAGAATCTATCCCTTTTCTTACACTGAAGAGTCTTTTAGCTCAATTGATAGGGTCAGCGTCTCGCAAGCAAAAAATCTCATGACCTCATATTTGAGTCTTCATTTTCATCATCTACTTGTTCTAAAAGTTTTTTCTGTTTGTCTCAAGTTGGGTTCCCACAAAGTGGACTTTGAGACAAAGATCTGAATGCAAGCAGTTTATATGGGAGATGATTCCAGGAAATACCGATATGAGAATGGGGAAATGAAACCAGGAAGGGAAGAGAGCTAGTATGGGGTATGTTAATGAGCAGGTTTCCACTGTGGGCGGTTGGCACTCTGCCATCTGAGTCCTCTGCCTAAAGCATTCCTCAGAACTGTCCCATTTGAAGGGCAAGCAAACCTGGGGTATTTATCCACTGACTTCCATCTGACACTGGTTGAGGACCACTGCCAGAGATGCTAACTCCCTGGTAATTCTTGGCTTACCCTTTGTACAAACCAAACCTTAGTGTCTTCAGGTAAAGACTCAGAGATACTTGCAGGGGCAAGCTGTAAAGGGCATGGGAACAGTGAGGGATATATGTGGGGTCCTAACAATATCTGCTAGGCTGGTCTACCTCCTAAATATACTTTGAATCTATAACCTCTATTGCCTTCTTGCACTGAGGATTTTTCAGCCGGATTTCTGCAATCCAAGCTACTCAAGTCTGGGAGATGCTGCTCTGAGCTGCTCTCAGTACTCTCCTCATCATGGCAGTTAACACATTACCAATTTTGTTATTGTCTATTTGCTTGTTTGCATGATTTCTAAACAGAACCTAGCACAGTGCTTGGGCAGCCAATAGGCATTAATCTGTATCTATTGAGTGTTATGAACTAGCCTCCTAGCTCGTGCTTCCCTCATTACCCTCCAGAGTTATGTTTACGAATAACAAATTGACCATGCTAAACTAATCATGTTCCAATGAATACATCACCCTTTCTTCATTTCCTGATGCTCTTCCCAATCCTTGTCTACCTGATAATAAATTCTTATTTGTCCTTCAAGACCCAACTCAGATAGATAGAGCTTCCTGAGTGAAACCTGCTTTGATTGTTCAGGCACTTGGCCACCTTCTCCTCACTCCTCCCACAGCCTTCTGTCTTGGCCTTGTCATCACATCAATCCTGTTGTGTGGTGCTGTGTGTCTTCTGAGTCAGTCCTAGGCACATGCTGCCCAGCACATGTCCACCTGGGAAATGAGATGCCATCGTCACATTCATTTGGTCACCCTCAGTCCAGCCAGTGGGCTTGCTCTCATTTGGCCTGTTCTCAGGGGTGGGAAGGAAGAGCGTCCCTTCCTTCTCCTTTTGAGAAAACCACAGAACTATGACTCTCATGATTTTTCCTTTGTGAAATCCCTGGTTTTCAGCTGGAAGCGGTGGGGAAATGAGGTCTGATGATAGCAGTCCTGCCACCTTCGAGTTCATCCCATAGGAATGTTTTTCCAAGTCCTTCCAGTCTTTTTAGAACGTGGTGGAGGAGGGTTGTGTGTGCCCCAGGGGGTCGGGGGTAGGGGATGCAGGGAGGATCTTAGCATTTGTTGTTTTCTAGTGCAGGGCTTTAGCCACGATTGTAAACAACAGGAAAAGGCTCTTTAGAGATCCTATTAGATTTGCTTTGCCGATTGTCACTCTTCATCACAGGCACATTTCAAAAAGAGGTTAGACTTTCAGACTTCTTTTTTCTCAAACCTCAAAACTTCCACCCCAAACTTCGCTCTCAGCTGATGACTTTGCTTCTTTATGTGTGTGTATGTGTGTCAGAGAAAGAGAGAGAGAGAGAGAAGGGAGGATGAGAAGGAATGGGGGGAAGAGATAAACTTTATGCGTAACATTAGAGGGTAAATCAATAAAGATGGTCTGACACATTGTATGAATTTGCCATTCTTATCAAGTTAATCTATGCATATTGAACAACAGAAGAGGTCATATGTGACATTTCAAATGATGCTTTTTGGACCTGCTGTGTGATGCTGCTTCATTTGCTTTCTTTGTTAGCCAAGATTGCTACATGTTGTCTAGAAGTCTTGGCAATAGTTGTTTTTTGTTTATTTGTTTGTTGTTTTAGATCTATAAAATTAGCATTGACCTCATTCACTCTTCTTCAAGATTCTCCAACCACCACATTCTCCGTTTATTCTTCTTTCTGTACCTATCTGGAGCGAGTAAACTTGCATCTTTTTAAAACAGCCACTGAGCTACTAGGACATTGAGGGGAAGGAATGGGGATTAACTTCACAATCCAACCAGCCTCCCGGGCCAGCTTCTCAACAATGGCTGCCTGAGGTCTCGCTGAGGACCCACAGGTCATTTAGATAGGGACTGGGGAGCAGCCTACCATCATTTGTTTTACTCTTTGGGCTTGGGGGTTGAGAAGAGTAACTCCTAGGGAGTAGGTGAAGCTCTTTCCATTTGGGGAAGGATAAAGAACAGAGGAAGAGAATATTGCTGTGTGTCAGATCATTCACAACAACCCATTAATAGATGAAGAAATTGGGCTCAGAGAGGTTGCCATCTGTCCAAAGTCCCACAGGATGAGATGGAACTGGGGTTTAAAACCAGGTCTGTTTGTCCTACAAAGGATGGAAAAGAACCAAACCAAGGTGCTTTTCCCAGTCTCATGCAGCATTCACACTTCTGACACCCAAAGGTGTGAGAGTTGTTTCTCCATGCACCAAGCAAGTTTCTAACAGACACCAAGTGAGTGTCCTCTAATTCAGTTCCGATGCTATCTTCTGGATGATAGCATCAGATTCCACAAGTTAAGGCACAAGACTGCCCCCTCCTCCCCCTCACCACTGCTTCAGATGCTGACCACAAGTCCCAGGTTGTGGCCTGTGCTTCTGACCAACCAGCTGTAAATCAGGTTCCCACAAAACCCCCCTCAGGTTTGATTAATTTGATGGAGTGGCTCACAGAACTCAGGAAAACACGTTTACTGGTTTGTTAAAGGATATTACAAAGGCTATAAATGTCTAGCCAGTTGGAAGAGATACACAGGGCAAAGCATGTGGGAAGGGGTGTGGAGCTTCAGTGACCTCTCCAGGTATACCACCCTTTAGGAAGCTCCATGGGTTCAGCTGTCCAAATCCAGTTCTTTTAGCTTTTTATAGAGGCTTATTGTCCCGGCATGATTGACTAAATCATTGGCCATTTGGAATCAACTCAGCCTTTAGGCCCCCACCCCTCCCTGCGGGTCATGAGGTGGGTGGGGACAAAAGTTGCAACCCTCTAATCACATGATTGATCCCCCTGGCAACAAGCCTCCATCCAGAGGCTATCCAGGAGCCCACCAAAAAGTCACCTCACTGGAACAAAAGATGCTCCTCTTACCCGGGAATTATCAAGGGATTTAGGAGTTCTGTGTCAGGAACCAGGGTCAAAGACCAAATATTTGAACAAAAGATTAGCACCCCTATCTACAAGGGTTTTAGGAGCTCTGCATCAGAAACTCAGGCGTAGAGACCACATACATATTTCTTACTATATCATCATACCACAGTCTTTAAAGCCCGTTTTCTTTGTACACACTCTACTACACTCTAATTGTTAGCTGTTTAAGTATTAGAAAATCATTCCTTAGAGGCAAAATGGTGTAGTATGGTGACAGTGTAAGCCTGTGCTCTCTTCACCTTCCTACAACTAAGTGGTGATGTCAAGAGGAAAGGCTAGGTGTAGGTTTGAGATCCACATTTGGCAGCAGGGGAAGGGAAGGGACAGAGTGAGCCCAGGAAAAATTGTGAAGTGGGCAGAGAATCTTCACTCCCCTTCAGACTCTTTCCCCTTCTCAGGCAGCTCCCCCACCTCTGCACTCATTTTGCCCCTTGGTCACTGTAGAGACCCCACCCAATGCTTCGGACATGATCTAGACTTATCTGTTCGCACTGCGTTTGGTTATATCTGTCCCCACTTGCCAAGGTCCTTCACCTTTGTGGGCCTTGAGGTCATTGTCTCTACCAGCTGGTGGCCTCAGGCAAGTGACCCCTCTCAGGGTATTTGAGGTTGGAGCCCCTGAATTTTCAATACTAATGCCCAAAGAACATGAGTCTAAAATGGGGTTGTCTGACTTGGAGATAAGAGCAAAGAAAGAATCCTTGGTCTCCCAATCTACAGAGCTGTGGATAGAAACATTTACTAATAGACAGCCATGCTTCAAAGCAGTGTTTCTCATCATTTTGGCTGGTATATGGACAACCCTCCTCCCCATTGTCAATGCCAGCAGGTGGAAGTGACACAGTCCATCTGTCAGCCCACTTCAGGGGCTGGCTGTGTCTTCTTACTATATCTTCCTTCTAAAATACACTTTCTATTGGAGACTGCTGTAGTGGAGGTGACATTCTGAGGTGAGGTGGACTCTCTACTGTCCCTTATTCCACCAGCCCTGAATCCAGGAGACCTAGGAGGAGGGTGCTCTGAAGGTGTGAATTTTTTCCTTGTTGCAGGCACATGGTAATTGCCATGTAATTAGGACTAAGAAAAGGCATGCTCTGTGATCTTTTCCAGAGAGCTGCCATTGAAACCCGGCTCTGCCACCAGATGCCTCCAAGCCTCAGGTTGCTCAGGACTAATGTAAGTTGAGCCTAATAATGCCCACCTTGAGGAGAATGGTGAGAATGAGAGTAGGTAGCATAAATTCAGCGGAATGCATAAGGACCTATTGCTGGTGGTAGTTTTTCAAATTCAAATCCATGCTCTGCCACTTTGTGTAGCCTTGGGCAAGTTATTAAACCTTGTTAATAACTGCTGTTTCTGCATGTGGAAAATGGGGCTAATAATAGTATCTACCTTGTGGGATTGTTGTACTTTTTACACAGCATAGTATCTAGCATATAATAAGCAGTTAAACAAAAAATGGAAAAAGATATGTTAACATATACTATCTATATATTATTGATAGCTTTTAGAAAGTGTATCTAGTGTCTTCTTTTTACCAAGCTGTCATGAAATGAGAGACCCAGGGAAATTCCCAGACAACCACCTCCAGCCAGTTTCTTATGTCATTTGGGAAACTTTTGACACAACCCCGGGTGCTCACAGGGTTTTCTTTCTCTTCAACCTTCTCACAATACTCCCTTGCCATAATGCACACCCAAAGATAAACCCTTAAGGTTCACAATTTTACTTTGAAGTTAGGTGATCTCAGGGAATAAACACTAAACCATTGAATTTTAGTATCAAACTGTCATTTTAAAGCTACAAATAATTTTCAGCCTTCTCAACACTTGCAGGCTTGGCATCTCCTGCGGGGTACACAGCTTCTCTGTTCTGGCAAAACCACAAGTGACCTTTGTGTCTGGGCTAATATAAAGCTGGTCTCTACTTATTCTTTCTGGAAAAACAGAGACAGAATATAGATGTTTTTAAATGAAAGTTAAAATAATGTGGTTTGGCATATTAGAGGCATGAAATGTTCTCTTTCTCCATAAGGTTTTAGACCATACTGTGTGAAAAGCAGGTTCACTGTGATTTGTCTGAGTCTTGGGAGACAGAACACCTATGCACGCAATAAGTTACAGGAATCTGGCTTATTACTTACAGCTAGGCAGCAGACAACAGAAGCCTGAAATTCATGTGAGCCAGTACCCAAGGCTTAGGAAAGCTGCCTGTGGCACACGGATCCTCATCTGCACATGCCCGCTTGTACCACAGCTGAGGACCCCCAGGAAGGCAGCCCACCCTGGGTTTTATATTCAAAGGAAACAAGAATCACTGAGCTAAAGCATTGAAGGATATCGTGTTTGGGGGTGTGGGGTAGTCGGGGGACTGGAACAGATTCCAGGATGTTGGATTCCCAGCACATTCTACAGTTATTCTTGAGAACTATAAGCCAGAAAGCTGAAAGAACCAGGCCCAGTCCAAGACCTTGAAAACTGTCTTGCACTACACTTATATTTTATGACTTGTTCTGAGAAGGTACGTGTGCGTGCGTGCACGCACTTGCATGTACCCATGTTCACATGCAGGACATACAGGACAGCAGGAGTGGAGAGACTCCATAATCGTGCTCTTCACCTCAAATTGGAATCTGGCAAGATTGGACTTTCTGAAAATCAGGTAGGATAAGGGCTTCAAGCCATTTTGGGTTGAGCACTAAAATTTCATGACACATTCTATCTGATGGAATTCTCTGCAACCTTAAAAGAAGAATGAGGCAGCTCCAAAGTATTTTGTTTAGTGTGAAACTCAAGGTTCGAAAGAGTTTGCGTAAGCCTGGGCGTGGTGGCTCACACGTAGAATCTGAGCACTTTGGGAGGCAAAAGTGGGAAGATGACTTCAGCCCAGGAGTTCAAGACCAGCCTGGGCAACATGGCGAAACCCTGTCTCTTAAAAAAGAAAAAGAAAAGAAAGAAAGAAAGAAAGAAAGAAAGAAAGAAAGAAAGAAAGAAAGAAAGAAAGAAAGAAAGAAAGAAGAAAGAAAGAAAGAAAGAAAGAAAAAAAAATTAGATGGCCATGGTGGTGTGTGCCTGTACCAGCCACTTGGGAGGCCAAGGTGGGAGAATCACTTGAGCCCAGGAGGCCAAGGCTGCAGTGAGCCATGATTGCGCTGCTGCACTTCAGCCTGGATGACAGAGCAAGACACTGTCAAAAAAAAAAAAAAAAAAAGTAGGTCAAAAGAAGGGTGTAAAAATCTAAAAAGCATGAGATAGAATATCTTTAGGAGGATAAGCAAGAAAACCATGACAATGCCTGATTTCTATAGGATTGGGAAACTTGGGGGAAAGGGATGGAGATTTATTTTTAACCATGTTTTTGTATTTTTTTAAAAAGCATATATGTGTAGACCTATTACAAAATACATGTTAGGCCAGATATGGTGGCTCACACCTCTAATCTCAACGCTTTGAGGTTGAGATGGGAAGATTGCTTGAGACCAGAAGTTTGAGATCAGCGTGGGCAATACAGCGAGACCTCCATCTCTACAAAATAATTTTAAAAAATTAGCCAGGCATGGTGGCAGGTGCCTGTACTCCAAGCTATTTGAGAGACTGAGGTGGGAGGATCACTTGAGGCCAGGAGGTCGAGGCTGCAGTGAGCCAAGATTACACCACTACACTCCAGCCTGGGTGATAGAGAAAGACCCTGTCTCAAAAATAAATAAATAAATAAATAAGTAAATAAATAAATAAAATTAGCTGGGTGTGGTAGTGTGCACCTATAGTCTCAGCTACTCAGGAGGTTGAGGCAGGAGGATTGCTTGAGCTCAAGAAGTGAGGCTGTGGTGAGCCATTATTACACCACTGCATTTCAGAATTTTGAACATTGATGCCCTGGTCCCTTGCTCGTTGTGTACCCAGATCCTAGGCAAATAAAACCATCTGTCTCCACCTTACAATGGGTGAGTAGGACCCCCTTTCTAAAAGAGTGGTGGGAACTAACCAGCACACCCTACCAGTTGAACAATGCCTTCCCCTGGCAAATACTTATTGACCACTGGCTGTGTAGCAAGTACTGTGTTACGTACTGGGATATCTCAGTGAGCAAAACAGGCCAGGACTCTGCCCTTCTGAGGCTGACATTCTCCTTGGGGGAGATGGACAGCATACACTGAATATGAATTGTGGCTCTCTCAGTGTCTCCAGGTAGAAGGGTCTCATCCTCACCTTCTAAAATATGTGATCTCACTTTTCAGAAGGACGAGGTTTAGTCCAATAAAACTCTTGCATATCTTGTTTCGCCTTGGCCCTCTCAAGCAGTGTCCCTAGCCCCTGGCCTATCTGAGCTTCAGTTTCTCCACTGGTGAAATGGACATGGCTATTGTAAGTATTAACAGAAGACTAGTAGTTCTAGCATGCGTACGATCACCCGAGGAGCCTGCTGGAACTGCAGAGTCCTAGGCCCAGTTCCAAAGATTCTCATTCTGTGTGTCTGGGGTGGATCCAGCAATCTGTCCCAAGTCAATTGGATGGTTGTGAGGCAGGGGGTTCTGGAAGGGACCACTCTGACCCCGCTTGGAGAGCTCTGCGCTAGATGTTGGATGTGAAAGAAAGTGAAAGTGCTCTCTCAATGTCAGCTGTATTCATGCCATGCACAAGGGCACCCTGGATTAACTATCTCTGGCCACGGTGTGGGTGGCTAGGAAAACAGCCCTCAGGTCTCCTGCTGTAGGGAAAATGATTGACTGATGGCTCCAGCTGCTGTCTTCTGAATCTACCTCTGTCTTTGTGCTGAGGCTGACCTCAGCTAATGACTAAGCAAGATGTGGCTGCTAATGCAGGCTCATTTCTACAAAACACATCTGCTGTCACAAAAGACTTTGGCCTGAGGAGTCCCCATTGGCCTGGTCAGAATATTCTAGAAACTGTGCTGCAGCCTGAGACTCTTCCTATGTAATCCTCTCTTTCCTGCCCATTATCTTTCACAGGTATCAGATGTTCACCACCATCTAAAGGCGCTTCCTGCCTTCTCTAGTACCTCTTATTCTTTACAGGTGTTAGCTCGATAAATCTCTTGCATATCTTGTCTTACCTTGGCATCTTCTTCTCCGAGGACCTGAACTCATACACTTGGCTTGGTCTCTAATATCAAGACAGCTTTCAGTAGTGACCTCTGCTGTGCACTACTTATTGCTACACCCCTTCCTGGTTGCAGCAGCACTTGAGCAGTGAGATCATGTGCACAAGGGGATGTAAGGGCTAGCCCCTCCAAAATAATTGTATCCTGTGTTCAGCCATGATGACATGGTCCCAGAGCCTCTTCAGGAGTTGTTGCTGTAGAGTATCGTTGCTCAGAGCATGGATTCTGGGGCTGGCTCATCCCGCTTTAAATCCCAGCTCTGCATGACCTCGGGCAAATGACTTAAATTCTCTGTGCCCTACCAGCTGTGTAAAACACAAATGTTTGTATTTAATACAAATTACTTCTATCACAGAGAAGTAATTTGTACTTATCTGTGCTTACTAACTATGTAATTGTCACAGTTAAGTAATTTGTATACAATTATAATACAAATAAGTAATTTGTTGTACAAATTACTTAACTTCTCTGTGATAATACTCACCTCAGAGAGTTATTGTTTGGAAAAGATGATCCTGGCCCTGCCAGTGGGCTGTCTACCTCACAGCAATGTGTTATGATTTAGGGAGTGGGGGGCAAGTGCCCTGCCCTCTGCCTCTGCCCCATTGACTTGCCTAGAAATAGCTCTTTGTGGTTTCTGCCACTCTTTTGGGTGGAGAGGCCATATGGTGCTGGAACCATCTTGGTGGTTCCAGGCCCGGCCCTGCCACTTCCACCAACGGGATCTCTACAGGTCATTTTCTTTTTCTAATATGCAGTTTCTTTGTGAATTCAGGAAGTTGAACATCTCCAAAGTTGGACTTGACTCCTAGCCCCAAGATTCTACAAAATGATAGTACTCTCCAGAGGAAACTTTTTCTTCCCTTCTTCCCTTTAAATGGACACTTAATATATAGTATTATCTCAGTCTTGTGCTAGGCACTGGGTATTCAAAAATGAAAAGAGAAAGCCTTTGCTCTCAAGTCACTCAGAATCTTCTAGGGAGACACACATGTCCACAGATAATTCCAACACAATGAGGGGTTTCTGGCCACCCAGAGATGCAGGACTTCTGCCTTGGTTATTACTAACATCCTATCACGGGAAGTGGGAGAGGTGCAGGAAATAGTTTCCTGATCATGTTTGGCTCAAAGAGGGACAGTGTGTTTCAATGCACTCTGGTTAAGAAAAAAGAAAGTGTATTTATTTTCATTGAGAAGAAGAAACCGAAAACTCTGGCATTTAAATAAATAAGGAAGAATTTATTTTTCCTTTTCAGGTCATGAGGCTAGTTAATGATTAGTGAAATCCACGTGGGTGTTTTCTGAGAGGCTGGGTTATATGATCTCTTTGGCTTTAGGGAATTACTCCATACCAGCTCTGAGATTTCCAGCTCAGCAATGCCCCCAGGTCCCTGGGAGAGCTGCTTCTGGGTGGGGGGCCTCATTTTGTGGCTCAGCGTTGGAAGTTCAGGTAAGCCAGGGATCAGGCCTTGGGAGGAACTTATTTCAGTCAATGATCGTATTTCTCCAACTACTTATGCAGTACTAACTTTTGGAAGATCCCCTAAAAGCCTTTTGCCTCTTCTGAGGTGAATTTAAAACAGTAGGGGAAAAAAACCCCTTTTATCATAATCAGAATGATGGTAAACAGGTCACAAAACCTGAACTTTCCCTGGTTATCCGACTCATTTTTCTAAAGCCCACATAAAAAAACCCTTTCTCACCTTGCACAAGCCAGGACCAACTGTAAGAAAATAAAATTTGGTTAATTCTAAGATATTCATTTTTCACCCCATAAATATCCACCATTCCAAGATATATTTAATTTTAAAATTTAGGTTTTCCAAACTAATAACGATTTTGTCACTGAGATTGTTAGATGTCCTTTCTAATCCAGCAACCTAACTCAAGTAGTTCGTCATCCTGACTGGGTGATGAGAACTAGTCCCTGCTAACCTCAGATGCCCCTGGGAAAACGTCCCTCAGATGCCAATTTGCATCTATCTTTCCCCCAGTAAAGAACTGACCCACTGATCCCTCTTGCCTAACAGAAAATTAACCTGCTCTACTTTGGGTTCTCAGAAGTTCTCAGAAGACTCCTTCTCACTATGGTGAGGTCACCCTTAGAAAAATCCCCTCCCTCTACTCACAATAGCAGGCTGCTTTTCTGTCTTCTCCGCTGGACATTTAATTCTCATTCCCTGGCTCTAGAATATGTCATTGCTTCTGCCTGGGGTTGCTCACATCACCTTTGGATTGATTTCTGTTCTTTTCATCTTTCAAGGGGGCTTCTGTATTCCTATCTCCCTTGTACTCGTTCTTTTTCTGCTCAGCACCCCTCCCTGCTACAAAGTTCCACTGGGTGACTGCATGCTCTCCTTGCACTCATGGGTGGTTTTTCAGAGGTGCTGTTGAGCTCTGTATGTGCTTTCTCCTACCTCAATTAGTTGTCCCTAAAAGGTGAGGATTTGAGGCTTCTGTCTCTTTTAGCATAGTTAGTGCTGTGCTCTGTATAGAGCAGATGTCCAGTGAATATTGCAGACATTGATGCTTAGAGGAGGCAATGGGCTGAGCTGATGGGGAATAGGCTCTGTCTGGGTCGGGCTAACCCGGACTGGAATCCTGGCTCTGTTTCTTTGTAGCTATGTGACCTTGAGGAAGTGGCTTTCTTTACCTGTAGCTAGAGATGATCCTTACCAGATAGGAATGCTGTAAGGACTGAATGGGATCATCTGTGCACAGGGTCTGACTTTTGCAGTTGCTTATTCCTTTGTGATTTTATTATTAGCAAATTGTTGTCTAGGCTGATGGAAGTGGAGGGAACAGGGCTGTCATGAGCCACCTTGGAGAGAAGGTGGGAGGTATCTCCTAGGAGAGCTGTGGGTCCCGTTCTGAGAAGTGGGCTTGGCAGGCCCACTTTGTCCCTGCTCAGGAGCCCCAGGCCTCCTTAGGGGCTGGAAGGCATTTGCTAGTTGTCCTGATTTGAAGGTTGAGGAGTGGGAGGACTATAGCAAATTGGCATCAAACTCTTTTTGGAAGCTCATCTGTCGGTAAGCCTGGGGCCTCTGTCACACAGATAAGAGAAGCTCAGAAATTCTGAACCAGATAACAGGGTTAGGGTCAGTGCAGAAGCTGATCAGGTTCCAGCCACATATGTGGGAATCATTCTAGATGCTCTGGGCAGGAAGTGGGCTTATAATAACATGTTAGCAGGGCCTGGGTATTTCCTTGCCTGGTCTTCTTGCCTTTGTTTGTCTCTGGTGTCTTTCTTTTCACACTTACCCAGTGAGGCATTCTCTATTTCCCATCTGCTTCTCTTCCTTTCCCACCTTAACTGAGTGTTTCACTGTCAACAGCGACAATATTTATTAAGTTAATGTTCCTTATTCTTACTTTTAGTAGTGCTGTCTCAGAAATGAAGTGAGTTGATGGATAGGCAGAGATAGAAGTGTGTGTGCGTGTGTGTGTGTGTGGCTGGGAGGGATAGAAATATGCCAAAGGGAAAAAGAAAAAGGATGTAATTGACTTCAGACAGCCTAGATGAAGTAGGTGGACAGAAAGAGGATGCCGGATGCAGAGAGCTCAAGGTAAAGGAAAGGAAGAGCTCAAATGATCGGGAGGGAGGAGGTTCAGGAGGTATCCAGGTGCCTGCTGTCACACAAGGGCAGTAGCTGACCCACATGGGCCTCTTGGAAGTTCAGCCTCCACTCACTTTCCTGGCTGTGTACCCACACAATCTTTCATGACAACCCCAGTCACACCTAGTTTTTCCTTGGACTGTGGAGCTTTAGATTGTTGAGCTCCTTGATCAACCTGGCCCTTGAGCTTCCAGGCTGGCTGAGGCATCCTCTCCTCCAGGTGGATGCACAAGTCTTCCTCCATCTGGGGTAGGTGGTCTTTCTTTGTGTTCTCTCAGTACCTATGTTTCCTGGTCACAGATCTTACATCCCTATTTGCTGTGGGGCCTGCTTATTTTCCCTTTCTCCGCTAGACTTTGAGCTCCCAAAGGGCAGTTATGGCTGGCGTCTTCTTCATCCTTGAATCCCCAGAGCCTCACCCCAGGCCCAGGCACACAGGACACATTCAATAAGCCAAGAGCCTTGGTAACTGAGAAGAAAGAAATTGAGCGGGCTGCAGTCCTCATCTCTACTTCCTGACATTAGGGCAGATTGATTAAATGACACTCATCCTGAAACAATTCAGCCAAAGAAGGGTTCCAGAGGGTGGCCCATTTCAGAGACACTCCTGGCTGCTGATGCCTCAATCCATAGGTCATCTGATAGCACAGCTCTGTCTGTGGGGAGCCCAGGGCTCAAGGGGGTGGCAGGAAGTTCAGTGGCCCATAGTGCTGAGCTGGTGGCAGAAGCAGCCTGTGACACCAGCCTCTGTAAGGCCAGCCTGGGCCTGAAGGTGGTGCTGCACCCTGCATGCGTGGCAGAGCCACCCTCAAGTCAGCTATTGGGAGGGGGCCTCTGCCCTCCTCCCCTCCTGCAGTGTCTTCCCGAGGAGCCTGGAGGAGGGTGCCTGCTTCCCGACACATGCACCGATGGCTCCTCTGTCATCTCCACATTTGATAACAAAGTGTCTGATGTGGTTTTGTGCCAACTCTGTCACTGCCAGAACACCCTTCCCTTCTTGGTCCAGGCCACAGAATCAAAACTGTTTTAGCAAAATAACACTTCTACGAAACAAAAGCCCATGGGGGATACCGATCTACAGAACACACCTGAGACAGGTGCAGATGGGAGTGCAGAGTAGCACATTTCCAGCATTTGCAGATCACAGAGGCCACCCATGGGAACCATGAGCAGCCCAGGCGGGTGAAGGGAGCTCTGTCATATATGCCTGAGAGTCACTTTCCATTATGGAAACATGGGTGTTACCAGGCCTTACTCACCCTTCTCTAACACTTCTTCAGTGTCAAAGACTCAAGAATAGAAAACTATAGGCTATTTTCAGACTCAGACAAGCCAGTATTTCATTCTGCACCCCTCATTTCTATTGTTTATAAATCTCTGGTCAGCCTGGCCAGATACTCATGTGTCACTGTTCTTTGGTTGGAGTGGTGGCTAGGTAGAGGCAGTATCTGAATATGCTTCCCTATTTATCAGCTTCAAATACTGGCAATTTTCTTCTCTCCCTTTTCAAACTTTATAACTTTTATCCCATTGCATTGTCTTGTTTCAGTGGTTAGGACTAGGACCTCTAGCACAATATTTAATAGAAGCAGTGATAGCAGACATTTCTTATCTGTTCCCTGTTCTAAATGGAATACTTCTAATATGTCCCAGTAAATCTAATCCTTACTGTAGGCTTTTAGGAGATATCCTTTCTTATGTTAAAGAGTGTTGAATTTTGTCAAGTGTTCTTTTTTTCTGCTCATCCGTTGAGATGAGCATATGGTTTTTCTTCTTTAGTTTGTTCATACGTGAATTATATTAATACTTTTTTTAATGTTAAAACAGCCTTTAATTCTTTGCAAAGAATTGGCCCAGCAAACCTTGCTGGGCCATGATGTACTTTGTGGTCTTGTTATCCTGGATGGATTTAGATTTGCTTATATTTTATCTTAGATTTCTGTTTATGTTTATAAATGAAAGTAGCCTTTAGTTTTTCCTTCTCCCCTGTCCTTTGCACTTTTGGTACTTTGGATATTCTCACAGAATGAACTGGAATCCTGTCTCCCATTTTCTATTCCTGGAACAGCATGTGTAAGCTAGGGATCAATAGAATTCCTCTGTGAAACTCTCAGGCCTCTTAGACTTTTCTGAGGGATAGTTTTGAAACTAGTGTTTCAATTCCTTTATGCTATAGTTTTACATTTGATTTTCTGTTTTTCCTTTCTTGACTAAGTTTTGGTAAGTTACGTTTTTCTAGGAAATGATCCATTTTCTAGCAAAATATCAGTATTTTCAGTTTTGGGGTGGATATAAACTTTTTTATGGTGTAAGGAAATCTACTGTCTGTATTTATATCCCTTTTTTATTCCTGATATTGTTTACTTTTAACTTCCCTTTGTTCTGTTACTCTGTCTTATCAAAAGTACATCTAGCTCATTAATCTTTTCAAAGAGCCAGTTTTGGGTACTGGCTCTTTGTGTGTGACAGGTACTATTTTAGGCAGTAGAGTGAACAAAATGGATTTTAAAAATCCCTGCTTTGTTCAAAAGTACATTCTAATGTGGACTGAACACTAATAGACAATAAGTATAATAACTTGGCAAATTCCATAGTAGATTAGAAGGTGATGATTGCTAACAAATAAATAGACCAGGGTAAGGATGATTGAGAGAAATGAGGTGAGGAACACAAGCAGGTTACAACTGAAATAGGATGTGAGAGTAGAGAAGAGAGCACTTGACAAGCAAAGACTTGAAGGAAGGGAAGGAACTGCCATGTAGATACATAAGGGAAATGCATTCCAGGCAGAAGGAACAGCCGGGCAAAGACCCTCAGGCAGGAAGCCATCTAGAGTGAGGAAGGGCAAGGAGAACTACTGGCTGCAATAGTGAGTGATTGTAGCATAAGGCAAAGGACTCTTGGAGTGGGGTGGATTAGCTCAGTTAGGGCCTTACAGTCCATTGTTAGGACTTCAGGTTTCAATCTGAGAGAAAAGGCTTGGAGAATTTTGCACAGAGATGTAACATGACTTGACTGACTTAGAAAAAAAAACCATGACTGCTGTGTTGCAAATAGACTGAAGGGGCCAAAAGAGAGGACAAGAAATGCAGTTGCAGGCTGTGGCAGTGGCTGTGAGAGATGATGGTGGCTTGGGCCAAGGTGGTGAGAAGGGTTAGATTCTGAATATTTCATTCTGATGGTCAAGCCAACAGAACTTACCAACTGTATGTGGGATGTGAGAGATAAGGAAGAGTCAAAGATATCCCAGGCAACTTTGCAAAGCCTGAGAAATTGTAATGACTAAGTTGCTACCAATGTTGCTCATATTTCCTTATTTTCTATTTCTTCAATTTAAACTATTACCTTTATATTTCTTTCCCTATATTTTATTTGGAATTACTGTGGTATTCTTTTCTGAGTTAAAATATTACTTTATCTAATCTAAGTCTTTCCCTTCCCCCTCCCACAAACATTTGCATGTAAGTTACACATTTTTCTCTATTAAAAGGTAAACTTAGGCACATTAAAATTTTAAATAGTTTATTTGAACAAACAGTGATTTATGGTTTGGGCTGCTTCACACTGCAAGTGGCTCAGGGCTCCACCAAAGGGATGTGAAGAAGAAATTTTATAAGGTGCCTATGAATGAAGCAAGGCAAAGAAAATATTTGATTGATTAAAGTGGAGCAGTACCTTAAGGTCCCTAGTCAGAGGTTAGCTGGAAGCTTCTGAGTGGTAAAGCTTAAGCCTCAGTTTCCTAGGACACAGCTCTTCACTATGAGTTGGGGTGTGGTGAGCTTCTGTAGGAACTCAACCACTAGAGCTTCCTCAGTCTAATGGCTTCCCAAAGAATTATTTTAACAACCCAAGTGCTGTTTTAGCCACTCTTTGCAAGTTTTGATATGTGCTGGTTTTATTGTCGTTTAATTTTTAATATTCTGTACTTTTCATTGTGATTATTCTTTAACCCATACATTCCTTAAAAGGTTAAAAGGGTATTTTTCTGTTGGTAGGAGTGTAAATTAGTATAGCCACTATGGAGAATAGGATGGAGGCTCCTCAGAAAACTAAAGATAGAACTTCCATATGATCCAGCAATTCCACTACTGGGTATATATCCAAAAGAAAGGAAAGGAAGTCCGTATATCAAAGAGATATCTGCACTCTCACATTTATTTCAGCACTGTTCACAATAGCCAAGATATAGAACCAACCTAAGAGCCCATCAACTAATGAATGAATAAAAAAAAAGAAGATGTGGTATATATACACAAAGGAATACTATTCAGCCTTTAAAAAGAAGGAAATCCTGCCATTTGCAGCAACATGGATGGAACTGGAGGCCATTATGTTAAGTGAAATAAGCCAAGCACAGAAAGACAAATATCACATTTTCACACATATGTAGGAGCTAAAAAAGTGGATTCATGATGATAGAGAGTAGTAGATTGTGGCTCCCAGAGGCTGAGAAGGGGGGAGGAGTTGGGAATGAAGGGGAGAAAAGAATATACATGTATTTATTACCACTGAACTGTACACTTAAAAAAGGTAAAGATGATAATTTATATTCTTTTACCTGAATATAAAAAATTTTTAAAAATCTTGAACAAGCTTCAGCAATATATGTCCATGAGGAATTGTGCCCAGGAGTTTCTCTTTGTAATGGGCTGGTAAAAATACCACAGGCACATGGGATGGGCTTGTCCTATTGTAAAAAAAGGGAGGGGGTGTTTTTACATGTCCAAATGTATACTAAAATAATTTTTGTTATTGATTTCTAGTTTTATTACATTTTATTTAGATGATATTGATTCTTTGGTGATTATTTGGGCCTGCTTTGTGACATATTATGCTCATTTAAAAGGACTCCAACTCTCTGATGGATGCAGGCTGCCCTATATGAACAATAGAGCAGATTGACTCATTAATGTGGTTTGCATCTCATGCTGAAACACAGTCTTTTCATCTTTTCTTTAAAGAGCCAAATGCTGGGGGAGGCTGATAAAATGATGGAGTCAGGCATTAGCTCTCTCATGTGCTGTGGGAGTTCAAGCCGCAGGCTGAAGAGCTTAGGGCCGGCACTCTCAGAGTGGGCTTCATCCCAGGAGCCTCCAAACCTGCCTGCTTGGTCTGCCTCTGCAAGGGGATTGAGGACAAAGTCTGGGGCTCAGAAGCAGTGATGGGGAAACCTCTAGTCTACCACAGCGATGCTCCAGAAGGCCTCATGGCTTGAGGTATTCTCCACAGGTGGGGTTCCCACAATTCACTCATAGCACCATATCCCAGAGCATCCCAGATCCACACTCCTGTTGTATATGGGCTCCCAGTTACCTCTGATAGAAGACAGTCACTCCAGAAATCTAAAGTTACTGTCTTCCTCAACAAAGGGGCTCACACAAACCGAAGTCTGCAATCTGGATGTCTCCTCTGAACCTCTGATTCTGTGAATCACTTTGTCTGGTGGCAGCAATGCTGTGTGGGACTGTGTTCTGCGGGTCAGCGTGTACCCTGCTGCTCCTGCCAGTCTCCCTTTGGGATGCATGGAAGTCAGGGACCACACCTCTGCATCACAGAAGTGGGGATCGGGGTGTGATGCTGGGTGCTGAAAATGGGCCAGATTTTCAGCTCCCTGGGAAGCAGGAGTTTCATGTTGCCTTTTCTGTTCAGTGTTTTTTAAAGGCCTGCAGTTACCTTTGCCAGAGAATTTCCATTGTAAAGGTATCTATTGTAAGGTGCTGTGAAGTAGGTGAGACTTGTCAAGGTTCTTCTCTGTCATCTATCTAGGCTATGGGCTGGGCACTGGAAGGCTATGGCAGGGCTCCTGACTGCTCATAAGGACAAGAAGTGATTAGGTGGGGCTAAAGAGTTGAAAATCCTTCTGGGAGGGAGTGTTCAGACTAGACTGAGGCTAGTCCGCAGGGCAACTGTTCATTTGGCTGCCCAGGGTTCTATTTAGAATTCTCTACTAGTTTGCTAGGGATACCATAACGAAGTGCCACGGACTGGGTGGCTAGAACAATGGAAATGTATTGCCTCACAATTCTGGAGGCTGGAAGTCTGAGATCAAGATGTTGGCAGTGTTAGTTCCTTCAGGGCAATGAGCAAAGGATCTGTTCCAGGACCCTGTCCTTGGCTTGTAGATGGCCACTGTCTCCCTATGTCTTTACAACATCCTCCCTCTGTCTGTGTCCAAATTTCCTCTTTATATAAAGATAATAGTCATATTGATTTAGACCCACTCTGTTGGCCTCTTTCTAACCTTTGTGAAGACCCCATCTCCAAATACAGTCACATTCTGAAGTATTGGGGGTTAAGATTTCAACATATGAATTTTGGGGGATGAGACTCAGTTCAGCCCGGAACAACAGCCATTTCACCATGGCCTTTAATCTCATCTAGTTGAGCAATATTCCTTCTCTGCTATTTTGTCCTTAGGCATGAAAAATATTCACACAGCTTCATTACAGAAGTGATGAAGGCTGTAATAAATGAGTGATTATTGCACTAGCTGATGTATAATAAACCCCATGCCTGCAGGCCCCTGTTTCTTGCTTCCTTCCAAGGTCATCTTTCTTCCTTCTAAGAACAGATGACCTCACCTTGGATGTTGCTTGTTTTGTTTTGTTTTCCTCCAGGGGATGCACCTCCTACCCCACAGCCAAAGTGTGCTGACTTCCAGAGCGCCAACCTTTTTGAAGGCACCGATCTCAAAGTCCAGTTTCTCCTCTTTGTCCCTTCGAATCCTAGCTGTGGGCAGCTAGTAGAAGGAAGCAGTGACCTCCAAAACTCTGGGTTCAATGCCACTCTGGGAACCAAACTAATTATCCATGGATTCAGGTGGGAGTTAAATAATCAACAGGACCTCTCAACTAAGAATGATCAAGTAACCATAATACCATAAGAAGTTAGTGGGCAACAAGAGGAGGAATGAATTTACCAATGGCCACATGTTCCATCCCTCATATCCTGCTGTCTTTGATGGGGTCTCATGTCAACATGCACACATGGTGTTCATTCTTATTGGTCATATACGTTACTTCTCCATCCAGTCTTGTCTACACACTCATGAACAGTACATGTCTGTGACTGGACAAATCTCCATACACAGAACCTTTATTACCTAGGATTGTATTTCCCTTCTTCACTTCTTCCTTGGTTTTATGACCTAAGAAACTTCCATTTATGGGTGCTACTTCTGTTGTACCCAGAGGTTATGGGTGTGATGGAGCTATGCACTTCTCTTCTTCAATTTCTCTGATACTCTCCAGTCCACAATTTGTTGTAATATATAGTCACTGAGTCTCAATTCCAATCACCATCCTTTCTTTGAACAGCTTTTCTCCAAAGCCCATCTATAGGGCTAGAAACAGAGAAAGGTTTCTGGGAGGAAAGAGGGAGAGAATATGGTAAAGTAATAGCACTATGGAGCAAGTAGAGTTGGGGCACCCAATGAAAAGGTAGACACAAAGGCTGTGCACAAAGGACCACCATTTCCTGATCTCTGGCCTGTCTCTGCCTCTCAGGTCCCTGGACTCCAGGGACTCAGCCACATGTTTCCTTAGGCATCTCTCCTTGCTCTTGTGCCAAAGCCTCTCCTCTAGCACATCTCATATTCCACCACTTTCCAAGGCTGAGTGTGTACCTCCAACCCAGGGGTAGCTAATAGAGGTGGAGAGCTCATCAGGCAAGGCACTCTGTCTGCTCTTAAATCCCACAACCCCATTCCCTGGCACACACCCAGTCCACGCTCCTCTGTCCACACGAGTGTGCTCTCTTTGCTTCTATACTGGGAGTCATCAAAAAACTTATTTCCTGATCCCAATCTGTTGGGAAAGATTTCTAAACATTTTTCTATCATTTTCCTTTTCCCGGAAAAGTCCCACTATACTGTAAGTTCCAGAAGGATAGGGACTATATCTTATTTGTCTTTATTTTTTGGAAAGCACCTAGCATACTGCCTGGCCCATAGGTACTCAATAAATGCTTGCTGAATAAATCAATGGGTGAATGAGAGAAAGAAAGGGAGAAGGAAGGAAAAAGAAAGAGAAAGGAAGAAAGGAAAGGAAAGGAAAGAAAGAAAGAAAGAAAAAAGAAAGAAAGAAAGCAAGAAAAAGAAAATGTCCACAAAGAAAGAGCCTATATTTTAGAATGAGAATTAAGATCGCAAATCTTAACTCTAGGGCGTAACTCTAGGGCATATTTCTTTTCCACAAATAACACAAATGGAGCAATGCAATGTATACAGTTTATGTGGTTTATGCATTGTGCAAAGGTGCCTGACAAAAGGCTGATGAGGCTGAAATCCAACCTGAGTTCTGAACCCTGGCTTGAGGCTGCATCTACCTGGAACAAAAGGCAAAGTTTTATAATTTACACAAAGACTGCATATGTGCTGGTGGAAGGGCTGGCAACTTTGGAATTGTGTCCTCCCTATGCTCCAAGTGCTGTGTAATAAACTTCTCATATGAGCCCTTCTCTAGTTTTGATTTCTTTTCTGGGTTTGTGATTAATAGAGGTTTCCATGACAATGAATATCACTTGGCAGGTAATTTTTCCATTCTTTTTTGGCCCCCTGTCTAGGGTTTTAGGAACAAAGCCTTCCTGGATTGACACATTCATTAGAACCCTTCTGCGTGCAACGAATGCTAATGTGATTGCCGTGGACTGGATTTATGGATCTACAGGAGTCTACTTCTCAGCTGTGAAAAATGTGATTAAGTTGAGCCTCGAGATCTCCCTTTTCCTCAATAAACTCCTGGTAGGTGCAGAAGAGCTTAGGGTGAGTTTGGGCTGCGTATGAGGAGAGAGGGTCAGAAAGACAAAAGCACTGCCTGAGGAGGCTTAGGGTGGAAGCAGAGTCACCAGGTAGCTCGGTGGTCTTGGGTTCAAATCTTGACTTTGCCACTCACAGCACTGACCTCAGGCAGGTTATTGAATATTCTGAGCTTCCCACTGCTCCTCTGTAAAATGTGTCATGGCACTTTAGACAGCCAATGCAGATGGCCTGGCACTTAGTTGTCCCTCAAGAGAGAATGGCCGTGGTCGTTACTCACATACTTTGGGCACCAAAAGGAGAGTAAGGGGGTTGTCAGGGTGGGGAGCCCAGGAAGAGAAAAAGTGATTAACAATGAGAGTGCTGTCCTTTTTCCCTCCAAAGTAAGTGTGGTGGGTGTGTCATGCCCAGGGCCTCAGCTTCTGAAGCTTTGGGGGAAAGCCTGCCACTGTGAAGCCAGCAGACTCTGTGGCCCACGGGGAACTCACTGTCCCTGCTCTTCTAGGTGCTGGGTGTGTCGGAATCCTCAATCCACATCATTGGTGTTAGCCTGGGGGCCCATGTTGGGGGCATGGTGGGACAGCTCTTCGGAGGCCAGCTGGGACAGATCACAGGTAACATTCCTCCCTGCCCATCCTCCAGGCTTTAGAGATAGAGAAAGCTTGCCCTGAAAATGTCTCTTCTGAAGCAAGCAGAGGGGAGTAGAGAGCCTTTGTTCTCACGATCAAGTCACCTATTACCACTAAAATTTATTTATTGTGGTTCTTTTGCATAAAATGGTATTGTGTTATTATTGCATGATTTCTAATATCAATGTGAGAGGCCGTGTATTTCTTCTTTTACTTTTTATTTTTAAATTTCTTATTTAAAAAAACATTTAGATTCAGGATTTACGTGTGCAGGTTTATTACATGGGTGTAGCATGTGATGCTGAGGTTCAGGCTTCTAATCATCTCGTTGCCCAAGTAGCAATCAGTACTTGATAGGTAGTTTTGCAACCCTTGCCCCTTGCTTTTCCTCCCCCTTTTGAAATCCCCAGTGTCAATTGTTCCCATCTTTGTGTCCATGTGCACCCAATGTTTAGCTCCCACTTATAAGTGAAAACATGCGGTATTTGGTTTTCTGTTTCTGCATTAACTGGCTTAGGAAAATCACCTCCAGCTACATTCATGTTGCTGCAGAGAACATAATTTCATTCTTTTTTTTTTTTTTTTTTTTTTTTGAGACGGAGTCTCGCTGTCGCCCCGGCTGGAGTGCAGTGGCGCGATCTCGGCTCACTGCACACTCCGCCCCCTGGGGTTCACGCAATTTCATTCTTTTTTATAGCTATGTAGAATTCCATAGGGTATATGTACCACAGTTTCTTTATCCAGTCTACCATTGGTGGGCACCTGGGTTGATTCCAAGTCTTTGCTATTGTGAATAGTGTTGCAATGAATATACCAGTGCAGGTATCCTTTTGGTAGAAGAATTTCTTTTCCTTTGGGTATATATCTAGTAATGGGATTGCTGAGTCAAATGGTGATTTTATTTTTAGTTCTTTGAGGAATCTTCAGATTGCTTTCCATAGTGGCTGAACTTATTTACATTCCCACCAACAGTGTATAAGTATTCCCTTTTCTCTGCAGCCTTGCCAACATCTATTTATTTATTTTTCACTTTTTTATAATAGCAATTCTGACTGGTGTGAGATGGTATACCATGGTGTGATGATTAGTGATGTTGAGCATTTTTTCATATGTTTGTTAGCCACTTGTATGTCTTCTTTCAAGAAGTCTCTTTTCATGTCCTTCACCCTCATTTTAATGGGGTTATTTGTTTTTTTCTTGTTGATTTGTTCAAGTTCCTTATAGATTCTGGATATTAGTCCTTTGTCAGATGCATAGTTTGTGAATATTTTCCCCATTCTGTAGGTTGTCTGTTTACTCCATTGGTTGTTTCTTTTGCTGTACAGAAGGTCTTTAGTTTAATTAAGCCTCACTTGTCAATTTTTGTTTTTGTTTCATTTGCTTTTGAGGACTTGGTCATAAATGCTTTGCCTAGGCTAATATTCAGGAGAGTATTTCCCAGATTTTCTTCTAGGATTTTTACAGTTCGAGGTCTTACATTTAAGTCTTTAGTCCTTCTTGAGTAATTTTTGTATATGGTGAGAGGTAGGGGTCCAGTTTCATTCTCCTGCATATGGTCAGCCAGTTTTCCCACACCATTTATCGAATAGGGTATCTTTTCCTCTAAAAAAAGTGTTAATTTTTGTCAACTTTGTCAAAGGTCTGACGGCTGTAGGAGTGCTTCTTTATTTCAGGGGCCCCTATTCTGTTCCATGGGCCTATGTATCTATTTTTGTACCAGTACCATACTGTTTTGGTTACTGTAGGCTTGTAGTATAGTTTGAAATTGGGTAGTGTGATATGCCCAGCTTTATTCTTTTTGCTTAGGATTGCCTTGGCTATTTGGGTTCTTTTTTTGTGCCATATGAATTTTAGAATAGATTTTTATAATTCTGTGAAAAATGACATTGGTAATTTGGTAGGGATAGCACTGAATCTGTAGATTGCTTTGGGCAAAATGGATATTTTAATGATATTTATTCTTCTAACCCTGCATAGAATACTGAATACTTTGGCAAATACTATGCAAAAAGCATAGAATACTTTTCCATTTGTTTGTGTCACCTATGATTTTTTTTTAGCAGGGTTTTAGAGTTATCCTTGTACAGATCTTTTGCTGTTTTGGTTAGGTGTGTTCCTAGGTACTTTATTTTTGTGTGTGACTATCATAAATGAGATTGCATTCCTGATTTGGCTCTCAGCTTGAATGTTATTGGTACATAGAAATGCAACTGACTTTTGTACATTGATTTTGTGTCCTGAGACTTTGCTGGAGTTGTTTATCAGGTCTAGAAGTCTTTGGTCAAACCTTTAGGGTGCTCTAGAATCATATCATTGATGAAGAGAGACAATTTGACTTCTGCTTTTCCTATTTAGATGCCTTTTATTTCTTTCTCTTGCCTGATTGCTCTGGCAAGCACTTCCCCTTTTATTTCTTTCTCAGCCTCACTTTCTATATCTGTAAAATGGTTGTAACAGCCCACATCTCCTTGGCCCACTGTGGAAATAAACTTTAGACAGTTTTGTTATATACATGTAAAAGTGTGGAGGACTTTATGCTTCCAGAGCCACTCTCAGTTAATAAGGGACTGGAGTTGTGTGGCAAAAACCCTCAGCTTCCTAGCCTTTTGGTGGGATAATTTTGGGTCTTGTTTTACAGAATCTCAAAGAGGTGCCCCATTGGGGTGAGAGCCCATGGGGATAACCTACTCACTACTATTTTCCTTTATTCTCTGACCTATTTTCCCACTCCCTCACCATGCTTTCTGAGACTTTTCCCCAAATCTACTTTGAACTCTTGTGGCAGGGTCTGCTTTTTGTACGGGGAAGGGAAGGGATCCAAACTGAGAGATGGGAATAGTAGTATTCACAGTAATCACTGTGTTATGATGAGGACTAGAGTGTGTAAAACTGCCCGGCATAAGGCCTGGTACCTAGTAACTGCTCGAAGAAATTTAGCTATTGTTATTACTACATGAAGGTAGTAACAAGCTTTACATTACATTAACTTCTATCAAATAATTGGTGTTATCAAGGTCATCTTTTTTTTTTTGAGATGGAGTTTCGCCCTGTTGCCCAGGCTGGAGTGCAGTGGCGCGATCTTGGCTTACTGCAACCTCTGTCTCCCGGGTTCACGCCATTCTTCTGCCTCAGCCTCCCGAGTAGCTGGAACTACAGGCGCCCGCCACTACGCCCAGCTGATTTTTTGTGTTTTTAGTAGAGACGGGGTTGCACCATGTTAGCCAGGATGATCTTGATCTCCTGACCTCGTGATCCGCCTGCCTCGGCCTCCCAAAGTGCTGGGATTACAGGCGTGAGTCACTGCGCCCAGCCTCAAGCTCATCTTAGAGCCAGAGAAACTGGGTCATTGAGAGGTTACCTCTAGAGAGACAACAGAGAGTGGGGTTTCCTGAGGAAGGTGGTCCTCAGCTAATTCTCCCAACCCTTGGGTCTTTTCTGGGAGAGTCTATGATCTGCACTGGAAGGGTGGGTGTGTGGTGGGTCCATGAATGTTCCTGCAGCTGAGAGGAAAGAGGTCCCTCATATCAGTCTCTTCTCACAGGCCTGGACCCCGCTGGACCTGAGTACACCAGGGCCAGTGTGGAAGAGCGCTTGGATGCCGGAGATGCCCTCTTCGTGGAAGCCATCCACACAGACACTGACAGTGAGCTGGGGTGACCTTCCTGGGATGAGGGAATGAGCTCAAGGCAGCACCTAGGAGGCTGGCATCTAGCTCTGTGGCCCTGGGCAGAGATGCCCTGACCCTCTCTGAGCTTCTGTTGCACAGTGAAGAGTTTACCAAAATGCTATTGAAAATCTCTTCCAGCTCTGTCTCTGACCACTGAGGTGAATGGTTGTATTTTCAGCTACTGTAGGCAAGAGGATTCTCATTTATAGACCAAAAGTATTTGGTTATGAGTCTCACTTTCTGATTCAAATGAATGCAGTAATAACAGTGTGCTGAGCAGTACTGGGTAGGGCATTGCTGCCTGGCTGACTTACAGGAAAGTCATGAAGCTTTTTTAGGTTGGGTGTGCCTGGTCCCAAGGTACTGGGCCATTCCACTCCCCAGACAGGCAGGCCTGTCACAACTTCCCTCCTCCCCAGATGACAAGCTTGGCCCTTCAGTCCAGTGGAGAATAAGAATCTCTCTTCCGGGCCGGGCACGGTGGCTCACGCCAGTAATCCCAGCACTCTGGGAGGCCAAGGCAGGTGGATCAGGAAGTCAGGAGATAGAGACCATCCTGGCTAACACGGTGAAACCCCGTCTCTACTAAAAATACAAAAAATTAGCCGGGCGTGGTGGTAGGCGCCTGTAGTCCCAGCTACTCTGGAGGCTGAGGCAGGAGAATGCCCTGAACCCAGGAAGCAGAGCTTGCAGTGAGCGGAGATCTTGCCACTGCACTCCAGCCTGGGTGACAGAGCGAGACTTCGTCTCAAAAAAAAAAAAAAAAAAAAAAGTGAATCCTTTCTATCCTTAAATTTGCTAAATATGTGACTTATTAGGTACCCATTTACCTAAGCAAGGCCTCTCAGGCCCCTTCAAAGTTGGAGCCTCTCCCTGATGTGACTTAAAAAAAAAAACATTCAATTTATTCAATCAATATTTATTAAGCTACGTGGCAGGTACTGAGAATATGGCAGCAATCAACACATTGAATGAGGTCCCTGCCTACATGGAGCTTACAGGCTACGTGGACCGTAGGAGTCATGAAGGGAAGCCCGGATGCCCATTAGAGAGTGTCTGCAGTAGGGGTCCGGGTGAGAGATGATGGTGGCTTGGGCAAAGGTGGTGGCAGTGAAGACAGAGAGAAGTAGACAGATTCAAAATATGTTTTGGAGGTAGAGCTGACTAGACTCATGATGGGCCGCATGTGGGGTATGAGGGAAAGGCAAGACTCAAGGATGGCTTCTAGGTCATTGCTTAACCTCCAGGTCGATGGCAGTAAGCAAATAATACACAATTTCTTCCAATACTGACAGATGACAGAAGGAGAAAGTCGGGGTCTTCGGCAGCTGGGCCTGAGCCAGTCTGAGGGCTCAAGTCTGCCACAGCAGAGGGTCCAGGAGTTGGTCACAGAGACAGAAAGAGGGCAGAGGATGCTCTCTTATCTCAGCTCTGGAGCCATGTCCTATTTCCACTCAGTCAGGAGAGCACAAAGATATGTTTTTGGGGAGACTGTGGAAATGTGACCCCATACACGTTTATCTGAACTATTACTCAAAGGAAAACCAAAACTACTCAATGAGGAAATTTACCAAGTTTATAACATTTACTGAGTTACAAAAACTTGTGTTACAGGATATTTTTCTTGATTTTCTTAGGCAAATATGAGCATCTTACCAACAGAATCTCTTTGGTTCCTTTTAGCATGAAAAATCCCTTTAGAAAACTGGGAGGCTGAGGTGGGTGGATCACCTGAGGTCAAGAGTTCAAGACCAGCCTGACTAACATGGTGAAACCCTGTCTCTACTAAAAAAACACAAAAACTAGCCGGGTGTGGTGGCATCCGCCTGTAATCCCAGCTACTCCTGCTGAGGCAGGAGAATCGCTTGAATCCGGGAGGCGGAGGTTGCAGTGAGAGAAGATCGCGCCACTGCACTCCAGCCTGGGTGACAAGAGTGAGAGAGCGAAAAAAAAAAGTCTCAAAAAAAAAAAAAAGAAAGAAAAAGAAAAGAAAAGAAATCTGTCTGAGGGCTCATCCTGTGAAGTCTCACAGCACTTAGAAGTGACGTGGCAGAGAGTGGGTGGGCTCCCAAGGTCAGAGTTTGAGGTCTGCTGTGAGCCGACCCCCTGAAGTAAGGAAGTTAATGGAGTTGTGCCTCCTTTCAGATTTGGGTATTCGGATTCCCGTTGGACATGTGGACTACTTCGTCAACGGAGGCCAAGACCAACCTGGCTGCCCCACCTTCTTTTACGCAGGTCAGAAAGCCAGTACAATCTGGAATTTGGCAACCCCAGAGATTGGAATTCACCAACAGCTTTTGTGTTGAGTCAGCCAGAGTAGGCCATAGAGGGTCTACTTGACAGTGTCCTTTGCTATGTCCCATAACGCTTTACTCAGAATGTATTCAAGGATGGATGTCTTCAGAGCCCAGGCATTTGAGGGGAGGGTGTGGCACAGTCCACACCAACTGCATCCTCTACAGAGCCTTGCTGTGGCAGAGGCAAGCCATCGTGCCCAAAGCTGGTGAGCAGAAGGATCAATTCACTGCCCAGCCATTTCACCATATTTACCAACTCAAACAGTTCTCTAAAATTGTTTTCAAGATGATCTTTTTGAACACATTCAATGACTGTACATTTCCTCTCTTTAAATACAGCCTTCTGGAATTTTTTAAAATATATTTATTGATATATTCTTAGCAGACTAAATTTGTCAAAATCTAAGGTCAATAATTATTTGGTTTTCTTTTATCTTATGAATATAGCCAATATATCAGAATTTCATGTAAAAATTTAAAATGCTGATTTCTGTTTACTATGTTTTTAGTCTTTTCTTGCTTTACCAAATTTCTAACATTTTAAGGATTCCTTTGACAATCTTATTGAATAACTACTGATCTATTTTACCAAATGTACTAGTTTTCCAAAAACATGCTTCTTTTCGCAATTTGCGAATTTCTCAGCAATTCTGATAAAATAGGATAGTTTGGTTTCAATGGCTTTTGAAGATTTGGTGGCATTTCAATTGACCACTTTTCATTTTTTCTTCATAACACAATTTGAGAAGGGTTTAGTTTGTCTCTGCCCCAGCTCCGTGTTGCAACTGGAAAGAGCTTGGCCATACAGAGTGTCCCAACCACAGGGGAAAGGAAAGTCAAAATATTGCTTGGCCTTGGTTGCAGGTCTCAGCAACGAGGTCTCAAGGTGCAGGGAGAGTTTTAAGACCCCAGGACCCTGGAGTTGTATACAGCTCACCACATACTTCTTAGTTCCAGCCAATTTATCCAATGTTGAATGCTGCAAACTTAAATAGTAAATAACAGTGAAATAAGTTTTGGTAAACTGGGATATTTGACAAATTCGGCATATCAGTCATTTGGCCCGGTGAGCCTCAGCACATTGGGTGTAGAGAGTGACCACAAACGGCGGCTGATGCAGCAGTCTCACTGCTGGGTAGGGTATAATGAGGTTGTAAAAAATTGGTTGTATGGCTGATGATAATGGAGGTAAAAATATGCACAAATACCCATTTTGAGAAATGGGGCAGCATCATCAACTCTCTATATATTCCCATTTTATGAAGGAGAGTTTGCATGATCATATAATCCATCTCAAGGCCAGGCATGGTGGCTCACACCTGTAATCTCAGCACTCTCGGAGGTTGAGGCAGGTGGATCACCTGAGGTCAGGAGTTTGAGACCAGCCTGGCCAATATGGCAAAACCCTGTTTCTATGAAAAATACAAAAATTTGTGAGGCATGGTGGTGTGCGCCTGTAATCCCAGCTACTCAGGAGACTGAGGCAGGAAAATTGCTTAAACCCAGGAGGCAGAGGTTGCAGTGGCCCAAGATCATGCCGTTACACTCCAGCCTGGGTGACAGAGTGAGATTCCGTCTCAAAAAAAAGAAAAGAAAAGAAACGAAAAAAAAGAATGCATCTCAAATCAAGCAATTTTCTTGATGGATTATGCTTATGTATCTCAGGAAAAGTAAAATGAAAAAAGTAGAATGTAGTAACCATGTACACTAATATTTTGAAAAAGTGATTTGAGGGGACTCCCATGCATGTATTTACAGCTTGCTGTAATACATGTATTGTAAAATTCAATAGAGTTTCAGTAAACAGCATAGATTTCTATTTGTCTTGACTGAAACCTTGGTTGTGTTTTTTCTCTGTTCAGGTTATAGTTATCTGATCTGTGATCACATGAGGGCTGTGCACCTCTACATCAGCGCCCTGGAGAATTCCTGTCCACTGATGGCCTTTCCCTGTGCCAGCTACAAGGCCTTCCTTGCTGGACGCTGTCTGGATTGCTTTAACCCTTTTCTGCTTTCCTGCCCAAGGATAGGTAAAGTGCTACCCCTTTGACTTCCTTTGACAATGTGGGGAAGTTCAAGCCCTGCTAGTTGTCCCCTCTTAATGTCCTGATGTCCTATGGTCAAGAATTCTATCCAATTGGGGAAAAGAAAATTAAGCGATGAGGTGCTCAGCCTGTTCTTACTTGGAGGTGGACAGTTGGTTCTCGTGCCCCACCCCTCACTCTCTATAGTGTTCCCTATAGCCATCCTTGCCCCACACACACCCTTCCCACATACAGGTTCCTCCACTCTCAGACCAGATGCTGCTTATAGGTCTTTCTCACTTCTGGTCATTCTCCAGTTCTTCATAGACCCTAAATCTATGGTGGGGAATCCCTAAGAGTGGAACACAAGACCCACATTACAGTTCGGATATTCTGGTGGCCTCGTGAGAGCTGGGGGGATGCCTAGTTGCTGGAGGACTTGGGCACCTTCCTGGATGATCCAGGCCAGTCTGAGGAAAGGATGCCAGGAAGGCTGCAGGATCTGGCCTCTAACTCACTTGTGTAGATCATTGCTATGCATATCCTGTGGTTATCCAGGATGAAGAGCTCCAGAGAAAACTCCTGGGCAGTGGAAATGGTTTCTCTCCCTCCCGCACTCTCTCAGTTCCCGCTACCCCTGGCTGCCACTCAACTGCAGCAGCCTGTCACTGCTTATATGAGTGAAATGGGTACCAGCTTGACAAAATAGTAAAGTAGGGTAGCTCCAATGATAGAACCAGTCATCATTATTTCCTACTCATTGTGCATATGTCAGTTTCCCCTAGATGCCATGGACCCACAGACATAATAGCCACCTCACACTGTCTGCCCAGCCTCATCTCTCACTACACTTTCTCTTGCACTGAACACCTGGTGGTGCTAACTACTTGTACTTCCAAGTGTACATCGGGCTTCCTCACCTGTGTGCCTTGGTCCTAACCATACTCTCTTCCCAGAATGCCCTCTCCCCACCTGTCATCCACTAGTCTTCAGGTCAAACACTTCCTGCTTCACCATGCTCCCACTGCACGGGATATAAATGTCATGAAAACAACTACTATAGGAGATTGGTTTTGCAAGTTAGAGACAGATTAGTGTCAGATTTCTTATAATAACCTGCCAAGAATGAGTCAGATGATCTGAAAAGCATATTTCCGTTTATGTGTGTGTTTACTGCCCACTGGACCGAGTTGCTGGGATCCCAGGACTCACCTTAGAATACAGCACATAGTGCGTGTACGGTGTAGATGTCCGTGGAATAAATGGGTGCATGAATTAATAAACACGTGGCTTGGTGCTGTGGGACCCTAAGATAGCCTTCTCAGGACTCTGCTGTCTTTGCTTCTTTATTTCCAGGACTGGTGGAACAAGGTGGTGTCAAGATAGAGCCGCTCCCCAAGGAAGTGAAAGTCTACCTCCTGACTACTTCCAGTGCTCCGTACTGCAGTGAGTAGGGGGAAATGCATGAGCTCAGCTCTGCCAGGGCACCGCCAGAGGAGTCCAGCCCAGTGTGGTAGCCTGGGTGGGAGTGAATGATAAGGGCAAAGGCATCACCGGAGGTGTGGCAACAGCCCCTGGTCTGAACCAAAACTTTCAGAGTGAGTCCAACCGATTGCTCTTCAGATGAGGACTTGGGGGCTTCTTACCGTCTATCTACTGATCGTATTTCCTCTTACCCTCAAAATTTACCCTCTAGTGGGTCTTCTCTCTCGAGTGATGTTTAGGAGTGTCCTCCAGCTGCCTCCTTTCTGCACTCTCATTTCCCACTTCTTGGCGCCCACCCTATGTGGTTCTCACCCTGGCAGCCTCCAAGGTTGGGGTCCCTGGGGAATACTGAACCTTTCCCTCTGGTCTCCTTCGCCTTCACAGATGCATTCCAGCTTCTCACTGTTGCTCCTAACCATGGCATTTCCCTGAAGCTAGGATGCTGGTGATTGTAACGATGTTAAATGTGAAATAAAAATGTGTCCAGAATCCATGAAATACATTACAAGCTAAACCATCATCCTTCCCTATGCTATGTGCATCTTAACTAGGGTGACTATACTTCCTGGTTTATGCTGGTTATCCTGGGGTCCTGTTTGCTTTATCATGTGTACAGGATAAAGTATGCCGGCTTGGATGATAAACTACATGCCACCCAATTTTAACTGATTTTCTGATCAGCTTGTGTCAAGTCAGTGCAGGGATCTTTGTGAAAATATCTTCCTGGTACCAGAAGGCCTGGTGCCATATGACATGGAGCCTAGAGCTCAGACTCTGTGTTCACCTGGACCTGGATTCAAATCTCAGCTTCTCCGCTTACCAGCTGTGTGATCAGGAACAAGTTATTTAAACTCTCTGAACTCTATATCCTTATGTGAAAATGGGAACCATAACAGTACCTACTTTAAAGAACCAATTGTGAGTATAAAATAAAATGGTGCACAGGAGATCACTAGCACAGGGACTGGAACCCAATCAGTAATAATTTCCTTCCCTTAGTCAATCAGAGAATTTGGGAGAAGAATAGTTAGGGTGTTTGTATCTTCATGCCAGAGAAAATTTTTGGCTACCTCTTAGGAGCAAAGTGGACTACAGAGTCAACTGTGGGCTTTTCATGTCCTTATCAGCTCTTTCAACAACCCAACTGGGAGACTTAAGGAAAGGGAAGCTCTGAGAGACCAAGTGGCATGCCCAAGTCTCCACAGCTGGGTGAAAAGGTCAGAACTCAACTCCAGGTCTCCTGACTGTAAACTCTATACTCCTTCCTCACCACCACCATGCTTCCATCTTCTGAGAACCTGCTGTCCGCAGGCCGTATGTCTCAGCTCCCCTTCTGTCAGCGCCACCCCATCAGAGTTGGCATGCGGGAGGATGTTTTGTCTGGTGGTGGAGGTGGTGCTGCCAGGACCAGATGTCCTGACTTCTAATTCCAGCTGCTGGGCAGATTCACAGCAACCTGAGCTGGTGCCTCTGTGTCTGTGCAGCTAAGAATATACCCGGCAGGAAAGTGTGGGGAATGCCTGGAGACTAACAGCATGTTAAGGTCCCTGCTGAGGGGGTTCACAGGGCCATGCTTTTTCTGACTGTTTTGTATTTGTTGTGAGACCACCTCCCCACACCTTCAGAAGCGTAGCCCTGTTGGTTCCAAAACCACAGAGGGGCACATAAACAGGCATGCTCTGCCTTGAGCTGTCACTTCTAGGGATGGAAGCGGAGTCCTCCCTGCTCTCCCTGGACAGATATGGGTAGGGAGGGGGTAGGGACCAGCAGCTCTCCAGCCACTCTCAGGCCATTATGGCACTGGGCTCCCATGCCTAGCACCCTTGGCCTGCTTTGACTTCAGCAACGTTGACCTGTGCCAGGCATGCGCCAGCATGGGCAGAGGATCTTCTACCAAATAATAATTTTTAAACAATATATTCCCTCATAGAACAGTTTTTCACGTAGTGTACCTTTTCTCCATTACTTCACTCCATCCTTACCATGTCCTGTGTGATAAGTTGAGGGCTATGGCTTGCAGATGAGGGAACTGAGGCATGGAGAGGCTCAGTGTCTTAGGCAAGGCAGCATGGCTTGTAAGCAGCAGGGTTGGGCCTTGGATCCAGGCCTCCTGACCAACCACTCACGACTCTGTGTTGTACGACATGAGACATGTTCCTGTGCAGATTTGATTCCACTAATTCCCACCCACCCAACATTAGGCCTGGCTCCCTTGGGGCCTCCAGGGTAAGTGAAGAAAGAAGTAGGCCAGGTGCAGTGGCTCACGTCTGTAATCCCAGCACTTCGGGAGGCTGAGGTGGGAGGGTTGCTTGAGGAGAGGAGTTCGAGGCTGCAGTGAGCTGATTGTGCCAGTGCATTCCAGCCTGGGCAAGAGAGCAAGAACCTGTTTCTGAAGAAAGAAGAAGGAGAAGGAGAAGAAGAGGAAGAGGAGGAGGAGGAAGAAGAAGAAGAAGAAGAGGAAGAAGAAGACAGAATCTTAGAAAACTTTCTTAATCAATGATACTTGCTAGCAAAGGAAGAAGTATTAATAATATAATATAGCAAACTCAGCCCTGAGAATTAAATTCCTAAAGCTTCTGTAAGTTAGCTATTTTTTCCACATTGCAAATATCATCCTTTCCAGTTCAGCCCTTGCCCGTCCCCATAACAATTGATATCCCATAGTAACATCTGAGAAGGAGAGACAGACGGGGTGTGGTGTAAGATGTCCTCCTCTGTGGAGGGGAAGCATTCAAGGCCCCTTTCTTCTTGTGGGTTCTTGGCATCTTGGCACCTTTTGGTGAGCCCTGTTCCTAACCCCAGGGAGCCCAGATGGGCCATAGCACTCCTTCAACTTAGTGCTGAGTTCACCTGCATTCAGTTTATGTTCCCCTCCCCAATGTTAGCCCATAAAATATGGCAAATGAAAAAGTACAGGTAGAGTAGAGGCGAAGGATTGCATCTCTAGCTATGTTCCCATCACCAAAGGAGCCTGGGAAAATTCCGAGACTAAAGTGATTGCAAAATGCCACCAGGTGCACCTACCCCTTAGTTAAAAAAAAAGGACAGTGTGTTAGGGAAACTGTAATCTTTCTTTTCTTATTTATTTATTTCTTTAGAGACAGACTCTCGCTCTGTCACCTAGGCTGGAGTGCAGTGGCACGATCTTGACTCACTGCAACCTCTGCCTCTTGGGTTCAAGCAATTCGTCTTCCTCAGCCTCCTGAGTAGCTGGGACTACAGGCATCCACCACCACACCCGGCTAATTTTTTTGTATTTTTAGTAGAGACGGTGTTTCACCATGTTGGCCAGGCTGGTCTCGAACTCCTGACCTCAGATGATCTGCCTGCCTTAGCCTCCCAAAGTGCTGGGATTACAGGCATGAGCCACTGCGCCTGGCTTTTCTTAAAATTTTTAATTTTGATTTTTTTTGAGACAGGGTCTCCCACTGTCACCCAGGCTGGAGTGTGGTGGCCCAGTCACAGTTCACTGCAGCTACAACCTCCTGGGCTCAGGTGATCCTCCCACCTCAGCCTCCCAAATAGCTGGGACTACAGGTATACACCACATGCCCAACTAATTTTTTGTTTTTGTTTTTTTGTAGAGACTGGGTCTTGCCATGTGGCCCAGGCTGGTCTTGAACTCCTGGGCTCAAGTGATCTGCCCACCTTGGCCTCCCAAAGTACTAGGATTTCAGGCATGAGCCACTATGCCTGGTCTGTAATCTTTCTTACCTTCTCTTGCCAGAGGGACAGCAGGTCCCAGGGGTATCACCATGGCCCAGGCTGTACACCCAGTCTATGTTGGCGACACTCACTTTGAGAGCTCCAGTGTCCATGCTGCTCAAGGGAGAGTCTGGATGCCACATAGGTAACCAGCGGCCGCAGGGAGAGGAGCAGTCTCCTACACACACAGCCTGCTTCCCTGACGCTGGGTGTGTGGAGAGGGAGCAGGGCCGTTGCTGTATTTAATGAGTTAATTCTCTCTTTCTTTTTCTTTTTTTTTTTTTTTTTTGAGACAGAGTTTCACTCTTGTCCCCCAGGCTGTAATGCAACGGCACCATCTCGGCTCACTGCAACCTCTGCCTCCTGGGTTCAAATGCTTCTCCTGCTTCAGCCTCCTTAGTAGCTGGGGTTACAGGTGCCTGCCACCATGCCTGGCTAATTTTTATATTTTTAGTAGAGACAGGGTTTCACCATATTGGCTAGGCTGGTCTCAAACTCCTGACCTCAGGTGATCCACCCGCCTTGGCCTCCCAAAGTGCTGGGATTACAAGAGTGAGCCACCACGCCTGACCTTATGAGTTAAATCTTTAGTTTATGTCTTAGTCTATTTGTGCTACTACGACACAGTACCTGAGACTGGGTAACTTACAAAGCTCAGAAATTTATTTTCCCACAGCTCTGGAGGCTGGGAAGTCCCAGATCAAGGCGCCGGCACTCCATGTCTATAAGGGTTGCACTTTCTACTCCCAAGAAGGTGCTTTGCTGTTGCATTCTCCAGAGGGGACAGACACCGTGTTCACACACAGCAGAATGCAGGAGGTCAAATAAGGGCCCTGCCAATTCCCTTGAGCCCTTCTATAAGGCACTATTTCATTCATGATAGTAGAGCCTTCATGACTTAATCCCTTCCCTCAAAGGCCCCACCTCTCAATACTGTTGCACAGAGCATTCAGTTTAAACATGAACTTGGAGGGGACACAAACAAAAGATAGCTGTATATGATAGATGCATTTTGGCTCATTCAAGATCATCCCACCATGAATATGTCAGCAAACAAGGGGAAGTAAAACATTAGTATTACAAAATAACAAAAACTAACATTACTGAATGCTTCCTAGGCACAAGCACTGTCCTGAGAACTTCATACATATTAACCCACTTATTTCAGACCTAGGGTATCTATTTTTTTTTTTTTTAGACGGAGTCTTGCTCTGCCGCCCAGGCTGGAGTGCAGTGGTGCAATTTCTGCTCACTGCAACCTCTGCCTCCTCAGTTCAAGCGATTCTCCTGTCTCAGCCTCCTGAGTAGCTGGGATTACAGGCACCCGCCACCACACCTGGCTAATTTTTATATTTTTAGTAGAGATGAGGTTTCACCATGTTGGTCAGACTGGTCTCAAACTCCTGACCTCAGGTGATCCACTCGCCTCGGCCTCCCAAAGTGCTGAGATTACAGGCGTGAACCACTGCGCCCAGCCAAGTGTCTATTTTTATTATCCTCAATTTACACTTGAGGAAACTGAGGACCTGAGATTATAGGTGATCTGCTCCTGGGCACACAGCTACTAAGAGATAGAGCCAAGATTCCCAACCACACTGCTGCTCTCTGGGGTTTTTGCCCATTGCACCTTCTGCCCTCTGGCCAGTCTCTGTTGTGCTTTGGTTTCCTAGTGCATCACAGCCTCGTGGAGTTTCACTTGAAGGAACTGAGAAACAAGGACACCAACATCGAGGTTACCTTCCTTAGCAGTAACATCACCTCTTCATCTAAGATCACCATGTACGTAAGTGTCCCACCTGGTTGACCCCTCCCCTTAGGAGTTGGTTACTTTTTCATTTTACACACATGGACATCCCAGGTCAGGGACTGTGTGATTGCTGATGCATGGGCCCAGCCGGCTTGGCTGGGGGCAGCACCTACTATAGATCCAGCCACAGACACATGCTGAGGAGCTGCTCAGTAGTGGGTCCAAGTATAGCAGATTCAGATGAGAGTAGGCAGGGCAAGCAGGCAGCAGGGATGGCATGTCCCAACAGGTGGAGAGGACATAGGAATCAGGTCCCTGAGAGGAAACAGTACTCTGGACTCCAGACAGTGTGGGTATCAGGGATGTCAGTAGGGAGGAGGGCCTCAGTCACCAGCCCAGGAAGGGCTAGCCAGAGCCTGGAGAGCACCCACTCCTGGGAAAGGAGAGCAGTTCTGGGTCAGTTACCAGAATGGAATCTGAGGCACAGGGTCAGTCAGCAACGGAGTGCGAGCTGAGGGCCAGACTAGCGGCCAGGAGGGCTTGATGCTGGGTGATTCCTGAAACTGGGGGTAGTCATTCCCTTCCTTTGTTGGGGCAGGCTTGGGCTTGGGGGCTGGTGGGACTACGCTTGAAGTGAGAGGGCAAAGAACCCCAACTGTAGGGAGCCACAGCCTGCAGGGGATAGGAAGTCAGCAGCCATGGTGCATGCTTCTTTAAAAAGCAACCGGTTAATTATTCACAAGCCAGCGGGAGACAGATTGTCAGATAATGTCACTGTCTCAGTGAGAGTCCGGTCAGGAAAACAGAGGAGGTCCAAGAGAAGGAATTTAGCACAGTGAACTCATTACAAGTGTGTTGGATGAGCTGGAAAACAGAGATGGGGACACAATGCAGAGATTAATCACAACAGGAGCCAATACAACCCTAGGCTAGAGGGACAAAGCAGGAGTGGAGTTGGCAAAGCTGGGTCCACAGGGAAGGCTGCTTGGCAGGAGCTGAACCCATGGGAAGTGCAGCCCCTCTGGAACCCCTGCCCAAAGCAGCCACCCACCTGAGCATGCTTCCACTGGGTTAGACCTCGCTGGAACCTGCTGGTGGGGGAACCTGCAGGGGAATAGATCAATCCAGAGCAAACAGGGAAATGACCAGTGCACACACACTTAAATGAGTGAGCAATGCCCTGAGAGTGACAGCATAGAAGACAGAGTCTGACTGAGTCCAAGGAAATGATGAGCAGGCTTTCCAGGAGCTACCCAGGCCAGGCTTAGGGAGAATGTGACACCTCTGGTGTGTCTGGAGCACAGATTTGGGGTTGTGGGGATGCTGTGAGGCTGGAAAGGCAAGTCAGAGCCAGACCCTGCCAGGCCTTGAAGGACAGGTTTTTATCCTGAGAGTAGTTTGGAGAGCCACTGGGAGTTTTAAACAGGACAGTGATGAGATCAGATGTGAGTTTGGAGATATTTCTCGGGTTGGGATGTTGGACATGAACTCTGCTATGAGGCACTACAAGTTTCTGCTGGAAGGAGTGCATTTCACTCCCAAAACCGTGGCCACTAGCTGGTGTACCTTCCGGCTCACCCAAGGTCACACAGCTAGGTACAGCCATCAGGATTCCAGCACAGGCCTGCAGGTGCCCACAGAGCCTTGCAGATTGTGGCTGGATATTGGTAAGCCAAGTACCTTTCATTAGACCCGCTCAAGGTTGTGCTACTTCTAGAAGGGTGTTTTCATCATCTTCTAGCCCATTGGTAGGTCCAGCAACACTGGCAGGAGTCAGGAAAATGACCCACAACCCTGACTGCACGTTAGAATCACCTGGAGGGCTTTAAAAAATACTGACGCCAAGCCCCCCAACCCAAACCAATCACATCAGGGTCTCTGGGCATAGGCTCCACAGCTACACTTTAAAAGCTCCCCGAGTAATTCCAGTCAACATCCACAGATTAGCGCTTGCTCCTCCATGAAGAGGTTCACATAACTCTTTTGAAGAAGGCACCAGAACATGATTCACTTCTTGCAGATCAGAAATTGGGGGAAAAATGGGGAGGTTACGTGTGGTCTTTTTCCAAATTTCTATAGCTTTATGCGATGCTAAGATTTCCTTCTAATTGGAGAATTAACCTGGGCCAACTCCCCAAACCACACACTTAAAAGATTTTTCATATTCCTTGTATTTTACAAACTCTTCTGTCTAAGCTTAAAGGAAACAATCTTATTTATTCCTTCTGAAATATTTCAAAAGACTTGTGAATTTAAAAAAAGAGGGAATGGTTTTTAAACAAAATTATACATGATCTTCCCTCAGAAGGAAAAAACAAGTGATATGACTAACACTGGACTAAAAAGAACACAAAGAGGCCCTGTCACCACTCTGCGAAGGCCAGAAAGGAACAGGAAACCCAGTTGGCAAGGGTGGTTCCCCACACCACCCCTGACCCCCCGCCAAGAGGAACGCAGCGCCCTCCTTCTTTCCTCTTTCTCAGAGTCCCACTTGGATTCCAGGGAGGATCACAAAGGGCCCCACAAGTCAAATTCCTTCCCTAGCTGGGTGGTGCAGCTCTGCTGGGCGCCCTCCTTGATCCCCCACTCACCACCCTCAGGATCTGCTGGCTGGGCTGTGCCTTGCACTCAGCGTGAAGACTTTCCTCATTGAATCTCACGATTTTTTGCTTTTGTCTCCAGTACCTAGTACCTAGGGGGTACCACAGCCCTTTTGGAAGCACCCTGCTAGGTTGATCACTTCATACTCCTCCCTCATCTTTGTCTCAGTCAAAAGTGGTGCCTGAATCTTTAAACATAAAGGGAATCTGGGGCGGGGGGCAAAGCCAAGAGGGTGGGTTAAGACAGAACTGGGTGCCATTTTCACTCTGAGCCTCCTAAGCTGAAGTCAGTATGAACCAAACCCTACGGTTCAAGTTCATAGCAGCATGTAGGGAAGCTAGAACTTACACCTAGTTGCTATGTGACTCCACAGCCACCTTGCCAGGTTAGGTAACTTGTCTAAAGCCATACAGCTGGGAAGACAAACCTGGGTTCCACCCAACTCTGTCTGCGCTTCATGATGTTTTCTTGTTGCTGTTTCCACCCACACATTCATACTTAGCCTAAAACAGAAAAGTCCTTACACAGAATTCTTTGAAAAGGAATGTCCTAAAAGAGGGTTTCTACTTCTGGGTAATTAGATCTGAAGGTGAAGATCTCCTCCAGCTAGGAATCCAAGAATGAGGAACAGTTTTTCCAGATATGAAAATCCAGGAGCTACTATTTTGTTGCAGTGTCCACTTGTTTATTCTAAAAAATCAACAACTACTTTCTTGGTCATATTCAAAGCTGTAGGTGTGGGCAGAGGGGCTGGTGAGGGTGACACAAAGGACTGTGGTAAGGAGCTAACCCCTTGGTGCATGACAGCCAACCAGCGCCACCAGCAGAGCCCGATCGGAGCCAAAGGGGAAGTACAGGTGGTAAGGGCTACAGTCATTTACTTTCCCTTTACCCTTTTCTTGCAGACCTAAGCAGCAACGCCATGGGAAAGGAATCATAGCCCATGCCACCCCACAGTGCCAGATAAACCAAGTGAAATTCAAGTTTCAGTCTTCCAACCGAGTTTGGAAAAAAGACCGGACTACCATTATTGGGAAGTTCTGCACTGCCCTTTTGCCTGTCAATGACAGGTAAGCCCCAGTATCCACCTCCCCACCAGATGCACTCACACATCAAAGACCAGTCTTGGCGTTAGATGTGCTGCCTGTTGAGGTTCAATCTCATCATAGTGATTATCATCTTAGAAGCAGAGATGACAGACACCCAGTGTTTTCCAGAACCTCCTGTGGGACCATCTTGGGTTGGGGAAATTCCAATGTATTTGTTCTGCATATTTGGTTTCTATGTAAGATTTTATTAGAACAAAGTTTTCTCATTGCATATTTTCTCCTCTGTGGCCTCCACTCCAACTGTGTCATGGGTCACATTCATGGGTGTGGATCCAGAATCCACATCCCCTTTCCCTTCCTCTAAAGGCATTTATGTCATTAACCTTACCACCCCTGGGCACTTGGACCACAGGAACTGGCTCTTAATCGTAGGTGATTGCAGATTTCTTTCACCAGACATCATGGGAATTCAAAAGCCACACAATGCCAAGCCCTGTCTCCTCACCAGCCACTGCTCTCTTATTGCTCTTCTCTTCCAGAGAAAAGATGGTCTGCTTACCTGAACCAGTGAACTTACAAGCAAGTGTGACTGTTTCCTGTGACCTGAAGATAGCCTGTGTGTAGTTTAACCTGGGCAGGACACATCTCCCTGCATTTTTTTTTTTTTTTGAGAGAGGTGTGATGAGGGATGTGTGTGTGCAGCTTATTGTAGACCATTACTACTAAGGAGAAAAGCAAAGCTCTTTCTTATTTTCCTCATAATCAGCTACCCTGGAGGGGAGGGAGAACTCATTTTACAGAACTTGGTTTCCTTTGCCGATCTTATGTACATACCCGTTTTAGCTTTCCCGTGCATACTTAACTGCACTTGCTTTATCTCCTTGGGCATTCGTACTTAGGATTCAATAGAAACATGTACAGGGTAAACAATTTTTTAAAAATAAAACTTCATGGAGTATCTGAATCATTTAATTGTTTTACTTGAATGGAATTCTGTTACCTACAAAAAGTTGAGATTTATACTCTGTGGGATTGGAGAAAACAGTATTGCATTATCGGTATTAAAATAGCAACTAAAAGAAGTACTTGGAAAAAGAGAGGGGATGAAGGGTAGGGAGGAAGATGGCACCATTTACCAACCCTTACCATTACCTCCTCTGGATATCTGGAAGGTTTGAGGGATCAGAGAGATCTTGGGGAATACAGGTAGATTTCCTCTGGGTTAGTGTTTCCCAAACTTTGATCTTTGTAAATAACCTTGTATCAGCCGCAGCCGCACCAAAAAACAGATGGTGCGCTCAATCTGGGTTATTTGAGGAGAATTTAAGAAAAGGACAATTTGCCATAGTCTTTTGTGGGGCAACCACAGGGATAATGCAGTTCCCTGAAGCTACTGGCAGTAGAAGCTGCTACTACCCTACCTGTGAAGAGGCCAGAGAAGGAGGGGAAGCACCAGAAGGCTGCAGACCTGCAGTGCAGGGACACAGCCAGCCAGCAGCAACCCCGCAGGGAGGGAGCAGAAGCACAGGTTCTCTGACTTCACTCTTCCTCCTCCCCCATTTTCCTGCTAGTGCTCCCCATTAAGGACCCCCAACAGAAGCCAGAGGACAAATAACACATTGACATGGCCTAACCAGGCCCGGGGCATACAGCAGGACAGAGAAGGTTGGAGAGTGGATGGGAAGGGGGTGGGGAACTAACAGATATGGCACACGCCTTCACCACTTTCCCAAATCCAGGTTGCCTCGGATTCTTTTATTCTTTAAGTTCACTTTTTAAAAAACATAAATAAATGAGCTTTAAAAGGAAACTGCTGACTTGCTGATTCACTCTCCACAATAAAGACTGGGAGAATGATGTAAGCAACAGGCTGCAATTACTTCATCTGGGCCAAGTCAGACAGGGCACTGAGAGAGCTTTGGCCTTTGTCCAGGCCTTGGAAATGCAACCAAAAGGACAGGTGAGGCTCACGAAGATGTTTAACTGTCTGCATGATCACAGTCATGTCTAAAGAATACACATGTTCCCTGCTATGTAGGCTTGCAATTTTCTATTTTGCCTCAAACCAAAAACCCTCCTTTCCTTTTCCTTCTCTTTACTCCACCCAGGTTCCTCCCTAGAGACAGTCTTACCCTGAGCTGTATTACGCTGCACTTCCATTTGCCATCTTGGGAGACACTGCTTAGCACATACTTCTTCCTTAGTTTTCCCCACTGCTCGTTGCTTTTTTTTCCAAATGCGTATCACATTTCTGTGATGAAAATCATATTGTGGGCCGGGTGCGGTGGTTCACACCTGTAATCCCAGCACTTTGGGAGGCCAAGCCGGGTGGATCACTTGAGGTCAGGAGTTCAAGACCAGCCTGGCCAATAAGATGAAACTCCATCTCTACTAAACATGCAAAAAAAAAAAAAAAATTAGCTGGAAATTAGTCAGTGTGGCGGCATATGCCTGTAATCCCAGCTACTCAGGAGGCTGAGGCACAAGAATTGCTTGAACCCAGGAGGCAGAGGTTGCAGTGAGCTGAGATCATGCCACTGTACTCCAGCCTAAGAGACACAGTGAGACCCCGTCTCAAAAACAACAACAACAACAACAAGAAATCATGTTTTGTGATGTTGATGCTAACTGGTGTTAAACTCACTCAATCTGTTTTTCAGTGGCCTCAAATTCCATTCTGCTTTTGGCCATAGCCCTGGGTTTCTTTGCGAATATTTTCTTATTTTTAAACACTGTTAGACTTTCTCACATGTTACTTTGCTCCCAGTCAGAAACTTTGGATTATTACCTCACATGGAAAAACCAGTTTCTCTACTCATAAATTAATCCTAGAAACAAATACAATGAGAACATTATAATGTTTAACATTCCAACTAGATACTGTGGTCTGATGCAGGCTCAAGTCCTGGGCCTGTTTTTTCCTTTTTTTTTTTTTTTTTTTCCTTTCATGTTCAGGAGGCAAAATTTTTTCTTTACTACAAAGGGGAAATTTGCAAGTATGTGAGAGATGTTAAAAATTTATCAGCACTGGCCAGCCACGGTGTTGTCCAGCACTTTGGGAGGCCAAGGCAGGCAGATCACCTGTGGTCTGGAGTTCAAGACAAGCCTGGCCAACATGGTGAAACCCTGTCTCTACTAAAAATACAAAACATTAGCCGAGCATGGTGGCAGGCGCCTGTAATCCCAGCTACTCAGGAGGCTGAGGCAGGAGAATCACTTGAACCCGGAGGGGTGGAGGTTGCAGTGAGCCGAGATCGAGCCACTGCACTCCAGCCTGGGAAACAAGAGCAAAACTCTGTCTCAAAAAAAAAAAAATTATTAACACTGAATGGAAACATTTTTCTATATGTAATCAGTGGATGGAAAGGATATAAAAAAATGTATAACTGTCTATGAGATGGAATGTTGTTTAATGCTGGGTCTATGTGGTACCTAAAATCATCCTGTCCAGGGGCACGTGGCCCACACTTTGGGAAACATGGCTTTAAGTAGATGGGATGTCTGTGGGGTCAGGGAAAGGGAGAGCTAACACGGAACTCTGCTCCATGGCAGAACAAAAGCAGAACTTGGGTCTCCCTTCCACACCCACTTTGCTCACTCTACTGCAGTCTTTTCATGAACAGAGACTATTACAGAACTAATTAAATTCAACAGGCAGATTCACCACCAAGTGCAAGATACACTGCCATAAGATACAGAACAATGTGACCTTGGAATAGGCACGCAACAAAAACATCCAACATTGCACAGCTTTTTACTATGTTCCAGGCACCATTCTGAGTGTTTCATATGTATTAACATATTTTATCCTCTCAGCAAGCCTATGAGATACATGCTATTATCCCGCTTTATAGATAAAGAAATCGAGAGGCTGAGGAACTTTCAAGATCACAGGTCTAGTAAGTAAAGGAGCCAGGATTCAAATGCCAGCTGTCCACCCCAGAGCCAGGTGATTAATCACCACTCTAACCAGACTCAGAAACATGACACAGAAGTAGCCCCTAAAGGTCCACAATGCAACTCTGTGGGACTGGATACATAATTTACAGGGTTCAGTGCAAAATAAAAATGCAGCCTCCTTATTTAAAAAGTTGAGAATTTCAAGATGGTGACAGCAGAGCATGAAACCAAGTGTGGGGCCTGAGTCCTGTGCCCAAGTGTACAGGTCGCATGCCCAGGAAGCTGGCCTTGCAGCCAGGTGAGCCACGCTGTCAATTCCCAGAGCCGGGCATTCCAGCCAAGCTTGTGTAGTGCAGCTGACTGTGAACCCAGACAAACCTCAGTTGGCTAAGGAAGAAAGTTGTGAAGGATGAAAAAAAGGTCATAGGGCCTTTGAGAGGGGTGCTAGTGTTTCTTACAGAAAATATTCAGACCCGGCTAGGTGCAGTGGCTCATGCCTGTAATCCCAGCACTTTGGGAGACTGAGGTGGGTGGATCACCTGAGGTCTGGAGTTCGAGACCAGCCTGGCCAACATGGTGAAACCCTGTCTCTAATAAAAATACAAAAATTAGCCAGGCATGGTGGCAGGCACCTGTAATCCTAGCTACTTGGGAGGCTGAGGCAGGAGAATTGCTTGAACCTGGGAGGTGGAGGTTGCAGTGAGACAAGACTGTGCCATTGCACTCCAGTCTGGGCAACAAGAGCAAAACTCCGTCTCGAAGGAAAAGAAAAAAGAAAAGAAAAGAAAAGAAAAAAAAAAGAAATGAAAATATTCAGACCCCAGGGGACATGCCTGTATTAACCATCACTAGATTTTCAGATGAATGTTGTTTAAGGTTCCTCTACACTAGAGGCTATGGGAGCTTGGTTCCCACTGCACAGCTTGGTGACAGGTAGGAGAGAGCCCATCTCCAGCAGCATTTTGGAATGCTGTCCCCAACATCTGGAGCACAAGATGTCAGAGAGAGATTGGGATGGGTTGATAAGGGAGAAGATGACTTCCTAGCCTCTTTCGAGGTCTGATGATCCACACTTTGAGAAGAGACGTAGGAAAGACCTTCTACTCCTGTGTCCTACAGGTGTGAGATTGTCTAGCAACTGGAGAGTTGTTAACAGCAAAGAGGACATGTGTACCCACTTCTGAATAGCAGGGCTGGCTGCTTCAATAGAGCGAGGAAAAGGTGGGAGTAGAAGGACAGGGGAGAGGAGAGGAGATGGAAGCATGGATGGAGGTGACTGCAGTCAGATAAACAGTTGTTTGGCACACAAACCCAGTGTTCCATAAAGTCCTATGTGGACTCTGTGAGTTCACAATAGTTTCCCTTGCCAGCAGCTCACAAACTGTGCCTTGATTACAAATATCATGACAAATCAAGCCCTTGACCAACAGGAACTTTGTCTTGTCTGCTGTTGTGCTCCAAGTCCCTAGCACACAGTAGGTTCTCGAATACTTGTTAGAAAATGAATAAATAAATGGTCCCAGGAAGTATTTTCACTTCTAAGGCTGAATTATTGGCAGAATTAACCACTGAAGCCATCTCAGTGTTGGCTTTTCTTTGCGAGTAGTTTTTCACTAATTTAATCTCTTCACTTGTTATAGATATATTCAGATTTTCTTTTTCTCTTGAATCTATTTCAGTAATTTGTACCTTTCTAAGAGCTGTCCATTTTATTTATCTAATTTGTTGGTACACAATTGTTTGCGGTATTCTCTTATAATTCTTTTTATTTCTATAAGGTCAGTAATGATGTCTCCTCTCTTATTCCTGATTTTAGTAATTTAAGTCTTCTCTCTTTTTTTCTTGGTAAGTCTAGATAAAGATTTGACAATTTCATTGATCTTTTTGAGGAACCAACTTTGGTTTTCTAGTCTCTAGTGTGATAATTGCTACTCTAATCTTTATTGTCTTTCTCGATCAGATATTATTCTACAACATTTTTAAAAACAGCTAAAGCCACAAATCTGCCTTGACCCTTTTGTTTTTGCTTCTGCTCTGTCAGTCTTCCTTGAGGCAGCAGATCTTTCATGACCTATTGCCCAAAAAGGATAGAGTCACAGGGTCACAGACAATTCTTGGAAAAATTTACATTGGTGAATATATCAAAATGATATTCTGCTACATACGCATAACTTATCTTCACTCTTGGACCACAAAGATCTATTTCAGAGACAAATTTGGAGAGGAATTTTCCTTAACATTATCCTCAATAGAGCCTAAGGTATAGAATACACTCATTTTCTTACTGAAATCCTGAGACCTCAGTGGTCGTTTACCAGACATTGGAATTCCTAAATGAATACCATTGACTTAAAAATCATATTCCTCAGGTCAGAAGGCTAGAGTGCTCTAGTACAGGAGTCCTCAACCCCTGGGTGAGTGAACATTAAACCTGAGCTCCATCTCCTGTCAGGTCAGCTGTGGCACTGGATTCCAGGAGTGTGAACCCTATTGTGAACCGTGCATGCAAGGGATCCAGACTGTGCTCTCCTTATGAGAACCTAATGCCTGATGATCTGAGGTGGAACAGTTTCATCCTGAAAATCATCCCCCTCACCACTGTCCCAGCACTGCACTGGTCTGTGGAAAAATGGTCTTCCACAAAACCAGTCCCTGGTGCCAAAAATGTTGGGGACCACTGCTGTAGTAGATTCCTAGTCAGTTTGAGATGTCTTTTTTTTTTTTTCAGGTGGACAGAAAGTAGGATTTATTGTTGGGCCTTAGGAGGGGCAGCACAGTGGAAACCCTCATGAGTGCAGGGCCCACCACTTGTCCAGAGGGCCATGACTGGGGAGGTACTTGACCCCGCAGTCATCTGGAATGAGCCGTTTCTCAGCCACCATGTCTTCACATTGAACTTGGTAATGCCCCACTTCTTTGAGATGTGGATCTTCTGGTGGCCAGGGAACCTGGCCTTGGCCCTGTGCAGGGCCTCAATCACATGCTCCTTGTTCTGCAGCTTGGTGCCGATGGACATGATGACGTGACCAATGTGAACCCTGGCCACAGTGCCCTGGGGCTTTTCAAAGGCACCTCATATACCTGTTTGGAGCCTGTCAGCCCAGCAAAGGACAACGTCTTGTTGATGTGCATAACGTGGGAGGGGTGGAGCCGCACTCAGATATGAAAGCCATCCTCACCGCAACTTTTCATCATGTACTTATTCGCACAAATTCAGGCAGCCTCCAGGGCTTCAGAGGAGAGCTGCTCATATTCATCTGACATCGTGTGGCCACAGAGTGGAAACTCATCCACTTTTACCTTCTTCCACCCCAGGTCAAAGATGGGAATCTCGGCATCAGCAACACCTCGCCAGAAGAGAGGCTTTGTGTTGTTCTTACAATAATGGTAACACTGGGTGGGGCAGCGGCCCATGGTGACACCAGAATCTTCAGTGGCACACGAAAGGGAAAGAGCTTGAGATATCTTTTGAACTTAAGAGTCATCCCTTTCTCTAAGAACTGACCCCCATCTAGAAGATGGGCAGCCCCAATTGTACTGCATGACCCTGTCCTCAGACCCAGCTTAATGGACCAGAAGTAGACAGCTGACTGAATCTGGACAAGGTAGATTTCCTTCCTGAAAGTCTGAAATTATGACTAAGAGGCAGCCGTACTTGTCTTCTCGTTGTTGGAATTGTTCCATGTGAACTCAGGAGCTGAGGGCAAACATATTCCACCATGAGAACAGAGAAACAGGGAAGACTGCTCTGTTGGAAAACAGAAACATGTTGCAGTTCTCCTAAGATAAACAGAAACAGAAGATGGTGACTGGGTCCCTGACAGCTTTCTGCTTTCCCTGATGGCTTTCTGATCTAGTCCCATATTAAAATCTAGTGGCATTTCTGACTTTGAATTCCATAAGACACCCCTGTGTCCTTATAAATTCTCCTTTGCTTTGTCATCATAATTATCAACATTGTCAACATTATCAACAAAAAAGATAAAACTTCCTGAACATTTACTATGTGCCAGGTAAAGTTCCAATTAGCTTACACAAATTATCTTATTTAATCCTCCCTATACAATGTACTATACAATGTACTATACAATGTATAGTGTACTTTTTTTTTTTTTTTAAGACGGAGTCTTGCTCTGTTGCCCAGGCTGGAGTGCCCATTATGAGTCATGGAGACTCAGATTTTGAGTAAGAGAGAAATAAAACTTTGTGCTTTTAAGTAATAATAAGTCAATCCTGACTAATATCACATGGTAAGAAGTCTGGATTTTATTCTAAGTGGGATAGGAAATCATTTCAAATTTTGAGCCAGAGAGTGATAAGATCTTGTATATGTTTAAATGACTTCTTTACTGTGTGTAGGTTATGAGGCAGAAGGACTGGTTATAAGTCCATTGAAATTAATTTAGAATGAAGTAGTGGTGGCTTGAAATTAGCGGTGGCAGTAGAGATTGTGAGTTGAATTCAGAATATACAGGCATGCACCATATAATGACATTTTGGTAAACAATGGACCACATATGGTGGTCCCATAAGATTATAATGGAGCTGAAGAAGAAAGTTTGAAGACTACCAGATATCAAAACTTATTGTAAAGCTACAATAATTACAACCAGATGGTACTGCCAAAGGGTAGAAAAATAGAACCATCAGACAATAGAAAATTCAGAAACAGACCTACATCTATAGGAAAATTTGATTTGTCACAAAGGATAAGCTGAACACTAGTAGGGATAGGATAATCATTTCAATAGGGAGTGCTCAGTCAATTGGATAGCCACATGGAAAATAATGAATCTTGGCCCTTAGTCATATACACAAAAACCAAATCCAGGTTGATTTTAGGTCTAACTTTGAAATGTAAAACAATAAGAAATCTAGAAGGTTATTGGGAGAGTACCTTCAGGGGAGGAAAAGATTTCTTAAACACGACACAGAAAGCACAAATCAGAGACAGAAAGATTGATAAACCATTACATTGAAATTAAAAACTATGTTCATCAAAAGATACTATTTAGAGAAAAACAATACCCACAAAAGTAGGAGAATATATATATATATATATAATCTCGATAAGTAACAGAAGGACTTTTAACCTGATTATTTGAATAACTCCTTTAAGTCAATAAGAAAAAGCATACAGGCTGGGCACAGTGGCTCATGCCCGTAATCCCAGCACTTTGGGAGGCCAAGGCAGGTGGATCACTTGAGGCCAGGAGTTCGAGACCAGCCTGGCCAACATAGCAAAATCCCATCTCTACTAAAAATACAAAGATTAGCTGGGCATGGTGATGCACACCTGTAATCACAGCTACTTGGGTGGCTGAGGCATGAGAATCACTTGAACCAGGTAGGCAGAGGTGAGCCAAGATCGCACCACTGCACTCCATCCAGCCTCAGGACAGAGCCAGACTCTGTCAAAAAAAAAAAAAAAAAAAAAAAAAAAAAAAAAAAAAGAAAGAGCAATGGACAAAAAAAAAGAAACAAGAATAGATACTTCACAATAGAAGATATCCATATGGCCAAAAAAAAAAAAAAATTGAAGAAGAAGAAAAGAAAGAAAAGCTACTCAACCCCTCAGGAAAATAAAAATGCTGCTAAACATGCCCAAATAACTAAAATTAAAAAAAAAAAAAGATAATGCCAACTATTGCTGAGGATGAGAAGCATCTGGAACTCTCATACAGTGCTTGTGGAAATGTAAATTGGTACAATCACCTAGAAAAATTGGTAGTATTTACATACCCAATGCCTGAGTAATTCCATTCCTAGGTATATATCCAAGAAAAGTATACATATGTATACCAAAAGACAGGTACAAGAGTGTTCATAGCAGCACTATTTGTAATTGCCCCAAGGTGGAAACTATCCAAATGCCCATCAATTGTAGATTGGATAAATAAATTGTGGTATAGTCATACAAAGAGCACACAACAACAAAAATGAAAAAACTATTGAGAGGGAGAGATGCCCAAGGATTCCCAGCTGTTTCAGCCCTCATCTGTTTGAGTCTTCCCAGACAGGTGAGTGAAGAAGCCTTACAGATGATCCTAGACTGAGCCGCTATCTGACTGAAACAACATGAGAAACCCTGAGTGAGAACCGCCTAGCTGAGCCCAGTCAGGTCCCACACTCATGAGCACCACATATTATTAGGACAATTTTAAGTCACTATTTTAGGGATTGATATTACACAGCAATAGATAACTGAAATATATGTTGAAGTATTTAAAGAAAAAGGAAAATAGAATATATTACATTTATAGATCTACTTTAAGATGTTTAAGAAAACCTAATTAACTAAGTTTGTAGAAGTCCCTCTAAAAACTATTGTTTAATACTAGGTTCATCAACAGAAAAAGAGATTTGTAAGTTGAATGTCACAGCCTAAGGGAAAACGAGGTTTTTAAATTTCCACTTCCATAAATTTGAATCTTAATTGAAAAATAAAAAATAACCACCAGTGAAAAGCTGGATCTTTGACTCCATTGATCCTTTCAGACAATGCAAAGAAACAACATAAGGAAAGGAGTTGAGTGATTTATTGAGTGCTTACTTGGTGCCACGGCATGTGCTAGGTGCTTACCTAAATCAACTCATTGGATCCTCACAACAACCCTGTGAGGTGGGTTTCATAACCCCCACTGTTTACCGATGAGGCTCACAGAGGCTATGTAACTTGCCCAAGATTCTGCAGCTGGTAAAGGACGGAATCTGTGCCTCTGCACTACCAATGCCTGCTCCTGAAGGAAGGCTTGTGAGGGTGAATTTCTCAAAGTCACTTCAGGTCCTTACTGTAGCGACAGTGTTGGCACCTTCTGTGTCCTATCTCACCTTGCCCGTGAGCCTTCCAGTGGGTGGGAAAAGAGGCGTGCCTATCAGTGGCCATTCTGTGAACACAGAAGAGAGCTGCGCTGGCCACAGAGAAGATAGTCCAATGATCCTTAAAGTTCAGGTGTGTGGGTTGGAGCCAAAGGGGCCTGTCCCCTGGATATAACTTGAGAGTAGCTCTGGAGAGGAATTCTAGAAGCTGTGGAAATAAAAAGAGGGAGGATTTTAGCACTATGTCTCTGGACAGTTTGTCTAACTTCAAAGGGTTCTTTTCAGTTTTTTTCTTTTCCTTTACCAATTCCCAATGTTTTAACTGTACTCACTGCCTGACATGATAGGGGCAGGTGTACCTTCGAATCATTTCATACTAGAATATTAGGGCAAGTCAGCTTTGAAGGTATCTAGCCCAATCCTCTCCTATTGTAGAGACCAAGAGATCAACTTTTGTTGCTTCCTATGAACGTTCTACAGAACTCTACTTCTTACCTAACCCTATCTAATTTAAAGAAAAAAACCAAAAGCCTGTATTGAATAATGGTAAGTTTCATAAGACTCCTGACTTTCATTTTTACAGAAAGATGGGTAGGAAAATGAGGCCTGTAAGACAGAAGTGGAAACATGACTCAGGAGCAGCCTCAGGCTGCTGTTATCCAGAGGGCAGGTGGGGAACTGCTGCCTCTAACTTACCTGACCGACAATGGAACCTGTGGCAGGTAGAGGTGGCACGACCCTCTAGAGACCCCTGCTCTGGCCGTGCCACTTTCAAGAGCAAGTTTTCCGTACCAGGACTCTTTCCAGTAGTTCTGTGAGAAAAGCACTGTTTGCTAGCACTGACAGCTACCAAAAACCTTACAGCTGCTTCCGAGGGGAAGAGCATGATGACAGTGTGACTCTAATCTGCCTCCTCCCAAACAGATGAAGGAGAGCAGGCTGACATGTGACTTAGCTATTCAGGGGCTAAAGAGCTAGCACATGTTTTCTTTAGGCCTCCACTTTTTGCTGTACCTTTTGTTGTCAGGGGATTCTGCCAGCTGCCACCTTCCCTGAAAAGCCAAACTGGCGGAAATAAGAGGGAAAATCATCTATCTCTGATAAAAGAAAGAGAAAGAGAGAGAGACTGCTAAACAATTGTACATACAACAGAATCTTAAAATACGCTATACATTTAACTAGTGCTTCACAGCTTAAAAACTGCCTTTATGTATTTTATCACAATCACGCCTCACAGCAACCCGGTAAGGTAGACAGAGCCATCTTGGTCCTGTCCTGCAGATGAGGAACGTGTTCTTGATGGCAGGTGAGTGGCAAGACTAGAGTCCAGATCTTAGAAACACAGAATCCTAGAGTTGGAAGTTACCCTGACACAATAATCCGAGGCATCCTTTTCCCAGAGCATGAATCACCTTATAAAATCCCTGAGATTTCTTATGGCCCCTGCTTGAACTCTTCCAGTGATGAGTAACTCTCACCACCCATGAGCAGTCCAGTATCAATACTGAGCTAAAATCCTTCTTATAACTTTCAGCCTATTCAATTCAATTTCTGCCCACAAGAACTACACCAAATTAAGTCAAATTCTAATTTACATTCTTTTTAAAATTTGAAGATATTACACTTGCCCTTTTCTTGCAGATAAAACATTTTCAGTTCTTTCAACTACTTATCATGTGATTACCTAGAACTATGCCTAAAATATATAGTAAATAGTGTTTATTGAATCGTTTCTCTTGCCCTTGGTACTATGTCCTGATCCTCCTGTCGAGGGGCTCCTTCCCTTACCTCGAGTGTCCTCAATTTTGTAATCTGTTCATCATTTGTTTATTTAAATAATAGGGAGAAAAGAAACAGTATAGTTTTCAGAACAATGTGAAACAAAATAAAAATTGTCCAAATGTCAGACAGCTTTCAATTTATTTTGTGATAATGGATTCATTATTTCACTCAACAGACTACCTCGGAGCTGCATTTCTAGAAGATAAGTCCCTCATTCATTGAGCATCTCCTGTAATAAGACACAGAATGGATCCCTGTGGAGAGTGGCCATCGAATTAAACAGAAAAATTCTAGTGAAGGGAGGGATGATTTGGGGTCTGGCTGGAAGACCCTGCATGAATACATTATCCTACAGCATAGTTTTGCTTATTAAGAGAAGCAGCACCCATTTTTTGTTCAATTTTGGGTACCACCAGACTAAAAAACATATGTCTCTTCAAAAAGGAGCTCCAGAGGAAACTCTGACTATTTTCAGTTGGTCTTAATTTGGATTGGTGTGAGAGACAAGCACTGGTGTCAATGTGATGAGGCTGTGTCATTCCTAATGATGCAGAATTCAGCCAGCTTCATGCCTCTCATATAAGTGCTGTGCCGGGATGAATGGCAATGAGCTTAAAATTTTGATAACTAAAGAGCCAGGAAATAGATGGTGAATGGTGCCCTACTTTATGAAAGAAATAATAGTAAATTGCTCCCAATCATAAGGGAATATGCTTATTCATTAGAGTAATAACCTTATAGCAAGTTTGATGGTAAATAAGTCAAATCAAACATTCAAAACACAATTTCAGAAAAAGAACTGAGGCTAAATTATCCCATGATCACAGACTACATTGAAAACTGTCAGAAGTTTGGCTAATTTGATCATGTTTTCAAGTTGTTCTGAAAACCTCTATGGCCTGAAAAGTAAATGACATAAGTTTCCTTTCTCTCTATTGCTTAAACAAAGAAACATGAAAAACTATTCTCCCTATATTGCAAATTCCGGTATTTTAGAAAGTAAGCCTCATCAGCAGTTTTCTCATCTTGAGTTTTAGAAAAGGCTGAATTTGGAAAGAGGCATTTCATACGATAGTATGTATTAAGGGTTGAGGGCTTGGGGACTGAGTTGTGATCTCCTGTCTCATAAAATATCCGCACTGTAGGCCGGGCGCAATGGCTCACGCCTGTAATCCCAGCACTTTGGGAGGCTGAGGCGGGCGGATCACCACGTCAGGAGATGGAGACCATCCTGGCTAACACGGTGAAACCCTGTCTCTACTAAAAATAGAAAAAATTAGCCAGGCACGGTGGCGGGCGCCTATAGTCCCAGCTACTCGGGAGGCTGAGGCAGGAGAATGGCGTGAACCCGGGAGGCGGAGCTTGCAGTGAGCCGAGATCGCGCCACTGCGCTGCAGCCTGGGTGACAAAGCGAGACTCCGTCTCAAACAAAAAAAAAAAAAAAAGAAAAGGAAAAAAAAATCTGCACTGTAATCACATGGTAGGTGATAGATTCTTCACAGGCATAGAATGGAGGGAACTGCTAGTTAAGCAAGACCCACCACCACAAGGGCTGAGGAGAGTCCCAAGGTGCCAGAGAAATTGTAGTGAAATATCACAGAGAGTTCTTGCTGAAAGACACTCAGATGTCCTGGGGCTTGTGTCTACTGAACTGCGGACTGACTACTCCTCTTTTCTTCCTTTGAAAAACTTATCCTTGCCTTCTCAGATCAATCCAAGGGGGTTCCTGGGGACAGCTGGTCCAACACGCTCAAATGAAGAAAGTAAGGTTTAGTGAGGTATGGTTTGCAAAAAGTCACATATTTGATTAGTAGCAAAGCCAGACATAGAAGCCAGGACTTTGGACTCCCAGTCCTGGTCTCTTTCTCATTTACCATGCTGCCTGCCTCCTGATGTTTGGAAAACATTCCTAAAGCTGGGGATTTTACACCTTCACTTGAATGGTTTTCTTTATAGGCAGAGGGAAAAGTACTGATCTTTGGAAGAGTTAGGATTAAAAACTAATAAGATGGGGGTACAGGGTGTTTAGGAGGAAGAATAGATACAGCAAGGCAAAAAAGGTGGGAAAAAGAAAAAGGAGGTAATAGGAGAGATAAATATATGAACAATAAAATGGAAGAAAACAAGAGACAAGTGAAGAGGGAGAAATGAACTGAGAAGACATAGAAAATGGACACGTAAGAGCAGCAAACTGGCCAGGGATGGTGGCTCATGCCTGTAATCCTAACACTTTGGGAGACCAAGGCAGGAGGATTATTTGAGCCCAGGAGTTCGAGAACAACCTGGGCAACATGGGGAGAGCTTGTCTCTACAAAAAAATTTAAAAATTAAACATTATCCAGGCACAGCGACATGTGCCTGTAATCCCTGTTACTTGGGAGGCTGGGATGGGAGGATCGCTTGAGCTTTTGGAGGTAGAGATTGCAGTGAGCCGACATCATGCCACTGCACTCCATCCTGAGTGACAGAGTGAGACCCTGTCTCAAGAAAGAAAAGGAAAAAAGAACAGAACAGCAAACTGAGGCAATCAAGGACAGAGAAGAAATTGGAGAAGAAAGAAGAGAAAAATAGAACCAAGAAAAGAGAAGAAAACCAGGAAGAACAACATGAGAAAACAGAGAGCTGCTGTGAGTCAAAGAGAGAGTGTATAGGTGGATGGGCAAGTTGGACCAAGAGGGATCCATAGGACATAAGGAGCATGCGTGGATGCAGGATGAACGAGTAGGAAGGCGAACAGCTGCACAGAGGGAAAGGAGTGATCAGAGTGGTCAATGCACACTTGGGGGAACTCAACAAAGTGATCTGGGGTGTTAGATTGATCCTTGGAATTACCTCAGAATGAGCTGAACTATGGTTCTAAGGATGCTGGTAACACAGGAGATTGTAAATTCCATATCTACAAAACTAAATCTCTAACCTTTCATCAGTCATCTCTATGGCCTCTTTCATCGTTTATATAACCTGTTTTTCAAAATAGACAAACATTCACTCATTCATTTCATGTACTCTGGAGGCCTTCCTCACTGGGCTAGTTTCTCAGGTAATTTATTGGTGCTTTCTGAAGAACCGTGGGAAGCGCCTTCCAAATTGGGAACAATGGGATTTTCCTCAGGAAATTCAGGCCTACATCATGGTTGGGTGGAGTTACAGAGAAAAACATCACAGTATTGTGAGGGCAGCCAGGGAAGCATGAGAGCAATTTCCCAGAACCACTGGGCACAGCCTTTCTTGTAGCCTCTCTGGTGAGGGAAATTCTGTGAGGGAAATCCTGCACGCACTGTTAGGCCCTCCAGGATTTATGCACATCCTACCTCCCACAGGTGTGGGTGACTGGGGAAAGCCAGGCTGCCATATACCTATCTGATCATAGTAACATTTAATCATAGCAGTATCTAGTCCTCCGTCTGTGTGATCAACAAACACATTCTCCACTGGGTGAGAGGAAAGCAAGATGAGGACATTTTCCTCCCCGAGCTATTAGCTCATAATCACAATCCTCTTTAAAATATGCAGTTTTAACAGAGATGCCTGCCCAGTCTAGGCTAAATAACAACTGCTTTCCAGGACGGGCTCTGTACCAGGAAAGACAAGCAATCAGAATTAGAACCCTGCCACATTCTTTTTCTTTTAAAATGCATGCCACAAATAAAAGCCCCTTTAGCCCCAGCTGTGGCCTCAGCTATTAGAATAAACTTGCAAAAAAACAGCAATCTACCTTCCTGCTCAACGTATCAACCAGCCCACTTTCTAAAATGCAATCAAGTTAATAATGAATGAGTTTTTAAAATCCCTTCATGCCTTGCATGCACCCAGAGTGAGTTGCTATCTTCAAAGTTGGGTTAATGCCACTTTCTGTGAGTCCTCTAAGAGGAGATGTTCCATGAATGATTTTTTTTGCCCTAACAAGGTGAGTTAAGGCCAGCCATTGACAGGAATGTGCAGCGGCTGCCTTCTGAGTACTTACATAGGATCCTGAGCCGGTGGCTGTGCCCATGTTAGTTCTCCCTTCACCTCATGTACTCCCCATCACTCCTATAATCCATAAACGATTCTGATCCTGACACCTCCTCAAAATCCTCCAGCACCAGACTGGTGGAGTCCTCACCCAGTATGCCACTGTCTGGCCTGGACAACCTGGCCCGGGTAGGAGGTGCAGGAAAGTTGGTGGTAGCTGGAGGGGTAGAACAAGGGGGTGTTTGCTGGAGAGAGGTGGGTGTGGCCTGAGGAGGGGACACAGCTGGCTCACAGACTTCCTCATCACCCTTCTCAGACTCTGGTCCAGCATCTGCAGCAGTGGGACCCAGGACATGGTAGAGACTGGGAAGGCGGATGTCAAAGCGCAGCCCAAACTTAGCAAAGAGCTTGTCGTTGAGAGTGTAGAGCTTCTCCGAGATGTCATATCCCAGCAGAGCAGAGAAGAGGCAGGAGATGTATCGCTCTTTGGTCAGAAGAAGATGGAGACTTTTCCGGGGCCAGGAAATGTAGCTACATGAGGTCTCAGCAGTCAGAGTCACCTGAGAGGGGTCAGAAGCAGACAATAAAAGTTTAAACTAGAAAATTTGTCCATGCTGAGCACAGAGATCATTCAGTCACTTGGCAAACAGCTGTACTTTTACTGAAGAAGCTGTGTGAGAGTACCCCTCTATGGCCTTGCCTGGAGGAGGTCTAGTGGATGACTTTCACTTGTGTGCACTGATATGGGGGTGTCCTGTGTCAGGAGCCCTGGGATCAGCCATTCACTCACTCACCCATCACCTCCTGGAGCCTCAGTTTCCACATCCACTTTCCTCAGCTCTAATTCTGTGGTTCCGTGGCTAATGCCACTAATGACTGCAGAAAGTTCTGAGTCTTATGATTTTGAGATAGAGAAAGAAGGGGCCTTCTTGTGCTCTGAAGAGTGGTTGAAATGCTGACAACTATTCATTTTAAGAATGAGGAAGGGTAAGATATTGGGGTAGGGACACAAAAAGAGTTGGAAAGTTCAGTTTGAGAAAAAGCTTCTGATGAGGTATGCCAAGCTACATCAGGATCCCAAGCCTGGGATTCAGGTTGGGATACGAGCAAGTTACGAAATTGCTCATAACTTGGCCACTTCAAGGAACCAAAAGGATCTGATGACTGAAATCAGAAAAAGGGCATAGCGGAAGACAAACTCTAAAGGGTAGAAAATCAAAGGGCACCCCATTCTCCATTTGTTTATTCATCTAGGAATTTCTGAGTACTCACTATGTGCCCATGATGCAAAGCTAAATTACGCTTGCATGGGAAATAAGCAATAACGTGTGCCTAGCATGCAGCAGGTGCTTGATAAATCCTTGTTAAAATAATGGTGAGTGGTAAAGCTGGGGTTAAAATGGAAACATGCTTAGGACAGTGCAGGAAAAGGGTGCAGAATCACACAATTTTTAATAATCTAATTGACCCTAATACTTTGGGCTGGCAGAGTTCATGATATATTTTTGTGGATGGAGACAGTGGAAATGATGATGATAATGATGTTAGCAGCTAATATTTGTCAAGAGGTGCCAGGTGTTGTGTTAAGCACTTCATATGAATTGTCAAATTGAAAGTAGGGTAGCTTTCCAAACATTCTTTATTAGAGATTATATATAATCCTTTTCATTCCTGCATTGCCTACTGGATCTCCCATTACCCTCCTCTTCTCTTCCTTCCTTTCTGCTATACCCCTCCCCCACGTCCTTTATTCATTTCCTCCTCTCAACTTTTCTCCACTAATTGCTAGCACTGCAATCAGGACCTAAACTACATTATCGAGGCCAGAAGTGGTTTCATGTTTCAGCTTTACCTCTATCAGTTGTATGATGTCAGATAAATTACTTAATCTCTCTTGCCTCATGAGAAAGAATTCTGAAAATAATACAATCTGTCCATTACTAATAGTTCAGCAAGTAGTTGTCACATCTGCCATGGCCTGTACCTTAGATATACTTATGAACAATTCCCAAACAAGAAATCAGAGTACCAAATATGAAGCACATGTGTTTGAGCAAGAACTACACCGAATGTAAATAATGTCTTAAAGCCAAACACAAAGACTGTGAACCTTCTTAGAAACATGCTGTACTTCTTCCATCTTAAAATAAAACAAAATTTTACAAATAAAAATTCTTTTTCTTGACCTCACTTCCCTGGCTAGCTATCACTCCACTAATTTGCTTCCCTTTTTAGCAAAACTCATGAAGAAAAAAAAAACCTGTTTATACTTAACTGTCTCCAATTCCTCTCTTCTCACTCTCTTAAACCAATAAGACTTTGTCCCTAGCAGTCCACAAAGACTGTTCCTGTTAAGGTCACCAGTGACCTCTAAGCTGCTGAGTCTGATGGTCAGTTTTCATGGCATCCATCAATTTCCCCTTCCTCTTTGATATATCTTCTTCACTTGGTTCCCAGGATGCCATACACTCCTGGTCCAATCTCATGATTGTTCCTTTTCAAGCTCCTTTGCTGCTTCCTCCTTTCCTCTCCAACTCCTCACCACTAAAGTATCCCAGGGCTCCGCTCTTGAATCATTCCCTCTTCCATCCACACTCACTCACTTGGTGAGCTCATCCTATCCAATGGCTTTAAATATCACCTGCATACAACCAACTCCCAAATTTATGTCTCAGGCCCAGATCTCATTCCTGAATTCCGGACTTAAATATCCAGTTGCCTATGCAGCATCTCCATTCAAATGTCCACAGATGATGCAAACCTAACATCAAACACTGAACTTCCTAGTCCCCCGAAAGCAGCTCTACCTGCAGCTTTGTCTCAGTTGACAGCAGCACCACCTGTCCAGTTGCTCAGGCTAAAAGCCTTAGAGTCTTCCTTGATCTTCTCTTTCTCTCACATACTATATCCAACCCTTTAGAAAATCCTTTTGGCTGTATCTAGACAATATATGCTATGGCCCTACATGATCTTGCTACCTCATCACCTCTCCAACTTTCTCTCCTGCTATTCCCTCCCCTTCCTCTCTCCATTCCAGGTCCACTGTCCTCCTTTCTGTGCATCAAACACACTGGCCCCACCTCAGAGCCTTTGCACTGGCTCTTTCCTCTGTCTGATATGCTTTTCCCAGATATTCACACACCTCACCTGTCATCTCTCTCAGGTTTTTGCTCAAATGTTACCTGCTTAACAAGGATTTCCATGACCACCCTATTTAAAATTGCCACCATATCTCCCTTGCACTACTCCAGGTTTTTTTTTTTTTTAACTAGCAGTGATTATCCTCTAACATATTATATAATTTACTTATTCATTATGCCTATGGCTTTTTGTCTCCCCCATTAGAATGTAAATTGCATGAGGGGAGGGACCTTCATCTGTTCTGTTCACTGATATATTTCAAATCCTTTTAACAGTGCCTGGTACATACTAAGTTTTCAATAAATATTATTGAAGTGAATAAACGAATCAAGGGAAGACAGCCAATCTTGTATATTGCAAAACAACCTAATGTCACTTTCTTCCCCCCCACCACCGCCCCCCTGAGACGAAGTCTTGCTCTGTCACCCAGGCTGGAGTACAGTGGTGTGATCTCAGCTCACTGCAATGTCCACCTCCCCGGTTCAAGCAATTATCCTTCCTCAGCCTCCCGAGTAGCTGGGATTATAGGCACCTGCCACCACCCTGGCTAATTTTTGTATTTTTTAATAGAGATGGGGTTTCACCATGTTGGCCAGGCTGGTCTCAAACTCCTGACTTCATAATCCAACTGCCTCGGCCTCCCAAAGTGCTGGGGTTATAGGTGTGAGCCACCGCGCCCAGCCTCTAATGTTGCTTTCTCATGTCCTGTATAAAATCCTTCCCCAAAGGTCCTCCTGAAATCTGCTTCTTGATTGGTTCTCCCATATATATAGACATATCTGTTGTAACGTTTTGACAAGTATTTAGCTTTTTTTTTTAATACTCACCTCAGATGTTGGTTGAATGAATTAAATGAGATAACCTATGTAAATAGGACTTAGGTCCAGTAAGATAGGATGCAAATTAGAAAAACAGTGATGATTTCTGTGTGATCCCTCCTGTGCTGTGTTCTTGGTGACTAATGAGTGTCACAGTGCTGAACACACAATGAATTCTGACTTAATTGAATTGTCGAGAGGTGTGCTGGAATGCTGATTGATTTGTATTAAGTACAATGTGAATTATAATTTAGGCTGTCACTGTGGATTGCTCTCAGTCAACAAAGACTATGTAATTGCAAAAGGCAAGGACAGGATGAACTCTAACTTAAGATAACACTTGACATTTGCAAAGAGGAAATGGGACTTTACACAGCCAATAGCAAATGTGTGGCTCTCATTGCTCCCAAAGGAGGTACACGCTAAAAATAGAAATGGGAGGAACATGACCATACCTACATTCCAGGCTGAGAGGCCATGTGGGGTTACAGCCCTTCCTCTTGAGCGTAACTTAGGGGAGGACACCCGGCTTACCCACCACCTGTTCCTCCGTGTCAGTGTCAGAAAGAGGCCTGGTCCAGCTGGCTGAGGTCCTGACTGAGCCCTCCTGGAGGTTCTCATGTGCCTGAGAGAGTTCCTGAAGAAGGTTTCTGGACTAGTTAGGGAGGGTGTGTGGAGGGAGGTCAGGGTAGGAACATGATGGAAGTGGGTCTGTGGCTGGTGACCCTGGCAGTGGGATCAGGACTGCCTCTCAGGCTCCATCGTCACAGAGCCAAGTGTCAGGGTGGGGGCGGAAGCAGGCCCTGCCAGGTAGCACTGCCCGGTGTGTGTCTGTTCCGGGGTTGGCTCATATGTTGGCTTGAGGAACTCCCTGATAAAAGTAGTAGGAGACACATGGAACCCAGTGTTTCCAGGTCCAGCAAACTATCCAGGCAGGGGAGTCCTTAAAAGGGTGAGTGAGTGTGTGTGCGCGTGTGTGCATGCGTGTGCATGTGTGTGTGTGTGTATGTGTGTGTGTAAACTCTACTCTTCTGGTGACCCTCCCATTTTAATAAAGAACAGAAATGGTAGATCCAGGCAACTTGGCTTTGTCACTTTCTAGCTGAAGACCCTGGGCAAATTACTTGATGTTTTTGGGCCTTAGTTTCCTCAGTTGTTAAATGGAGTAATAATCATATTCAACCCATAGAGTTGTTATGAGAATCAATGAGGCGATATGATACGTAGTGCCTGCCACATGCTAGCCATTCAATAAGTGAGAGTTACAAAGAAAGTGACCAAAGCCTGAGGGATTGGCAGAGATAAGAAGAGTAGGGGCCGGGCAGCCAGGCACCTGCATTGGAGCATGTATGTGAATGCCCCATGGAGTCCTCTGGGACACCAGCTGCCCAGTGGCAAACCAGTTCAGCAATTCTTTTTTTTTTTTTGAGACGGAGTCTCACTCTGTCGCCCAGGCTGGAGTGCAGTGGCGCAATCTCGGCTCACTGCAAGCTCCGCCTCCCGGGTTCACGCCATTCTCCTGCCTCAGCCTCCCAAGTAGCTGGGACTACAGGCGCCCGCCACCACGCCCGGCTAATTTTTTGTATTTTTAGTAGAGACGGGATTTCATCGTGTTAGCCAGGATGGTCTCGATCTCCCAACCTCAGGATCCACCCACCTCAGCCTCCCAAAGTGCTGGGATTACAGGCGTGAGCCACCGCGCCCGGCAAGCAATTCTTTACTGAACAGCTGCTGTGCTCCAGGTACTTTCCTTTAGAGTCTGGGAACAGAGAGGGAAAAGCCTAGATTTGTACTTCAGAGTTCACTGTGCAGAAGACAGAAAGGAGACCAGATTATTAGAACAGACAGCAAGATGTGCACCAGTTAGCATAAGTAAAAGGACTAGAACAGGCACACAGGAGTGCTAGGCTGTGGGGTGGAAGCTGGTGAGGCTGTGGGGTGGAAGCAGGCTTCACAGAGGAAGTGAGGTTCCATGGTCTCATCTAGAAGGGGAAATGCATTTCAGAGGGGAGAGTAGGGGCCAAGGCATAGAGCTGCAAAACAATGTGGTGTGTTTAGGGAAGCACTAGTGGTTCAGCATGGCTAGTATGAGCAAAAAATATGAAGGAGGGAGAGCTGGAAATGTGACTAGAGAGCACTAAAAGGTTTAAGTTACCCTATAAGGAGTGTGGGTTTTTATGTTGTGGCACTAGGGTCTTCCAGAAGAGTTTAAGCATAAAAGTAACACGGTCTACCCAGGGGCCAGCATCTTCCTACCCTACCTCACCTATGGCTAGGAGCCCAGGAACTCTTTTCACAGAGGAAGAGTGCCCCCGCCTGTAGCTTCACACTGGCAGTGGTGCGAAGGACAGATGTAAGAGGGCAAACATGGAGGCACGGATATTGCTGGGCTACAGTGGGACAGGGTGAGGCGGTGCTGCCACCAGGCTCCCTGTTACCTGGAACACCCCCTCCTCAGAAGGCTGTAGTGATTCCCACTCAGGAGAGTCCATGAACTGGTATGGAAAGATGTAGTGCAGAAACTGCCCATCCTGGCTCACACGAACCCTGGCAAGGGAAGAGAAGAGATCATGTGGGAAAAGGAAAATGGCTCTCCAAGCCACCTATGCTGAAGTTAGGTGTCGCTGATTAACATGAATCTTCCTGTAGAAATACTTTGCCTAAAGCATGGTAAAACCCAAAGCTAGACTAGCCAGCCTAGTTACTGCATGCAAGTAGTTCAGAAAAGGAACCCATTGAGACTTCCAGAACCCTCATTTTCCTCCTCCTTCTCCTTACTGGTGGTTCTCAATTTCAGGCTGCAGAGTAGAAGTCCCAGGGAAGCTTTTAAAAAAAGCACCTAGGCTTGGGCCTTATCCCAGAGCAATTAAGCAAGAATCTCTCTAGGTAGGAACTGGATATTATTAGTATTTACATCTCCCCAGTGATTCTAATGTGTAGCCAGGATAGAAACTACTGCTTAAGAACTCTGCTGCTGGCCCGGCGCAGTGGCTCACACCTGTAATCCCAGCACTTTGGGAGGCTGAGGCAGGTGGATCACCTAAGGTCAGGAGTTCGAGACCAGCCTGGCCAAGAGAGTGAAACCCCCATCTCTACTAAAAATACAAAAATTAGCCAGGCATGGTGGCGGGTGCCTGTGCCACATGTGCCAGGCATGTGGGCGGGTGCCCAGCTACTTGGGAGGCTGAGGCAGGAGAATCACTTGAACTCGGGGGTGGAGGTTGCAGTGAGCCGAGATCACACCACTGCACTCCAGCCTGGGCAAAAGAGCAAGATTCTGTCTCAAAAAAAGAGAAAAGAACGCTGCTGCCTATTTAAATTTACATTTACATTAATTAAAATTAAATAAAATTAAAAATTCAGTTCCTTACCTAATTACATTATAGGTGCTCAATAGCCACATATGGCCTGTGACTACCATGTTGTACAACATAGATCTAGAACGTTTCTGTCATCACAGAAAGTTCTGTTGGATCCTCTGCTCCACAGATTCTCCTTTCTCCCTTCCCATTAGCTACATGAAGATTCATGCTTACATTTAACCACTTTGTAGACTTTGAAGGAAGTGGCAAGTCCACTATATGCCAGACTCTACTAGACACTTTACCAGTGTTCTCTTATATAATGTTCACAACACCACAAGGTAGATTATTCTTTTCTGTATTTGATAGCTAAGGAAACTGGTGCCCAGAAGGGTTGAGTGGCGAGCTTAAGGCTACATAGCGATCAAGCGGTGGAACTAAAATTCTATGTTCTTAGCACAACACCATGTTGCCACCCTATTACTACAGCTTTGGGTAGATGGTAGTGGACTCTCCTAGCATGACCCCTTCCCAGACCTCTCTAACCGTAGGTGACAATAACAGCTTGTTTCTTTAGACAATGAGATCCCATGCACCCTATCCAGTTGATGGTCCTAGAGTGAACACCTGACTCAAGCTGAGCCAATCCAACTCCTTCCCTGGGAATTTGGAAATGGAATTGCGTGTAAATCATGCCTTGGATGGGGACAATTATCAGGCATTATTAACAAAACTAACACACTCCTCCCTGAAGGAACTAAAAAAAATTTTCTTTTATCACATAACTCAGACTTTGAAAACCATGGCTATAGAGAACCCAACTGGCTATAGAGAAAATAAACTTGAAATCACATAAAATGTCCTAGTAGGACATGTTCTTGTTTCTAGTACTACCTGAGGCTTAAGTGCATGTCTTTCCTTGAGTTTCATAAGAAATCCTTGTATCTTTTTAAATAAAGACCTTTTTTCCCCCTTCTGTTGGCTAGAGTGGGTTACTGTGGCTGCAGCCAGAAATCCTAATTATTTGCTTTAATTTTATGAATATTCTTATCCCACACTACCAACAGGTTAAACAACTGCTCTTGACTTGCCCATGACCACGGGCTTGGTTTCACAACTTAAGGGGTTAGGAGCCTTACTATCGCTGCTTGGTGCCTTTGTACCCTTGTGGCTGTACCTAGCCTAGTGCTCTGCCCCTGCAGGGTAGAAAGACTGCATTCCATGAGAACTTGTTAGAACTGATGGCATGTCATTGATGATGCCTGAGGACAGGGAGTGTATTTCAGATGTGAGACCACATCTGGAAGAAGATTAGAATCCAGTATGGGCTTTATCCTTCCCCCCACCTGACCTCTGCCCAGAAAACTCAGAGTTCCATCTTTAACCTCTCTTCTAAAGTGAGTTATATCAGGCAATGGGGTGCCTCTATTAGGCAAAGGGGGGAGATGAAAAAGATCTCTAAGGTACACCTTGTTCATTTGGGGGAGATATCCTTCCATTATTTCTGGAGGTTTATTGGCTAAACAAATATTTCTGGAGCATCTCCCATGTTCCTGGAGATCTGGGAATGCAGAGATGGGCACAATCTGGTCTTTGTCTTTGAGGATTTCACAATTTAGTGGAAGTCACAGGCACATAAATAACTGGCTGCAAGTCAATGTGATAGGTGCTATTGTGGAACAGTAACAGAGGAGAGAGAAAGATTGGTTCTCTTTGGGCAGCAGACCTCTCGAAGGAGATGACATTTGAGCTGAATTTTGAGGGATGCAAAGGGTATTGAGAAGCAGATAAAGATGGGAATGAACGAAGACCTGGGAAATCCAGTGTGGCAGTCTGTTCTCCAGTATCTGCTTTCTTCTCTTCCTTAATGGTGCTAGATTTTAACTGGACACATGACTGCAGAGCAAAAATCAACATTTCTCTACTTCCCTGGCTGCTAGGCATAGGCAAGTGATAAGTCTTGGCCAATGGGCTATCAGCACTCCTGAGCCTTGCTCTTGATGAATGCCTAGGTATACATGCGTGTATACAAATTACCAAAGACCAGCACCAATTAAAAAAACAATTGCATCTATTATCTGACAACCTAAAGCTGGAAGACAGGAGCTTTATTCAAGACTCTGAATAAATATGTATGGAAGGGGGAAAAGAAGGAAAGAAGGAAGCAAGAAAGTAAGGATGAATAAATGAACAAAGGAAACCAAGGAACAAACTCACTTGTGTCACCATAAAAGGGGATCAAAACCTCACTGAAAAGCTTCCATAGGAAAGGAAGACAGCAGAAGAGAATGGCACTGCTGCAGCACATGTCAGCTCCTTAGGCGAGGATTTCGGCCACCCAGGCAAGCCACCAAAGAGTGACAACCGTAGAGTGTAGATAATGTCTAATGATCTTCGTGGCTCGCTGAAGCCATTTAAATCGGAATGCTGTGCCCTTTATCATCTGTTTCTTCTTCCTTCTTGATCTACTGGAAGATGGATGATCTTCTCCTATATGAATAGCTTAGATAGTTAGTTGCCTGCTCAGGGGGTTGTATATATGGAAGTTTGTGTTTTGAATTTTATATGAGAGAAACGTCTAAGTTAAGCACTGCTTAACAGGGTGATAGACTTTGAGAAAGTCACTTTGCCTCTCTGAGTTTTGAAAGAGATTGGTTTCCTTTATTAAAATAAAACAAAAAGACTTCTGAGGTTTGAGTGAAGGACTCTAGAGAACAGTGTGCATGCGAGATGTGGAAGTCTGCACAAGAGTCCCCACTTCTGGCACAAAGTTCTTGTCTGCTGCTTTGAGATGTTTGGTCCCTTATTGTAACCAGCCCAAGGTTCAGCGATTCTCCTTTAAAACTAGAGCCCAGTCATAGACTAGAAGCCTTTTCCTCCATGTCCAGCTCAGCAAAGCTGAGACAGGGTGACACTGAAAGATAACAAAACTCTTACTCCAAACCTTGAAAGGCAGGGAAAAAAAAATCAAAATTGTCTAATTTCTGACTCAGTCTTTTGATGCTAAGTATACCAGGAAAAGCTACACCAAGGGCAAGCCCCCCTCTCCCCTTCACTGGGAAGTGATCTTATACAAGTTCACAGTAAATCTATCCTACCTGAACTATACAGTAACCGTACATGCTTCCAGCAAATGGGCACCCTACACTGGAGGGAGCACTTCTGCTGGTCTCAATTTCCTCATTTGAACAGACGAGCTATAACATCATGGGTCTCATGAATGAGCAAGTTCCCTAAATTGTCTTTAAGCATGGAACTATAGGTGCAAACATTTTCACAATAGTTATATGTATTTGTATTTACACCTATATTTGTTTACAAATAATCGCATTGGTTTACACTTTCAGTTCACCAATAAATGAAATGAAATGTACCCTCACAAAATGTCTCCCCTCCTAGCTCACTCTATCCAGGACCTCTGAGTTCAAACAAAATCAAAACATATATACATGATACTTCAGGTTCTATAAATTAATACACAAACATGTATTATTACTATTAGTGGTAGTTGTAGTACCATTAGCATCATTGTCAAACTTTTTTCTCCATTGTGTGGTTGGCAGTATTATCTGGATTTGTTTTTTTTGTTGTTTTTGTTTTTGTTTTTCTTGGAATTGGAGCCTTCTAATTGCCATCTTACCTTTTCTATCACATTCTCCTGGTCTCAAGAAAGCTGGTGGAGTGGGGGTTGTGGGGCTCAAGAGCCACTAGGGCAGTATCAAAAAATCCACAATTGCCTACTAAGTGTGTAGCACAGAGCCCCGTGATGTTTTCTCAGAAGAAATCAATGCCCAACATTCACATGCAGGTTGACTGGGCATACACTGATCCTGACTAAGACCATTTCTGCCCATATCTGACTGTCAGCCTTCTCCAAAAGAGGCGGTGCTTCCACAAAAGCCTTGATGAGATAGGTGTATCACTTCTCTTCTCCCATTGTTGGGCCCTCAGATTTACAGTACTGTACTTGACTTCTTAGTCTGCAAGGACCTCAATAGAACAACTGGAAATGGAAAGGTGGGCAAGGGGTATTCACTCTCCCTACCTGGCTACATACAGGTACCCCAAACACAAGTGGGGCTGTTTCCTTGATGCCTTGGCAGGGAACAGGGGTTATGAGAACCACCCCGCTATCCCGACCTCCCATTTCTGGCATTGTTCCCTGAATATAGTTGGTGCTTAGCAAATGTTGAATTTGAATAAGGAACAGATTAACCTTATTGAAATGTTAGTTTTTCAAAGCTTACACAGATATTGCTGCAGCTTAGGCATGACACACTGATATGTGTGTGGTGATGGTAGAGGGGTTATTTAAGGCCCAGGCTCAAGACACACGCACTGCACACCTTCCAGCAGCAAGTGCACATACAATCATTCTTGCCAACCAAGATGCCTCATGAACTGGTTTCTTCTTGGAAAATGCCAAGAAAGAGGAAGCAACCCCACTCTTAGAAAAATCTATTTTGGTTTGTTTGACTTGTCACATCCTTCCCTCAATGGAAGGGGACACGAAATGGAAAGGGACATGAAATGGAAAGGGACACACTAGGAAATGAGAAGTGTGGGCTGGGGAAAGAAATTCTGGGCAATGGATAGTGTAGCTTACCGGCCAGAGAGCAGCAGGGACAGGCGGTTGATGGGTGTCTCACCCTCCACAGCATAGGTCTGTTCAGTGGCCAGAGTTAAGACCTGCTCCTCGCAGCAGTGAACAATCTCCTTGTATGTCTGTAGGGGCACCTGCAAGGGCAGGCACAGCGTCTTGTAGAGGAGGTCAAACTCCTCAGGGAGGGTGTCCTCACGCAGGCGGTATACCAGGTGTGCCAGCTGGAGCAGGCAGACCACAGCCAGCAGGAAGCTCCAAAGAACAATGTCCAGGCCACAGGCACTGAACCAGCCCCACAGCACGCAGCACAGGTAACCTGCACTCAGGAAGCCAAAAAGATAGAAGCATCCATACACCCCACTGCCCCCCATGAAGCCCAGGAGTAAGAGGCAGTTGGCTAGGTGGTAGACAGCCCCTTCCACATCCTGCTTCCAGCTAATGCACGCTGAACCCTGCAAGAGAAGCTGGCCCACTCTGCTGCTGTTGGCGCTCATCTTTGGGGCCTCTCAAAGCCTCACTGGGCTCTAATACTGTCCTCACATAGGAAATTCAGAAAATGAATGAATCCATCCGCTCAGGGGTCTTCTCACCTCCGGCTTCTCACTACCGACTCCACCTTTCCTAGAAGGAATGCTTCTGGTGGCTTTGGGAAGGAATGATGGAACATAGTACACTTCATGGAGAATTTAAAAACCTCTCTCTTTCTCTCTCTCTCTCCCCCCCTCCCCCCCTCTTCCCTCCCCCCCACACCTCCCCACCACCGCCGCTGTCTCAGCAAGGCTCTGGCTCTCCCTGCAGAGCTCTGGCAAGCTTCCTTGGTTCCATGTTTCTTGGGACAGTCTTCAAATTTGGTTCTTAGCAGAAAAACCTAAATAGTCCCAAGGGAAAGTAGCACTACAGGACTGAAAAGTCCAGCAGCGTGGGATGACGCGGCCACATCCTGCTCTCTGTTTTTCTCAAGCAGAATGAGGAGAGCCAGCATGGGAGGCACACTTGTGTTCCATTTGGAATGTGTTCTCTCTTGGCACCGGAAGAAAGGGTGACCCCAGATGGATACCATGTTTGGAATTGGAATCCAAGAGGTACTGGCAGTGAGAAAAAACAGGCCAGGCACAGGCAGCCTGGCAGAGCACTTAACATACCTCCCAGAGGACAAGATAAGACCTCAGGGTGAGAGAGACAGACAAGGAGAGAGAAAGGAAAAGTGAGCACAGAATTCACCTGAACACCTCAGGCAGGAAACTGTCCTGAGCTCCCTTTGGGGAGAGCCAGACAGTGCTTCTGAGTGAGGACACATCAGAGTAGGAAAGTATGGGACTATTATCAGAAAAAATCCTAACAGTGAAAGCTGGAAAAACCCCCGAAGGCCTTTATTAAGTCACACTGCAAATATCATTATGTATTTATTTGACATCCATTTAACAAAAGTAGCTATGTAAAGTGGCTTTTTGAATTCTAAGCTGGCTTTCCCCTGCATATATCTGGATCTGGTAATAGTAAACAAATAATAATACATTGCCCAGATCATCATCCCACCCACTCCAGTGTTTCCAAATTATAATTCCCACCTATTAAACACCCATGAAGTGCCAAACCTAGATTAGGCATTTTATACACTTATAAGTTAGTTGTGACAACAATCCTTCAAAATAAACATTATTCTCCTTCTAGATCTGGAAGAAACTGAGGCTCAGAGAGGTAACAAGCTCCCACAGATGGTCTAAGTGGCAGAGCCAGGATTTGAACCCAAGTCTGTCAAACTTAATACTCTGTCCCAAGGGGTTTGCCAGTAAGTGGAAGTACAGTACTAGATCCATGACTCCCAACTCCACACTTCTATGAAGTCTGACAGTTTTCAAGGAACTTCTGGTTGAACCTAGGAATCTACTTTGGGCTGCCAAGAGATAAAGCTGGAGTATGCAAACATTAGGCTAAGAAATGTTAGTTGGGCACAGTGGCTTACGCCTATAATCGCAGCACTTTGGGAGGCTGAGGCGGGTGGATCACCTGAGTGAGGCTGGAGTTCGAGACCAGCCTGGCCAACATGGTGGAAACCCTGTCTCTACTAAAAGTATAAAAATTAGCTGGGCGTGGTGGCGGGCACCTGTAGTCTCAGCTACTGGGGAGGCTGAGGCACAAGAATCTCTTGAACCTGGGAGTCAGAGGCTGTGGTGAGCCAAAATTGTGCCACTGCATTCTAGCCTGGGTGACAGAGCAAGATTCTGTCAAAAAAAAAAAAAAAGGAAGGAAGGAGGAGAAAGAAGGAAAGAAAGAAAAAGAAAGAAAAAAAAGAAAGAAAGAAAGAAAGAAAAAGAAAGAAAGAAAGAAAGAAAGAAAGAAAGAAATGTGACTCTATGGATTCCAAATGACTCCTTGATTCTTCCTCCCTGCTGCTGGGTTAGCACTTACTCCCATTACTCCTATCGCCCCTGAAGTACAGGCGGGGTGCTCAGTAACCTCCCAGAACTAATCAAGGACTCAATCCATAAGGACTTTTACTATGCTGCTATAACTTGATGAAAATTTATGAGAAATTAGAAATTGTCAAATATGGTGAGAAGGAGATGTTTTCACTCAACAAATATTTATTGAGTGCCTTTTATGAGCTAAGCCCTTGGGGATCAAAGATCCTCAAGAGGAACTTTCACCCTGTTAGGGTAAAGAGACCTCAAAAAGCAAAGGCAGTTCAGTATGTGAAGCACAATAACCAAGTTAACTTTGAAGGATGGTGGCAGCCTAGAAGGAAGGGTGGCATCAGGGAGGGAAGATGCAAAGAAGGGCTGGCCTCTAATTTCAGGTTTAGGGGTTGAATTCACCAGGCAGGTAGAGGGAGAACAGCATTTCTAGTGGGGAGAACAGCATTTCTAGTGGTGAGAACAGCAGAAGCATGGGCACAGAGGCATGAAAATGCATGGCATGTTGAAGGAAGCCAGTTTTTTCTTAACCTCATTAAAATCATCTGACCAACAAATATATACCTTATTTCCTCCTTTCTAAGTTAAGAGGAAAAAAATCAGTAAAGAGCTAGAGTATTTGGAGAAGAAATGTCACTGAGGTCACTCCATGGACATGATTTGGACCCCTGACATCATTTTAACAGTGGGGTTTGGGGATTTCCATATACTGTTTTTATGTCACTTGCCTGCCTCCCAAACAACCCCCCTACTTTAACAAGCAGCAGCTGCTCATCCTTCTATCACAGACATGTAGCCCCTGAGCTTCCAGAGTAGCTGTCCCTGCCAGCTGTAAGCAGGGAAGTCAGAAGCATAGAAATGAAGAAGCAACCAAAGCTCTGCCCAAGATACAATTTCAAAGCAGCTCATCTTTCTTAGGAGACCTGCCAAATAGGTTGGCCTTGACCCATTAAAGAGACAGGCAGACCCATTAACTCTATGGTTCACTTGTCCTGCTGTCCAGACTGCACTCAGCCTGCTTTCCTGTCAATCCACATATGTGCTATCTCAGCAGAGGGGACTAACATTTGTCAAGCAGCTATTGTTTTATGTTATCTTACTATAACTATTTTTTATTTTAATAGAAGAAGCAGGCTCAGAGAAGCTAAGGAACTTGCCCAAGGTCACAAAGCTAGTCAGTATGTGAATAAGGATTAAAGCCTAGGTCAGTGTGTCTCTGAATTGTATATTCTCTACAGTATATTAATAACATCCTACCAGGTACTTTTGGGAGTTTACATGTGTGCATATACAAGCTTATCTATTGCTGCTGGAAATTTGGGTACATTGCCAGGGTGGCATACATGTCAGAGAATCACGGGTGCATGTAATAGTGACATTACACTGCAGTAATAGTGGCCTGCAGTAATAGTGACATTGATGCCCACAGGATAGGACCTGTGATCAGAACACAACAATGAAAAGTTGTGTCTTGTTTAAGTCCAGATTTGATAGAAAAGGAAAGAAAAAATGTATTGTCTGTCAAAATGGTATATTCTTATAAGGAAATACACAAACATGAAGGCAGAACACAATAAAAAACAACTGGGAAAGAAAAAAGGAAAGAAACATAAATTTTCTCATTTGTTGAGCTGATTCAATTCAATAGGCATTTATTCAGGACAGACTATGTGTTCCAAGAACAGGGGATATAAAGATGAATAAGACAATTATCACTTCAAGAAACTTTCGGTCTATCCCGGATACTGACTCAGAAACTGTAATCCAATAAAATAAGTGTACTTAGGATTCAAAGAAAAAACACTTATGAGGGAGCAAATAATTCAATCCATAGGGATTTTTACTATACTGCTATAACCTAACTAAAATTCATGAGGTTGGGGGCGTGATGGCTTATGTCTGTAATCCTAGTATTTTGGGAGGCTGAGATGGGAGGATTGCTTGTGCCCAGGAGTTTGAGACCAGCCTAGGCAACATAGTGAGACCACTGTCTCTTAAAAAAATATTTTTTTTCCACGAGAAAACATCACAGGGAAGGTGACTTTTAATCTGGTCTAAAAAGATCAGTAGGTTTTCCCCAGCTAGAGGAGGGCATTCCAGGAAGAAAGAAGACTGTAAAGTCAGTCCCAGAAGTAAAACAAAATACGTGGCATATTCTGGTAACAGAGAACAGCTTGTTGTAGGTGAATCAAAAGGAGCAGCAGACAAGAGGCAGGCGAGGCAGGCGGGGGCCAGCTTATGAAGTCACCAGAGTCAACAAGTGTGGTCATGAACTCAGCCTGGTCTTCAAACTGTTTGTTACTTGTCCATGCTGGTTCATGCTGGGGTAAGGACAGAAATTGTGAGTTTAGACATTTTTTATAGCAATTTCATAGAGAAACTATGGCCTTTAAACTAACAAAAATTCTGGGTTTGTATAGCATATTTTTAAATCTGTATGGGTTTATTTCATTTTCCTAGTGTTGGGTCTGTGATGAATTGAGGGGAAAAAAGCTGGTTCTTCACCACATACAGTTTGAGAAACACTGAGCTTGGGGTTAACACTTTCCTAGTATAGATACTAAAATAGAACAGAGGCATGATTTTATGCTCTGGACACATAGTGTCAAGTTGAACTTAAGCAGACACTATTGGTTGTCTTCCATAGCCATTTCCCCTTTTTCTTCAGTTTATGCAAATCTAATTTTGCTTGGGCAATATGTTAAGGAAGGTGGGCTTTTCCCCAAGTTGCCAGAGCCTGAACTAAGATTGGTTGAAGCCAAGCACAATATCTCATTCCCCTTGATAGCGACTGGCACAAAAGTAGACCTGTGAGCAATGAGATGTAAGAGGAAGTATGTGGGGGAGCTTCTGGGAAAAAGTATACTCCCTGATAGATAGCAGGCCTACCTTTCATCCAGGCTTGAATAGTTGTGTGACGATGTAATGCTTGAAGTTACCATAGTCATGAGATATGATATGCCTAAGGATGAGAAGGGTAAAGAGCAGAAAAATAAACAAGCCTAGATTTTTTTGTTTGCTTGCTTTTTTAAGACAGGGCCTTGCTCTGTCAGCCAGGCTGGAATGCAGTGGCACAATCACGGCTCACTGCAGCCTCAGTCCTCTGGGTTCAAGCGATCTTCTCACCCCAGCCTCCCAAGTAACTGAAACTACAGGCATGTACCACCATGCCGAACTAATGTTTTTATTTTCTGTAGAGACAGGTTCTCACTACGTTGCCCAGGCCAGTCTTGAACTCCAGGATTCAAGCAATCCTCTGGCCTCAGTCTCCCAAAGTGCTGGGATTACAGGCATGAGCCACCACACCCGGCCAAGGCTAAGTTCTTGAAAGCACCACTGAGCCACTATCTCAAACCAGGAGCTTTTAATTTCCAAACTTCCTAACAGGGAGGTAAATTACTTTTCTGTATGGCTTGTGTCAGTGTAGTTGGGTATTCTACTGCTTCCAGTTGAAAGCATCCTAATTCAGATCTCACTAAGGACAACTCTTCAGGGAACAGTTCTCTGAACATCTGCTAATTGTCTCATTCTATAAAAACTGAACATCAGAATTATTTTGCTCTACCAATAATTTTCTTTCTGAAGTTTGAGCAAACTATGAGAGGAATTCCTCCATAAACTCAATTTGACTGTTCAGGGTGACCTGTTAGGTGAACAAGATGGTGTAGTGGAAATCTGGTTGTCTGTTCAATATCCATTTACCTCTTCCTCAATTGTGACGGAATTTGTTTTGTACAGATATCAAACCTGCACATGGATCTAAGCAGGGGTGGGGTGGAGGGGGCGGATCTTGTGTAAGCCAATCAGCATAAGGTATTCTGTTGATAACTATTACTGGTCCATAAAACTACATATAACTTAATTTGGCTCAATCAGACCTTTAAAAAGGGGACTGAGAGTCCATGCCCAGGGAATGGTTTCTCTCTCTTCCGCTGGACTTTAACAAGCAAGCATGTGACGGGCTTCATCAGTCCTGGACGAGAAAGCTCTGAGATGAAAATAACTTGAGTCTTGGATGAAATCAGTGACCCTATGATATCATCACATCTAGAGCTGACTCTAACTGGACTTCCAGCTATGTGAGTTTTCCTTATGAGGATTTTCTATTACTTGCTATCAAAAGCACCATAATTGACATAGATGGAATATCTAGCAGTTTTTAATACCTAAAGAAATAAACACTGGGCATAATCACACATGCACTGTTTAGGAAAGCATCTTGGAATATCCACCATACCACTGAGCATTCAACTTTATATTTCTATGGTTTATATACATATATCCACTAGACTATAAGCTCTTTGAGGGTAGAGTCTATGTCTTACTACTCTTTACTACTCTGTATAGTTGGCATATAGTATGTCCTCAGTAAGTGATGAATCAAATAGCCTCTCATCTTGAAAAACGTGTCTGATTCACACATGAATTATCAACACTAGGGCTGTTCCCTGCAAATAATAGACCGTCACTAAGTATGCATTAAGTGAATTTATAACTACAAATACATGATGTTTATACTGGATAACTAGTACACCAAAGAACACCGGGCTTCAACTTACCTCGCAGGTTACCAGCTATTGGATCAGGGTGATTTCCTTAACCTCTCCAAGCACCTACACTCACCTGTAAAATAAGGACCATGGTTTTTCCATCACATCATAGGTCATATTAGACCTATGAAAGACATAGCATTCCCAAGATAGGCCTTACTTAAGGATATGATCCTGTTTTCATCAACCTTCAAGTCAAACATTTCAAGGTTAGACAAACGGGGGGACTAGAGAGAAAAGTGTGAATATATCCGTATTGAGTGTCATTATTGTGAAGAGCAAGGGCTTAGCAAAGAGGTGCATTAGAATGTGGTTGTTACCCACTAGGAGGCCAAGTTCTCCACTTTTCAAGTGACTGTGGTGATATCTCTTTTCATTATTACCGAAATGCTGTACCTCATCTTTGGGAAGACTTAAGCACTAGGAAAGGGTGGGCAGAGGGTCTTGTGAGATGTACTTTTAAGTGTTGCAGAGGCCAAAAAGGGTGCTTTCAGTTCCCTTACAAATCAGGCAAGCATACCAAACTTGCAAAAGTTTAAAAAAATTGTGTTGCTCAGAGATTACAGAAATCAGTGCTCTCAGACACTAAGGTGTAAATGGATATATTTTTTCTAGAGATCACTTGGGGGCAGTCCTCACTCAAAGCCTTGAAAACACGCATGGCCTCTGGCCCATCCTTAGCTGAAGTGATTAGTAAAGGACACTTGTAGACTTTCCATAAGGAGACTTCTATTGCAGTGTTATCAGAGTAGCCAAAAAAAAAGAAAAAAAGTAAAAGGTGTACACACACACACACACACACACACACAGAGAGAGAGAGAGAGAGACAGAGGTGAGAATGTCATCGAAGAGAGGTCCTATTGTAGACTGATGGGATTTCAGATTTCTTCCTTATTATGTTTCCATTAAACCAACCAACAAAATAAAACAAACAAAAATTCAGAATTTAGGTTATCTGACATATATCCTGTTCCAGACTGAGACCCAATTCCTAGAATGGCATCTGACATACAGAAGGCACTCTATATGAAGTATTTGTTTAATGAATGAATGTCCAAATGTGCAAAAAGAAAAAATAGGGTATTGGTTAAATTATGGTAAGTCACAGATGAATTTATACATAGTCAATACAAATGACACCATAGACCTATACTCACTGATGGTAAAATACCTTAGGGGCAAAACATGATAATGTTATAACCTCATTAAAAATATGTAGCATAGAAAAAAAATTTTATTGTTTTAAAAAATGTATAAAGGCATAGGAAAAGTCTAGACTAGTATATATCAGAAATTAACAATGGGTGATAAGGTTATTGATTTTTTTGTTTTCTTTTTTGCAGTTCCAGGACATATTCAAGCAGAGTTTGGATAACCACCTGCCAAAGATCTGTATTAGGTGGGAAGTTGGTTCATACCTGTCTTAATTGTCCAAGATTCTATTCTTCACCTAGATTATCTCTGTAAATCATGAAGTGCTTACTAAAAGTATTATATCCAAATGAATATTCAAGTAAAAATATAAACAATAAAATAATAGAGAATGCTAGTAACAGTGCTAAATACTGTGTATACATCATTTTTAATTAGTACTGACAATCTTGTAAGTTAGGTATTACTTCTGTACCTGCTTTTTTTTTTTTTTTTTTTTTTTCAGCAGAGAAAAACAGACCCAAAGAAGCTATGCTTTGCTTGAGGTCACATAGCCAGCTATTGAACCTAAGTCTGTCATACATCAAAGCCATGCTCTTAATGAATTAGGAAAGAATCTTACGGAATCATCTGATTCAGCTCCTTATTTTATAAAGGAGGGACTTTTCCCATCACACAATGACACATGAACATTACATATCCTCTTAATTATGTTCTCATTATCTTTTGTTCTTGAGATTTTAGACTCAATGTACTTACAAGCAGAATATGATCATACTTCATTAGCCCATCAGCAGCTACGAGGATGACAAGGTTGCTATACTAAGGAAATCACACTCTGTTCAACTCCAGGCATCACCATGGCATAGCACTGAGCTGTTTGATTAGTGACATTTAATACCAATTCAGTCTCTAGCCTAAGTCAGTTTCTAATTAATAAGAGACAACTGTCTACCCTGTAGGCACGAAACTTAAGATCCTAGTCTATTTTAAAATGTAACTACCCATGTACAGATTCATAATGCCAAACAGTTGAGATCTTCCAAGCCAAATTACCCTAATCTGGTCCAAAATCTAAACTAAATTTTCCAAAAGACAGCTAGTAAAGAATAACAATAATGGTTTAAATAATAAGACCAAAGGCTTGTTCTTACCTTTAAGAAAGTTAAAAAAAAAAAAAAAAAGAGTGTTGAATGAGATGATATGGCTACCACACTGATTCTGAATTGGTAAAGGGTTATTTTACTTCTATGCACCTAATTCTGGAGATTTCATTGGTTGAGATCAATATCTGCTTTCTCCTGACAACAGATATCCAGAGTTCCCAGAATGACATAGTAATAAGAACATAAGAATCTTATGTTACAAGATTTGTTGGTATATATCCTTTGGGGGAAAAAGCCACGTGAGCAAATGAGGAACACAAAAAAGAAACACAACTGAAGATCTTCCACTAGTAATATTTTACTTTCTTCTTACAATAAATTATAAATACTTTTTCCACATATCAAAGTTCGTCAAAGAACTCCCAAAATTAATCTTCTTCATTCTTCAGGAATTATTTATTCACACAGCAGACCACCTACAGAAAAATATTTATTTTAGAAAGTCAGATTTCAAACATCATGCCAGATCTATGGAGTCAGGGAATTAAGACCACTAGAAATGAATGCCTCAGATGAGTAATTAACTAATTGCCAGAATTATTCCAAATCAGTCATAAAATTCAAAATCAACATTTTAAAATTCTAGGTTTGCCCAACTAAAAACATCAGTGAAATTATTCATGATATTATTTACTCTTCAAAAGTTTTTGAAGTAAAAACTCTCTGCGTGTATATATATATAATACATATGTGTGTGTGAGAAATACATATTTCTCAAAAATATCCTCCAAAAAAGGCTAAAGCAGTTATTTTTACAGATATTCAAGAAACAAGACCTGCAAACCCCTCTTTGCTGATTCAAGTATGCCTGGCGAAGATCCACAAAGTAGAAGGCAGAAGGTCAGCTCAGTACCCAAGGCACTTCCTGTGGAAAGTTACTCACTTAATCCCAAAGGCAAGATAAGGGCAACCCTTTAACTTTCATTTGGAAAAATCAAAAAGGGAGAGTAGCATAGATAGGGTTGCTGATCCAGTCAAGTCAATACCAGGCTTCTCACACCTCTCCCAGTGCCTATCCCAGAAGATTGAGAACAATGCTAGGAAGGTAATTAAATTGGGGTAGCTAACTCTTCAAGTCTAATGCAAATATTTCCCTCATTTAGCTGTTCACTGCATTTGGTTTAAATAAAGATAAACCACATCAAGATACAAACATCTAAACTCTCTTTTCTAAAAGGCTCAAAGGAAGAATACATTTATAGAAAAGTTTGGAAAGATAACCAAAAACGAAGCCATTCAACCTTTCAATTATAGCAGCCCATAGCATTGTTACCACTTTTGCGACTGACTACATAACAAAAGGGGCTGTGTGGTGGAAGACCCTGGATTTAAACCTGTTTGGTTATATCTCTGGATGTAAAGTCTTTGACTGGAGGGATAATCTTTCTCCCCTCAGTATTTTCCAGGGTCTTAATAAATATCTGCTGAATGAACAAATGTTTGAATGGCAGAAATTATTCTTTCTGGATTATCTTGGGATCATATTTTCATACATAACCAGTTTTATGTGTGTGTGTGTGTGTGTGTGTACAATTCAGCATATTTTAAGCATCCAACTGTTAAGTTGTTAAACTTAATATTGAGTATCACCACTACTCAGTACTAGTCCTTTAATTTCTTTCAACGACTTTAGTCTCCAAAATAGGTTCTTTAGGCTTCTTCTGACTCCTAAAGGCAGGAAGATAGTAGCCATCTATTTCCTCCTTATATTTCTAATGAGGTTCTAGGTTCTTCTAATTACTCTTTTCAGTAAAAGCAGCAGTCATAAAATAGAAAAAAATTGTCTAAAATCACCACCATACCTATTTTTTCTTGAGTTTTCAAGTCTCTGCCTTTGCTACTACTAAATTTTCAGATAATTTATGCCTAGCATTATCCCTGCTATTCATCTTCAACTTAGGCCAGTGGTTGTTAAAGAGGAGTGCACTTGAAAATCATCTAGGAGTTTCTCAGTCAACAGGTGCAGACCAGGGCCCAAGTTGTGAATTCTGGAAAACATTCTTCAGATGATTCTGAGGTGCACCTCTGGGTAAGAACCACTGAGTGAATGTAGCCTACTTTCAGGTTAGGTATAAAAAATGTATAATAGATTTATTCCCAATCTACTGCACTCGAGGTACAATTAAGATCTACTTAGGAATAACATTAAAATCTACAAAGGTTTTTGAATTAAGGAACTTTCATGATCGTTGCCAGAAAGATCTAAGTTTGCAAAATATTTTTCCTTTGAAGCTATTCTCAGAAAAATGTGATCTAACAGTCTAAGAAATACCGATTTAGGTTAAGTTTATCTTATAGCAATGCAGACAGTTGTGTTGGATTTCACCCTCCAGCCAATGGCCTGTTTACTGGGTTATATGCAACTGTACATTTCCGCAACAAGACTTTCTAATTAGCATTCATAATGAGGTTTTAAGATTGAAGATCAAGATTATGTGCAATCCTAAAAATGAATATGTTGGAATAAAATCTCATTACGTACAAGGCATGAAGTGTAAAGTGCCTGTGATTTAGAGAATATAAAAATCTTAACTCTAATTTAATTCTACCACTATCCACTCCTAACTTGAGCAAGTCTTTTTTGACTTCACTGTGCCTCCATTTCCCCATGGAGGTTGGGGAAATAGGACACCTGGGACCAATAAGGATCCAACACCCAGTCCTCTTCCAAAAATATTATTACACTGAAAATGAAAAATATGGCAGTTTGAATTCTCAGAAGGGTCCTATATGGATTCAGATTGTTCTTCTTGTAACCAGGATTCAATAATAATCAAGTCATATACTTAACAGACCTCAACTGAATGTCTGCTATCCACAACTCTAAGGTATGAGCTATTCTGTTCTGGTTTTTACAGATGATTTATTTTACATTTAATCATCACAACAACTCTATGAAGTAGTTTGGGCATGTATTATTGTCTCCATTTTACGGATGAGGAAACCAAGGTACAGAAAGTTAAGGACCTGCCCAAGACCACACAATCAGTTAAGCAGTAGATTTTCTAAGTCTAAAGCTTTTGCATTTTCTTTTACACACAAATGAAGTACACAAACATAATTCTCACTCTCTGCCCTGATAACATAAAGAAAACTATGATATAATATGATACTTTTGAATATATGCCACTTATAACAATTGTACCACCTTTGTGGTTCAGATGAAGTCCAAGATAAGCTTCTGATATTCCTAAAATTAGCATTTTTTTTTAATCACCCCTTTTTATCAAGGCAGGTTCAGCACAAGCCTACAGCTTACACAACTGACGAGGGAGTTAGATCATGAACAAGGAAACCATGTACAAATGTTAAGGTTGCATCTTTAAAAATAGTTAATAAAGTACACATACTTTTTAAGAACACACTCCCCTTCAAATTTACCTATTTTATAAAATAGTTCATTATGGGATTTCTTTAAATAACCATCTATTCTAAAAGCAACTTAAGTATATCATTTACACAACAGTAGATATACCATACTATATATAGAATCACAAAATGTATTATGGTTCTCTTTTTATAAATAATAAGTGAAATTCAGAGGAGTAATGTCTTGATGAAGCTAAATGTAGCTAAACTTAAAAACATGATAAACTAAACATCAGGAGAATAAAAATAAAGCCTCAGGACTTTCAGCCTAGACTGTTTTCCATTACACAGTAACTTCTTATCAGCTTGTGACAAGTTCCTTATCCCTCCTTTTTTATAGCTCAGTGAGGAAGACTGGCCATATGTGAAATTCCAAAGAGGCAGGAAAGAGGTGCAAGGGAAAGAAGCCAGGCTCTCTAGTACTAATATATTGGCATGTGGCTTTGGCATTCTCTCTCAGCTGTTATTAAGTTAAAAGTGGTAGTGTGGTGTGGAAGTTAGGGTAGGGGCAAAAAGCAGAAGGCATCGGTGTGGAGACTGAGGCTCCAGTTCTGATACTGCACAACCCACCTTGGGGGCCATTTCATAACCATAAGCTTTAATTTCCTTATTTATTCATTCATTTAACAATCCTCCATTAAGCACCTACTATGCGCCAGGCACTGTTATAGGTAGTGGGGATATGACAGTAAATGAAATAGAAAATTCCTACTTCCTCAGAGCTTACATTGTAGCTGCCATGAAGCAACACAGGTAATTAAAAATATATATATCATGCAGGTGACAGTGTATAGAATAGAGTAGCCACTAGCCACATGTAGCTATTAAAATTTTTACAAACTAAAAATTCAGTACCTCACTCTCACCAGCCACAATTCAAGTGCTCAACAGCCACATATGGCTACTGGCTACCAGACTGGCAAGTGCAGATACAGAGCATGTCCATCTTCACAGAAAGCTCTTAGGACAGCACCATGATAGAATGATGGGGAAGGGATGTAATTTACATGGGGTGTTGAGGGAAAGCCTCTCTAATAAGGAGACTTTTGAGAGAGACCTGAGTAAAGGGGGAGTGGGGCGAGGGGGTGAGCTAAGTTGATAACTGAAGAAAGAGCTTCCAAACAAAAGAGTATCATTTGTTTGTGGAATTGTTGGACACATACCACTTAAGGTCCCTTTCAGCACTTAAAATGGGTTAAGAGTTCCAAGTTCTTTTAAAAATGGCCTGAGGCCCACCGCCCTGTCTGGGATGTCAGGAGTGCCACTGCCCGGCTGCCCACTGTCTGGGAAGTGAGGAGTGCCTCTGTCCGGCCACCCCGTCTGGGAAGTGAGGTGCCTCTCTGCCCGGCCACTGCCCCGTCTGGGAAGTGAGGTGCCCCTCTGCCCGGCTGCTGCCCCGTCTGGGAAGTGAGGAGCGCCTCTGCCCAGCTGCTGCCCCGTCTGGGATGTGAGGAGTGCCTCTGCCCAGCTGCCGCCCCGTCTGGGATGTGAGGAGTGCCTCTGCCTGGCCGCCCCACCGTCTGGGAAGTGTGGAGCGTCTCTGCCCAGCTGCCCACTGTCTGGGAAGTGAGGAGTGCCTCGGCCTGGCTTCCGCCCTGTCTGGGAAGTGAAGAGCACCACTGCCCGGCTGCCCCACGTCTGGGAAGTGAGGAGCACCTCTGCCCGGCCGCTGTGCAACCTTCCAAGTGTGAAGTGACAGCCCTGTGTGTGATCTTTTCTGTCTTCCCCAAGTTTGCATTTTTGATATTAAAGTTTACTTTTTAATTAAAAAAAAAATGGCCTGAGGCTTTAGTTTTATTCGAATAAAGCATGCTACAATTCCATTTTCATTTTTCAGAAAGCAATACTTCCATGGGATACCCACTCCCTACTTAAAAGCATTCTTTGGCCAGGCATAGTGGCTCACACCTCTTAATCCCAGCACTTTGGGAGACCAAGGCAGGAGGATTGCTTGAGTCCAAGAGGTTGAGACCAGCCTGGGCAAGATGGTGAAACCCCATCTCTAAAAAACAATACAAAAAATTAGCCAGGCATGGTGGCCCACACCTGTAGTCCCAGTTACTCAGGAGGCTGAGGGGAGGATCACCTGAACCTCCCAGGTTGAGGCTGCAATGAGCTGTGATTGGGCCACTTCACCCCAGCCTGGGTAACAGAGTCAGACCCTGTCTCAAAAAAAAAAAAGGCATTTACTGAAGTCCCACAATATTAGAAACAAGAAAGAGAATATGTTTCTTTTAGTTCCTTCAGTCAATTTTCCTAAAGCCATGGGACCCAAAGGCTTTTGTCAAACCCTTTCTTAAAAGCTCAGTTCTCCCCTTCCCCAATCCGCTAAATGACTGTCTTTACTGACATAATTTACTCCCTTCATTGGGAACTGAAAAATCATGGTTTTTTCAAATTGATACTTAGGCATTTTAGATTAACCAGGTGAACTACCTTTCAGAGAGAATGTAGCCCAATTGTTGCTAAATCTGTAAAGCAATACACAACTTTGAAGCAAGAAGCTTACCATTTCATATTTTAAATCCTAGGGCTCTCATGCATTCCTTGTGGGCCTCAATTAGATGTCCACAGTGTTCTTCTCCTTTCTCGATGATACTATAAAACAAAATGTACTTGTTATCTAAATATGCATTAAGCACATTATTAAGTATGCATGATAGTGATGGGGAGTGAGACAAAACACGGGTATAATGGAATGTAGCTGGAATTAAAACAAATGCTATTACCTCAAACAGCTTTGTTTTTATTTGATCTTATGATATGCCCATGCCTATGAAGACATTCCACAGATAAGTGATTTTGGGGGGGAAATCTGATAAGAAATAATCACGCATATTAAATATTGCCTCTAGTCAATATCCAAGGAGTAACACTGCTCTATAAAGAAATAAACTGACTGAGTAAAATATTTATGCTAAATGAAGGGCACAGAGAACAGCTCAACTTTTTGCTTATTATCACAGAGAAATTAACTTTCTGATTTTGCCCTACATTCAAACACAACCAAATAAATCTACTTCTAATTACATCAAAAACATCTGGTAGCCAGGAGACCGAGATAAGCACCCCCTCATGATGATCAAAGAATATTTTACTTGTAAAATTCACAAAGTAAAGACTAGGACTACACAGCTTTATTTCTAAGGCCTGAAAATGTGATTTAGCAAATAATCAAGTTAAGCCCAATTCAATTACAAGGAAAAACTGACTCCTGACTATGGATATTTGGGGAGAACCCACGTGGTCTGAGGCAATCGAGGCAAAAGGAATTTAACAAAGGGAATAGGTTCTCCTTCCATGGAAACTCTACCCATCCTTCAATAGCTCAAGAGCTGCCTGCAAATGGGAGATTGCCTGGGATAGTGAGATCATTGTGAAGATAATAGCTAGCATTCACTGATCATTTATTGCCATGTATACTGTGTTAGCCACTTGACATGGTTTGTATCATTAATCTTTACAATAATACTGGAGGGAGTTTCTTTTATTAGAGTCATTTTACAGACACATGAGGCTCAAGGTCACCAAGTTAGTGGATTAAGATTCAAACCTTGACTGTGGATCCCAGACTCTTAATCATGCTGTCATACCATTCAAGGTTCAACAGCACTTACTGTTACCACTGGAACAATTTGTTCAGACTGCAGTCTTTCAATCCTACCCGTATTATTTACAAAGTACTGAGGATTAATAAAAGCACTGAGCTCCTACACTCTTATTATCCCATTATAGCACTAATGATTTCTTTCTTATATCTACTATCTGGGAAGACAAAAGGGGCCAGAGGAAGAGATGCACATTCACGTTATCTGAGGACGTCCTCTAATGAGATTTGCTCCACAAGAGAGGCTATATAAAATGAGAACAAATCTTTTGTGGATTGACAATCTAGATGAACTATTCTTAATACTTTGTCCCCTGCGTCGTAGACTGGTTGATTTTCAACTTTTGGTTGCCTTAAAAGGGTTGAAGCGTAACTCTTCAGAACTGTAAGGAATACACTCTGTGTCCTACTGTCTCTAAATTTTGGGAGAAAGCCTTAGAAATTACCAGAAAACCTTTCCTGTTTGGTCTTAACAAATCTATCATAGCCCTTACCACGTGGTATACAAGTCATTGGTTTATGTCTCCATTAACTTTAAGCTCCTTTATATCAAGATGCATCTTTATCCATGTCTACATCTTCGGACCTAACGCAGTGCTTAACCCATAACAGATACTCAAAACACATTTGTAGGAAGGAATGAGTGGTTGAAGCTTGCCGTTCTCCTCTCTCTCCATCGTTTCTGGGGACTAAGCTACGGGATAAGTCAACAGAGACCCGACCACGAAACCTACAAGGCCCAATAATTATCTCCAGAGCGCCGCAATGGGGCGGGGCGGGGCGGGGGCAGACAGGGAGGAGGAGTGGGGGAAGGGGGGAAGGAAGAGGGCAGAGGGCAGAAGGCAGAGCGCAGAGGGCAGAAGGCAGAGCGCAGAGGGCAGAAGGCAGAGGGCAGAGGCCGTAGGGCATAGGCACCGGAAGGCACAGGCCGCGGCCCGGGGCTCGTCGGCCGCGCCCTCTCCGGCTGCGCACTGACCACGCATCGCGCGCCTTCTTGGTCTCCGGGCAAGCGCAGCAGGGCTTCAGCGGCTTCTTCTCCTGAGACTCAGGCGGGGCAGGGTTTGAGTCAACCAGACCCGGCATCTTTCGCGCCAAAAGCAGCTATGAGCGGAGACAGCCAAATCTATGCCAGCCTCGCCAAACGCCGATTCGTCCGCAGTCACTTCCGGCAGTCGCTCTAAAAAGTACAGGAAGTCCTGCTTCTCTCTGACAGGTGGGGAATTTAAAAGGAGCGCGTGCGCAGAAGAGGAAAAATTCGGGCCTTAACGCGAGGGTGCCCCTTCAGCGCATGCGCAAGGAGGCCCGCTGAACGCTCACCTGGACTGTGGTATTTACACTCTAGGACTCTAGGTCATAGAGTATTTGTTAAATCAACTTGGGGAGGGCTCACGAAGAAAGAAAGCAGCAAGACAACTGAGAGATCTCGTAACACCCGCTCCTCCCCACCCAATATCGAAACGGAAGCCCAAGATGGTGAAATGATTTGTTCAAGCCAAACAGGAGAAACCACAAGTGAAAGCCAGTTCCCTTGAATAACAGACTAGTTTCCCCCTTTTCTTTTATCCGCCTTCTTCCTGATCCCCACACACTGCAGGCCTTTCCTCTCTTTCATTGACCTATTTAAAAATGAATAGCAAAGACATAGAGCCACCGAGTCCACAACTACTGGGGGAATTTAAAAGGTCCTCTAACCCCCTATACACCTCCTACGCACATTAAATCCTCAGCTAATTTGCATTTATAGCCCCCCCCCAACTGATCTGAATTCAGTATGAATTATTCAGTCATATATTTATTAATATACTGATGAATAAAATTGAAAAATACCATTTCCATAGCATTTCCTCAGGTACATAGATAAACTGGTGCCCGTCTTATTCGCAACGAAATGGATATAATCATTGGATTTTTTTCCTGCAGAGAATTGTTGGAAACAGGCAATAAACTCTTTTATTTTATTTTATTTTATTTTTTGGAGATAGGGTCTTGCTCTGTCGCCCAGGCTGGAGTGAAGTGGCACGATCTTGGCTGACTGCAACCTCCACCTTCTGGGTTCAAGCAATTCTCCTGCCTCAGCCTCCTGAGTAGCTGGAATTACAGGTGTGCACCACCACGCCCGGGTAATTTTTGCATTTTTTAGTAGAGACGGGGTTTCGCCATGCTGGCCAGGCTGGTCTCGAACTCTGACCTCAGGTGATCCGCCCACATCAGCCTTCAAAAGTGCTAGGTTATAGGCGTGAGCCACCGCGCCTGGCCAATAAAATCATTTTTTAAAGCAGGACTTGGAGGCACTGTTCAATAGTTGCTGGGTGATAGGTATTTTTAGGTACTTAAACTTTCAGCATCACCTAATCAAAGTTTGTTTCTATATTATAGATATTTAACTCAGGGAATTTACAGGCGTGTCTGTGAACTGGTGCTGTATAAGAGTAATTTCTGTATGTGTATTTTTCAGGTTACTAAGACCATCCCCATTTTGTCATCTGAAAACTTTCAATAAGGATGATTTTTATTTCCTTCTGGATTGATATTTTTAATAATACAACACATTACCCTCATGTTCTAAATTCACCCTCATCCATTATTATCAATTCTTTCAACTAGGTGCTAACTCACATTGTTTAGAATCTTGCTAATCAAACAGTGCTTCCTGGATGAGCAATATCAACATCACTTGTAACCTTAATATACAATAAAATGTGGTTCAACAAATCATTGGGGAAAAGAAAATAGGCTAACCATCTGGAGAAAATTAAACACTACATTAAAAGGAAGAGCTCTAGATGCATTAAAGACCTAGATTGGAAAGATTGAAATATGAAATTAATAGCAAATTGTGGAGGAGAATATTTTAATACTGAGGGATGGGGAAATAACTTATGTTACAACATTTCAAAAGTACAAATTGCATGTCAAAAAAATTGAAGAAATTCATTACACCGAAATAAAGGCTTGGGGTTTTACATACAATACTATAGACAAAGTTAACAAATAAATGATAGAATTGGGAGAAAATATTTGAAATCTAAATATTTTTTAAAAATTTAAAAGTTAAAAAACTAATGTGTTCACTTAGAATATGTATTCAGTTGAAACAATGTCACCTTCAGTCACAATATCTTCCATATATGTAGGGCTGTCGAGGTTGTGAACCATCATTTAATCTTCATGGCAGTCAAAATTATTATCTACATTTAAGTTGGGGAAAAATTGAAGTTCAGAGGTGTACATTTGTTCAAGGCTGCATAACTTGAAAGTGGCAATCCTGAGTCTCATCATCTTCTCCCTGTACTCTGTCTACTATCGTACTTAATTTATCTAAATGCAAGGCAAGGCCTGGTGCAGTGGCTCACACCTGTAATCCCACACTTTGGGAGGCTAAGGCAGGCAGATCATCTGAGGTCAGAAGTTTGAGACCAGCCCAACCAACATGGTGAAAACCCATTTCTACTAAAAATACAAAAATTAGCCAGGAGTGGTAACCTGTAATTACAGCTACTTGGGGGGATGAGGCATGAGAATCACCTGAACCCAGTGGGTGGCGATTTCAGTGAGCCGAGATTGTGCCACTGCACTCCAACTTGGGTGATGTAGTGAGACTGTCTCAAAAAAAATTAATTAATTAATTAATGCAAAGCAAAATTTTTTTTATTTTAAAACTAATCATTGATCTGTATTCACTTGTGCTATTGCATTTTTATGTATAGGAAATGAACAAGGAAGAAAAGGAAGATAAATATCTAACAGAGTTTAGAGAGCTAAGAGAATTGAGATAAACAGTAGGGACAGATAACAGACCCAAAGACTCAAACAGCTTTTCTGCAATTGAGAAGATTTTTTGGCCCACTGTCTCTCCTTGCTTCAGGGAAGAAAGATTACTGGTTGTGATAACACTGCCTGTGACTTCCTCAGGTTAGCTAATACAGGCAGGCCTCAGGCAAAGAAGTTGAGTAGCAGCCCTTTCTGCACCACACTTCTTTAACCTGCTGTGTTCCAGACATTTACAACCTTTGGTTTCCTTACTGAGTGCTGTAACCCTTAACACTCTTTCAACAACTGCTTCTTCAGGATGAAATATTCTCCTGACTTTGAAAAAAACGACCAGTGGCCTTTCCAAAGTGAAATATTTAGTCATTTATATCTAGCTACTAAACTATCCTCTTGCTTCAGAATGGTATAGCTAACCCACATATGTGGGTTACTTTTCCTTCCACCTTTTAATTTATATGAAGTAAGGTGGAGCGTGCTGGCTCACGCCTGTAATCCCAGCACTTTGGGAGGCTGAGGTGGGCAGATCACTTGAGGTCAGGAGTTTGAGACCAGCCTGACCAACATGGTGAAACCCCGTTTCTACTAAAAATACAAAAATTAGCCGGTCGTGGTGGCAGGCGCCGGTAATCCCAGCTACTCAGGAGGCTCAGGCAGGAGAATCCCTTGAACCAGGGAGGCGGAGGTTGCAGTGAGCCGAGATCACGTCACTGCACTCCAGCCTAGGCAACAGAGTGAGACTTTGTCTCAAAATAATAATAATAATAATTTATATAAAGTAAGCTGTAAGGTCAAATTTTGATTTTTATGTTATCACTATGCTTTTCTTCTTTCTCTATCATTTTTTCTTCTCCTACCCAGCCTAAATGCTTTTATACTCGTGGGATGGCCTGTTTCGGTATTAAAGGAAAGGTAGGAGTATATAACATATGAAATTTATCCTTTCCCATTGTACCCCAACAAAAATCTTAATAGCCCACTTCCCCCAAGAAAAATAATTTTAGAGAGCTGTAATTAGAGTTTAAATTGACAGTAGGTGGCTGATGAATACCAAATAATAAAAGATAAAATTCACCCATCTGTCTTACAAAGGCAACTCTGAGATTAGTTTGATTCATACCTTTTATATCAAGCTCTTGCTCCTCAATTTTGATTTTAACCAGAATTGGAACTCTTTTAAACCTTTGGAACGCTTTGCTATTACTATAATTGCTAAATTAGCAGGCATTAAGACTTGAAGTGGTTACTGTAGTGGACTTTTTCATACCACAGTGAATATGTTTATTGTATGTTATTGAATGGGGACATTAGCTACCAGTGGCACCAAACAGCAATTTTGTGGATGCATGACAGCCCTGGTAATGCCAGAAGCAACAACTGAGAAAGTACTTTCTAAAATCCTTCTATGATAAAGGTATTTTTAGCCATTTTTCAGGCCTAACTAATCCCAGGTGTGCCAGCTTTACCAAGTAAGGGTGAGTAGTTGTTGGTGGAGAAGGAGTGACACCATATGTTGAGAGATAAGAATTACAAGACTTAAATTCTCATTGGCCTAATGTACTATGTCTACTTTGTATAAACTAACTTACAAAAGTAAGGTAATTTTTGTCCTTATATCTGCCCCTGCAAAGAAAAAAATGCTTTCCAATTTCCACATGTAAATATGTACTGTACAACGTTCTTTATAGCTGCAATTTTATTCAAATTGCCTGCCACAGTTTTATGAATGTTGGTTGTATTAGTCTGTTCTCATGCTGCTATAAAGAAATACCCAAGACTGGGTAATATAAAGGAAAGAGGTTTAATTGACTCACAGTTCTGCATTGCTAGGGAGGCTCCAGGAGACTTACAATCATGGTGGAAGGCAAATGAGAAGCAGGGACCTTCTTTACAAGATGGTAGGATGGAGTGAGTGCCAACAGGGGAAATGCCACTTATAAAACCATCAGATCATGTGAGACTCACTCACTATCACAAGAATAGCATGGGAGAAACTGCCCACATGATCCAGTTACCTCCACCTGGTTCCACCCTTGACACGTAGGGATTACAATTCAAGATGAGATTTTCAGTGGGGACACAGCCAAACCATATTATTGGTAGAAGCCTCCAAGCAGATAGGTCACAGATGAAGGACAATTTATTACTTATAGCAATAGCAGCAGCAGAATATCAGCATTTTTATGCCAGTTCCCTGAGCTCCAAATCCCACAGGGTGACGTGAAGAAAGCCAGATGATATCCACATATGCACTGGGTTGAATTACAGGAAAGGAACAGTGAGCTTAGGAAACTCAAATCTTTAGTTGTGGGCAGTAAAAATGTCTGACTTTTGCTCCCAAAGTAGACACTACCTTTGTCTTCCAAGGTTGTTTCCTACACAAAGGAACAAAGGCAAACAGTGCCACCCCTTGAAAGACATGCAGAAGGCCGGGCACGGTGGCTCACACCTGTAATCCCAGCACTTTGGGAGGCCAAGGTGAGCAGATCACGAGGTCAAGAGATCGAGGCTATCCTGGCCAACATAGTGAAACCCCATCTCTACTAAAAATACCAAAATTAGCTGGGCATGGTGGCACACGCCTGTAGTCCCAGCTACTTGGGAGGCTGAGGCAGGAGAATCACTTGAACCTGGGACGCGGAGATTGCAGTGAGCCGAGATCACACCACTGCACTCCAGCCTGGCGACAGAGCGAGACTCCATCTCAAGAAAAAAAAAAAAGACACACAGAAACATGTGCACCCATGGAGAATTATCTCCCAACATTACTATGTACTTCATTTTAATTAAATTTTATGAACTAACATCCCTTTCCAATATCAAAGTTATTTTAATACAAGTAACCTAAATGACATGACCTAATTTCACGAAGGTTGTGTATTAGTGATTTATTGCTATTACTATGGACTGAATGTTTGTGTCCTGCCATAATTTATATACTGAAACCGTAATCCCCAGTGTGATGATATTTGAAGATGGAGCCTTTGGGAGACAAGTAGGTTTAGATGATGTCATGAAGATGGAGCCCCCATGATGGTATTAGTACCCTTATAACAAGAGGAAGAGACCAGAGTCCTTTTGTTGTACCCATGTGTGGATACAACAAGAAGGCAGCACTCTGCAAGTCAGAAGTAAAGCCAGGATCCTTGCCAGGTACTGAATTGACCGGCACCTTGATCTAGGACTTCCCAGCTTCCAGAACTGTGAAAAATAAATATCTGTTGCTTAAGCCACCCAGTCTATGGTATTTTGTTATTGCAACCCAAGGAGACTCATACAGCTGTATAACAATATTACCACATACCTGGTGGTAATACATATTTATTATCTCACAGTTTCTGTAGTCAAGGGCATTACTTAAGTGACTTCTTTGATTAGGGTCTTACAAGACTTGAATCAAGCTTTCAGCCGAGACTGTGGTCTCATCTGTGGTTCTACTGGGGAAGAATATGCTTCCAATCTTATGTTGTTGACAGAATTCAGTTTCTTGCTATTGTAGGACTAAAGGCTTTGGTTTCTTGCTGGCTATCAGTTGGAGGCTACCCTCAGCTCCTAGAGGCCTCCTGTAGTTCCTTGCCAAATAGGGTTCCCAACATGGTCACTTACTTCCTCAAAGCCAGCAAGGGATAGAGAGCCACCCAGAAATATGGGCATTACAGTCTTATGTAAGAGAACCATGTAATTACATCTATCATATCATATTTGGCATATTCTATTGGCTAAAATACTTGAAAAGAGGGGATCGCATGAGAACATGAACACCAGGAGGTCAGGATCCAGGGGCCACCTTAAGAATCTGTCTACCACAGGTCGATTATCTAAAGTGAAAAATTGATTATACAAATGGAGTCATTCCTGTTATACCCAATTAAAATTTAGAGTTAGAGGACCATAGGGGTGAAAAAACACTCAGGTCTCAAAAGCCTGCTCCAGAAACTGTCCCACAAGCCCAATCCAATGAAACAGCTGCTACAATTTTAAGACTAGTTTGACAACAAATGGCTGCCATGACTTCAAAGCTTGTTTTACCTAGTAACTTTTGCCACCCAGCAATCAGAGCTTGCCAGCTCCTGCAAAATGCCACAAGCACCAATAACCTTTCTCTTTTCCCAATGAAACCTCAACCATTTCCTTTTTTTTTTTTTAATATATTGGAGACCACTTCAGTTTGTATGTTTGTCCCAGATTGCAATCCTATTTCTTTGTTTATTCCAAAATAAACTCTTTTTGCTTGGAGATTAGTCTCTATCTCTTATTGACATTACATGGTGTCAGAAGTGAGATGCAAAGCAGATTCACTTGGAAAGATAATGGCCCCTGGAACTATGGTGTGCAGTACTCACTGTCAGACCCCTTGAGCTCCCTACTTCCGCTGGTGATCTTTTTTCACCCCAGTGAGTCTTTCTTGGGTTAAACACCCCTTTTTTTTTTTTTTTGGATTTGAGTTCTTCAGCTTTATTTGGGATTTCTTTATGAAGGGCCTTTCCTCTCCTATTTATTAGGCCTCCTATTTGTAAGGGATTTGAAGAAGGCTTTGTCATTCTTCCTGGTGAGTATGTACTTTATTCTTTGGTTCATTTTGTGTGCTTGATTTTTATTTTGGCTTTTGTGTGTTTGGCTTTGCACTGACTCACTTGGATATGTTTATTTACAAATGAACTCCCCAAATTCAGAGATATACCAAAATAGCCCCCCAACATTGGGGACTCTAGCTTGTTATATGCTTAATTATTATGGTCCACCTTCCTATTCTTTTTTTATCGCAATGGACCAATTACACTAAAGAAAATTTGGAATTACAATGGCCATCTCTTGAACTGCCTAACTTGTTTTCTTAGAACTAAATTAGAAGGCCATGGCTACAAAATTAAATTGCCTGAAAGGGGCATAAACTTTAAGTGGTATCTTGAAGCATCTAAATGTATTCAAGCCTCAAAAATCACCTAACTCCAAAATACCATTGCTAAGTTAACTAAGACAGATAAACAACGAAAGGAAGATTTTAAAAGGCCTTAGAAACTCAGAGTTTTTCTGCTCCCCTGGTACCACCACCTCTCTCTCCTCTCTACACTTCCCTTTCTGAAAACCCCACTCAATCCTGATACTTCCTCCCCTACTACCCTCCCAGCTTCTGATCCCCATCCTCAACCTATAAAAACTCGTCCCTGTAGGGTTAGACCCACTAACAATCCTGAGGTTTCTTAGATTGTCTATGCCCTTGGAATAAGGCTGAAATCCATGTTAAAGCCAAGGAATTTCCTAAAGTTACCCAGGACCCTCTTTGCTTTGCTGATGAATTTAACATTACAATTGAAGCTTACTAGCCCAGCTTCTCTGATCTTAATCAACTTGTCCACATGCTTGTGGGAGAAGGCCAGGCTAATCACTGGATGAAAAAGGTCAATTGTGGCTGGGTATGGTGGCTCACGCCTGTAATCCCCACAATTTGGGAGGCTGAGGTGGGCAGATTACCTGAGGTCAGGAGATCGAGACCAGCCTGGCCAATAGGGCGAAACTCCGTCTCTACTAAAAATACAAAAATTAGCCAGGCCTGGTGGCACACAGCTATAATCTCAGCTACTCAGGAAGCTGAGGGACAGTCATTTGAACCCAGGAGGCGGAGGTTGCAGTGAGCTGAGATCACTCCATTGCACTCCAGCCTGGGTGATAAAGTGAGACCCTGCCTTAAAAAAAAAAAAAAAAGTAAAGAAAGAAGAAAAAGGTCAATTGCACACACCCTGTATTAGTCTGTTTTCATGCTGCTGATAAAGACATACCCAAGAAGGGGCAATTTACAAAAGAAAGAGGTTTAATTGGCCTTTGGCCTTATAGTTCCACATGGCTGGGGAAGCCTCACAATCATGGTGGAAGGCAAGGAGGAGCAAGACCCATCTTACATGGATGGCAGCAGGCAAAGAGAATGAGGAAGATGCAAAAGTGGAAACCCCTGATAAAACCATCAGATCTTGTGAGACTTATTCTCTATCACGAGAACAGTATGGGGGAAACCATCCCTGTGATTCAATTGTCTCCCACTGGGTACCTCCACAACATGTGGGAATTATGGAAGTATAATTCAAGATGAGATTTGGGTGGGGACACAGAGCCAAATTATATCATTTTGCCCCTGGCCCTTGTCAAATCTCATATCCTCACATTTCAAAACCAATCATGCCTTCCCAGGAGTCCCCCAAAGTCTTAACTCATTTCATCATTAACTCAAAAGGCCATGGTCCAAAGTCTCATCTGAGACAATGCAAGTCCCTTCTGCCTATGAGCCTGTAAAATCAAAAGCAAGCTAGTTATTTCCTAGAAACAATGGGAATACAGACATTGGGTAAATACACCTATTCCAAATAGGAGAAATTGGCCAAAACAAAAGGACTACAGGGCCCATGCAAGTTTGAAATCCAGTGGGGCAGTCAAATCTTAAAGCTCCAGAATGATCTCCTTTGACTCCATGTCTCATATCCAGGTTATGCTGATGCAAGAGGTAGGTTCCCATGGTCTTGGGCAGCTCCACCCCTGTGGCTTTGCAGATTACAACCTCCCTCCCGGCTACTTTCATGGGCTGGTGTTGAGTGTCTGCGGCTTTTCCAGGTGCATGGTGCAAGTTGTTGGTAGATCTACAATTCTAGGATCTGGAGGACGGTGGCCCTCTTCTCACAGCTCCACTAAGCAGTGCCCTAAGCAGTGCCCCAGTAGGTGTAGGGGCTCCAACCCCACCTTTCCCTTCTGCATTGCCCTAGCAGAGGTTCTCCATGAGAGCCCTGCCCCTGCAGCAAACTTCTGCCTGGGCTTCCAGGCATTTCCATACATATTCTGAAATCTAGGTAAAGGTTCCCAAACCTCAATTCTTGACTTCTGTGCACCTTCAGGCTCAACACCACATGGAAGCTGCCAAGGCTTGGGGTTGGCCATCTGAAGCCATGGCCTGAGCTCTATGTTGGCCCTTTCAGCCATGGCTGGAGTGGCTGGGATGCAGGGCACCAAGTCCCTAGGTTGCACACAGCTTGGGGACCCTGGACCCAGCCCATGAAACCACTTTATCCTCCTAGGCCTCCAAGCCTGTGATGAGAGTGGCTGCCATGAAGACCTCTGACATGCCCTGGAGACATTTTCTCCATTGTCTTGGGAATTAACATTTGGCTCCTGGTTACTTATGCAAATTTCTGTCGTTGGCTTGAATTTCTCTTCAGAAAATGGTATTTTCTTTTCTATTGCATTGTCAGGCTGCAAATTTTTCAAACTTTTACGCTCTGTTTCTCCTTTAAAACTGAATGCCTTTAACATCACCCAAGTCACCTCTTGAATGCTTTGCTGCTTAGAAGTTTCTTCCACCAGACACCCTAAATCATCTCTCTCAAGTTCAAAGTTCCACAAATCTCTAAGGCAGGGGCAAAATGCCACCAGTGTCTTTGCTAAAATATAACAAGAATCACCTTTACTCCAGTTCCCAACAAGTTCCTCACCTCCATCTGAGACCACCTGAATCTGGATCTTATTGTCCATATTGCTATCAGCATTCTGGGAAAAGCCATTCAACAAGTATCCAGGAAGTTCCCAACTTTTCCACATTTTCCTGTCTTCTGAGCCCTCCAAACTGTTCCAATCTCTGCCTGTTACCCAGTTCCAAAGTTGCTTCCACATTTTCAGGTATCTTCTCAGCAGTATCTCACCCTGGTACCAATTTACTATATTGGTCCATTTTCATGCTTCTGATAAAGACATACCCAAGAAGGGGCAATTTACAAAAGAAAGAGGTTTAATTGGGCTTACAGTTCCACATGGCTGGGGAAGCCTCACAATCATGGTGGAAGGCAAGGAGGAGCAAGTCCCGTCTTACATGGATGGCTGCAGGAAAAGAGAGAATGAGGAAGATGCAAAAGCAGAAACCCCTGATAAAACCATCAGATCTTATGAGACTTATTCACTACCACAAGAACAGTACGGGGGAAACTGCCCCCACGATTTAATTATCTCCCACCAGCTCCCTCCCACAACACATGGGAATTATGGGACTACAATTCAAGATGAGATTTGGGTGGGGACACAGAGCCAAACCATATCACACCCCTAACAGAATTTAGAAAGACCCCTCCTCATCTCCCTATAAACTAGCTTATAATATTGGGAGCAGGAATGGTAACTTGCAAAAAGTTTATATAGGGCCATCCCCAAAGCATTCCGTAAAGCCATTGACTAGAATAAAATTCAAGCATGTACCCAAGAACCAAATGAACCAGTTCATAACTATTATAACAGACTCCAGATTGTATTTAAAGAGAATTCTGGCCTTCCCATGGACATTGACTCTACTAGAGTTGCCTTTAACTTTATGTTTGTTAATGGTCTCTCCTAACAATTTACTCAGTAAGTAAAAAAAGCTTGCAGGGAATGAAAACCCATGCCAATCCTTTACCTTGTTAATTTGGCAAATCAATTAGATAGCACCCTAGAGGATACCAATAAAAAGAAGACTACAAAAATCCCAAACCTCCAATTACAACAAATGAAAGGTCCCAGAGAAAACAATTAGGGCTCTGAATGGCGCCACTCCTCTAATTCATGAAACTCACCTCCTGGCATCCGTCATTATTGTAAACAACCTGGCCACAGCAAGAAAAACTGTTATAAATTTAACCAATCTAAATAGTCTTCTTCATTTAGCCCTTTGACTCCTGCCTCCTAATGAAAGGGATCCAAAAATATACAGGGGCTTTTTCCAATTCTTCCCCTCAACCTCCTTGGCAATGAGGTCCTACCTGTTCTCATTGACACAGAAGCAACCCTATCAGTACTCAATCCCACCAACCTAAGCCAGGCCTTGCCTTGGAGTTATAAAATTATTCAAATAGTAGGAGTTTCTAATAAACCACTGATGGCATTTCAAGCTCAGCCCATTGCTTTTTGCCTTGGGTTTTTACAAGATACCTATCCTTTCTTACTAGCAGAATCTGCTCCAGCTAACTTATTGGGATGAGATTTAAAAAATATATATGTCATGTTGGCATCTCTTTATCCCTAAAGGGGGAAATAATTTTGGAGTCTGATAAGCCCAATAGCCTGTTGAACTCTACCAATAATCTCCCACTTATTTGTTATGTTGTCCCATGTACTAAAGAACTCTCCACTGAGTCTCAGAGTTCCCTATTGGAACAGAAAACTGTCTCTTTATCAGCCACATCATCAACAGATGTTGGTAGAATTCATAATGCACCCTCAATCAAAATCCAAATTGATTCAACCAAGCCTTTGCCTAGTATTAAACAATATTCCTTAACCAAACTGCCTTAGACCCAATATTGAAGAATACAAAACTCAAGGCCTAATAATTCCCTGTATCAGCCCCTAATACTTCCACCCTCCCAGTAAGAAAACCTAATTGTTGAGGATGGAGAGTTGTTCAGGATCTCCATGCCATAAATAATATTGTTATACCCTGTCACCTCATGGTCCAAAATATACATACTTCTGTTCCCAAATCCACATACTGCTGACTTCTATACCTACTGATAGTGAATTTTCACTGTTATTGACCTCTGTAGTGTCTTCTTCAGCATCCCTGTTGATCAAACTAGTCAATATCTGTTTGCCTTTACCTGGAAAGGACAACAATATACTTGGACTGTTTTGCCTCAGGGCTATATGGAAGGCCCTTCCTACTTTTCTCAAATTCTGAAAGCTAATTTACAAAATGTGGCTTTTCTTCAAGGCTCACCCTTACTAAAATATGTAGGTAATTTATTTCTTTGTTCTTTCTCACGCAGGTAGCCTGTGAGATAGACAGTGTGCATCTTCTAAAACTTCTTGCCACAAAAAAATCATAAGGTTTCTAAGAAAAAATATAACTATAGTTAAGACCCAAGCTAAATATCTAGGTCATCTGACTTCTTGAACATGGCTACATTTGGGCCCTGAACAGATCCAAGGTGTCCGGCAGTTCCCCAAATCTAAAATGAAGTGGCAACTCAGAGAGTTTCTTAGACTTGCTGGATACTGCAGTAACTGGATACCAAACTTTTACTTAATTGCTCAACCCCTGTACACCCTACTCAAGACCTCTAAAACCGATCCCATTGTTTGAGAAGAATCTAAAAATATTGCATTTACTAAATTAAAGAAAGAATTATTAAACCCCCCATACTCTGAGACATCCCAATTATCCACTCCTTATTTTCCTCTTTGTTTATGAAAAAAGGGAAATTCCTTGGGCGTCTTAACTAAAAAAAAACATTGAGAGTAATACTGCCCCCAGTGGATATTACAGCCAATAACTAGATCCAGTGGCTTGGGGATTATGCTCCTGTTTGGGAACTATTCCAGCTACTGCTCTACTAGTTATAGCTATAGAATAAATAATCATGAGATCTCCTTTGACCACTTTTGTTCCCCATTCTGTTGAAGCTCTTAAATTCCCATCATACCCAACACCTTTCTACCAGTTGTCTCAGCATTTATGAACTTTGTTTACTAGCTGCTCCTCACATAACTTTCTCTCTGTAACAATCTTAATCCTGCATCTCACCCCTTCTTTCTGATGAAACCCCCCATGAGTGTTTGACCCTCACTATCTTTTGACTCCCCAGAAAGATTTGCAATATAGTCCATTGGACAATACTGAACTATCATTGTTTACAAATGGATCATATTTAAAGGATGACACTGGCAAAGAGTGTGCAGGATATGCAATTATTACCTTTTTTGAAGTATCTGAGGCTAGCTTCCTACCTGTGGCTACTTCTGTCAAACAGGCTGAGCTTTTGCCCTTACTTGGGCTTGCCTCCTCGCTAAAGGGAAATCTACTAATCTGTATTTACAGGCAGTAGGTATGCTTTCGAGGTTGCTCATGATTTGGGGATGTTACGGAAATAATAGGTTTCCTCACTTCCATGGGAGGCCAAATTACAAATGGATCCTACACACAAGACTTACTGGATATCATCTAGCTACCAGCTGCTTTGGCTATTATCTAATTTTCTGTACATTCAAATCTACATTTTTATGGAGATGAGAGTAAACCGCTTTGCTAATAATGCAGCAAAGAATGCTGCCATTAAAGGTTCATTTGATCAAATCTCTGTTATGGCCCTACTAAAAGAACTTTCAACAAATGATTTAAGAATAATTATCAAAGAGGCCAGGCACAGTGGCTCATGGCTGTGCACTTTGGGAGGCCGAGGCAGGTGGATTGCTTGAGCCCAGGAGTTAGAGACCAGCCTGGGCAACATGACAAAACCCCATCTCTACAAAAAAACACTCAAAAAATTATCTGGGCATGGTGGTGTGCTTCTGTAGTCTCAGCTACTCAGGAGGCTGAGGTAGGAGGATCTCCTGAGCTCAGGGAGGTAGAAGCTGCAGTGATCCATGATCAAGCCACTGCACTCCAGCCTGGGTGACAGAATGAGACCCAGAAAAAAAAAAAAGAACAATTGCCAAAGATGCACAGAATTGGGCCTCAGAAGTCAAAAAACAAAACTGAAGTCAAAAAAACAAAACAGGGCTGGGCACAGTGGCTCACAACTGCAATCCCAGCATTTTGGGAGGCTGAAGTGAGTGGATCACCTGAGGTCAGGAGTTCAAGACCAGCCTGGCCAATATGGCAAAACTCTGTCAAAATACAAAAAAATTAGATAGGCTTGGTGGCATGCACCTGTAATCCTGGGCTACTCAGGAAGCTGAGGCACAAGAATCACTTGAGCCTGGGGAGCAGAGGATGCAGTGAGCCAAGATCTCGCCACAGCACTCTAGTCTGGGCGACAGAGTGAGACTCCTCTGTCTCAAACAAAACAAAACAAAACAAAACAGGCTGGGTGTGGTGGCTCACCCCTGTAGTGCAGTTTGAGAGGCCAAGGTGGGAGAATTGCTTGAGGCCAGGGATTCAAGAGCAGCCTCCCAATACAGTGAGACCCTGTCCCTACAAAAAAATGAGAAAATTAGCTAGGTGTGGTGAGGTGTGCCTGTAGTCCCAGCTACTTAGGAAGCTGAGGCAGGAGTATTGTTTGAGCTCAGGAGTTTGAGGATGCAGTGAGACATGATCATACTGCACTCTAGCCTGGGTGGCAGAGTGAGACCCTATCTCAAAAACAACAATGAAACTGAAAAAGGACCATGATTTCTGGTTTGATGATCAAAAGGAACTCTGATCGGGACCTGAGAACAAACCAGTTCTCCCAGATTCAAGGAAATATCCACTATTAACTACAGTATATAATTTGATTCATTAGGCAACTGACATTAATTTCTTCCAGAAAACAATATTGGTGGGGTGGGGAAATATTTTAAAAGCCACTAAAATGCTTATTTGACTTTTACCACCTGTCCTAAATTTAACCAAGGAAAATCTGTATAGACTCCTCCTTGACATTTAAATTTACCTAATAGGCCATTCAAGGTTTGGCAACTGAATTTTTTCCAACTACCTCCCTCCCATGAGTATACATATATATTGGTTATGATCTGTATGTTTTCCCATTGGGTGGAAGGCTTTCTTTTAGATAAGCTACTGTTTTAGCTATGGCCAAACTTTTCTTTGAAAAAAATTATTCCTCTTTGGGGAACTCCCCTTGAGCTTCATAGTAACCAGGGAACCCACTTTACTGGCCACATGGACTTCTTATTATGCTTACCATCTTATAGGACTTATATTGTCCTTACCATCCCCAATCTTCTGACCTGGTAGAATAAACAAATGGAACCATAAAGACTCAGTTGGCAAAATGTATGGAAAACTTGCACCTTCCTTAGTTTAAAGTTCTTCTCTTGGTATTATTACTGAGAACCACTGCTTTTAGAGCCCACAAATTTTCATCTTTTGAAATAATCACTGGTCATCCTATGCATTTAATGCCCACTGCCTTTGACCCTCAATTGTTAAAAGGAGAGATACTATAATACTGTAAGGGAATTATTACAGTAGTAGACAAATATTATATTTGGTAGAAAAATCTTTCCACAGTGTGCTCCTGGAGGACAAAGACCTAAAGCACCAAGACCTAAAGCTACAACCTGGTGATTCTGTCTATCTTGAAAAGACACCTATATGAAGACTCTCTCCAACCTCATTGGAAGGTCCCATACCAAGACCTTCTCACCAATCCCTGTATCACCAAACTCAAAGGCATTGACTCATTGATCCACATCTCTCATTTTAAAAGGGCTTCTACTTCTCCTGGACCGGTACCCCAGCAGGCAATTTAAAGTTTATCTGTTATCTGAAGCAGACAACAATTGAAATAAACTGCTATTCCCAAGACGTCCAGACCAGGCCAATATACCCTTTTCCTTTTACTATTGGTCTCTTCTTATGTGCTTTTATTTTCCTGGAAAAATAAGGCTCTAATTTGCATTTTCTAATCTATTTCCAAAATGAGAAACATAACCGATTTATTGGATTTGGTACCAAAAAAACTTCAATCTCCATGATGCAAGTGAACCCCTGGTCTAACTCATAATGGATTTTTTTTTTTTTTGAGATGGAGTCTTGCTCTGTTGCCCAGGCTGGAGTGCCGTGGTGTGACCTTGGCTCACTGCAACCTCTGCCTCCTGGGTTCAAGCGATTCTCCTGCCTTGGCTTCCTGAGTAGCTGGGATTACAGGCGCACCACCACGCCCAGCTAATTTTTGTATTTTTAGTAGAGACGGGGTTTCACCGTGTTGGTCAGGCTGTTCTCGAACTCCCGACCTTGTGATCTGCCCACCTTGGTCTCCCAAAGTGCTGGGATTACAGGTGTGACCAGCGGTGCCCAGCCCTCAGAACAGATTTTACTGATATTCCCCATGTAACTGTTCTAATTATACATCTAGTCCTTTTTACAAGGTCAAGCTTTTAGACTCACATATTCAGATTTCCTGTTTCACCCTAACATTACCTAAGATCTACAAAAAAGGCCTTGAAGTTAGATTAAGATTATGCAAACAACATGCTGATAGAATTCAAGAGAAAAGAAATTTGACAGCTTATAAAAATATTTATGACCTTCCTCCTCTAATTGTTGATGACTTCCAACAGTGCAATAATTCAATAATAGAACCCTGGATAATTACTGTTGACACCTCCCTACAAGTAACTGTTAATGCACAAGGTATTCCATCTACGTGGAATTACCTGTTGTGACACATCGAGATACATTTTCATCTGTGGGGGAGCCTACAGTCAGCTCTATTCATGGGCAACATCATGTCTCAATAAATGGAAAATAAAGCACCAATGTGGTCTGGGATATTTCTACATTCAATTTAAACTTGCAAAATCTGAACATTGGTTGACATCTACTAACTTGCACCATCATATCAAAAAAGACACTCTACCTAGAGGCATAAACTCAGCAGGATGGGCCTCAGTGGTTAGATCCTTCTTCCTCTGGATTGGGGTTAGTACCTTAGAAATAATGGTGAGAAATTTATCCCTAACTATTGGAGCTCCAGCTGACTCCACAGCCAAAGCCATGGCAGCTCACCAAACTTCCTTAGATTTTCTTGCCAAAGTGGTTTTCGATAACAGGATTGCTCTAGATTGCTTATTAGCTGAACAAAGTGGTATTCGTGCAATTGCTTACACTAGCTGCACATGGAAGTAGAAAACACAATTATGAAAGATAAAGGAACATGCCACCTGGCTCCAGAAAGTTCCACCCAATGCATTTGGACTTTTCAATCTGTTTAGTGACTTACCTTCAAAATAAGATTCATGGTTTAGAGCTATTTTTCAAACTGAATTCATGATACTATTGCTGCTTATTCTTGACATTATGATAGTTAAGTTACATTCTTGTTGCCTGTCTAATCTTTGCAAAGCCTGCTTTCCCAACAGGAAAATGTTAGTCCAGTGCTTCCAGACGATTGCTAATGCCTGTGTGACTGATAAGATGGAATCCAATGCTGAATCCCAGGTAGACCTATCCTGTAAGGGTCTTTCCTTCCGGCCCCTTTGTTGTCCAAATGTGACTTGGGCCTCTAATGTTGACTCCTATTGACTCCTATTTTCCCTCTAGTGTGGGGTCAGAACAACTAGGACAAAGCACATCCCGGCATTGAGGGAGATCAAGCCTAACTTCAAGGATAGTTGACCAGTGATGCTTTCAGAGAAAGATCTTAGTCAAAAAAGGGAAACGTGGGCGCGGTGGCTCACGTCTGTAATCTCAGCACTTTGGGGAGGCTGAGGCGGGTGCATCATTTGAGGTCAGGAGTTCGAGACCAGCCTGACCAACATGGTGAAACCCCGTCTCTACTAAAAATACAAAAATTAGCCTGAAGTGGTTGCACGTGCCTGTAATCCCAGCTACTCGGGAGGATGAGGCACAAGAATTGCTGGAGGCTGGAAGGCAGAGGTTGCAGTGTGCCGAGATGGCGCCACTGCCCTCCAGAGTGGCCAACAGGGCAAGATTCCGTCTCAAAAAAAAAAAAAAAAAAAAAAAAAAAAAAAAAAAAGGGGGGGGGCAGGGAGCAGAATGTGAAAGTTGATTATCTAAATGGAGTCATACCTGTCATACCCAACTAAAATTTACAGTGCGGGGTGGGGGGGGGCATAGAGAAAAAACAAAAATGAAAACAAAACTCAGGTCTCAAAAGCCTGCTCCAGAAACTGTCCAGTAAGCCCAATTCAATGAAACAGCTGCTACAGTTTTAAGACTAGTTTTACAAGGAAACAGCCACCATGACTTTAAAACTAGTTTTACCTAGAAATTGTGGCCACTGACCAATCAGAACTCACCAGCTCCTGCAAAAAAACATGTTGCAAGCACCAAAGAGCTTTCTTTCATAACAACCCACATACTCTTTCTCCTTTCCCAATAAAACCTTCACCATTTTTTTGTTCTACCACATATCAGAGACCACCCTGGTCTATGCATGTGTACCAGATTGCAACCCTATTTCTTTGTTTATTCCAAAATAAACCCTCTTTTGCTTGGAGATTCATCTCTCTACATATTTGTTATTGATAAAAGATAAAAAGCTAATAAGAGACTGTGTGAACATACACACAAATGAATAAAAGTTGGTGAACTACCTAAAATAAATGAGATCAAGCCTGTGTATTTTTGTCTTTAGCTTCCGGTTGGGAAGAATTTCTTCCTTTCTATAGCTGTGAGACCATCAACCAAAATTCAGAACAAACTCCAATAAGTTGCAAAACACTGATCAAAATCAAATGCTCACTGCAGCCTCAAAATCCTGGGCTCAAGCTATCCTCCCACCTCAGCCACTGAGTAGCTAGGACTACAGGCGCATGACACCATGCCCAGCTAATTTTGTTGCTGTTGTTGTTGTAGAGAGAGGATCCCACTATGTTGCCCAGCGTGGTCTCAAACTCCTGGCTTCAAGTGATCCTCTTGCCTCAGCCTCCCAAAGTACTGGGAATACAGGCATGAGCGACCATACCTGGCCTAAATGCTCTCTCTCTCTCTCTCTATATATATACTAACCTGTAAATTTAAAATTTCACCTAATGAGCCAGCTTAAACTGGAAATTTTGTTTTCTAATAACATTTGTTTTTTCTGATTGAACTGATGTTTTCCAACAGTAGCAAAAGCTGATGTATAGCATTTAGAAGCTAAATGTAACTACCATGTAATGTAGTAGTAAATGTTACTATGTAATAGTTACATAGTAACTAATAGTATGTATTAGTAGTACGTAGTACTAATACTGCTGATACTACTGCTAGTACTATGTAACTGGTAGTTACATAGTAGTTACATTTTGCTACTAAATGTAACTGAATAGCATTTAGCTACTAAATTTATATATTTAAATCCATGTTTACTTACATTTAGCTACTAAATGCTATTCAGTTACAGTTAGTAGTGAAATGTAAATATGTGTTTAAGTATATGAATTATATCTTTAACAGTCATGCCTATTCTTTAGCCCTACATTTGCCCTTTGTATTCTTACATATTTTAAGATGAATATCAGATGTAGTTCTAGGTAAATGGGAAACTCATGATGCACGAGGACAGAAATGGAGAAATTGAGAAGATTTATGAAGATAGGTAGTATTGTAACATTTATCGGACACTCGCTATCTAACAGACTCTGTTCTAAGTCCTTTGTAGGTGTTACCTCCCATAATTTTCCCTGATATTATTGCTGTTTGTTCTCATTTTAGTGTTTTGGAAACTGATGCATGTGGATATTAAGTAAATGCCGAAGATCATACGAACTGTTTTAGAACAAAGATTCAAACTTAGGAAATCTGATTCTAATGTTCATGTAGTTAATCACTGTATTAGAGTTTCTGCAGTGTACAGAAGTGTTAGTTTTACTCAGGATGTATTGAGTTTGACTAGTAGATGTTTGGTCATTTGAAATGGAATATCTTAAAGATTGTGAAGGTATGAAATTGGCAGTGAGACAGAAGTGAAAATCACTGATGGCAGACAGGTAAATACATGAATAATTCAGTAGCTCAATTCATTCCAATGTATTTTCCTTTAGCACCTGCTTTGTGCCAGGTGCTGGCGTAACTACCCAGTGAGTTCTCCTTGCTCGCTGGCTAGACAGAGTCAGTTTATAAGATAGGGGAACTGCAATAGAAAAAGAGTTTAATTCACACAGAGTCAGCTGTACAAGAGACTGGAGTTTTGTTATTACTCCCCAAACGCTTGGAGGTTAGGGGTTTTTCGGAGATAGTGTGGAGGGCAAGGGGGGTATGGTAGGGTGCATGGCATACTAATTGGCTGGGTTGGAGATGACACCATAGGGAACTGAAGCTGTCCTCTTGGGCTGAGTCAGTTCCTAGGTGGAGGACGACAGGACTCGTTGGCAGGTCCAGGTGGGGCCATCTGGTTGTCAGAAATGCAAAGGCCTAAAAAGATACCTCAAAAGGCCAATCTTAGATTCTATAATAGTGATGTTATCTTCAAGAGTAATTGGGGAAGTTGCAAATCTTATGACCTCTGAAAAAATGTCTGGTAATTATTTATAATTCAGGCCCCTTTCATCCTAACTTTGTGGACTTTCACTCATTTTATAAAAATAGTTTAGTTTTTGGGAGGGGCTATTATCATTTAAACTATAAACTAGGCCAGGCACGGTGGCTCACGCCTGTAATCCCAGCACTTTGGGAGGCCCAGGCAGGTGGATCACCTGAGATCAGGAGTTCAAGACCAGCCTGGCCAACATGGCTAAACCCTGTCTCTACTAAAAAATACAAAAAATTAGCTGGGTGTGGTGGTGGGCACCTGTAATCCCAGCTACTCAGGATGCTGAGGCAGGAGAATCGCTTGAATCTGGGAGGTGGAGGTTGCAGTGAGCCAAGATTGTGCCACTGCACTCCAGCCTGGGCAACAGAGCAAGACTCCATCTCAAAACAAAAACAAAAAACAAACAAACAAAAGTATACTCTAAATTTCTCCCAAAGTTAGCTTGGCTCATGTCCCAGAATGATCAAAGACAGCCAACCTGTGAGGCTAGAGTCAAGATGGACTCAGCCATGTCAGATTTTTCTCACTGTCGTAATTTTCTCAGTTATAATCTTTTGCAAAGGTGGTTTTACTGGCCTAAGAGATATGGATGAATTCAGGGTGAACAGGACATTTGAGGTCTCTGGTCTCACAGAGCTTACATTCTAGTGGGAGGAGATATAATAAATAAGCAAATCAGTAACATTTCAGTGCTATAAAAAAATCAAGGTAATAGTGTCTTCGGATGTGTTTATGGAGGCTGCTGGCTGTTGACTACCTTAGATAGTTTATCTGATAGAATGAGGAAAAGTCTTTCTTCTTCTTCTTTTCTTTCTTTTTTTTTTTTGAGACAGAGTCTTGCTCTTGTTGCCCAGGCTAGAGTGCAGTGGTGCCATCTCAGCTCACTGCAACCTCTGCCTCCCAGGTTCAAGCGATTCTCCTGCCTCAGCCTCCTGAGTAGCTGGGATTACAGGCGCCTACCACCACGCCTGGCTAATTTTTTTGTATTTTTAGTAGAGACGGGGTTTCACCATGTTGGTCAGGCTGGTCTTGAACTCCTGGCCTCAGGTGATCTGCCTGCCTCAGCCTCCCAAAGTGCTGGGATTACAGGCATGAGTCACCATGACTGGCTGAGGAAAAGTCTTTCTGATGAGATTGCCAGAGGCGTTTAAACCTGGGCAACTCCATTTTGAGTAGGGGCTAGGTAAAATAAGGCTGAGACCTACTGGGCTACATTTCCAGATGGTTAGGCATTCTAAGTCACAGTATGAGACAGGAGGTCAGCACAAGATACAGGTCATAAAGACCTTGCTGATAAAACAGATTGCAGCAAAGAAGCTGGCTAAAACCCACCAAAACCAAGATGGCCATGAGAGTGACTTCTGGTCTTGCTCACTGTTACACTCCCACAGTAGCATGACAGTTTACAAATGCCATGGCATGTCAGGAAGTTACCCTGTATGGTCTAAAAGGGAAGGCATGGATAATCCACATCTTGTTTAGCATATCATCAAGAAATAATCAGAGCCCTCGGGGGTGCTCTGTCTGTGGAATAGCCATTGTTTTATTCCTTTACATTCTTAATAAACTTGTTTTCACTTTATGGACTTGCCCTGAATTCTGTCTTGCGTGAGATCCAAGAACATTCTCTTGGGGTCTGGATCCAGACCCCTTTCCGGTATAGAGAGAACATTTTAGGTGATGTCATATGTTGAGGAGCTAGCTGTGAGAAGATAAGGAGGTGGGAGTGAGGAACATTGAGAAGAAGAAACGAAAAGTGGGAGGCTCTGAGAATGTAGCTGTACCCCAGACAGAAAAGTACTATACCATTATTATATTGTACTTTGCTTCTGTGTCAGCTTTCTCTATCATCCAGTGAGCTGTACAAATTATCTCAAAATCTTTAACATCTATTATATAGTAGACATTCAGTAAATTTATTTAACAAAGGGATGGATTTAGTAATCATTTCATTAAGATTTCACGTACCAGATACTTCAGAGATACAAAAATGACCAGGTGAAGGGCTGTGCCCTCAGTGAACTCAAAGATGTGGGAAGCAGAGTTGTGAACAATTATTGATTACTAATACAAGGTGGTCAATGCTATTGGTGCTACTACAGCATTGGAAGGATGATATCTCACTGTATTTGAAAGATATGAGGAAACTGCATAGAAGTGGCAAAGTTAGAGGTGAGTGTTGAAATGTACCTAAATTAGTTGAGGGGTGTTAAAGAAAAAATTATTCAATGATCTTATTAAGGCATGGACAGGCAGACTGCGTTCAAGACCAGTGCAATAGATATAGGAATTACTGCAACAGGGTCTTGTCGTTGGGGGAGGGATTGGGTTCAACTCCGAATATAGCATAAGCAAGTAGAAATTTATAGCAAAGAGCAGGCTGAGGGTCAGTGGATGAAAAATTACTAAGAGGAAATATCAGAGGTAAAGAGAATTCTGGTTAAACTCATCTCAAAGGATTCTTGCTGAAGACAGCCAGGGTAATCAGACTTCACCTGGGGGTGAAAAGCGAAAGCGAAGGATGAGGACCCCAGTCAGATATCTAGGATGGGGGATTCTTACCAAACTGACATAGCACGGTTCTTTGCTAAAACTGGATTTTACAAGAAAGTACACAGACAGACCTAGGACATGGCTGGTTTTCAAAAACCCCAAGAAGTTTAGGAGTAGAGACAATAAGTTAAAACCAGGAGTATATGCAGAAAGAGTAGAAGGCCAGGAAGCGTATTCAGGAAGTGTCTGTGGATCACACTGAGGGACTAAGTGGCTAAGTTGGCTGGACTTCCTGGTTCAATAGGGACTTCCCTAAGGGGACTTTCCCCTAAGCCAAAATGAGTCATAGCTGCAAGCTAAGGGATTGAAACTTCAACCAATCAAAGGGGACTTTCCCCTAAGCCAAAGTGAGTCCCAGCTGCAAATTAAGGGATTGAAACTTCAGCCAGTCATACAGAGAGTTTAAGCTCTAGCTGCAGCCTGATGTTTTTAACCAATCAGGCCCACGAGCCTAAGAGAGGAGACCACCCCTCATATTGTGTTACGCCCAATTTCTGCCTCCAAAGAAAGAAGAATTTAAAACAAAAAGGCAGAAATGAAATCCACAGGCAGACAGCCCAGCACTGTGCCCTGGGCCTGGTAGTTACAGATCGACCCCTGACCTAACCGATATGTTATCTATAGATTCCAGACATTGTATGCAAAAGCATTGTGAAAATCCCTGTCCTATTCTGTTCTGTTCCGATTACCGGTGCATGCAGCTCCCAGTCACATACCCACTACTTGCTCAATCGATCACGACCCAGTCACGCAGACCCTCTTAGAGTTGTATGCCCTTAAAAGGGACAGGAATTGCTCACTCTGGGAGCTCGGTTTTCGAAGATGTGAGTCCGCCAATGCTCCCAGCTGAATAAAGCCCTTTCCTTCCATAACTCGGTGTCTGAGCGGTTCTTGTCTGCGGCTCGTCCGGCTACAAACCCACAAGTGGATAGAAAATAACCTAATCCTATGGGACAGAAAAAGGAAAAGGGGAGGAGTCATAAGGGGATATAAACATAAGATACCCAAACCAGAAATGGCAACCCTTCCAGGTTCCCTTCCACCACGTGGAAGCTTTACTTTCGCTTTCCCTTTACTTTTGCTTTGGCTTTAATAAATCTTGCCACCGCACAGTCTTTGGGTCCACGCATTTCTCTAGTGAAGCTGTAACACTTGCCACTGTGGTCCACGGCTTCATTCCTTGAAGCCTGTGAGACCATGAACCCTTCGATCGAGAAAAACCTTTGATCGGAAGAAGACTTCTCGTCTCAACATTAAAGGACAAAGAAGCCAACTCTAAGGCATGCCATTAGCTTTAATAATCTGAGTGTAATAAATAATAATGATCATAACGGATTAAAACATCAGATCTGTAAAAAATGCATGCATTCATAATGATATCAAACAAACAAAAACTTTGTGGTTAACTCTGGAGTTTGGTAGGGCACCAACTCATGTCTCTGAAATTTCATAATTAAAAAGAACAAATCCAGCATTTACCCAGTCTTTCCTCTATGAGATTATCCTGGTTATCTCAGGATAACCAATGAGTTGGTATGAAAAGATTCCTTTTATAGAAGAACCTCTGGTGATAATAGAGAATTATTGAAAGTATTAGAAATTCACTGCTCTAGGATAAAAGACTTAAGAGACATACCAAAATGCAACATGAGGACTTTTTTTGGATCTTGACTGGAACAAACCAACTATAAAAGATAATTTGGACTCAAACAGGAATATTGGAATTATTTATAGTACTAAGGAATTATTGTTAATTTTGTTAGATATGATAACGGTAGTTAAATTTTTAAAATCTGTATCAGTTTGAGATGCAGACTAATTTAAGGGTAAAATAATATTATGTCTAGGATTTCTTTAAAAAAGAGGGGAAGGAAACTGAAACTTGATTGGCAAAATGTTGCTAAATGTTGATTCTGAGGGATGGGTTACTTGAGGGTTTGTTATTAAAAGTAGAATCACTTTTGCTTATGTTTAAAATTTTCCATTATAAATAGTTTTCAAAAGCAGAGCCAGTGCCTACCCCACATCATCTTCTGTTATTTAATGCCCAGGACTCAGAAAGGGTCAGCAGTCTCAGATCAACAGTTACTGATGACCTAACCCACCCTAAACACTGATGCTAATGAGTGTGGGGCAAAGTTCACAGCGTGCTAAGGAGCATCATTTAGGAACCTGACTGAATTCCGCAGCTCTCGGGACAATCCCCCTGGAAAAGGGCTGGGGGGAGGGGCGGGGAGGCTCCCAATTATTCTAGAAGGTTCTGAGATCTCCCAGGGATTTCCGAGAGGCTACGAGGTGTAACTGGCAAATCAATGACTTAAGAGTAGCTTTCTCCCAGCCTCCCCGCTGGCTCTGGAGTATAGAGGGAAGCGAGCCTTTTCCTCCCCCACCCTGCCCCTCCCCTCTCTTCTCATCTTCCCCTCCACTCTCCTCCCGACCCTGGCCTGGCCACTCCTGCTTTCACTTCTCTCCACTCCTCTTCGGCCCCGCCCCGCGGCCTCCTCCCTCCTCCTCGCCCCGCCCCCTATCCCTGCGCGCCGGCGGCCGTTACCATAGCGACGTGCACGCAGTAGCCAGGCCTGACCCGCTGGTCCCCTGCTGGCTGGAGGAAAGAGGCGGCACTATGAGCCACGCAGTAACCATCGAGGAGCCCCAGGCCCAGCCGCAGGTGTCTCAAACTCGGTACCCGGAGAGGTCGCGGGCTGGGAGCCACATCTCCTCCAATCGAGCGTATGATTTTCTGTACGGTAAGGACCGCCGCAGACCTTCCTCCGCGTCCGTCGACTCCTAGGCCAGGTGGGCTCCCAGATGGTGGGACCTGGCCAGGGGCATGGCGAACGAAACACGACCCTCTGGACTGACCTCTTGCCCACGGTTGTCCCTGGTCGGGTGGGGGCAGCTCCGAGCCCTCCAGGTGGCCGCACTCAGGTTGGGGTCGGGGGTTCGGGACATCGAAAGGCGCGGGTGCGCTCCGCTTCAGGGGGCGATCTTCCTGAAACCTGTTCCGGGCGTTTTGGTACCCAGAAAGTGTGCAACGATTTGTACACTCGGAGATTCACTCAACGTTCCTGCATAAAATGCCCTACAAAAATGATCTTTTCTCTCCAACTCTCTGGGCAAATCCAAGTTGGGCGAAAAGAAGTGCCAGTTTATCCCATGCTTGTTTTTAGGTTTTTTGTTGTTGTTGTTGTTTGTTTTTTTTAACTTCTGCGTCAAAGCATTGCTTATAGACTGGGTCCGCTGGCTGCTCTTGGGCCAATAAAACCCCAGTTTATTTTAACGGCTTGGTTGTCCATTTTATGTTTTCTCTCTCTCCACGCTCCTTGAGTTCCTTAAGTTCCTGTTCTACACATTTTTGTAGCCTTCTGAGCACCTATTCTAGTGCTGATACACATACTAGGCGCTTCAATAAATAAATGTTTATTGAATTTGCCGTGGCAAGAACTGTAACCAGCTATAAGCATGATTTTTTCCAATTTTGCGCTCTGCAATCCCAGGTTTTCCACCTGAACCTTGCATTGCTTTCAGCAATGTGGTGTTGCCTCTGGGAATCCCAGTCTCCTTTGTGTGGGAATCTAGGGTACACATTCCTAGATAGAGGCCGTGTAATGATTGCTGACATATTCTGGCCAGTGGTTTTCTGTATTTACTCTTGGTTTTGTGAAATAAATCAAGTTAGCTCCTGTAAACACATCACCATGTTTTTTTTTCCACGGGTAATTTGAGAAGGAGGACAAACATCTCCCCAAAGTATTTATTAAGCTGGTTGTTTCTTTGATGCCGAAGTGTCTCTTTTGCAGAGGAATTGCTAAATGTTTCCATGTCCCTTGCTAAGAACAGAAATTCACTCAGGGTAGATCAAATAAAAGTTTGGATTGTTATAAAACAATCTCGCCGCTAGTCATGGACAGGAAGCAAAGTATAGCCAGGGCGGATGAGAACCTGGATGGGGAAAATCAGAACTAAGATGCTGTGCTCTCCTGCTTTCTTTCTTTGACCTTATGACCTTTCACCTTGTTAGGGTTGCCACATTTAGCAAATAAAAATACAAGAGGCACCGTTAAGCTTGAATTTCAGATAATGAATAATATTTTAGTATAAATTTTTGTCCTGTGCGATATTTTGGAACACATTTATACTAAAAAATTATTCATTGCGTATCTGAATTTAAATTTAACTGGGCATCCTGTATTTTATCTGGCAACTCTAGCCTTCTTTCTGTGTATAATCAAGCCCCAAGTAATGATATTTCGGTCAACAGTGGACTACATGTATAAGGATGGTCCCATAAGATTATAATGAAGTTGAAAAACTCCAATTACTTCGTGACATTGTAGCTGTCATAACATTGTAGCCCAATGCATCACTTTTTCTGTGTTTAGATATACAAATACCATTGTGTTACAACTGTCTACAGTATTCAGTACAATAACATGCTGTATGGGTTTGTAGCCTAGGAGCAATAGGCTATACTATATAGCCTAGGTGTGGAGTAGGCTATACCAGCTAGGTTTATGTTAAGTACCCTCTGATATTTACACAACGATAAACTCACCTCATGACCCGTTTCTAAGAACGTATCCCCATCATTAAGCAACACATCTCTATGCTTGCTTCCTTCCATCTGACAGAAAGCCTCTTGTGTATGGATTTCTCTTACTATGATAGGGACTAGGGTGGCGTGCTTCTTGACTAATTAGCCCTAAAGCTCACCACCAATTGTATAGCGTCTTTGTGTATTGTAGCTGAAAATTTAAGTTAGAAATTTAAGATTGGTTGTTGGCTGGCCAATGAATTGACTGGCCTTGGGCCAGGTTTCCACCTTGACAGAACTGTGGTGGTGCAAAGATGAACACCTTTCCAGGCTCTTTTACCCTTCCCTACGAAGCCCTATGTGATTAGTTCCCTAGTTACTTCTCTGGCCTCTTATCTACTCTCTTTCCCCTCCTTCATTCTGCCTCATTTGTCCTGGTTTCTTTGCTATTCTTCAGACGTATCAGGCATGTTCCCATCCTAGGGACTTTGCTGTTCTTCAGATGTATCCGGCATGCTCCCATCCTAGAATGTTCTTCAGATATCTAACTAGCTAACTCCCTCACCTTCAAGTCTCCTTACATGCCACCTTCTCAAGGGCCTGCCCTGACCACCCTAGTTAAAATTGCAACCCAATCTTCCTTACCCGATTTCTTCTTTTTTAAAAATAACAACCCTCAAATTCTAATGTGTAATTTGCTAGTTTATTATGTTTGTTGTTTGTTGTCTGTCTCTCATGAAGTCAAAGTTTTTTGTCGTTTTGTTGATGTATTCTAAGCACCTAGATAGAGTAGCCAGTCAATAAACATGTGTTGAATGAAGGAGCAAAAAGAGCCTGAGCCTCTTGCAGCTTTTCAGCCTTGGTGGGAATATCCAATGTCTGCATTCAGTAAATCGTATTTGTTGGGTTACTAATGAATTATTAGGTTTTAGGAATTGACACACATTATCCAAATTCAAAAGAGACTTGTTTCTAAATCACAATTCCCAATTTATTAATTTCTATGGAGAAATATGTGTTACCATGTTATCTAGACTAGCTGGTCAGGGTATTTGCCTCCCCAGAGGCAAGTCTACTTGGGAAATCAAGTGTATCCAAAGGCTGCTTGTTAATTTAATGGCAAATCAGTTGATTTTAAAGGGTGGTACAGTATAGTCAATCATGAATATTCTTCATCACTTTAAAGATATACCTGATAAACAGATACTTATAATAGCAGGGCAATATTTTGTTGAACTTTGTAAAAATAACAGTTCCATCGTCAGCAAACTTACAAACTTAAGGGGTGAATTCTGAAGATAGCTGATTTTTTTTTTAACCGTGGTCACCAATTCTGAGATATCATGTGGTTTGCATCTTTCTAGTGCACCAAATATGGGAGATGGTATAAATGTATTGCTTCTTTCACTTGCAAATTGGCATAGTGCGTATATACAAGGTCTTTCCCTTGAAGAATTTTTTGGGCTACCCAGGCTCAAAAGGAGTTTTGTTCATAGGAGAGAAGAAAGTGTGTTCAGGGTGTAGTACTTGAAAACATGCTAGACTTTCTTTATGAATTCCACTTCCGTAAGCTGACTTGGAATACTCAGAAAAGAAAAACATCTTGACAACTGTTGCTGGTAGAAGTGGTAGAGTAACAGGGCCACATGCACAACAGAGCATGAGCTGCTGCAGAGTCAGACAATATTTAAACTTTTAAATTTGTTTTCCAATTAAGAGATTACATTACTTTGCCATTATTCTCAGCCTAGGGGTAGATATGTTCTATCTGTTATGCTACTTGATTGTTTATTTTGCAGATCCATTGTTTATTGTGTCAAGTGAGAAAGACCACACACAGGCAAATATCCAAGCCACCCTGATTCGCAGCAGACTGGTATGTCTAATTCATCAGCCAAGGCTACCTGATGAACCTGAACCATCTAGTTTGCCTGACTGCATTGATCAGATTGACTAATCACCAAATCTTCACTGGATTTTAGGTTCCACAGAAATTACCTTGCCAAGATTACTGGAGGGCAAAGCATCTTAATACTTGTGGCTCATTGTGAGGATTAAGTCACTAATAATGAACAGAGAACCCATAAGCTAATTTATTTCAATGGGATAAATTTAATAATATATGCCCATGTTAAAAGAATTCAAATAGTATAAAAGCATATACAGTGTGAAGTAAATTCTAGCCCTACCCCCTACCCCCTCCACATAAACAGCCATTGTCATCAGTTTCTTGGGCATCTATTTAAAGATATTTTATGCATATAGCAATAACCCCTCTTCTTATGCTGTATACATTGTTTTGTATGTTTTTAAAAAGAGTTTACAATGTAATTAAAATGCTTTAGAAAAGCTGATGGTATAATTTTGTCCTTTGCCTCCCTTCTCTAACATTAGAGAAAAGTTCCCAGGTTTAAAACCATGTTCAGTAACCTGATCCATTATCCAAGATATTCTCTATATTGGAGCAAGTCAGATCCTGTCCCACCATTTATCAGTCGGGAATGGAAGGGACATAAGGAGAAACACAGAGAAGCCCTCCAGCAGCTCACCACGTAAGTGTCGGGTGGCTCCAGGGCCTAAAATAAATGCATTAAAAGCATTTCTTTAAATTCATTTACCATGTGTGGTTTTAAAATGTTCAGTTGTGGTGTTATACCTAGGCCAAATTTTCTTTCTAAACCTCTTTTGACCAAACAAACCTGATTATATATTGTATATATGAGAGAGATATATATACATAATTTTGTCTCATATATATATATATATATATATATATATATATATATATATATATAATGACAACTTGCCACCAAAGGTAGGGATGACTGAGTTTGTTGTTGCTTGGATCCAACTTAGCAACTGAAAGTGCTCTGTTCTGCTAGTATCTAAAATATTTTTTGGGAACTTGGGGCCAAAGCACCTTCAAGAATAAGTCGAATTCTTTATTCTTTTAATTACTTACAAGTTCACATTTAGTAAATTAAAAATTATAAAGCCTTTTAACCTGGACATAGAAAAAGTGTCTTTTGGCCAGGCACGGTGGCTCACGCCTGTAATCCCAGCACTTTGGGAGGCCGAGGCAGGCGGATCATGAGGTCAGGAGATTGAGACCATCCTGGCTAACACGGTGAAACCCCATCTCTACTAAAAATACAAAAAGTTAGCCGGGTGTGGTGGCAGGTGCCTGTAGTCCCAGCTACTTGGGAGGCTGAGGCAGGAGAATGGCATGAACCCAGGAGGTGGAGATTGCACCACTGCACTCCAGCCTGGGTGACAGAGCGAGACTCCGTCTCAAAAAAAAAAAAAAATTGTCTTAATATTTTGCTATTCTTGTGTGCTTTTAATTAAAATTGGGCATTTTTGTATGTGGGATTTCATAAATCCACTCTTTTCTCAGCTCTTGCTCTGTCTGACTAGGTCCTGGTCTCCTGGCTCAGGGCAGGGGAAGAATCATATATACTCTAAGTTGTATGGCAGTCAAATGCAGGTTATGGAAGACTTTACTCTCAGTATGAGATACTCTGTGTAGGTCCTACTGTATACACATAGAAATATTAAATAGAAATTATATGTGGAAATATTTTAGACTTGAATAATGTTTTCTTGCTTCATTTTAGAACTGACGCTTCTTTTCAGATGCCTAAAGAAGTTTATGAAGATCCTGAAGTTACTGGAAAGAATCGCTATAAATACTTTGAAAGGTAGAACATAATTACTAATGAATATTTGAGCCCTAATATTATTAGAGAACCTCTTTATGATAATAATAATAGTTATCATTTTTCAGTGCATACAACGTGCCAGACTCTATTTTAAGTGCTTTACATGCATATGATCTAATCGTTAAAACAGAAATGTAGGCTAAGATATATATGATCCCTGTTTTACCAGTAATGAAGCTGAGACCGAGAGATGATAAATAGATTGCTCAAGGTCATATAAGCTAGCAAGGGGTAGATCTGGGGTTCCAACTAAGCCTGCCTGACTTTAGAGATACTGATTGCAACTAAGAATATGTATTTGAAAACATTTGAAATGAAGTCATCAAATGAACGACACACAGTTGGAGATACCATGAAGTCATAGTGAAGGGGAAACTTGTGTTCAAAGGGATAACATTTGTTCTCTTTGTGTGAATCTTGCCTAAACCAACATGGCCAAAAGGTTCGTTTTATTTCATTTGTGATTTATGCTTATGTAATAACCATATACTCAAATCAAATTAAAATTAGATGGGGATTTCCTTATATATCCTACTGGAGTTAGAAAAAATAGTCTTGATACCACATCTGTATAAGCTTCCTTGAGAAAGTAAATTTCTAATCCACATTATTATTTATGAGCAACCTCCTTATGGAAATTTTGTGATGCTGACTTTTCCAGAGAAATGTTAAATTCTTAACTGTTAACTATACAATTCTATACAGTTAACTGTACAATTCTTAACTTTTAGGGGGAGGCTTCAGATTAAATCACTGTGAATTTCAGAATGTCTCAGGAACTTGAGAAGTTGTTGGGAACTAATGGCCAGCTGAAGCCCAAGTACGGGGCTTAAAGTGTGGCTTCTTCAAGTGTGACTTGTTTACCATCTGAAGAGAAGATACTGGAGTGTTTATTAAGAATGCACATTCATTGGCTCTACCCTATATGTACTGAATCTCATGGGCCAGACCTGGGAATCTGCATTTTAGACAAGAACCTCCCCACCCTGCAGTGATTTTTTATGTCCAGAAGTTTGAGTAACACTGATATATGGGATATTTAAGCTCACTGATTTTTAAGGGACAAATATTAGAGCTGGAAGAGAGCTTACAGTGCATTCATTGCAAAAGTCCCACACATTTATGTTTTCTTTTTCCTCCCAGGCCTTTTCTTCCATTTTTTCAGCAGATGCCATTCAATGTTGTTTATGCCGTATCCAAGTAAGTAACCATTATTTGAAAACTTTTTCAGTTTATTTATTGTTTGCTTCCATATTTTTTCTTAGAAGATAGTTCACTAAATCACTATTTTTCAAATTGTGGATCACAAAACATTAGAAGGGTATGAAATCTTCTAGTGTGTCATGAGCAGCATTTTAAAACATGAAACAGAATAGAAAATAACCAAAGCATCAAGTATATGGAGGGTAAGTTGGTTTTTGTTTATAACTTTTGTTTCAGAAAAATATATGCATATGTTTATATGTATACGATGGATTATGATATAAAATGTATTTCTTACTGTTAGTTGTCCATTTGTGCTGCTATAACAAATTAACAGATTGGGTGATATAAATAAAATAAATTTATTTCTTGAAGTTCTGAAGGCTGGGCAGTCCAAGAAGCAAGGCAGTCCAATGGGCAGTCAGTGTCGGTGAGGGCCTTCTTGCTGTGTCTTCACATGGCAGAAGAAGCAAATGCTGTGTCCTCACGTGGAGGAAGGTGGAAGGGCAAAAAGGACCTTTCCTAGTTCTCTGTAATCCTTTTATAAGGCACTAATCCATTGATGAGGGTGGAGTCCTCGTGACTTAATCACTTCCCCTAAAAGCCTTACCTCTTAATACCACGACAATGGGGACTAAGTTTAAACACGAATTTTGGAGAAGACACAGACACATATTCAAATTGTAGCAGTTGTAGTTTAAAAAAGTTGAAAAGTGCTTTAAATGTCTTCTTTTGCTTCTCTGAAACACTTATTTGATGACAGTTCTTCAACATTTCATTAAATAAACAAATCAGTCATGTAATATTTTTTGAATGCTAGAATTTTATAACTTAATAACCATCTAATCTACACAGATAATGTGGTATACAAAGATAAATAAAACATGGTTTCTGCCCCACAACGGAGTGAACCAAGGTAAGAGGGAGGTAAGGGACAAGGGCTGAATCTGAGACAAATGTGTATTTCTTGTCTCTAGTTTCAGGACAAGACAGCAGACTGGTAGAGTATTCCTTTAAAAATCTAATTTTTGCTACACTCTTTCCTCTGTTAATATAATTTAATATTTCTGTAAGAGAAAAAAGTCTAAGGTATTCATGAAATTATCAGGAATAGAAACCTTTTTTAAGGTCTCATATTTCTGAATACAAATTTATTCAGGACTAGGTTTTCAAGGGTGCATTTAAAGAATATAGTTATTCCTAATAATATATATCATCATATGAACAGGACATGTGTTATTAAATGTCTGTAATCCTCAAGATAAATGCTAGTTATGACTCTACTTCACCCTTGACTTTTTTTTAAGACTGTGTGGATGGCTTTGGCTCTTTATAGAGATGGAGTACAGATTCCCTGCTCTCCCTAGACAGAGCAACTTCTTGGGGTACCAGTTTATCCAGAAATAGCTGTAGACTTATATTCTATGAAATGTTTTGTATGAGCAAAAGGGGAGCTATGAGCTATGTAGATCCCTAAAGAGCCTTCTGGTAATTCTTTAAAATCAGGCTCACTGAATTACCTACTTTGGAGGTCATAACTGCCTCAGTCTAAAAGTTGTTAACTAATTCTAGGGAGTTCAGAGGCCTGCAGTGATGAACACCATGACCTCCCCAACTCCTCCCTAAATAACCGTGACACAAGGGATAAAGATTCCATCCAAGAGTTAAACCATGACATTTGACATTGTAGCTACTCTCTATCTCTCTTAGAACTTTTTAAAGAATGAATCAGTATTCCTGAGTGAGGTAAATTCTGGAATTCCAGTATGTTTGAGTTTCTGAGCAGTGAGTATAATGCCACCTTGTGTTATCAGGGATGGAATTGTCTTGGGACCAGCTGGCCTTCTCCAGCCACACCCTTTTCATGGCTAGCTGTTGGAGTCTTTCCTTTGGATTCTACATAAGCACCTTTTCAAAGAGAATAAAAAGTTAATACTTTTAAAACATTCAATGAAGTTCATAGTAGAACAGGATTTGCTAGGTTTGTGAAGCCCCTCTCTGTACAGCTCTGTTGGGGCTGGGAGAGAAAATCTAGAAGACTGTAGGTATGGCAGACAGTGCATGCTCCTGGTGCCTGGGCAGTGGTGGAGGAGGAAGGGCCTGGATAGAACACATAGAGCAGCCCTGGCTGCCATAAGAGTACTAAAGCCAGAGCAGGTGAGCCTGAGGGCAGGAGCCAGGACACAGCAGGGGTCAGGCCAGCATGGAGCAGATGTGAGACCTTTCTGAGTTTGGGTCCTGTTTGAGGTTGGGGAGGAGGTGGGAAAGGGATCATTGCTCTTTGTTACTCATATTTTACTCTCCCCTAAAGCCAACAGAAATGGGGAAAAAATAGGTTGGAGAAATTAAGAAGTTAGTTAAGAAACCACGTATTAAGTTACTGAAAGAGTTCAAAGTAGCTTTCCTCTTTTACATTCTATTCCCTGACCCACCTGGAAAGATACGAAGCCAGAAACCTTCATCAGAGGAGTTCATTAGGCCTTATTATAAACTAAGCACATTTGATCAGATGGTTCAAATGTGTAATTATTTAATTTGAGAAAAAATAATTTATTCTCTTGATTCAAGATAATGGTGCAGTAATATAATAAAACTTCATGTGACTTCGGATGACATAAAGCTGATTTGAAGTTATTTATTCAACTAGAATTTTATAGTAGAATAATTTCTACTGAAAACATAAGAAGCCATATATTATCTACATGTTAGAAATTTATAGCAACTATTGGAAAGTGACTTCAATAGCAGTTACAGTTCAGCATTACAAACTAAAGCCCGGGTGCGGTGGCTCAGACCTGTAATCTCAGCACTTTGGAAGGCCGAGGCAGGAGGATAACTTGAGGTCAGGAGTCTGAGACCAGCCTGGCCAACATGATGAGACTCTGACTCTACTAAAAATACAAAAATTAGCTGGGTGAGGTGGTGGGCACCTGTAATCCCAGCTACTTGGGAGGCTGAGTCAGGACAATCACTTGAACCCGGGAGGTGGATGTTGCAGTGAGCTGAGATCACGCCACTGTCCTCAAGCCTGGGTGGCAGAGTGAGACTCCATCTCAAAAAACAAAACAAGAAAAAAAAAAACAAACTATTTAAAGTACTTGCTCCAGTACAGGTTGAACTTCCAAACAGGTATTTCTTTCTAACTCGCTTGAAATGCTTTTTTAAAAAATTTTTATTTATTTATTTATTTATGTATTTATTTATTTTTTGAGATGGAGTCTTGCTCCATCACTCAGGCTGGAGTGCAGTGGCGTGATCTCGGCTCGCTGCAACCTCCACCTCCAGGGTTCAAGTGATTCTCCTTCCTCAGCCTCCCAAGTAGCTGGGATTACAGGTACGTGCCACCACATCCAGCTAATTTTTTGTATCTTTAGTAGAGAGGGAGTTTCACATGTTGGCCAGGCTGGTCTCGAACTCCTGACCTCATGATCCGCCTGCCTTGGCCTCCCAAAGTGCTGGGATTACAGGCATAAGCCACTGTACCTCGCCCCTTTTTTTTTTTTTTTAAACATCTTTGGTGTATGTATTTGCTGTGCTCATATATAAGCTCTTACCATTGCCTCTGTTTTTCAAAATGGAAATATCTCTTTGTTTTTGCCTTCATCTTTAGTTATTTATATAATTTAATCAATGCTTTCACCAACTTGAAAAAAATGCCTTAAGTCAAAGTGGCTATATTGGTTTTTTTCTTATTCTAGAGGCAATGCATGTACATGTTAAAAAAGAAGATTCAGAAAAGTATAAAGATGAAAAAAATTATCTGTATAATTTTACTATCTAGAAATAATTACTATTAATTTATTGTATATACATCTAGGTATTTTTGTATGCATAAAAACACAGTTTTAAAATGTAAAAATGGAATCCTACTATACATACCATTTAATAGTGTCATTTTTTTCTTCTTTACAATGAATCATGGATATTTTTGAATGCTCACAGGTATAGATTACATTATTATTTTGAATAGCTGAATAAATTCCATTATGGCTGTTTCATATTTTTTTAAACAATTCTCGTATTGATGTGATCACTTAAGTTTCTAATTTTTCACTCTTATAAATGAGACTTTATGAACATGTTTGCATATATATCTTTGAATACCTGTCCAGTTATTTCCTAGAATAAATTCCTAGGAGTAGAAATGCTGGAGCAGCCGGGCGCGGTGGCTCACGCCTGTAATCCTAGCACTTTGGGAGGCAGAGACGGGCGGATCACGAGGTCAGGAGATCGGGACCATCCTGGCTAACATGGCGAAACCCCGTCTCTACTAAAAATACAAAAAAAAAATTAGCCGGGCGTGGTGGCGGGCACCTGAAGTCCCAGCTACTCGGAAGGCTGAGGCAGGAGAATGGCCTGAACCCAGGAGGCGGAGCTTGCAGTGAGCCGAGATCGCGCTACTGCACTCTAACCTGGGCGACAGAGCGAGACTCCGTCTCAAAAAAAAAAAAAAAAAAAAAAAGAAACGCTGGAGCAAAGCGTATTTTAACTTGTCAGTTAGGTGTACCTATTTGTATTTCCATCAACAGTTTATGAGAAGGCCTGTTTCTTCACAACATAATCAATGCTAGGTACTTTCAGTCTTTTAAATCTTTGCTTATGTGATAAAATAGCATAAAATAGTATCTTGCTGTTTTACTTTTCTTTGATTACTAGTTATTTTCATTATCTTCTCATATGTTTGTTAGAAGTTTTACTTTTTGTTTTGTGAATTCTCCTTTACTCATTTTTCCATGGGGTATTTAACTGCCTAATTGATTTACAAGGGCTTTTTATATAGAAAGGCTATTTAAACTTTTTATCATATATGTTCCAAAACCTTTTTCTAAGTTTGCCATTCACCTTTTAAATTTGTTTGTGATATTTTGAGGCATAGAAGTTGAAACTTACCCTCAATTCTATTGATCATCTCCTTTTATAGTTTCTGGCTTTTAAGCCCGGCTTAAAAAGACCTTCACTCAAAGATGGTATAAATATTGACTTATGTTTCCTGTTAGTACTTTTATAGTCTCATTTTTACATTAATTTTTTTAAAGATCTGGAATTAATTTTTCTGCAAGAGACAAGCTAACTTTCCCACATGTTAATAACAAAGTGATCCCAGCATTAATTATTGAATCATTTATCCAGATAGAGCCTGTCTGCCTGCCTGTCTGCCTTGGTTCCTCCCTTCCTTCCTTTTTCTCTTTCTTTCTTTCAGCAGAAACCATCTCTTCTCTTTTCTCTGCTCCCATATTTCTGGAGGGAAACAGAGAGTGGGTATGGAACTGAAACAAAGAAGAAAGAAACCAGAGAATGTAGTAATGCTGAACAGGTTCAGAAGTGCTGTACAGCATTCTAGAATAGCTCTGTTCTACAACCTTGCCCAGTGACACACATATAAATAGGCACTTCTGTGGGTCAACCATGGTACTTTGACCCACTTAGTTTCCTGGCAGAGGTGAGAATAACAAGGCAATTCTCTCAAGATTTGGGCGCATAATCCTGGTTATAATGGATTCATGATTTTGTACCTGTCAACATTTAAAAGAGGAATGGACTTGACAAAGCTTCAAAGATTTGTTTCTACTTGATTATATAATATTTTAAGTGACCATAACAGGTTTCAATTTTTAAACTGATTTTTCTCTTTTAGGGCAGAACCATACACTTTTCCTCCTACTTCTACTAAGCACCTATCCATCCCTTCAAAGTCTACTGTGGGCACTCAGACTGATTATCGGGATGCTGACGTTCAAACAGATCCATACTCTCCAGAGTATGTAGTATGTCAGGACTCAATCCCTGAGCTCTTGACCCTGGCTACGCTTACTTGGGGTGAGTTGGTAAATCTCCTGACTATTGGCAGATGACGATGCTGATAACCACACATGCTGTTCAAATGGCCCATGTACAGGCAATTGTGGTTTACAGTGTTGCTATATAAAGTGTCTTAGTACAGCAACTTCATAGACTCATAATTTTTCTGATACTTCTGGTCAAATAAAGATACTATCTTTTTATTTTAAGTAGTTTTGTCGTACTCCATCTGTGAAGCTGAATTTCAGCTTAATGTTGCAGTTGCTTTGCTGACTACTCACCTATGTCCTCTCATTTCTCTCTCCTAGTGAACCACTTCCTTTTCATTGAGCAATCATACTTCTTTAAACATAAGCTTTGAGTGTAAAATACTGAATGCACATTCCTATGTATGTCATATTATCTTAATTTGCCAAGATATCTTAATTTACCAATCCTCCCTTATATACTTTATAAGATGATTTGGATGACTTGACATTATCTCTGAAATGCTAAATATCTTTCAGGCTCAGAAATTAACTCTTAGAATGTAATAAAATCTGGCCTAGGCCTATATTATGTGAACCTATAAAATTAATAAGTGAGACTACCTTTAGAAATTATTAGAAATTAGCTTATGTAACTCACTTAGTTGTATTAATAGCTGGGAAACTGAGAACCAGAGAGGTTAACTAATTCCTACAAGGACATAGAGATAGTTGGTTCATGGTAATGATTTTTAAATGAGATTACTTTCCCCCCCATTGTAACAGATAGCTGTGATCAAGTCTGCGTCCCAGACAAAGAAGATGTTCATATCTGGGCTCTAGTTTTGATTCTTGTTTCCTGGCCCACTTTATGAATCCAGATGAAGCATTATCAACACCCATACTTTTTTTTTTTTTTTTTTTGGGACGGAGTCTCACTCTGTCGCCCAGGCTGGAGTGCAGTGGTGCGATCTTGGCTCACTGCAACCTCCGCCTCCTGGGTTCAAGTGATTCTCCTGCCTCAGTCTCCCGAGTAGCTGGGAGTACAGGTGCATGCCACCACACCTGGCTAATTTTTTTATTGTATTTTTAGTAGAGGTGGGGTTTCACCGTGTTAGCCAGGATGGTCTCGATCCCCTGACCTCGTGATCTGCCCACCTCAGCCTCCCAAAGTGCTGGGATTACAGGCTTGAGCTACCGCACCTGGCCCAACACCCGTACTTTAAAGCAGAGGCTCTACTTTCAGGCCTAGATGGCAAATTAAAAATATGCTGAAACCTTCCCTTTCTGCTCTGAATGCATAAAAATTACAGGAAAAAAGTAATAAACATGTAGACACACTTAAAAGCAAGAAAGAAAATATTCGTAATGTAGAAATGGAGACTTTTTCCTAAGAAAGAAGTAGCTGGGAACCTTTGGTGGTGAGTAGGAGCTGTGCATGGCAGGGAACCAGGTCCAAGTCACCTGCCTGAAGGGGAGGGGCCAGCGCCCTTCTCCTGCACACTGGTGCAACTGAAGCCTGGTGCCTGCCCAATAAAGATTATAGACAGAGCAGAGTCAGGCATTCCTGCCTGTGGCCTTGGACTTTACCTCTTGGTGTGATAAGGACTTGGCGTTAAACTGCAGAAGGACAAGAGCCAGGCAGAGGCTCAGAAATGCTTCATTAGGCAAAAAACAAACAAAAAAAACAACCTAATCTGGTACACTGTCATAGCAGAACTGAAGTTAAAGTGTCAATAAAAGCCTCTATGAGACAGGCCTACTCCTACCATTTGTGGGACCCAGGACTCTAAGGGAGGCCCACCTACCATATGTATAGATATTTTAAAATTATAAATCAAGCTAATATCTGTTAAGTAAAATATGTTGGGTTTTTTTTTTTTTTCACAAACATCTTTATAACAAGTTAAAAGGACAAGTTTAAATTGGAATTCTTAGACTCCTGGGATTCCATACTGTAATGCAGCAGCGAGGCGAGAGCCTGCTGTGGCCTGCCCTTTTCTCTCCCAACCCTGGCTCTGCTCTACATCTGAGGGGCGTGTCATGCATGCCCGTGATTACCCCAGCATTTCTTCTCAATGTTCACACATCCCTACGAACAGCTGCCATTTGGCCCCACCTTGGGCTTCAGGGTGAAGAAACAGCAGCATATAGTATGCTCTCAGGAATCTGAATCCTGTGAAGAGGCCCATGGAACCTTTGGAAGCAGGCTCGGGGCCATTTGTAGAAGGATTTCCAGGACCACCTGGAAATAGCTCCAGGTGGGCATGAGGCCTTGGACTCCTCACCTTGTGGTGATGAGCAGGGCTCTAAAGAATGAATTTAGGTAGTAGCCACTCGCAGGTCAAGGCTGCTTATTGACCAGGGTGCTTATGAGAGAAACCTGCAGCTGGTCTCCACCCAAGAACCCCAAAGCACACAAGGAACAGAGACACCAGGAGTGACCCACAACAAATAAAGGAAATGGAAGAATAAATTTCTGAGTAAACAGAAAATGGAGCAGTCTGAAAAGGACTTAGGAAGTGCTTTCTATATTCTCAAAAGGATGAGGGGGCAATAGCAACACCAAAACAAGAATGGGAGTCATGAAAAAGAACCAGTTGGAATCAAGGGGGAGGAAAAGTATAACGTTTGAAATAAAGTGAACTCAATAGTAGAATAGACGGAGCTGAAGAGCAAATTAGTGAAATGACAGATTAAATGGACACATATTCCACAATGCAACATATAGTGGTAGAACAAGATAAAAGAAAAGGAAGAGCTGTAGGGGCTAGGACATGAGTATAGGGAAAATGGTAGAGAAGCAATGCAAGAATCAGTGGCTGAGAACTCCCCAGAACTAAAGAAAGACATTAGCCTTCACACTGAAAAATTCCACTGAGTACCAAGCAGAATGATTTTTTAAAAACTCACACCTCCTAATAAAAGAGAAAGAAAAAGTGAAAAAACTATTAGAAAAACTATTAGAAAGATAACTCAGATTGCCTACAAAGAAAAAAAAAGATGGATATTTTGTAGTATTGCCTTTAAGGTGCTGTGGGAAAATGATTGCAAACCTAGAATTCTTTTACCAGGCAAACTATTATTGAGGAGTGAAGGTGAGATAAAGACATTTTCATACATAAGAAGAATATCTATCTCATAGGATACTGTAAGGATTAAGTAAATTTATTTATGTAATGTGTTCATACCTACAATCCAGCAATTTCACTCCTAAGTATACATCAAAAAAAAAAAAAAAAGTGAGCACATTATTCTGCTAACGGAAATGCATAGGAGTGTTCACCAAAAGACATGTACAAGAAAACTCACAGCAGCATTATTCATGATAACTCCAAACTGAAAACAACCCAAATGTCCATCAACCATAGAATGGATGAATGAAATATAGTCTATTCACATAGTGGAATTCTATATAATAATGAGAATGAAGTACAACTACATGTGATTACAAGGGAGATTGTAGATGTGTATATAATTGCATATATAATGCTGAACAAAATAAGATACAGAAGAGCGCCTACACTGTGATTTCATTTACATAAAATGTAAAACCAATCAAAACTAAATTAACGCATTAGGAATGAGAATGGTAGCTATCCTTGGGGCAGGTAGAGACTGGGAAGGGAGTATCATGGGCATTCTAGTGTTCTGGTAATATTCTATTCCTTGATCTGGGTGCTGATTATATGGGATGTTTGTTTTTGTTTATGTATGCTGTACATTCATGAAAAGTTTACATAAAGATAAGGGAAAAATAACGACAGTGAAAAAGGATGACACTGTAAGCACTGCGGGGATAAAATTAAGTGCTTATGATGTGTCAAGAACTGATCCAAGTGCTTTACATTTTAAACCTATTCAGTCTTCACATGTTAAGTGAATAATAAAGTTGAAACAAATAGTTGACAATACAGATCTTTTAAAAGGCAAAAGAAATGGTCATTAGGGCCATAAGTAATTTTCTAATGAAGATTAATAATACAGCCAAGCCTCTTGTAGGAAGCATCAAGAAAGAAGACAGAAGATTCAAACAGAGTATTGGGATAGAAAGGGGGACAGAGTAACTACAGAATAAACAACTTAAGAAATACGAGAGTGCTATGAATATCTTTTGCCCTATATTTAAAAACTTAGAAAGGCTGGGTGTGGTGGCTCACACCTGTAGTCCCAGCACTTTGGGAGGCTGAGGCAGGCGGATCACTTGAGGTGAGAAGTTTGAGACCAGCCTGGCCAACATGGTGAAACCCTGTCTCTACTGAAAATACAAAAATTAGCCAGACGTGGTGGTGGGTGCCTGTAATCCCAGCTACTCAGGAGGCTGAGGTTGCAGTGAGTGAGCCAAGATTGCACCACTGTGCTCCAGCCTGGGTGACAGAGCGAGACTCCGTCTCAAATACATAAATCAAAAAAAAAAAAAAACTTAGGGGCTGGACGCGGTGGCTCACGCCTGTAATCCCAGCATTTTGGGAGGCTGAGGCAGGTGGATCACGAGGTCAAGAGATCGAGACCATCCTGGCTAACACGGTGAAACCCCGTCTCTACTAAAAATACAAAAAAAAAAAAAAAAAAAAAATAGCTGGGCATGGTGGCGGGCGCCTGTAGTCCCAGCTACTCGGGAGGCTGAGGCAGGAGAATGGCGTGAACCCGGGAGGCTCTGCTTGCAGTGAGCCGAGATGATGCCACTGCACTCCAGCCTGGGCAACAGAGCAAGACTCTGTCTCAAAAAAAAAAAAGAAAAGAAAACTTAGATAAATTATACAATTTTTAAAGAAAATGTAAATTACTAAGTTGGTTTTAAGAAGAAATCACAAACCTGAATAGAAGAGTAACTATAGAAATTGACTTGGTAAAAAGAAAAAAAAATCCTTTTAAGAGCACCAGGCCTAAACAGTTTTACAGGTAAGTTTACCACACCTTTAAGGAACAAATAAACTGTTTTATGCAACTTCTTTCAGGAAACACAGAATAAAAGTTAATTTATTCATTTTATGAGACCAGTATAGCCTTAATTTGAAAACTGAATGAGGACAGTACAGTTATTACTTAGTATTGGTAGCACATTGATTTTAGGACCCTCCAACCCTACCAAGATTTTTGGATGCGCGTCTCTTATGTAAAATGGCATAGCATTTGCATATAACCTACACACATCCTCCCATATATTTAATCTCTAGATTACTTATAATTCCTAATGCAATGTAGATTATACATAAATAGTTATTATACTGTATTGTTTAGGGAATAATGACAAGAAAAAAAGTTTGTACATGTTCAGAACAGACAGTTTAAAAAAAAATAATTTCAACCTGCAGTTGGTCAAATCCACAGATGTAGAACCATGGATATGAAGGGCCAACTATACTAGTAAGGAAACTTACAGGCCAATCTCACATATGAAGAAATATGCAAAAAAATTCTAAATAAGATACTAGCAATCTAATCTTGCTGTATTTTAAAAGACTGACTTATAACCAAATGGAGTTAATCAGAGAAATTCAAGTTTGTTGCAATACCAGAAAGCCATTCATGTAATTTACCATTTTAACCGAAAACATAGGAAAAATCCTCTGGGTGCAGGAAAAGTATTTTATAGCATGCAGTGCTCATTTATGACATATACTCTGAATAAACTGGGAACAGAAGGAAACTTTAGAGACTTAATAAGGAGTATCTACCACAGCCTGTAATAAACATCATACTAAAGGTGAAACTTCAGAAGCTTTACCTTAAAAGGAAAAGACATTGATAATGCTCATTATCACTACTATTTAACAACGTAGAGGAGATCTTAGCCCAGAGTTTATCAAGCCTGGCTATGATCTCTCCTTTCAGGAACATTTGGGAATATGAGTGGCATTTTTCTATGTAATAATGATAGGAAGTGCTTCTGGTATTTAGCTCATGGGACAGGGTATAGCTAATAGGCTGGCATGGATACTAAACATCCTGTACTGCTTGGGGGAGTTTCATACAAATAATTATCTGCCCATTATGGCAATAGCATCCTGGTTGAGGAACACTGAGTCAGTGCAGCAAGATAAGAGAAAAATGGAGGCATGGTGATTAGAAAGAAGCAGAAAAACTATCCTTATTTGCACACGTGCTCTCTTAGAAAAATAAATTATCAGAACTAAAAAGAGAGTTCAACAAGAAGTCAACATAGATCAGTCGCTTTCCTATATGAGAGAAATATCCAATTAGAAAAATTGTTGAGGCCAGGTGCAGTGGCTCACACCTGTAATCCCAGCACTTTGGGAGGCCAAGGCAGGAGGACTGATTGAGGCCAGGAGTTTGAGACCAGCTTGGACAACATAGTAAGACCTCCATTTCTACAAAAGAAAAATTAGCCAAGTGTGGTGGTGCACACCTGTGGTCCTAGCTACTCAAGAAGCTGATGCAGGATTGCTTGAGCCCAGGGGTTCAAGGTTACAGTGTATGGTGAACCATGATCTTGCCACTGTATTCCCACCTGGGCAACAGAGTGCGACCCTGTCTCTTAAAAAAAAAAAAAAAAAAAAAAAGGAAGAAGAAGATGAAAGAAAGAAAAAGAAAAGAAAAATTATTTAGCTGAGGTCAGGAGTTCAAGACCAGCCTGGCCAACATGGTGAAACCCCGTGTCTACTAAAAATACAGAGAAATTAGCTGGGCATGGTGGCATATGCCTGTAGTCCCAGCTACTCGGGAGGCTGAGGCAGGAGAATCACTTGAACCGAGGAGGAGGAGGTTTCAGTGAGCCAAGATTGCATCACTGCACTCCAGCCTAGGTGACAGAGCAAGACTCTGCCAAAAAAAAGAAAAAAATATTGAAAAAAATTACATTCATTTATTTGTTTTAGAGATGGAGTCTTACTCTGTTGCCCAGGCTGAAGTGTAGTAATGTGATCATAGCTCACTGCAGCCTCAAACCCTATGGCTCAAGTGATCCTCTCACCCCATCCTCCCAAGTAGCTGGGGCCACAAGTCCACACCACCATGCCACGCTAATTAAAAAAATATATTTTTTTGTGGAGATGGGGTTTCATTATGTTGCCCAGGTTGGTCTCCAATTCTTGGACCTAGAAATTCTCCTGTCTTGGCCTCCAAAAGTGCTGGGATTACAGGTGAGCCACCGCACTTGGCTGAAAAAAATTACATGCACAGTAGCAATGAATAACAAAGTGCCTAGGGAATCACTTAATAAAAATGTACAAGGGATTTATGGTGAAAAGTATAAATTATTCTTTAAGCACATAAACAAAGATTTGGTGAAAAGAGAGAAAATATTTATCAATGGGAAACTCATGCTTGAATAGATAAGACTTCTCCCTCAAATAATTTATACCTTCGAGTAGTTCTAATCCAGATTCCCACTCTCAATATAACTATGCCTGGGTAAATTAGCACTTTTCATCTTCTCTTCCCAGAAATTATACAAAAGCAAAAACAACAATACTCCCACAAACTCCATTTTCAGTAAAACTAAAAATATATGTAATTCATGAACCAGTAAATATTTGTAAGGACTGCAAAAAGCAGCTGAGATTGGGCAGATGCAATGTGGGAGGAAGTGAAGCATGCACCATGGGAGAGGAACCATTAGGGGATCTCAGAAGGCAGGGGCAAAAATATACTTCTGAGGGTAAATTAAGCAATATCCAGAATTAAAAATGATCATATTTTATGATGTAGCTGCTAGACTCTAGCATTTCTACTTCTAAGAATCCTAGAGAAGCTCACATATGGTACAATGAGACCAGTACAAGGATGTTTGTTGCAACATTATGTATGATCAAAAAATTAAAAGCAATCTAAATGTCATTTGAGAAGATAGATAGCTTAAATTGTAATAAAGCCTTACAGTGGAAGAAGGAAACTAGATCTGTATATATCAGTACAGCTAGGCTTCCAAAACAAAGATGAGTAAAAAAAGCAAGCTGCAGAATGAATAGCTATAGTACAATACCATGTATGTAAATATTAAATAAACATCAGTACTGTGTCTTGCTTCTATAGAATTCATTTTTGGTTCATATTTGCTTTTACTAGACAGGAAGTATAGTATAGTGCACAAAAATACGAGGTTCAGACTGCCATGTGCAAGTTACTTAGCCTTTTAGCTCTTCAGTATCTTTATTTGTAAAACAGGCGTAATTATGTTTATGTGATAGGGATTTGTTGAAGATTAAATGCATTAGAAAAGTGCTTGGCATAATAAAAGTGCTTAAATAGCCAGGCGTGATGGCTTACGCCTGTAATCCCAACACTTTGGGAGGCTGAAGCTAGCAGATCACCTGAGCTCAGGAGTTTGAGATCACCCTGGCCAACATGGTGAAACCCTGTCTCTACTAAAAATACAAAAAAAATGAGCCAGGCGTGGTGGCAGGTGCCTGTAAGTAATCCCAGCTACTAGGGAGGCTAAGACAGGAGAATCACTCGAACCTGGGAGGCAGAGGTTGCAGGGAGCCGAGATCGTGCCATTGCACTCCAGCCTGGGTGACAAGAGCGAGACTTCATCTCAAAAAAAAAAAAGTGCTTGGCATAATAAAAATGCTTAAGTAATGTTAGGTTTTATTATTATTATAATTCATAGACACATAAATTTGTATATAAAATGTTAAGATTGAATAGAAAACCGCAAATTCCTTTTTGTGTTTTCTTGGGGAAATGGGAGAAGGGAATGGGGCTCAGTGTGGTAGTTAAAAGGTACATCGGCTTTATTTATAAGGTTTCAATTTTTTATTAAAAAATGTGAAGTATATATGACAAAATGTGTACAGTTGTTAAGTCTGCATATTTATGGTATGATTTTCATAGTTATTTTTTAAGTTACTAAAGAAAATGCCACGCAAGACCCACAAAATAATATGTAGATACATAGATATACATATATACACATAGATATATGTGGTATTTTGTATACAGATTTATTTACTTCTTTATACATCTATAAAAGTAAAAAGATGAGCTGGTGGTATTACTCCTCACCAAATGCATCATTGTGACTGCCTCTGGGAAGGTGATCAGAATGAGGAAGCAGAGTACAGAACTTTAGCCTTCTCTATAATACCCTAATTTTATTTTATTTTATTTTTATTTATTTAGTTTTTGAGACGGAGTCTCACTCTGTCACCCAGGCTGGAGTGCAGTGGAGTGATCTTGGCTCACTGCAACCTCCGCCTCTGGGGTTCAAGTGATTCTTCTGCCTCAGCCTCCCAAGTAGCTGGGACTACAGGCACCCACCACCACGCCTGGCTAACAATACCCTAATATTAAAAACAAGAGATAGTGAATTCATATATTACTTATTTGCTTTTTAAAAGCATAAACATTACAAAAGATCTGAAATAAGACACAAATCTTAGGCATGCCCTACTGTACGTGGTAGAAATATGACGTATTACTTATTTCCTTAGATTTTTCTGTATAATTATATTTTTAAATGAAAATAAAACAAAGGTTGGCTTATTGTGGTTCAGTGATCAAACAGGAAACTTGTTCCAGCCTCCCTTTCCTTTACCTGCTTTTGCAAGGCCACATTTAGAGGTGCTAGGCACCTAAGTGTGCTGGCATCCTCAAAACTTGATCCAGGGAGGCATACGTTGGTTTAGGTCTCAGCCAGTGTCTCGGAGCTGGTCAGGAGACATATCCAGTGGCCACATCCTCCTGCCTGACCTACGGGTATTGTGTCTTTGAATTCTTAAAGTTGGAGGTAAGAGATAGCCCTAAATTTTACATTCACTGTGGGGACAAAACCCAAAGATGGTGAATTCTCAGCTAGTGATTAGTGTCTTCATTTTCTGTTATTTTTTTAAAAAGTATGTAGCCAAGTGGTTCACACCTGTAATCCCAACACTTTGGGAGGCTGAGGCGGAAGAATTGCTTGAAACCAGGAGTTTGAGACCAGCCTGGGCAACATGGTGAAACCTTGTCTCTACAAAAAAATAAAAATAAGTTAGCCAGGTGTGGTGGCACATGCCAGTAGTCCCAGCTACTTGGGAGGCTGAGGTTGGGGGATCATTTGTGCCCGGGAGGTCAAGGCCACAGTGAGCTGTAATCACATCTCTATACTCCAGCCTGGGCAACAGAGTGAGACCTTGATTCACAAAAAAGAAAAAAAAAAAGTATATATTTTTCACTTTTATCCAACAAATTCCCTACCCCATATTTTTCCCACCTCGGGGCTCTGAAAATGCCTCGTATTTCAGTATATAAATTTGTTTATTACAGAGCATTCCAAGGTGTGATTATTCAGTAGTCACTTAATATTCTTCAAATGCATTCCAGCATTCTACATGCAACTAAAATGTCTTATGGCTCAATTGCTAGCAAGAGGCAGTGGGGCACAGATAACACAAGCTGTGAGGCACATCTAGAGGCTGTTCCCTAATGTCATGTTATCCTGTCATGGCCCTTGAATTTGGAGAAGAGGAAAGGAACTGACAGGGAGTTAATTATATACTGGGGGGTGCGTGGGTCAGCTTACTTGTTCCTAAGCTGTGCTGCTTTATCCTGCAGGTCGGGGTCTCCCAGCAGGACAAGCTGAGGTGGAGATGATAGAAAGAGCCCGCAAGAAGCGTGCTTGGGAAGCCACTCTCCCCGCTCTGAGTGACACCTCCCAGTTTGAGAAGAGGAGGAAGATGATGAATGAAATGGAGAGGAAGGAGTGGGCCTTCAGAGAGCAGGAGATTGAAAAGTAGGTTCTCTATCACCCAGACAACTGTTCCTGCACTGGTGGGAATAATGTTAATACTTTATATCTGCAAAGCATTCTCCCAAATGTATGGGTTGAAAAGCAATCCTCAACCTATAGAGATAGGAAATTGGGCATCCGGTTCTTTCAGGAGCAGTCACATGCTTCTGATGTGGTCCAGAAGCTCTGTATAATTTTCTCTCCAAAAACATAAAAATGTAGAATGCCCTCTGTGTGTTTGAAGAAGCTCAGCATGGAACCCAGGTTTGAACAACTCCTGAAGGGCATCTCTGATTCTTCTTTTCCCTTTTCTCTTTAGTATCTATCTTAACTGTCACAGAATCCAACTAATTTCTGCAAAGCACCTTTCAAACTGTCCCTTCATGTTCATTCCCAGCGCCACTGTCCCGGTGCCTGGGCTTTCTTCATACCCCTTCAAACAGCCTTGGCACTAGTCCTAGCTCTTACCCACCCCCCACCCCGACCCAAGACACTGGGTTCACAGTCAGGATGCCTTGTGTGCTAGATAGAGCTGATGGGGCATTTCCTAGTTAAAAGACAAATTATGGAATTCTTCCATTAAGAGATGAGTATATAACAATATACATAAATAACAATATGCTGAGGTACTTGTGGTTGGGTTTTCAATCATTTTAACTGATATATTTTCAGTAATGGAGTTGTTGCTGATATGTGGAAATGATAAGAGATTATGAAAACCAAAAAATTATAACTCTCTAGCAGGAACAAAGGAAGGGCGTTTGCTGAGTTTGTCCTTTGTGCTAGGCTGTGCTGACGCACTTTATTGCTCTAAGCAATGCTACCAAGGACTCTTACACACAAGAGAGGGACCCAGAGAGTTAGAGTCTCAGCTTGGTGCTAAATTTGGAATATGTTAAATTTTTTGCAACACCTTCAGATTAAGCCTGAATCTAGGCTTTGTGATGTTTTGATAAAAGCTTGCAATTTAGTAAAAAAATAGTGTTTGGGCAAAGTAGGTGTCAAATACCCAATCCTGTTGGCAGAAATTTAAATTTATTATTGTACTTTGGAAAGATATGTGTCTTTCCAAAAGGCATTAAAACTGTTAAAAATGTATCTGGCCAGAGTGAAGGCGTCACCTGAGAAAGCAAATACATTTGTTAAACTGAGGGCAATTTTAATACATGTATTTTGAGTCCCTTTTACATGCTAGACTCTGTGCTGTGAGTTGGGAAAATAGGGATGAATAGGAAACTGCTCTTCCTGACAGAGCTCCTTATGGTCCACTGGGGCAGGGGGAGCAGGCAGGGAAGGTGGACAAGGAAGGGACAAAAGATCTTAGTTAGACCAACCCCTCTCAGGCTGTGTCTATCAGGTGATGTGCTGTTCTGTACAAAAAGTGCTTGGTGGAACCCAGGTGAAAGAACAGTTAGTTCTATTTAAGGTGGGCGATTTGAGAAACAAAACTACTAAGAGGAGGTAGCTTCTGAGCTGGGTTTTGAAGGGTAGGTAAGAAGCCATCAGGCAGATAGCAATATCAGACAATAATATCAGAAGCTATCAGGTAGACCAATACTTGAGAAGTGTTGATCTGAGATTTTTTGCACCGTCTCCTTGCCCATCTTCCTGCCCCTTCCTGCCCCAGTGAACTATAAGGAGCTCTGTCAATAATATCAGATTGATGATGATAATGATGATGATGATGATGATGATTAGTGGACTATAAGGAGCTCTGTCAATATCAGATGATAAGTGAATGGTAAGGAGCTCTGTCAATAATAATAATATGATGATGATGATGATGATGACGAGTGGACTATAAGGAGTTCTGTCAATGATATCAGATGAAGAAGAAGATATCTATAGAGCATGGAACACTTATAGAGGGCTTACTATGTGTCAGATGATGTTCTAAGCATATAGACCTCAAAGTGTGGTCCACAGACCAGCAGCATCAACATTACCTTGGAACTTGGTAGCAATGAGGTGATCAGGCCCCATCCCAGGACCTACTGAATCAGGGGTTGAGGCCCAGCAATCTGTGTCAGAACCTGCCCTCCAGATTATGCTGCACTCTTAAATTTGAGACTGTTGTTAGAGCACTTCGTGTATACATTAACTCACTTAATGCTCACAGCAACTTCATGAAGAGGGTACTATTATTATCTCCACTTTACCATTGAAGAGATTGAGGTCAGTGGTGACATGGAAAATTGAACCTAGCATTTCTAACTCTAAAGAGAAAGGTGACTGGGGTGTGTGGCTTAGTTTTAAAAATGCCTACCTCTCCATACTCATTTGTCACTACACTCTCGCCCCTCTCAAGTGCATTCACTCTGAGAAACCCTGCCAGTGTGACATCTTGCTGTCCCTCCAGTCCTTTTGAGTTGAACATTCAGCTTCCCCTGCTGAGGCCCTGCTTTTCCTTTGTCAATGTAGCAAATCCCAACCCTGAGTTAACAGCTCCTCTAAGGAAGGCTTCCCCACCTGTTCCCTCTTTTCCCCCTGCCCTATCCTTTCTTCTTCCACGAAGAGTTTTCACTCTTCTAGCCTGGTATGTATCTTCTTGTGTGGGAAATGTCGGTTCTTATGCCTGTTCCACCAGAACAGTGCTTGTTGAGAGAAGGTGTTTTATCTTGTACATCATTGTTCCTGCCTGGCATATGGTGGGCACTTAATAAATATTTGACAAATGAGTAAGTGAATAAATTCAGGTATGAATTTCTAAGCAGGAGTAAAATGTATGTTCAAATCTGTTTTAGGAAGGAAAACCTTGACAGCTGGGTGGAGCAAAGATCAGAAGGAGGACAGACTAGCAGCTAGGAGTCCACTTTAGGAGTGATATGACCAGACATGAGCTAGGGAATACAAGAAGCATTTCCGAGGAGAGATCCTTAGCAGCGGGAAGAAGGTGTAAGAGGGACAGACTTCTGGGGGAACAAATGAGTAGGGTTTTGTTTTGTTTTTTTAATTGTCAAGCGGCGACTGGAGATTCAAATAGATGGAAATTCTGGTTCAGAAATATCTAAGCTGGGCTGGACATGGTGGCTCACGCTTGTAATCCCAGCACTTTGGGAAGCCAAGGTGGGATCACTTGAGGCCAGGGGTTCGAGACCAGCCTGGCCAATGTAGTGAAACTCCATCTCTACCAAAACTACAAAAATTAGCCAGGTGTGGTGGGTGCCTGTAGTCCCAGCTACTCGGGAGGCTGACCCATGAAAACCGCTTGAACCAGGAGGCAGAGGCTGCAGTGAGCTTAGATCAGGCTACTGCACTCCAGCCTGGGCAACAGAGCGAGACTCTGTCTCAAAAAAAAAAAAAAAAAGAAAGAAAAAAGAAATACCTAAGCTGGAGGTACAGGTAACAAAGTCATCTGTGCATTGTTGGATGCACATGAGCAAGGTAGCCCAAGGAGAACAAGTTGAAGGTAGGAGGAAAGGAAACAAACATTTGTTGAGTACCTATTATATGCCAGGAACTGGCATTTTCACCTCACTCCTTAGGATAGCATGCCAGAACCGCATTTCCTCTTCACTCCCCCTATTATGTAACCCTCCAGGAATACCACTCAACCTGGCACTGTGCACAAACCTCTTACTGTTCCTTTAGGCCCATCTGCCTAGAGAGCCCTTCTTTTACCCCATCTGCCTGGCATACTCTTCTTCATCCTTGAGAACTACACCCATAAATATTCCTATTATATAGAGAGTCTCTATTGAGTTGCCTCCCCCACGCCCTCAATTCATCTGTCATACTTTTGCCAGAGTGGTCTTTTGGCAATACATGAATATGATACCAGCCCACAGAGAAGAGCCTGTCTGTGGCAGCTGTTCCCTTGCCCTCTGTTTGAGATGCCATATGCTTCTTTATGTTTTGTAATTTACTTGAAGACTGCAGGAGATTCGCCTGGAAGTTCTAAAAGAGCTGTTGAGGAAGCGTGAAGAGAATCAGAATGAAGTGAATATGAAGCACTTGAATGCCCGGTGGTCTAAACTGCAGGAGGGAAAAGAGGCAAAAATGGCAAAAATTCAGCGCACGCATGTATCAAGTAATGGTGTAGTATGAACAACGAAGACAGTGGAAAAGTGGGCTTTGCTTTGGATCTTTGACCAAACCTGACTTAACTATGATATAATTCTGTTTTGGTCCTGGGAATCACATAGGTAAGGGCTAAGAGATGAGTTATTTCTTAAAGGTAGAAGAATGGAGGAAATTCCCTTACTAAGAAAATCAAGTGATGGTGTCCTAACAGGTAGTCGAGTTACTGAGATAATGTGTGTGTGTGTGTGTGTGTGTGTGTGTGTGTGGTGGGATAAGTGTTGGGTTCCCCATATTCATGGTCCACAGCCCTGGATAAAGAGCCCTGTTTCTTACCCTCTCTTCATTTTGCCCTTAAAGGAGACATTTTAGACATCCTTTTTCCTAATCACCTTGCTACAAGAAATTTTAATACCGCAGATATAACATATATATATTTATGTACTATATGTATATCTGTACTTTATACATGAAAAGAGGAAGTATATGGTTTATTATTTTTATTCACTGCAAGATTAATAATGACTGAATTAAAGATTCAAGTTAAATTTATATTTGAAAAATTTAAGGCCAAGAGAGGTAGCTCACGCCTGTAATGCCAGCACTTTGGGAGGCTGAGGTGGGAGGATTGCTTAAGGCTAGACGTTCAAGACCAGCCTGAGCAGCATAGTGAGACCCCATCTCTACAAATTTTTTTTAAAAACAGCCTGATGTAATGGTACACATCTGTAGTCATAGCTACTTGGAGGCTGAGGTGGGAGGATGGCTTGAGCCCAGGAGCTCAAGGCTACAGTGAGTTGTGATAGCACCACTGCACTCCAGCCTGGGTGACAGAGACCTTGTCTCAAAATAAATAAATAAATAGTATCAATTACGTGTGCAGACTATTTATATATGTACTCATTCACAATATAATCACATTTTAAAAAATCATTCAAAACTTATTTTTCCCAACAAAAACAAAACAATCACAAAAACAAATTATTGCTTAAAATTATGTTTAGTGAACTTAAATTTAAAATTTTTCTTTTTGAGAAAAGAGCACTTAACTGCTAGATATTTATTTAGATACAATCAACATTTTTTTCAGTACTTGGCATAACTAATGATAGATCTGACTAATTTTTGTAGGCGAATAATAAAATTTAAATCATTTTTACTTAATTCTAAAACCCAAGTCACACCCAGAAGTGCGGAGAATCAAACATAAACAATATCCCCAAGACAGCAGTGGCACACAGGCCCCCTCTTGCAGCATGACGTCACGATCTTGTATAAGATTTTTACCCCCGTTGAAAATGCACAATGCAGAGCCGCCAAAAGGTCTTGGGTCTGTGATGGGATTTGAGAGAAAAGGAGCACAGGAGGTGGCGAGCATGACTCTTGAGATGAGTATACTCCTGATGTGCACAGTTGAGCCTTTCCCTCTGACTGCCAAACAGTTCAGAAAGCTGTAAGCTGAGACAGTCTTTGGTTTATTTTGGTGTTAACCAAGATGAACCTGTAGTCTTTGCTTTTGATTATTCTTGTAGGGGAGAATAATTCCCTAGTTCCCCACTGAACATGTATTTTCCAGTTGCTTTGAGTTTCATTCATTTAACCAACTTTTACTGAATACCTCTTCTTGGCCTGGAGCTTGAAATGCAGTTATAAAAGATTTTTGACGAGTACCGATTGAGGACACTAGCTGATTCTGCTTCTGTCACTCCTGCCTGTCTCATGACAATCTGGGCCACACAGATGGCAGATCTCTGTTTTTAATGTTACATTCTGGCTGTCGTGAGTCATCATGAAATTCATTCATTTCAATAGCTTCTCTGTGAATAACACTAGCATTGGCTTACTCTTCTGCATTTGTATAATTCAGAACAATATTTTAGAGATAGTCATGGAGGTATGTTTTATTTCAGCAATCAGAAAACTTGTAGGAAAGAGAAAGAATATAGAAGGGAAGTTGGAGAGAAGAAATATCATCAAGGATTATTCTGATTATGCATCACAGGTCTATGGACCTCTGTCTCGTCTTGGGTGTTTCCCAGACAACAACTCAGAGGACTTTGTAGTAAAAAACTACTATCTCAACACCTATGAAGGTAAGCAATTTACATAATTAGAAATCCAGTATAAGAAGGTTGTCTCAGAAATATGATTAAATATATAAAATGTAGAAATTTAGATTAAAAGCTAAGCAATAAAAATATTTGCAATAAACACTGATGATACAAACCAATAAAAACTACTAAGACCCAAATAAATAAATGGACACACTATAGAACAGTTCAGCAAGGACCAAATTCAATTAGCTAGTAAATGTTAAAAAATGTTTAATGTCACTAATAATCAAAGTTATTTAACAATGAAATTGAGAAAAGTTTTATTCCAGGTTTATGAAGCCAACAAGAAATATGTATAATGAAATCAACCTTTTATAAAGAAATGTCAAAAAACTAGTGGGCAAGAGGATGGAGAACCAGGTGATAAGTTCACGGAGAGGACTATACCTCTTATGAAGTTCAAAAGAGGCTTATTTAGTTATTTAATTTCACTGACAAATTGAAGCATCACATGGCCAAGATCATGAGTTGCTGGTTACACTGCTGAACTTGTAGCTCTGGCTGGCCATCTCCAGAGCAAAATGTAATAAATTGGTGAACGTCTACTTTAGAAGGGTGGCACCACATATCATAGAATCATTAATTTTCTGTTGATTATTATTGTGGAATTGCTACTTTTTTGTAGGGCAATATTTTCACTTTAGAATGCATTTCTCATTGTACAGTCTAAGTCACTGACAACATGAGTTAATTATATGGAAATGTGCTATTACATTTCAGGGACACTTCATTCTATTATATGAGATACACCCTCTCAACAATTCTAATGAAACTGCTTGGCAAACAGCTACAAAAGTTAACAATATACCTTAAAAATAATAAACGTAAGCACTGGATACTAAAAACATGTGCTTCCTTCCCATAGGATTAGTGGAACTTGAGTCATGTCTCCCAGATTTTGTGACACAACCCCGAATCAGAGCTCCAAAACCTAAAGTCATTACCACCAAAGCTGGTTTTCTGAAGAGGACAGCAAGGTTGGACTATGAGTTGGCAGAGGTTCATAAGGTAAAATCATTATCTGGAGGACAAAATGCTTCTAGTGTGATTTTTGCAGATAAATGCTACACTCCAAATTTGCAGCAATGTCCAGTGGGTCAAACATAGACCTACATTCTCTGCTCTGCACTTTTCTGAGGTTGCCCATGCTGTGCTGAACCAATGTGTATTTCCCCTCTTTTCACATTTCAGGAGACTTCTTGGAGATTTTTTTCCCCATTTGCAGAAGTCATATTACTTTCTGAAAGCGTTTTCCACTTGGATCTCTATATAAAATTTGACGCTATACTAAGGTGTAGCAAGTTTCTATTGTAGGTGTTAATAGCTGTCATAGGCCCGATTTTCTCCCTTTTGTGTTCATGTGATCAGGGCATATGAAGAAAAAGAGTCATGTTCAACACCTTTCTTATGTAGTTAAAGCTCTAAAGGCTCTAGTTAAAGCCTTCACCAAGACTCACAGTATGTCATCCACCAGCTGGGCTTTCCCTTTTGGTAGCTGGACTATAGGTGTACAGAATCTGTGGTTTATGCTGGTGGTGCTCATTCTTTCCTGTGCATCAGAATCTCATGGAGGACTTGTTAAGACACATGCAGCTGGGCCCCATCCCCAAAGTTTCCGATTCAGTAGGTCTGAGGTGGGGCTGGAGCATTTGCCTTTTTTATAAGTTTCCTGGTGATGCTGCTGCTGCTGGTCCAGGAACCATACCTCGAGGCCCACTGTTTTATGATACACTCTCATCACTGGCCCATGCATGCTTGTTTGTTCAGTTGATTTTAGTAGTTAATAAAAATTGATGGGAACCTATCCTCAAAACAGGACCTTAACAGTAATTTATGTATATCGAGGTGGTTCTTTCCCACCTCATCCCCACGCCCCCATCTCCTTTCACCCATCCTGAATGCCGTGTTCATCATTCTGTCACTTTCTGTTAAGATTTTTTATAGATTCTTTTTATTAGGTTATGGAAGTTCCCTTCTCTTCTTAATTTACTAAAGCCTTTAGTCATGTGTTTATGTTGAATTTTATCAAATGTTTATCTCTATCACACAATTTTTGTATATGTTTTTTTTTAATTATTGTAGTAACATTTATAATTGTTTATAAATATTAATCTATCCTTGCATACCTGGGATGAACCTGCCTTGGTCAGAGCATACAGCTTATTTTCAATACCTTGTTGGATTTGATTTACTCATATGTTGATTAGGATTTTGCTTCTACATTCATGAGTGAAATGACCTTCTTGTTTTTCTTTCTCATTTTGACTATGTATGGGGTTGGTGTTGTAATTACGCAGGTCTCCTGAAGTGAACTTGAGAATATTCCTTCCTTTTTCTTTTTTGAGAAGAGTTTAAATAAGATTGGGATGATTTGTTCCTTCACTTTGGTAGAATATGCATATACAATTATCTGGGACAAATGTTTTCTTCATAGGAAAACTTTTAACCACTACTGCAATTTGTTTACAACTTATAGAACTCTTCTGCATTATTTTTGGTAAATTTTTTTTAATAAATTCCATTTCACCTACCTTTTCCATTTTTTTGGCATATGATTGTTGATAGTATTGTTTTATAATCTTTTAAATGTTTGTTTTATCTTATTCATGTCTACTCTTTTCACTTGCAATATTGTTTATTTATGCCTTAACTCTTTTCCTTAATCAAGTTTACTGAAGGCTTGCTTATTTTCTCAGTATTTATGTTTCCAAACAATGAACTTTTGATTTTGTTGATTTTCTATGTTATATTTTTTAATCACATTAATTTATACTCCTATATTTATTCTATATTTCTTTCTACTTTTTAAGGGTTTGTTTCACAGTTCTTACCTTAAATTGCACATGTAGCTCATCAGTTTCAGGCATTCATCTGTTTTATATAAGTATTTTAGGTTAAACATTTCCTTCAAAATACTGACTTTTGGTACATTTCATTAGTTTTGATATGTAGTATTTGTCATTCTTAATTTCTAATATCAAAAAACCCATTATGATTTTTTAATCTGTGAGTATTTAATAGTGTGTTTTAAAATTTCCAAATATGCAGGAATTTTAACTCATTTTCTCATTAACCTCTAACTCAATTGCATTGTGATCAGAGGTCATAGTCTGTGTGATACCTATCCTTTGAAATTTCATGAGGCTTGCTTTGTGGACCAGTATATGATTATACATGTAAAATAATAAAAGTACATCTTCAGATCACACTATGCCACTTGACGGGTAGAGCAGGCACCTTAGAGCAGATTATTCCCAACTCCTTCTTCCCTTCCCTGTGATATTCCTGTCATTGATTTCACTCGTCCAAGTGCTATAATCAGCCAATACTTTTTTACTTTTATTGCTTTAGCTAACAGTTATCTTTTAGATTAAAAATAAGAACAACAATATATTTTATTTATTCATTCTCTTCTGCTCTTCTTATACTTATATCGATCTAAGTTTTTGATCTATAACATTTTTCTCCTGCCTGAAGAACTTTTTTTTTTTTATCATTTCTTGCAGGGAATGTCTGCTGGCCATGAATTCCTTCAGTTTTTGTTTGCCCCTTTATTTTGGGGAGCGGGGGGAATGTAATTCGCACACAATAAAATCACCCTTTAAAAATATATAATTCAGTAGTTTTTAGCATATTTACAAATCTGTGCAACCATCACCACTATCTAATTCCAGAATATTTTTGTCATCCCCAAAACAAACCCCATGCCTAATAGTGCTCACTTCCAATTCCCCCTTCCCCTCAGCCCCTGGCAACCACTATTCTACTTTCTTTCTATTGTTGTTTTTTTTTTTTTTGAGATGGAATCTCACTCTGTTTGTCAGGCTGGAGGGCAGTGGTGCGATCTCCGCTCACTGCAAGCTCTGCCTCCCAGGTTGACGCCATTCTCCTGCCTCAGCCTCCTGAGTAGCTGGGACTACAGGCGCCCACCACCACGCCCGGCTAATTTTTTTTTGTATTTTTAGTGGAGACGGGGTTTCACCGTGTTAGCCAGGATGGTCTTAATCTCCTGACCTCGTGATCCACCCTCCTCGGCCTCCCAAAGTGCTGGGATCGCAGGCATGAGCCACCGCGCCCGGCCTATTCTACTTTCTTTTTATGGATTTGCCTATTCTGGACATTTCATATACATGGAGTCATGCAGTATATGGCCTTTTGCGTCTGGCTTCTTTCACTTAGCATAGTATTTTTAAGGTTCATCCAGGTTTTAACACATCTCAGTACTTCATTCTTTTTTTATGATTGTGTAACATTCCATTGTGTGGATATACCACATTTTATTTATCTACTCATCATTTGATGAATACACCAAGAATATAACCATGTTTAGTGAGTGGTTAACTTTTTTTTTTTTTTTTTGAGATGGAGTTTTGCTCTTGTTGCCCAGGCTGGAGTGCAATGGTGCAATCTCAGCTCACTGCAACTTCTGCCTCTCAGGTTCAGGTGATTCTCCTGCCTCAGCCTCCCGAGTAGCTGGAATTACAGGCATGCACCACCATGCCCGGCTAATTTTGTATTTTTAGTAGAGATGGGGTTTCTTTATGTTGGTCATCAGGCTGGTCGGTTAATATATTTTTAGGAAGATCATAGCACCTCTTGAGAGATACACACATTCTTGTTAGTGTTTCTCAAGCTGACCTAGCATCACCATAGAGAATATTAATATTCTGATTAATATTTATATCTGTGACCTAGATCTGGTAATGAAGGAAAATATAGGGTACAATATACATTATTCAGGTGATGGGTATGCTAAAAGCCTAGATTTCACCATTATGTAATACATTCATGTAAAAAACTGCACTTTTACCCCTTAAATTTATGCACATTTTTGTTAAAAAAAAGAGATTATATTAATTGGCATTATTTCAGGCACTGTTGGATAAGAAGAATAAAGTTCTTGAAGCAAAGAAACCCCCTCGCTTCCTTCAAAGAAACCCAATACCTCAACCTCGGCTTCCAACTCCAACCTTGGAAATGACATCCAATGTAAGTTGGAAACTTTTTAGTTGAAATGCTAAATTCAATATCATTGTCAGCTTATTCTTAGGATAGTTTAGCTTAAAGCAAATCTAATTTAGCAGTGTTAGTTTCCCAAGCTCTGACTTAAATATTGTCTTTATTCTTATGTATCAAACATCAGACACAGAAAAACAAACAAGATGAAATGAAATCTAAACCCAGTCCTTTTCAAAAATAAAAACACAATTTAAAAAATCTTTCCATGAAAAATCAGCATCAGAAGGTAGTGCTCATGTATATGAAATAGAAAAAGAAGATGGAGTGATGATCAGCTACCATAGCTATCTTCCCACATGGAGAGATGGCTGATGACTGTTGGAGTCAAAGAGGAATGAAATGCCAGAGGTGTCATCAAGACGAACTTGCTTCTGGGGTGGGAATGACTCAAAGGTCCCTGCCCAGGGCCACATCTCACCAGACTCAATTTGAGCAAGGTATCAGAGTTGGTTAGGATTTAGAGGGCTGACTCAGACTAAACAAATCCACAGGAAACTGTTAGAGATGCCATGATGCAAATTTATTACTTTACAGAGAGAACTATAACTGCCTACTGGATCAGGCTGTTCCTCTTGGCTGGTCAGCACATAATCTCTCAGTATGGGACAGTCCTCACAAGAAGCCAGATTGTATTCAGAAGGCTGATGTGTTTCTTGGCTGAGGGCAGGTGTTGGTGGGAGACCACGCTAACACCTGTTACTACCTCTGATGAGTGGCTCCTGCAGAGGGACCAGAAAGCTCCCACCAGCCGGTGGGGATGTGCTGCTGGATAACATTCTCTTTTCTAGACTTTGTGCAGGGCTTTGGTTGACATATTGTCTTTTTTTTTTTTTTTTGAGACAGAATCTCATTCTGTCACCCAGGCTGGAGTGCAGTGGTGCAATCTTGGCTCACTGCAACCTCTGCCTCCTGGGTTCAAGCGATTCTCCTGCGTCAGCCTTATGAGTAGCTGGAACTACAGGCATGTGTCACCACACCCAGCTAATTTTTGTAGTTTTAGTAGAGATGGGGCGTTGCCATGTTGGCCAGGCTTGTCTCAAACTCTTGACCTCAGGTGATCCACCTGCCCTGGCCTCCCAAAGCGCAAGGATTACAGGCATGAGCCACTGTGCCCAGCCTGACAACACATTGTCTTTCATGTGTGTTAATGTCATCGATTAGACTGCTGTTTTCTTTTTACATTCAAAGGAATCTTAATTAGATTTCCAGACCCTGCTTTTTCTGCTTTGGACACAGAGTTTTTAAGATGATTTTTATAGATGGCTAACCTTGTCTCTTATATTCTGATTTTATCAGCATAGCTAAATTCTTGTGAAAAGTACCTTACTCTCACATAGACTAGCTGTATTTGTGTCTACTGATGATCAAACATGAAAAATCCTATTGCAAAATGATGTTATATGCAATACTTGTTGCTTTAAGAAATATTTTGCTGGAAAGGAATATAGGGAAATGAAAGTGGTTTCATTTGTAGGGATAGCATGGCAGGGAGTGAATTTTTTGCTTGTAATATGATTTGTTAATGATGAAAAATAATGAATTCTAATGTAAGTAACATTAAAATACTATATGTTCAATAAGGGCAGGGACCATCTTTTATTTCTCTTTAAATCTTTTCGGCATCTAGCACAGTCTGTTTTGCTTGAAATAAGTCTTCAAAAGAATATTTGATGCTTGGACTACTGCACTTCTCAAGCTGCTTGGTTCTCCCTTTGTTCTTTTAGGAAGAAGAAGAAATAGAAATGGCTGTGATCTACCTTCAAAAGTTACTCCGGGGCAGAGTCGTTCAAAACATGGTGTGTAGGTCCAACCGCTGGCCCTGCATTTCTCTTTTGAGAATAAATTTTTTAGAATGCATATGTGCTTGGTTCCTTGGAGTGAATTCCCGTTTGCACCCTGCTATCCTATTCAGCTAAACTCTTGAGTTGCCTACGCATTTCCTTCTGGTGACCCATTTCCTTCTAATGGCATCGTTTGTCCAGGTGGGTGGCACAGTGTCAAGGAGAGAGACAGGAAGGACCTACCTGCTATTTGCCATGGTTGTAACTAAGGCAGTATGAAACTCACTTCTTCCTTGGAATTGTTAAATCCATACATTTTCTCACCTGAATTTTGGCTATTTAAGCATTATCAACCAGGTGGATTCCCTAATTTTCCACAGTCATAATACAGTTATTTGAGTTTGCATGTCTGGCAATCCCTACATTATAAATGAAAGAGCTAAATAATAAACTATGGTTTTGAACCTTTACTATATGCCCACACTATTTATTCTTTGCTCTACATGTGTTGTCTCATTTTTTTTTCCTATCCATAATCTCATTTTACAGACAAGTAATCTGAGTCTGAGGGAGATTTAGTTATCTGCCAGCAAATTCAGCTCTGGTCTTCCCGAGTGTAAAGCCTTAGCCAGATTATTTGTGTTGCTGGAGCAGGCACACTTCACTTAAAAAATGGACTGATATAAAGCCCCAGTTAATTTTTTTTCCCAGATAGCTATAGCTCATAAGAGATTCAGATATGATGAGTAAATCAGCTGGATGAACAACTTGTGTTTAGCACTGTTCTTTACTCTTCTTTCAGTATTTTCCCAAGAGAAATGCCACAGTTAAATTCAGACAACAGATTATTACAAACCAGGGACAGATTTATTGGAAAAAAACATATGGCCACGAAAAATGCCATCCTCAGGTTTATTAGGGAAGGAGCACAGGAAATGAGGGGAAGGTTCTGGTTTCCTCAGATGACCCTGGAGTTATCATCTTGTCCTTGAGAGGCATTCTCAGAAATTAAGCACAGCTCACTGAAAACTAAGCCCATTTTCTGCCTGAGAAGCTGAAGGCACAGAAAAGAGGGCTGAGCTCTAGCTCTGTGGGACACATCTGCTCTGTGGAACCCAAAAGGCAGGACAGAACCCACTGTTCACAAGTGTCTCACAAGTCACTGCGTGTGACTCCTAGTGCTTGGCACAAAGGGATGGTAACTTGCAGGTCTGTCTTTGATTTGATTTGATACAGATGTTTGAAGGGAAAGAAAAGCGACTGGAGTTGATCCAGGAGTTGCGCACCTGCCACGCACTACAAGAAGATGAAAAGCTGGTGAAAAAAGCCGAGAAGCAAGTGACCCTGGCCTTACAGCGGCAGAGGAACTTGCATGAGCACAAGGTTTTCCTTTTTTTGTTTTCTTGTTACTTTCTTGTTAAATTTTCTCGCTTGATTTTATCATCACACAGCACCATTATAATAAAAATTAATGAAATGATGAAAAAGAAACAGCCCCACAATCCCATCACTCTGTCAGCATTTGTGTGTGTGTGTGTGTGTGTGTGTGTGTGTGTGTGTGTGTGTGTGTGTGTGATGGAGTTTCACTCTATCGCCCAGGCTGAAGTGCAGTGATGCAGTCGTGGCTCACTGCAACCTCTGCCTCACGGGTTCAAATGATTCTCCTGCCTCAGTCTCCCAAGCTGGGACTACAGGCATGCACCACCATGCTTGGCTAATTTCCGTATTCTTAGTAGAGATGGGGTTTCGCCATATTGGCCAGGCTGGTCTCGAACTCCTGACCTCAGGTGATCCGCCTGCCTCAGCTTCCCAAAGTTCTGGAATTCTTAAATAATGCTGCTGTAGTCCTTAATTTGATTGGGGATGTGCCCTTACTGATTTGAATATGGTGCTATTTTTTCTTTATTTGCAAAACAATAACAACAAAACAAAAAGAATGCGTTCTTTTCAACTTCAAGATTTTTTTCCTTCCATTTTTTTCCCCAAATATCCAGTGACTATTGTATTTCAGTTAGTGAGGGCTTTGTAGACTGAATAAATAACAAAAGCAACATGAAAAAAGTGAGAAATAAGATTTATCTTAAAATATTAGCATTTATTTTGGAGTTTTAGAGCTGTCATAGCTCATGCTGGTTAAACTGCATATTAAATGTGTTACTGTTTCATGATATGTGGTGACTTTCGTCATGACCTCCCAGCTGTGTGCTGCATGACACAGCTAAGAATTACAGCTCCAAACCAACAACTGTAAATATTTTTCCTATTTTCTTCCAATGTTTGTCTGTATATGTATACACACTTTTAAATGTTATTGACATAGTATAGCTACACTTTATTTTACTCCCTCTCCCACTTTTCTGTAAGTCAATCTGAAAAAGAATCAATTTGCACAGAATTTAGTGTTATAGGGAAGTAATACTTAAAGTTAATATGACCCCCCCTTTAGCAACATACATAACTCTTGTGTTATGTGGGAGTCAGGCACAAATGGTAAGCAGCCTGGAAATGACCACAACTTTGTTTCTTTCACATGACAGCAGCACCATGGATGGTTGCTGAGCTTGGGGAACTTTTGGGGGGTGAGGCAGAATGGGGAGGAAGCAAGCCACAGGCTGTGAGATCCAACAGAGGAACCAGAGAAGGAAGAGGAGAATGTCGACACTGGAGTCCCTGAATCTAGAAGTCCTAGAGTCCTGGAAAAGCTCAGATAAGGAGCAGAATGCCCTGGAAGCGCTAGGCCCTGAGACTGTGGATGAAAAAATGCCCTCCTTGGCCCTTTCAGGTTTCTGATCATGACTTTAGTGGGTACAGCTAAGCTAACCCAGGCTTTTCAGCTCATTTATTCCATTTAGTGGATATACGTGTGAGTGAAATCGTGTCCGCCTACAGCTAAGGGAGGAGTTAATGGGCAAAGCTGTCACTTAGCCAAGGACTCACTCTGCTTACCTTCAGCTGTACTTGGATACACCCTGGATATATGCAGGGATCTGAGGGAGTGAGCACCTCATGTATAGATGCAGCAATGCTGGTCTGCCCCCTTCCCCCTTCTCTTATATTTCTGTGGAAAACAGTCCAGAAAATGCACAACCCCCAATTACGTAACACAGTACTTTCTGTGACTACAGTGGAGTCCCCTCCCTAAACATTTCCCTTAATTTCAAATTAGATGGTACTGCCTGTGCCTACCCAGATTTCTTGCTGAGAGAAGAGGCTAAACATGAACAGGTTTTCTAGCCACCTCAGGATTTTCAAGGTTGCACCTGACCCTGAGTGAGGGAGCTTATGCTCTCTGGAGACAAGGAGAGAATCTATTTGTGATCTCTGGGCTGAGTATCTACTGTTTATGAATGGAAGGAGTAGTGAGATGCTCTTAGCTTTGCCCTTTCTTTCCATCTCTCCCTATTATATAAGTAAAGTTGAACTTTGTGGTTAGAAAGTGTGTGTGGGCTAGGAGGCAGGTGAGGATGAAGATGGGTGGTGGTGGGGCCAACAACCACACTTGACTGATGCTTTTACCCATAGCCCCATGGCCTCTGAGAACTGAGTATTCCCTCCTTTCATACAGAAACCAGGAAGGAAGCTGAGCATAGAGGGAGAACTGTCACTGAGAAGGTGGCACGTGACTGGAAGATGAACCCTTTTCCCTTACAAGCAAGGCTAGGAGAGGAAAGGGGATGAAGTTGCAAAGTCATCTTAAACACTTTTCTTCTCCATATGTCAAAGCCAGGACACAGGGATTCATAAATAGGCACTGTAGCTGACTTCTGGCAGAGAGCACAATGGGTCCCTAATTTTGCCTCAGTGATTAGATGGACATTTGGTCTGTTTCCTGTGCTTTTTTTTTTTTCTGAGATGGAGTCTCACTCTGTCACCCAGGCTGGAGTGCAGTGGCGCCCTCTGCCTCCTGGGCGCAGGCAATTCTCCTGCCTCAGGCTCCCGAGTAGCTGGGATTACAGACACGCACCACTACGACTGGCTAATTTTTGTATTTTTAGTAGAGACGGGGTTTCTCCATATTGGCCAGGCTGGTCTCGAACTCCTGACCTCAGGTGATCCACCCGCCTCAGCCTCCCAAAGTGCTGGGATTACAGGCCTGAGCCACCATGCCCAGCCATTCCTGTGCTATTTCGAATATTGTTGTTAATGACTTCAAAGTTATTAAAAAAGTAAAAAGTACCAAGGTTTTCTACTTTCACGTTATTCAAGATCTTAACTCCTAACTTGTGTGAAAGGAAAGATATTGAAAAATTAACTGATATCATGAGTGAATTTCTAGGAGATTCAATTTGATTAAACTCCAATATTATCTTTAATAAAAAACTTGACATTTCCCTTCATATCTGAGAAGACACACTTTACCTTGTTGATAAAATTGAAAGAAAAAAAACCCATTCTCCATGGTCACTAACAGAAACGTCTTGCTAAATCCTCTTGCTTATTTGAGGGCTGTGGTCCATCAGTGACTGACCAAAGAATCGACTTTCTCGTGCCTCAGTTTTCCTCATAAGAACTTGGGTTGGAGCCAATTGAGAGGTAATATTCCCAGTAAAAATTAAATGCATTCTGAAAGTGAATTGACTGCCAAGAGTTTTGAGTAATCCAGCACTTCTTCTAATAATCACCACTCATAATGGAATTTGTGTCCTTAAAGTTATGTTATTCTTTTCAAGGTGTCACTGGTTGAAAACCATTTGGCCGGACTGGAAGGAAGGGCACTAGCAGACATGTTTGACTTCCTGTCCAAAGAGCTGGTGAGACTGCAGGAGGAGAGGAGGATCCATGCCTTTGTCATGCTGGCTGAGCGCCAGCGGCGGGTACGAGAGGCTGAAGAGAGTGGTCGGCGCCAGGTGGAAAAACAGCGCCTGCGGGAGGAGGACGAGATATTTAAGGAGGCAAGTAGGGGCAGCTGGGTGTGTGGAAGCTGCCTAGAAGGAGCCAAGTCAAACCAAAGGAAGCTCATGACATAAAATGGCATTTGGCTTTTGTTTATGCATTGAGTTCCTACTGTATGCCAGGCACTCTACAGAGGCACTGTGGGAAACTTTGGAGGAAAAAACCCAGACACGATCCCGTCTCTCCTAAAGCTTAAATAACACATAATACGCACGTGTATAGAATTAGAAAATGTAATGAGTTCCATGAAGGAAACAAATAGGGCCCAGAGACACATTTTAAGCCAGTTACTTCACTTGCTGTGTGGAGCACAGGCTGGAGGGAGGACAGAGGGGGAACAAGGCGGCCAGGAAGGAGCTGTTGAAGTAGTGAAGGCCAGAGTGAGAGACAGGAAGTCGAGTATTACATCCAGTGTCAGGCTTAAGCAGCTGGAAGATGATGGTATTATTTCATGAGGTAGGAAAGTTGAGAGAGGAATAAGCTTAGGGGCAGGGGAGGAATCAGGAAATCAGTTTATATTTCGTTTGGGACATCTAAGCAGAGGTATTGTTTCAGTAGATGGATCTACAAGATGGAATTTAGAAATGAGGGTTTGGCCGAAGATGTAAATTTGGAAGTTGGTGACCAGCTTCTAGCCTCCTACTAATCTTAACACACTTTTCTTCAAAAACAGTGACTGAGATTTAGAAATTATTGGCAAATCAGAACTTGCCTTTACCTAATATCACTAAGGAAGAACCAGCTGGGGATGAGAATAAGAAGAAATGGAACAGAGGAGCTACTATACACAAAAGCAGAGAAAGGAAAAAGCTTCTTAGGAAGATATCTTCTAAATGGGAATGATGTCAGAAAACATCAGCTCTGTCTAGCAAGGGCAAGAAAGGGTTAATATAGCCTTTCTAGCCTGATTTAAGAACCACTTAGGTAAAAAATGTACTCAGCTATGGACCCACAGATTCAAATATCATCCATATGTTAATTCTCAACCTTCCTAATTAAAATATAGTGACTATTTTCCATCCTACTTCCCCAGCCTCCATTCAGATTCTCTTGAAGAGAAATATGCTTGCACATAAATTATAAACCAGAAATGTAATATTTAATAAATTTCCAAAATATGCATCTAGATAGTGAGAAACACAGATATAAAGTCATAGACTCATCTTTAAATACATATAAATTTTGCAGGCACATACATGACATATTTACAAATATAATCTGGTGTGCACAACATTAGCAAGACATAGAGGAACACACATAGCCACACTTTTCCTTATTCACATACATACACGCACAAACGTCTCCAGAAATTTACACATTTATAAAGATATACATAAACACACAGGTACATATACGGCTATGGATGGACCATAGTAAACTTTCCACCTCTCTACTATTACGTGACTGAGCTAATTGATCCATATAGATGCAACTTGCTTCCTGAATAAGAGGGTGGGCTCTATGAGAGCATGAATATTGTATATTCCCTTTGTGCCTTGCACAACACAGCATAGATCCCTGTAACTAATAGGCATTCAGCAGATATATTTTGGTTGGTTAGTTGTTTGGTTGATACTGTATTAAACTGGCCATTGAGACTCTCCCATAGAGAAGGCAGAGGGATTGAAGGTTGATGTTTTACACATAGGTGTACAGTATCATATACTCAGAATTGTGCCAAAGTGCCAATCCACAAACAGGTACTGAATTGTTACTGAGTCCCAGGCATTATCTCAGATACAAAGCTATATTTAGACATGAAACAGAAAAATGCCCTACCTCTAAAAAGCTGATAATCTGTTGAGGAGACAGCATACATATACAGGCAAAACTAAGTATGCCACAGTTGATGCTTAATCTTTCTATATACATACACCTGTAAAGCGGGCAAAACTAAACTACTTTGTTTATGGTTACATACCTAGGTAGCAAAATTATAGAGAAAAGAAAGTGTTTACTATGAAAGTGGGAAGGTGCTGTGGTAAAGGAAGAAACCATGGTGGCCTTCTGAGATACTGGCAGTTACTATAATACATGGGTTCTGACTTTACCCTAATTCATTACACTGTACATTTATGTGCTCTGTACTTTTTATTTTGTTTTATTTTTCTAATCTCTGAGTTTGCTTGCAATGCACTTTTAAAATCTGTATCCTATTTCATGATTTCAAGTAAACTTTAAAAAGAAGCAGTCAAGGGCTGGTATGATAGTTCAATAAATTCATTAGAGACCCAGGATCCTTCTAGCTTTCTGCTCTTCTGCTCCTAGGTCGTAGGCCTTCTGGCAATTTAAGATGATTGCTGGTATTCCAGCATTATGTCCTCATGAAAGGAGAAATGAAGAGAGAAAAAAGGAAGCCAGGTCTTTCCCTTTAAGAATCCTTTCTTTGGTCAGAACATGGTCATATGGGCAATCCAGCTCCTGTGGGTGCTGGGAAATGTAGTCTTTATTCTAGGCACCTGTTTGCCTAGCTAAAATCCAGGGGTTCTATTATGTAAGAGGAAGGAGAGAAAGGACACTGGAGAATACCTCCTAGTCTGTGCTACAGTTAGATAGTTTGACCAAGTCACGTTGCTGGTAAGGACAAAGCCAGGATTTGAACCAGCGTTATTGACTCTGAAGCCCATAATCCTTCAGCAGTGCTGTCTTGCCCCCCTACCCAATAAGATCCATAATTCTGAAATGGGCTAAATGGGTGTGGGCTGCCCAGAGTGAGTAGGTAGGCGGATGAGAAATAGACTGATGAGATGCTAAAGAAAATGAATGATTAGTGAAGGGACTGTTGACTTATTAAATGAAATATATGAGCTAGAAAAAGTTAACCAATGTTTGTGTATTTTTCTTGTGTTGTTTACAACAGCATACCTGTTTTAGTGAGGGTATTATTGTTTTTTGCAGGTAGTTAAAGTTCACCATAGTACTATAAGCTCCTACCTAGAAGACATAATACTGAATACCGAAGCGAATACTGCAGAAGAACAAGCCAGGGCAGAAATAGAGAAGATGGCTGAGAAAATCAATGACATTGCTTATGAAATGGAAAGCCGGTGTGTATCAAGAGAACAGATTGTAGAATGGACAGCCCATTTGCTGGTACTCATATATATTTTTTCAAGAGCTTACAATTTCACCACCAAGTAGAAACAAATAACTCATACTTCAGCGTCCATTGTTTTATTAACATTAACTCTTGAGAAGCCAATATGCGTATGCCTCCGTATGTATTCTCAGTTATCCTCTGCAATCTGGATTACTCTCATTACTTACTTTAAGAATACTCGGAAGCATGAAAACAATGTGAATACGTGTGTGCAACATTACTGGGACTTCATCCCAAGGTTGCTGGCTTCTATGTATAAGCTGTGTTTCCAACATTCCCTTCCTGGCAGGCAGGGTAACTGAAGGACAGGGTCAAATCCAAATTTTTTTGTGGAGTTAAACAAACTTGCCAGGAATGTGATATTTCAGATCACTTAATCAAGGAAAAGGTGATGGTGGGGTTTGAATGGAGTTGCTTACACAGCAGGAAAGCATAAATCAGCAGCTCAAGTGAAAAAACCAAAGAAATAATTCAATTTGTTTTATATTTTTTAGCCGAACCTATCTTCAGTCAGAGGAGATTGTTGCTGAGTTGGTTTATAGTTTTCTGATCCCAGAGGTGCAAAAATACTTTGTCAAAGAAAAAGGTAAGCCAATGTAAATGCTTTACTTTAGGATTTTTTAAAGATGTAAATTATTTTCAATATCCGAGAGATTTAAAATTAAACAGAGGGATGAGGAAATTTCTAAAGGAGGATCACTGAGTTTTCTTATTTCAGAGCTTGTCAGGTTCTCTTCATGCTGTCTGATTCTAGAATATAATCAACTCTAGTACAGATGGGTTGTAGTTCTAATAAGAGTGACAGTATCAAAATCCAAACCTTGTTTAAAAGGATGTTCCCAAGTTTTCAGAAGAGCTGTATTTATTTATTTATTTATTTATTTAAAAAGCATAAAACAGATATTGAGCATATAAAAGACTTTCACATTGTAGCAGCCTTTCAGAGGCAGGACACGTGAACCGTGAATGTTAAAAAGGAGGGGTGCTAGAAAGGTCTAAATCTACCCTGCTGCTCTGCCTGCACCCCAAATAGCTTATTTCTGCTGGAACTCCATTCAAGTATAAATATCCTAATTTATCATTTGTCACCAGTGGCATGTTTTTAAAGATTGATGCTTTTAGTCAATAGAGAAAGAGAAAATACTATCTTAAACAGAAAAATAAGATTCTTCCATAGCTCTGAGGCCGCTGATGGCAGGCTTGATCCTAGACAGAGGGGTGCAACCAGGAGAAGACCAATATTTAAGTGAAATAGCAGCTCAGAAGTATTGAAAATTATACCGGGGAATTCCAGATGGGCTTAAGCAGAAAAATGCTTAACATTTCAATTTGCTCAATCAGGGATAAAGAAATGGTGGAGTTCTAACACATTTGGAGAGGACAAAGAAATACCTGATTTTTCCATTGCATGGTTGTAGTGTAATTTTTAAACCAGTACCCACTAAGGATAAGCATTTAGTTTGTTTCCAGTTTGTTTTCCTGTTACTAACAGTGCTTCAATCAATATATTTTACACATATCCTGACCATGCTTCTGAGAGTAAATTCTTAACAGTGCAATTGCTGGGATATAAGGTATATGTATTTTACATTTTGATAGATAGTACCAAATTTCCTTACAAAAAGATCGTTCTACCAATTTGATATTACCAAATTGCCCCACAAAATGATTGTTGACTTGCATCAATAGTGTATGATAGTGCTTATACAAAAAATTATTTTTCAGATCAAGTAATATGTTTCTGTGTCACATTATGTTATAAAAGGACCTTATGTTTTCTAGGACCTTAAGAAAATATGCAACTCCGTTCCACTTCTCCTGAGTTCAAAGTGAGGCCAGCCTGCTTCAAAGCCATTACACCCTTGGTTGAATTCCACCCTAGGATTGAAAGAGAGGAGGAAAACTGGGTTTAATATTTACTAGTTTGTGGCCAGGTGCAGTGGCTGAAGTCTGTAATCCCAGCACTTTGGGAGTCTGGGGCGGGAAGATCACTTGAATCTAGGAGTTGAGACCAGCCTGGGTAACACAGGGAGACCCAGTTACTACAAAAAATATTTTAAAATTAGCTAGGTGTGGTGGTATGCACCTGTAGTCCCAACTACTCAGGAGACTGAAGTGGGAGGATCACTTGAGTGCAGGAGGTGGAGGCTGCAGTGAGCCGAGATTGTGCCACTGCATTCCAGCCTGAACACAGAATGAGACCCTGTCTAAAAAAAAAAAGAAAATTTACTAGTTTGTGATCCCCTCTCCCATGTTGGGAGTCTGAGTTGAGGATTTGGAGGAAGACTTGAGCTAACGGAATCCAGTGGAACTTATCTGTGGGCAAGTTGAATGAGTCCTTAGCCTCTTCCCTTTACATTTTTGCCAAATCAAAAAAACCATATGAACAGGGAGCACACTAGGACCTCTTTCTCTCTGTTCAAATGAGAACCATATGTATTATATATACACTCTTTACCCAAAATTAAGATGATAATATATACAGACGATTTTGAGGTATATCACTTTTTGAAAAGCCAGTGGATCAGAAAGACCTTAAAGATACCTGTATATAGATATAAAGTAATAGTAACTGCCAAATTTTAAATGCATGCTAAGTTCCAAGAAGTTCACTAAACATTTTTAAATGTACACTATCTCAATTTCTTTCAAGAGTTGTAGGTATATTCTCATTTTTCACTTAATGGAAATTAGCTCTTGGAGACATATGACTTGCAAATTTGAACCATGGTCTATGTGACTCCAAAGCCCCCACTTTTTCAACCATATTACTGTGAAGTGCTAAAAACTGCTGAGTGAATTACCCTATCTAAACTACCTGATACCCAAACAGCAAAGAATCCACAGTACTTCTTACGGTCCTTTACTAGCTATTTGACTTTATGTAAATTACCTAATATCTCTGTGTCCATGTTTCTTCTTCTGAGAATGTGGATATTAAAATACTATCTTCTAGGAGGATTAAATGAATAGTGACATGTCAACTGCTTAAAACAGTACCTGGCACAAAGTAAGGACAAATGCTAACTGTTAACATCATCATCATCACTACTCCTTTCCAAGGGCTTAGGTGCTTACCCTGATAGTGAATATTCTTAGAATTTGGAGCTAGGACTATGTTCTAAAGCCGTGAGCTCATAAACTCATCATCAATCAGTAAGTCCCTTCCACATTAAGAACTAAGGCTCAAAGAGAAGTGTAAGACTAGGTCTTTATTTGTAAGTTATTTACACTCTAGATATCAAATGAAATGTAACTCACATGAAGTGCTTCAATGCTGAATAGGTTGGTACAAACTCAAGTGCGGTAAGTGGTAAATCTGGGCTGATGTAGTCAGAGGAGACTTCCTGGAGGATCTTGGACATGAGCTTTCCAGGTTTTAGAGTGCAGTCATTCCAGGTGAGGGAAACTGCTGAGGAGTGGAATGGAGGCAAGCCTGGTGGGAAGGAGTATGACTGGGCTGAACCAGAGAGTGGGAACAGAGGGAGCAGAAAGAAATTAGATTTGGGTTGGGTTTTACCTTTAGTTTGCAAAATTATTTCTATCATGACTCTCTTGAAACATTTGGGAATGGTTTTGTTCAGACTTTCAGAATGAAAATTTTTCTATTACTTTGGCACAGTGAGGAACGCACAGCGGAAACATATTCTTGCAGCCCATCAGATCATCCACAGTTACACGGAAAGCATGGTTCAAAAGAGATTAACTGAGGGAGAGCAAGATGAGGCCTCAAATGCTGCCATGTTACTTGAGAAAGAAACTCAAAATGAGAACAACAGCTAAGGTGAGTTTGATTTTCCACCAGGAAAAAAAGCAGAGAAAGGAAGAAAAGCGGCATTGTTCAGCTTTGTGCTGTGCTCAAACAATCATAATGTGAAGATTGCTGTTTAAGAAATGGAGGACTTCCACTTAAATTGGCACATTTCCTCTAGTTTATGGCATCTACTGTTGAGATTATTAGAAAATTAGAGTTGATATTACAGCAATTAGACTCTTGTGATACAAAAAAGAGGACTCTAAATTATTTTTATGGGTTCTTTTAGCATGTGTGTACCTCGTCAAATGAAGCTATAGAATGTGTCAGTGTTACATATAAACAATCTTGTTCTTATGGAAGTAGACAAGGTATGCCCTAATGCATTGTGCTAGCTGTAAGCATGGCATGAGACACAGAGCCTGCCCAATGCTAGCTCAGACACCTTCTGCAGTGCCCACAAGGGGTTGGTCTTGGGCTCAACTAAAGGCTGTCATACTCATGAGACTAATACAGACCATATTTGGCATGAATGTACTTAGAAAAATATAAGACAGGAAACAGCTTCCAGCAAGGCAACATCAGACATTTCTCTTCCTGTAGAAGCCCTTGCCATACCCATGCAGAACACATAGCTGTTTTCTTTAGTCCTTAGTTTACGGAGTGCAGATACAATACAAGGAAAAGAGGTTCACACCGGGTGGGTACAGGAGCTGCCCTGGCGTAAAAGCTTCACACCCCAGGGGCTGGAATCTCTTGTAATAATTCCATAGGCATAGCTTCCAGGGTCCCCACCATGGATTTGCCCAGCTACAAAAGTCAGCATACTCACAGAAACTCAAAGCTGTGGTTTTCTATTAGGTATTCATTCCTCCCAGTTCAGATGGAATTTACCAATCAGGGGTCATTTTTAAGTAGTTCAAATTGCTTAGTAACACAGTTGTCACATATCACCTTATCAAGTTACTAGGAGAATAGAGCTAGGGAGTCAACTGAAAGTAAAATTCTCATGAGAAGGGGAATGGAGTGAACTTTTTGCTTATACTTTCTCCCTCAACCCTTTTGTGGTAGAGGCACATCTGCTGCTGTTTTGCCCTGAAGGTATACCAACCATCAGGTTGGGGAGAGTACCGGGGCTAGGGAGAAATTTTAGTTTGGCATTCAGAAGTTTTGTATATTGTCCAGCTCTGCCACCAATTGTATAATCTTACACAAATAATTTCTCTACTTCAGTCCTTGGTCCAATAGAATGGAATCTTAAGTCTCAATCAAAAGGAATCATGGAAGGAGGGTTGAGATGAGAGGGAAGGTAAGAAATATTGCAGAGAGAAAGCTAATAAGTGACTCTTAAATATCAAACTGTGGCTGTAAATTACAGCAGAAAAACTTTTGACTTTAATAGTAAAATAACCTCTGAAATAATTGAAAATATAAAACATCTATTACATGTAATGTTATATATTGTCTATAAAATGTAAATTCAAGGACCAAAGCATTTGGCTACCTTATTATTGTGATAAAAGCAAGCCTTAAGGTTGGGGTAGTCATTTTTCTGACATGCAAATTTAATAAGATTAATAATTTACACAATTTGCATTGAATGCATCTGCCTTTACTTCTGATTATGGTACCTACTCTATGACATCCATAGTGACCTGTGAAATCAAGCCAGAGGAGAAAAAAATCATCTTCTATTTATACTTAGTGAAAGTAAAATATATTTCATTAAAGCCTATGTAAAGCATATATGATAATTATAAAATCTAGTTGCAAAAAAGTCTAGTTGTCAGGCTAACTACAGATACTCAACAAAGATGATCAACCAATAAATTAAATGGTTGGAACATGAAGCTAAGCTGTCCCCAAAGTATATCCTCCCTCTTCCTTCTTGCAGAGGGAAGCAGAGAATGACAGATGTGAGATTATTCAATGATGTCTAGGGAAAGGGGCAGTAGTCATGGGCCACTGATTTAAAATACATATTTAAAAATACATATTTTTAATTAGCTTGAACAGAGAGCTAATAAAGTAGTGAAGAATTTCTGGGCCAAGATCTAGGAGAAGATAGAAATTTAGAGGGTTGGGTCTGGCATTTGGAGCTACTTTTTTCCTGGAAGAGTATGACAATTCTAGAAAATGTGGCTGAAAGGCTGAGGAGTATTTTTAAAAGCTTTGCAAAACAAGGGGGACAAAAAACTTGAGTCAAGGTTGGGGCCCTGGTAAACCTTCTTCATTTGGGTAGGGACTCTAAAAGTCTATGCCCTAGTGGTAAGGGTTAACTGGAAGTAAACTATCCCTGGCATATGATATAGTTTAGCTTCTAATCATCCGAGTGATTTTAAAAATCTCAATCCCAGAAATTGAACTTAACGAGATCCTTGGTTTCTATTGCCTCAAGGAACCTGCCAGAAATAAAATGTAAATTCTCTTTACAGAAAGTTAACATTATTCTAGACCTCTATTTTCACAATTTCTAGAACACAATCAAGAATATTCAGGTACGTGAGGAGACATGACAGTCTGAACAAGTGGCAAAACAATAGATGATAGAAACAGACCTAAAAGGATCTAAAATATTGGAATCGTTAGACCCAGACTTTATTTATTTTTTCCATAAGTTATTGGGGTACAGGTGGTATTTGGTTGCATGAGTAAGTTCTTTAGTGGTGATTTGTGAGATTTTGGTACACCCATCACCAGAGCAGTATACACTGCACCATATTTATAGTCTTTTATCCCTCATCCCCTTCCCACTCTTCCCCCCAAGTCCGCACAGTCCATTGTATCATTCTTATGCCTTTGTGATTAGACACAGTCTTTAAAATAACTATGTTGACTACTGTGGACTTCTATCCTCCAGAACTATGGGAAAATACATTTCTGTTGTTTAAGCCATCTAGTCTATGGTGTTTGGTTATGGCAGCCCCAGCTGACTAAGCCAGATTTTGGTACCAGGAGTTGGGTACTACTGTAACAAATACCTAAACATGTGGGAGTGGCCTTGCCACTGGTTATGGGTAGAAGCTGGAAGAGTTTTGAGGTACATACTATATATATGGACATTGAGGGTGATTCTGGTGAGTTGTCAGGTGGAAATATGGAATATGTTATTAGAAACTAGAGGAAAGGTGACCCTTATTATAAAATGGCAAAGACCTTGACTGAACTGTGTTCTAGTGTTTTATGGAAGGAAGAACTTGCAAGCAATGAAATTGGATATTTAGCTGAGGATATTTCTAAGCAAAGTGTTAAAGGAGCAACTTGGTTCCTCCTGACTGCTTATCATAAAATGTGAATGGCAAGAGATGAACTGAAGAAGGAAATGTTAAGCAAAAAGAAATCAGAATGTGAAGATTTGGAAAATTCTTAGCCTATTTATATTGGAAAAAACGAGAAAGCTCTTTCCAATGTGAATGCTAAGGGTGGGTTAACAGACATTTGATAAGTGTATGGGATCATATGAGCAGAAACATTGCAGGATGAAGTTAAGGAAGCCTATTGATTGGACTTCTTGAATTAGACAGGATGGGATGATAGAACTATTCAGCTGCAAACATGCACTATTCTTCAAGAAGAAGGAAAAATGATTCCACAGGAGATCCAGAGATCATCAGGGCCATTGTCCCAGTTTCAACAGCCAGGTGGCTTTCACCATGAGCTTTGGAAGAAGGACCACCCAGTGGACCCCAGCTCAGCAGAGCTATGGGTTGGGACCCTGGGTCAGCAGAGCTACAGGGACAGGACACTTACCTAGAGCCATGGGGATGGGGCATTGTAGAGTCAAAGGGGCAGAGCCATGGGAATGATGCTGCCACCCCAGTGGGCTTAGAAAGCAAGACACTAAGCCAAAGAAGACTATACTCAAGAATTAAGATCCAGTGGAATTTGCCTTGCCAGGTCGTGGACTTGCTTAGGATCCATCACCCATTTTTTTCTTCTGATTTTTCCCTTTTGGAAGGAAATATGTCTCCTATGCCTCTCCCACCGTAGCATTTTGGAAGCACATAGTGTGGCTGGTTTCACAGGCTCATAGCTGGAGAATAATTTTGCCTCAGGACAAATCATATCTTGAGTCTCACCCGTACTTCATTTGGATAATATTTATGAGACTTTGAACTTTAGACTTTAGAGTTGACATGGGAATGAGTTAAGATTTTTGGTATTGTTGGTATAGAATGAATGTACTTTGCATGCAAGAAGAACATGAATTCTACCTGGGGTAGAATGCTGTGGATTGAAATGTGTCCTTGAAAATGCGTATGTTGAAGCTATAACCCCCAATGTGGTATTTGGAGACAGGACCTTAGGGAGAGAATTAGGTTTAGAGAAGGTAATGAGGGCAGAACCCTCATGATGGGGTTATTGCTTTTATGAGAAGAGACATCACAGTGCTTCTCCTCTCCTTCTTCCTCTCCCCCTCTGCCATTCTCCCTCTCTCTCTCTCTTCCTTTCTCCCTCTCTTCCTCCATCTTCAATGTGAAGACACAGTAAGAAGGTGGCCATCTAGATGACAGGAAGAGAACTCTCAACCAAAACTAACCATGCTGTCACCTTGATCTTGGACTTGTAGCCTCTAGAACTGTGAGAAAAGAAATTTCTGCTGTAAGCTGTCCAATCTATGGTATTTTGTTATGACAGCCTGAGCTAAGACACTTACTCTGTTCAAAGGGTAAATGCCAATATTGAAAATTTCAAGAGAACTGGACATAATAAAAATGATATAGCAGATTTGAAGAAAATAGAAATTCCAGAATTTAAAAATACAGTAGCAAAAGTGAGAAACTCAGTGAATCTCTCCTGAGAGATATTTAGAAAGAAGCACAGAAAGACAAAAGGATAGAAATTACAGAAGAGAGAGAAGGATAGATTTAGAATAGCTTAATGATTTAGGAAAGGAGAAAGAGTGAGTAGGCATGGACCACTGATTGAAGAAATTTGACTACTAAAGGAAGGAATAATATGTTGGGAGATCATATGGAATACGAATTTTCCAAAAACGATAAAAGACTTGTTTTCAAGAAGACTTCTTAACCCTAAGCAGAATAAATAAAAAGAAAACAATACCTAGATACACCTTAGAATACTAATACTGCTGAAAGCCAAAAAGAAAAAGAAAAACCTTTAAAAGCATTCAGAGAAAAATGATAAATTACCTTCATAAGAGCAATAATTAAGCTGACAGTTGACTTCTCATCAGAAACAATGAAAGCCAAAAAGATGGAATGATATGTTCAATATATTGAAATAGTAAAATAAAGTAGGATTCTAGGCAAACATATTCTTCATGCTAACATATTCTTCAAGAATGGCAACGAAAGACATTTTCAGACAAATGAAACTAATAAAATTTGTCACTAGGAGATCTGCAACACAAGAAATTATTAAAGGGTACTTTTTAAGCAGAAGAAAAATTATCCCAGTTGGAAGGTTGGAAATAAATTTAAGGACAGGTATGTGGATTGGCTTATTGACTGCATAAAAAATTATAAGAAACAGCAATAATAGGAGCAATGCAGTTATAAAACAAAAGAGTAATATATAAGTCAGAAGAGGGCTAAATGGATTAAATTTTTCTAAGGCACTTGCATTGTTTAGGAGGAGGATAAAAGTATAAGTTGACATTGATAACTCAATGATCCATGACAACTCAAGGATACATTTTGTAACCTCTAGGGTAACTCTGAAAGGATAATAAAGAGATATATGACATCTAAGCTAACAGAAGAAAATGGGACTAAATTTTCAAAACACTCAATACAAAAAGTGGATAGAAAGGAGAAAAAAGGAAACAGAACCAATAGAAAGCACTGAATAAAATGGTAGATGCAAACCAAATTTTATCGCTGACTACATTAAATGTAAATAGACAAAATATTCCAAGTAAAGTCAGAATTTACCAGACTGAATAAAAATCATACTAAATTATATGCTGCTTGCAGGAAGCCTATATAAAATCTAAATATACAAATGGTTGTAAAAGATTGAAAAAGATACCACAAAAACACCACCCATAGAAAAGCAGATATAGCAATATTCATATCAAAGAAAACTTTAAGGCAGAAAGTATTAGAGAAAAAGAGGGACATGCCATAAAGATAAAGGTCTAATTTATTGGGAAGATATAATGTCACAATTTAAATATACTTAATAGCACGGCCTCCCCCTAAATGTAGCAAAATTTAACAGAACTGCCTGGAGAAATAGACAAATCCACAATAATTCTGGGAAATTTTAATCTTTATCAGGAACTAACAAGCAAGTGGAGAGAAAAAACATTTAAAAATGAAATATTTGGCTGGGTGCAGTGGCTCACGTCTGTAATCCCAGCAATTTGGGAGGCCGAGGCAGGTGGACCAGTTCAGCTCAGGAGTTCGCAACCAGCCTGGACAACATGGTGAAGCCGTGTCTGTACCAAAAATTAAAAAAAAATTAGCCAGGCATGGTGGTGTGTGCCTGTAGTCCCAGCTATTTGGGAAGCTGAGGCAGGAGGATTGCTTGAGCCCAGGAGGCAGAGGTTGCAGTGAGCTGAGATCATGCCACTGCACACCAGCCTGAGTGACAGAGCAAGACCTTGTCTCAATAATAATAAAAATAAAATTAAAATGGAATATTTTAGATACATAATTTTTTAAAACTTGGCCTAATGGACATTTGTAGAATATTACGCCCAACAACTACAGAATGCATATTCTTGCCAAGGGCAGAGGGACATTATCAGGGGAAAGAGAAACCAGAGGAGCTGTGTGGGCTGGCCTGATGGATTGGGGTGCAGAGGAGCCCCCAGAGTAAGGCCAAATTTTCCCATATAATGTTAGCTTTAGGTTTTTGGTAGATACTGTTTTTCTGCTTGAGAAATGTTTGAATATCTCTTGGTATTTAATGAGTTATGTCAGTAATAAAATTCACTCAGTTCCATGGACTTAACCATTGACACTTCTATAATTTTTTGTTTTTTATGGGTTTTTATATATGTGTGTAGTTTGTTTGTTTGGTTGGTTGGTTGGTTTTTGGTCAGAAAGAGATGCTGAATATTCTGACTTGCACCATCATACTGACATTCAGTGATTCAGAATGGTAAAGTTTCAGTGTGACTTTTTTCCAGCTCAGGGCCAAGATTGAGATTTTTCTAAGTAAGAACACCATCCTCAGCTACTGTTACAGAACACTGAATGGCTTTGGAAATTGGCTATTGCTGCAGACTTGGTAATATTTTTTAATGAATCTATCCTAATGTTGCAAGGCAGGCAAAACTTACATGCAGAGCTTATGCTATAGTAAAGTCCCTTCATTGGCAACTAACATTATTTGAATCCCAAATAATATATTTCCTATGCTATGAAAAGTTAAAACAAGAAGGAAGATCTCCATTCCTACATATATTTGCATTGGATATATTTTCTGAGCCTAAACTACTTTTCTAGTAGCATTTTTGGACCTTGAAACAAGTGCAAAGGAAATTTCAAAATTATTTATCTGCAATGGAAGCATGTTCATCTTACCTTCAAGTGGAAGTAGTTGATCTGTATTGTAATGACCTGCTAAAAAGAAAATATCGAGAGAAGAATCTAATAGAATTCTATAAATGCCTTCCAAGCAATAAATATGGATATTTATATAAAAGTATATAATTGTGGATGGATACCAGTATTGGCCATACTGTTCTGAATGAAAAGACATTTTCAAAGATGAGATAGGGATGAGATGAGATAGGGAAAAATCTCATTTTCAAAGATGAAATGAGAAAGAGGAAAATCTAATTACACATCACTATTAATAAATGAACATTTGCAATCAATTTCAATGACTTGAACTGAAATTGAGCAAAATGTTATTCCCCCAAATAAGAATTCCATTCATTTCATTAAGATAACTATATTACAGAAAACTATAGTCAATTATTAGTAGTGTATTTTGAATTTTATCAAAAATGTTGTGAAAATTTGTTTTCTCTTTTGTTAAATGAGTATCCTTGATTTTGTCATTTGGCTCACAAAACCTAAAATATTTACTATTAAGCCCTTTTCAGAAAAAGTTTATCATTCCTTACTCTACAGCAATTACAATAAAGTAGAACTAAATATAACACATGGAAGAATCTCACAAATATGATAAGTACCATAATAAGCCAAATCCAAAAATAATCCACAGTATGAATTTATTTATATAAAGTTCAAAACCAACAGCATTAAACTATAGTGTTTAGGAATGCATACTTAGAAAGTTAAGGTGTAACAGAATGCAAGGAAGTGACTACTGTAAAAATAAAATAAAAATCAGAATAGTGATTACCTTTAGGAGGTAAAGAGAGGATTGTGATTGGGAAGGGGTAAATGGGAGCTTATGGAATACTATTTCCTGACCTGTGTGATATTTACACAGATGAGTACTGTACATTAATTTATTAGGCTGCACATTGCTTTTAGGTACTTTCCTATATGTGTCATATTCTACAGTTGAAAGTAATACAAAAACATATGAAAGTATAAAACTCATTGGTAAAAGTAAGTACATGGTCAAATTCAGAATATTCTAATACTGTAATGATCGTGTGTAAATCACTTTTTAGTATGAAGGTTAAAAGACAAAACTATTAAAAATAATATCTACAATAATTTGTTAAGGGATACACAGCATAAAAAGATGTAAATTGTGAAATTGAAAACACACGTGTTGAGGAGGGTGGATAAAAAGTGTAGAGTTCTTGCATGCAATCAAATTTAAGTTGTTGCCAGTTTAAAATAGCCTATTGTAGCTATAAGGTGTTTTATATATTCCTCATGGTAAGTACAAAGCAAAAAATCTATATTAAATACACAAAAGGTGAAGAGTAAGAAATCAAGGCATGGCACTAGAGAAAGTCACCTAATTACAAAGGAATACAGCAAGAGAGGAAGAAAGGAACAAGGACCTACAAAACAACCATGAAACAATGAACCAGATGATAGTAGTAAGTCTTTATCAATAATTACCTTGAATGTAATTAGATTAAATTCTCCAATTCAAAGACATAGAGTGGCTGAGTGGATAAAAACAAACAAATGAGACCTAACTATGTCCAGCCTGCAAGAGTCTCACTTCACAGTTTAAGAACTCACATAGACTGAAAGTGAAAGGATGAAAAAAGATACTCAGTGCAAATGGAAACCAAAATAGAACAAGTGTAGCTAAACTTACATCAGATAAAATAGGTTTTAAGTAAAAAACTATAAAATGAGACCAAAAAGGTCATTGTGTGGTGATAAAGGGGTCGATTCATCAAGAGGCTTTAACAATTATAAATATATGTGCACTCAACATTGGAGCCCCTAAATATATAAAACAAATATTAATAGATATGGAGGGAGAGCTAGACTGTAATACAGTAATAGTGGGGACCTCCAGTATCCCACTTTCAGCAATGAACAGAACATCTAGACAAAAAATCAATAGAGAAACATCAGACTTACACTACACCTTAGACCAAATGGACCTAACAGACATATATAGAATATTCCATCCAGCAGCAGCAGAATACACATTCTTCTCAAATACACACAGAACATTCTCCAAGACTGATGACTGATAATAAGCCTAACGAACTTAAGAAGATTGAAATTATAGCCAGTATTTTTTCCAACCACTGTGGTATATAAAATAGAAATCAGTAACAGGAGGGATTTCAGAAAATTCAGAATTACATGGAAATTAAACAACATGGTCCTGAACAACAAGAAGTCAAAGAAGAAATGAAAAGGGAAATTTAAAAAAAATACCTTGAGGCAAATGAAAATGGAAACACAAGACATAGTTATGGGATGCAACAAAAGCAGTTCTAAGAGGGAAATTTATAGCAATATGTGCTTGCATCGAAAAAGAAGAAAGATCTCAAGTAAACAACGTAATATTACACCTCAAAGAACTAAAAAAAGAAGAACAAATGAAACCCAAAATTAGTAGAAGGAAAGAAATAATAAAGATTAGACCAGAAATAAGTGAAATAGAAACTAGAAAAATAATAGAAAAGATCAACAAAACTAAAAGTTGGTATTTTGAAAAGATAAAATTGACAAACCTTTAACTAGACTACTTAAGGACAAAGAGGGAAGACTTAAGGAAAATCAGAAGTGAAAGAGGAGACATTACAACTGATACCACAGAAATGCAAAAGATAAGACTACTATAAACAATTATATACCAACAATTTGGACAATCTAGAAGAAATGGATGTCTAGACACATGCAACCTATCAAGATTGAACCATGAAGAAAATAGAAAATCAGAATAGACCAATAATAAGTAAGAAGATTGAATCAGTAATGAAAAGACTCTCATCAAAGAAAATCCCAGGCAGGACCCAATGGCTTCACTGCTGAATCCTACCAAATGTTTAAATTTCAGTCTTCCAAAAAAATTGAAGAGGAGGGAATACTTCCAAACTCATTTTACAAGGTTAGCATTACTGTTGTTTCAAAACTAGACAAGGATACTACAAGAAAGAAAAATTACAGGCCAATATCCCTGATTAACGTGGATGCAAAAATTCTCAAAAAAAGTAACAAACTAAATTCAACAAATTAAAAGGATCTTTCACTATGATCAAGTGGGATTCATCCTACAGATGCAAGAATGGCTCAACATACACAAATCTATAAATGTGATATACCATATTAACAGAATAAAGGACAAAAATCACATGATCTTATCAATAGATTCAGAAAAAAAATCTGACAAATTCAATATTCTTTCATGACAAAAAAAAACTGTTAACAGATTCGTTATAGAACAAATGTACCTCAACATAGTAAAGTCCATATATGACAAACCCACAACTAACATCATTCTCAACAGTAAAAAGTTGAAGCCTTTTCTTCTATGATCAGAAACAGACAAGGATGCTCCACTCTTGCTACTTCTATTCAACATAGTACTAGAAGTCTCAGCCAGCACAGTTGGGCAAGAGAAAGAAATAAAAGGCACCCGAATTGGAAAGGAAGAAGTTAAATTGTTTTTCTTTGCAGGTGACATGATCTTATATATAGAAAACCCTAAAGACTCCAACAAAAAAACTAATAGAAATGATAAAGTAATTAATTTACAGGTACAAAATCAACATACAAAAATCAGTAGCATTTCTATACATTAACAACAAACTATACAAAAAAGAAATCAAGAAAACAATCCCATTTATAATAGCTACAAGGAAAAAAATAAAATACTTAGGAGTAAATTGAATCAAGGAGACCTGTACATTGAAAACTATCAAACATTGATGAAAGAAATTAAAGAAGACACAATTAAATGAAAAGTTATCCTGTGTTCATGGATTGGAAGAATTAATATTGTTTAAACATCCATGCTACTTAAAGCAATCTACAGATTCAATGCAATCTCTATCAAAATTCCAATGACATTTTTCACAGAAATAGAAAAGGCAATCCTAAAATTCATATGGAACCATGAAAGACCCCAAATAGCTAAAACAATCTTGAAGCAAAAAGAACAAAGCCATCACACTACCTGACTTAAAAATCTACTGCAAAGCTATGCTAATCAAAACAGCATGGTACTACACACACAGACCAATGGAATGTAATAGAGAGCCCAGAAATGCACCCACAGATTTGTGGTCAATTGATTTTTGACAGAGGTGCCAAGAACACACAATGGGAAAAGGACAGTCTTTTCAATAAATGATGCTGAGAAAACTGGATATCTACATACAGAAGAATGAAATTAGAACCTTTTCTCCACACCATATTCAAAACCCAACTCAAAATGGATTAAATACTTAAGCATAAGTCCTGATACTGTAAAACTGCGAGAAGAAAACATAAGGGAAAAGCTCCTAACATTGGTCTGGATGGTGATCTTTTGGATATGACTCAAAAGCACAGGCAACAAAAGTGAAAATAGACAAAAGAGATTACATCTAACTAAAAAGTTTCAGCACAGCGAAAAACAATAAACAGAGTGAAGAGACAACCTGCTAAGTGGGAGAAAATATGTGCAAACCATACATCTGGTAAGAGGTTAATATTCAAAATATGTGAGGAACTCAAACAACTCATTAGCAAGAAAATAAATAACCCAATTAAAAAATGGGCAAAGGACCTGAATAGACATTTCTCAAAAGAAGACACATACAAATGGCCAACAGATACATGAAAAAAATGCCCAACATTACTAATCATTCGAGAAATGCAAACAAAAGCCGCAATGTGATATCACCTCATACTGTTAGAATGGCTATTATCAAAAAGACAAAAAGTAAGTGTTGAGGAGGATGTGAAGAAAAGAGAACCCTTGCACATTGTTGGTGGGAATGGAAATTAGTACAGCCATTGTGGAAAACATTATGGAGGTCCTCAAAAAATAAAAAATAGAACTACCATATGATCCAGCAATTCCACAACTGGGTGTATATCCAAAGGTAATGAAATCAGTGTGTGAAAGAGATATCTGCACTCCCATGTTCACTGCAGCATTAATCACAATAGCCAAGATTTGAAATCAACCTAAGTGTCCACCAACAGGTGATGGTATACACACAATTGAATACTATTCAGCCTTAAAAAAAAAAAAAAAAGAAGGAAATCCTGTCATTTGCAGCAACATGTCTGAACCTGGAGGGCATTATGCTAGGTGAAATAAGCCAGGCACAGAAATACGAGCATAATGCCATGAACCAGGTGTAATGCATCCACACACATACGCATATGCTATCACTTGCATGTAGAGTAGAAAAAAGTTGAATTCATAGAAGTAAAGAGTAGAATGTTGGTTGCCAGAAGCTAGTGTGGTAGGGAGATGTTGGTCAAAGGATACAAAATTTCTGTTAGGAAGAGTAAGTTCAAGGGATGCATTGTAAAACCGTGGTGACTATATTTAATAACAATGTGTTATATTTTGAAAATAGCAAAGGGAGATTTTAAGCACCCTTTCCACAAAAAATGAAAAGTATATGAAGTAGTGCATATGTCAATTAGCTTGACTGAGCCATTCTACAATGTGCACGTATTTCAAACCATCATGCTGTACCTGACAAATATATATAATCTTTCTTTGTCAGTTTAAAGTAAATAAATGAAATAGTAAAGGATGTTGGCAGTAAGTCAAAGTAAAATGGAAAGAGAATCAGAAACGGTATTTATGACCTCCAGAGTCTACATATCAACTTTTCCCAAACAATTGTTCCATGGATAACTGCTCTTCAGGACATTCATAAGCAGGGCTGCTCCTGGTATTTGCAAGACCCAGGTCAAGAGGATGAACTGAAGCATCATATCATATGAAAATATATAAAGTTGTAAATTAGGCTAACATACTGTTATATAAAATTTATTCTACCCACCTACTTTCACAAACATATCTTTGAGATGATAACATTGAAAAACGGGTAAGCAGCTATGGGCTTTATGTAATTGAAAGATGGCAAGAACCAAAGATGATAAGCTTAGTTATTATTGTACATGTCTGACTATTCTGTTTATGGTCCAGTAATATTTGGGCAAGTAATGAAACAAAGGCATACATGGTTTTTTAAAAGTTAGAAATACATATGTATATATACAAACAAATACATATATATATATACATTATGCCTGCAATATACAGAGAATATTTCTGGAAAGGTCAATAAGAAGTTGGTAGGTAGCTGTTGCCAGGCATGGAAACTGGGGACGGAGTTCACACCAGGGGAAAAGAGATTTACCTTTCTCATGTTGACATTCTTTTGTATTTTTATTTTTTTATGATGTATGTATACAACCCAGTTAATGTACAGATTTTTTTAAGTGCTAGAATTTGGAAACTGACACACTGTGAAGTAAGAAACATCTGGATCCATAAGGCTTATAAATAGCAGAGCTGGGATATGTGTGGGGCTGTCTGAGTTCAGAGCTAGGGCTCAGACACACTGTATCACAGGAATTTTTTGCATGTATTGATCTGATAATGTTTCTAAAAGATGACATAATCATAAACATTTGTTTTGCTCTTTTTTACAGATTGTGATTTTTTTGTAAAAGAAGCTGTACGAATCATCATAAATAATTCCAATAGTCTGCACTTCTCCCAAGGTGTGCACTGCTCATAAACTTGCCAGTGTGTGATTTATGAGAAAGGAGATTTATTTTCCTTAAACATCCAATAATTTAAAATGATTTTCAATAATAATAATCAAATGAAAAAGCTTCATTCTCTTCAGTGTCTTCTAGATGCCCTACTTAAAGAGAACATTTTCTTATGTCTCATTTCAATATTTTGTTAACTATGAGGATGTGCTGGTTTGTTGAATCAAACAAAAGGAAATATTGTGGAATATTTTTCCAAGTAGTTTTGGTTCACTATTCACAGGACATTGGCATTATCTACTAAGGCTGAAAATGTGCATATTCCATGACTCAGGATTTTATCTCCTAGATATATATTCAACAGAAATGCATGAGTATGTGCACCAACAGGCATGACAAAAATATTTATAATAGTGGTGTTCACAATAGTCCCAAACTGGAAACCCAAGTGTCCATCTCCATCGGAACAGAAAACTATACTTTGGTCTGCTTCTCCAGTGGCACATCAACCCACCTTTGAGCTTTAGATCTAAGAAGTGTGTTCATGCAACAGCCATAGAGATGGTGCTATTGAAAGGCAATCTGCCCATCCTGTGTATTGACAAGCATCAGGATTCCAGGAGGATTCTTCCTGATTCAAAGACTGTCAAATAGGAAAAAAGAAAACAGTAAATGAACAAAAACATCAACATGGAGTTCAAGTAATGAATTTATAGAGGAAAATGTATGCTACTCTGAAAACAAAGCTTATGTTAGAGAATATCTTACTGTAAGAAACAAGGAAAATTTCAGAAACATTTGCTGAGTGTTTTTAATAGGAGTCAAAAAGAAAGGGTCTTTTCAGAAACTGAAGTAGGAAATAATAACAGACAAGGTCAGAAAATAGATGCAGGCTGAAAAGAAAAGAAAGTGGGCTAAGATGGGAAAAATATAAAAAGATTTAAAATCCAGCAACAAAATTTACACATTCATTTGGATGCAGTGAAAAGGGCAGAAATATCACAGCAGAGAATAAAATTGATAATGTTGGCAACACATTTATTAAGTGATCCAACATGGGATGGGAAGGAATGGGCAAAGAGATTAAAATGACAGAAGTTAGCTGTAGATGACCTATCCCACAGCAATCAGAGTTCTTGAAGAAGAAACCAGAACAAATAAAATAGAAACAATAATCAGAGTTTAATAATTAATTTTCTGAGTTTTTTAAAAAAAACTAATTATACAAACTTGAAAGGGTTCACCTTGCCCTAGCAAAACTAGGATTGGGACACCTTTTTTTTCCCCCTGAGGATCACTGACAAAAAAACACTGCACCAGTAAGGAAGCAACTAAATTTTGTTTTGTTCTTTTAAAAAGGCTAACCTGAGCTAGGTAAAGGTTATATCATTCACTTTTGAAATAAACCATCGAGAACACAAAATGACAAGTGAGTTAGGTTGGGCTGATAGGATAGAAGGTGGGAGGGGAATGCTATACAGCTGGGAACAGCAGACTTTCTCTGAAGGGCCAGATGGTAACTACATTAGGGTTTGTGGGTCTGATGGTCGCCATCATAACTGCATACTCAACTCTGCTGTTGTAGGGTAAGAGCAGCACTCGATGACACAGAAATGAATGCGCATGACTGTGTTCCAGTAAAATTTTATTTTAATTAAAATCAATTCATGTTTGAAAAAGGATTTAAAGTAGCTTCTAATAAAGGACATGTGTAATGAAACTTAAAAGATGATATTTTCTTTAAAAATCTTTATCCTTATGTAGACTTCTAAAACTATGTTTTGCATTTAGACAGTCAAGGAAAATACAAGTTGTTATACAATTCTCATTGACTAATTGAAGTTTACTAGGAGAGGAAAACTTTTTCTTGATACTGGCAATCTTTTACTTATAATGGCTTGAGTTAAAATGCTCCAACTTTTCTAATTTTTGCTTTTGAAAATAAAACACCTATAGTGACAATAAAAACACACATTTAAAGCCATGTGGTCATAGTGACTGGAGCCATGTAGTGAATTGGGGCTAGACTAGTACGATCAATAGCGATACAAAATCACAATGAACTGTCTGAGGCAGAAAACTTTTTGTATGGATGCGTAATCAGATATAGTGAATCATTGTAAAGAGAGGCAGTGCTTTAGCTTGAGGCAAGGTAAAATCCAAAAGGAAAGTGTGCAGTGTGGGTAAAGGATCTCTTTAGGATGCGAAACTGTTAGCACAAAATTGTTGGGAATTCTAAGTTCCTGAAGTGCAGAACTCCCAGACAAATTATGTTAGAGCCTGATTGTTAGTTCAGGAGGAGCTTCCACTGCTAACTCCCATCCTCCTACTCAGTTCTAGGCCACTGGTACCCACTTGAAGGTAGAGTTGTATTTACAAATACTTGGAGTGATTTTATGCAACAAACTGCACAGAGGATTATAGACTCAGTTAATAGGGGAGTGGAGAATGCCAGCAAGCCCCTGAGTTACAGTGAATGGCCTTCAACTGTGCTTACCAATTGTGGAACAAAAGCCAGCTAGAACCCTAGCAATATAGTAGGGTTATGGGATCTTTGGAGTGTTGCTTTTCTGGCTGGATACCTCCGTGGACAGTGGGGCCTTTGCCTGAGTTCTTGTCCTGTGTCCAGGAAGAATGAGGTATGCAGACAAGTGGAGGGTGAGCAAGATGAAGAGCAGCTTTATTGAGTGTTACAACAGCTCAGAGGAGACCCACAGTGGGTGGCTTCTCTTTGTAGGCAGGTCATCTGGTCGAGTGTTCAGCTCTCAGCAAAAAGGAGGCAATGGAGTGGGTGGCTCCTCTCTGCAGGCAGGTCATGAGGATGAGTATTCAGCTCTCAGCAGAGAAGGTAGCGCCTCTCTGCAACTGGTCATTCAGACATCTCCTCTGCTCTGGCTGAGTCCATGGTTTTTTGATCTTCAGAGAGGGAAAGTGCATGCTGATTGGTCCATGGGTAGCCATGGGCAGGCCCAGGAAAAAGGGATATAAGCTCCCCCTCCAGGCAGCAGGACTGGCAGCCCGGCGCCCAGGCTTCAGGCCTTCTTGGCATGAAGGTGGGACTTCACTGAGGCCCTGCCCCCTTCTGCCCAGGAGCTGTCTGCCTCCCCTGTCATTCATGGCACCCAGGCTCTTCCTGCCAAGGGGTGCCTGCAGGCCAGTGCTGAGCTGCCCTCAGCACCCCCTCAGCTTCCCTCCTGTGCTCTTCAGTGCCCAAAGACAGGAGGGGGCCAAGGCAGCAGGGGGCTGGCATGTCAGCACTGCCCTGAACGTGCGCCCACCCTGCTGGCCTGTGACAGTGCCCTGGCTCGGCCCCAACCTTGCTCCACAATCAGAACATGCACCAGGAGTGGGGAGAAGCCAGGCAGCAGGAGCAGGCACTTGCAAGCCTGTGAGGGCAGGGGGACATTCCAGGGCCCCCAAGAGTTCAGGGATGCCTGAGTCTGCAGCCACAGTTTGGGCAGCTGCAGCTGTGCCCAGCAGCAGGCTCCTGCCTGCTCCCAGTCCCCCAAGAGCAAAGGGAGGCTCACATCTGCAGCCACGGTTGGGTGGCTGAAGCCCTGCTGGGAGGGCAAGGCTCCTGCCTGCTCTGTGGAGTGGGAGGCCAGGGTCTACAGCCATGGTTTGGGTGGCTGCAGTGGCGCCGGGGGAGCTCCCACCCCAACTCAGAAGGGGCGGGGCTCCTGCTTGTCCCTAGCTCCCACCAGCTCCATGGAGGGTGCAGCCTTGGCTGCACCTCCCTGCTGCAGCCAGTGTGATGGCAGTGGCAGACCGTCTGATGTGGCCACTGCCATCAGTAGCATGGAAGTTAAGAGAGCAGGCTCTGGACCCAGACTGTCCTGATTGAAATCACAGTCCAAGTTCAGTGTGTCAGACAGGTTATTTAATCCCACTAAGCCTTAGCCTCCTCATGTGTAAAATGGTATAACCATAGGTTGTACCTCATGAGGTTGATGTTGGGATGTAATGAATTAATTTATATAAAAAGCTTAGCAGGCAACACACGGTAAATACCCAATAAGCACCAATTAGCTAATTTTACTATCACAAAGGGATAAAGGACAAAAGAAATAGGTGGAGCATGTTTCCTGCTTATAAGGAAAACGACCTCACCTACAACTGTATAGACAGTGGCGCAGTGGATATCAGTCTCTAACCCATCAGATGAGTTTCTCGGTCTCATTTGGGGAACAATAAGAGACAGAGAGAATATGGATGTGCTATCATCTGCCCCTCCCCTAACCCCTCCAGCAAGAAAGGGATAGGAATGAGTACCTCATGTTCTGTAGAAACTTGAGGTGTTGAGAATAAGGGCTCCCTCCCTACCAGATATTAGTGCAGTAGAAGGAAGCCATAAGTATTGCGCAGAAGAACTTCCCAGAAAACTTAGCTGCAATCTTGAAGGAGGCACCTTTTATGATAGGTGGCACATGAGGAAACTGGAAGTGAGGACTACAGTGGTTCTTGGCTGTGGCTGCATGCTAAAACCACCTGAGTACTTTAAAAAAAAAAAGTGCTTCTTGGGTTTCACCTCGGGCCAATTAAGATAGAATCTTTAGAAGTGGAGCCCAAGCAAACAGATTTTTTTTTTAAAGTTTCCCAAGTGATTTAGTGTACATTCCAAATTGAGAATAGATGATGTGTTTCCCAAGGAAATTGTCCCTCTCCAAGCATTTACCATTCAGACTTACTACAGAAGATATGTCTTCAGTCCAGGTTCTAATTATATTTTCTTTGTAAAGCATAAAGGATTTCAAAGAAAAAAAAATGTGTGAGAAAACACTGATACTGGACATAGTCATAACACTTGGTACTTCCTCAATAACACACTTGATCGTAATTTCCTGCGTAATCGTCTCTCTCACTGGCGTGTGAGGGCAGGGCAGCAGCTGTACCTAGTGAGTTCATTTGTTTTCATTTGCAGTGCTTAGCCAGTCCAGTCTCTGGCACCTATCAATCCCTTAGTAGGTATTTATTGAATGAAATTCTACATACTTAATGTTTGTAAAAGTAAACATTTGTGTGGTTTTAGAGATCATTTATTATGTCTTGGCATATTACGGTATGAAATGAGTTTCAAGGACATAATTCTAATTTATAACATTCATTCCTTAAAAACGTTTAACTTTTTGTGATTCAACTTGTGAATGTTATCAAGGAACCAAGTAAGTCATAAAGGAAGGGAGAGGCCTTCTGTATGACATCCTAAAAGGAATTTATCCCATTTATCCTTGTACAAAAGACATTCGACAGCTTAAGAAACCTCCAACAGAAGTTTCAGAGAAGAAGCAAAAATGTTCTTTTCACTGTTTCTTTTATTTTTAATAAAATTTAAAGATATTTTATTAAAACATATCTATAAAATCAGCTTTCAATTATGTCAGAATGAAGAGGTCAGCAATACTCCTCCACTAAAAAAAAAACCATACAACTGGACAAAATTGACAAAAGCATCCAGGGAACTAGAAATCTACTAGAGATGGGCAGCAAGTTGAAAAGCTCCTAGAGATTCAAGGAGAAACAGCAGAAGGCTAATTCTTTCCCCCACCTCCCATCAAGCTCAATCAGCAAGAATTGTAGTTTTCCAGTTTGGAGTTGGCCAAAAACCCAGTGGCTCTTCTGCCAGAGGAGAAATACTTATAAAGTTTTAAATTTCAATATTTAGGGTCGAGAAGTGGCATGAAATCTTGTGACTTTGCATATACTAAAAGTAGCAAACTCAAGAAATGAATAGGGAAAGGCCACAGCTTTGTTAGCCCAAGGATGCAGTCCCAGTTGGGGTGAGCAGCAAACCAACCAGAGTGCTAATGGGGAGATCCTGGAAGGGTTGAGACAAGTTTTCCACATACCCCTGGCTGACTGAGAATACGAAAAAACTAACCCAGAAAAAGAAAAAAAAAGGAGAAACATAAGACTAAAATCAAGTTGGGACAAACAGAAAATAAATCACAAAATGATACACCTCAACTCAACTTTAACATGCATTAAATATTAGTGTATTAAACACTCCACATAAAAGGCACAGGTGTCAAAATGGTTTTTTGTTTTGTTTTTTTTTCTTAAAATTGTTTTGAAGAAAAACAAAACCAAGCATATGATTTACAAGAGACACTTTTAAATATAAAAACAGTGATAATGAAAGTAAATAGGTGGAAAATAATACAACAGGAAAATATTTAGCATAAGAAAACTAGACTGGTTCTATTACTACAGCTGGCAAAAAAAAAAAAAAATTCAAAGCAGGCAGTATTACCAAAGATAAAGTAGGATATCTCATAAACATAATAAATGAAAACCAAATAGTCTTATCCATTTATGCCCCTAATAACTGAGCTTCAAAATTCACAAAGCAAAACTAACAAAAAAAGAAGTAAACAAATCTCCAAAGTTGAAGACTTAACACCTTCTTCTCAATAGCATAGAGCAATTAGACGAGAAATCAGTAAAGTTTAGAAGATTTTAACAAAACTACATACCTTTGCTTAACACTAATCAGAACACTATACCCAACCACGGCAGAATACATATTCTTTTCAAGTGTACATGGAACATTTATCAAGATAAGCCATATTTTGAGCCACAAAACATCTTTATATGTTTCAAAAAATGGAAATCTTATAAAATATGTTGTCTGACCACAGAAACAACTAACTTAGAAATCAGGAACAGATACATATTTTTAGAAAATCCCCAAACATTTGGAAGTTAAACAATGTATCTCTAACCTTTGGATCAAAGAAGAAATAACAAAGGAAATTAGAAAATACTTTGATGTGAACGATTGAGAAAATACAACTTCAAAATTTGTAGGATGTAGCAAAAGCAGTGCTTACAGAGAAACGGTAGCTATATGCACTCATGTTAGAAAAGAGGCTTAAAACCAGTTATCTAAGTTCCCACTTAAGGAAGATACAGAAGAAAGGCAAAGTAAAACCAAAGTAAGTAGTAGGAGAGATGTTTTAAGATACACAAGAGCAGAAATTAATGAAACAGAAAGCTTAAAATGATAGAGAAAATTGACAAAAACAAAATTTTATTCTTTGAAGAGACTGGTCAAAAAGGAGAAATCACAAATTATCAACATCACGAACAAGAGGGGTATCACTATAGTGGAAGAGGGAATGTCACTATAGATCTTACAGGCATTAAAAGGATAATAAAGGAATTTTTGAAAACTTTATGACAATAAATATGATAGCTTAGATGAAATGGAAAAAGTCCTTGAAGCAGAATTTACCAAAAAATATACAATGATAAATAGAAAATCTATATATCCTTGTATCTATTAAGTAAATTGAATTTGTTACCAAAACATTCCCATAAAGAAACATCCAGGCCCAGATTGTTTCAGTGGCGGATTCCATCAAACATTTAAGGAAGAGATAATGCCAATCTTATACAAACTCTTTCAGAAAATATAGAGGAAGCACTTTGCATCACATTTTAAGAGACCAGTATAATCATATCATCTGACAGAGATAAGAAAATAAAGTTACAGGTCTATATCATGATTACAATTGCAGCATTGGTGGTATAGTGGTGAGCATAGCTGCTTTCAATGATTATGAATGCAAAAGTCATTAATGAAATATGACCAAAACAAATCCAGAATTCCAAAAAAGAGAGAGACAGAGTATTATTCAGGACAAAGCACATTTATTCCAAAGATGCAAGGTTAGTACAGCATTAGAAATATCAATGTAATTCAACATGTTAATAGAAAAAAGATAAAAAGCATATGATCTTAACTGAAAAATTAACACAATTCTACACTCATTCACGTTTAGAAATTCTCAAAAAACTAGGATAAAAAGGAACTTCCTCAACTTGACAAAAGCATCTATAAAGGTGACAGCTAGCATCATAGCTAATGGTGAAATATTGAATGTCCCCCACAAGGATATCTACCCCTACCACACTGCTATTTAATACTGTATTAATCGTTCCAACTAATGCAATAAGGAAAGAAAAAAAGCCTAAAGATCAGAAAAGAAGAAAACTGTCTTTCTTTGCAGAAAACATAATTATTTACATTGAACATCCTCAGTAATACTAAGGAATAACTACTAGAACTATTTAATAAAGTCACAGTTATATCTCATCAATATAAATATATATACATACAAATATATTTTCTATATACTAGCAGCAAACAATTAGAACAGCGGTTTTTTTTTTTTTAATTGACTTAGTATCCAAAAAACGTAAAACACTTAAGAATAAACTTAACAAAAGACATGGAGAGTTTCAAAACTTTTGGGTGGCGGCGCCGCAGCCATGGAGGGAGGCGGCGGCGGCGGCGGCGGCTCGGGTGGCTGCGCTGGGAGGCGGCGATGAGAGGCTCACACGCCTCCAGCCCGGCCCCGGCCCCCCAGGACGGAGAGCCGAGCAGCCCCGGCTCTGGGCTACGGACTATGGGCGAATAGCTCTGACCACCCGGCGAAGCATGCCGCCTGCCTTGGCCTCCCAAAGTGCCGAGATTGCAGCCTCTGCCGGGTCGCCACCCCGTCTGGGAAGTGAGGAGCGTCTCTGCCTGGCCGCCCATCATCTGGGACGTGAGGAGCCCCTCTGCCTGCCTACCCAGTCTGGAAAGTGAGGAGCGTCTCTGCCCGGCCGCCATCCCATCTAGGAAGTGAGGAGCGCCTCTTCCCGGCCACCATCCCATCTAGGAAGTGAGGAGCATCTCTGCCCAGCCGCCCATCGTCTGAGATGTGGGGAGCGCCTCTGCCCCGCCGCCCCGTCTGGGAAGTGAGGAGCGCCTCTACCCGGCCGCGACCCCGTCTGGGAGGTGAGGAGCGTCTCTGCCCAGCCGCCCCGTCTGAGAAGTGAGGAGACCCTCCGCCTGGCAACCACCCCATATGAGAAGTGAGGAGCCCCTCCGCCTGGCAGCCACCCCGTCTGGGAAGTGAGGAGCGTCTCTGCCCGGCAGCCACCCCATCCAGGAGGGAGGTGGGGGTCAGCCCCCACCAGGCCAGCCGCCCCGTCCGGGAGGGAGGTGGGGGGTCAGCCCCCCACCCGGCCAGCCGCCCCGTCCGGGAGGGAGGTGGGGGGGTCAGCCCCCCGCCTGGCCAGCCACCCCGTCTGGGAGGGAGGTGGGGGGGGTCAGCCCCCTGCCTGGCCAGCCGCCCCGTCTGGGAGGTGAGGGGCGCCTCTGCCTGGCCACCCCTACTGGGAAGTGAGGAGCCCCTCTGCCCAGCCAGCCGCCCCGTCCGGGAAGGAGGTGGGGGGGTTCAGCCCCCCGCCCGGCCAGCCACCCCGTCCGGGAGGGAGGTGGGGGGGTCAGCCCCCTGCCAGGCCAGCCGCCCCGACCGGGAGGGAGGTGGGGGGGTCAGCCCCCCGCCCGGCCAGCCGCCCTGTCCGGGAGGTGAGGGGCGCCTCTGCCCGGCCGCCCCTACTGGGAAGTGAGGAGCCCCTCTGCCCAGCCAGCTGCCCCGTCCGGGAAGGAGGTGGGGGGGTTCAGCCCCCCGCCCGGCCAGCCGCCCCATCCGGGAGGGAGGTGGGGGGGTCAGCCCCCTGCCCGGCCAGCCGCCCCGTCTGGGAGGAGAGGGGCGCCTCTGCCCAGCCGCCCCTACTGGGAAGTGAGGAGCCCCTCTGCCCGGCCAGCCGCCCCGTCCGGGAAGGAGGTGGGGGGGTCAGCCCCCTGCCCGGCCAGCCGCCCCATCCAGGAGGGAGGTGGGGGGGTCAGCCCCCCGCCCGGCCGGCCGCCCCGTCCGGGAGGTGAGGGGCGCCTCTGCCCTGCCGCCCCTACTGGGAAGTGAGGAGCCCCTCTGCCCGGCCAGCCGCCCCGTCTGGGAGGGAGGTGGGGGCGTTAGCCCCCCGCCAGGCCAACCGCCCCGACCAGGAGGGAGGTGGGGGGGTCAGCCCCCTGCCCGGCCAGCCGCCCCGTCCGGGAGGTGAGGGGCGCCTCTGCCTGGCCGCCCCTACTGGGAAGTGAGGAGCCCCTCTGCCCGGCCAGCCGCCCCATCCGGGAGGGAGGTGGGGGGGTCAGCCCCCCTGCCTGGCCAGCCGCCCCGTCCGGGAGGTGAGGGGCGCCTCTGCCCGGCCGCCCCTACTGGGAAGTGAGGAGCCCCTCTGCCCGGCCACCGCCCCGTCTGGGAGGTGTACCCGGCAGCTCATTGGGAATGGGCCATGATGACAATGGCGGTTTTGTGGAATAGAAGCGGGGGAAAGGCGGGGAAGGGATTGAGAGATCGGATGGTTGCCACGTCTGTGTAGAGGGAGGTAGACACGGGAGACTTTTCATTTTGTTCTGTACTAGGAAAAATTCTTCTGCCTTGTGATTCTGTTGATTGGTGACCTTACCCCCAACTCTGTGCTCTCTGAAACATGTGCTGTGTCCACTCAGGGTTAAATGGATTAAGGGTGGTGCAAGATGTGCTTTGTTATACAGATGCTTGAAGGCAGCATGCTCGTTAAAAGTCATCACCACTCCCTAATCTCAAATACCCAGGGACACAAACACTACGGAAGGCCGCAGGGTCCTCTGCATAGGAAAACCAGAGACCTTTGTTCACTTGTTTATCTGCTGACCCTCCCTCCACTATTGTCCTATGACCCTGCCAAATCCCCCTCTGTGAGAAACACCCAAGAATGATCAATAAAAATAAATAAATTAATTAAAAAAAAAAAAAAACTTTTAATCACCTCAAAAAAAAAAAAAAAAAAAAGACATGGAAGGCCTCTGCACTAAAAACTACAAAACACTGCTGAGAAAAATAAATGATCTAAATTGAGAGTTATGCCATGTTCACATATTGGAACACTCAATATTGTTTTGTAGTCAGTTCTCCCCAAATCGATCTGGCAATTCAATGCAATCACAATCAATATACTAACAGGCATTTTAATAACTTTTCAAAGTTGATTCTAAAATTTATACGGTAAAGCAAAGAATACAGGAATAGCCAAAATGGCTGGGCACAGTGGCTCACACCTGTAATCCTAGCACTTTGTAGGGGTGGTGTGGGGGCTGAGGCAGGAGGATCACTTGAGGCCAGGAGTTTGATACCAATCTGGGCGACAAAGTGACACCCCATCTCTACAAAAAATTTTTTTTTGAAATTATCTGGGCCTCGTAATGCACACCTAGCTACTCAGGAGGCTGAGGCAGGAGGATCACTTGAGCCCAGGAGTTTGAGGCTGCAGTGAGTCATGATCACACCACTGCACTCCAGACTAAGTAACAGAGTGAAAACATGTCAGAAAGAAGGAAAGAAAGAGAGAGAGAGAGAGGGAGAGAGAGAAAGAAAGAAAGAAGGGAAAGAAAAGGAAAGAAAGGAAAGAAGGAAGGAAGGAAGGGCCAAAATAATCTTGATAAAGGGCAAAGTTGAAAGGCTCATGCTACCTACTTCAAGACTTGCTATAAAGCCTCAGTGATCAAGACAGTGTGATATTGGCATAAGGATAGATAAATAGACATATATTGCAGAATAGGGAATCCAGACATGATCTCATACATGTATGGTTAACATATGTTTTTTTTACTAAAGTTGCAGAGCTAAATAATGGGGAAAAGAGAGCCTTTACAACAAATGGTGCTGGAAAAACAGAATAAATGAAAGAAGGAAAAATAGATCTTGACATCTACAACACACCAAACACAAAAATTAATTTGAGATGGGTTTCAGAATTAAGTTAAAAACTTAACAAATGTCTAGAAAAAAAAACAGAATGTCTTTATGACTTATCTGCAGGACTCCAAAGAGGCTGGTCATTTAAAAATGACTTACAGATGCCTGCAGCCCATTCTGGGGAAAGGTCATTCATCGTTATGACCAATGTGGATACAAAGCCTAACACAAAAAGGTCTTGAACTTTTGGATTAGGTTGTTCTTGTATTGATCACTGTTCTCAAAAGGAAAGCCTCAACACAAGCTGTCTACCTATATCATCCGCTTGTACAAAGAAGGGAACTGAAACATAAAGAAGAAACAAGTCGTCCACTAGCATTGGTGGCATCGGCAAAATTGTAGAATAGGCAGCTCCAAACTCCCGTCCCTCTACAGAAATACTGAAAAACAAGAAGCAACTGTCAGAGCCAACTTTGCTAGAACTCTGGAAAAGAGTCAAAAGTTTACAGCAATTAAGAAAGTGCTGAACCAAGAAAAAGCAACTTAAAAATGATAGGACATTTACCAGTTTTTTAAATTGGGGGGAAAATGATAGGAAAACTTCGTGGCATTTTTACTTGTCCTTGCCACATCCCCTCTTTGTCTCAGCAGCAGTCTTAAAGACAGCATCCCGTGTTCCCAGTATGGGACCCTGAACCCTGGTTCTGGAGGGAGCAGAGCAGGCTTCATTTGCAAATTACTGGAGTTTGTTTGTCTGTTCTAACCTATTCGGGAGCTAACTGAAGAACTTATATGAGGTATGCATCTCGTTTTGCCTAACTGAGAACCCGTGAAGAGGGAGAAGTGACAATCATTGCTCAGAAACATTGTAAGGTGAATACAAAACCTGCAGCCACCTGGGGGCAGAAGATTAAGGTTCAGACATACAATAGAATGTCTAAGGTCTGGGAGCAAAAGCCAGGAAGAGAGTTCCTTTGGGAAATTAGGGCAATTCAAAACTGCCAGTGTGTATTCGGGAGTTTAGAAAGCAACATGCACGCCAGGACAGGACACATGTTCGGAAAAGACCTGAGAAGACCCTAACCACTGGCTGATCTCTGGGCTCAGTACAAGTAGAAAGTAAAGGCTCATGGGAACATATATATATATATATATATATATATATATTTTTTTTTTTTTTTTTTGAGACAGAGTCTCGCTCTGTCACCCAGGCTGGAGTACGGTGATGTGATCTCAGCTCACTACAACCTCTGCCTCTTGGGTTCAAATGATTCTCCTGCCTCAGCCTCCTGAGTAGCTGGGATTACAGGTGCCTGCCACCACACCTGGCTAATTTTTGTATTTTTAGTAGAGACAGGATTTTGCCATGTTGGCCAGGCTGGTCTCAAACTCCTGACCTCAGGTGATCCGCCTCCCTTGGCCTCCCAAAATGCTGGGATTACAGGTGTGAGCCACCATGCCCGGCCTCATGGGGAATTTTAAATGGCCTACTAAAGTGTTAATAGTGCCCCAAGACAGAGCCAATCCACAAAGACTAGAAGAGGAGGGGGTTTTACTTGTTTTGTTTTACTTAGCTCCTGGCAATCAAAGACAGCTCTATCAAAAACACTGGCTGAACACAAGCTAAGCCTTCAGCAATCAAGACAAGCAAACCATAAGGAACTGGAAGAATCTGACTTCCAGAGTTAAAACACTGTAATATTTGAATGTTCAATTTTTAAAAATCACAAGGCATACAAAGAAACAGGAAAGGATAATGCATTCAAAGGAAAAAAAATAAACTGACAAAACTGTCCATGGGAAAGCTCAAACATTGAAATTATTAGGCAAAGACTTTAAAAACAACTGTCTTAAATGTATTCAAAAAACTAAAAGAAATCATGGAAACAAAGAAAGGAAACCAGGAAAATAATATATGAACAAAATGAGAATATCAATACAGAGATAGAAATTATAATGAGGAATCAAATAGAAATTATGAAGGTGAGAAGTATGATAACTGAAATGAGAAATTTCACTAGAGGAGTTCAACAGCAGGTTTGAGCAGGCAGAAGAATGATTTAACAAACTTGAAGATAGGACAATTGAAATGATCCATTCTGAGAAGCAGAATGAAAGAGTGAAGAAAAGTGAACAAAGACTAAGATACCTGTGGAACACCATCAAGTGGACCAACATATGCATTATGAGAGTCTCAGAAGGACAAGGGAGAGAGAGAGAGAGACAGAAATTATATGTGAATGGCCAAAAATGTCCCAAATGTGATAAAAGACATGAGTCTACATATCCAGGAAGCTCAACAAAGCCCAAGCAAAATAAACACGAAGAGATACACCAAGATACAGTATAGGCAGATTGTCAGAAGACAAAGAGAATCTTGAAAACAGTGAGAGAGAGGCAACTCATCCTGTACAAGGGAGCCTTAATAAGATTAACAGTTGATTTCGCATCAGAAACCATGGAGGCCTGAAAACAGGAGGCCTGATGCCACTTCACACCTACTAGGATGGATATAATTTTTTTTAATGGAAAATAACAAGGAGAGGATGTTGGAGAGGACATGAAGAAATTGGGACCCTTGTACATTGGTGGTGGGAGTGTAAAACGATGCCACTGCTGTGGTAAAGCTTGGTAGTTCCTCAAAAAGTTAAATGTGGAACTACCACATGACCCAATGTCTTAGTCTATGCAGGATACTACAACAAAATACCATAAACTGGATAGTTTATAAACAACAAAAATTTATTTATCATAGTTATAGAGACCGAGAAGTCCAAGGTCAAGGTGCCAGCAGATTCAGTGACTGGTGAAGGGATCTATGATCCCTTCCTGGATCATAGATGACAGTCTTCTCACTATAACTTCAGGTGGAAGAACGGGCATCAATCATGAGGGCTCCACCTTCATGACCTAATCTCCTCCCAAATGCCCCACCTCCAAAACCATCACCTTGGGGGTTAGGATTTCAACATATGAATTTTGAGTGGACTCAAACACCTAGCAGTTCCACTACTAGGTATATATCCAAAAGAAATGAAGCAGAAGCTCAAACAAATATTTATATACCAATGTTTGTGGCAGCATAATTCATAGTAGCCTAAAGATAAATGGATAAATTAAAGATGCTATATGCATACAATGGATTATTATTCAGCCATAAATAGGAATGATGTTCTGACCCATGTTACAACGTGCGTGAACATTATGCTGACTGAAATAAGCCAGACACATAAGGACAAATATTGTATGATTCCAATTACATAAAATATCTAGAATATGCAAATTCATAGAGATAGAAAGTAGATTAGAGGTTACCAGGGACTCAAGGAAGATAACAATGGGGAGTTGCTTAATGGATGGAGTTTCTATTTGGGATGATGAAGGGGTTCTGGATATGAATAGTGGTGATGGTTGCAAAACATTATAATTAATGCTACTGAATTGTACACTTAAAATGATTTAAATGGTTAATTTTATATTATATGTATTTTTTACCAGAATAAAAAATGTTGGCTGGGTGTGGTGGTTCATGCCTGTAATCCCAGCACTTTGAGAGGCCAAGGTGGGAAGATCACTTGAATTCAGGAGTTCAAGACCAGCCTGGACAACCTAGGGAAACCCGTCTCTACCAGAAAAAAATAGCTGGGCATGGTGACATGTGCCTGTAGGCCCAGCTACTCAGAAGGCTGAGGCAGGAGAATCGCTTCAGCCTGGAAGGTTGAGGCTGCAGTGAGCCATGATTGCCCCCACTGCACTCCAGCCTGGGCAACAGTACAAGATCCTATCTCAAAAAAAAAAAAAAAAGTAAAGACTGATAAATTGTACCTTATAAAAATAAAATAAATACATAAAATGTGACTAGCAATTTTAAGACACTTAAATATTTGAATTAATTTATTGAATACCTGCTCTGGGAATTAGTGTTATGTTTCCATTTACAGAGACAAAACAGGTCTAATTGATTGACTAAACAATAGCTGTAGATGTGGTCAGTGTTTGGATGTCTATTCATAGAATAGAAACAATTTTTCTGAGAGATGATTTGACTCTCAGCTGTTTCCTGTATGACCTCTCAATTTACATTTTATTCAAGAGTTTCTAATATAATATTGTGGAGCAAAGAAACTTGACAGCAACAGCTGTTGAGAGAAGGTAACTGTCATATTAATATTTCTGGGAAGAGGTATTGCGGTGTTACCAGATTCCAGATTTGCACCTTTTCCCCTCAATCCCTTTATCCCTCTCAAACATTATAGTGATTTATGAAAATATATGTATAATTCCAAATAAGTTTTAGATAATTCCATATATACCAAATACCCAATTATCTCTTTGCTGTCAAAGGGTAATTTATCCTCATCATGACACTTGCCATCATTACAAGTTTAAAGCCTAAAAATGAAAAGAGGTTTCACACATTTAAGAGCTAACTCATTTAATAATAAATCAAAAGTAAGTATGAGTTTCATTTAGTAGTAGCATGAGCTAGTTGCAGGGAAGGTCCTCTCAAGGTAGTCCTTTTTCTTCTCTTCAATAAAGGCAGAACTCTATTAAAGCATATTAGTAAAAACCATATTTAAAAGAATTACTACACTGAACTGAGCAGCCACCAAATGCAATTGGTACCAGGTGATATAAGGGCTTCTGCTCTCAGGGGGCTTATAAGCAACTAAGGCAGGAAGTCACAGATATCATATTCTGCAGTGTAATTTACAGATGAGGTGAAAACAAAGTGTTCCAAAATTTTAAGAGAGACATTGGAATTCTGACCACAAGTGTAATTTATGGAGCCTCAGAGTAATTATAGGATCTGGAACAGCTAGTGCTCAAATTTAGTGGTCCTCCAGTTGCTGGAATCTGCGATTTCTGGGAAGTTAAACTTTGCGTCACTGCTTCTACTTGTGATAAAATGAAACCGCTTTCAAAGAGAAGATTCCTATTCCTGGCCTTTTTGGGTAACTTCTACTACCTCCACTTAAGGATGAAAAGGGAGAAAGTTCCTCCAAGACTGCCTCATGGGGATCAGAGTGTCATCTCCATGCTCCTGCCCTAAGTGCCCCTGTGCACACCCCAGAGGGAGGCTAAGAGATTTTTGAGAAAGACCATGTGACTGGCTGATAAACACCTATTTTCCTCAGATTCCACCTGAATTTATATCATCAGTGCATCACTCTTTTATTTTGTTCTCTCTGTTCCTCTTTTTAAATATTAATATTCTCTGGAGAGGGGTAAAACATTAAATGAATTCACACTGAGGAAACTGGCCAGGTACAATGGCTTATGCCTGTAATTTCAGCAATTTGGGAGGCCAAGGCAGACAGATTGCTTGAGCCCCAGAGTTTGAGACCAGCTTGGGCAACATAATGAGACCTCATCTCTACAATAGAAAAAAAAAAAAAAATTAGCCAAGCATGGTGGCACACACCTGTAGTCTCAGGTATTTGGGATGCTGAGGTGGGAGGATTGCTTGAGCCCAGGAGGTTGAGGCTGCAGTGAGCCATGACCATGCCACTGCACTCCAGCCTGGGTGACATAGCAAAACACTGTCTCAAAAAAAAAAAAAAAAAATGAAACTTTTCAGGCTGATCAGATCTGCTTTTCTCTGATGAGTTGCTTAGGAGCTCTACATTTCTGGTTGCTGCAATAGGCAAAGTATAGAATGGAGGTCAAGGCCTCAAATTTCTCTAACTTCCCAGCTGGGCTTGAGAGTGACTCAGGCCCTCAACTGAGGGCATTAGTAAGCTGTCCTTAAGAACGAGAGTGTATTTTCTGGCTGTATTCTTAACTCATTTCACTATAGAGCCATGCCTGATATTAACAGTGCAGTGCTAGACTAGAGAGGCCTGGCACTCCTACAGCCTTCTCCTGTCTTCTAGCTGGGACTTCACACCACAGACCCAGAGGAAAAGAGACCCAAAGATCCCTGCAGAAACCTGAGAATATTTCCTTTACCTCAGTGGTTTCATAATCTGTTCTTAGTTTCCTGTTTCTGCTGTAAATAATTCACTATATTTTTAAGAGAGAGAAGGCCAGGCCCTTGTGAGCCAGAAGGGATTTGAGAGATGATGAAAGCTACGTATGTTACCCATAACCTAAGGACTTCCGGCAAGGTGGCCTACCTGAGCTGCAGTCATGCCTTTTTTCCCTGGACTTGGAGATACCTGTCAGTGCAGAAAGGCCTACTTTTGATCTTGGAAATAAGTTTCCTGGGGTGAGTTCTTAACCCTTTCCAGCTTTCCCACCCTCTTTGGCTGTAGCCATGGCCTTCTGATCTGTGTTTCTCAGGGGACCTGCAGGCCCCAGATATAGCCCCATGCTGTCCTCCTACCCCAGAGCACACTGTTCAGGCTACTTCCACTGGGACTGAAATCCAGTATTTCACTTACTCTTTTTCTTTCCAATATCCTTATGACATTCAATATTTCACTTACTCTAGGTCCTCCCTGCCTAAGGCCCAAGTCAACTTTCTGTCCAGTGGGATTTTTAATCCAGTGCCTCCTAGCCCTAGCAGAATCCCATGTGGATAATCAGAAATGTGACTGAAAAAAGGACAGAGCCCTATGGCTGTGGGTCCCAGTCCCCACTGCTGGCAGTAAGTCCCCAGCAGTGAGCTGTGTAAGCACCTTACATTCTGCACTTGGTTGAAAACAGCAAGGCAAGCATCCGCTTGAGAAATGTTAACCCCTAGGAAATCCCAGCCTCAAGTCTTTCTCATCCCTTGGGAAGTGCAAATTGGATAGAGGAGAAACCAATGAAAAACAAAACAAACAAATCATACTTAGATATTCTGGCTTTTCTCACCAGGGCTGGATTAAAGCATGTACTTCAAAATAATAACAACTTAAGTCAATAAATAAATGTAAGGAAGTCCAAATGTTCACCTGAAGACAACTGTGGTCATTTTTTGGCAATCCCAGGTTCTCTTTTCTACCTGTTTGCTCAATCGTGGTCTCCCTCTCCCTCTCTTGTTGGGGCCCATGCCCCTGCTTTACTGTTGCCAGAGGCTTGTACTTGTTTGCCTTTTAGGTAGGAGCAGTTACTTCCACTCCCCTCACCTGCCATAAAGCATCTTTGTAAACAAAGCAAGTAGAAGAAACATATCCTGGTATCCACCACATTCGGCTTTTGTTGATTCTGTTCACTTGGGAGCAGCTGCTGCTAGGGAATAAGAAGGTTGAGGCTGAAGAGTGAGGACTCTTCAGCTCCCCCCTGGCAGGACCCGGGAGAGGAAAGAGCCCTCAGCTGGTCCATCCTCCCCACTCCTGGTCAGCCTTCTGTTCTGAGATCAAAGTGGTGGGGTCACATTCTCGAGAACTGTGCTCAGCCCCCTCATCTCACACCCTTTCCCTCTCCCTGTGTGCCTGCCTCCCTCTTACATAACCATGCTGGTGATTGGCACCGTCATAAATCAATACTTTGCTCACTTTCACATCAAGTAACACTATCCAGGGAGGTGGTTTCAACAAAGGAGGAAGTATAAGGAGATCTAGGTTCAAATTAATGTTGCCCCTAGTGGTAAAGGACAGAGACCCTCAGACTGATGAAATGCGCTCAGAATTACTTAGACAAAGCGGATATTTGCCACTCTCTTCCCCTTTTCCTGTGTTTTTGTAGTGAAGAGACCTGAAAGAAAAAAGTAGGGAGAACATAATGAGAATAAATACGGTAATCTCTTCATTTGCTAGTTCAAGTGCTGGACTTGGGACTTAGGAGTGGCAATGGAGCCGCTTAGTGCCTACATCTGACTTGGACTGAAATGTAGGTGAGAGACAAGATTGTTTCATATCCGGGGAAATCATAACCTATGACTAGGACGGGAAGAGGAAGCACTGCCTTTACTTCAGTGGGAATCTCGGCCGCAGCCTGCAAGCCAAGTGTTCACAGTGAGAAAAGCAAGAGAATAAGCTAACACTCCTGTCCTGAACAAGGCAGTGGCTCCTTGGTAAAGCTACTCCTTGATCGATCCTTTGCACCGGATTGTTCAAAGTGGACCCCAGGGGAGAAGTCGGAGCAAAGAACTTACCACCAAGCAGGTATGGTTTTTCTTTCTTTCTCTTTTGCTGGGTGCTGACCGCCCTTCAGCTCCATCCAAAAGATGTGTGTGAACACAAATATACCTTCTGTTTGAGGTCAGCCTCATAATGGGTCGTGAATCATGTTGGCCTTGCTGCTGTCTCATTTCTAGGGTGGAAAAAAAAAAAGCATGAAAACAATCACTTAATGTTGAGCCCCATTACTGATGCTCTCTGGTCCTGCACCAGCCTCCTAGAAAAATCACCACAGGAGAAGCCTTAACTACTGCATGAGTTACCACAAGTCACACATACAACCAGCTCCCTGTTACAGGGCTGGAGTCCCTGGACCCAGGAAATACCACCTCCAAGGACTGTGGGAGCTGGGGACTATGGGAACTGGGAGCAACTCAGTCCTGATTCCTTTTGGCCTGCTGGGTTAGTGCTGGCAGCCCCCTGAGGCCAAGGACAGCAGCATGACAGTCACCAGGACTCACCACTTCAAGGAGGGGTCCCTCAGAGCACCTGCCACACCCCTGCACAGTGCTGCAGCTGAGTTGGCTTCAAACCAGTGAGTTTTCTACCTCTACTATTGAAAGGGCACCTTGTCCCACAGAACCGAGTCTTGCCTGCATGTGGTCAGTGCCACCAAGTCCTTCTTCTCTCCACATTACGGCCCAGCTCGGCTGAAGCTATGGCCAGGGGCACTGCTTTAAGGCCACTCCATATCTAGGACAGGTCAACGGACACCTCTGAGGCCACTGAGTCTTGACTCAATGAATCAGCTATAACAGGCACTATTCCTCTCCCACATGGCCTCTAATGATATGGCCAGAGTTGAAAGGATGCTAACGGAGGCCTCAGAGGCTTATTTAATCAGTTGGTTAATGGGAAAAAGTATTTTGTGGTACACAAATACGCTTTAAAAATATTTTAGTTATGTCATAAAAGTCTAAACCTGGGGTTGACAAACTATGGCTCACAGGCTAACTCTGGCCCACCAGCTGTATTTATAAATGAAGCTTTATTGGAACACAGCCATGCCCATTCGTTATGTATTGTATATGGCTGTTTTTGCCCTACAACATCCTTTCAACTCTGGCCATATCATTAGAGGCCATGTGGGAGAGGAATAGTGCCTGCTATAGCTGACTCATTGAGTCAGCAAAATTGACCAATTGCAAAAGAGACAGTATGGCCCACAAAGCCTAAAATATTAATTATCTGGCCTTTAACAGAAAAAGTTTGCCAACTCCTGATCTAAAAGCTGTCAACTTGTTCCAAAATTATTATGGAATAAACCCAAGACAACCACAAAACTGACTAGACTAGGTTTTTTAGGTAATAACTTTTTAAATTATAAAGTAATACATGATTTCATGCTCCTTGAAAATGAGAAAGCAGTATAGATAAACCTAAATTCACCTTTGGCCATTCTGTCAATCCTAATCTCCAGTTTCCCCAAAAGTACTTAGTGTGATATATTTACTGCCAGACCATTGTGTCTGTGTGTGTGTTCATCTATGCATAGATGGACTATTAAACCTATCTGTTGCCATGTTGTTCTAATTCTGTTTTTCCACTCAATAGCATGACTTGGAGACTTTCCATATCTGTATAGAGCTCTACTTCATTTATTTTAACTGCTACGTCATATTTCACAGTGTACACTTCTTTTATTTAGCAGTTTTCTTTTCGATAGATATTTAAGCTTTTCCAATTTTTCAGTCTTACCAATGAACCTCACTGTGTTTGTCTGCTTCTAGACATGTGCAAGTATTGCACTAGAGGAACTACTAAGACGTTGAATTGCCACATCACAGGATATATGTGGTTCAATTTTTGGCTGCCAAACAGCCCTCCACAGTACCCGAACTGACTGTACTCCCACCAGCAGAGAAGGATAGTTACTGTTCCTCCACACTCCAAATAATGCTTGCTGTTTATTCAGTATTTTATTATTTTTTCCATTGAATTAGTGCAAATGACAACCCATTATTTCAATATTTTAATTTCCCTGATTATTAATGAAGTTGAGCATTCTTTTTATAGGACCCCTCTTGGCCATTGTATTTCTCTTCTTAAATTACCTATTCATATCCTTAGCTTATTTTATGTCAGATTTTTTTTCTTCTTTGTAGGAGTTTTTTATTTATTCTCAATGCAAATTATTTGATATGTGTGTAATATTCTCTCTAAGCTTTGTTTAAATCATACTTTTTAGCCAACAGAAATTTTTACTATTATTGTTGTTGTTATTTTGATGTAGTTGAATCTGTTAGTTTCCCTCTTTCTGGATTTTACTCTTTGAGGCTGATTTTTAAAAGATTTCTCAACTTCCAAAATTATGAAGCTACTTTGGTGCACCTTCCTGTAATACTTTTATTTAAAAAGTTAGTCTTTATTCACCTGGCACTTATTGCAATACATTATTTCAATACTATTTATTGAAAAGTCCATCTTTTTCCTATTTGTTTGAAATATCATCTCTATCATGTACTAAATTCCCACTTACACATGTCCATTTCTGTGTCCTTTTGTATTTATTTCCTATTCCTGAGCCAATTTCCACTATAATGTTTACCTTTTCTACTTGATTTTTTCCCCCAATAAATAGAAAATCTATTTTGTGTTTTGATATTTTGCCTAGTTACCTTATGGAATTCTCTTAATAGTTATAAAAGCTTATCAGTTGATTCCTTTGGAATTTCTAGTTAGACAAACATATCATCTATATATAGTAAGAGTTTTGCTCCTTCCTTTCCAATCTTTACAAACCTTAATTTTTTGTGTCTTATTGGTTGTTCTTTGCCATTCAGCATAATGCTGAGTAGTAGCCATGAAAGTAGATAGTCTCAGAAGTGATGCATACAGTTGTGTGGGTTGTATACTGCACAATTCTAGGGGATACTGTTTACAAACACTTAGATGTCCTAGGCATTCTTGTCATGTTCCTGATTTCCATTTTTATTTTGTACTATGAACTCATTTGGAAACTTCTCTTTGGGATTCATTGAGATTGAAATTGTTTTCCTCTAGAGGATTTATTTTTGCTTTTGCCAGGAACCTGAGGACAGAACTAACTGGGACCACCATAAGCTTGGGGTCTACTGGCCACACAAATAGTGAGAATCCTGACCCAAACTTACTTGATTGCAGGCCTGTTGTTAAGAATTTCAAAGGAGACTTTTCTTTTTGCTCTACCCAGAGCCAAGGCTGAGAAGGCCTGGGATAGACCTGTCTCCCTCCATGGTTTCTACTGAGGATGTCACCCTTAGGGGATCTTGAGTTTATAGTCTATGATCTGGTTAGGCTCCAGGCTTTGTCTCCTATTCTCCCATTAAAATCCAGGCCCCAGGCCTACAGGAGTCCAGAAAACTCCAGGATGATCATGACTTCCCTTTCTCATGCCTCTGGCTTAGCATAATCTTATAAATTTTGGCCTCTTGAGACTTCCTTTACTTTCCTACCAGCTCAATCCTGCATGAAAAATGACATTCTTAAAAATTTAGTATTTCTAGGTGCTGCATACCAGGAGGATTTTCTGTAACCAACTTCTCCATCATAGTGCCAGCAATAAAATCTTTATTTTTTATTTTAATGAGATTGATTCTAATGCTTCTCCAATAAGATACCTCGTAAAAGTGTTTAGTAACTATTCCATATCAAGTTAGTGAAGCTCTCTTCTATTCCTCTTGGTTAACCAAGAATTTTAAATCATGAATGAATATTGAGTTTTATTAAATGCTATTAAGCATTGATTAATTTCCTTATCGTATCTCCATAGTTAATTATATAGCTCATCCCAAGGGTGATAGAAGCAGAGATGATCCAATAGCCACTAGGACCCTTGGAATGCAGACCCATGATTTTTCCATTAAAAAGAACAATAAATTCAGGGAACGTGGACAACATTAATTCAAATTCTTAGTGTGGTTGCCACATTCTGTTTGTTGAGCCATCAGACTCTTGCCCTCACACTTCAGATATTGGTGTCCCGGGCACAACCTGGGGAGGACAGGAGGAATGTGTAGGGAACCTCTCTTGCATACAGGGGCTTTTTAGGTGGCACAATTTGAAGGGGGCTGGGAAAAGTTCCCTGCAACACCTGCTGAACCTCTTTGAAACATCGATATAACAAACTGAATATCCAACTGGAAATTGACATAAAGAGACATATCCAAATCCCTCATGTAATGTTTGAAATAATTTTCCTGGATCTGTGTAAGTTCCAAAGAGTCAAACTATAAAACCACAGGCAATACTGGCACTACACATGCATTGATAAGACATAGGCAGTTAACTCAGAGGCCACTGTGTCCTGTTAAATATTGGAAGAGGGTACTGTGTGTACTTATGACCTGGGCTGGTGCCAGCTCTCAACCCTGATCTGTGTCTAGTAACCTTCTGACCTCTTGGATCTGATGACCAAGTCCCAGGAAGCATAAAGGCCAATTTTCATTTATGGCCCCCTGAAGAGAGCAGCTGACTTCTCTTTCTTGAATTCACAAACCGTGACTTTGGCTATCTGAGTTTCCTCTGGAGGCCTGCCCCATGCCAGGGCCAATGAGGAGGCTTTTGTTAATAATACTTGATTTGTTTCATAAAGAATTTAAAACATATAGCCTCATTTTGCCCCCATGAATTCTGTGAAAAAACAACTTGCATCATGTATCTATTTACATGACAGGAAGAATCAGAATAAGGGAAAAGAAAAGATGTTCTGGCCAGGCATGGTGGGTCATGCCTGTAATCCCAGCACCTTGGGAGGCCAAGGCGGGTGGATCACTTGAGGTCAGGAGTTTAAGACCAGCCTGGCCAAAATGGCGAAAACCCATCCTACTAAAAATGCAAAAGTCATCCAGGTGTGGTGGCACACACCTGTAATTCCAGCTACTTGGGAGGCTGAGGCACGAGAATCATTTGAACCCAGAAGGTGGAGGTTGCAGTGAGCAGAGATCATACCATGGCACTCCAACCTAGGGGACAGAGTGAGACTGCTTCCAAAAAAAAAAAAAAAAGTTCCGTCATTAATTGACTTCATGAACTGGAACACACCCCAGAGCCCCAGTTTCCTCATTTGCAAAAGGGATAATAAGAACTTCCCTGACCCCGACTCCCTTATTCAACTTGGGATAAGCCCTGCCCTGCTGTCCTCACAGGCACCTTGACATGAAGTTGTAATTTTGAAATCATTTTGTAAACAGCAAAACTTGTGCAAATGTGAGTTAAATTCACCAAATGTCTCCCTTCACTGAACAACGTCAATGGTTTTATAGGCATCACTTGCCTGCATCTTAGAAATTCAGTATTCTTATATTACATTCCCCTTACCTGCTTTTTTCTCTTTATCCTCTGGCCAGTTCTGCTATTAATATGTGTGTGTGTGTGTGTGTGTGTGTGTGTGTGTGTGTGGTGTGTATGTGTATCTTGGAGATAGTAGGATGATTATATATATATTTAATTATGCGTGTGTGTATATATATGTGTGTATACACACATAATTAAATATATGTAATCGTGTGTATGTATATGTATGTATACACACACACATAATTAAATATAATCCTGCTATCTCCAAGAGTTTCTATCCCAAAGATTATGGTTTTTGTTTTTTTATCCATTTACCCCCTTTTACTTAGACTCTGTTGCTTCAACTTCAAGTTGCCCACTCTTCTCTTCCCATAATCTCAGTGACCTGGTTCCAAAGCTTGTGCTTTGACTCATTTGAAGACTAAATGTATCTGTATGTCCTCCCCACATCCTTTTCCTGGGAAGGAACTATCTCACCCTCAAATGTATATTGACTTTTAAAAAAATTATTATTATTATTATTTTAAGAGACAGGGTCTTGCTGTGTCACCTAGGCTGGAGAGCAGTGGTATGATCATGGCTCACTGCAGTCTCAAACTCCTGGGCTCAAGCGATCCTCCCGCCTCAGCCCCCCAAATAGCTGGGACTACAGGTGTGTGCCACCATGCCCAGACACTTTTAAAATTTATTTTTGGTAGAGACAGAGTCTCACGTTGTTGCCCAGGTTCATCTGAAATTCCTGGCCTCAAGTGATCCTCCTGCCTCAGCCCCCCTAAGCATTGGGATTACAGGTGTGAGCCACCATCCCTGGCCATCATTATACAAATTTATTTATTTATTTTCATTTGATTGAGACAAGGTGTCATTCTCTTGCCCGGGCTGCAGTGCAGTGGGACAATCATGGCTCACTGTAGCCTTGACCTCCTGGGGTCAAGTGTTCTTCCTGCCTCAGCCTCCCAAGTAGCTGGGACTACAGGAACATGTCACCACACTTGGCTAATTTTTTATTTTTTTGTAGAGATGGCATCTCACTGTATTGCCCAAACTTGTCTCGAACTCCTGGCCTCAAATGATCCTCCTGTTTCAGCTTCCGTAAGTGCTGGGATTACAGGTGTGAGGCACTGTGCCCGGCCTGTATATTGACTTTAAACAACAATTTATAATGTGAGTCACTTCACATATCTCTTTGATTATTTATTTTATTTCCTAGCACCATAAAGTTGTTTTTATTGACAAGATCATCTTCTCCATGCCAGTCTGTTTGTGTACTGCCAATTTTCTGTCTGGTTAGTTGGATGTCTTAGGTCCTGCTACTACTGCAAGTGTGGACTGCAGACCCATAGCATCAGCTCACCTGGGAGCTTGTGAGATGCTGAAGCTCAGACCCACCACAGACCTACTGAATGGGAATTTGCATTTTCATAAGCTCCTGGGTGATCTGTATGTACTTGAAAGCTGGAGCATCACTCTCTTAGATTGTAAGCACAGGCTCCAGGTTACCTTAAACAGGGGCACTTCTGAAGCAGGCATGGGAGAGAAGGAAGGCAAAAATCTCAACTGCCAGGGCCCTGATCTCCTAGAGATTAAAATGTAGTTCAGAACTCAGGTTGGGATCAAATGCAGTTTAATTGACATGGTTATCTTTTTCTTCCTGATTGTAGTGCTTTTAACTACTGTATTAGTCCATGTTCACATTGCTGATAAAGACATACCTGAGACTGGGTAAGTTACAAAGAAAAAAAGGTTCAATGGACTCACAGTTCCATGTGGCTGGGGAGGCCTCACAAACATGGTGGAAGGCAAACGGCATGTCTTACATGGTGTCAGGCAAGAGAGAGAATGAGAACCAAGCGAAAGGGGTTTCCCCTTATAAAACCATCAGATCTCATGAGACTTATTCACTGCCATGAGAACAGTATTGGGGAAACCGCCCCCATGATTCAATTACCTTCCACCAGGTCCCTCCCACATATGTAGCATTATGCAAGCTACAATTCAAGATGAGATTTTGGTGGGGACACAGCCAAACCATATCAACTACTGATGTTACTTTCCTTTGTTTCCTTTCTTTCTGCTGCTTCTCCTCCTCACAACTTCTGTTTCCTCGGGCCCTTCCTGCTTCACAGCTTCCCTGTCCTGCCTTCTCTCTGAGTGCACTGTGGCTGCCATGCACAGGGCAGGACTGAGGCACCCCAACCAGTCTACTATTTTGGCTTCCCTTTCAATTTAAATTCAATTTAAATATTATTTAAATATTTGATCAACATTTATTTGGTGATGTTCTTTTTTTAATTTGTGGTAAAATATACAGAAGGAGCAGGATTGAAAAATTAATTAATTCTGGTAAAATTCAAATAACAAATTTTACCATCTTAAGCATTTCTAAGTGTATAGCTCAATAATGTGAAGTATATTTTCATCGTTGTGCAGCCAATCTCCAGAGGTTTTTCATCTTTTAAAATGGAAACTCTACCCATTAAACAACTCCCATTCCCCTCACCCCACAGCCCCTGGCAACCACCATTCTACTTTCTGCTTCCATGAGCTTGACTACTATACCTCATATTTGTCTTTCTGTGACTGGCTTATTTCACTTAGCATAATGTCCTCAAGGTTCATCCGTATTGTAGCATGTGTTAGAATTTCCTTTTTTTAAGGCTGACTCATATTCTATTGTAGTATGTCCCATGTTTTGTTTATCCATTCATCAGTTGATGAAATTTGGGTTGCTTCTACATTTTGTCTATTGTGAATAGTGCTGCTGTGAACATCAGTGTACAAATATCTCTTCAAGACCCCGATTTCAGTTCTTTTTGGATATACATCCAGAAATGGTTGCTGAATTATATGATAATTCTATTTCAATTTTCTGAGAAATTGCCATATTGTTATCTATAATGGCTACACCATTTTTACATTCCTACCACCTGAGTCCAGGGTTCCCATTTGTCTACAGCCTTGCCAACACTTGTTATTTTCTGTTTATGTGATAGCGGCCATCCTGAATATAAAGTGATGTTTCATTATGGTTTCCCTTTGCATTTGCCTTATGATTAACGATGTTGAGTACTTTTTCATGTGCTTGTTGGCAAGTGATGTTCTTTTAAATGTGTACTATGTTCTTTATGGTCAAAATAAGTAATTTATTCTGTGTAATTTTCCAAACCACACAACTTCTTGGAAGGCATGTTTAAGTGTTCACATAATAAAACAGTACATTTCTTCCTTGCAAACAGCCCTACACCACATATTTTTCCATTTCTGGCTCTGTCTGCCAACTTCAATGGGCTGTCCTCAGGGTTGGGTTGGCTGGAGTGGCCCTGTGTGACAGGCATGTGAGTGTCCCTGAGCACCGTACAGATACTAGTCTGCATTGTCAAGGAGTGTTTTAAGTCTCCACCTCAGGGTGATGACTGCTTTGGTAGGAAAGGAGGCAATTTAAAATTCACCTGATTTCTGATTCATTCCAATAATGTTTTGGTGTCTTTGAATATGGCAGCCCCCTGGGCAGCAGTCCAGCCAGCAGACCTTATAACTTAGCTCTGTCTGTATGTCTGACATCCAGACTCACTAGAAGAGGATCTAAATGGGTCAGGGAATTACCTGTCCCTGGGACAGAGCAATTACACCATCCCTCACAGGCCCCAGAAGGCCTATGGACCTTTCTTTGGGCACCAGGAGCTTCTCTGAGAGCAGGTTTGGGGTGGGCTTGGCCTCCAGACTGACCTCCTGCTGCAACGTCAGGCTAGATTAACATCTATGAGAGTCTCCTGTACAAGGAGAGGTGGGAGGCTGTGAACACTCCTATGTAACACCATTTGTCCCCTTGTGTGATTGCTTCACCAATGTTGACAGCTCATGTGACACACCTGTCTTCTTCTGATGGAGGAAGGAAGTAATACCATTTTCTATCAAAAGCATTCTTTGATCATCCCTGTCCTAAAAAAAAGTTACTTGATGGGTCTCTTGTCAAAATCAGTGATATGGTTTGGATATTTTGTCCCTTCCAAATCTCATGTTGAAATATGACCTCTAGGCCGGACTCAGTGGCTCACAACTGTAATCCCAGCACTTTGGGAGGCCGAGGCGGGCAGATCACTTGAGGTCAGGAGTTTGAGACCAGCCTGGCCAACATGGTGAAACCCCATCTCTACTAAAAATACAAAAATTAGATTTGGAGTTCAGAGTGGAAACAGGTGTGAGAGGGTTCAACAGAAGAAAACATAGCTGCCAAGTGTTTGAGTCCATCGGCAAGTTTGGACTGGCCTTAGCTGTTGCAGAAGGCATGGTGAACTCTGCCTTATATAACATGGATGCTGGGCACAGAACTGTCATCTTTGACCGATTCTGTGGAGTACAGGACATTGTGGTAGGGTAAGGGACTCACTTTCTCATACCATGGGTACAGAAACCAATTATCTTTGACCACCGTTCTCAACCACGTAATGTGCCAGTCATCACCGGTAGCAAAGATTTACAGAATGTCAATATCATACCGTGCATCCTCTTTGGGCCTGTCACTAGCCAGCTTCCTCGCATCTTCACCAGGATCGGAGAAGACTATGATGAGCGTGTGCTGCCATCCATCACTACTGAGATCCTCAAGTCAGTGGTGGCTCGCTTTGATGCTGGAGAACTAATCACCCAGAGAGAACTGGTCTCCAGGCAGGTGAGCGACGACCTTATGGAGCGACCAGCCACCTTTGGGCTCATCCTGGACGATGTGTCTTTGACACATCTGACCTTCAGGAAGGAGTTCACAGAAGCAGTGGAAGCCAAACAGGTGGCTTAGCAGGATGCAGAGAGGGCCAGAACTCACTGGCCACTGCAGGGGATGGCCTGATGGAGCTGTGCAAGCTGGAAGCTGCGGAGGACATCACGTACCAGCTCTCTCGCTCTTGGAACATCACCAATCTGCCGGCAGGGCAGTCCGTGCTCCTCCAGCTGCCCCAGTGAGGGCCCACCCTGCCTGCACCTCCATGGGCCAACTAGGCCACAGCCCCAGTGATTCTTAACACTGCCTTCCTTCTGCCTCCACCCCAGAAATCACTGTGAAATTTCATGATTGGCTTAAAGTGAAGGAAATACAGATAAAATCACTTCAGATCTCAAAAAAGAAAAAAAAAAATTTAGCTGGACGTGGTGGCATGTGCCTGTAATCCCAGCTACTCGGGAAGCTGAGGTAGGAGAATCACTTGAACCCAGGAGGCAGAGGATATAGTGAGCTGAGATTGCGCCACTGCCCTCCAGAGTGGGTGACAGAGGAAGACTCCGTCTCAAAAACAAAAAACAAAAAAAAGAAATGTGGCCTCCAATGTTGGAGGTAGGCCTAGTGGGAGGTGTTTGGTCATGGGGGTGGATCCCTCATGACTGGTTTGGTACCCTCGGTAATGAGTGATTCTCACTCTTAGTTCATACAAGAGCTGGTTGTTTAAAGAGCCCAGCACCTCCTCTCTCTCTTGCTCCCTCTTGCTGTGTGACATACCGGCTCCCACTTCACCTTCCACCATGCTTGGAAGCTTCCTGAGACCTCACCAGAAGCAGATGCTGGTGCTACGCTTGTACAGCCTTCAGAAGAATGAGCCAAACAAACCTCTTTTCTTCATAAATTACCCAGCCTCAGATTCCTTTGTAGCAATACAAAATGGACTAACACAATCAGATCTCACTGTAACTCTGGAAACTTGCTGCCCACCCATTCTCTTCTAGCCAAAGTCCACTTTTTCCCCTCCAGAGTTACCACAAGGAAAATGAACAGCCTCAATCCTTACCACTCAGGCAAGATTAAAGAGTTACAGTGCAGCAGAGAGGCAGGACAGGACCACCGTGGGCCAAGCGATCCCAACTCTGCCCAATCAGTGGAGGCTGCCTTCTGGAGGCTGTAGGGGAGGATCAGTTTCCTCACCTCTTCCAGCTTCTAGATGCCATGGCAATCCTTGGCTCACAGCCCCTTCTTCCATCTTCAAAGCCAGCAACTTAGCATCTGACCCTTTTTCCACATTCCGTCTCTTTCTCTGATCAAACCCAGGAAAGCTTTTCTAATTTTAAGATTCATGTGATTAGACTAGGCCTGCCTGGATAATTCAGCACACTCCCCATCTCCAGGTTCTGTACCCTCATCACATCTGCAAAGACCCTTTTGCCATATAAGGAAACATATTCACATGTTCTGGGGATAAGGGTGCAGACATCTTTGAGGGCCATTATTCTATCTACCATAAGGACACGATCAAAAACATTATAGAGGCATGCCAGGCAATTAATTAATGAAAGTGTTATGACATTTTTCTGAATTCTGTGATGTTGTTACTTGTCCTTTTTAATGTTTGTCATTTGTTGTGATTTCTTTTCTCATTCTTTCTTACAAATATTCTCTTTGGTACGTAATTTTGTATTTGTAATTTCGTGTTTTTAAAAATTATTTTTTAGACAGGGTCTCACTCTGTCACCCAGGCTGGAATGCAGTGGCACAATCCTAGCTCACCACAGCCTTGAACTCCTGGGCTCAGGCAATCCTCCCACCTCAGCCTCCCAAGTAGCTAGGACTACAGGCATGCACCAACATGCCTGGCTGAGTTTTTTTGTTTGTTTGTTTTTTTGGGGTGTTTTTTTTTGAGATAGAGTCTCACTCTGTTGCCCAGACTGGAGTTGTGTGAACATGGCTCACTGCAGCCTCGACCTCCTGGGCTCACGTAATCTTTTCATCTCAGCCTCCTGAGTAGCTGGGACCACAGGTACGTGCCACCACACTTGGCTAATTTTTAAATTTTTTTGTAGAGACAGGATCTCACCATGTCACCCAGGCATGTCTCGAACTCCTGGGCTCAAGTGATCCTCCCACTTTGGCCTCCCAAAGTGCTGAGATTATAGGTGTGAGCCACTCACCCAGCCTTTTTTTTTTTTTTTAAGAGATAGGGTCTTGCTATATTGTCCAGGCTGGTCTCATATTCCTCACAATTGATCCTTCCACCTCAGCCTCCCAAAGTGCTGACATTAGAGGCATGAGCCCCCACACCTGGCCTATATTCTTTTTTCTTAAATAGGACTGCCCAGGCCAAGCGCCATGGTTCATGCCTGTAATCCCAGCATTTTGGGTGGCCAAGGCAGATGGATCACCTGAGGTCAGGAGTTCAAGATTAGCCTGGCCAACATGGTGAAAAACCTGTCTCTACTGAAAATACAAAATTAATCTGGTGTAGTGGCCCATGCCTTGCAGTCCCAGCTACTTGGGAGGCTGAGCCAGGAGAATTGCTTGAACCCAGGAGGCACAGGTTGCAGTGTGCCAAGATCGTGCCTTTGCACTCCAGCCTGAGTGACAAGATTGAAACTCTGTCTCAAAATAAGTAAATTAAATTAAATAATGTAAAATAAAATAAAATAGGACTGCCCAAATTGTGTAAGCCTCAGAACCCACGTAAGCTGACTAAAGGGCACCTCTACTTGCCCATTGACTAACCTGAACACCAGATGAAATTGCTCTTCCAAACACCACTAGCTGGGGAGTTGGCTCTTGGCTGGGGTTGGTCAGTGCACAGGCCAGTAAGGGAGCTGGGCAAGTGCAGAAGTGGAGACTAGCTGTGTCCCAGACAGCGACTCTCCGGCTGTGACCCTGGAGAGTCCTTTGGCAGGGCAAAGTGCAACGTAGGCAGAACTTAAGGGATGCCTCAGTAACAGATAAGCTTTGTGTGCCTGCAGGGGGACGGGAAGAGGGTGGGGCAGGAGAGGGAGATAAAAGGGCTCTGAGGCATTGTACTGTGAATTCCTTCAGTCTCCTGCTCTGTTCAGCCAGTCAGCCCTGCCTCCCTTGTTTAGGACCACACAGCACTGCTGGGTGTCTGCCTTTCCTTGTGACTCTTCTCTAGCCTCTGCATGGCCAGCAGCCCTCTTCTTTTCTCCTACTCTCTTAAGAAACATGCCCACCACCTGCAGTTTCTCTGGGCTCCCCGTTAATCCGCCTTCCTCATCTCCTAATGCTGCCTCCTCCCTCCCATTGCCGGTGCCTGGAAATAGTCAAGGCTGGGTTCTGTTCTTTTGCTTGAATTTCTTTCACTTGGCTTCTTGACTCTTTCTAAACTACAATCACCCCATTCTCACTGCCTTAGTTTTCCCTCACTCTGTGTTTCTCAAACTATATCCCACCATGCCCTGACAAGGGCTTCTCTCCTGTAGATCTTCCCGTTTCTAGTATTTTGCTAGAAATATATAGTGGGATTTTCTCCTTTGCCCTACATCGTCACTAAACTTCCCAACCTAACAGGCCGTGTCTTGCACCTTCTACTGATCATTTCATTCTTTCTTGCACTAAAGATGACCACTTCCCATGTCTGTACCCAATTCCCATTTGGCCCAAATGTATCTGCAGCACTCACCCGTGTTCTCACGCCGAGTCTCTAAATATTTGACTCCAAAGGTCACTAGTGGATCACCTCCCTGCCTCTCACTTTCCCCCAAGGCCCAAAGTCTTCTCCCAGCACTTCCCTTTAGTCCTTCTCTTCCTCATGTTTCTTCTGTAGGGGGAGGACCATGTTCAACTTTGTGATTTTTTTCTAGTTTGTAGTTGTGATCTACCCTGTACCACTGAGTCATCTCAAATCACTTAAACACTCACACCAAGTGTGCCGCACTTCACGGCTTAATCCCCTATTGATCAGAAAACCCAGGTCCCTGGAATTGAAGCAGGGTCTCATTCAGCCTGACATGACCTGAAATTTCTCCCTGACTCCTTTCCCAGCCCCAAGACAGGGGACTTGCAAGAGTCCCATTGTTGAGCCTACTTGGAACCCACTGTCCTCCATTGGTCATGTTCCACCCAGCAGGTTCTGTCTAGTTCTAATCCTCAATGCTGCTTCACATGCCTTCCTTGCTCCATTGTCCAGCCCTGAGCTCACTCAAGCCTTGTACTGCTCTGCCCTTTTCCCTTCCCTCCCAACCCTATTCCTCTCCTCTCTACATACTCCTGGGAGCCTTGCTCCTTCTGTAGCAGAAACTTCACACACATTTTCTTTCAAATTCTCCTCCATTGCTATCTCCAGTTGCACCGCTCTTCTTCATTTCTTTCCCTCCACATTCAAACTTGTCTTCTCTGGAGGGCATGCTCTCCTGGGGGCTCCCCCTGGTCCAGCCTCAGCGTGGCGTCTGCCTTTCTGGTTCCTTCCCACCTTCTCTCCCCTCACTTCTTGCCCTGCCAGATCTGTCTATGGCAACAGCCCTTGCAGCAGTGCACTCTCCTCTTCCTCTTCATGCCCAAAGCCATGTCAGCCTCTCTCAGCAGCTTCCATTTTATTGTAGGCACACTAAGCATAGAGAAGTTAGTGAGTAAAGTGAGTTAGTTCAACATCAGTGGCAAGGGCTAGGACATGGCTTCCTGACTATGACAACAAGACAATGCCCACTATATCTCCAGCCGCCGGGAGCAAAAAACAAAGTCCTCTGACCTCCAGGAGGCTGCCGGCCTGTTTGGCAGCCAGCAAACAGGCCGGCTGGGTCCTGTTTGGTAACAGTCAGTCATTCCCATGTTTATGTGTGTGTCATTCATGGAAGACCTCCCTTCTCCCTTTAATAGGGGATTTGGGGCCTCTTAGCAAATGAAGTAACTGCACAAAGCTGTGTGTGTGTGTGTGTGTCCCCTTCTCATTCTTATGAAGTCCTAATGCTCCTCCACTACCCCCAAACAAACACAGGGGATCTTATACTGAAAATCAGCATTCACAGAAAGGAAATGGCCTCATGAGGAAGCAGCAGGAACAACCTGTTTATGGGAGAGCTCAGTGGGCCAGGCAGGAGGTGTCACGGCCCTTCCTCTGCGTCTACCATACCTCCTTCTTCAAGCTGTTTAGGTGGTGCTCTGGGGTGTCAGCCTCCAGGCATTCAGCCATCAGACTCTTACTCTAAAGAGGAAAGGGAAAACTGAGGAAATACAGACAATTATAGAGGAGAAAATGAAAATAATTCCAACCCCAAATTCATCACTATTTCAATTCTATATATATACGTATCTACACACACACAGATACATACATACATATCTCTAAAAGATAGCATATACAGGACATTATTATTATTGTAGTTTTAAACCTTCAATATTGTTTTATATGCACCCACATATTTACCCTTTTTAGTTCTCCACATTCCCTCCTGAAGTTCCATGCTCCCCACTGGCTTTTGCCAGGACAACTTTCTTTGGTATTACTTGTAATGCAAGTATTTGCTGGCAACAAATTCTTCAGTCTTTGTCTGAAAATGTCTTTATTTTGCCTTTACAATAGAAGGATAATTAAACTATTGGTCAAATTCTTGGATAGCAATAAAGATATTAACCATTGTCTTTTCTGTTTTACAATTTCAACTGAAAAGTCAACCATTAATCTTAATTTTATTTCTTTGTGGTTAATTTTTTTTTTCTGGGTATTTGTAAGATTAGTTTTCTTGTCATCAATTCCCAGCAATTTTACGATGTGTGGGTAGGTATGTGTGTTTTTAATCCTTTCATTGGTTTCAAAAACTTCTTGGCAAGTGTGTTTTCCCAGATTGCTTCTGTCCGATTCTTGTGTCCGTAACATATGTTAGGCTATGTCACTGAGTCTCGTGTGTCTCTTACGCCCTGTTCTTTTCTTAATGCTCTTTTTTGTTTGTTTCTGTGCTTCGGTTTATATATTTTCTGTTGACCTAATTTTGAACTTACTATCACTGTCTGTTGCTGATTCAATCTGTTGTTAAAACATCCAATGAGTTGTCAGTTTCAGATATTGTACTATTAATTTCTGGAATGTCCAGAAATGTCCAGTTGATTATTTTTAAAAATAGCATTATTGAGAGATAGCTTATGTATCATAAAGTCTAATCATTTAAGTGAACAATTGAATAACTGTTAGTACATTTAGAGTTGTGCAGCTATCATCAAAATCTAATTCCAGGACATTTCTATGCTCTAAAAAGTACTCGGGAGGCTGAGGCAGGAGAATGGCGTGAACCCGGGGGGCGGAGCTTGCAGTGAGCCAAGATCGCGCCACTGCACTCCAGCCTGGGCGACAAAGAGAGACTCCGTCTCAAAAAAAAAAAAAAAAAAAGAAACCTCATGTTCATTTGCAGCCACTCTCTATTCCACTGTCAGCCACAGGCAACCACGAATCTACTTTCTCTATGGATTTGCCTTTCCTGGACATTTAATATAAGCGGAGCTATACAAAATGCGGTCTTTGAGTATTATTTCTTTCACTTAGAATGTTTTCAAGGTTCATCTGTGCTGTAGCATGTATCCTTCATTCTTTTAAACTGCTGAATAGAATTTCATTGTATATTAGTATTCCAGGTGCATTCCACATTTTATTGATCCACGAACCGGTTGATGAATATGTGGGTTCGGTTTTGGGCTATTATGAATAATGCTGCTATGAACATTTGTGTGCAGTTTTTGTGTGTGGGCATAGGTTTTCATTTCTCTTGGGTGGATATGTAGAAGTAGAATTGCTGAGTTATGGTGAATGTGTTTAAAATTTTAGGTAACTGAGCGATTGTTTTCTTAAGTGGCTGCACCATTTTACACTCCTGCTAGCAGTGCATAAAGGCTCAGTTTCTCCACATTATTGCCGATTCTTACATCTTTTTGATTTGTAGCCATTCTTGTGTATTGTAAGAGGTATTTCTTTGTGGTTTCAATTTGCCTTGCTCTAATAATCAATATTCTTGAGTATATTTTCACATGTTTATTGGTCATTCATAGCTTCTTTGGTGAAATATCTATTTTAATCTTTTGTTCATTTTTAAATTGGGTTATTTGTATTTATATTATTGAGTTGTAAGAGTTCTTCATATATTCTGGATACAAGTCCCTTATGGGATATGTGATTTTTAAAATATTTTCTGTCTGTGTCTTATCTTTCTACTTTCTTAATAGTGTAGAAAGCACAAACATTTTCAATTTCAATGAAGTTCAATTTATCAACTTTTTTGTGCCATATTTTTTCTGATTAAAAAACAAACACAAACAACAAAAAAACTTTTAAAAGACAGGAATAGAATAAGTCTTCCGAATGTAATATGACAATCTGTCTTACCAACCACCAGTAATATGCTTTATAAGGAAAACTAGGCTGGGTGTGGTGGTTCATGCCTCTAATTCCAGCATTTTGGGAGGCTGAGGGGCATGGATCACCTAAGGTCAGGAATTTGAGACCAGCCTGGCCAACATGGTGAAACCCCGTCTCTACTAAAAATACAAAAATTAGCTGGGCGTGGTGGCAGGCACCTGTAATCCCAGCTACTCAGGAGGCTGAGGCAGGAGAATCGCTTGAACCTGGGAGGCAGAGGTTGTGCACCACTGCACTCCAGCCTGGGTGATGAGACTTTGTCTCAAAAAACAAACAAACAAACAAACACACACACACACACACACACAAAGACATATAATACCCGAAGCCTTCACGCTTTTGGTGTCATATCTAAGAAATCTTTCCCTAACCATAAGGACTTATTCCTATGTTTTCTTCTCAGAGTTTTATAGTTATAGCTCTTACATTTAGGTCTATGATTTTGTGATCCATTTTGAGTAAATTTTTGTGTATGGCACGAGATAAGAGCTTTAATTCATCTTGCATGTGAATATCCAATTTTCCAAGCACCATTTTTTAGCAAAGCTGGCCTTTCCTCCATTGAATTGCCTTGCATTTTTACCAGAGATCAATTAATGATAATAGTAAGGGTTTATTTCTTGAATCTCAATTATGACCCATCAATCTCTATATCTGTCTTTATACTAATGCCACATTATCTTGGTTATTTTAGCTTTGTTGTAAGTTTTGAAATCAAAAAGTGTAAGTCCTCCAACTTTGTTATTCTCTTCCAACATTATTTTGGCTATTATGGGTCTTTTACTTTTCCATAGATCACAGTTCTCCTTTGAAGCTTTTCTTGCCTTCATCCCTTTGTCTATATTATCTTCCATTTATTTTTCATTAATCATAGGGTGTTTTTTGGTCATTTTTTTCCCCTTTTTGTGGAGAATGCGGTCTTGCTGTATTACCCAGGCAGGTCTTGAACTCCTGGGCTCAAGCCCTTCAGAGCGTATAGGACAAGATGCCTCTGGATGTGGTCAGAGTGGCAGTAAGGTTCCTCGGTCCATTCTTCTATAGCTGGAATTGAAATGGCAAGAAAAGGAGTGAGGGTCTTAGGGAATCACTTCCTGCCTGGGAACAGAGAGCTACATTAAAGGAGTCCCATGGCATGGAGGGACCCTGTCTGGGGTGAACCACCTAGGAAAAAGTTTGCAGGCAATCATGGAAATGAAGAAAGTTTAATAAACGGTTTACCCACTCAAAGACAAACCTTGTGAAGGATGCAGCATAGCACTGAATTAAGAACACAGGTTTTGGAGTCAGACTGACATGGGTTGAGATTCTGGCTCCACCTCCTCCCAGCTAAATAATGTCAATGAATCACTCACCTGAAGAGGAGAGGGGCTGTGTGTGCTCAGTGCAGCCTGACAGCGCCTTCAGCAAACTGACAATTTTAGTCATGTAGAAAGACTAAATTCATTGATTTATTCACTCATTTATTAAATAAATGAATTATATTCTTCCTTTCTGAGAACATAGTCCTTAGCTTTAATACTTACCCTGCATACTGGATTTTACAATTAATTATCTTTGCAAAGGCCTCTCTGAAGAAGTGTTTACTTTCACTCAGTACAGGAGATGATCCTTTCAACCCTCTTCTGATGAGATTTCACCAATTCCTAAGCACCGTGAGAAGCAGGTGGAGCCCTCAGAAGCAAACTCAGTTGTATTCAGTTAAAGGTACACATCTAATTGGTCTCCCTAAATTCGCATGAAAGAGAGATGTAGCTGGCACACCTCAGACACCCAGTCACTGTCATTTTCCTGCCCAGAGGGCAACATTCTGTAAAGGAACAGTGATGGAAGAGTGGCATGGGAGCAGGACTGCAGCTGCTGGGCTGGCTCCCCCATCACCCCAGTTCAGATCTATTTCTAACCCAACTCCAGGGGTTCCGCTTCCATTATTTCTTGCCGTGTAACAAATCTCCCCTAAACTCACTGGATTAAACCCACCACTGTTTCATTTTCTGACATGATTTTCTGTGTTGGCTGGGCTCAGCTGGGGAGTTCTTCTGCATCACAGGACCTTGGCCGAGGCTGCAGTCACCTGGAGGCATAATTGGGCTGGGGAGTCCAAGAGGGCTCACTCACACATCTGCTGTTTGGTGAGGGTGGCCGGGAGGCTGGGGTGGCTGGTCCTGTCTCATCGGTGTGATCTCAGGCCTCTCCCTCTTCACATGGCCTCTCCACATGGTCTCTTTGGGTGGTCACTGAGCAGGGTAGCCAGACTTTGTTGCATGGTGGCTTAGAGCTCTCCAAAGACAAAAGCAGAAGCTACCAGGCTTCTTATAGCATAGGCCCAGAATTGTCTCTTCCCCACATTCTATTAACTAAGCAAGTCACAGACCATCCTAGACTCATTATGGGAGGGGGCTGCACAAGGGTGTGAATCTTTTGGGGCATGGCTCCTGGGGGCCACCTTGGATAACAGCTGTAATGGGTTCTCTAGCGGGGGCTTCATAAGCATATGAGAGAAGGAACCACAGAATGTGCCAGAGTCGGCTTGCTTAACACTTGGGCAAAACAAAATGAAAGTTATACAAATACCGCGGAATGAGATTCTGGCATTAATTCTACTATCTCCTCATTAAGAAATTGGGGAAAGTGTAAATTAGACATGATTTAAGTAAATGTCCTTTTTCTGGTCCTTTGGTGACATTTCTTTTATCTTCTTGGTCCATGTCACCTGTGGGCTTCTCCTGTGATTCATGTAGTCATGTTGTACTTGTCACTTCCATTATGGGGAAGAGCATTTATATTTATTGCGAGAAAGCAGCATCTCACCATCTTCAATTGTCCAAAGTTCATAACTGATGTGCAGAATCTTTGCCAACTGTCTCCATTGCCCCAGGTGCTGCTATCCCTCATGGCTCCTGAATGATGCTGAAAATGTAAGGGAGGTTGGTCTCTTCTAATGTACACTCTGAAATACTATCCTGCTAATAACATTTTCTCTGCCTGCCTGTGATGCTCTTTGATTTTGGAACACTCTTTGTGTCTGTGAACAGTTAGAGGGTTTTGTAAAGTCCCTGGGTTTTTGTCATAAGCGTGACTTCCAAGTTATTTGGAATACATAACAGAATATATCTGGTGTGTAGTAGATGCTCAACACATGTCTGTTGAGCAATATGATAAATGTCATGATGATTGTTATGAGGAATAAATGAGTGCCATGTTCTGAATGTTTATGTTTCCCCCAAATTCGTATGTTAAAATCCTCATCCTCAGTGTGATGGCTTTAGAAGGTGGGGACTTTGGGGGGTGATTGGCTCATGAGGGTAGAACCCTCATGATTGAGTTAGTGTCCTCATGAATGAGACCCCAGAGGCCGGGTGTGGTGGCTCATGCCTGTAATCCCAGCACTTTGGGAGTCTGAGGCAGGCGATGACTTGAGCCCAGAAGTTGCAGACAAGCCTGGGCAATATGAGGAAACCCTGCCTCTACTAAAAATGAAAAAAAAAAAAAAAAGTAGCTGGGTATGGTGGCATGCACCTGTAGTCCCAGGAGGCTGAGTTGGAGGATCGCTTGAGTCCAGGAGGTAGAGGCTGCAATGAGCTGAGATCACACCACTGAACTCCAGCCTGGGTGGCAGAGTTTTTTCTTTTCTTTTTCTTTTTTTCTGTCTCAAAAGAGAGAGAGAGAGAGAGAGGTCCCAGAGACCCAAAGAGCTAGCTGGCTAGCCCCTTTCACTATATGAGGACACAGGGAGAAAGTGCCATAGATGACAAGAAGCAGGCTCTCACCAGACATTGAATCTACCAGTGCCTTAATCTTGGACTTCTCAGCCTCCAGAACCATGAGAGATAAATTTCTGTTGTTTATAAGCCACTCAGTTTCTGATATTTTGTTATGGCAACCTGAATGCACTAAGACAATGAGTGACCTTTTACAAAGGACCTGAATAATCATTATTTTCCATTTTGGTATCTGTTCCATCCCGTATTCTCTAATACAAAATCTGTCCCAAAATACTAATCCTGAACCTAAGATTGCTGCAGCTACCTGCTGAAACCATCTTTCTCAGTGTGCTTTTTTTTTTTTTTTGAGACAGAGTCTCACTGTGTTGCCCAGGCTAGAGTGCAGTAGCGTAATCTTGTCTCACTGCAACATCTGCCTCCCAGATTCAAGCGATTCTCATGCCTCAGCCTCCCAAGTAGCTGGGATTACAGGCACGCGCCACCACACCCAGCTAATTTTTGTATTTTTGGTAGAGATGGGGTTTCTCCACGTTGGCCAGGCTAGTCCTGAATTCCTGGCCTCAAGTGATCCACCCACCTCAGCCTCCCAAAGTGCTGGGATTACAGGCATGAGCCACCACATCCAGTCCCACAGTGTCTTTTAATATATTTACATTTAATGGCCAGGCACGGCGGCTCACTCCTGTAATCCCAGCACTTTGGGAGGCCAAGGTGGGCAGATAACGAGGTCAGGAGATCGAGACCATCCTGGCCAACATGGTAAAACCCTGTCTCTACTAAAAAAATACAGAAAAATTAGCTGGGCGTGGTGGCAGGCACCTGTAGTCCCAGCTACTCGGGAGGCTGAGGCAGGAGAATGGCGTGAACCTGGGAGGCGGAGCTTGCACTGAGCCGAGATCGCGCCACTGCATTCCAGCCTGGGCGACAGAGCAAGACTCCGTCTCAAAAAATATATATATACATATATATTTACATTTAATATATTTACGTTTAACTACCAACATAGTTGGTATCTTTTTTTTTTTTTTTTTTTTCGAGACGAAGTTTTGTTCTTATCGTCCAGGCTGGAGTGCAGTGGCGCGATTTCGGCTCACTGCAGCCTCTGCCTCCTGGGTTCGAGTGATTCTCCTGGCTCAGTCTCTCAAGTAGCTGGGATTATAGGCGCCCGCCACCACTTCCGGCTAACTTTTTGTATCTCTAGTAGAGGTGAGGTTTTACCATGTTGGCCAGGCTGGTCTCTAACTCCTAACCTCAGGTGATCCGCCTGCCTCGGCCTCCCAAAGTGCTGGGATTACAGGTATGAGCCACCGCACCCAGCCCCATATTTGGTATTTCTACCATACATCTGTGTTTTCTATTCGTCTCACCCTTTCAGTTTCTTAACTCTCTAATTGCCTTCTTTTGAACTTTTTTCCTTCTATTTTTTCCTTTCTATTAGCTTCCAAGTTATGCATTCTATTTTTGGACTTTTAGTGATAACCCTAGACATTTCAACAAGCACACTTTACTAATCAAAATCTAAGATTTACCATCTTTTTTTCCCTTCAACAATACAGAACCTTAGTTACTGTGTCCATCCATATTTTAGTTGTATTTTGCTTTTCCTAACTCCCAAGATATTATTATTATTGGTTTATGAAGTCATTGTTTATTCTGATTTTTACAGTAAATTTTTATTCATTTTCAAATCTGCTTGGTCAATTTTATGGTCGTTTATTCTTTATTTATGTCTTCAACCTCTCGTACTGTTTATTTAAACATTTCTGTGTTTGATAACTCAGGGCATCTTCTCATGTCTAATTCTAGAAGTTTGTTTTTTTTTTTTTTTTGCTGACTCTTGCTCATCATGCTGTGCCAGTCTTTTCATTCATGACTTCTGAGTATTTGCTCATATTTCTTTGAAATTATATGTGATTATTTGTGCCTAGATATAAAGTGGAAAGTGGGTTCCCCCAAAAAGGAGGATTTCCGGCCAGACGCGGTGGCTCACGCCTGTAATCCCAGCACTTTGGGAGGCTGAGGTGGAGGCTGAGGTGGGCAGATCACTTGAGGTCAGCAGTTTGAGAACAGCCTGACCAACACGGCAAAACCCCATCTCTACTGAAAATACAAAAATTAGCTGGGCATGGTCGTGGGTGCCTGTAGTCCCAGCTACTCAAGAGGCTGAGGCAGGAGAATTGCTTGAGCCCGGGAGGCAGAGGTTGCAGTGAACTTAGATGGAGCCACTGCACTCCAGCCTGGGTGACAGAGCAAGACTTGGTCCCCCCCTCCCCCTCCCCCAAAAAAAAAGAAAAGAAAAAAAAAAAAGGAGGATTTCTGTTGGGTGTCTGGGAGAATTACCAACCCAAATGCACTTTAAATCTTAAATCAACTTTTTGGCTTGAGGTTTTTGTGAACACCTAAAGTATACATTTTGTCTGCAAGCCTACATAAAGTCAGGATTATGATTTGAAAAATCAGGGATTTTCCCCTGTGCCTGTTCAGTTCAGGTTTCCAGTCAATGTATTTTATTCACAGTGTAATGGAGGGCCAGGGTCAGAGACAGATGAATTCCTTATTTACTCTTACAGGTGAAACTGTCAGATGTCACCTGTCATGATGTTGGAAACAGAAATTTATGTGTTAGAATTTTACTAAAGTTTCGATTTTGGCATTAGAAAAAGCATCGTCATCTGTGGTGGTGTCTGCCCTTGTCAGTCAGTGCCTAGAGAGAATTTTGGGGATGGTAGTAACAGGACAATCCCCCATTTCTACTGAACATCCTCAGTGTCTGTTCCAAGTAGAATTCAAGTTATGCTCTCAAGGTGGAAGTTGCCTGGGGAGGACATCCTTGAGTACAGCTCAATTTTTTTTCTTTCTTTTAGAGATGAGGTCTCACTTTATCACCCAGGCTAGAGTGCTCTGGCATGATTCTAGCTCACTGCAGCCTCAAACCCTCAGGCTCAAGAGATCCTCCCCCCTCAGCTTCCCAAGTAGCTGGGACTATAGGCTCACACCATCGATCTTGGCTATTTTTTTTTTATTTTTTGTAAAGACGAGATCTCACTTTGTTGCCCAGGCTGGTCTCAAATTCCTGGGCTCAAGCGATCCTCTTGCCTCAGCCTCCCAAAGCCCCAGGATTACAGGCATCAGCCACCATGCTTAGCTACAGCTCTGTTAATAGGCACAAGTTCTTCAATATTCACTTAGACCCCAGCTCTGCTGGGACCACAGGCCATTTTTCTTCCCATGTTGTGATCTTGCCCACCATGCCTCCACTTTTTCCCCATCTGCCTGGCTACTTAGTTGAAAACTCTTTCTGCTCAGCCTTTCTAGCTCCCTGTGGGAGCTTGGGCCACACCCCACCTGAAGGACTATCCTCCCTCAATGTCCCCAGTCCCAGAAATCATCTTGAACAAGTAATCTGTCCATGAGCTGCTCCCCATTCAGACCTCTGGCCAGGTTGTGGCCTCCTAACCTCAGTCCACTCAGCTGTGGCCTCCATGATCCGACCCAGACAGCCTGCTCTCTTTTCTTCTCATTTCTTCCTCCCCCTTACCCTTATCTTTCCCATGCTCCTGTTCACATGTTCTACTCCAGGGCTCTATTTTTGTGTACAAAATGTCATGATTACAGCTCTCTTTATAACAATTCCAACCCCCATTCCCCGCTTTTCTTCCCCATGAGAGGTCAGCTCCTGAGTTCACAGGCCCAAATGTGAGTGATGCATAGAAGGGACAGAGTGTTTCCTCTGAGGCCTCTACACATCCCTGTCCAGTCTTTTCATTCTCTGTGGTTTTCTCATTTCTAGTCCAAGAGGCCCAGAAGCAAACCTGGAGGTGAGACCCAAAGAAAGCTGGAACCATGCTGACTTTGTACACTGTGAGGACACAGAGTCTGTTCCTGGAAAGCCCAGTGTCAATGCAGATGAGGAAGTCGGAGGTCCCCAAATCTGCCGTGTATGTGGGGACAAGGCCACTGGCTATCACTTCAATGTCATGACATGTGAAGGATGCAAGGGCTTTTTCAGGTAGAGTTACCCATCAGCCTTCACCCACGTGCCACCACTGACACACTGGGACACACCTAACTGGGGTCTGCCACTAACCCACTGGGTAACGTCTCAGGGCCTCAGCTTGACCTGTCCCCCAGGTTCAGAGTGTGGGCTGGTGGCCCACCCAAAGGCCTTGTAATTAGTCTCAAGGGAGCCATTTATATCCCAGAGGAATCCTTCATCTTCAGTCTTCCTGTTCTACCCAGGAAAGGTCTCCTTCCATTAAGATATCCCTTGGTTTCTCCATGTGCTCTTGAATAAAATGGAAAATGACTCAGTGAAAGATAAGGAATTTGAAAATCCCAAATCCAAGTGTTCACATCCGCCTTCTGGGGTGGTTGTTACATAAAGAATGGCATAAAATAAATGCTCAGACCATGGGAAGAGAAACAGACCGAAGGGAGGGGAAGGGTGGGGAGGGGAGAAAGCCATGTGTGAGGAAGCACTCCAGGTGCGCCCTCCGGAGGGCACAGGGTATGCAAGGAGCAGCTCCCATCTCGGGAGCCACATGTGGGACCCTCATGCATTCCCAAGACAGCCAGCCTGACAGCCCTTTGCAGAGTTCTTCGTGGTGGCTGGGCATTCAAATGGAAAAGGGCAGGTTCCAGGGAGAAATGAACATTCGTGTTGCATGAGTTATAACAGGGGTGAGACACATCAGCAGTGTCAGACTGGGTTCAGCTACAAGTCACAGGACACTTGTCGCAAATTGGTTTGGCCATAAGGAAAATGTGTTACCTCTCCTAACAGGAAGTCTGAAGGCCTCCAGGTTAGTGAGTTCAGCAGCTCATTTCTTTCCATTTTTCTCTTCAGCCATCCCACCTGAGAGCTCTGATTGCAGTCTGGCTCCCCTTGTGGGGGCACAGTGCCGGGGCCCCAGGCAGGAATCATTATGTTCAGCAGAAGCGCACAAAGGCCCATCTTTGAGAGTAAGGAAATCTTTCCCAGGAGTCCCCTCACATTGGCTAGAGCCGGGCCCAGCCTATGCCTGAACTAGTCACTAGCAAAGAGCAGCAGGTATGTCCCTGAGCTGGGCACACGCCACGTGACTGTGTGGAAGAGGGTGGATGTCTGCACCAGCTCCAGATGCTGCTGGCACAGAAGAGGCTGCCCAAGCAGTGTTCGTGCATCCTGCCTCAGCATGCAGGAATCTTCTGCTCTCCCTTCCTCATTTGGGTACTATTCCTGGGACTCTCAGAAAAAGGCAACATGTTGTAGTGGGCAAAAGCTAAATCCAGTATCAGGCAGACCTGGATTCAAATTTCAGCTTGTCATGTACCTGGAGGACAGCTGGGGATCCATCGTCTCCAAGCCTCAGTCTCCCTCATCTGTGCTAGGCAGATGAGATTATGAGTTTCACAGGGTTTGAGAACTAAATTTACAAAACTGCAAAATACCTAGCCTAGCATCTGATACATAGCATACCTTTGATTAATGTGAGCCCCGGTTTCATCTTTTATCCATTCTCAGTGGACTTCGATGTAGCATCAGAGCTTTCTTACCCAGGCCAGTTGGGAAGGCAAAAGGCAGGGATGGCATCTGTGAAGAACATGCCCCTGGGCTGGTCACTGGTCCGAGGCCCGAGGCCTCCAAGCTCAAACCTGCCAGGTCACTGCGGGCTTGGCTCAGCTTCCCAGGCCTGCCCTCGGGGACCTCTGCAGCCCTACCTGGCTGTTCCATGCTCCTGGGCCAGCCTTCCCTCAGTTTCCACTCTGGACCAGAATCAGAGGCCAGAGCCAAGGGAGAGATTGTTTCTTTCCATCCAGCTGTAGAGATGGGGAAAGTAAAGGTAGGGCTGCACTGACCGTGTCTTTTGTGGGACAGGCAGGACTTCCGGGCTGGGAGGAGGAGATCTTGTAGAGTCTCCAAAAGGCATCTGCCCCATTGCCTCTCTGCGCACTGCAGAGAGGGGTGTGCGGGCCCGTGGGTCCCGCCTGCACGCTCTGCTGTTCCAGGCGCTCGACCTCTTTGCCCCCTAGGTCAACGAGGGGAATCCACTCTGCCATGGGGAAGTCGCTGCCCCGTAGGGTATAAGAACTTCCCCATAGTTCACCCCTTCCTCCCTGGCCGCCAGTCTGGAAGGGGAGCTGGGGAAGGCGGCGGGGGGTGGGGGGAAGGCGGGGTGGGGGGAAGGCCGGGGGGCGGGGGGCGGGCTTCTCTGGTTTCTTACCCTCCTGGGGTCAGGTTTCCTCAGCTCCCTCCCTTAAGGAGGGGAAATCGAGGAAGAGGCCCATCTCCATGGAAACTTTCTGGTAACAAGGCTGTGAAAGAGAAGGGGGCAGGTGTTTCAGGAAGAAGGGAAGGCGCTGAGGATGGGCCTGGAGAGGAAGTGTCCCTGAAAGTGGTTTTGGGGCTGCCCGCGGCAGCGAAAAGCACGTGTCCCATTTCCTGCCGGAATGGCCAGAAAAGGTCTCCTCCCCGGCTCTGCCCCCTCTAGCTGAGTCCTGGACCTCTAGGGACTCCCACCTACACCCTTCCCATAAAGCCTGACCCAGCTGGGACGCAAAGGCTAGTGTCCCCCTCCCCGAGTCGGTAGGGGCTGGGGAGGGAGGTGGTGTGGCCCGGAGCCCCAGGCCGAGGGCCCGGGCACCCGTGCATCCCCTCTTCTGCTCCCCATTCTCTCGCAGGAGGGCCATGAAACGCAACGCCCGGCTGAGGTGCCCCTTCCGGAAGGGCGCCTGCGAGATCACCCGGAAGACCCGGCGACAGTGCCAGGCCTGCCGCCTGCGCAAGTGCCTGGAGAGTGGCATGAAGAAGGAGAGTGAGCAGTGGGCGCGCGGGCGGGCCGGCGCCGGGGTGCACGGCTCTGAGTAAGGACGTGCCGTGGGTGTGTGCATGCTTGTGTGGAGATGCGCGCCGAGTGTGCGCGTGAACACACGTGCACATGTGAGCTGGTGTCCGTGTGCAACAGGCAGCCACCTGGGGCAGCGCTTGCAGTCGGCCCTCTGGGAGATGGAGGGAGTCGGTAATCTCTGCCCTGGGATGTGTGCTGGGCAGCCCTGGACAGGGCGTGCCCTCTGTCTCCCCTCAGTTGCTCCTGCATCATTCTTTTTGTCCCCTTCATAATTGTTGTAATGGTTTGAAACCACATTTGCGGGTAGGAGTGTGAATCTGGGGGAGGGAAGCAGGAGCCACATGGGTGATAGGACCCGGGGCCTTCTAGGTGCTAGCCCCATCAGCTGCCCCAGACCTGGATCTTTATAGGGGAACTGTTTGCAGACAGGTGACATGAGGTGTTCTCATTCTACCTATTTAACTTTGATATATTTGTGCTCCTAGGTCACTATGAGATTAAGGCTCATGCGGAAAAGGCTAGATGTTTCTAGTGCATATTTGTCTCCATGGAACACAAAGGGACCCAAAGCTGCTTCTTTCAAGGACAAGTTCTCTAGGCTGCTGGCAGGCATTCTTGATCTCTCCCCACCAAGGACCTCATAGCTTTGCTCTACACACATGAGTGGGCTCCAGAAATCCACAGAAGACCCTAAGGCTCTGGGCTATATAAGAAGTCTTTGGAGTTGCTATTTCTTGCTAAGCTGTAGCCCAGCTCTCTAGGGTCTTGGAGACCCAGACACCTCTGAAGAGTCTTGGTATATAATTCACCAGAAAATGATAATTGTAGATGCCATTTACTGAACATCTCTTATGTACCAGGAACTATATTAGGCACCCTACATGCAAGGTCTCATTTAACAGCGGTGCGAGGTAAACACTGTTTCTCCGGTATCACAAAGGAGAAACCTGAAGGCAGGAGAGGTTAAGGAGGTTGCTTGGGGTCACAGGTAGTAAGTGGCAAAGATTTCATGCAAACCCAGCGCCTTTGGATTCTGAAGCCCGTGCTCTTGCCAGGGCCCCACAGTGTCCTCACAAACTCCACTGCAGAGGGCAAAACACCAGCCGCACCTCATCTCTGTCCTCACCCAGGTGTTTCTCCAGAGGAGCCCACAGGCCTCTTGAGTCCAGACAGGGGAGAATTGCTTGTCACCATTACTTTCTCTTTTGCCTAACGGCTTCTGCTGCCTTGAGAGGGTTACGCAGTGGCTCTCCAGGGGGCTGGAGGCTCACCAGGGGCACGTGTGCCTGAGCCAGCCTCGCTGTCCCTGCAGTGATCATGTCCGACGAGGCCGTGGAGGAGAGGCGGGCCTTGATCAAGCGGAAGAAAAGTGAACGGACAGGGATTCAGCCACTGGGAGTGCAGGGGCTGACAGAGGAGCAGCGGATGATGATCAGGGAGCTGATGGACGCTCAGATGAAAACCTTTGACACTACCTTCTCCCATTTCAAGAATTTCCGGGTAGGAGGAACTGCACAGTGACCCGAGGTGTCACTGCCATCTTCATTCTCACATAGAAACTGAGGTTCCCCAAGGATAAGAAACTTGTACAAGGTCACAGCTAATCAGTGGTGGAGGGTAGATTTGGAGAGCTGGTCCTGCATCTGTGCTAGCTCCTCGAAGCCTTAGTCTCATTCCCAAAGGTTCTGAAAGTGTGGTCCCTGGGTCAGCAGCATCAGCATGCAGATTTTCAGGTCGCCTCAGATCTCCTGAATCCGAAGCTCCAGGGAGGGGCAGGACCCCCCGGTGATTCTGTTGCAGGTTCAGGTTTGAAAAATCACTGCTCTCTCCTTTAAGGCAGGTAGGAACTGGGTCTAAGCAATAAGTGGAGGGAAAGCTAGGCAGTTCCCCAGTGTTGCTGGCATTCGGGGCTTTATGAGGACAGGGTCAGGACCTGTTGGGGGTGTGACTTTCGTGAACTGGTGTTTCTTGATCCCAGCACATTAACTATGTCTGTGCTCTAAGTGCCCTCCGTCCCCTTTGCACTGATAGATATCTCAAGTGGCCCTTCACAGCCCAAATAACTGGATTAGCCCAGTGACCTCAGATCTGCTCTTCCCATCCATAGCACACTAAACCTTCTGAGTCTCCTGAGCCCAACATCTGGAATGCTTGGGATGACACACCATGGTTGCAGTCCCCCTTACCCTCCATTTTAACCAAGCAGGGATGTGTGTGACCATTAATTCATAGATCACCAAAGCACCCTCATCTGATAGAGAACACCAGAGAGAAGAAACAAATGCTGTGTGTGTGTATGTGTGAGGACACACGCATGCATGTGGGTGTGAATGCCTGCATTTGTGCATCCTCTCGAGCTGCAACTGTGGCTGTGCATGTTTGGCTGGGGCCTGAGTTGGGACCTGTCTATGAAAGCACATGCTGTCTCTCCTCTGTCCACCTCCTGGCATGTGTCCTAGCTGCCAGGGGTGCTTAGCAGTGGCTGCGAGTTGCCAGAGTCTCTGCAGGCCCCATCGAGGGAAGAAGCTGCCAAGTGGAGCCAGGTCAGGAAAGATCTGTGCTCTTTGAAGGTCTCTCTGCAGCTGCGGGGGGAGGATGGCAGTGTCTGGAACTACAAACCCCCAGCCGACAATGGCGGGAAAGAGATCTTCTCCCTGCTGCCCCACATGGCTGACATGTCAACCTACATGTTCAAAGGCATCATCAACTTTGCCAAAGTCATCTCCTACTTCAGGTAGGACATGGAGACCGGGTGGTTGGGTGTGGGAAAGAACTGGAAGTGGCCAGGAGGTTCAAAGGGCCTGGGGTAGATCCTGAATTTGGGGGATATTGGTGTCAGAAGACCCTCCTTTTCCTGTGCCCTTTCCCCGGGCAGCCAGTGCTGCTGGGGAGTAGAGCCCTTGCTGTATGGCTGGTTAGTTTTGTGGCTGTGGGCCTGCCAGCGTCTCTGCCTCTTCACCTGCTCAATGGAAGCTAACAATGCCTCCCCTGCAGGGCTGTTCTGTGAAATAAGAACACTTCCGAAGAGCACCCAGCACAGAGTGGGCATTCAGATAGTCTTTCGTACTCTCCCTTAAAGGGGCAGGAATCACATGTTGACAGTTCCAGAGCAAGGAATGAGAGGAATAGAAAAGATAAGGCTGTGAAGGCCATGGGGAGGGCGGGTGGTCCTCAGATCCCAAGGGTCAGGTCTCCCCAGAGCTAGATGTGGAGCCAACAACCATCGGGCAACTGGGGTTAGTGGGAGACATGGGAACTTCCTGGGGTGGCAGGAACCACAGCCCCAGAATATGTCTGCAGTCGTAGGATTAGGGATGGTGCCAGGTGTATCTGTCCTTGGGTAGGCCACCTTGTCTTGCCAAGCCTGGTCAAGTGGGGCTGAAACACACCTGCCACAAGCTCCTGGTTTCTTCAGCAGGTTGAGGGTAGGTTATACTCTAGGAGCCCAGAGGTTCTTGTCTGGCCCTGTAGGAGTCATGCGTGACTTATTTAATGGGGTGATGCTGACAGCAGGTTTGGAATGGGGTTCAGATGGTAGCAAATAAGCTTAAAGGGGCAGGGAGAGAAGAATACTTATAAATGTGGACATTGGAAGATCTTTGGTGAAATCCAGTGACTGACAATTTAACATCAGGGCTTCCCACTTGCTATTTCTCAAGGCCACCAATGTCGAGCACAGTGACCTGAGGTGTCACTGCCATCTTCATTCTCAGATAGAAACTGAAGTTCCCCAAGGATAAGAAACTTGTACAAGGTCACAGCTAATCAGTGGTGGAGGGTAGATTTGGAAGTACCAAAGCCAGCTCGATGCCAGGTCCTAAGCTGGGCAACGGGGAGGCACAGAAGAATAAGATCAATTACATGGCATTTGTAGCTCAGTGTTACAGATCTAAAAGAAGGATGGGCGCCAGTAGCACAGGGTCTGAATTCCCAAGGCCAAGAGGTAGTGTTTCCTCAAAACCCAGAGTAAGCAGCCTCCCTCTCAGGCTGTGAAGCTTCCTCCTTGTAAGGAATGCCTCCTTACTGGGGAGGTGGGGGCCCCTCCCAGGTTGGGAGGGAGTGATCCCTGCAGGACCGGAAGGGTATCCATGTAACCATAATCTCAGAGGCTTGTTAAGCCGCCTCCATGGTTAGGCCTGTGCTTCAGCGCTAGGAGTGGGGCTTCAGGCACCTGGGCTGCGGGGAAACATTAGAAATACATGTGTGCACATTAAACCCAACACCGACAGCAGGAAGCAAACATCCCCACTACTGGAACTCAGGCCAAAAGGGCGGCACTTTCACTCTGGAAAGGGGAGACTGCACTCTGGAAAGACTTCTGAGAGGGGCAAAGACATAGCATGGCCTGAGGGGCTAGCAGGATATACTAAAGGGGAAGTCATTCCAAGGGGGAAACTGAGGCAGAAAGGAGGAGGCCAGGGACCAGAAGCCAAAGCACTAGCTGTAGGTCAGGAGTTGTATAGGAGTTGAAGGAGATGGGGCCAGCCTGTAAGGGACCTGGATGCCAAGCTCAGTGGGTGGAGTTCCCGGAGGTAGGAGGGGAGGAGAGGATGCTGCGGGGCAGAGCTGTCTGCTGGGTTGTGAGGGGAGAGATGAGAGGCAGCCAGACAGCAGCCACAGTCATCCTCAGGGAAAGGAGCCATCCTCCCTCTTCCTCTTGCCCCCAACTTCTGGATTATGGGATGGCTGCTGGTGCCGGCCTGTGGGCTGCCTCCCAGGGAGCTGTCCTCCCCTCCCCATCCTTGCTGCCAGGGACTTGCCCATCGAGGACCAGATCTCCCTGCTGAAGGGGGCCGCTTTCGAGCTGTGTCAACTGAGATTCAACACAGTGTTCAACGCGGAGACTGGAACCTGGGAGTGTGGCCGGCTGTCCTACTGCTTGGAAGACACTGCAGGTGCCCGAGAGAGCCTGCCTGCCCTGGCAGAGGGAGGGAAACACTGCAGTTATGGGAGGAAGGGAGCTACGCCAGGATATGCAGGTTCTGGGATGGCAGGGCAGGAAGATGGAATGGTGGAAAACAAGATATTGGTGAGGGATGATTGGATCTTGGTCAGCTTGCTGAGAAGCTGCCCCTCCATCCTGTTACCATCCACAGGTGGCTTCCAGCAACTTCTACTGGAGCCCATGCTGAAATTCCACTACATGCTGAAGAAGCTGCAGCTGCATGAGGAGGAGTATGTGCTGATGCAGGCCATCTCCCTCTTCTCCCCAGGTGAGGATCTCCCCTAGGCTGCCTGACATCCCCCCAGCCTTATCTGCCCTCCCCAGGGAAGGTCCCAGTCTATGGCCTTGCTCCTCATTCACTGCGCAGCCAGGATGGGGGCTCTCTCTGGTTTCTCCTGGGGTCAGTGGGTGATGCCCAGCCCTGGTCTTCCTTCACTTCCCTGCCTGGGTGACTCCAGCTCTGGAGGGTGGTTGACGAGCAATGCCCTGACTCTGGGCTGGACTGAGCTTGTCTTTGCCCCATGATCTTGCACCACACCTCCCTCCCCTCCCCTCCAGACCGCCCAGGTGTGGTGCAGCACCGCGTGGTGGACCAGCTGCAGGAGCAATTCGCCATTACTCTGAAGTCCTACATTGAATGCAATCGGCCCCAGCCTGCTCATAGGTGAGCACAGCAGGGGGTGAGGACCCGTGAGGGTGATGTGAGGGAGCCGAGGTTCAGGGAAATTGCCCAAGACTTCACGGCCAGAGGGTGGCATCTGGAGGTAGCCCCAGCCAGACCAGGTCCAAAGCTCACACTTTTGAGCACTACCTAACCACTTCCCAGGAAAAACACAGGCAAACAGGGGGACGTGGCCCAGAAAGGGGCTTCTATACCTTCACTGGTCCTCAGTAGCTCCTGTGACCTACTGCCCAGACTGATGCCCACAGACCCAGAGACAAACTTGGATTTTACGGAGCCCAAGGCCATGAAGGGTTAAGGACAACACTGAGTATTATAGTGTGAACCTATAAACTGAAATCCTTATTTGGCCTGCACAGCTTTCTTTTTGGCTTGGTGTCCTGGGATGCTGGGAGTGGCCATGTCTTTATTTGCTCAACCCTTCCTTGTATGGAGGCAGGAGGCTGGAAGTGCCAACTTTCTTTTCCATCATGGGGATACTGAGGCATATGGTACATCTCAGACACTAGATCCAAAGCTAGTTCCAGGAAGGGATTCCAGCCTGCAGCCCCTAACCTCCACAACGACTCTGCTCAGTCCTGGCCCCTGGACATTAACGAAGGCAGTGACAGCCCCACACCCCCAAACTGGTAGCTGCGATATCTACATTTTCCCATGGAAGTCTCTGTGTACAAAGATGCAACTCCCGCAGCTGGGTGTCGTGGCTCACACCTATAATCCCAGCACTTTGAGAGGTCAAGACAGGAGGATCCTTTGGGGCCAGGAGTTCAAAACCAGCCTAGGCAACATAGCCAGACCCCAACTCTAGAAAAATTTAAAAAAATTAGCCAGGTGTGGTGGCATGTGCTCTAGTCCTAGCTACCCAGGAGGCTGAGGCTGGAGGTCTCTTGAGTCCAGGAGTTTGACACTGCAGTGAGTCCATGATCGTGCCATCATGCTCTAGCCTGGGTGACAGAACGAGATCCTGTCTCTTTAAAGGAAAAAAAAAAAAAAAAAGACACAGCTCCCATGAATGGGATGGGAGCAGGGAGAGTATTGGGCAGGCTGTTCTGCCTTTCTCATCTACAGGGTAAAAGAGAAGCTTACGGAATTCAGCCAAGCCTTGTCTCTTGGCTGACCTGAAATGTCCAGAGATTATGCTTGTGCAGCCTCAGAGCAGCCCTGAGGCTTGTGGGTCAGGGCGGCCTGCACCCACAATCTTTTCTCTGGCTGGCATGCAGGTTCTTGTTCCTGAAGATCATGGCTATGCTCACCGAGCTCCGCAGCATCAATGCTCAGCACACCCAGCGGCTGCTGCGCATCCAGGACATACACCCCTTTGCTACGCCCCTCATGCAGGAGTTGTTCGGCATCACAGGTAGCTGAGCGGCTGCCCTTGGGTGATACCTCCGAGAGGCAGCCAGACCCAGAGCCCTCTGAGCCGCCACTCCTGGGCCAAGACAGATGGACACTGCCAAGAGCCGACAATGCCCTGCTGGCCTGTCTCCCTAGGGAATTCCTGCTATGACAGCTGGCTAGCATTCCTCAGGAAGGACATGGGTGCCCCCCACCCCCAGTTCAGTCTGTAGGGAGTGAAGCCACAGACTCTTATGTGGAGAGTGCACTGACCTGTAGGTCAGGACCATCAGAGAGGCAAGGTTGCCCTTTCCTTTTAAAAGGCCCTGTGATCTGGGGAGAAATCCCTCAGATCCCACTAAAGTGTCAAGGTGTGGAAGGGACCAAGCGACCAAGGCTGGGCCATCTGGGGTCTATGCCCACATACCCACGTTCGTTCGCTTCCTGAGTCTTTTCATTGCTACCTCTAATAGTCCTGTCTCCCACTTCCCACTCGTTCCCCTCCTCTTCCGAGCTGCTTTGTGGGCTCCAGGCCTGTACTCATCGGCAGGCGCATGAGTAGCTGTGGGAGTCCTCTAGAGAGATGAGAAGCCAGGAGGCCTGCACCAAATGTCAGAAGCTTGGCATGACCTCATTCCGGCCACATCATTCTGTGTCTCTGCATCCATTTGAACACATTATTAAGCACTGATAATAGGTAGCCTGCTGTGGGGTATACAGCATTGACTCAGATATAGATCCTGAGTTCACAGAGTTTATAGTTAAAAAAACAAACAGAAACACAAACAATTTGGATCAAAAGGAGAAATGATAAGTGACAAAAGCAGCACAAGGAATTTCCCTGTGTGGATGCTGAGCTGTGATGGCGGGCACTGGGTACCCAAGTGAAGGTTCCCGAGGACATGAGTCTGTGGGAGCAAGGGCACAAACTGCAGCTGTGAGTGCGTGTGTGTGATTTGGTGTAGGTAGGTCTGTTTGCCACTTGATGGGGCTTGGGTTTGTTCCTGGGGCTGGAATGCTGGGTATGCTCTGTGACAAGTCTACGCTGACAATCAGTTAAACACACCGGAGAAGAACCATTTACATGCACCTTATATTTCTGTGTACACATCTATTCTCAAAGCTAAAGGGTATGAAAGTGCCTGCCTTGTTTATAGCCACTTGTGAGTAAAAATTTTTTTGCATTTTCACAAATTATACTTTATATAAGGCATTCCACACCTAAGAACTAGTTTTGGGAAATGTAGCCCTGGGTTTAATGTCAAATCAAGGCAAAAGGAATTAAATAATGTACTTTTGGCTAGAGGCGTAAACTTTTTTGGCCTTTTTCTGGGGAAAATAATGTGGGGGTGTGGAAATAGAAACATACGCAAGCATACATATTTTTACTACTTATTTTATTATTATCCTGTATAAATCTGAAGACTCCGGCGTAAGAACATAAAAATGAATTATTTAACTTGGCTTACTTATAAAATGATTGTTCTGTATAAAAGTTTAATATATGTGCATACCATAATTAAAATGTAGTCCAGGCGAGGTGGCTCAGGCCTGTAATCCCAGCACTTTGGGAGGCCAAGGCTGGCGGATCACAAGGTCAGAAGATCGAGACCATCCTGGCTAACACAGTGAAACCCCGTCTCTACTAAAAATACAAAAAATTAGCCAGGTGTGGTGGTGGGCACGTGTAGTCTCAGCTACTTGGGAGGCCGTGGCGGGAGAATCACTTGAACCAGGCAGGCGGAGGTTGCAGTGAGCTGAGATCGTGCCACTGCACTCCAGCCTGGGGGACAGAGCGAGACTCTGTCTCAAAAAAAAAAAAAAAAAGTAGGAATTGAGTTAATTTTAAATGTCTAATATTTCATTCAAATGAAACTTCACGGTAACTGAATTTTAAAGAACAGATAATTACTTAGCTTTTGACATTTTACAAGAAGCAGGCCAAACTTTGAGAACATGGTAAATCATCAGTAATATAAATCAAAGCAAGTAAACATATTCTGTCATCCCTCTGACTTTACCAGACTTTTCTGCATTAAGGAGATATAGGGAGCACTTATTTTTAGAAAAGATACTGAGGGAAAAAAAGAGCTTCTCTTTCCAAACTCAATGAATGCAGCTTTTGCTCCCAGGAATTTTAATTATGAATCCATTTATAGTTAGAAATACAAATTTCTAATTTGGAAAGATAGATTTCACTCCAGTGTATTCATAAATCATATGCATCTCCCTTTCCTTACTGAAATGATTCGAGTGCTATTTGTTCAAGAGCCTGAAACTGTTGTAAGCTGTAGGACAGGGTAAGGTGAGGTTAAGATGGAATAGAAGGCAAATTTCCATCTCCCAGTCTTGATTTAAAAACTCCAGGGTAGTTCTCCAAACATTGAATTGATATGTACATATAATTTATATAGATTATAAAAACTAAATGTAATTCAAGAGCGAAGAAAGGTTCAATGTTAGATGCCCTGAAGAGTTCACATAGGGTACTTCCTTTCAGTAGGTCTGTGGATCACAAGTTTATGGGACTAGAAGCCAGATTTTAACCTTCCTACTCCAACATTTGAGTTTCTTCTTTACTCCCTTCCCTGAACTTTTGAGTAAACAGAACTAAGCATCAGTTTTTAGGCATCCTTGCAACCACTTTTTTTTTTTTTTTTCTGGGTCAGTGAGGAGAGGATGGAGTCAGTCTCCAAAGCTCAGGGCAAAAGACCTAAGCAAGCTACTGCTACCATCTGCCCCCTCATTAGTCAGGGCCACTCAACAGCTTCTCTCTACCTAGCCCAGAACTTTGTCTAATTAAGTCTTGACATTGATGACAAATCTGTGGGAAGGGCCAGAGTGGCCACTCCCTTCTGGAGAAAGAGGATGTAAGGAGAAACATACGTATGATTATCCATCGCTTCCCAGCTCCTGACTCCTAACTTGTGGGCCTCATTATGCCATCTTCCACGGCAGCTTGTTTTTTCCTGGTAGGTTTCCCTTTATGTCCTTCAGCTCTCCTAAATCTGATGGTGGTGATGAGTGAAATATTCCTACACTTGAGAAATGTGTGACCATCCCAACATTTCTGTTTACTTCCTTTCACAAACTTCTCAATGACAGGGATCTAAAAGCTAATCTCTCCTTTCCTCACTACCTTCCTAGAACACATTTCTAAATGACATCTACCGGCTGGGCACGGTGGCTCATGCCTGTTATCCCAGCACTTTGGGAGGCTGAGACAGGCGGATCACTTGAGGTCAGGAGTTCAAGACCAGCCTGGCCAAAAAAGTGAAACCCTGTCTCTACTAAAAATGCAAAAATTATCCGGGCGTGGTGTAGTCTCAGCTACTAAGGAGGCCGAGGCAGGAGAATCACTTGAACCCGAGAGGCGGAGGTTGCAGTGAGTCGAGGTTGCGCCACTGCACTCCAGCCTAGGCGACAGAGAAAGACTCTGTCTCAAAACAAAACAAAAAAAAAAACGAAATGACATCTACCATCACTGCTCTCCTGAAATATGATCCCGAAGGACTGTTTGGTCAGCACTTTTTGGAAAGACTTAGAAACTAAAAAGGCAGGGGCCGGGCGCGGTGGCTCACGCCTGTAATCCCAGCACTTTGGGAGGCTGAGGTGGGCGGATCACGAGGTCAGGAGATCGAGACCATTCTGGCTAACACGGTGAAACCCCGTCTCTACTAAAAATACAAAAAATTAGCCGGGCGTGGTGGCGGGCGCCTGTAGTCCCAGCTACTCGGGAGGCTGAGGCAGGAGATGGCGTGAACCCGGGAGGCGGAGCTTGCAGTGAGCGGAGATCGCGCCACTGCACTCCAGCCTGGGCAATAGAGCGAGACTCCGTCTCAAAAAAAAAAAAAAAAAAAAAAAGAAAACTAAAAAGGCAGTCTTTCAGGATTCTAAATTAAAAGGTCTTGCAGGACACTAACACAATGTTTAACTCAATCCCAGAACCTATGCAAGACAGCAGCAAATCCCAAACAAATGCACTTCAGTGCCAGCAGGAGGCGCATCGCACAAGTAACTTCTGTTTCTGCGAATCCAATCCTCCCCTGCCGCCCCTACTGGTTAAATGTGTTTAACTGTTTTACCAATGTTGGAATTAGCCAACCCCACCACCACAGTAAATAAATAAGAGGACCACACTTTATCGAATATAAATTTGTTTTTATTGAAGCAGCAGTCACATGACCTTATATCTAGCCTTTAGATTAGGCCTGACAGAGTGAGCCAGCCCTAAAAAAATGATGTTTCTTTTTGCACTAAGAGACATAACATGTTTACATACATCATCCAGTATTGGAAATGAGCAGACTCAAACACAACATGTGTTGGTTACCTGGGAGGTACAGCCCCACTGTTCGTGGTGTCCATATATTTTACAGAGACCCCCAAAGACCATTACTAATAGGATGAAAGTTAAAAGAAAATACAGCCACACCAAATCATGAACACAGTAATCAAAGACAGCAGCTTATACACATTTAAAAACTGTCCCTTTCAGAGTTGTTTTCTTTCTTTTCTAAGCAGTGTCTGCAAAGCTTCCTCTACATCAAATCCAAAGGTTTCCAAGGTGGAAGCTGCACCTCTTGGGGCTACACAATGGAATAAAATCATTGGAAAGAACAAGAAGTGGTATTGATATCTTGTTCTGTATAACAAAGATTAATGTTTCCCTAATTAGAGGAATGGAAATGGTGATGTGACTACATATTGCAGCGGCAAAATAGTAGGGTGAAGGAAGAGGGTTGGGTACTGAAATAAAGACCACACACTTGTGAATTTTAATTTCATTTCCAGGCTAACCTACTTTTTATTTAATGCAAATTACAGTACCAGTTAACTATTTCCAAACCAAGTCACATAGAACAAAATGTATTTACAAGGGAATGGGGAAAGGGAAAAAAAACATTGAGCATACTTTTCACAAAAAAGTTTATATTTAAAATGAAAAAAAAATCAGTCACAGAGGCATTCAAGTAGTAATAATGTTATACAGATTTTGCTTTTCCTTTATATCAAGACAGATTTGCACAAGTGTTTGCAAGTTTGTATACAACCCACAGTCCTTTATATATATATATATATATATATAATAAATTTTGTTTTTTAGGTTTGTTTTTAAGATGGAAGTGGTCACGCTAATTGGTATGTGTACAGGCCCAAGTGATCCATCGGCAACACATTTATAAACGCAAATTTTACAGGCAAGCAGATTTTCATACAACTATCTGTATCTGCCTGTAGACAGATATAGTTAAGGAAAAAAAACTTAAAAATTAACACAAGGAAGTCTACTTTGTCAAGCTAACCCCTTATGTACTGGTTGTCATTTTGCTTTTATTGCAGAGGTGCAAAACGGAGCAACAAACTTGAATAAAACGGCATAACCCTTGTGAAAATAATCCAAACCCCAGGGATTACTTTCAAAGCCTCTCAAAGGTAGATCTCAGTCTGGGACTCTACTGTGCTTCTAGTTGTCTCTTTTATTTTCAGTGGCTCAGGTTTCTACCAGAAAAGACAGATTTTATTGTAAAGCATACCTACTTTTCCACACAGGGGAGAAAAGTGTTTGGCTCTGTGATTAGATGATCACTAACATGAACAGTAGGAATCAGATACAATTTCAGTTGAAAAGAAAGAAAACCCCCCAAATTCCTGGGGATCTGGCATTGGCCAAACTTCCTTTGGAAGATTCCAAAGTTAAATCCTTTAAAAAGGAAAGAGAAAAATAGATGAAATGCCAGTGTCTTCATATCCACAGGGATAGAGAATACTCCTCTCAGAAACCTTTGCATTGGTGCAGACAAGATGACTGGTTAGGCATACATTGTTAAAACATAAACCAAAAATGTGTCTAAAAATTAAGAGGACTTTAAAAAAATGACACAGCATGTCACTGGAAAGAAGGTGCAGTCTTCTGCCTTGCTGGAATGAACACACGATGTTTCAAAAATAGTAACCTTTGGTTTGGTAAAGTTTTTTCTTCTATTCAAGACATTTTATATGGACTACTTTGAGGCAAAACATTCTATTTTTCTTTCAAAAAAGGCCTTCGTGTTGGGCACACGGTAAGAATTAAACTGATTTTTTTAAAAGAAATTAAAATGATATTTCATTGAGCAAGGGTAGAGATGGCGGGAGGGAGGAAATGGGCTAAGAGTTCCCTTGTTAAAACAACAGTCCTCTATTGGCACGGTGGCACTCCGTGCAGTAACTGCTAGTAATTGCACTATAGCATTTTAGACCACTGACGTATCAAAACCTGATACTATTAAGAAACTTCGATTTATAAAAAACCAATTCTCTCTCACTCTCTCATTTGGGAGGGAAGTAGATAAAAGAGGAGAGAGAGAGAGCATGGAAGGCTCCCAGAATCTGCTGTTTTTAAGACCCATGGTTAGGGCTTGTGGAAGAGACGAGCAAAATTTAATCTATTCGATATCCTCCAGCTCTAGGGCTCCCTGGTGCTACACTAAGTCCCTGAATGGACTAAGTATGAAATGAAACCGGTCACTGCTACCGAGGAGGAAAGACATTCAGAACCAAAACAAAGGCAGGGCTTCAACGAAATGAAATTACGAATATGATTTCCTCTTCCCACTCCTGAGTATGGTATCACTGAAACTTAACTGTGGAAGGGGCAAAGATACTGTTATGAGTGAGTTATTATTTCAAAGGGAAAGGGGGTGGACAGGGAGACATGGATAAAGGAAACCAATTAAAATTTTAAAAAGAACAAATTAAAAAAAAAACACATGGAAGCGAAGGCACTCCAAACTATATAGATACACTATACATTGCTAGAGTTATTGTTACAATAATACAGGCCGGTACCTACTGTACAGAGTTAAAACTATATGGCTTTAAAAAGCTCGTCTACATTTTGTCTGATTATTAAACAGAATCACTGCCCTGAACAGTAACTTTTTGCTCATTAATAACAGTTCCTGGGTCCACATATTTACATACAAAACAATAAAACTTAAATTTAAAAACATAGAAAGAAAATATAATGTACAAGCTTGAATTTGGTGAGGAGCTTTTTATTATTATTATTATATACAAAAAGATATTCAGAGACCTGGATCTCACTTGTATAAAAGAGTTCTGTGATCCCACCATGATCCTTGAGAAAGAAAAATCACACATCTCAGCCCACACACACACACACACGCACACACATGCACACACAATGAAATGAGAGAAAAGCGTGACTTTTCTCTCTTCTTTTACCCCAGTTGTGGGGGGCAACCTGTTTCCTAAAATAAGCACTGATTTTTATGGACTCTGGGGAGTATACCACGTCCAGAGCAGTGTCTGCATCCAAACGCTTGCTGGGCAGTTGGATCTGAATGCAGGTCCATTTCTCTATCACAGACCTGCCTTTTCAGATTCTTTATAAATTCTGTCTGAAAATGGTCTATCAACGCCATTACCTTTAAGGAGTTATGCTGCCAAATGCTTTGATTTCAGACTTCTTTCAAATCTTAGCTTTCAGAAGCACTTTATAAAACATAAAATTCAATTTGTTTGATTTGGTTTGACTGAGCATGTTTCCTTTCTCATGAACTCTGATATATCCAGAGGTTTGTGAAACCCCTTTTGTGGCCCAAGACCTCAGCTAAACAGCGAGTGAAAACCAAGATGGCTCACAGTTGTCTTTCTGGGTACTGGTTCACTTCAGCAGGCAGGACAACTCTCTTGGAGAGTCACACACACAGTTAAGGAGCAGGACAGGGTGCTAGGGCCTGCAGGAGGGCTGCCAACAGACTCCACTTCCGAACCCTCTGGAGGACGAGACCCATAAAGTGACCTAAGGTGGCAATGAGGAGGGTGAGGGCAAGTTACACACAACCAAGGGCTCAGCTCTGCAGCCCTACAGTTACCAGCTAACCTTGGAAGGCATGTGGGGAAGGAGCGGGTAGGAGGGAAAGGCGGCCATCACTCAAGTGATCTTTAAATGTAAAGTACAACTGATTGTGCCTTAAAGATTCATAGGTCAAGTAATGGCCCATAAGCACCAAGGTGACTAAAGTTCATTTTAGAGTATATAAGGCCCACATAGATGCCAACCTTAAAAGTATAAAACAAACTAGTCATGAAAATCTATTTCCTCACGGCAAACATAGTCCTTCAATTCTCCTTGCTTTCCAAGGAATATTGCTTTTTCTTCAAAAAGAGAGACTGATTCTTAACATCGTTCACTGATACACAAAGAAAACAGACACAAAAACTCTTAACTGGGTGTGGGGGAAACATTCTTCTCATGCTTCAACCAGTCAATTTTGATACTGTAGACAAAAAAAAAAGGCAGTATTGAATATATGTATATATAACGTATATACACACATTTATATCATCAGCTTTCCTATAAAGTCAGCAGGTATAAGTGACTGTATCATTCTGATGTGTAGTTTTTAATATTTCTACCATCTGACATGCATCAATAAATAAATGTAAAAAGCATGAGGTTAAAAAACAAATTAAATACAGATTCTAGATTTGGATTTAAAATTAGAACTATGTGTAGAATGTGGCTATTTCTGCAAGCTCAATTAAAAAATATGAAAAATAAACCAGTAGACGACTGTTACAGTTCACATTATTTAACTACAATGTCCTCTCAAGTGTATCTTTCCAAGGGAAGTAACTTTAGAAAAAAATCTGGACAAACTTATTCACAGTGGTGAGATGTATCCCTGACCTGTCCCCTTCCTCTGGGCTCATCAGCCTTTGACCTCAGCGGCTAGCTCGGCCTGCTCAACACCCCTTCCATCTCCTCCCAGGTCACTAGTTTGAAACTGTGCTAAGATTTGCAAAGAACTTTGGTCAGGCAAACAAAGAGCCACCTGTAGAGCATGTGTGCCTGAGTCTTGCTTGCTGCTTCCCCTCTGGCAGCCTCCTGTACAAGCCTCTACATCACTAGCACTAACTGAGAGCAAAACAAAACCTTAACAAATCTACTAAGAATCTTCCCTGTAGAGTTCCAAACTTTATTGACCTCCCTGGGTTACGAATGATACACATTTCTTTGTCTGCCACACCTGCCACCAACATGCCAAAGGCAAGTCTATAAATACCCGAAGATATGGATTAATTTTACAAGTGACATTTAAGTCCCCGTTGAGTTATACCTGCTAAGCTCCCAACCAATTTCAAGCTGTGCACTATACCAAAGTCTCGCACTAGACTTTAAAAGAAAACAAAGTTCAAAAAAAACCCATCAGCACAGAAAAAGGTTTTCTTCTTTTGTGGAAGGGGCATGAGGCAGGAGTCCTGTTTTTAAAGTATACAACAGCAGACTTTTAATAAAAAAAGATTGTCGTGGGAGAGAGATTGTATGTTCTAGTGCTCCGCTTTCCCCCTCCCCACAACCCCTCCCACCCCCTGGATCTCCCTCAAAGTGAGAATACAATGAAATTGGTTTGTATTTATAGATATTTTACAAGGTTAAATAAGAACAACAATAATAATAAAAAAATTGAACACTAAAATGAACAGGTTTTTTTTCTCTTTTTAATATTCTTTCCAAACGTGACCAGTGTTGCTGAGTGACACTCAAGTAACTGGTGGTTTTTCCTGTGCAGCTGGCTGCTCGGGACTGTTCAGGTGGAGTTGGAAGCTGATGCAGAAGCAGCATTATTGGTCTGTCCACGGTCTCCAGTATTAGCATCTGCAAGTCAAAAAGTCCCAAGAGAGAGCATGAGCAATGCTATAACAACAAAAGAGAACAAGTACACTGTTTCAACTGCAGGCTGTGAACTGTGTGGCCTTCCAAGCTGTTATTTGGAACGTTGTTTTAAATAAGGCCAACACTATGAAATCTGAATTTCTCTATTCTTGGATTTAAGTTCATGCCTCAGCATGGTCCTGGTACCGGGAAGACAGTGTCTTTGAATAAGTTGCAGACTCAGGGAGCCAGAGACCATTTCAGTCAAAGCTCTTGCTACAGCTGGGATCAGCTGTACATGAACACTCAGCTGGAGTCTAGTTCACTTGAAAATAAATGAACAGTGCACAGCTGGGAAAACTTGCTAAAAATTTGAACCATGTTACAATATGCCATCTGCTTAAGTAAGTAAATGGGTGGAGGCAATGAAAGTAACGTGGGTCAGTGTTGATGGGCAGAACAGACCCTCTTCATTATTCATAGAGATGGAAGACAGACAACCAGCAAAAAAGAAACAGCAACTGCAGTACCAATTCACTTAGTCAATTTAATAAAGCATCTTGTATCAACAGATGAATGGATAAAAGAAAATGTGGTATATATACACAATGGGGTAATATGTAGCCATAAGAGAGAAAGATGGGAGGCTAAGTGGGAGGATTGCTTGAGCCAGAGAGGTTGAGGCTGCAAGTGAGCCAAGACCACCTGGGAGACACAGTAAGATACCATCTTTAAAATAAAAAAATAAAAAAAAAAAAAAAGAGAAGAAAGAAAAGAAAAAAGAAAAAGAAAAAGAATGAGATCCTGCCATTTGCAACAACATGGATGGAACTGAAGTCATTATGTGAAGTGAAATAAGCCAGACAGAGAAAGACAAACTTTGCATGTTCTCACTTATTTGTAGGAGCTAAAATTTAAAACAACTGAACTCACGGAGTTAGAAGGATTGTTACCAGAGGTTGGGAAGGGTAGCGGGGGTGGGGGAAGTGGGGATGGTTAATGGGTACAAAAAAAAAATGTATAAGACCTAGTATTTGCTAGCAAAACAGGGTGACTACAGTACAAAAATAATTTAATTGTACATTTTAAAATAACAAAGTATGACTGGATTGTTTGTAACATAAAGGATAAATGCTTGAGGTGATGAATATCCCATTTACCCTGATATGATTATTACACATTCCATGTCTATATCAAAATATCTCAGGTAACCCATAAATATATACACCTACTATGTCCCCACAAAAATTAAAAATTAAGAAAAGGAAAGCATCTTGTAGTCAAATCTTGACTTAGAACTTACTTAGAGCTTACTTTGCCCTAATCTTTTAGAAATACGTACAACTCTACAACTAACCATTATCTCCTTCCCCCTTTTAAGGTCTATTATTATTTCACAGCATCCATTAACATTTAAGTGGGCATCTAACTGTGTCCAAATTGGTTTAGTAGACTGCTGTTTTAGTGGCTATCAAGTTGCATCCTTGTCATCTCTCTTAATGACAGGGAAGGTACTGCTGGCCAAATTTTCTCCCAAAGATTTCACACTAAGCCCTGAGCAAGAGAGGTAGCTTGACTGGGATGGGCAACTTTGAAAAGCCATCTCTCTAGAAGCCACAATGCCATCAAGGTTGGTGACACCAAAAGGCAGACTCAGAAGTTTTTTTCTCTCTAGGACTGAAGGGATTTGTAGATCTACCATATGCTATGGTGAGTAGAATAACCAATGTCATGGTTGAATGCAACGTTTGGTCCTGGATCTTTCTACTTTGAATTTCTGAATTAGAGGGAGACACAGAATATCCAAGGACACATAGGGAACTCTATGATGGATTAGCTGTTCAGTCTCTCATTTCTAAAGCCAATCTATAAAAATTATACTTCCTAATTTCCCAATAAGCTGCCCTTATATACATTTAGCACAGCCTTTGGGGAAGGAATGTGAATATCTCTTAATGTGAATGATTAGGTTTAATTCATTTAATTTCCTTCAAAATAGCTAAAGCTGCTTCTAATCTTGTTGTCATGTACACAAGTGAAGATATTATGGCATCAGAATCCACACATTAGGTTCATATAGCCCATGGAGTGGGGTCATATTAATTCATCAGTATGGCAAATGAACAGGTGGCAGGAAAGGGTATATGACACAGAACCTACTCTCCAAAGCCAGGCTGACCACCTTTTCTAATAATCACTGAGGAACTATGCTAACACTTCATTCGTGACTCCTGACCTTCCTTAGATATGCCCTGTTTAAAGAAGTTTTACCCTTAATGATCATCCACATTCTGTGCATCAATAACCTAACATCAATTCCTGTCTAGACCACAGATTCCTCCAAGTCTTTCTCAGATAAAATGTTCATTTTCATGATTCATGCACAGGCTGCATTAAAAAAAAAATCCAGAGAAAACCTGGAACACCACAAACCCATGCTTATTGCAGCATGTCACATGCTCTGATGACACTCAGAACCTATGCATGACCATCATCCAACAGCATTTCCTTCTCATTTTCAGTATGGGAAGATAACAGGTAGAACTGTCATTCTGGTCTTCCCCAGGACTTATGGGAGGCACTGATCATCAGAAATTTATCTATCTGTTTGACCACTACATCAGCACCCATGCCAACATGGAGAGAGCAGCTCTGGCCACGGCAGCCATTAACTACACTGGCTGACATCAGTTTTACCTCATCTACATGGCCACCAGCCCATTTATGTTAATTTGCTCTTTAGCAAAATCCTATTTGGCACTAATGTGCAGATGTCCTTTCACTGACTACAGCCTGTGAGCTTGTGACATTGCCAAAACCAGTCTCCTCTTTCTTGGATAAATTCAATGACTGCTTGCATGATCACAGTAAAAAGCACAAGCCTTTTAAGTGAGGATAAAACCAGAAACAAATTCACTTTCTGAACAATAAAATTTGATAGACACCCATGCTCTTCAGACCTGTAATGATCTCATATTTTTCTCTTGAATTATTTTCAAATCACTTAATGAATATAATTTTAACGCTAATTATTTTGATTATAAATATCTTTGATATCGAAAGTCACAGTCCTACAGACATTCATCAAAAAAACTTTTGCCTGATGCAATGAGCTCCACTTAAAATCAAATCACACATGTCCTTGCTGAGAAGAACAGAGTTCTCTTTTTCAGAGGAAGACAAAGTACAGAGAGGGAAAAAGTAAAAAAAAAAAAGGCAAAGTTCTATAAATTCAATACTCAATAGTAGGTTTAAAAGACCACCCAGCTTACTGATTGAGTAAAGTTACATTTCATAATCTCTACAATCCCATCATAAAGATGGACTGGCCCCTTGGCCAGGTAAAGTAGGAGGAGCTGACCTCTTGGTGGCTGGGAAGAAACTAGTTCAAGATCAGGAAACAAGACAACACAGATTACCACCTTTTTAGAAATAACTCAAGAAACAAATCTTGGCACATGCTTATTTTGTTCCCACCATCACACTGTAAATTTATTTTACACAATGGAATCTGAATTAATGAGCTTTCTATTAAAATGTTTATTAATTTAAAATTCCGATAAATTGTCATTGGATTTAGTTTAGTGTAATTTCTGTAACTTTTCTTCTCAAACATTTAAATAGTGACTCCACAACATAAAAACAGCAAAGTTCATTTTACTTCTCCTTACATTCCCTTCCCATTACATATGCACTGGTAAAGTGACGCTAAATGGCATTATGGTTTAAAAGAGAGGCTAAGATCATTTTCATTATAAATGATCTGACTATGGATCATTAACCAACTCTAGTCTCTTGTTTTCAACCAGAGATGCTCTTCTGAACTTCACACTGATACATCTTTCTTAAAACTAAACCAACTCTATAAACATTTATTGAGTGTGAAGCCTACTTGTAGAACTTAATAGCTGTGTGATTTTGGAACACGTTATTTAATCTATCTCTCATTTCCTCATTGGTAAAATGGTAGTAATACCACCTACCTATGAAATGAGGCCTATGAAGTGCTTAGCACAGTATCTGGCATACAGCAATTGGTCAATAGATGGGAAGGTAAAAGAGACATCTAAAAATACATATATTTATAATCTAGTGTGACTGCAATAACCAACATCATCACCAAAGTAAATACTAGTGACAGCATACTGCTTACCAATATGCCAGACACCACACTAAGTATTTTGCAGTCATGTCATTTAGCTCACACAGCAAATCTGAGAAATAGGTACAACTGTTACCTCTGTTTTGCAAATAGGAGAAAGGAAGCACAAATAGATTAAGGAATGTGCCCAAGACCATATAGCTAACAAGTAGGGGAGTGGAACACAGAGCACAAGGGAGGAGAATAATCCATCTTATGGGAAGTAGGGGGCAGCAGAAAAGATTTCCTAGCAAAAGAAGAAAAGAGATTAAGATGACTTTCATTTAGAACTCACCTCAATAAAATCACTGTGATTTCTACAGGCACATTTCTATTATCTGTAAGACACTTTACATTAAAAGAGAAGAGTGGGCCGGGCGTGGTGGCTCATGACTGTAATCCCAGCACTTTGGGAGGCCGAGGTGGGCGGATCACGAGGTCAGGAGATAGAGACCATCCTGGCTAACACGGTGAAACCCTGACTCTACTAAAAATACCAAAAATTAGCTGGGCGTAGTGGCGGGCGCCTGTAGTCCCAGCTACTCGGGAGGCTGAGGCAGGAGAATGGCGTGAACCTGGGAGGCAGAGGTTGCAATGAGCCGAAATCGCGCCACTGCACTCTAGCCTGGGCAACAGAGCGAGACTCCGTCTCAAAAAAATAAATAAATAAAAAAATAAGAGAAGAGGGAGTTTATGATAAGAAAAATTAAGATTAAGAGCACAGTTACTTTATTTTCAGTATGGGGTGTACAGAGATATAAGTGCTCTGCAAACAACTACAGAGCTGACATTTCACTGACTTTGAAGCTTCCTATAAACCAATGCCCATTATCACCTGTCTAATGCTACTATGGAAAAACAAGTAAACAAAAAAATGCCCCCAAACCAAGGATGGACTTAAGAGGAAATAGAACAATCAGCTTTGTGGGGAAGGGAAGGAAGGTACAAAATCATCCCTACACACCGTGGTAGCTACTTTCCAAGATGACCCCAATGATTCATGCCTCTTGGTATCCATGCCTAATGTAGTCCATTCCCACACTGAATAGGACTGACCTGTGTAACTAATAGGATATTCCAGAAATAATGGTGTGTGACTTCCAAGGCTAGGACATAAAAGATACTGTGGCTTTTGCATTGCCTTCTTTCTTGGATTACTTAGTCTAGGGGAAGCCAGCTGCAATGATGTGAGATACTTAAGTAGCACTATGGAGAGGGCCACTTATTGAGTGACTGAGGCCTCCTGCATACAGGCAGCACATATTTGATAACCACATGAATGAGAGCCACTGTGGAAGCAGAGCTTCTGCCTCCAGGCAAGTCATCAGACGACTGCATCCCTGGCTAATGTTTTGACTATGTCATGAGACTCTGACCCAGAACCACCTAGCTAAGCTGCTTCTAAATTCCTGATCCATAGAAACTATGTGAGATAATGTTTACTCTTGTTTTAAATAGCTAAATGTTGGGGGGGGGTAAACTAATATGCAGAAATAGATAACATACATGTATATGTCGAAGAACTTAAATGCCATTTAGGGGTTGCACTCACAAGCCAGTGAGGGAATCGCTGACAAAATCTCCCTACACAATTAGGTGTGCTTCTAAGAAACTGTACAAGACAAAAAAAGATTGTATTAGATTTAATTTTTTCCAGAATTGTTTTCTCAGGAATCAATTGTTTTCTGAAAAGTCTATGGCTCTATGGCTTTGTACCAGATACTGCAAAGCAAATTGGCACATGTATTAAAACCAATTTTATTCTGTGTGACATAAGAGGTAAAACACAACTTAGGCAGTCCCACAGTGAAACCAAGGGTAGAACCCTTAAGTATCAGGTTCCCAAAACAGACCATGAGGCTGTGATTTTTGTCCTGGAGTAAATTTTCATATGTAAAATTCTGTATCTGGTATCATAATTTCTTTTTATAGGACAGGATCTACAGCATTTTTTGTTTTTTTTGTTTGTTTGTTTTTTTCAGATTCTCAAGAGATCTGTAAGAGTTGGCTAGATAATGGAGTCATGGATTAATGGTCAACTGTCTCAATACTGAGGAAACTGCCCCACCCAAATGTTCAAGTCATAAACGCAGAATTTCTTGCCTTGATTCCTTGCTGTCTGCATCCCCCCACCCCCCGCCCACAAATGGTCCTGTCCATACTCCCTGTCCCAAATGTGGTTGATCAAAGGTGCAAATGAGGAACAGGAAGGAGAGTGAATGGAAGGTCTCCATTTACACCTACTGCCAAAGGATTTAAATAAAAAGAGAGTAGAAAACAAGGAAATGGGTTGGGAGGAAAAGACAGAAAATAAACATAGGAGACAGGGTTCCAAAGGCCCTGCCACCATGAATTAGTATTCTAGATCTGTGTGTCTATACAAAATTAAATTCTTCTAATTTATTGAAATGCTCACTATCTGGCCCAGCAGCAATCACAGAAATGTTCTAGTTATATTCTCTAATATAGTAGCTGCTAACTACATAAGGCTATTTATTTAAAGTAATTGACGTTAAAGATTAAAATTCAGTTCCTTATTTGCTCTCAACACATTTCAAGTTCTCAGCTACAAAATTATTAAACATTTTACTATTTATATTGTTGGCATATTAGTAAAATAACATATTTTAGATATATCAAATGAGCCTTTTTGTGTTTTACATGCACTTTATAAGTACACTTGGAAACATTAGGATTTTTTTTTTGAGACAGGGTCTCACTCTGTCACCTAGGCTGGAGTGCAGTGGTGCAATCTCAGCTCACTGCAACCTCTGCTTCCTGGGTTCAAGGGATTCTCCTGGCTTCCCGAGTAGCTGGGATTACAGGCACGCACCACCATGCCTGGCTAAATTTTTTTTTGTATTTTTAGTAGAGATGGGGTTTCGCCATGTTGGCCAGGCTGGTCTCAAACTCCTGGCTTCAAGTAATCTGACCGCCTCGACCTCCCAAAGTGCTGGGATTGTAGGTATGAGTCACTGCACCCCGCCAGGTATATTTTTATTCCCGTATTTCCTTTACTATGCTCTTGCCCAATAACAATCTCTTCCAAGCACATTTTATGTGTTTCTACTTATCAGGTATCCTCTTTCTATAATAGTTAGAAATGTCTTATGACAGGTCAATCTCTCTAGAAGATAAAATTAACAGCCCAGGAGATATTATTTATACTGTGTACCTAACTGAGGATGTTCCTACTCAAGCTGTTCCAAGTGGAAATGCTTCTACTGTAAAACTATGTCTTAGATATTAATGTTATTAACTGGCACATTAACAAACAAGATAATTACTCACAGAGAATCAAAGTATACCCTAAACTTATATTTAATTTGAAATTATAATTTACACTCATGAAATCAAAGTACACCTGCAAGAAAAAGATGTGGCACAGAACACTAAGGTAGCCTTCAGTGATTATAAAAATAGCAGTAAAATTCGGATGCCTGTGAGCCAACCCCATCCACCAGGATACCTGGAAGACCTGTCAATAAGACTGTTTATATTTGATCTGCTGGCAGCTGAGAGGTCTCAGTTCCCTGTGAGCTCAGGGAAAGGGCACATTGTATTTAAGAAGTTTGGCTGTTCAGGGTAGAAAACTGAAGGTCATGGGGACACACAGGTAACATTTTCACTGTTCCTTTAAGTTAAAATGCTTAATTTAGGAATAAAGAAAAAAAAGGGACATATAAATAAAAGTAGGTGACTTCAGGCAAGGAACTGAGGAACACTTCAGGGACACACGGAAAAATGTCTGATAGAGAATTCCAACTTAATCCAGATTTTAAATTACTTTTAGAGGAGGGGAAAAACCGAGATAAAATTTTTGACTTGATAGGAGAGAACATGTTTTGCACAGAAAGCAAGAACTTCTAGAAGTGATGTCTAGGACTGCTCTGGTGAGAATAATGACTAAGCTGGTTTGATTTTAGGTATCTATATACAAACTCACAAAGTGAACCTGAAACCCTAACATGGGGTAGATACAATCTCATTGGTGTCAGTGAATTTGTCAAAATGGTATAGTTCAAAATGGAAGTCTGTATTTCAGATGCAGAGCCAACAGGAGGAAACGGATGCAGCACTGTACCTAAAAAAGATGCACATATTAATTGGCTACCAAGCTGGTAACACCTAAAAATGTGTATGTGCACACATGCACACTGTACTTCCCCTACTCCCACTCTATGAGGATATGGGGCAATGGGGAAATAGAAAAGTACTTGTACTGACAGTGGGGAGTATGAACTGACAGCGGGACAAACTTTCAGAAAGCAATTTGACATTAAACTTTAAAATTCTTTATACTTTTTGACTCTACTTCTAAAAATTTAGAAGAATAAGTACAGCTTTATGCAAAGATATCTTCAAAGCATTTTTCAGAACAACAAAAACCAAAAACCCCATCTTCGACACAAACCAAAAGTCCAAGAATAAGAAATTAACTATGGTATAGCCTTAGGATATTGGTTGAATACTATAGTCTATACCTTCACCCTCTAAATAGCCTAAGCCCATGTTTTAAAAAACATGTCTCTCTGCCCATTCATATATAGACTAAAACTAAAACATAATGTTATGTGTGATTATCTTTGAAAGTAGAATAGAGGCAATTTTTACTTCCTAAAATAACTATACACTATATGTTCTTGATAGACAAAAATGCCTGCTTTTTTTGTTTTTTTTTAAAAAGTTGCAGACTTTTATGAAATTTAACATCTATTTGGGTTAAGATAAAGAGAAAACAGGAAGAACAAGTTTACAAAGAGGAACAACAGGGCATGCACTGCAGCTTCTACACTAGACAGAATATGAACACAGCTTTCCCAATGTACACTGTAAAACTGGCCCAAAGACCAGGAATAATATTAGTAGTACCTGGGGAAAGGATGAGGGAGGGTAACTGTCATTTTAGAAAAGCAAGCATCTAATAAACTGACAATTTGCTTAACATTTCACCTCTCAAAAACAGTAGAAACAAACAATGAGAGAAATTATTCTGTGTTTAATTCCGCCCAACTAAAAAGAATTGGCTGGTATGTAGGTAACAGGAATTCTGGGGTGAAAATAATTGTAATTGTAAGACAAAGGGGCCATTAGCCATAGCAAAATCTGAACGAGACTATAGCCAAATGAATTTTTAGAAGTTTGAAGAACAAATAGGTATGATTTTGTGGCTAAAGTCTTCAAAGGAGGCTAATAACTAACAAGAAATAGAAAAGCATAAACAAAATTTTGATCAAGTAATTGCAAATAATCTCAATGCAAATAAAGTAACAGTAAGAGCTTTTCAAACCAAGATGAAGACAAGTTAAGCCTGCAGACCACGTAAAATGACAGACCTCATCCAAATGTTATCATGACTCCCCCTTCTGTTAGAAGGGTTTTCAACTTGAAAAGATATAATAAAAATCCTAATAAACAAAATGTGCCCCAAGGAAGGTGAGGGCAATCAAAAATTTTAAATGTCTTTAAACTCACAATCTATAGTCCAAGAAACAAATCTAAAACGGATTACAGAAACTCACAGCTTACAGATATTTAGGCACTAGAAACTTCCCCGTCTTAAAAACAACGGTTTGATTTCCATCTTTGATATGGTTACTTTTTTTTTAATGGAAAAAGGCTGAAAGTTTTCTTAAAACAATGAAGCATTTTACAAAGTGCTTTTTATAACCTCCTCATATAAATGGGCATTTTAAAGGTTGGTCTGTAGTTAAGCAAACAAGAGGAATGACCAGTCACGAAGAGGAATGACCAATCACTAAGAGACCACCAGAAGAGTAATCTCTAGGAAACCCAGCCCAGTTCCAATGAATTTATCAGTAACTTGAATAAAGGCAAAATATTTCTAGTAGGCTCTGCCTTGTCCTCTTTGATATGTTTTATTAGTTGCTTGGATAGAGGTAAAAAACTGACATGTTTGTGAAATGTACAGATGACATACAATTGGGTAGAAAATCCAATACCCTAATATTTTAGAACAAATCCAGGATTAGGATTTAAAGCTGTCATTAGTATGGAGGGCAAGTTAGCTATCATTAACATTTGAAGGACTTTTACATGGAAGGATCTGGATGGTTCTGTTATAATTTCATAGTAGAATCACTGACTGGAAGAAGGCATACAGAAATAAATTTCAGGGTGAAAAAAGGATAAACTTTTCTTTCTTTTTTTGAGAGCAGTCTTGCTCTGTTGCCCAGGCTGGAGTGCAGTGGCGTGATCTCGGCTCACTGCAAGCTCTGCCTCCCGGGTTCACGCCATTCTCCTGCCTCAGCCTCCCGAATAGCTGGGACTATAGGCACCCGCTACTACGCCCGGCTAATTTTTTTTTTTTTTGTATATTTAGTAGAGATGGGGTTTCACCATGTTGGCCAGGATGGTCTCCATCTCTTGACCTTGTGATCCACCCGCCTCGGCCTCCCAAAGTGCTGGGATTACAGGCGTGAGCCACCACACCCGGCCAAACTTTTCTAATAGAGTGATGCAAAGATTAAAAGGTGCTCATTCTTGCAATAATATCTATTACTGAATATACGTAACCATGGGATAGATGACCACTTCTCGGTAGATAATGAAAGGTGAACTGAAATCCGTGGTTTTTAACAGCAGAACCATTGCATTGAAAGAAACTTTATGCTGATGACCAATATACCAAACAGATAAAACCAGAAAACTGCTCTAGTTGAAATTCCCTACAACATCTCACATTCAACTCATCTGAGCAGATGCTCTCTAAAATGGTTTGTATTTGATTAGGGAAACGATAATGTCTTGAGATTTATTACTTTAGATGTTCCAGATGAATGGTCTCCTAAATGGAGTGAATGAGATGACTGGGTGTACAAAGAAAATAAGACATATATAATATATATTTATATTTTATATATATAAATGTTGAACATTTCCTACGTTGACCATTCACATATATATATATATATTTCAGTCAACATAAGAAATTATACTATGAATTTTGGCTGGCCACAGTGGCTCACACCTGTAATCCCAGCACTTTGGGAGGCCAAGGCAGGCAGATCACTTGAGGCCAGGAGTTCGAGACCAGCCTGGCCAACAAAGTGAAACCCCGTCTGTACTAAAATTGCAAAAAATTAGCAGGGTATGGTAGTGCGCGCCTGTAATCCCAGCTACTTGGAAGGCTGAGGCATGAGAATCACTTGAACCCAGGAGTTGGAGGTTACATGAGCTGAGATCACACACTGTACTCCAGTCTGGGCAACAGTAAGACTCTGTCTCAAAAAAAGAAACAAAGAAATTATACTTTAGGAATTGATAGTAGTATGGGTAATTTTCAAGAGATTCTCATGTCAATCAGAGCCATGATTAACAATAATGTCTCTAGATACTAAAGCATTTTAAAAACAACTTATAAAGAATGTTTTTTAGGAAAAAAATCAACATCCATACCCAATAATTTAGCACAACAGTTTACAGTTTTGTATATTTCTGTCTAGTCCCTATCCACATGAAAATACACATTTTGACAATAGTAACCAACAAGGTTCATGAGATTTTAAAATTTTCTCTACATAAATTAGGATGAGTATTTCCATGAATGTCCACAAGCTTCATGAAAATTGTTTTTTATGGCTACATAAAAATGGAGATTCCACAATGTATTAAAACAATTTCCTACTGTTGACCATTCAGGTTACATTGGCTCTCCTTTTTGTTATATATTAATACATACTTTTTTATTATATATGATTATATATATTATGTGATTCCCCTCTCTGTACATGATAGCCTTTTTCTTTCCAATAGATTTATCCTGAAGTTAAAATCCCTAAAGTGGAATTACTGAACTAAAAATTCTGAATTCTGACAGCTCTTGTTTTATACTATAATGCTTTCCCACAAGTTTTTATCAGCTCACATACAGTTGCAGAACACAACAAAAGGAAAGTTGAAACATCTGCAAAAACAGTTCCCTCAGTGTTAATGTCCTCAAACTTAATATTTGCACCATCTTTACCATTTTCAAAGAAGGTGAGAAAGAATTGTGATATTTTGTTGTACTAGTCAAAGTTTGTTGGTGATGACAGAGAACAATTATATATTCCCAGAATTAGCACAGTATGATTTTAGGCCACAATCGGGGTATGAAAATGTCTATTTTCTTTTGCTTTTTCAGAAGCAGCAATATAGAGAATTAGATTTCTGCCTATAATGTATTTAAAATTTAATAAGACTTAAATATCTGAAAGCCATTTAACAGCTTTGGCTAACAACAGTAACTGACTAAAATCCAAAGCTTATTTCACCATAATATAGTCAGTATGATAATGGTTGATGGCATCTTTGTCAATATGCTTTGTTTTTCTGCTTTTATTCCACATACTTTAGGATTGAGCTTTGTTCCCAGGTCTACACAAATGTCAGAAAACTCCATTCTTGTTTAAGCCAGCTATAAGCAACATAAGAAGTGTCCCAAGCAGTTTATCTAGGAGCCTCTGTATTCTGATGATCTTGCTCTAGACACAAATATACTTGACAGTACCTGAATTGCAATGATGCTGAGCAACAACAGGAATGGTATTTTAACAGATCAGATGATAATTCAGTTATGGTAGTCTTTTGAATTTGTATTTTAGTGATGTAAGGTCATTTTTAGATGATTTGGAGGCACATTCTCAGGCTACTGAAAACAGGTTAAGTATTATTTAAGTATTATTTTGCTTCTTGTTGATATGACTGTCATAAACTAAAAGTGGCTCCACCTCTAAGATACGAATCATTTTGATGTTATGTGCTCCATTACACTGATTTAAATCAAGTATGACAACTAGTTTAGTTACTTAGGGGTTCATATTATAATTAATTCACCCCAGGGTATGTGGGGGTATATTACCGTGGTGATGTAGCTTAGATGGGTGATTAGAAATTCTTTGAAAATTTAAATTTGAAATATTTCCAGGTTCAGATATTCAAGGTCTAGAGCTTTATAGTTTAATAGTTTATTTATTTATTTTGTACTCTGGAGCAGATCCTGAAATGCTTTGTGAAGAAAGCTTCGGCTATGTCTGTAGCTTAGCAGTCCCTCACTCTGTCTGTGTGGAGAGATGCATGTCCATTTATCCAGGAAAGAAAAGTCATAGGTTCTTTTGTCATAAGAGGATGGATGTCAATCCTGCCCTCCACATGGCTTTTTAAAAAAAAACATGTCTGATGCCGAGAATTTTTTTTTTTTTTTTGAGACAAAGTTTTGCTCTTGTTGCCCAGGCTGGAGTGCAATGGCACAATCTCGGCTCATTGCAACCTCCGCCTCTCAGGTTCAAGCAATTCTCTTGCCTTAACCTCCTGAGTAGCTGGGATTACAGGCATGCATCACCACGTCCGGCTAATTTTGTATTTTTAGTAGAGACAGGGTATCTCCACGTTGGTCAGGCTCGTCTTGAACTCCCAACCTCAGGTGATCTGCCTGTCTCAGCCTCCCAAAGTGCTGGGATTACAGGTGTGAGCCACCGCGCCTGGCCGAGGACATATATATTTTAAGGTCTCACAAAAGAATGTAACTCACACTGACAAATTCTTATTTAAAACATACATGAATCTTAAACTACAGGCAGCCGGAAGGCCAAGCAATCAATCACTTGGTCTAGACCAGCATTTCCTGAAGTATGTTTGGTGACATACTTGGGCCTTCACTACTGCAGCGCCATAGAAAACTGTTTAACTATACTGTGGTTAAACTGTTTTTGGGTTACAATAAGGGGAACTTTAAAAAAAAGTATCTATTTGAAACTCACATTTTTTGTTAGAATGATGATGTTAAGTTCATTTACTGTATCTCTTTCAGTACCAAATCTGAGGCCCTAAAGGAGAAATATTTCTTAAACAGCAGGGCCAGAAACACCATTTTTTCTAAGCCACCAGTGTGCTTTCAATCTAATGAACAATGGGAAATTTTAACAGAATTATAACACTTCTTTATTTACTTTAGCTCAGACCAATATCTGAAATATCCTCTTCGGTAACTATTAAGGTACTCAAGGCATGCATTTCTCTAAACTAATTTTAGCTCTGACCTCAGCTTACTATTCCTCTATTAACTTCCCCATACCCCAATTCAACTTTGGAGTAAACTCTGAGAGTCAAAGTTCAATGTCAGTTTCTATTTTTATGTTGAAATCTGATTTCTATAGCTGTAAAAATATACACATGTAAATTATTATTATTATTTTTCAGTTTGCTGTAACCTGTATCAAAACAACATGAAAATCAGGTTATACTAGGCTCCTACTAAGCAGACAATTTGCTCAAAAACATAAGTCACAATCATTAATTAGTTTGCTATCTTGCATTAAGAAAGTTACTTTAAACTGCTCAAAACCTACTCATTTTTATACACAGTGTCAAGCCATTCTAGTAAAACTGTAGAAATGAGCTCAGTAAGTAAATGTGTTAGTTCAGGGTTAGGGCCTTTTTCATGTTGTGAACAATTAACGTAACCTGGGCCAGTCTTAAATTTGTTAATGGCTTATAGCAATTCTTGATTCTAAACAGGTCATACTTTAAAAAAATTTTTTTTACCTTAAAAATTTTAAAGCAGATTTCAGCACACTTTCTCAATCTGTAAAATGGAGTGGCAATGCTGTCCTAAAGTACAGACAAATAAAAACAAGTAAAGACAAATGTTGTCCTAAAGTAATTGCCACTCCATTTTACAGACTGGGAAAATGAATAAGACACTAATTAAACTAATAAAGTTCAAATTACTTTTCAAGGTAGCATGTGCTGATAAACTTGGAACAAGAAAAGAGATCTTTCTTTCCAGACTTTTCCTGAACATGAACTAGAATGAAATGTTTTAAATCTTTATTAGCAACATTTTAAAAGTTTAAGATTAGACAGAAACAACACCATCAAACAACGAGACATGGATTTTGACCTTACTGTTTAATGATAAGAACTAGTAATGAAAGATTTTATCTCCTGCAGCATGAATACCCTTAGGCAAAAATGGATCTGATCCAACTCAGTTCAAGACTATTTAAAGAAAATGAAGTCAGCTCCTGCCATTAGCTTTTTGGAGAGAGAGAGAAAAGAAAGGTGCCAAATTCTGAGCCCCTAACTGTGCTACCTATTATGTTTCTAACTTAAAACTTTTAAGTTTTAAAAGCATCCAGTCATTATTTGGAAGAATTTCACTTCACTCTTAAGGGTTGGATATTTTCAGAATATTTGCAAGGACACCGGTTCTCACTAAATCAGGCCCCACCATTAGCTGGCTTCAGGCCCAGCAGCACACCCTAGCTCTAACCCGTGAATAATTTTTTTTTGGTATATAAGAGTCTTGTCACATTCTGATCTAAATCTCAGTTAAACATATTTGCATTGCAGTTTTAGCCCTTTCAAATGATTAAAAAAAGATTAAATATAAGTATAAACTTATAATTTATACTTCTTGAAAATATTTGCCTCTCTAGTATACTACTGCAATTTACATTCGAGGGGAAAAAAACAAAAGTGTATTATTTTCAGTAACAATATATTTATATGTTTTCAGCTATAAACATCTCATTTGATTTGATTTCCTATTGAAATTATGTAAAAACCGTAACTTCAAAGATTTTTTAAGTTTATTTTTATTTTTTACATGGGGTCTATGTTGTCCAGGATGATCTTGAACTCCTGGCCTCAAGTGATCCTCTCACTAAGATGACAGAATTTAACATTATCAGAAGATATTTATATCTTATATATAAGGTACCTGGGTGGGTGCTTTTGTTTTATGCTTTTTGGAAATAAAGCAAAAAATTTTATTCAGGTTTACTCATTTGGCTGTGCTGTTTTTGATATGTAAAAGATATTAAATGTTCATACTCATCAAATGAAATGAAAGGTAATCATATCTTTTTGAAAAACATAATTTTTTTTTTTTTTTTTTGAGATGGAGTCTTGCTCTGTCGCCCAGGCTGGAGTGCAGTGGCGCAATCTCGGCTCAATGCAACCTCCGCCTCCTGGTTTCAAGCAATTCTCCTCTCTCAGCCTCCCCAGAAGCTGGGATTACAGGCACCTGCCACCACACCTGGCTAAATTTTTATTTTTAGTAGAGACAAGGTTTCACCTTGTTGGTCAGGCTGGTCTCAAACTTCTGACCTCAGGTGATCCACCCACCTCGGCCTCCCAAAGTGCTGGGATTACAGGTGTGAGCCATCATGCCCAGCCCAGAATATGTTTTTATAGAAGAGACTTAGAACGTTCTTACCTGAGGCTGCTGTGGCATTTGTGGGGGTTGAAGCAGCTGCTTGAATCCGAGCATGAGGAGGAATAAGGATGGTAGCCAGAGGTGGATTACTTGACAGTTCTATAGAAGGTTAAGACACAAATGTTAGAGTCCACTCTTAACTTTGTATGCAAAACTATTTTATTGGTAAGAGTGAAAATAAGATTCTGCATTAAACTACCAGTTTAGGCCGGGCGCAGTGGCTCACGCCTGTAATCCTAGCACTTTGGGAGGCCAAGGTGGGTGAATCACCTGAGGTCAGGAGTTTGAGATCAGCCTGGCCAACATGGTGAAACCCCGTCTCTACTAAAAATACAAAAATTAGGGGATCAATGCAACAAGAAGAGCTAACTATCATAAATATATATACACCCAATACAGGAGCATCCGGATTCATAAAGGAAGTTCTTAGAGACCTACAAAGAGACTTGGACTCCCACACAATAACAGTGGGAGACTTTAACACCACACTGTCAGTATTACACAGATCAACGAAACAGAAAAGTAACAAGGATATTTGGGACTTGAACTCAGCTCTGGACCAAGTTCTGTAGATAGACATCTACAGAACTCTCCACCCCAAATCAACAGAACATACATTCTTCTCAGCACCACACTGCACTTACTCTAAAATCGACCACATAATTGGAAGTAAAACAGTCCTCAGCAAATGCAAAAGAACAGAAATCATAACAAACAGTCTCTCAGACCACAGTGAATCAAATTAGAACTCAGGATTAAGAAACTCACTCAAAACCGCACAACTACATGGAAACTAAACAACCTGCTCCTGAATGACTACGGGGTAAATAACGAAATTAAGGCAGAAATAAATAAGTTCTTCGAAACCAAGGAGAACAGTGACACAACATACCAGAATCTCTGGGACACAGCTAAAGCAGTGTTTAAAGGGAAATTTATAGCACTAAATAAATGCCCACAGGAGAAAGCAGGAAAGATGTAAAATTGACACCCTAACATCACAATTAAAAGAACCAGAGAAGCAAGAGCAAACACATTCAAAAGCTAGCACAAGACAAGAAATAACTAAGATCAGAGCAGAACAGAAGGAGACAGAGACACAAAAAACTCTTAAAAAAAAATCAATGAATCCAGGGGCTGGTTTTTTGAAAAGATTAACAAAATAGATAGACTGCTAGCCAGATTAATAAAGAAAAGAGAGAAGAATCAAATAGACACAATAAAAAATGATAAAGGGGAGATCACCACTGATCCCACAGAAATACAAACTACCATCAGAGAATACTATAAACAGCTCTACGCAAATAAACTAGAAAATCTAGAAGAAATGGATAAATTCCTGGACACATACACCCTCCCAAGACTAAACCAAGAAGAAGTTGAATCTCTGAATAGACCAATGGCAGTAATTAATAGCCTACCAACAAAAAAAGCCCAAGACCAGATGGATTCACAATTGAATTCTACCAGAGGTACAAAGAGGAGCTGGTACCATTCCTTCTGAAACTATTCCAATCAACAGAAAAAGAGGGAATCCTCCCTAACTCATTTTATGCAGCCAGCATCATCCTGATAGCAAAACCTGGCAGAGACACAAGAAAGAAAGAAAATTTCAGGCCAATATATCTGATGAACATAGATGCAAAAATCCTCAATAAAATACTGGCAAACTGAATCTAGCAGCACCTTAAAAAGCGTATCCACCACGATCAAGTCGGCTTCATCCCTGGGATGAAAGGCTGGTTCAACATATGCAAATCAATAAACGTAATTCATCACATAAACAGAACTAATGACAAAAACCACATGATTATCTCAATAGATGTGGCGAAGGCCTTTGATAAAATTTAACAGCCCTTCATGCTAAAAACACTCAATAAACTAGGTATTGATGGAACATATCTCAAAATAGTAAGAGCTATTTATGACAAACCCACAGCCAATACGGTACTGAACGTTTCAGGCAAAAGCTGGAAGCATTCGCTTTGAAAACCAGCACAAAACAAGGGTGCCTTCTCTCACCACTCCTATTCAACATAGTATTGGAAGTTCTGGCCAGGGCAATCAGGCAAGAGAAAGAAATAAAGGGTATTCAAATAGGAAAAGAGGAAGTCAAATTATCTGTTTGCAGATGACATGACTGTATATTTAGAAAACCCCATCGCCTCAGCCCAAAATCTCCTTAAGCTGATAAGCAACTTCAGCAAAGTCTCAGGATACAAAATCAATCTCAAAAATCACAAACATTCTTATACACCAATAATAGACAAACAGAGAGCCAAATCATGAGCAAACTCCCATTCACAATTGCTACAAAAAGAATAAAATACCTGGGAATACAACTTACAAGGGATGTGAAGGATCTCTTCAAGGAGGACTACAAACCACTGCTCAAGGAAGTAAGAGAGGACACAAACAAATGGAAAAACATTACATGCTAATGGATAGGAAGAATTAATATGGTGAAAATGGCCATACTGCCCAAAGTAATTTATAGATTATTCAATGCTATTCCCATCAAACTACCACTGACTTTCTTCAAAGAATTAGAAAAAACTACTTTAAATTTCATATGGAACCAAAAAAGAGCCCATATAGCCAAGACAATCCTAAGCAAAAAGAACAAAGCTGGCGGCGTCATCCTACCTGACTTCAAACTATACTACAAGGCTACAGTCACCAAAACAGCATGGTACTGGTACCAAAAAAGATATACAGACCAATGGAACAGAACAGAGCCCTCAGAAATACCACCACACATCTACAACCATCTGATCTTTGACAAACCTAACAAAAACAAGCAATGGGGAAAGGATTCCCTATTTAATAAATGGTGTTGGGAAAACTAGCTAGGCATATGCAGAAGACTGAAACTGGACCCCTTCCTTATACCTTATAAAAAAAATTAACTCAAGATGGATTAGAGACTTAAACGTAAGACCTAAAACCATAAAAACCCTAGAAGGAAACCTAGGCAATATCATTCAGGATATAGGCATGGGCAAAGAATTCATGACTAAAACACCAAAAGCAATGGCAACGAAAGCCAGAATTGACAAATGGTCAAATTAAACTAAAGAGCTTCTGCACAGCAAAAGAAACTATCATCAGAACAGGCAACCTACAGAATAAGAAAAATTTTTGCCATCCATCTGACAAAGGGCTAATATCCAGAATCTACAAGGAACTTAAACAAATTTACAAGAAGAAAACAAACAATCCCATCAAAAAGTGGGTGAAAGATATGAACAGACATTTTTCAAAAGAAGATATTTATGTGGCCAACAAACATATGAAAAAAAGCTCATCATCGCTGATTATTAGAGAAATGCAAATCAAAACCACAATGAGATACCATCTCACACTAGTTAGAATGGTGATCATTAAAAAGTCAAGAAACAACAGATGCTGGAGAGGATGTGGAGAAACAGGAATGCTTTTACACTGTTGGTGGGAGTGTAAATTAGTTCAACAATTGTGGAAGATAGTGTGGCAATTCCTCAAGGATCTAGAATTTGAAATACCATTTGACCCAGCCATCCCATTACTGGGTATATACCCAAAGGATTATAAATCATTCTACTATAAAGACACATGCATACATATATTTATTGCAGTACTATTCACAATAGCAAAGACCTGGAACCAACCCAAATGCCCACCAATGATAGACTGGATAAAGAAAATGTGGCCCATATACATCACAGAATATTATGCAGCCATAAAAAAAGAATGAGTTCATGTCTTTTGCAGGGACATGGATGAAGCTGGAAACCATCATTCTCAGCAAACTAACACAGGAACAGAAAACCAAACATGGCATGTTCTCACTCGCAAGTGGGAGTTGAACAATGAGAACATATGGGCACAGGGAGGGGAACATCACATACCAGGGCCTGTTGCGGGGTAGGGGGGAAGGGGGAGGGATAGCATTAGGAGAAATACCTAATGTAGATGATGGATTGATGGGTGCAGCAAACCACTATGGCACATGTATACCTATGTAACAAACCTGCACCTTCTCCACATGTATCCCAGAACTTAAAGTATAATAATAATCATAAAAAAAGAATAAGTTTAAAAAAAAATACAAAAATTAGCCTGGCGTGGTGGCACACACCTGTGATCCCAGGTACTTGGGAGGCTGAGGCAGGAGAATTGCTTGAACCCGCGAGGCAGAGGTTGCAGTGAGCCAAGACCGTGCCATTGCACTTCAGCCTGGGCGACAAGAGCGAAACTCCGTCTCAAAAACAAAACAAAACAAAACAAACCCTACCAGTTTAACAGGGGAAAAAAAAACCCACATGACAAACCTATATCTCAAACTAGCTAAATGAGTTAGTAATCAACTTATAGAAAAAGCCCACAGAAGTACTGTGATATATAACAAAGGCATTATCTACTAAAATTATGTCTGAGAACTAAAAATATCTCGGGGAAAGATGTGGCCAAAGTTTTCGAGTAGGTATATTAATAAGACATATCTGCATCTTTCATTGATTTAAATATATTAGGTTTTCCTGTCCTACTATGTCAATATTTGACCACAGGAAATACTGTACAAACATATTCTTTATGTTTTTAAAAGGTGGTGGTGTCATAGCAAGGAGAATATGAATGAGAATGTGTGTCTGTATGTGTATGTATGCACAACTGGATGTACTGACCAACCTACCCAACTGTTTATGAGCCAATGGCAGATAAGACTTATCTAGACACTAGTGGAAAAAGGATTTGAGAAACACCTGTTTAAAGTGTCACTGCTTTTATTAAAACTGAAAATGTCTTTATCCAATTCTTTACTCAGTAAGATTATTTTTGTTACTTTTTACAAGTTTGAAATAGGCTTTTTATCTGCATGGGGGAAGCTGTCTCTGTCAACTGTACTTACTTCTTTGAAGAATCAAGTTCTGTAGCAAGTAGTGGTAGCGAGCTTGTACACAAAAGCATTTGTTGTTAGTTTTAGGTAATGTGACTGTTCTCCCAGTTACCTGGGATAACCCTGGTTTATGCTTGTTACTTAAGTATTTAGCCTGTAAGTACTAATTTTCACTCTAATATGTGTCACAGTTTGAAGGAACAATCATAACCATAACAAGCTACAGGAGGACATTATCCTCTGAGCTACAGCACACACTTTGGCAATTCACAGATACAGCATGAATTTTAAAAAGTTCAAGAAAAGCTTTTTTTTTTTAAATTAAGGTACAATTTATGTTAACATAAACCATTTAAAAGTGTACAATTCAGCACAATTCAGCATCTAGTACATTCGCAATGTTTATAACCATCTCCTCTAGTTCCAAAACACTTTCATCACCCCAAAGGGAAACACCAAACTCGCAAGCAGTCACTCTACATTAATCCCTTCCCCTAAGACCCTAGCAAGGGAAATTGTACTTTTAATGTAGTAGTTTTAAAATGTTTTCTGGTGCAAAGCCCCTGCCAATAATATTTATTCAAATCAGTACCTAAACATCTAAATTTTGTACTAAATTACATACTAAATGATACCAGATTGTGGTAAAGAAAAGCAATAAATTGATGCTAAGATTTATTAAATGAATGAAAGGAAAAGCTTAAAACTGAGAAAACTATTCATTTTCCTTTCCCCTAAATGAGAAAATTTAGTCCAGCTCATCAAATAGTCTTGCCTGGGAAGACAGTTGAAGATACTGCCCTAATTATCAGGTTCTAGGAGATACTGTTTTCTCACAATCAGACTTGGTAGCTATTTGGGTTCTCACTAAGGAACAGAAAGCTCCTATGCCATTTTACTTCAAGTCAGTTCAATTTTAACCCATAATCTTATATGCAGGAAAGCAAAATAATTCCTAGCAATTGTGATGGCTGAAAACTTTATGGCTCCAGGTACAAAAAAAAGTATTAATATGTGGTTTTTATTCTAAAGAAATTCAGATTTACCATTCTCAATTAAAAGCATCTAAAATAGAAAGGCTTCTTTAAAATCCAACCATCCATCAACCCACCCACATATCCATCCAACAATATTGAACATGAAATGTGTAAGGTCCCAGGATAGGGAGATAAAAAGATAACTGTCCTTTGTCTGATCAACAGAAATTGACAAGAACAACTGAAAAAACAATCTGGCAAGAAAGGCAACCACTTAGGACAGGGGCACTGTCAAATGAAAACATCTCAATAATCATGTGCTCGATACCTAAAATAAACCTAAAAATGAAAAGAGGACCGGAGTTTTTAATAAGACATTTTGACAAAGCTGTTAAAAATAATCTTTAAAATAAACTGAGTATCAGTGGTCTGTGGTCCCTCTCCTTATGGCTCATGCTGTCCATTTTCTCCCATATATTTACTCTCTTTTACCACATCACCTATCCTTCTGTGTATCTGAATGCCAGTTGAAGGCCACAGCAGTTTTGTGTCTTAGTCTGGACAAGAATACATAATGTATAGTCAGCTATCCCTTGGTATCCTGGGGGACTGGTTCCAAGACCCTCCTCAGATACCCAAATCCAAAGATGCTTAAGTCCCTTGCATAAAATGGCATAGTATTTATAGGTAACCTACACAGAGCCTCTCATATACTTTATTTTTTTATTTTTTATTTTATTTTTTGAGACAGTCTCACTCTGTTGCCCAGGCTGGAGTACAATGATGTGATCTTGGCTCACTGCAACCTCTGCCTCCTGGGTTCACGCGATTCTCGTGCATGAGCCTCTCATATACTTTAAATCATCTCTAGATTACTTATAATACCGAATACAATGTAAATACTATGTAAATAGTTTTATAGATGTAAATCTATAGATGTATGTAATGTAAATCTATAGATGTATGTATGTATGTATGTAAATAGACTGTCATTTTGGCCTTAGATAAGGAGAGAGGGGTAACTAATGAAGGGTAAGGGGAAAAAAAGTGAAGAAATTAAGAAGACAAGAAATAGAAACGATTTGGGATCTCGGAGGCTTTGCCACACCCAAAGACACGGAGTGCGGGTGAGGGTGGGGTCCAAGATGTGAAGGGGGGTACTTTGTGAACCTTTTTCGAGCAAGAACCTAAAAGTTAAGAATTCTAAAATGAACAATCACTACTACTTCTACATCCTTCCAACTTCTACACCCCATTGTTCTTCTTCTCTTCCTTAATTACAGGCAATCCTTAAAATCCATTGCTTTCATCTGTTCAGTCTTCTCTACTTCAAAGAGGTTGTTAACTGTTACTTATAACTTTTCCCTGTAAGGAAGCCTCCTTGCACTCTTGCTATAGTCCTATTCTTGCCACCGTAAGTCCACACTTTTTATGGGGACAGACTATGGGCATTTCTATGGGGCTATGTCAACCAGTTCAAAATGTTTTTTTTTTAATCCCAACCATTACTACCTACTTCCAATCACTTTGTCTACCCATGGCAATGAGTGATAAGGAAATGGAGTCAGTGAGGGTGAATATAAACTGCAGTGAAAGAATAGAAAAAATGGTGGTATTTTGGAGGATAGAAACAGCAAAGTAACAGTACCTGTTAGCATCAGACACAGTGTATGTATTCTTGAAGGCAGAGGAGTGTTGAAGAGACTGAAATTGAAATGTAAGGTAATATTTATTTACTAGATATGTGTGCTAAGCTTGAGAGTAGGGGGATAAGAACAAAAAGGTCCATAATGAAGTGGGACAGCTCTGGAGAAGTGAGAGGAAAATGAAAAATAGGAAGGATAAAAGACAGACTGTGTTACCTAGAGACATGGTTTAAAACAAAACGGCAAGAAATTCCAGAAAACTTTAGAAAAATTAATGTGATAAAAATTTCTTCAGCCAACTGAAGATGTCATGAAAACTATTCATTAAAAAGCCACATAGTTTATTAGGGAAAACTACAAATGTTTTGATGGTGCATCAATAATTATGTGTTCCATAATTAAACATTTTAATGCACAATTTAAACAAAAGCAAAATGAGTTTAAAAATAGATATGAATCAACCAAAAAGTTAACAAAATCCATTTAACTAAATTTTGCTGCATTGTTTTATACTGCAAAACACAGAAGAAAAATTCCCATGAAAAGACAAACTGAATAGACTCAAATATGCCTGATAAAGCAGTCTTTTCCAATGGAAAAATGAAACCTACATCTAGTTGGTAAAATCTGAAATTTCCCTTAAAAGTTTCTATTCTTCCAAGTACAAGATCCCCAAATTCATTGATAAAATGGGACAGGTAAGAACTTTCCTAGTTTTCTGAGGGGGCAGGTAGGTGCTAGTGGTAACGTGTTTGTACAAACTGTTGTGTGAAAGATGAGGACAAATTTGAGAGCAGCAATCAATGTGTGAATCACAGGGAAGAAATCAACCCCTCTACTGACTAGATCTCCTCTTACAGTGATGTAATAAAATACTTAGCAGTCATTATATAAAAGGGAATCTTCCTCCTCTACTAGCTTTGAAGGAGCTCACCCTGCAGATCTCCAAAAAGGAGTTACTAAAATAAGCAGACATTCTTTTTCTTCTACAAGTCTGACCTCCTCATGTGTGTACCAGGCCTCTTATTACATATAATAATTGTCAGTGGTTGTCTATACAGTTAAAAGTGCTATTTCTCTCTATTCACAAAAAGGTTTAAATGACTTAATAATGGAGTGCCCCCATTACATTTGTGTATTTTTTTGGGCAATAATTCAAATGCTAAGATGATGTCCCTTGCTCTCACACATTTCTGAATTCTAATGGTGCTTACTTACTTGTATATATTTCCTTGTAGATGAATGAATAAACCACATCATAACTGCTTCTCTCCTTGGTAACAATTCCAAAGTGCCCAGGAAATTCCTGACCATGTTCCTAATGCTAAACTAATTAGAAAATCAGACGAATAGTAAGCAAATTACAAGGCTTACTGATACTGTTTTGGTAATACTGGTGATGTTTCATGTGAGGACTACATAATATGATATTTGCTGAAAGCCATGATGACTTTGGGATCCTTCCAATTTATACCACTCACCAAAAAATGTCTGAATGCTTTTATTGAACTACATTATAGTACAGGTGTTTTTAGAAGTTATCTAGCAAAGTGTTAATATTTTTAAAGTTCTAGTGATGTACCTGAAAATCTTATATTCAGAACTCTATTTTTTTTTTTTTTTTTTTTTAAGACAGAGTCTCGCTCTGCTGCCCAGGCTGGAGTGCAGTGGCGTGATCTCAGCTCACCGTGACCTCTGCCTCCTGGGTTCAGGCGATTCTCCTGCCTCAGCCTCCTGAGTAGTGGGATTACAGGCACCCACCACCACGCCTGGCTAATTTTTGTATTTTTAGTAGAGACGGGTTTTCGCCATGTTGGCCAGGCTGGTCTCGAACTCTTTACCTCATGTGATCTGCTCACCCCCGCCTCCCAAAGTTCTGGGATTAGAGGTGTAAGCCACTGCACCCAGCCCAGAACTCTATTCTTAATGAAATGCAATAAATGAGGCATTACCAAGTTTTTCAAATCCAATTTAAAAAATAAACTTATTGGGCATTTAAAAATAATACTGCTCTTCACCCACTTTTTGATGGGGTTGATTTTTTCTTGTAAATTTGTTTAAGTTCTTTGTAGATTCTGGATATTAGCCCTTTGTCAGATGGGTAGATTGCAAAAATTTTCTCCCATTCTGTAGGTTGCCTGTTCACCCTGATGGTAGCTTCTTTTCCTGTGCAGAAGCTCTTTAGCTTAATTAGATCCCATTTGTCTATTTTGGCTTTTGTTGCCATTGCTTTTGGTGTTTAGTCATGAAGTCCTTGCCCATGCCTATGTCCTGAATGGTATTGCCTAGGTTTCCTTCTAGGGTTTTTATGGTTTTCGGTCTAACATTTAAGTCTTTAATCCATCTTGAATTAATTTTTGTATCAGGTGTAAGGAAGGGATCCAGCTTCAGCTTTCTACATATGGCTAGCCAGTTTTCCCAGCACCATTTATCACATAGGGAATCCTTTCCCCATTTCTTGTTTTTGTCAGGTTTGTCAAAGATCAGATGGTTGTAGATTGTGGTATTATTTCTGAGGGCTCTGTTCTGTTCCATTGGTCTATATCTCTGTTTTGGTACCAGTACCATGCTGTTTTGGTTACTGTAGCCTTGTAGTATAGTTCAAAGTCAAGTCGTGCTGCCTCCAGCTTTGTTCTTTTTGCTTAAGATTGTCTTGGCTATACGGGCTCTTTTTTGGTTCCATATGAACTTTAAAGTAGTTCTTTCCAATTCTGTGAAGAAAGTCATTGGTAGCTTGACGAGGATGGCACTGAATCTATAAATTACCTTGGGCAGTAGGGCCATTTTCACGACATTGTTTCCTCCTATCCATGAGCATGGAATGTTCTTTCATTTGTTTGTGTCCTCTTTTATTTCATTGAGCAGTGGTTTGTAGTTCTCCTTGACAAGGTCCTTCACGTCCCTTGTAAGTTGGATTCCCAGGTATTTTATTCTCTTTGAAGCAATTGTGAATGGGAGTTCACTCATGATTTGGCTCTCTGTTTGTCTGTTATTGGTGTATAAGAATGCTTGTGATTTTTGACATTGATTTTGTATCCTGAGACTTTGCTGAAATTGCTTATCAGCTTAAGGAGATTTTGGGCTGAGACGATGGGGTTTTCTAAATATACAATCATCTCATCTGCAAACAGGGACATTTTGACTCCCTGTTTTCCTAATTATTTTCCTTTATTTCTTTCTCCTGCCTGATTACCCTGGCCAGAACTCCCAACGCTATGTTGAATAAGACTGGTGAGAAAGGGAACCCCTGTCTTGTGCCAGTTTTCAAAGAGGAATGCTTCCAGTTTTTGCCCATTCAGTATGATATTGGCTGTGGGTTTGTCATAAACATCTGTTATTAATTTGAGATACGTCCCATCAATACCTAGTTTATCGAGAGTTTTTAGCATGAAGGTCTGTTGAATTTTGTCAAAGGCCTTTTCTGCATCTATTGAGATAATCATGTGGTTTTTGTCTTTGGTTTTGTTTATATGATGGATTACGTTTATTGATTTGCATATGTTGAACCAGCCTTGCATCCCAGGGATGAAGCCCACCTGATTGTGGTGGATAAGCTTTTTGATGTGCTACTGGATTCAGTTTGCCAGTATTTTATTGAAGATTTTTGCATCCATATTCATCAGGGATATTGGTCTAAAATTCTCTTTTTTTGTTGTGTCTCTGCCAGGCTTTGGTATCAGGATGATGCTGGCCTCATAAAATGAGTTAGGGAGAATTCCCTCTTTTTCTATTGACTGGAATAGTTTCAGAAGGAATGGTACCAGCTCCTCTGTGTACCTCTGGTAGATTTTGGCTGTGAATCTGTCTGGTCCTGGACTTTTTTTGGTTGGGAGGCTATTAATTATTGCCTCAACTTCAGAGCCTGTTATTGGTCTATTCAGGGATTCAACTTCTTCCTGGTTTAGTCTTGGGAGGGTGTATGTTTCCAGGAATTTATCCATTTCTTCTAGATTTTCTAGTTTATTTGCGTAGAAGTGTTCATAGTATTCTCTGATGGTAGTTTGTACTTCTGTGGGATCGGTGGTGATACCCCCTTTATCATTTTTTATTGCGTCTATTTGATTCTTCTCTCTTTTCTTCTTTATTAGCCTTGCTAGCGGTCTATCAATTTTGTTGATCTTTTCAAAAAACCAGCTCCTGGATTCATTGACTTTTTGAAGGGTTTTTTGCGTCTCTATGTCCTTCAGTTCTGCTCTGATCTTAGTTATTTCTTGCCTTCTGCTATCTTTTGAACGTGTTTGCTCTTGCTTCTCTAGTTCTTTTAATTGTGATGTTAGGGTGTCAATTTTAGATCTTTCCTTCTTTCTCTTGTGGGCATTTAGTGCTATAAATTTTCCTCTATACACTGCTTTAAATGTGTCCCAGAGATTCTGGTATGTTGTGTCTTTGTTCTCATTGGTTTCAAAGAACATCTTTATTTCTGCCTTCATTTTGTTATGTATCCAGTAGTCATAAGGAAGACATTTATGCAGCCAACAGACACATGAAAAAATGCTCATCATCACTGGCCATCAGAGAAATGCAAATCAAAACCACAAGGAGATACCATCTCACACCAGTTAGAATGGTGATCATTAAAAAGTCAGGAAACAACAGGTGCTGGAGAGGATGTGGAAAAATAGGAACACTTTTACACTGTTGGTGGGACTGTAAACTAGTTCAACCATTGTGGAAGACAGTGTGGCGATTCCTCAAGGATCTAGAACTAGAAACACCATTTGACCCAGCCATCCCATTACTGGGTGTATACCCAAAGGATTACAAATCATGCTGCTATAAAGACACATGCACATGTATGTTTATTGCGGCACTATTCACAATAGCGAAGACTTGGAACCATCCCAAATGTCCATCAATGATAGACTGGATTAAGAAAATGTGGCACATATACACGATGGAATACTATGCAGCCATAAAAAAGGATGAGTTCATGTCCTCTGTAGGGACATGGATGAAGCTGGAAACTATCATTCTGAGCAAACTATCGCAAGGACAGAAAACCAAACACTGCATGTTCTCACTCACAGATGGGAATTGACCAATGAGAACACTTGGACACAGGGTGGGGAACATCACACACCGGGGCCTGTCGTGTGGTGGGGGGAGGGGGAGGGGTAGCAGTAGGAGAAATACCTAATGTAAATGACGAGTTAATGGGTGCAACACACCAACATGGCACATGTATACACATGTAACAAACCTGCACGTTGTGCACATGTACCCTAGAACTTAAAGTATAATAATACTGCTAATATTTTGATTCTGGGAGAACCAGTCTACATTTTTCTATGTTTATTTATATCATGATTTTGTATCTCAATCCTATTGTGGTCTACATTTTTAGCTTTGTCATTTTTTCTTTATCTTTCTGGAGTCAATTCATTTTTATAATTAAAATTTTGAAGATGCATATGTCCTTGAATATCCTTTAATCCAACAATCTCATTTATTTATATGGGGAAACTCAGGTAGGGATAGTGTGTTGACCAAGGTCTACACCTGTGTAGTTAAAGGGAACTAGGCTTTAGGTCTGACTTACTCTTTGCTCCTGCAATGTTGCATTTCTTTACTGTCTTGGTTATATATCATATACCACCAGTGTTCTGGTCTTCTGTAAGTATATCTGTCCAAACTACACACAGAACTTTCATTCAAGATACTAGTGTTTGATTGTTTGTTCCTACACCACTCTACATTTTCCCCAGTAGAGTACATCCAAAGTAGCAGGGTGGACCAAATAATCTCAGGCAAAACAATAAAAATTCTTATATAAAATAGATAATTTAGAGCCTAAAATCTTGAATACAGTCACTCATTATTTGTCATTACTGCTGTAGTTACCTGAACTAAATCTTACCTGCCCCCTTTTAGTCCACTCATAAATTTTCTCAAGTTCTCCCTGTGGTGTGTCTCCACTGGCCTACCTAGCATTTCATTGCCCAGAAGAGTATACCTGATTACATAGAAATTTTACTCTTCTAGATTACTTAGAAAGTACTGAAGAATAATTCTGACATCAATTCTATTGATGTGTCCTACACACATCAAGAGTTCCTATCCTATGTAAATTTATCATGGCTATTGTAAATAATAAGTCTAAAAACCATTATGACTCACCTCAGAGTTCATAGTAATTTGAGAATAACCTTAGAAGATACAGGAATATCTCGGAGATACTACAGATTCAGTTTTAGACCACTACAATAAAGTGAGTCACGCAAATGTTTTGGTTTTCCACTGCATGTAAGTGATGAGTTTACCCTACACTATAGTCTATTAAGTGGGCAATAAGCATTACATCTAAAAAAACACACATATATACCTTAATTTAAAAATACTTTATCACTAAAAAATCCTAAAGATCACCTGAGCCTTCTGCGAGTCATCTTTTGTGGGTGGAGGGTCTTATACCTTTATGTCAATGGCTGCTGATTGACCAGGATATTGGTTGCTGAAGGTTAGGGTGGCTATGGCAATTTCTTAAAACAACCATGAAGTTTGTCACAATGCCTCACTCTTCCTTTCCCAAAAGATTTCTCTGTAGCATTTAAGGCTGTTTGATAGCATTTTACCCTGGTAGAATTTCTTTCAAAATTGGAGTCAACCCTCTCAAACCCTGTCACCGCTTTCAACTAAGATTATGGAATATTCTAAATCCTCTGTTGTCATCTCAACATAGCAGCTTCACCAGAAGCAGATTCCTTCTCAAGAAACCACTTTTTTTGCTCATCCATAAGAAGTAACTCCTCATTCATTCATGTTTTATCATAAAGACTGCAGCAAACCAGTCACTTTTCAGGTTTCACTTTTAATTCTAGTTCTCTTACTATTTTCACCGCATCTGCAGTGACTTCCTCCACTGAAGTCTTGAGCCCCTCAAAGTTATCCATGAGGCTTGGGATTAACTTCTTCCAAAATCCTGTTAATGTTGATATTTGGACCTCTTTCACAAATCACAAATGTTCCAAATGACATCTAGAATGGTGAATCCTTTCCAGAAGGTTTTCAGTTTACTTTTCCCAGATCCATCAAAGGAATCACTATCTAATGGCAGTTACAGCCTTATGAAATGCATTTCTTAAATAACAGGACATAAAAGTAGAAATCATTCCTTGATCCATGGGCTGCAGAAATGGATGCTGTGTCAGTAGGCATGAAAACAACATTCATCTCCTTGTACATCTCCATCAGAGCTCTTGGATGACTAGATACATTGTCACTAAGCGGTAACATTTTGAAAGAATCTTTTTTTCCTGAGCAGTAGGTCTCAACAGTGGGCTTCAAATATTCAGTAAACCACGCTGTAAACAGATGTGCTGTCATGCAGACTTTTTTGTTCCATTTATAGAGCACAAGCAGAGTAGACTTAGCATAATTCTTAAGGGCCCTAGGATTTTTGGAATGGTAAAGCAGCACTGGCATCCACTTAAAATCACCAGCTGTCTTAGCCCATAACAAGTGAGTCAACCTATCCTTTGAAGCTTTGAAGCCAGGCCATTGACTTCTCCTCTCTAGCTAAGAAGATTCTAGATGGCATCTTCTTCCAATAGAAGGCTGTTCTGTCTCCACTGAAAATCTGTTGGTTAGTGTAGCTATGTTCACCAATGATCTTAGCTAGAGGTCTTCTGGATAATTTGCTGCAGCTTCTATATCAGCACTTGCTGCTTCACCTTGCACTTGAATGGTATGGAAATGGCTTCCTTCCTTAAGCCTCATGAACCAACCTCTGCTAGCTACAAACTTTTCCTTGTAGCTTCCTCACCTCTCTCAGCCCTTACAGAACTGAGTGACATTAGGGCCTTGCTCTGGATTAGGCTTTGCCTTAAGAAAATACTGTGGCTGTTTTGATCTCTATTTACTTCTTTGTGTGTTCACTGGAGTAGCACTTTAAATTTCCTTTGACAACTTTTTCTTTGCATTCACAACTTGGCTAACTGTTTAGCACAATGGGCCTAGCTTTTGGCCTATCTCAGCTGTTGACACACTTTCCTCACTAAGCTCAATCATTCTAGCTTTTGATTTAAAGGGAGAGTATGTGTGACTCTGCCTTTCACTTGAACACTTAGAGGCTCCTGTAGGGTTATTAAATGGCCTAATTTCAATATTGTTGTGTCTCAGGGAATAGGAAGATCCAAGAAGAGGGAGAGAGATGGGGATTGGCTGATTGGTGGAGCAGTTGGAACACACATATTGATCAATTAAGTTCAATACAAACTTCCAAAACAATCACAATAGTAACATCAAAAAAATTACTGATCACAGATCACCATAATGGATGTAATAACAATGAAAAAGCTCTAAATATTGCAAGAATTACCAAATGTGGCACAGAGACACAAAATAAACATAAGCTGTTGGAAAAATGGCACCAAAGTAAGCATAGCCTGTTGGAAAAACAGGCTTAATCAACACAGAGTTGACACGAACGTTTTATTTGTAAAAAAAAAAAAAAAAAAAAAAAAAAAGCATTACCTGTGAAATGCAATAAAGTGAAGCTCAATAAAACAATGTATGTCCATATTTTAATTAATCTCAGGTAGTTGTAATACTATATTCACTTCAGATGTGTCTGAGGATAAGGCAACTTAGAAGAAAATGCCTAGCACATGGGCAGATAAATAGATGCACTGACCTTATTTATGTCTATTGTTATTTTATAACAGGAAAATAAGTTTAAAAATCATTGTTACAAATATGGAATCTGCTAGTTATCATAATTAATTACAATAGATTTTATAAATAAGTAGCCTACTGCTTTCAAATGAAAGAAATATAAACTTTTGATGAGCTTGGATTCTAGAACACTTGCTTTTGTTGCCCATCTCCTACTCATTTTCAATTCCACGTTTTCATCAATTCCTATTCTGTAACACATTCTTACACTCTTTCAAAAAATATTTTCTAACCCTTTCCTCATTTTCCTTTGTTTTTTATATCTCAATCTTCCTTTTACTGTTCTTTTCTTTACTTGCTTTCTGGAACACCTTTTCTATCTCATCACCTGCTTTTCTCGTGTCCAGATACTCTTACCCCCCGCCCCAAAATATTCAGTCTGTCTGAGTCTGCATATTGCTCACTGGCTGCCCCAAATATCCTGTTTCAACTCTCAATTAAACAGTTCCCCAGAGTTACTAAATCACTGCTTCTTCTGGCCTAGCCAATATGCTGCCACTCTTACTTATCTCCCTACAAAGCTACCATTCTCACATAATCTAGCCAAGTGGTAGAGGAATAGAATGTTCACATTAGCTCATACTAAAGTAAATGGATAATATCTTTACCACCCCCATTCTACCCTATACTCTCAGGAGGACAGTGTTTACTAAATAACTTCAATTGGTAAAATTTCATACAAATTAGGTAAAAAACTGAGATTGGGGATGTGTGTGATAGAGTTAGGGGGAGACTCACCTTTAAACATACAAAACAATTGATTCCCTAATATATTCCAGTCTTGGAATAGGCAACAAATTAGTTCATAAGAAAATACTGATCCTTATTGGGATTTCCTGATTCTACCTGTTTCCTAAGGTCTGATTCAGCTATGGCTGAATTTGAAATTCTAATGACAGGAAGAAATAGAAAGAAGGGGGTGTGCCAAAGGTTTATTCCAATTTCCAACATCTGAATGCAGATAATATTGTCAGTCATGGGGTCCTGGAACACTGAAGCTTCAGTGCTGGAAAAATGAGAGGTCTGATATTCTCCTGAGTTATGGATTTAGGCAATCAGAAAGATCTTAAAGTTGTCCATCTCGTATCTGTTCATCTCTCTCCTTCCTCTATCTGAATATGGAAATACTGTGATTACCTGAAAGTAATACTAATTACTGTTTATGGCTAATTACCTCATGGTACAGTAACAAACATCAAAATGCAGTTAGCTTTATTGTAAGCTTTACCTTAATAAAACACTATATTTTACTCAAGTGTTTAATCTTTATAGTTCTATACATATAGCAGGTTTACTTTACTAATTAAAACAATAGTAATAACAACCAGAGGGAACATTAGAAATGCCCAATAAATACTGGTCGTATGAATAAATGAATATTATGTTTATTTAAAGTGGTATACGGCACTCAAACATTCACTGAGCACCTACTATATGTACTTTATTTTATTTGGGGGAAGTAGTGCTGCAGATGTCACTGACAATTTGTCATAAGGATGGAGGAGGGCTTTATGCTGCCTTTAGAAGAACCTCACTAATACCCCTCACCCTTCACCAGACCCACAATGTTTCTATCTCTAGATTTCCTTTAGCTATACAACCAACTGGAAAATTGATTCTCCTTCTTCAACCCCTTGGATTACCCAGTTTTATTCTGGTCATCCATTAACTAACTAGTCATCCACATACTAACTAGTATGTGCTTTAAAGCTGCATCTGTACACAGTTACAGCTTCCTTAGAAAACAAGATCACCATTTGGAAACACTGCTCCAAAATTAGAATACAGAGTATCATATCAAATAGAATGGCATCATCAAGGCCAGGCATGGTGGCTCATGCCTGTAATCCCAGCACTTTGGGAGGCCAAGGCAGGCAGATCACCTGAGGTCAGGAGTTTAAAACCAGCCTGGCCAACATGGCGAAACCCCGCCTCTACTGAAAATACAAAAATTAGCCAGGTATGGTGGCAGGAGCCTGTAATCCCAGCTACTAAGGAGGCTGAGGTACAAGAATTGTTTGAATCTGGGAGGTGGAGGTTGCAGCGAGCCGAGATCATGCCACTGCACTCCAGCCTGAGTGACAGAGTGAGACTCCGTCTCAAAAAAAACACAACAAAACAAAACAAACAAAAAAACCAAAAAACAACAACAAAAAAACCCCACCTCTTCCCTGGACATCTGTGTCTTTATTGCATAGAAACACTGTTCAAAAACAGTAACAATTGCGATTTACAAAGACTGTGAGAAAGTACTACTTTGTGATCACAGCCCAGTTTCAGAATGGGTGCTAAGACAGAGCATTTGAACACTTTTTAACAAGGGGCCATATCTCAAAATGATAGCACTTTCAATAATATACTTAGTATGCGTAAGCACACTCTGTAACGTCTGCACAAGGATGAAAATTGCCTAATAATACATTTCTCAGAACATATCTGCATCATTAAGCAATACATGACTGTGTTTACAGGGTCCACTTTTTCACTGATACTCACAGAATCACATAAGCACTCTGATAACCACAGAGACCACACACTGTATCTATACACATTACATCCAAATACAAATGCATTCTCCAAACCCTCAAAAACATAAATGTTCAAGACACACATATTTATATCTAATGTGCTGGGCAAACATAAGATTTTAAAATACCAAAATAAAAGTCTTCTTTTCTTTTTTTTAAAAGAAAGATATGATACATATGAATAAAGGAAATGTATTTCTTTCTTGGTCACATAAAACTCTACATCTCCCTTTTTTGTTTTCTAGCCTGAGTATGCTTACTAATCAATATATCAACTATTTCTTGTTTTTTTTTTTGTAATGAATTGTACACTTTTTATGTTCAGTGTAATAAGAAAGTCACATCATCAGAGGTGGTGTGACTGAATGAATGAATCACTTAGGTCTTAATCAAGGAGAAAAGAAAACTGAACACAGAAATAGTGAAGAAATAGTGACTATCCCAAAGTCTCCCAGAAACCACAATGCACAAAGTTCGTTTCCCTTTCAGTATTATCTCAGCAGCAGCAATGGTGCCAGTCTCAGAGGGGATGGAAATTTCCTTGTGTCTATTGTTTAAGTTCTTAGAAAGGGTTTATAGGGCTCTAGTTTTCCTCCTGTTTGGAAGACAACTGAATTTACACAAATATAGCCAATTCATTCCAGGTTTAAAAAAACTTGATACAAACTCTTTGGAAGCAAGAAATGCTACTATTTTGTTTCAGATCCAAACCTAAAAGTTAAATTGTACATTTGTCCAATTAGAGATAAACTTCACTCACTGAACTCTCTGTAACTTCTCATGTGCCAACATTATATTCTGCTAAAAATTAAAGAAGCTATGTCTATTGGAAAACTTTTACGTGCTACTCTTCTGTTCAAAACCATGTAAGTAGTGGCCAGTAAGTTAGAAAGGATGCTCTTTTCATCTACCTAAGTACTTAATATGTCCGTTTTTGTCCTCCACAGATTTTAATTAATAGAATGTCATTTCACACCCAGGGTGTAGCTTTCCTAGAACTGGTGAAGAGGCTAAGTGTTTGGAGTTACCTTGAGTGGTGAAGTTGAAGAGTGCAGGTGTGTCTCGCCCATTTGGTAGTTTGACATTTGGGTCCCGTAATTCATCAAAAAATGAATGTGCACAAGCTTCCAGTGGTGTTAGTCGGGCAGTTGGTGTATACTCCAGCAGACGGCTACACAGTGCAATTGCCTCCGGTGGAGTTCGGGGTCGGAAGACCTGCAGTACAAAAAAAGGGAAAGAACAATTAATGTTTTATTTTAAGAATCTAAGCAAATACCCTGTGAATAATGACTTAATTCCCACCATGTACAGAAACATGGTTGCAGTTGGGAAAGGACCTTCTAGAATGGAAAGAGTTAAATGCATATGATTCACAGGGGTGAATTGCTAATTAAAGATTATATGAGAAATGCTCAGAGAAAAATCTATATATGCTAATCATAAAGTAATAACAATCAGACATGCATACAAAATATGACAGGCACATGGGAAAGGCTGAGTTCTGGTGGCAAGCACAACTAGAAAAATATTTTTTAAATTTTAAAGTTTTCACTGCTATGGCAGTAAATAAAAGATTGCCTCTTTTGCATTGTTTTTTTAGCCGAACAATTGTTAATGATGAGCAGCACTGTTCGAAAACTTGGCAATCAAACAGAAGAGAAAGAAGAGCTATTTACTCTAGGTCTATAAATGCTACTGATTTGGTATTATTTCCAATAAACAGAGCCTACCATTATTTGAAGAAATTCTTGAATACCTAGAATTTGATAAAATGTCCTGTATTTTTTTTCTCAAGTAGGTGTTACCATGAATGTGGCCAGATTTCCCCCACTTGAATGAATATTCCAGGGTTTTAATCAAGGAGAAAAAAATGTATTATCCATTAAGAATGATTAAGACACAGAAAAAGTCAACTGAAGGCTATATTGAAGAAAAATTCAATTAAATTAATCTACTTAAAGGAATAGATAGCTTTCTCCTAATTTGTGTCTTAAATAAAGCTAATAAATACAAAAACTATAAAAATATTCTTCATTCTAAATTATGGCCACCTACAGAATAAAAATAAAAAGGTAAGGATAGAAATAAACAGACGAGAAGCCTTTGAAATTAAAGAAAAATGAAACATATATCCCTCGACCGGAAGAACATACAACGAAATAAAAGGTGTGACGATGGGGGTGGGCAGAGAAGTAGACACTTATAAATGGAGGGAAATGGACCCACAAGTGAGAAAAGCCCACGCAGATTGTGACAGGGCATGGAGCAGCCTGGAAGGCTAAGGTTTCCTCGTAAGAATGGCTCATGTAACATTTGGTTGTTCACTTATGCTGACAGTTAGTAGAACTAGTTACAACTACAGAGCTCATTAGACTTTCCAGAGATTATTTATGAGTGCTGTCTACAGTGAAAAGAGGATTGTATTTGTTTTTAATTTATTATTGAAAAAGACATTTTCCATGAAAATTGAGAAATTAGGTAAAGTAGGCTCTTAGGAAATTATTTCGGAACATAAAGAAAGGCCTTAGTCAATTTCTTGGTTATGTTACAAAGAAACCTTTTTGTAAGGTCAAAACCTGCCTTATCTTTATTCTTTTGAATACTCTGACTCGCCTCAGTCAAGGAAACCTTAGAGTTACTGTCGAATTTGAAATGTTTAGCTCTTCCACTGTTACTGGTCCCCTCTCTTGCTCCCAAGGTCCATAATCATATACAGAATGTAAAAAGAAAATAATCAGTGGGAAAACTCAGAAAATTTTCGTAAAAATATTAAACAGTATTGGCATATTTTATCCCTGAAGGCAAGTTTGCTTCTGTTTGATAGTATATGGATTTATTTTGCTAGCTAATCCAAAATGTTTTTGCACCAATATGGCAGCACATAAGTGGAATTAAAAGTAGCACCAAAAGTAGAAATAAATATCTCCCACTAACATTCAAATGTAGGATGGCTGGATGCTGAGTTATTTTAAATAAAAAAATTTCTTATTTTCAAAGATTTTGTGTTAAAGCTATTAATAAACCAGTATTATAAGCTTATTTCCGAGATATATATATATATATATATATATATATATATATATTTTTTTTTTTTTTTTTTTTTGAGATGGAGTCTTCCTCTGTCGCCCAGGCTGGAATGCAGTGGCCCGATCTTGGCTCACTGCAAGCTCTGCCTCCCGGGTTCATGCCATTCTCCTGCCTCAGCCTCCCGAGTAGCTGGGACTACAGGCGCCCGCCACCACACCCAGCTAATTTTTTGTATTTTTAGTAGAGATGGGGTTTCGCCGTGTTAGCCAGGATGGTCTCCATCTCCTGACCTCATGATCCGCCCGCCTCGGCCTCCCAAAGTGCTGGGATTACAGGCGTGAGCCACTGTGCCCGGCCTATTTCCAGTATTTTTTAAAGTCACCCTTATCTTTTGGTGTTTTACTGCCTACAAGTGATTATCCATATCGGTACTAAGACATTTATTAGCGTATATTTGTCAGGGAATCCTAACTCATAAAGTTCAAGAGTTAAAAACAATGAAGAAAATAATACATGTCAAAAGCCTACATTAAAATCAAGATTTAACCTGCCTTTACAAAAACTATACACTGTTATTTTAAACCCTTGAGAGATTCTTGATGAGAAAAGCCTAGGTTCAGTACTCTGTGAATAAAGGTTAAGTGGAAAATTATGTGGGGTCAAAACCCAGTATCTCCCACAGTTCAGATTTCTGACCATAATACAGGGTGAGTTCGCATGTAACTTCTAAAAATTATAGGGCAAACTAGAAACTAGCTCATCTGAATTATTTTTGCTTCTAAAGAAAAGGAAACCACCAAGAACTGAAATTTGTCTTTTAATTAAAGAAGCTTCCGCTGTCACTTCTTTCCTTACTCACTGAAATTGCTTAACACTCAGACCTTTGGTTTCATGGATCTTCATCAATATTTATTCTTGTAATAGAAATAATAATTTTAAAACCCCACAATTCCTAAACTTCAGCCTAGATGTCAATGAATCACCCAAGAGGCTGACAATCTAAATATACTGTAAGTGAAACCTATGCCATACAGTGAATAAAAACAGAAATCACAGCTACTTACATTGTTTACTATTACATTTCAAGAATGAGTAATTATTTAGCCTCTCAAAGAAGATTTCCCCCAAGTTTTATAGACCTGCCCTGAAATTTTGGGAAAAAAAAATTAAGTACATACCCGCACTCCTGAGGTGAAATGTCCTGTTCCTGATGAATCCTAAAGATGATAATGCAGTGAAATAATCCAAACAGGGGAAGTCAATCCAAAAGAGAATAGTCCAGCAAGGAAAAATATATCCAATGTTATAAGAAATCCATGGTGTGGGGGGGACATAGAAAATGTTTATACAGTTATAAACTTTAAACATCAGTCTTCACAGTAGCAAGTCCAAGTTTTAAAAATTATTTCACCACAGTGTATGCAAAAAAATTTTTTTTGATTGTGCAATGGTGAGGCACAGTAAAGAAACATTTTAATTTTAGTTTATTATGTTCCAATGCCAGTGCGTTTATTAAAAAAATACAAAACCAAAAAAAGTTAAAATCAAAATGAAATCTAGAAGTAAAGTTCCCAAAGTAAAATGGTCTTCTATGACCTGGATTCATCATCCACAGACATGGCTGGGAGGGGGCATATTAGCCTGCTTTTAAAGTTTCAAGTTCCCAATATGCTACTTTTTTCTCTATTAATGTGTTCCACTTACACAGTATAAACATTTTTTTGCTAAGTTATTAGTGATGAGAGGAAAGTAATAAATATATTTAAGTTATATTACTATAGATTTCAAGCCAGATACTTTCAATTTGTGTGAGCTAAGAAGGATCAGGCCACCGCGGATTATTCTCCATTTTGGATTGACTTCTCTGCTAAAAGATGTTTCTTTGCTGACATTCTCATTATCTTAGGACTCATCAGGAAACTGACATATCACCTCAGGAGTGCGGGTATTAACTTACTTTTTCTATTGTGGGCTTTGCCCGCTCATACCCTTGCACCCGGTACTTAGGAAAAATAAATAGAGAACATTTTTTCCTCTTTGGAAAAACTCTCTGAAAAAATAAATCCTACATCTTCCAGCACTACAAATTAAACACAGTTCCATCTGCAAATATGCCCAATTCACCCACCAAAAGCTAAACAAAATATATACAATTAACAATACAACTAAGGGACAGTCACAGTTACAGGTGACAGGCATAGTAATGTATACCAACACCTAGGCACAACGGAGCCAAATATGCAAGGGAGGTAGCAGGGTCTATTATGTCTAGGTATTGAGAACAAAAAATGGCAGAACTCACCAGTATCTGTGAACTCCCCTGGCTATTCTAAGAGAATTTAACATTCTTTTAGGATAGTTTCCAGTGGGGGAATTAAATATTTTTCAAAAATAAATAATCCGCGGATTACTTTTAGTCTGCAGACTAAAATTTAGTACACAGATTAAAATCTGGCCCATCAGAATAAATTCTCTCATGAACTAAAACACAACCAGGTGGACAAAAATAGAAAACCAGACTGAAAGAACTGAGAGCACAAAATAAGACTCAACTGGGCCAACTAACAATTAGTACGCAGACTAAATATGGCCAGCGAAGTATGCAGCAAGGCCACAGAGATCCCAAAACACCCCTTTAAAAACAAAACCAAAAGTAAATAAATAAAACAGAACAAAATAAAACAAAGCAAAAAATAAGAAGAAGAAAGAAAAGAAAAAGAGGAAGGAAAAAAGAAAGAAAAGAGAAAGGAAATACTGAAAAGAACCAAAACACTGACATGAACTTTTAAAGTGATTCAAATACTACCTCACCTATGCAGCAACTCATTTTCTTAAATTGAAACAAATATCAACTCCCATCACAAATACTAGCCCATAGAAGAAACTAACAGAAAAAAATCATTTTTTCAAAAAGAAAGTTTCTGCAGTATTGAACAAATGCAAAGAAGTCCTTAAATGAAGAATTATTCAAAATAAATTTGCGTTTGGGTAACTAAAAAATGACAGAGGCAATTTCTGCCCTACATGTCCTGGAATAGACTTTGTCCTTCAAATTTCAACCTGGAGCTAAGTGTTGTGACTGAATCTCAAGCACTTTAAAAAGGCCATTTTTAAACAATCACATACACCATACTAACACCTATGGTTAACATGGATCTCACAGCATCAGCTCTTAGCAACTCTATTGTATTATGTAGCCAATCAGAGCAATGTAAAAATGTCCATTTTAAATGGCTGTTGGCAGTGATAATTAATCTAACAGAACACAGAACAAGAGCCATGTCTGTTCCAAATAGCTATTCCTCATTAGTTTTTATTACTATAAATGTACAACACTCATCCTATATCCTGGTCATATACAAAATATAAGCATCCAGTTTTAAAAACTAATAAACCATGAATACTCCTAAAGAGCAACTCCAATATTGACTCTCAAGTAATCTATTAATCATCTGAAATTATATGCAATTTGTAAACCTAAACATAGGATTAAAAGTGAGACAATGCCATGGATTGTTGAATAGGTAATTATGTTAACTAAGAAAGAAATCAAGTCTACTTAAGTGCTCATATGCAGCACATAATTCAATAATTACTTAACAAATTAGTCTATACTATTTTTTAAAATATTCTCCCTATCTCTACTAAAAATACAAAAATTAGCCAGGTGTAGTGGTGGGTGCCTGTAATCCCAGCTACTCGGGAGGCTGAGGCAGGAGAATTGCTTGAACCCGGGAGGTGGAGGCTGCAGTGAGCCGAGGTCGTGCCACTGCACCAGCCTGGGCAACAGATCAAGATTCCATCTCAAAACAAAAAACAAACAAACAAAAAAAACATATATTCTTTGGCAGTCTTTCACATGCTTTGCTACATTGATCTAATGATGTACTGACATACAAGGTAATCCAACTCACTTTAAGTACTATCAAAAATGATTACCAGAGGCTACTGAAAACAACTTTCAGAGTCCTCCTCCCAAGTAAAATTGCTATCTATGAAGTTGGCATCTAACAGGGTAGGATACACAAACTGAATTCAGCTCAAGTCTACTGCATATTTTTCTAACCTTTTCGTTAAGATACCAGTTCAGGTAAAGAAGGTTGAGCATAAGAAACACAAAGAATCCTTTCCTTAGCCATGACAAATCTAACATCCAGTGAATTTCAGCTGTACTAATTAAAAGCCTTATCGAGTTTTCCCAAGTTCTACTACAGGTAAGAAAAGTTATACGGTAAATCTTCATTTAATGTCATTGATAGGTTCTTGAAAACTGTGACTTTTAGTGAAACGTATAATAAAACCAAATGTTTTCCCTCATCAACGCTGAATGAACCAACATTATTTGAGGGCCTATTGTGCATAACTTCACTTAAAGTTGCAGTTTCTAAGCACCTACTAACGATGTTAAATGACTGGCTGTATATATGTAGATATCAGCATTTAACTATGTAACATAATTTCTCTCCCTCACATCATGTGCTGATGAAATAGTACTACATGCCTACACAGGAGTGGGATTTGCCAAATGTCCGCTTATCCAATTTAATCTTTCATTGTTCACAAAACAATTATTACAGTCAGGTTGGCCCTTCTATGAATATAGAAATATTTTCTTTTCATTCAGCTCTCTCCACCTTGAGAGATATTCACCCAGGCTATAACAATTCCTAACCTTTTCTACACCTAGGCAAATCTTAAACCTCCCCTTCAACATCCCACCTCATGTATTATCCCTAAGTGGGGGTTCCTTTTTCCCTCCACCATCCTCACTGGAAGTCTGCCTTGTAACACCTACAGCCATGTGGAACACCTCTGAACACCTACAGCACAGAATCAAGTATACGGTTACATAGTATCTCACATTATTCAATACTTGCTTCAACTAAGCTTTTCAACTGTCAGCTTTTCAAGGACAAAGACTATATATTTTACTTCTTTTGCATGCTTTATGGTACCCAGCACAGCACTGGTTACATAGAAGATACAAGATTTAAAGAATAAATGATAAATTAAAAATAGAATTTTGTCTTCTTTTCAAATCCACCCCAACCTCATCCTTTGCCTCCCACAAGCAATCTGAAAATTATGTCTTACTTAGTATTCTTCCTTTTTCACACTATTCCTTTCACATGTGGATTAGCCACCCTAAAAGCTGGATTTTAATGTGGGTTTCCAGCAAACAAATAAAAATATATAGCCAGTAGAAATAAAAAAGTGAGGTCTACTAACATAGGAAAGTGGCTTTAGAAAGGGAGAGGAAGTGATTATTGTAGCAATAATAAGGATGTGGGTAGAACTTTCAGTAGAGAACATACTATATGTATTTGTGAGGCAAGTGAGAATGGTCTAGGTAGAATGTTCAGGGCAGAGGGGGGTTGAATAATAATATAAAAATTGATTTACCATAAGCAATAGAACAAAACAGACAAGTGGCAAGCTTAGGAGCCAAGAGAAATCCCCAACATGGTTTTATGCTTTCTGGAATACATGTGAATGAAATGAGTAATGCAGAGAGACCAGAAAAGGTAGATAGAATGGATGTGAAAGAAAACTTTGGCAGCAATTTTTGTTTTGTGCCCTCTAGGCCTCTCTGAAGGCATTTTAATAATACATTGAACAACGGTTAAAACAGGTAGGTTTACCAAGTTCTGAAAATTCTATTGAATGGCTCAGGGGAAAAAATGTAGCATTATGGACAAAGTCTTAAAAAGAAATAAGTATAGTGGGGCTTTTTGGTTCAGCTGTAAGCATAGAGAATAAGTAACTTTTTCAGTCAAAAATAATTCCTTTGAAAGCTGAAATGACCTGAGAATTCAATTTTCTGCTTACTCTGTTAGCCAGTTAGAAACACTAGTATTGATTCACTATGAAGCATATTGACAGTGTTTTAGGAAATCAAGTATGCAAGGATTAATTTTTGTGAATAATGCTTTCTGGGAGACTTACCAAATGACCTATGGTCATACAAAAGCTACAGACACTTTACTATTAAGTATTAAACTACCATATATGCCAACAACTTGGCAACAAATATTTTGAAGTAATTGGCATTCATATTAAAATACTATTATTATAAAAAAGCAATGAGGAATTGCTATAATATATATGGTATAATTTGGTAGGTACTATAGGAGTTATGTGGTAGGATAATCATAAAGAACTTAGACAATGAGAAAATATTTCATGGGAGAAGTGAGATTTGAGATCTTAAGAAAGGTTAAGACTTGGTAAGCAGAGAAGAAAAAAAGAACATTCTAAGACAGTGGAAGGGGGAGTAGAGAGAGGGAAGGGAGACACTAGCAAGAGGCAAAAATGAATGTGGCTTCTCTGGGGAACAACTAGGAGACAATCTGACTAAACCAGAAAATCCAGCATGGCTGCATGGTCCCTTCAAAGTGAGCTACAAACTGGACAACACTCCAATACGTAGCCAACATATTAAATAGCACTAATGTAACTGTTAAGAGATCAGCGGGCCTTAGGATTGTAATCTACTTCCTTCTACTAACCAGTTATTACTTTATTCTTTCATTACTCTGAAAGAATAAAACAGACATCTGTGTTACCTAACTGACCTCACAGGATTGTTTATTACTAGGATAGAGGAGAAATGCTTGTCATAAAGAAATTTAAACAAGGTAGCAGGATCAGGCACTCGAAAGTGGGCGGGAAGGCACCTCATACACCTACTATGATATAACCTTATTAAAAATCCCTAATCAACCCTAACTAGACACTAAACTTTCAAATTCATTGCCTAACAACATGCATTTAAGGATACAGGAAGCTGTAAAACTTGGGAAAGAGACTGGGTTCAAGAACTAGATACCTCAAGAAGGTTGGGAATAGGACAAATACTAAATACCCTACTTTTCTGGAAAAGAAAGGCAGAAAAGATCAAGAACAGAGTGACTAAATAATCTGCCACCCAAATTGGGACCTTCCTGAGAGTGAAGAGGCAAGCAATTAATAATTACACTGGACAAGCATAAACTGGCACATAGGATCACCCTTGTCATTATATGTATTTAACGCTAAATTTTCCTAAAGGCTATGAGGAATCAGAGAAGAATTTTAAATAGGAGTGACAGTATCACACGTGCTTTTAAAAAAAGCCAACTTTGACAGAAATGAGGAGGATGGATTAAAATGATGTGAAACCAAAGGATGGAAATCAGGAGGTAGGAGGTTGTTTTTAATAATTCTATGATATGATGGTGGCCTAAACTAAGGTCAGGGCAGTGGAGACAGAGAAGACAAATCAGAAAACTCCATTGGAGTGCTACATCCTTCACATTTATTCAAAACTAAAGTAATCCTTTATATGTATATTATGGCTGTATTTTCAAAATAATCCTGAGAAAAGACACAGCAGATAATCGCTATCTTACAAAAGAAAAAAAGCTGAGGCATAAACATTAGGAGCAGTGTTTAAACTAGATTCTCACTCTGTATATAATAGCCCATCATTTAACCACACCTGCACATACTAAATGCAGAATTTAAATTTCTTCTCTTCTTCCAACCAATCTCTGTCTCTGCTTAATTCTCAATCTACTTTTGCATCACTTCCTTTTCTTTCCATGTGTTTTTCTTCTTTGCAGTGTACAGCGTACACCAAGGCATAGGTCTTCATCCCCTCACCTCCAATAATAATCCTTGTTTCAGAATATTAGCACCTATTTCCTTTCCTACTAAAGCCACAAGTGCTTTATTAATGAATTATGTTGCACTGGCTATTGCTATTATGTAATAGCCCAGGGCAACTTATTGGAGTTTTTAATTCTTAAGATTTCTGCCATACACCACACTGGGATCATCTCAGTGTTATTTTTCTGCTATTTCTTTTACACACCTGTATCCCCTTACCTCAATGTTTCCACAAAAGACATTTTCTCTTTTCGTCTTTATTTCTGTCTACTTTTTTTTTTTTTTTTTAGAACACCAGGTCCCAATCTTGGGGATATAGCTGCACAACACTGCAGCACAGGAAACCAGGGTTCACATGTCCACAGCTTCAGGAGATGGGACTAACAGAAGACAGCAACAAAGGTAAAGTGGTTCTTGTTTCCAGACTCCTGTTTACCTGCCCTCCAAGGGCAAAATGGTCTTCTCTTTGGAGGACATTCTATATGTTTTTTAAATGACTCAATTGGCTGCTTACCCTAAGAGCATTTCTCAAGTTGCTGTCCACTATCACAGTGGTAGGGAAAGGAGTCTGAGTTCCCTCTAGGAATTTTAAGTTTTGCATTTTAATTCTTATAATAACCTATTTAAAAAAACCAACACAAGCATATTCTCAATCATCTAGATGACAGAGAAAAACAATAAAATTTCTGCATCTGAATTTACTTTTTTGTTTACAATCCCAGTAACACCCACTCTAGTATGCACAAATGAGGAACCAACATAAGTGCACTTATTACATAATGCATGTGTATGAAGTGAAAACCAAATTATGTCAAAAAACACCAGATGAATGAAAGGTTCACAGTCCTTTTAATAGACAAAAAAGATGGGAGAACTGAGTCATTATTCTACACATGGTACAGGAATGGAAACCTAAATAAATGTGCTTTACATAGACGATTCAAGTTTGAAAAGCATTAGTATAAGATATAAAAACATCAAGAACTGAAGAGGGCAAAGGAAGATTTACAGCATACATATTTAGTACAGCTCTTTCATTAGCTGCATTTTAATTATAATCAACCATTCCTCACATTCTACTCTAGCTAATACTTGCGTTAGAGAGATATAATTCAGGGGGAAAATGCAGAATTTGACACACACTAAATACAGTGTCCCCTCCCTTTTATCTACAGGGCATATGTCCCCAAGACCCTCATGTGGATGCTGAGACTGCAAGTAGTACTAAACCCTACATATACTGTTTTTCTCCATACATACAGTGATAAAAGCTTACTTCATAAATTAGGCACAGTAAGAGGTTAACAACAATAACTAATAATAAAATAGAATAATTAGAATAATATCTATAATAAAATAATGTGAATGCAGTATCTCTCTTAAAATATCTTATTGTACTACATCACCGATTTCAGACAGAGGCTGACCAAATGTAACTGGAACCTTAGATAAAGGAGGACTAGTGGCAGTCTTGATAAAATAATAATAATAATAATGGAGGATGGGGACTGTTAAATAGGATCTCATGGACTCAATTTCAGCTTTATATTTGTCAGAAACTCTATAAGGAGGATAATATGTGATGAATACTTAGATTACACCAAAAAAAGAATTTTTCCCTTTCCTCATAAAAATAACATTATTATTAAAGAAAATATGAAAGTTTGAAAAGGTAGAACAAAGAAAATAAAATCATGCACTTTCTTCTTACCCAAACTACTGTTGGCATTTTGGAATATTTCCCTGTATTTATTTAATACACAGAATTCTCTTTGTTGTTTTTCCCTTAACATGGCTGAAGTCATAGTATACTACAAATCACTTACTATAAACAATTTAACTTGGAATAACTATAATGGACTCAAACTGTAATGCAGCCTCTAAATCCAAGTAGGCCACCTGAGATTTTCTGAGTTTAGAGCCAGGTGAGAGTCCCTAAATATCTTCTGACCCAGATTTAAAATAAGCCTTGAATACAAAGATCAAAGAACACTTTTGAATCTCAGACTACTTAGTGCTTACCATAAACTTTTAAAAAAGGGAGGCAAGATCGTGGTCTGTTGGCCGGGTTGTAGTAAAAGCTACAACCTATAATTCTGGCACTAAAATACTATTGAGGTCTTTGATTCTAAATAGGAAATAAATAATTAGTAACGAGAATTTTCTGAAGATAGATAATGAGATGATAAGAACTTGAAGAAAAAGTAACTGGAATCATAATATATCTGATTAAGAGAGAGAGAGAGAGAGAGAGAGAGAAAGAAACATACTTTGATTCTACAGAGGGTAAATTATTTCATCTATAGCCCTAAATGACTTCACCTCGAATTATAAAAGATCTATAACTAAATGAATTTAATTGTATATAAAATGAATTGTTATATGTACATTTTAAAATACAGTAAGTCTCTCCTTAAAATACGTATTATAAAGTCGATCATTGGTAACCCGTGACACACACACACACACACACACACACACACACACACACGCAGAAGTTTAATCCCGGCTTTGTCACAAGCCATCCATGTAATCTTGGGTAAGTCACTTTGAATCTTTGGTCAGAGTTTCTGAACTTGTAAAATGAGGAAGCTAGAGATTCACTCTACTTATAAACCCTACTGAGAAATTCTATTTTTTTTCTGTTCATACTTAATCTCACAAATCAAACTAAGGTGACAACACTTTTTAATAAAATCTCTCTTAAAATCATTCCAATTAAATACCAAAGGAAATAAAAAGTTCCCTGGTACATTAGCAACTATGCTCTTTAGAACTGGTTCTATCTAATGTTAAGGTTGGGTTTTTCCAAAGGCTAGTGACATCCAGTTAACATATCAATTGTTTTTAATGTATACTCCCAGCAAGATTACATTTGCTTTCTAATCTTGTTTCCAAAATGCCAGTAGGAAAGTAAACAAGAGAGGAAAAACACAAAATGCCATCTATAATAAGATATATGTTTTAACAGTTTAAAAGAATAAAGAAAATGTTTGAAATGTATGATATGCTATATGATATTAAACTATACACCTCTATGTAAATAAACTTCTGAATTTTAGGTTGTCAAAATTTTATATAAGATCCTACTCCTAAATCAAATTCTGTACTTTAATGATATAAGTACACTATCCTTACCTTGCAAATAAAAAACCAGGCTAGAAACTATCTACAGGAAATCAATGAGGATGAAACTATATAAAGTCAATGAAACACTCAAGTACATCTATACAACTATCTTTACATGCAGAACTGCTTGTATTCATGCAACTATCTGATCTCAAAATAGTTTAAGAACAATGAGAAACCTGTTTTAGTTAACTACTGATTAATATACTTAAAAAAAAAATCTGACTCACCTTAGTCCAAGGATGTGCCTTAATTTGAGGGAATTTAAATTCTGTGTAGTTTGGGTTCATTTCTCTGATTTGCTCCCTTGTTGGAGTTCCCAGGACCTAGAAAGAAAGCAAGTTATTGCCATCTTTTCCTATATATTTACAAATTTAGTCTCTATGTTTTCAGGCATTGGATTCACTGAAAAAAGGAATTCCCAAGTTAAATAAAACACGTAACTCATTAAATAGAGCAGTGCTATGATTTGAGTATGTCCCCCAAAGCTCATGTGTTGGAAACTTAATACCCAATTCAACAGTGTTGAGAGGTGGGATGTTTAAATGGTAATTAGGTAATGGCTCTGCCCTTGTGAATGGACTCATGTCATTAAAGTGGAAGCAGGATTGTTATTTCAAGAGCAGGCTGGTTAGAAATGTAAGTTTGGCTCCCTCTCACTCTTGCCTTGTCTTGACTTTCTGCCTTCCAATATGAGATGATACAGCACGAAGGCCATCACCAGATGTGGGCCCTTTGACATTGGACTTTCCAGTCTCTAGAACAGTGAACCAAGTAAATTTCTATTGTTTATATATTATCCAGTCTTTGGTATTCTGTTATAGTAGCACAAAACAGACAAAGGCAAACAAACTTTGTGAAAGCCTTTTATCTGTAGCTGACTACAGATTCCATGCTGTATTACCATAGACAGACTTCTATGATAACAATAATGTTAAATTTGGGTCATAAAAAAGATTACCATACTCAAAAATATTCAAGTAAAAATCAGGTATCTTTATCTAGAAAAACTATCTATTGCAATAATCACATCTGAGAGTATTTTTTCTTCACTTAGTTCAGTATAGCCAAAGATTATACAGCTGTCCCTTGGTATTCAGATTGTTTCAGGAGCCCCCGAGGATACCAAAATCAAGAGATGTTCGAGTCCCTTATATAAAATGGCATAATAGTTGCATATAACCTTACATCCTCCTATACTTTAAATCATCTTTAAGTTATTATAATACTTAACGTAAATGCTATATAAATAGTTGTATTGTTTTTAAGTTGTATATTATTCTTCATTAATGTATTTTTAAATTGTTATTTTCTGAATATTTTTGATCTGCAGTCGGTTGATTCTGCGGATGTGGAACCTGCAGATATGGAGGGCCAATTGTATTATCGATATATCAGGCAAAGTTTATTTTAAAACCGTCAATAATTCATTCAGTCGTTGAATAGTGTCCCTTGTGTACAAGGAACTATGTTAGGACCTTTGGAGGATACAAAGAACAAGAGATTTCCTGCTACCATAAACTTACATATTTGTATGTCAAAAAAGTATGATTACAGTACACAACAAAAATGTATTGAGCACTTCATTGTCTCTAGAGCTATACTAGGTACTGAATAAAAGAAAGAACATGGACCTGGCTGTACAAGATGGATGACAGGAAGAAACATTAAATGCTAAAAATTGAGGACTTTGAAGAGAAATACCACATATTACTCATCTTTATAAGACCATGTATAAATCAAATTTATTGAAATAAAATATTAAACCAGTTACAGTTCAAGAATAACTGCACAGAAGTAGAAGAATGTAATGGTAAGTACTAGATTTGTGGTGGCAACCAGTGAATAATCAGGCATAATTCTGTAACCATTCAGGGCAAAGTGAGAATTTATTATGCTTTTGTTGTTGGTTCTAATTCTCTAGACACTGCTAAAACTTTCAGAACTTCATTCAAATTTTAAAAAGTTTGTTCTTTAAAAGACACTCTTAAGAAAATGAAAAGGCTAGTCACGAACTTTGCAGAATATATTTGCAAAATATATTCTGCAAAGGGCTTGTATTTACAATATATAAAGAACTCTTATAATTCAAAAATAAGACAAACCAATACAAATCAGTAAAAGATATGTACAGACACTTCACCAAGGATGACAGAGAGATGGCAAATAAGCACAAGAAAAGATGCTTGGCATCATTAATCATTAGGGAAATGCTAATTAAAACAAGATACCACCATATACCCAATAAGAAGGCTAAAATTAAAGACTATGTATAACAAATCTTGGCAAGGATGTACAGCAACTGAAGCTCTCACCATTGATGGTGGAAATGTGAAATGGTATATAGCACCTTGGAAAACAGTTTGGAAGTTTCTTAAAAGTTAAACATATACATATCATACAACCCATCATTCTCACTCCTAGGTACATACCCAAGAGAAATGAATGCATATGTTCATACAAAGACTTGTATACAAATATGTATAGCATATTTTTTTTAACTGCTAAACAGTAGAAACAAACCAAAATGGCATCATCAAGTAAATAAATGGTACATAGCCATACAGTAAAACATTACTCAGTAATTTAAAAAGAACAACATGGACGAATCTAAAAATAATTAAGCTGAGTGACAGAAGCCAGACCAAAAAGAGTACCTAAAGTATAATCACATTCATATGGAATTCTAGTAAATTTTCTATCTATAGTGACAGAAGATCTATAGTTTTGAGAAGCAAGATTACAAAGGGACACTAGGAAACTACTGGGATTATGAATGTTCATTATCTTGGTTTCATGGGTGTAAGCGTATGGCAAAACTTATCAAGTTGAATACTTTATGTGCAGTTTTTAAAAATATTTATTTTTGTGGCTACATAGTAGGTGTATATATCTGTGGAATATATGAGACACTCTGATATAGGCATACAATGTGTAATAATCACATCAGGGTAAATGTGGTATCCATCACCTCAAGCATTTGTCCTTTGTTTATTTATATTTATTTATTTAGAGATGGAGTCTCACACTGTTGCCCAGGCTGGAGTGCAGTGGCGTGATCTCAGCTCACTGCAAGCTCCGGCTCCTGGGCTCATGCCATTCTCCTGCCTCAGCCTCCCAAGTAGCTGGGACTACAGGTGCCCACCACCACGCCTGGCTAATTTTTTCTATTTTTTAGTAGAGATGGGGTTTCACAGTGTTAGCCAGGATGGTCTTGATCTCCTGACCTCGTGATTTACCCACTTCGGCATCCCAAAGTGTTGGGATTACAGGTGTGAGCCATTGCGCACAGCCTATCTTTTGTTTTATAAACAATCCAATTATACTCTTTTAGGTATTTTTCGATATTTAATTAAATTATTATTGAGTATAGTCACCCTGTTGTGCTATGAAATACTAGATATTATTCATTCTATTGTTTTGTACCCATTAACCATCCCTACTTCCCCAGCAACTGCCCTTCCCAGCCTCTGCTAACCATCATTCTACTCCCAATCTCCATGAGTTCAATTGTTTTAATTTTTAGCTCTCACAAATAACTGAGAATATGCGAAGTTTGTCTTTCTGTGTCTGGCTTAACACAATGACTTCCGGTGCCATCTATGTTGTTGCATATAACAGGATCTCATTCTTTATGAGTATATATATCACATTTTCTTTATCCATTCATGAAGTGTCCACGCTGATGAACACTTAGGTTGCTTCCAAATCTTGGCTATTGTGAAGAGTGCTGCAATAAACATAGGAGTGCAGATATCTGTTCAATATACTGATTTCCTTTCTTTTGGATATATACCTAGCAGTGTGATTGCTAGATGGTAGGCAGCTCTATTTTTAGTTTTTTAAGGAGCCTCCAAACTGTTCTCCATGGAAGCAGTACTAACTTACATCACCACCATCAACATACAAGGATTCTGTTTTCTCCACATCCTTGTCAGCATTTGATACTGCCTGTCATTTAGATAAAAGCCATTTTATCTGGGGTGAGATGATATCTCATTGTAGTTTTGATTTGCATTTCTCTGATGATCAATGATGTTGAGCACCTCTCATATACCTGTTTGCCATCTGTATGTATCCTTTTGAATAATGTCTATTCAGATCTTTTGTCCATTTCAAAATCAGATTATTAGATATTTTTCCTATAAAGTTGTTGAAGCTTCTTATATATTCTGGCTATTAAGCTCTTGTCAAATATTTTCTCCCATTTTGTGAATTGTCTCTTCAGTCTGTTAACTGTTTCCTTTGCTGTGCAGAAGCTTTTTATCTTGATGTGGTCCCTATGTGTAGTTTCTTGTATGCCAATTACCCCTGTAATAAAAACTTTCAGAAATTATTTAACTGTTAGAATACATAAAGTTTGGGTAAGATAGACGGAAGGATATTCTGAGCTACAGAATTATTCACTGATATAAATCAAAAAGGAATCTAGTTAAAAATAAACCGACCTTTAACTGTGTATAAGGTAATTTCTGAGCAAACTCCTAATGTTATTGGAAAGAAAATAAAAAGGTGACTGTAAAAATAATCTAAATTATTAACACTTATTCTAACCCCTATTTCTAACATTGTTCTGGGGATATGTGCATGTGTATGTGTATACATGTACCTGGTGAGAGGGTGAGGAGTGAAGAATGAGGGAGTAGTACTAATAAGCTTATCAATAATTCCGTCACATGCAACTCTATTGGATTCTTTTGAGAGCTGAAAACAAACAACAGCGGCAATGACGTGAATAAATGAGTGTTTATAAGTGTATACCTTCAGTGACCCTACAACCTACTGATTTCTATTTCAAGCTATATACCCTAACAGAGAAATTCTTATACCTCTAAAGCAACATTGTTCATAATAATAAAATACTGCCGATAAAAGCAAAAATCCAACAGTAGAATTAACAAATAAATTGTGGCATAGTCATACAATAGCATACTAACTAGCAATGAAGATGACTAAACCAGAGCTACACATACCTTTATGGATGAATCTCACAAACACAGTGGTGAGCTTTTACTCAACAATGAATGCACACAACATGACTGCCTTAAAGTTCAAAATCAGACAACACTATAGTTTACATAGTAAAACTGTGTAAAAATAAATAAAAAACATAAGTATATTCATCATTAAAATCAAGTATGGATTATCCAGTTTAACAAAGAGGATGTGGAAAAGGGGGCTGTGACTGGGATGGGGCAAAAGTAATTCTTCTAGCTCTAATTCTTAATATGAGTTGTAGTTACATGAATATTTACTATTGTACTTAAAACAATATATTTGCATATACTTTTTCATTATGATATATTTCAAAATAACCAAAATGACACTTCAGAAATGCCCACTCTTGAATCAGTATTTGTTGTATAGCCATCCTCTACATATTCAGTACTTTGCTAACATAAGACACAGTACTAACTCTTGTGATGTCCATTAGTAAATGTATCCATTTACTGTGTGAACAGAAATCACATGGACTTCTCTTCTTAAGCATTCGGCTAACTTTCCTATAGAGGTTATGGGGGATAATTCAAGAGTTACTGATATGGTTTGGCTATGTCCCCACCCAAATCTCATTTTGAATTGTAGCTCCCCTATTTCCCTCATGTCATGGGAGGGACCCAGTGGGAGATAACTGAATCACGGCAGTAGTTTGTCCCATGCTGTTCTCATTATAGTGAATAAGTCTCACAAGATCTGATGGTTTTATAAAGGGGAGTTTCACTGCACAAGACAAGCTCTGGTCTCTTGACTGCCGCCATCCATGTAATATATGACTTTGCTCCTCCTTGCCTTCTGCCATGATTGTGAGGCCTTCCCAGGCATGTGGAACTGTAAGTCAATTAAACCTCTTTCCTTATTAAGTTACGCAGTCTGGGATATGTCTTTATCAGCAGTGTGAAAACGGACTAATACAGTTACAATGTATAACGTAAAAGTCAGGATGTTCCCTGAAATGAAAGTTTTACAATTCTTGTTTTTTTTTACTTATAACCTAAGAATATTCCTAAAAGAAGCAAATCTGTGAAATACACAATAAAACAGTTGAGAAACATATGCTTATATACAAGGTATGCTTAACATATAAACTTTTAATAATTTATTTAAGGTATACCATGTGTGTGTACTCACTCTCACATCCTTCTCCCTAAATTCACTGTCTCACAGCCACTTAGATCTAAACATTTTACCTAATATTATGTTAAGGAAAATTTCAAACAAAAAAGTTGTGAAAGTTTTACAGTGAACACCAACCCACTATATCCACTATCCATATTCTCCAACTAACATTTTACTATATTTGGTTCATCACATACACAACCCTCTATCCATACATCAATCCACCTATTTTTTGATGCATTTCAAAATAAGTTGCAGATATCAGTACACATCAGCATGCATATAATTAAGGTTTGATATTTACAACTTTTTATGTAAGTATGTTTTTTACATACCTTGAATCCTCCTTTAATATATACCAGAAAATGCATGTAGAAAATCTTTACCACAATGGGAAATAATCTGCTTTGATGAATAGTGATGATATTTAAAAAGTATTTTTTTTCTTCTGCAACTCATTCCTTTATAAAGATTAATACACTTTTACCATCAGTTTTGCTGTTGATTTGCATTTATTTCACCTGGGTTCCCCACTGGTTAAAAAAAGGTTTCTTTATTATATTTACAATCAGTGGTCAGAGTTTTAACTAGCTATATTCTTTACCTTCAAAATATAGTTATCAGTGACTGTTAAGAGGCTTTAACTACCAACCTGTAAATAGAATTGTTGATGTATTCACTATAAATTATTTTAAAAAGCAATTAACTAAAAAAAGGTCTGTCAGCACAAAATGGCAAAGAAAATCCTATTCATCCATTTACCATCACATGACTGAATCACGAAGGAAACAGAGATCCTAACATTACAGTATGTTCCATGTTTAATTCAACTACTATCATTTTTCTAGTCTTTTTCTTACTGTATTTTAAATCTTAACACCAGGTTCTCCTTAGGGTGGCTGACAGTGGGATTTGCAACATATTAAAAAATACTAAAAATTCAAAAAGCTCTCAAATTTGAAACACTGAAGAATATTTTATTATGACAAGGTCCTCACAATATAGGAAAAAAAGCACTTATTTCTGTTGGTGACTTCTAATGATAAACCAATTAAAACAAAACATTAGGGAGCAATTTAAAAATGCCTACTATCCTTAGATGTGATCATGAATGGTCCCCAAAAAAATTATTAAAAAAAAAAGGAAACTAGATGAGAGATTTTCTAGTTCAGGGGTCAGCAAATGTTTTCTGGAAAGGGCCAGACAGTAAATATTTAAGGCTTGTGGGACACAAAGTCTCTGTCACTACTCAACGCTGCAACATGAAAACAACCACAAACGAAAGTTTATTTACAAAAATGGGTAGCAGACTGTGTTTGGCCCCTGGACCCTACTGTGTTGACCCTTGATCTAGTACAAACATTTTTAAACATGAGAAAAACAGACCCAGAAGGAGTACCTTTTCAGAGGTCATAACTAGAAACAGAGCTAGAAAGTAATTAAAATCTTATCAGTGGTAAACAAATTTTAGGAGGTGGCATCAAAGAATCTGGTTATTGAATGTGGCTGGAAGGTAAACAATTTCAGGAGTTGTGAAAAATCTTGATGGTATTAGGCATGAAGGAGTAGATTGGAAGAGAAAATAATATTTGAGACCAGACATTCAGGAAGAACCAGAAGGAGCTCTCCACCAAGTGGTGAACATTAGATATATTACTTAGAAGAGAGCTTGAGGCTAAAAGAACTGCTTTGGTAGTACCTGCGGTATAAGTGCTAGGTGGCTGTGACAGTGTATAACAGGCAAAGCAGACAAAGAAGAGTGCTAAAGATGGGCATACAAATATACAGAAAAAAGAGAAATTGAAACAGAAGGCTGAGTTAGAAGTACAAGGAGTTGGGCGAGGTCCCGTAAGACAGTGACACCATGGGGGCAAAGGAAGGCAAACACTTAAATGACAAAGAAGTATCTTATGACACAATGAACCCAGGCAAAAAATACAGCCCAAAAGGTGTTCACTGCAGGTGGCCACTAAGGTTTCCTTTCTGATCTTGCTGAGGTCATGGGAAGAGCAAGCCGACCATAATCACCTGACATGAGTTTAGTGGAATTAAGTTTTCCTTTCAAAGTACTGCCAGTGAGAGAGAGAGGAGAGAACAAAGAACAAATATTTATTAAGCACATAGCATGTAAGAGCAGTGTGCTAGACACATCAATTTTCTTTTCTCATTTGAATTTTACAGATACAATATTATCCTCTTTTACACGTGAAAAAACTAAGGCTGACAGAAGTCTCAAGGTTACAATTTGTCAGTGGTAGATAGGGATACAAATGCATGTGTCACTGACTCCCTAAAATGGTCTATCCAATGTTAAGGGCAGAAAACAAGGAAGAGTTTTTACAAAATAACATTCAAAAAGTCATTTTCTTAAACTACAGTGATTATACCATAAAAAAGAAACATGAATCCTTTTGAGTTGTATAAAATATATAAAGGTTTTGTAAGATCACGAGGTTATAAACAAGTTTCAAAAGTTAAATAGACTTTTTGGCAACTTAAAAAAAACCCTGATTTAAATAAAATCTACCCCTATCATGGTAATTCAACTTAATAAAATGAACATCAACATTATACTGAATGGGCAAAAACTGGAAGCATTCTCCTTGAGAAGTGGAACAAGACAAGGATGCCCACTCACCACTCCTACTCAACATAGTACCAGAAGTGCTAGCCAGAGCAATCAGGCAGGAGAAAAAAATAAATGGCATCCAAATAGAAAAATAAGTAGTTAAACTATTTTCTTTGCAGATGATATGATTCTATACCTAGAAAGCCCTAAAGACAAAGGTTCCTGCCAAAAGGTTCCTGGAACTGATAAATGCCTTCAGTAGTTTCAGGATAAAAAATCAACAAATGAATAAGTAGCATTTCTATACACCAATAATGTTCAAGCTGAGCGCCCAATCAACAACACAATCCTATTTACAATAGCCACAAATAAAAATAAAATAAAATAAAATAAAATACCTAGGAATACCTCTAACTGAGAAGGTGAAAGATCTCTACAGGGAGAACTACAAAACACTGCTAAGAGAAATCACAGATGACACAAATGGAAAAGCATTCCATGCTCATGGATTGGAAGAATCAGTACTGTTAAAACGGCCATACTGCCCAAAGCATTCTACAGATTCAATGCTATTCCTATCAAACTACCAATGTCATTTTTCATGCTATTCCTATCGAACAACCAATGTCATTTTCCACAGAACTAGAAGAAACTACTCTAAAATTCATATGGAACCAAAAAAGAGCCCATATAGCCAAAGCAATCCTAAGCAAAAAGGACAAAGCCAGAGGCATCACATTACCTGACGTCAAACTGTACTATAAGGCTACATTAATCAAAACAGCATCATATTGGCACAAAAACAGATTCATAGACCAATGGAACAGAACAGAGAACCCAGAAATAAAGCCACACACAGCTATCTGATCTTCGTCACATTCGACAAAAATAAGCAATGGGGAAAGGATTCCCTATTCAATAAATGGTGCTGGGATAACTGGCTAACCACATGCTAAAGAATGAAACTGGACCCCTATCTTTCACCATTTCACCCCTATCTTTCACTTTCACAAAAAGGGACTCAAGATGGACTAAAGATTTAAATATAAGACCTCAAACTATAAAAATTCTACAAGAAAACCTAGGAAACACTATTCTGGACATTGGCCTTGAGAAATAATCTATGACTAAGTCCTCAAAAGCAACTGCAATAAAAATAAAAATTGGTGAGAACTAATTAAAGAGTTTCTGCATAGCAAAAACAACTATCAACAGAATAAACAGACAACTTACAGAATTGGAGAAAACAGACACAAACTACACAACTGACAGAGGTCTCATATCCAGAATCTATAAGAAATTTAAAACAAATCAACAAGCAAAAAACAAATAACCCCATTAAAAAATGGGCAGAACACGTGAACACAAACTTCTCTAAAGAAGAGATGTAAGTGGCCAACAAACATGAAAAAAATGCTTCACATCACTAATCATCAGAGAAATGCAAGTCAAAACCACAATGAGGTATCATCTCACATCAGTCACAATGGCTAATTAAAAAGTAAAAAAACAACAGATGCTGGTGAGGCTGCAGAGAAAAGGGAACACTTATATGCTATTGGTGGGAATGTAAATTAGTCCAGCCACTGTAGAAAGCAGTTTAGAGATTTCTCAAATAACTTGCTTGACCCAGCAATGCCATTACTGGGTATATATCCAAAAGAAAAATTGTTCTACCAAAAAGATACAACCATTTGCATGTTCACCACAGCATTCTTCACAATAACAAAGACATGGAATCAACCTAGATGCCCATCAACAGTGGACTAGATAAAGAAAATGTGGTACATATACACCATAGAATACCATGCAGCCATAAAAAAAATTACGTCCTTTGCAACAACATAGATGCTGCTGGAAGCCATTATCTTAAGCAAATTACTGCAAGAATAGAAAAGCAAATACTGCATGTTCTCACTTATCAGTGGGAGCTAAACACTGGGTAATCATGGACATAAAGACGGCAATAATACAAACTGAGGACAACCAGAGCAGGAAAGAAGGCTGCAAAACTAACCACTGGGTACTATGCTCAGTACCTGGGTGACAAGATCATTCATACCTCAAACCTCAGCATCACACAATACACCCAGGTAACAAACTTGCACATGTACCCCTGAATCTAAAATAAAAGTTGGAAAAAAATATTTTAAACTGTTAATAACAGAGGTCTTTAGCAACAGAAGAATACTATGAAGAAACAGTCATCTAACTGGCTAAACAAGATAAAATTGAGTATAAAAAATCTAAAACTTATTTTAAAATGCTTTGTGAAATATACTTAATAGAATGCCATGCAAAGGCTTGCATGGTATTATTATTTTTTTAAAAGGCCATTATAGACTTCTGCATCTAGCTGTGATGAAATAACGAACACTGAAACTGCCCTCCAGGTGTAAACAACTAAGAAACTGGCTGACAAACAAAATTCAACATTTTTAAAGAAGTAGGAAAATATAAGAAGAGAAAATATCAAAAGTCAGTCAACAGACACACGTCCAGAAATGACGGAGAAGACAGAATTAGCACATAAGGACTTTAAAATAGCTATTATAACAAGGAGAGAAATAGAAGATATAAAAAAGAACCAAATGGAAATTGTACAGTTAAAAAATACAGTATGTGAAATTAAAACTTCACAGGAGAGGATTAACAGGTTAGACACAGGGAAGAAACTCAATCACTGAATTAAAAAAATAGCAATAGAAACTATCAAAGCTGAAGCATGGAGGGAAAAAACATGTACACATGTGACTTGAGTCTGATGGTGGGAAGTATGGGGTGGGAAGTAGGGCAGATGCAGAAAAACTATTTGAAGAAACATTACCAAAACTTACCCAAATTTTATAAAAACCATGATTATCCCACAAACACAAGAAGTTCAATGAACCTTAATGAGGACAAATACAAAGAATACTATAAAAACTCATAATCAACTGATAAAAGCCACTCACAAAGTGAAAATCTTCAAGAATGCCAGAAACACATTATAGACAGGGTATATACAGGGTATCAACAGCTGACTTCTTAACAGAAACAATGAAAGCCAGAAGAAAATAGAGACCTCTCCAAAAACTGAAGGAAAAATAAACCCTGGAAACCAAGGGAAACCAATTTCTGCATCAAGTGAAAATATCCTTCAAAATACATTTTTAGGCAAACAAAAGCTAACCAAGTTTGTCACCAGCAGATCTTCACCACAAAAAAGTAGTTCAGGATTAAAGAAAGACTTCCAAAATGGGCATTCTGATCTACACAAAGGAATAGAGAGCACCAAAAATGGTAAATATGTGGTTAAATGTATGATATTTCCCCCTCATTAAAAAATTCCTCTTGAAGAAATTGCTTAAAGCAAAGTAACAACTGTTGCGGGAAGTCAGGGACCCTGAACACAGGGACCAGCTGGAGCCACGGCAGAGGAACATAAATTGTGAAGATTTCATTTTAATATGGACATTTATCAGTTCCCAAATAATACTCTTATAATTTCTTAAGCCTGTCTTTACTTCAATCTCTGAACATAAATTGTGAAGATTTCATTTTAATATGGACATTTATCAGTTCCCAAAATTAACAGTTCTATAATTTCTTATGCCTATCTTTACTTTAATCTCTTAATCCTGTTATCTTCATATGCTGAGGATGTATGTCACCTCAGGCCCACTATTGTGTTAACTGTACAAACTGACTGTAAAGCACGTGTGTTTGAACAATATGAAATCGGTGCACCTTGAAAAAGAACAGAATAACAGCAATTTTCAGGGAACTAGGGAAGACAACCATAAGGTCTGACTGCCTGCAGGGCTGGGCAAAATAGAGCCATATTTTTCTTCTTGCAGAGAGCCTATAAATGGATGTGCAAATAGGGAAGATATCGCTAAATTCTTTTCCTAGCAAGGATTAATACTCTGGGAAAGAAATGCATTCCTTGGGGGAGGTCTATAAATGGCTGCTCTGGGAGTGTCTGTCTTATGCCATAGAGATAAGGACTGAAATACGCCCTGGTCTCCTGCAGTACCCTCAGGCTTAGCAGGGTGGGGAAAAACCCCGCCCTGGTAAATTTGAGGTCAGACCAGTTCTCTGCTCTCAAACCCTGCTTTCTGTTAAGATGTTTATCAAGACAATACGTGCACTGCAGAACATAGACCCTTATCAAAAGTTCTGCCTTTTGTCCTTTGTCCTGTTTCCTCACAAGCATGTGATCTTTGTTCTGCCTTTTGCCCTTTGAAACATGTGATCTTGGGACCTACTCCCTGTTCTTGCATCCCCTCCCCTTTTGAAATCCTTAATAAAACTTGCTGGTTTTGCGGCTCAGGTGGGCATCACGGTTCTACTGATATGTGATGTCACCCCCAGAAGCCGAGCTGTAAAATTCCTCTCTTTGTACTCTTTCTCTTTATTTCTCAGCCAGCTGACACTCATGGAAAATAGAAAAAACCTATGTTGAAATATTAGGGGCGGGTTCCCCCTATAAACAACAAATATTGTAAGGATTATAACATGTAGAATTAAAAAGTATGAAAACTACAGCACAAAGAACAGGAAGGGGAATGGAAATACTGTCACATGGTTCTTGTTTTCTATATGACATGGTACATTACTACTTGAAGACTGACTGTAATATATTTTAAATCCTAGACCAACCTCTAAAAATGCAACAAGGAGGTATAGCTTAAAAGCCAACAGAAAAAATAAAAACCACTGATTTAATCCATAGGTGGCAGTAAAAGAGGGGGAAAAACAGAGCAAAGGAAAGATGGGATGAAAGGAAAACAAATACGAAGGTGCAAAACTTAAACTCAACCACAGTGATAATTACACTGAATGTAAATAGTCTAAGTACTTCAATTACAAAGGCAGAAATTGTCAAACTCAATTAAAAAACACCTAACTATATGTCTGTAAGAAATGCACTTTAAATTAAAACACAGAGTAAAAGTAAAAGAATGCAAGAAGTTATACCATGCAAAATCATAAGAAAGATAGAGTGCCTATATTAATATTAGAAAATGAAGACTTCAGGATAAGAAAATTAAACAAAAATAAAGAGGGCCATTTCCTAATGATAAAAGTCATTTTAAGACTAAATCTAAAATTATTGAGAATACCATGTGTTGATGAGAATGTGAAGCACTGGAATTCTGATGTGTTGTTGGTGGGAGTGTAAAATAGTAAAACTGCTTTGGAAAATAGTTTGGTAACCATACACTTACCATATGATCAGCAATTTCAGCCCTGCTTTTTTATTCAAGAGAAATATAAACATATGTCTGCAAAAACACCTGTAAACAAACATTCATAGGAGCTTTACTCATAATAACCAAAACCCCAAAACAAGTCAAATGTCCATTCATAGGTGAATGGATAAAGAAATTGTGGTATACTCATAAAACAGAATACAACTTAGCATAAAAAGGAATAAACAGGTGATACAGGCAGCAACACTGACAAATCACAAAAACATGGTACTGAGCAAAAAAAGCCAGATACAAAAGAAATATATGATTTCGTTTATGAAATTCTAGAATAGGCATCTGTGGTGACAGAAAATAGATCAATGATCACCTGAGACAGAAGATGGGAAACTGACCACAAAGGAGAATGAACAGGGTGACCAACCATACCAGTTTGCCTGGGACCATCTTGGCAAACCCCTCAGTCCAGGCAAACTGAGACATTTGGTCATTCCAGGCTATAAAAAGAAACATTTTTAGGGTGATAGAAATGTTCTAAATCTTGACCAGGGTAGCGGTTATATGGGTATGTTTGTTGGAATTTACTAAACTGTCATTTAAAATGCCTATATTTTATTACATATAAATTATATTTCTAATAACTTGATTTAAAAAGTAAAAAAAAAAAAGGGACCATTATGTAACTTGTGTTGCCTTTACTAAATGCAAACAGAAGTTTAACCTTCTTAAATTGCTATTTATAAGGCTAGCATTAAAAGTATCAGAATCTGTCAAACCCTAAAATCAGAACTATTTTATATACAATATGCATATTTTTTAAGAAAGCAAAGATGAGACATAATCAAGAGGCATTTAAAAAACTTTTCAGCCTCTGAAGTTATTCACATTTCAAAACGTTTACTTAGAGCCTATTCCTCAAGAAGCTCTAGGGCAGAGAGACTTGTACGTAAATCAACAACAATCAGGTGACAATAGTATAGCAAAGTAAGTATAGGTAATGTGTGAGGTGAAAGTGCTACACTGCACTGGAAAGAGGAAGGGATTCAGGAAAGGTTCTGGAAGGGGAGTCAAGAGCTGATTTTACTTAAGGAATGTAGCAGGCAAATGAGTAAAAAGTACATTCTATGCACACTAGATGTGTAGGTGAAAAACAGCATTCTAAAAGAGAATAAGGACTGGATTATAGATGGATGATATAATTAAAGGCTAAAAGGTAAGCAAGTGATAGATATGAAGAGCAAAGATTCAGAACGCATGACTATCTTTAACACCACAAACATAAGACATTTTAACAACTATCCTATTTCAACCTCTGAGTATATCTTTAGGTTTTATATTAAGTTTTTATTAGGTTCAGAGTATATTTCTACCTGATTTACTCCAGCTGAATTCTACATTTGGAACTTTTGAAACAGAATAATTGAATAATTTTATAGATAAAAAAGATGTTTGACAAATTATCATTTCATACACAAAACAAGTCTTAGGGTTCACTTGAATTTTAAGAGATGGAAATTTTTTTTCCTCCAAAACGTTTAGACTAAAGACATATATTTTGAGTAATTAATACTTATTCCTGGATTTCCTGAAAACTGAGTCCTTCTTTGACTTAAAGGAAATTAAACCACATGGAAATGCTTTATGCACTCTTCTGTAAGTGTATTTCATACAAAAGAGGGGGGAATTTTAAAAATTATCACACCAATGGGAAGGGAACATATTCTCAGTTATCTATTACTAGAACTCATGATCTTTTCATTTGTTGCAAAAAGCATCAAGATCAGCCTGCCCCACCCCTTTGGGGATGCTGTTCATCCCCTTACTATTAAATCAATCAATTTATCTGTTCCTGGTCCCACCTAGTTAGAAATTTATCCAAACACTGAAAAATATCAACACAGGAATTATGAGTTGATAATTACTGTCTTCAAAGAAGTACTATGGCCCAAGAAGCACCTCACAAAAAGCAACTGACAAGCTCTGAAACACTAGTATTTCTTCCACAACGTTATTTTATAGTTCAACACCAGAGGTCGCCAAACTTCAGCAATAGAGGTGCATGTGTAGCCTTTAAGAGCGAAGTAAAAGAAAGCCTATTAGAAATGTTGCTACTCTGCTTAAAATCCTGCAATTGCTTCCAACTGCTTACAAGCTAATGTGATCTGGCCACTGTCAACAGCTCCAGTCTTCTCCTTTCTGGTAAACTCATATTCTATCAACCCCACCAGGCAGAACCTTAAGCGACAACCATAAAGAAACACATCAAACCTAGTTTTACTAAATATTTATCCACTCCCTTCCCCTCCCTATCTGGTAAATACTTTTTCATGTTTCAAGATTCAGCTCAATGGTTAGCTCTCCTAAGAAGGCTTTCCAGACGGCACTACTCTGAGTGAAATGCTTCTGCCTTTGTATTCTGCTCAGACATCTGGAATAATACTGGGCTTGCCCTATTGCCCTCAGTTCCTCTCCTCCCATCCATCAGTCTCTGAAGCCCCTGAAGGCAAGAAACCTCTAAGTTCTTGCCCAGCACCTAGTAAAAACTGTTCACTAAATTAACGCATGTAGTTAATGTGGTATGCACCTTGAAAGACTAAAGGGATGTATGGCTAGGCTTATAGATAATGAATTCAATAAAGGTTTTAAAAATGAAATTATATAACACAACATAATCATTGTATAAATGGTTGAATACCTAAACATCTTCATTTATTTTCTGCATATGGAATTTGGAGTGTTGGGTTGTGTTAGATTGGCTGCTATATCCTCAACAGGACAAATTTCTCTAAATAGAAAACATGTATTCTGTTTCAAAATATCAGTCTAATGACAATAGAATCACTATCATTTTCACTTATAGAGGACTGATATGAAATGTCATCTCCTCTGGCAGTTTCCTACAATTTACAGATTTTACTATTTATTTTTTGAGACAGAGTCTTGCTCTGTCAGCCTGGTTGGTGTGCGGTGGTGCAATCTTGGCTCACTGCAACCTCTACCTCCCAGGTTCAAGTGATTCTTGTGCCTCAGCCTCCTGAGTAGCTGGGATTACAGGTGTGCTCCACCACACCCAGCTAATTTTTATATTTTTAATAGAGATGAAGCTTCCTTATGTTGGTCTTGAGCTCCTGGCCTCAAGTGATCCACCCATCTCAGCCTCCCAAAGTGCTAGGATTTACTGCATGAACCACCGCACCCAGCAGGTTTTACTTTTTAAATCTACTAGTTGTAGGTAGCTAAAGTAATAAGCTCAATAATGCAGATTTTATCCAGTTTATACCTCTCCCCTATACTATATGATTACAAGTTGGTATAAGCAACCATTTTCTTGGGGTGCAATATTTCTCTCTCAGGGTTTCCTTCTAATTTCCAAAAGGCAAAGAGCAAAAAGCTATAGCTGCAGCAATACGAGTCTTAAAGCCCCATTAAGAACTTCAGTGATTTTCATCACTTTTCAGAGCAGCAAGCTGTCACATTATTTGAGCACAAGTAAACAATTTGGGTAAAGTATTTATTTAAACTAGACAGAATGAACTACTAAAGGAGGGTCCCCCCGTGTGCCTATACTCTATTTCATTCACTCTTTCTTGCCTGTCATTTAACTCAAGTTGATCAGCTCTCCTTCCCTTTTAGGGGGCAATCGGGGTGGATGGTACAACTCTGAGAAACCCTCTAGAGTCCTTTGCAAAACTATAGTCAGGGTTTATTGCCTTCCTTAAGATGCAGTGGAAATGACAAAGATATTCTTTTACAGATAGATGTGCTCACTTTTGCCTTAAAAAAAAAAAAAGCTTTACTGTACTTCATGTATCATGAAACCCACCCCTTATACAACTGAGTGATTTTTACTACATTTACAGAGGTGTGCAATCATCACTGCTGTCTAATTTTAGAACATGTTCATTACCTCAAAATGAAAGCCTGTATCCATGAGCCATCATTCTCATTCCCCCCAGCTCCCCAGAACCACTAATCTTTTTGTCTCCACAATCTGTCTATTCTGGACATTTAATATAAATAGAATGGAATTATATAATATGTGGCCTTTCGTGTGTGACATTTTCTTATCTATTCATCAGTTGCTAGAAATTTTATTTGTTCCTTTTTTGGCTATATAACATTGCTATAAACTTTGCGTACATGTTTTGTGTGGATGTAAGTTTTCAGTTATTAGGATATATACCTACAAGCTGAATTGCTGGGTCATATAACTCAATGTTTAATAGTTTGAGGAAGTGCCAAACTTGTTCAAGGTTTGCATCATTTTACAACCACACTAGCAATGCATGAAGGTTCCAGTTTCCCCATATCCTCACCAACATTAGTTACTGTCTTTTTATTTTAGTCATTATGGAGAGTGTGATAATAGTATTCATTATGGTACTGACTTGCATTTCCTTGATGAATAATGATGTTGAGCATCTTTTTGTATGCTTACTGGCCATTTGTGTATCTTCTTTAGAGAAGTGTCTATGCCGATTCTTTGTCCATTTTTCAAGTGGGCTTTCTTTTTATTATTGAGTTGTAAGAATTCCTTACATACTGTAGATACAAATCCCTTACCAGACATAATTTGTAAAAATTTTCTCCAATTGTCTTTTAAGTTTCTTGATGCTGTCTTCTAAAGCACAAGTTTTTAAATTTGACAAAGTCCAATTTACTTCTATTTTCTTTTATAATGTGTGCTTTTTGTGTTACATGTATGAAAATATTGACTAACTGAAGTTCACAAAGATTTATATCTGTTTCCTTCTAAGAGTTTTATAGTTTTGGCTCTAACATTTAGGTCTTTGATTCATTCTGAATTCATTTGTTTTTAATTAATTGACAAATTATAATTGTATATAGTTTTGAGGTAAACAGTGATATTATGGGTATACAATGTGGAATAACAGAATCAGACTAATTAACATACCAATTACATTAAATACTTATCATTTGTTCCTCCTGTCTAACTATAATTTTGTACCCTTTGACCAACATTTCCCATCCTCTCCACCTTCTGGTAAACACTATTCTTCTCTCTCCTTCTGGAATTCAATCGTTTCAGAATCCACATATTAGTAAGACCATGCAGTATTTCTCTTTCTATGCCTGACTTACTCTACTTAGCATAATGTCCTCCAGGTTCACCCATGTTGTCACAAATGACAGAATTTCCTTCTTTCTTAAGGCTAAGTAGTATTCCACTGTAGTGGATATATATGTACCACATTTTTCCTTCCGTTCATCCACTGATAGGTACTTACGTTGTTTCCATATCTTGGCTTTTATGAACAGAACTTGGGAGTACAGATATCTCTTTGGCATACTGACTTTAAGTCTTCAGGATAGATACCTAGAAGTGGAACTGCTGGATCATACTGTAATTTTATTTTCAGTTTTTGAGGAACCTCCATATAGTTTTCCATAATGGTTGTACTAATTTAAATTCCTAACAACAGTGTACAAGGATTCCCTTTTCTCCACAAGCTATATAATTTTTGTATATGGTGTGAGGTGGGGGTCCAACTTCATTCTTTTGCATATGGATCCAGTTGTCCAAGCACCATTTGTCGAAAAGACTATTCTTTCCCCATTGAATTATCTTGGAATCTTTGTCAAAAATCAATTGACAATAAATATAAAGGTTTATTTCTAGACTCTCCATTCTACTTAATTGATCTGTATGGCTACATTCACGCCAGTAATACATTGTCTTGATTACTGCAGTTGTGTAGTAAGTTTTGAAAACAAGAAGTGTGGCTGGGCGTGGTGGATCATGCCTGTAATCCCAGCACTTTGGGAGGCCAAGGTAGGTGGATCACTTCTTGAGCCCAAGAGTTTGAGATCAGCCTGGGCAACATGGTGAAAACCTATCTATAACAAAGAATACAAAAATTTGCCAGGCATGGTGGTGTGTGCCTGTAGTCCCAGATACTCAGGAGGCTAAGGTGGGAGGACAGCTTGAGCCAAGAAGGTGCAGGCTACAGTAAGCCATGATTGTACCACTGCACTCCAGCCTGGGTGACAGAGCAAGACTCTGTCTCAAAAAAAAAAAAAAAAAAAGTGGCTCCTCCAACTTTATTCTTTTTCAAGACTGTTTTGGACTTCATTCTTTTCTTACTAAATAAAAATTTATACTTGGAAACAAGTCATCTTCCTCTCCGCCAAAAAGTTTTGATTACGTAAACTATTGAACATAAAGTGAAAAATTCATTTTTGGTTGATACATATTCATAGGAGTCAAAAGACCTTTTTTTCTAGGTGAATTTCAGCTAAAGTGGTATTCTCAAGGAAGCAGTATAAAATAGAAAGGGGGGTATATGAATCTCTTGGATTAAAAAAAAAATACATGTAAAAATCTGTATACACATCAACCAGTTTTACTTTCCTTCGAGAATCACTAACACTATAGTTCTTTGTAGCATCACAAGCCAAGATTTCCTTCACACTGTCTTAATATCTTATACATCAAATAAACAATAAAATATTGCTTTATAAATATGAAATAGCATTCAGTATACTTTTAAAAACTAGAAATGCCCCTTTCTACAAGATTGCTAGTTTCTTATACTTTTCCTACTAGCCAACTATTAAGAATCATTGGTGTCAAACATTTTAACCTTTTATTGCAAAAAAGGAAGCAAGAATTCCTTAGTAAAACATAGATCCTGAAGTCAGGGGTCTAGCATATGCATGCTATCAACCTGACAGATTTCTGTCCCTGTCCCACCTCTCACCTGCCCCTTCATATACTTTATAGATTTCTCCAAAGAAAATGTATTAAATTGAGGCCCTGAAATTAGGTCAACACACAAAATAACTCAAAAGGCAACCCTGCACAAGAGTCTGCAGTTGATAACTACAGGGTATTATATCCCAGGAAAAGTAATCATATGGATAGTCCTTTGACTCAGGTCCTAAAACACAACTATAATAAATTAGTTTTGAAGTGACAATGTCATGAAACTTCAGTTTGTCTGGAAAAAAGTTTCTTTGTATAAATAAAACATCACTGGCAAATTAGTAAATAACTACACTGCATATTCTGGGAAAAGTAACGATTTCAAATGGATGCCATTATCTGCAAGTCAAAAGACAAACTGAGCTACATCGCCAGGAAGTTATTTTTCCATGCCTAGGCACATATACTTTTAAGTATACAGGGATTTAACTAAGTATGGGTAAGTTACTGTAGACCAAATACAATTTCATAATATTAGTTAAAATTAATGTTTCTTTTGGTCTATGGAAAACATTATACTAATGTTGAGCAGTTATTGCATTAGAATAATTCTTTTAATGCCTCCGTTACTCTTTCTTATTTTAAAAATGTTGGCATCATATCGTATGTGTAATACCCACTTTCTACAGGTGGTTATTATTAACTGTAGTCATATTTCCTTGTACTATAATAGGGGAAAGATGTTTACCCTGGAGTTCTTGGGAGAGCTACGGGAAGGCCAAGAATCACCTAAAGTTGCATACAAACTGTTTGGTATTTATTCATTTTTCTGGGGGGAAGTGTCCACTGTTACTAATAGATTTTCAAAGTAGTCCATGATTTAAAAACTATTAAGAGCTGCTGCTCTGGTCAGCAATAAATGAAAAAATTTAACTGATAATACAAGAACAAATTAAGTACCAACTAACACAATCAGTCAGTCAAGACAGCGCCACTGAACTTCCAGCCTGGGTGACAGAGCAAGACTCTGTCTCAAAAAAAAAAAAAAAAAAAGAAAAAAGAAAAAGAAAAAGAAAGACTGTCTGACAATGAAAATGTTAAGTCAGGAAACAAGAGTGTAGGTACACATGGGCACTGAACAAACTATAGGACAGGACAGGGATAATTAAAATCCAAAATATTTGCTAAATGAAGATGGTGAAAATAAGGTTGAACTGTACAGAAGCTCCTTGATTTAAAATGGGGTCATATCATGGCAAACCCATACATAGTAAGCTGAAAATATCCTAAGCTGAAAATGCAAACAATATGTCCAATCTACTGAAATCATAGCTCAGCCTAGACTACCCTTAAATGTGCTCAGCACAATTACATTAGCCTACAGTTGGGCAAAATAATCAAACACAAAGACTATTTCATGATAAAGTGTCAAACATCTCATGTAACCTATTAAATACTGTCTTAAAAGTGAAGAACAGAATGGTTGTACAGGTACTCAAAATACAGTTTCCACTGAATCTGTTCTGATTCCCAGTATTGGAAAGTCAAAAAATCATTAAGCCATCCTAAGTCGGGGACTGTCTGTAACTGAAAGCAAAGCAAAGGAATTGTGGGGACCATGTGTAATTGAAAGCAAAGCAAAGGAACTGACCATTACAATGGTTGAAACAAAATTAAACCTAAAGATACCTCAAATTGATTTCACTACAGTAAGATTTAGGGGTTGCATCACTAATTTGCTGGTAGACACAAATTTTTACAATATACATATAATAAGTAATAAATACGACTCAATGGGTTCTGGGTATCAAGTTGACATTAAGGATCATATAGTTTTTCCCGAAGGTACAAAATTCCATGAATAGAGGCTATAAATTGAGCTACAGATGAATCAGATGGTTTTTCCACCACCCTACTCTTCCTGTATATACGGTAATACAGTAGTTTCCCCTTAACTGTGGAGGATATGTTCCAAGACTCCCAGTGGATGCCTGAAAACATATGTAGTACCAAACTATATACTATGTTTTTCCTATACATACATACCTATGATAAAGTTTAAATTATAAATTAGGCACAGTAAGAGATTAAAAGCAACAATTAAAATGATATACTGTAAAGTTCTGTGAATGTAGTCTCTCTCTCAAAATATTTTCTTGTACTACACTTACCCTTCTTGTTGTGATGATGTGAAATGATAAAATGCCTATGTGGTAAGATGAAGTGAGGTGAATTACACAGGCCTTGTGACATAGCCTTAGTCTACTAATGATCTTCTGACTGTACACCAGGAAGAGGATCATCTGCTTGGAATGATCCTGGATCAGTGAGCCATAATAATGTCCATGGCTGGATGTCAGGAGCAAATGATGTCGATGACTAACGGGCAGGTAGTGTATACAGCATGGATATACTGGACAAAGGGAGGATTCACGTCCCAGGAGGAATGAAGCAGGACAGCATGAGATTTCAGCATACTACTCAGAACAGCATGCAATTTAAAACTCATAAATTGTTTATTACTAAAATTTTCCACTTAATGTTTCTGAACTGTGGTTGGCTCTGGGTAACTAAAACAGTAGAAAGTGATACCTGTGGATATCAGGAGACTACTGTAGTAACAGTAATAGTAGTAGTAGTGATGCTTACTTCTTAGGGTTAATATAATAATTAAGTGTGGTAATGAATGTAAAGTGCTTAACCCAGTGCCTGGCACAAAGTAAGGTCTCACTGAGTGGCAGCTTTTATGATGAGCAGTCATTTCCCAATATTGGAAAACGTAGAATTCTGAGGAGCCAGGGATCCACTGATCTTTTTGTCTAAATTATACCACAAACAAGCATCAAATTGAAAGCCTAGGAAAACAATTATTTAGACAAACATTTGTAACAAAAATGTAACTCTCAACTTCTGTAGAACTGTTTTTGTTTACTAACAAAAACAAAAAATTGACAGCAACTACTTTTTCGTAAGTCCTGCAACTGTAAAAAGATATGATTTCTTAGAAAAAATCAACATCACAGAGTAGTAAAGAGCAAAAAATTAAAATTCTCTCCTTTTCCCCTTCCCTTAATTCTATTCTCCATTGTAGAATTTGTAGGTCCTTCTAAATCTTTTTCTACGGATAGGCATCATAAGAAATGAAGCCCGCCCATCTACTTGGCTCCCATAGCACAATCAAAAGTTTATTTGCATCTGTGTTGTACTTTCAAATTTCTTACATAAAATTTCAGTTACAGATAACTGAAATTACTAGCTCTTCCCTGTGTAAAAGCTATCTACATAGATATCTAGGTTGGTTAATTAATGTTAAGAGAAAACTAAACAGTAGTTTAGTAAAGCTGTATTACAAAAGAAATTAAGAAAAGTTAATTGCCTTATAAAATAATTTTATTATTGCAAATAATTTAAGTATCAATATATTTAATGTCAAGCTTTTTAGAAAAGATATACCCAAATTCTAAAGGCCAGTTACAAAAACTATGAAAGCTATACTGAAATTCTATTATCAAGAGGTGTAGCATTGACTAATTCTGTCCTAAAACTCTTCTATTCAAAAGCAATAGTCAAATTATTACTATAGCATAAGTAAATGTTTATGATATAAATGAAACTATCTCTGTAGGAATTTTAATATTTAAAATTAAAAAATTCTACAAATGGTTGGTTGATTTTAAAATTGTTAGTTTTGTGACAGTTTAATCCAGAAATTAAACTCTGGACTGAAGTTCATCTTACCTTATTTGAAATTTATGTTTTAAAGTTTGAAGAGTAGAGGGGAGAAATTATTAGTAAAACTTACAGCTTTCCCAGGTCCAAAACTTCCTAGATTGCTTATATGGAATTTCTGGGGGACACCTGTCATTTATGTAAGAAAGTTAATAATCAAACTTACGAAAACCAATACATCATGTAAACTTTTTGAAACACAATGCTGTATCACTTTACCTTAATGCTGTTATTTTCAGAATCAATTATGTAATTCAAAATACAATCATGCAGTGGAATCTATGTAGTCATTAAAAAATATATTTAATTGTTCAGTTTTTAAAAGTCTACAAAGCAGTAAGATGGTATTTTTATTTAAATAAAAAGAAAATATAGTATATGAAAATATTTATAGAAGTATTTTTCATGATGTGCTAGAACAGTAAGTGATTTTTGTCTATTTGTCTGTGCTTTCTCAGTCTTCTGCATTGAGCATATAAAATCTAAGACTATGTAGTTATAAAAAAAGTAACTGTCATTAAAAATTATCACCTTCACCAGCATTATACAAGCCTGCACAGGACTCTCTTCTACAAAGCTCCACTGCTATGGCCAACTGCAGAGGTGCCAAAGGACAATGTTGTATGTCAGTGAACATTACATTTGGCAAAATTCCTGGTAGAGATTTTCCAAAAATATTTTATTTTTTCCCATGTATCTGGAACTATATCATATATTTCTTGAGGTTTTTATATTAAGGAAGAATTTAAAGGAAAAAAAGCACATTGTCTGAGAAGCCCCTAACGGAATTTGTCTTTTTACAAATGCCGCGAAAATCCAAGCATTTTTGATATGTAGAGGTCAAATGGCATAATGAAATGCTGATCTGACAATTCTATGCATGAAATTAACTTCAGAAAGTTAAATACTTGTGTTTTTCATGCTTAGAAATGATTTTCCATGACTTTCAAATCTGTTCTTATACTTTTAACTTATTCTAAAGATAATGTATTTGGATTTTATTCTAAATATTTTACAAAAACCTTATTAGAGGGCAGTGAGGAAAATTAAAAACATTAGCTAGAATGAGATACAGTTCGTTTAATTAAACTGTTTTACTCATGCTGTAAATTACTGGCATGGACATCTGAGTCAATAAACAACATACACAACAACCACATTAACTTTTCTTATTAATTCCCAGCTAATTTCAAATTCATGAATGGACAATGGTTTAACAAGTTAATTCAATACAAACCTTAATTGAAAATTATTTTGGTGCCCTCAGATATTAAAACATAAGAATAAAAAAAAGTCCCTGCTCAGAAAGTTTATAAAATAATGAGGCAAAAGTTTATAAAATAATGAGGCAAGTCTACCACATAAAAAAACTTCATAAAGCTTATTATATGATTATCCACTTTCTTTTTTTTGCTTAAACTCAAATTCAGAGAAGAGTTATCCATTTTTCCAGGGTTAGCTTCCCCCAGATACTCTCTTACGAGGTTTTCTAGGAAGAAAATGAAAAGAAAGCAGAAAAGAACAGTTTAATACGAGTTCCCTACTTATCATAAGCACTAAGGGTGCATGACTATTACCTTAAAAAACGTGAGAACTGAACTGGGCATTTATGAGACCACCTTTAAGAAAATTTCAAATCTATTCTTAAAGTCATGTTTATCAGTACATGAAAGTATTTGTTTAAAATACAGAACGTCTTAATAACATTTAACTTTGAAAACAAACACATATAACTTCTCTTTTCCAACTTAAATCAGGAAAACTAGAATATCTAGATCAGCATTTCTTAGGAATTTTTATTCAAATGAAACCTCATATATATTTAACATTTGAAGAACAGATGTTAGCAATAATAGGAAGGAGGGAGGGAGGGAGGCAAGCAGGAAGGAAGGAGAAAGAAAAAGATTTGATATTTATTATTTATTTATTTATTTGTGACAGAGTCTGACTCTGCTGCCCAGGCTAGAGTGCAGTGGTACTTGGCTCACTGCAACATCTGCTTCCCAGGTTCAAGCAATTCTCCTGCCTCAGCCTCTGGAGTACCCAGGACTACAGGTGTGCGCCATGGCACCTGGCTAGTTTTTATATTTTTAGTAGAGACAGGGTTTCACCATGTTGGTCAGGCTGGTCTTGAACTCTTGACCTCAAGTGATCTGCGCACCTCGGCCTCCCAAAGTGTTGGGATTACAGGTGTTAGCCACCACGCTTGGCTGTGATATTTATTATTCATTATTTTATTGATGGACTCATTGACACAGTCTCGCTCTGTCACACAGGTGGAGTACAGGGGCATAATCTTGGCTTACTGCAACATTTGTCTCCCGGGCTGAAGCTACCCTCCCACTTCAGGCTCCCAAGTAGCTGGGGCTACAGGCATGTGCCACTATGCCTGGCTAATTTTTCTATTTTTTGTAGAGACTGGGTTTCGCCATGTTCCCTAGGCTAGTCTCAAACTCCTGGGCTCAAGCAATCCACCCACCTCGGCCTCCCAAAGTGCTGCGGTTACAGGCGTGAACTACTGCCCCTGGCCGGACCAGTAAGATTTGGGGCTACATTAAACACACACACACAACACTCTTATGAAGTTTATTAACCTTCATGCTATAAGACTTAGAACTATACTAAACATATACACACTTGCACAAAATGCAAAGCCTAGAGCCTCCGTGCAATGTGTGGTAACTTCCAGTCAATAAATGGATGGTAAACTACTACTGGTAATTCCATCTATCCTGGGCAGCCACGGTCAAGAACATAGAAGGCACCTAGAAACCAGATATCCCAAAATGCCCTGGATGCTTGGAAATACTTACAGTTCTCTTATCTTATATCATTATCAAAACTTTCTATAAGCAGTGATTTTGGAACTTACTTACTATAGTAAGGTGATAAGTACATTTCTTAAGTATAAATGCAAGATGACAGCATAGCACATAAATGATGAGTGTTTTATTTCAGAGTTGGCCTGCTACTACATATTGATCACGGACCATTTTGGAAAAAATAAGCACTTAATGAAAATGAAGTCTGAAATTATCAGTAACAAAATATATTAATAGCAGGTAGCATAAAATAGTATTAGCAGAAAATGAATTACAAGGACTAACAAAAAGTTGTACAAACAAGCTCTAGACTTAAAGGTTTATAAGGTATTACGGCAAGCATGAGATAGGGAATTATCACAGATGCTCACTTAGCTTCCTCAGAAATTCTACTTGCATTATGTATGAATTAAAATTAATGACAAATCGCCACAAAATTCTAAAATATAATCAGTAGAGAAATAATACAATTCTAATGAGCTAAACATATATGACAAATAGAATAGCTAATATGCCCACAGAATTGCAGCATGGTGATGGTGAGCTCAAGTACGTCAAATAAAAGCCTAGGGACAGGAGAAATGCTGAATGGTTGTGTAAGAGCAGACACCAGGAAACTACAGCCCATTGTCTGTGTGAAGCCCATAAGCTAAGAATTAACAGATTTGCCATCAATTTGATGATTAGAAAGTACTAACTTTGAACATCAATTAAGAGAAAGGTTATATTTCCCCAAAAAGAACTCAATTCTTCTGGTCAGTAGAGCTGTATTTAAAAATAAAAATAAAAAAAAAGACTCAATTATTATACCTCTAACTTCATCAATAAAAAAATTTGTGAAAATGTGTTTTCTCTTTTGTTACTGAAGTACCTATATGATATCCTCGATTTTGCCTTTTGGCCCACAAAGCCTAAAATATTTTATCTAGTCCTTTACAGAAAAAGTTGGCCAAGCTCCGTATTCAAGCATTAATTTACATGATGGGGTAGGCTTTTAGAAAATAAAGAAAGCAAACTATTCAAATTTACATCTAAGTGTAGCACAGAAATGAAAAAGAAAATAGTTCTGTTAACAAGTGTAAAAGATTAGATATGAAACTCAAAAATGGTACCAAAAAGAAGATGCAAATACCACAGTGGTCTAAGCTGCAAACTGTAAGAAATTATATGGATAATAAAGAAGATCGCTTATTACACACTAGTCTTTTCAACCATACTTGCACACACTGACATCTAGCAAAACCACCTTTGATTTTTAAAATTCCTATTTTTATAGAATGAAGTACAAGGATTTGAAAAGAACTTGATCACAGTCCTATGTTCAACTGGTAGAAGCTACTGAGGAGTTACAGCTCAGTACAATAAAAACTAAATTCAAGCTGTCCAATACAGAATAAGCTGCATCCCTAAGTAGTAATCTGATGCTGGAAGTGTTCAAGAAAATACTAGAAAACCATTTGTTAGGAATGTAACTAAAAGGTTATTTTATTGCACGTTGGACAACATGACCTCTAAGGAGATTTTTCAATTTTACAATTCTATGCCAAATTTGGGATATCACAAACAAAGCCCCAGAGACAGTAGGTGTTGTTGCTTTGTCCAAACTGAAACCTTAGAATGAAACAATCTAGTGATATAAATCTAGACACTAGGTTTTTTTTTTTTTTTTAAGTAAAGGGACTTCCTTTAAGATCTCAAATATTTAAAACTTAAAAAAATTACATTTAAAAATTCAATTAAAATCTCAGCTCTACTGTTCTTAAAAGAAAACATATATTCTAAGATAATATTTAAACATTTGTTAATAAAGGTGTATGTATGCAAAGCTGAATGAAAGCAGAAGCTGTGTCTGAGCAAAACCAGACATATCTTTATTCAGCTTTAAATAAAATTTAAAATAAATAAAATTATATTAAATTCATATAGACCCAATAAATAAAATTATATTAAATCCATAAGTCAAAATTTTGTTTCTATCAATGATCTAGCCAGACAGGTAGGCATTCATTCTTTCATTTTATAAATACTGAATAAATATAAATAGTGACCAAATACAAGTATCTCCTATGTGCTCCACAGAGTATTAGGAGCAGCGAGTATACAGTGAGCAAAAGCAGACACAGCTTCTGCTTTTATTCAGCTTACATACATTTTAGTGAGCTTACAGTCTAATTTTGCTTTTAAGTACTTTAAATAACAGATATATACCTTTCTTGCATCAGATATACATAATAGCTTTTCTAGGATCATACAAGAGAAGAGTAACTCAAATAAAAACCAAAAGGCTGGGGGGGCATTCTTATACCCACTTTATAGCTGAACTTGCTATGTGACCTTGGATTGCTTCCTCCATTTTTTAAGTTTCTCGTATGTGTACATGTGTGATATGTATTATTAAAGTAGCACAAAAATTCCTTCCAGTTCAAATATTCTGATTCAACCTTCTCACCTTGATTATTTCTACCAACTGATCCACACCACTATCCCCTGGAAATATTGGTTGTCCTAGTAACAGCTCAGCCAACACACAGCCAGCAGACCATACATCTAAAGAGAAAAGAAAACGAAGCCTTATTAATACTTTATAGCTTGAGCTGAAAAGTGTTTGTATACGTTTTCTAATTTTACTTTGATCACAGAGTAAATATCACAGGAAAAGATTATACAATCCAAAACAGAGAAAAAGTCATCAAACTTCCTTAATGTTCTTTTTAATTAAATGTTAAACTTACCAAAGAGGAAACCAGACCAATAAGAATATTCTAATAAAGGGTAAAGTCTATTATTATCAAATTTCAGGTATTCAAGTCTTCAAATAACTAGACAGAGGATTACAGTACCAAAGCTATGGCAGGACTATCTATTTATCTTACTTAAAAATAAGTCAAAGTGACACAATGTCTGCATATTAGTAGGTACTTACAGAGGAGCAGCAAGGAAAGGTTCAATCTCTCCCAGACACTGGGCTTTAAGTCAGTGCAAATTCTGAGGAACACTTTTAAGACTTTAAATGGTTGATTTTTATGTTCTAGAATGACTGACAGAAAAATGTGCTTAAATATATCATTTTTAAATAAAATGGAATAGCAATGATGGAGGAATACATTTTACTTCATAAATTATAAAAATAATCCACTTTTAAGTCAAAATGAAAACCTCAATCCGGAGAGAAAACTCTAAAAATTAACTCAATTAATACACTTTAAAAATACTTTATACATCCTGGTTTACCCAGGATAGTTATGGTTTATATGTTGTCCTGGGATAATTATTAGTAACACCTCTTTCTCTCTCAAAAGTATTATCGGATTAGAAGATAAACCGTACAGTCACTCTATTTTAAAGCCCGCTATTAAGACTTCCTACAAGAAAAGGCTGCTTTTTAGCTTCCAGATTTCTGAGATTCCTAGGTTTTTTAATGTACCAACACTCAAGTGCTTTAGGGAGACGAATATGAATCATTGCTGGACTTTACCACCTACCAGTAGGGAAGAAGAAGAAGGAACAGTAAATGGTTGACAACAAAAATTTTAAAGGTCTGATGTGGTGAGATGTACTATCAAGAGAGACTGGAAATCATTGCTCCAGTGACTACTTTTTATTGACCTAGAAAAATGACATAATATCATTTAACAAACTCGAGTTGATTTTGTCCAGTCCTAACTTAATAACCAAGACATCTATTCTGCAAATATAGACCAAGAGTCCTATTTAATATATTAGGAAATTGCTAAATTAAGCACATATGAAAACTTGTTAGGGAATCTTTACTCAAAGCCAATAGTAATACTAACTGTTATAGTCCAGCGGAAAAGATGTATCTCCTTATTTATGTAAATGCTTATTTTAATCTAAGTTTTAAAACATCCCTTTACCTAGTTAATAAGATGGAAGGTAATATGCACTCAACTTTTTTCCTCTCTAATACGGAATGATTCATCTCAGATACAAGGCTGAAAAAATTTTAAGGGAATAATTATGCCTTCATAAAAAACAATAGGAAACACTTTCTTAGGTAAGATTTAGCTACAAATATGGAAGACAAAAAGTAAAACATCAAGGAATACTCTTGCCTAGAAGTTATCACAGAAGACTGACACTCAAAAGATTCAGGTGACAACTATACTAGCAGCCCTCAATTCATGTTACATCAGTCAAGTTAGTAAAAACAAGGTATTTATCAATCACTTTCTGGAGGACACTACAATCTCTTCTGCTCTTACTTCAAAGGACAAATGGATGAAATTCTCCAGACAGAATAAAACTTCAACTAAATAGAAGGTACCGGAAAAATAGAAATAGTGCTTTGGCACACTGAATTTTATTTAGTTGGGGTTAAAGCCAGAATAGCATTTTGTTTCATATTTAACTCGGGTTCATGTTAAAGTGATCTTTCAAGACCATCTAGTTTAACACACTTATTTCATAGATAAGGAAATTAAGACATGATAAAGTTAAACGACTTGCCCAAGGTAAAGGTACTGAATAGTAGAGCTAGGCCTGGAATCATTCTCAATTCCCAATCAAAACACCACTCTCTTGAATAACTGTCTCACTGTCACAGAATAACAGCTTCTTCAAGGGTCTGTCTGTAAGTTCAATTCCTTGTTCTAAGGAAGCCTTTTGTTCTCATTCTGCCATTTGTCAGTAAGATAATATAATCAGAGACATCAGCTTTACCTCTGGCTGTATCTAAATATGACAATAATCTTGTCAGAAACAGTTACTCTTTCATTTCAAACATTACTGTTAAAAACATTTAAAAATGTAACAATATTAGTATACTTTTTGGGAGGGTCTGTTTAAAAACATTACAGTCTTAAGAGGCAAGTATCCTAAGTTTATAATGGGAAGCCAAACCTAGGCTTGCTAGGGTTCAAAAGACTCCTGTTTACATAACTGTTCCTTAATGTGTGAGATGATGTGTTAACTTTTTGAGAACAATCAAACTGCCTTTATTTTAGGTGTTTCTGGCACAGCTCACACCAGTATCTTATATATAGATAATCAGTATCATATATTTGAATAAAATGTAAAGCAGCTGGAAAATCCAATGACATACCCAAAGACAAGGGGCTGAAATTTGCTCTTGGGGAGAGTCAAGTCTAAAAATGCCACAAAAGAATACCACCTTTCATTTCTACAGTATTTTCACTAACATTTTATTTAAGCCTCACAGCCACTCAGAAAAGAACTGTCAGTAATCTCCACTTTACTTCAAGTGACCTGACACTCAAACCCAGGTCGACCACAAGCAAAATATTCTTTGTACTATTTTTCATCTGTCCATTCATATATGCCATGTACCACAGCCATACTAGGACTCTGAGAATTACATACACATACATATACACATTATTATGCTCTCTACCCTCTGGTAAAGCAGATGTCAAAGTGTGGCCTACAGAGGACACTTTGTACTCTTTGCACCTGGGTCCTCTAGACATTTCTAGATGTCCCAGAGGGCAAAACTCTTTTCATAAGAATACACCTTCAATGGGTTAACATTTGTACTGAGGGTACAAAGGAAATGGTGGGTAAAACTGCTGGCCTCTTGGCAGAAATCAAAATGTGCTTTGGCATTTTGCCATTTGGCAAAATAAAAAATGATAATGTGTTTCTGATTAGGGTGTTTGCTTGTATCAGAGAATTTCTATTTATATCAAAAAGACAAAAAAACTGTCACAAGGTCTGTTTTATTTTTCGTTGTTGCTGTTGTTGTTTTGAGAGGGGGGGTCTCATTCTGTCACCGAGCTGGAGTGCAGTGGTGGAGTCTCAGCTCACTGCAACCTCTGCCTCCTGGCCTCAAGCCATCCTCCCACCTCATCCTCCCAAGTAGCGGGGACTACAGGGGCATGTCACCACGCCCGGCTAATTTTTGGTAGTGACAGGTTTTCACCATGTTGCCCAGGCTGGTCTCGAACTCCTGAGTTCAAGTGATCTGCCCACCTCAGCCTCCCAAAGTGCTGGGATTACAGGTGTGAGCCACTGCGCCAGGCCAGGTCTGTTTTTTGTTTGTTTTGGTTTTCTGTTACTGTGGGGATGTTTTTGGTTTATTATTTGCATGCTTTTGTTTGTTTCTGGACTAAAGGAATTCTCTTCAGAAACAATATGTAAGAGTAAAATAATTTTGGTTTCCACTTGCACATCTAGCTTAAAGTTGCTCCTTGTTTGTTAGCTTCCTATTCATGTCCAGCTGATCATGTTCTCTCTGTTCACTCCTGGCTAGTGGGCTAAAATGTAGTAAAAGAGAAGGTCAATAATGATTAAAGCTAATGGTCTCTATTCAGTTCCTTCTATCACTAAACATCTTGGGTGACGACTTGAGAAGGTCAATGATGATTAAAGCTAATGGTCTCTATTCAGTTCCTTCTATCACTAAACATCTTGGGTGAAGACTTGAGAAGGTCAATGATGATTAAAGCTAATGGTCTCTATTCAGTTCCTCCTATCACTAAACATCTGGGGTGAAGACTTGAGAAGGTCAATGATGATTAAAGCTAATGGTCTCTATTCAGTTCCTCCTATCACTAAACATCTGGGGTGAAGACTTGAGAAGGTCAATGATGATTAAAGCTAATGGTCTCTATTCAGTTCCTTCTATGACTAAACATCTTGGGTGCATACTTCTGCAGAATCAGTGCATCTAGCAAAACTACTAGTGATTTAAGCTGATTTTATATTAAATAATGGAGATGGCATGAAGGAAATGTTAGCAATACGGCCATACTATCACTTTCATTATTAACTTAATGAAATAACATTAATTAATAAATTATCCAACTAGTATAATCATGCTCAGAAGTATTTCAGGAGGATTTTAAATAAGAAAGTTAAAAAAAGTTACTTAGAATTAATTTAAATTCTTAAGGTAAAAGCTATTAGCTTTATGATTCTAACAGTCCAAGGAAGAAAAATAGAATAGTAGGTATATCTTAAATTCTAAAAAGTAGAATTTGAAAAATTCTATACAGGCATATGTCAGAGATGTTGCAGAATTGGTTCCAGACCATAACAATAAGACACAATAAAGCAAGTCTCACCAATTTTCTGGTATCCCAGTGCATATAAAAGGTATGTTCACTCTATACTGTAGTCTATTACTTGTATAATAGAATTGTATAAAAACATAAATGTAATACATTAACTTAAACACACTTTATTACTAAAAAAAAAATGCTAATGATCATCTAAGCCTTCAGTGAGCTGTAATCTTTTTGCTGGCAGAGGGTCTTGCCTTGATGTCGATGGCTGCTTGACTGATCAGGGTGGCAGTTGCTGAAGGCTATACGATGTGGCTGGAGTAATTTCTTAAAGTGACAATGAAGTTTGCCACATCAACTGACTCTTCCCTTCATGAAAGATTTTTCTCTAGTAGGAGATGCTCTTTGATAGCATTTTACCCACATTAGAACCACTTTCAAAATGGGAGTCAGTCCTCTCAACCCCTGCTGCTGCTTTATCAACTACAATTATGTAATATTCTAAATCCTTTGTTGTCATTTCAACAATATTCACAGCGTCTTAACCAGGAGTAGATTCCACCTCAAGAAACCACTTTCTTTGCTCATTCATAAAAGAAGCAACTTGTTTATGTTTCATCATGAGATTGCAGCAGTTCAGTCACATCTTCAGGCTCCACTTCTAATTCTAGTTCTCTTGCTAGTTCCACAACATCTGCAGAGACTTCCTTCACTGAAGTCTAGAATGCCTCAAGGTCATCCATGAGGCTTGGAATCAACTTCTTCCAAAATGTTGTTCATGTTATTGAGTCACAAATGTTCTTAGTGACACCTAGAATGGTGAATCCTTCCCAGAAGATTTAAAATTGACTTTGCCCAGATCCATCAGACTAATCACTATCTAGGGCAGCTATAGCCTTACAAATGTATTTCTCAACCTTTGGGTGACCAGTTGCACTGTCCATAAGCAGTAATATTTTGAAAGAAATACTCTTCTCTGGAGTAGTAGGTCTCAGCAGTGGGCTTCAAATATTCAGTGAACCATGCTATAAACAGATGTGCTATCATCCACTCATTGTTGCTCCATTTATGCAGCACAGGCAGAATACATTTAGCATCATTCTTAAGGGCCCTAGGATTTCTGGAATGGTAAATGAGCACTGGCTTGCACTTAAAAGTCACCAGCTACATTAGGCCCTCACAAGAGAGTCAACCTGTCCTTAGAAGCTTTGAAGCCAGGCAACGACACTTCTCCTCTCTAGAAGAAGTCTCCCATCTCTAGAAAATCTAGAGATGAAAGTCCTAAACGGTATCTTCTTCCAATTCAGTAGAAGGCTATTTGGTCTCCATTAAAACTCTGATGTTTAATGTAGCCACCTTCATCAATGATCTTAGTTAGATCTTCTGGATAACTTGCTGCAGCTTCTACATCAGCACTTGCTGCTTGCCTTGCACTTTTATGGCATGGTGCAGCTTTTTACCCTTAAACCTCATGAAATAACCTCTGCTACCTTCAGATTTTTCTTGTGTAGCTTCCTCACCTCTCTGTCTTCACAGAATTGAAGGGAGTTCAGGCCTTGCTGGGTTAGGCTTTGGCTCAAGTGAATGTTGTGGTTGGTTTGATCTATCCAAACCACTAAAACTTTCCCTGTAACAGCAATAAGGCTGTTTCACTTTCTTATCATTCATCTGTTCATTGGAGTAGCACTTTAATTTCCTTTAAGAACTTTTCCTTTGTGGTCACAACTTGGCTAACTGTGTGGCACAATTTCGATATGCCTTTCTTGCTCAGCTTAATCATTTCTAGGTTTTGATTAAAAGTGAAAAATGTACCTTTCACTTGAACACTTAGAGGCAACTGCAGAGTTATTAATTGGCCTAATTTCAATATTGTTGTCTCTCAGGGAATAGGGAGGCCTGAGGATAGGAAGAGAGATGGGGAATGGCCAGCTGGTGGAATATTCATAACATACACAACACTGATCGATTAAGTTTGCTGTCTTATATTGTTGTGGTTTGTGGCAAACCAAAACAATTACAATAGTAACATCAAAGACCACTGATCATAGATCACCATAGCAGATACAATGAGAATGTTTGAAATGTTGCAATAATTACCAAAATGTGACACAAAGACATGATGACACAAAGACATGAAGTGAGCACATGCTCTTATAAAACTAGTGTGGGCAGACTTGCTTGACTCAGGGTTGACACAAACCTTTGAGAGGTTAAAAAAAAAAAAGCAGTGCCTGGAAAGTATAATAAAATGAGGTATGCCTATACATGTTTGCATCTCAAGCTTTAAGAAAAAAAACATTATGGGATATATCCATCTTTCCATGGAAATAAAAGTACAGATCAGTAATACTAAATTACCAAAATCAAGAAGCAATTAATAATTATGAGCATTATATTCAGATTTGTACTTACCTATACTAGAGGTATAATCAGTGGCTCCAAAGATCAACTCTGGTGCCCTATAGTACCGAGAACAGATATACGAAACATTGGGTTCTCCTCGGACCAGCTGCTTTGCACTAACAGAAAAAAAATAAAAATTAAAAGCAGAAATTCTTTAAATCTAAACCTTAAAGAACCTAGACTGCTACCCTTTCACAGTATCAAATGATTTTATAAGATCCACATCATTTGAATCATATATGAAAAAGAAAATGTAAACTGTAACTATCTCTGACAAAAGAAATTTACAATTTTATCACCTTGCTCTGCAAAAAAGAATAGCAATTTTTAAAGAAAGCGTTTGTCACCTAAGAAGGCACCAAAAGCAAAAAAGGATAAGTGTTGAATTTCTTCTGATCCTCTGTTCCCCAAATTCCACCTCTAAAATACAAAGAAGCAAGGGCAGAAAAGAGGTACCTCCCCCACCAAAAAGCATGACAATGGATTCTAAGAATGAATACTCCTCACCCAATGTATTTCTTTAAAAAGGGTGAGAAACTGGCCACTGTCTTGCATTTTGACTTCTGACTCACGGCGAATATTTCAAGGCTTATAGACTCAATCTATTTTTCCATATCTTGGTCAATTTATTAACCACATAAACATTTATTACCCAATAAATTATAAACAGGCCCTTCAACTTCAGGGCAGAAATGATTCACTGCCTATAAATTCTAACTCTGCTATAGTAAGTTTAATTGCATGTTTTCTTATTCCAATTTTCCTACTAAAATACTTCGTTGCATGTATTTTAAATATGAAGTATAATAAATTACAATTAATTTCTTTTGAGATGTCGCCCAAGATAATCCAAAGACAGAATAAAATAAACTGCTGTAGAAGCCAGCCATTCTGACATACATTAATAATAAAGATAAATAAAGGGACAAAATGCAACAAAATCAAAACAGTAAAACAGTAAGTGCCAAAAAAAAAAAGTAAAGGTACTGGAAAACCAGGGTAAAGACAGATGAAAGTAGTCACAAGGATTTCAATGACTGGGATTTCTTTTCTTCCATTTATTTCTAGTCAATGATGACTCTAACCTTAACTTCTTTTTCCTTCATCACTAGTTTTGAAGTTTGTTTTTTAACCCTCTCCCCAAGTACTGACATACAATAACCATTTCATAAATTAATAAATACTAATCCCTGTTTTTAGGCTGCATGAAAATTATGACATTTAGTTTTCAGCATAATTGATAGGAGACTGTTATATCTTCTAAAGGATGCTTTTTAATTAACAAGATAGATGCTAATTATGTTCAGAAAATTCATTACGAGACAAAACGTTAATACCCAAGCTTTGTAGCCTGAAGTTTTTTCACTACCTGATGGAGCTACAAAAACGGAGCAGCCTCTCTTACAGAGGAGACTGGTTTTAACTACTTCCCAATATTGTGATCACATCTAGCTTTTCGTTCCTAAATAGCCCAACTAGTTCTTTAGCTACTTTTTGGCCCCTTTTCATCTAGTAAAAAAATAAGAAGAAAGTAATAGTATTTTGTTCAAATTACCAATCTGATAACGTACAGTCCAAAGTGTTTCCCAAACTCCATCTGACCAAACCAATTTTGTTAAAAACAAAAAAATCAGAGGGTTTATAAAAATGAGCTATCAAACAAGCGAAATCCCTCTTCCAAATTTATCAGAATAAAGCTATTTTATGTCCCAAGAGAATGGGCTGTACCAAGTGTTTTGACACTATATGAGAACAGAAGCTCTTCTAACCTTGGTGTCTCAGTCTGTCCCTACCAAGTCAGTCACTCTCAATGGTGAAGACACCCCATTAACAATAAAACATATCTGATTTGGGCAGTTTTTCCTATAGACAAGTAGCAGTGCTTTGTTTCAAACACCAGGTAAGAGTTTTACTATCTTTCACCCTTTTTAAAAATAGTTCAGGGAACAGAGTCATGGCCTGCAAAGTGATAGGTCATCTGAAATTAGAAAACAGTAAAATGAGGACGGTCTGAAAGAGGACACATTGTGAGACTAAGAAAAATTAACTCATGACAGAACAGATTTACTTATTTTTTAAAGGATCTGTCTCAAGAGAAGCCTGTGGAAAACATATCCTATGTTAAACCCCAAATTTAAACTGTGAATTGATGTAAAAGTATTACAAAGGGATAGGAACACAGGTATCAACAAGTGTGGGGCAGTATGTTATCTATAGAGCTATGGTTAAAAAGAATCTGTAACAAGGGTGAAAAAATTAAATTGGAGAGAATCCAAATTATGTAAAGATGTCTTAGGGACCATGAGGAGAGAGATTAGGTGATTACACCAGTGAGGAAGTAGTGAGGTAACTGCCTGAGTTACATGGGAATGTAGGCTTGACTACATGTTAAAAGGTTAGATCAGAGAGGCACAAAGTACTGAAAACTGAAAATGGAAAGAATAAAGTTGTATTACAAATTCACAGTATATTACCAAGAAATGAGCTTTTAAAAGCAGCAAGTTTGATGAAATTTGCAGGAAAAAGGGTGGAATAAAAGGTTAAATTATAGAGGAAAATGAAGAAAACACTGCATTGTTTTTTATCTCATCCCTGAATTGAGGTTAATTGTGAAGTTAAAAAGATACACAGGAATGTATAATAATCAATATTTTGAAAAAATTTAGTTCTTACTGAAAAAGGAGTATATATACCTAATGTAAATTCAAACAATACTAAAATACAATCAATGAAAAAGTGAGTTTCCCAACTACATTATATTCCCAAAGATCCTTTCTCAGGCAATCAAATATTATGGATTACGTACCATTTCAGAAATAAGCCACACATGTACTTGTGTATGTATGTGTGTGTGTACATATATATATATAGTCACACTCTGTATGTTTTTAAAACATAAAAGGTGGCATACAATACACATACTCTTGATCTTGCTTTCTTCATTTAATGTTTCCTAGACATCATTCCCTTTCAGTTCACAGAGAGCTGCCTCATTCTTTTTCATGGTTGCATGTATTACTCTGCATGTACCGTAATTTATTTAGCCATTTTCCTACTAATGGATGCTTATAAACAATGCTATAATAAAAATCCCTATATATACACTGTATTGTAAATATGTATTCCTAAGGAAATAATTCCTAAAAGTTAAATTGTTAAATGAAGGAGTATATACATTTATAATTTTGACAGAAACTAACAAAACTACTCTCACAGCTGCACTAGTTTATACTTCTTGAATAAGAATTACTGTGTTTAGGCTGATATTGCAAAAGGAATATATTTAAAAGAAGATAGTAGGGGGAGGAGGGGAAAAGGGAAGGGGCAGGGAGAGGGACAGTAGCTTACCTTCCAAAGTCACAGAGTTTTAATACAGCAGTATCAGGATCCAACAAGAGGTTCTGCGGTTTAATATCCCGATGGCAGATTCCAAAGGAATGGATATAGGCTAAACTTCGGAACAGCTGATACATATACAACTGGAATAGATAGTAGAAATTAATTAAATACTTCCTATTCTAAACAAATCAGAATCCTTAAGCAGTCAATAAAGTAACAGATTCTCAGAAAAGAACAGGTGAAATGCTATGGATTACTGGCACTCAATCTTCCTTTCACAAGTTTTGTGTCACTTCTGTATTAATTAGCTATTTCTATATGAATTAGCTAAACTGTCATTAACCATATGTACTATTCGCATCATTCTTTAATAACTCAAAAGAAGGAAATTTTACAATGTGCTTTATAACTTTTAATTTTACTAACATCTCACATCACAAGTCTGCTAAGATGGGCTTTTATTTAAAACACAAATGAAAAGCTCAGAGAGGCACCCGAAATCATGAATAATAAGTAACTTTGGGCCAGAAACCAGGTCTCCTGATTTTTAAGTTTATAGTTCTTTCTAGTAGAGCATGCTGCTGAATGTAAACGTATTTCCAAAGTGTGATCTTTAGAATATTCTTCTGAGATGTCAGCCTCCAAGATGATTGATACAGTGGTCTAGGAAAACTCATGTGGACTGAGAAAATCTGTAATCACTGCTCTATCAAGACATCAATAACCCTGTTAGTAGCATCACCGTTCTTCCTGTTAATATCCTTCAGAAAAAGTATAATTCAAAATGACATTCAAAAACAGATGCCTGACTATTGACATCATCTTTCAAAAGAGAAGACTTTCTCAGTTTTCTTACCAAAAAGATACACGGAGAAACTGGGTCTGCATGGAGTAAAGAATCAGACTCTTGACTGGAGGAGAGAGAAACTTCATGGACGAAGAGAGTATAATTTAAACCTTCTGTTTATCTCAAGGTCAGTGTTCTGATTCACTTTTAAACTTTTCTGGCTGTTTACCTTCTGACCTCTACCCCAAAGTTACACCATGGACAGAATTTTTGAAATGAGTCAAACCAAAGATAATAAATATCTTGGTAAAAAAACAATTAAAAAAAAAGATACTTAAAAGTCTAATGAAGCATTGACATATGGCACCATCTTTAAAAGCTACTGCTAAGGCTTAGGTTAATTAAAGTTAACATGAAACCTACTTTCCTTCTAAGAAGCATGGTGAAAACTGCAGACAGCTGAATTTTAGTACATCCTTGAAGTTAATGTGAACTATTAGCTGGAAAAGTTTATGTTTTCTTTAAAATGAAGCATGATATAAACTGTACAGATAAGATCTTTTATAAGGTCAGCATTTTGCCAACAAAGTTAAAATTAAGGCATTTAGGTATCCATATAACATTTTTTTAAAAACTTCATAGTTCTATTATTGTACCATCATTCACAGAATCCATTTCTAAGTCCTAAAGCTTACTGTAGGAGTTTAATTCATTACCACTAAAAAGATAACCTCCCATAAGAAACTGAGTTCATAGGCATAAATTTACTAAAAAAAAGAGATTTTATTGTGTCAGGGTATTAATGTCTAGGTCTGCAAGAATCAGTGAAAACGAGTTTTCTTTTTTTTTTTGAAAAAAAAAAGCTTAATCGTTTAAATGAGGTTAATTTTAAGATGTCTTTTTACTGTATTCTTTCATCTGAAAGATCTACTCTATCTTCATTGTTTTGAAAAGTTTATCTAGAAAAGTCAAGATAAAGAATGAAATATGCAATATTATATATTTGTTGTTATTTCACTTTGTAAAAGTGTATTTATAAGAAAGCTGAGAGGCTTTCTAGACTAGAACGATAGCAAAAACAAGAACAGAAAAACAACTTATCATGGGCTGGGCACTGTTCTAACTGTTTTATGTGTATTATTTCACTTACTCCTTATAATAACCTTATGTAATAAGTACTAATATTATTACCATTTTAAATATAAAATAACTGAGGCCCAGAGAGATTAAGCAACTTGCTCAATATCACACACACACAATATTCTGTAGTGGTTTGAGTAAGTGCTTCTCTTTCAATTACTATTTATGTATTCTGCCATATTTTATTAAATAAAGGTGTAAAATATAATCATTAAATAGCTTGGTGGAGGCCGGGCGCGGTGGCTCACACCTGTAACCCTAGCACTTTGGGAGACCAAGGCAGGCGGGTTGCCTGAGCTCAGGAGTTCGAGACCACCCTGGGGGCAACATGGTGAAACCCCGTCTCTACTAAAATGCAAAAAATTAGCCGGTCTTGGTGGTGCACGCCTGTAATCCCAGCTTGGAAGGCTGGGGCAGGAGAATTGCTTGGACCCGGGAGATAGAGGTTGCAGTGAACCCAGAATGCACCACTGCACTCCAGCCTGGGCCACAGAGCGAAATTCTCTCTCTCTCAAAAAAACAAAAACAAAACAAAACAAAACAAAAGCAGTTTGGTGGCTAAATAAAAGACTAGAATGATTAATTCTTAGAAACTCAAATATAATTAACACACTTTAAAATATAACAGATTTAACATATACTAAGTGCCAAACCAAGAAAAGCATTTCTGCCTATTTGCCTATTTGTTTAGTTAATTCTTGCAACCACTCTAAGATACACATTATCCCTATTTTTACAGAAGATATTGAGGTTCAATGAAAACAATTTTTTTTATTTTTCATTTTATTCAAAGTTGGTACAAAACTGTTAACATTTCCATAAAACAATTACTATGCTTCAGTTACAGGACAAAATATCACAGAAAGGAATGTACTTTGCAGTTGAACACAATTTGAACAGTTAGTTATATTTAACTCAAATCCAATGCCCTCTTCTCTGTGCCATAATATCTGAAGTAATAAAATAATAAAACAATAGAATACATGTTAAAACAAGTAATAACAATTTTATTTATGATTCAAAAAATGCATCCAACTCTCTTGTGTGATCAGACCCTGTCCTTAAACATGTATTTTCAATTAAAAAAAAATTAAGTTCACAACAATGATTTGCCAGTCATCTGTTTTAGAGTTGCATTTTAAAACCTACTTAAGTTCTGAAATATACTCATCAGAAAAGCAAAGGTGCTCAGTTTTTAACCTGTGTATTACTCATAGAAAATACTCAACTCTCCCAGAAAAAGTGAAAGGCAATTATAAAGAAACGCAGTTGCCATTCTGGTAACATGTATGCCAAACAAGTCCTTATCAGATGATGAGGTACATGAAGGCAAGAGTTACTTGCATTTACTACTTTTATATCGCTCTCACAATCTAACATTTTTCATACAATAGGATTACAATAAAACTATGTAGAATGACTACGTGAAGGAGATCAACTCATAACTCATCAATTCCAGACACTGTTTTTATCTTTTCAGATAAAAGGGATCGATGTCCCCAAAGAATAATGCCCAGAGCCAATAGATCTGGCCTCTGAAAGCACTGTGGTTACATAAAAAAAAAAAAAAAAAGAAAAGAAAAATCATCCCTTTTCCCACAAGGGGGAGAAAGAAAGGAGTGCTAGATTTCTCTCTGTATGCCAACTTCAGTATGTACAATAATTTTATTTTCTTTTTTAAAATACAGGATGCCAGATATCTAGCTCAACTATTTGCTGGCAAAAATACCGTAAGTGCACAGGGTTGTTCACTATAGCAAAAACCAAAAAAACCACAACAAAAAACAAGAGGAAAACAATATGTGCATTATTGGTCACTGGGTGAATTAACTAGAATATAGCCACATGATGAAGTAATATGGTAGCCATAAAGAAGGTGACACACACACACACACACACACACACACACACACATATGAAAATATGGACTGATCTCTAGGACATATTTTTAACTGAAAAAAAGAGAAAAATGTGTACCTTATGTAACCATTTATATAAAAACAGTAAGAATAACTGCATGTTTGCTTATTTTAAAAATGGTAGGATAAATTATGAACACTTAAAAAATACTTAACACTGGTAGAGGAAAGGAACAGAGCAGAGGGAACAGAGATAAAAGCTAAACTTCTTTGAAAATGCCTTGTTTTGTCAATCTTGCTTTGAACTATGTATAAATATTTTATATGAATTTTAAAGTAAATTTTATTTAAAAATTTAGAAAACCACAATCTATAATAAAAGTAAACTGAAACAAACAAATGCTTAATGGAACATCATCACACAGAGAGGAATTATTCAATTTTTTTGAGATGAAGTCTTGCTCTGTCACCCAGGCTGGAGTGCAGTGGCACGATCTTGGCTTACTGCAACCTCCGCTTCACAGGTACAAGTGATTCTCCTACCTCAGCCTCCTGAGTAGCTAGGATTACAGGTGTGCTCCAGGATGCCCAGCCAATTTTTATATTTTTAGTAGAGGTGGGGTCTCGCCATGTTGGCCAGGCTGACGACCTCTGGTGATCTGCACACATCAGCCTCCCAAAATGCTGGATTACAGGCATGAGCCAATGTGCCTGACCTCAGTGTTTCTTTAGAACAGAGAAATTTGATTGTTCATCCCTAATGGGATCTAATGGGTAAAACTGAGCTGTGCTTAGATCTTAAATTATTTTTAGCTGGTGGTCCTAGTGTTGGAATTGTTATTCTAAGACGGTTATGTAGGGTGCTGGGTAGAATAAGTTATTAATTATACTACTATCATTGAGAAATGAAATTTTCAATGTAAGAGAAAGGAAATACAAATATAAGATTATTACAGTTAAGTAAAAACTCATCGATTTTATTTGAAAGTATCAGTATGAACTCATGGTGTATTTATTTTTGGAAAAAAAGAAGATGCATTACATCTGAGAAAATTACCCACATATTTCCTAGCTCTGTTCACTAAAAAGACCCAGAAACAATAACCAATCCCGTGACAATTAGCACCTCCAGCATCCAGACTGTGGTCTCTAAATACCACCTCCCACTAAAAGAACAAGGTCTTCTTGAAGAAAAGGTTGATTCTAAGTCTGAGGAAGAAATGTGTAAGATGAACTTGGAATACTTTGTCATGTTAGAAAGCAAGGAAACTGTCAAATATTATTAAGACTCACATAAGATACTTTAAAACAAACAACAAAACACCTCATTCATTGGTACCTATGGAGGATGCTATGGAATTGACTATTATAAATTTTCGTAAATAAAGAAAAGGGATCAAATACATTTCCTGTCTTTTTATATAAACTATATCTCAGGGCACAAATAGTTGATATGGGAAAATCTCTCTTTATGAAACTATTCCAGCTTATAAATTAAGAAGGAATAATAACAGTAGACTATCAACATTTTGTAACCTTTAATGAATTAATGAATTTAGGCAGTGATCATCAATGGCTACTAATGTCAGGAAAAGAAAGACATTATGTTCTTCCTTCAGAAAGCACTCAATACTACAAATGAAGTGGTCCTGACTCCTACCAAAAATATATTTAATTATCAGTTATCTAACCACCAATTTGCAGGAAATATAGATGACAAAAGAACATACTAATTACACTACAGAAATTCAGCAAAATCCAGACCAAGAAAGTATAGGTCAAATGATCTGGTTTCTTTAGCAACAAAGTTCAAGAGAGAGAAAAAGAGAACCTATGGATTAAAAGAAACATTAGAGGCACATCAGCCAATCACAGTATATAAACCTTAACTGAATGCCAATTCAAAAATATAAACTTTAAAAAATTATGTCATAGGCAAATATAAACTGGGTATCTAATGACACTAATGAAATACTATTTATTTTCATAGGTATGACAATGGTAATTTAATTACATTTAAAAAAATAATATCCTGGCCGGGCGTGGTGGCTTGCGCCTGTAATCTCAGTACTTGGGGAGTCCCAGCTGGTGGATCAATTGAGGTCAGGAGTTCAAGACCAGCCCAGCCAACATGATGAAACCACATCTCCACTAAAAACACAAAAATTAGCTGGGCATGGTCGCGTGTGCCTGTAATCACAGCTACTTGGGAGGCTGAGGCAGGAGAATCGCTTGAACCCAGTGCGTGGAGGTTGCAGTGAGCCGAGATTGTGCCACTGCACTCCAGCCTGGGCAACAGAGTGGAAGGAAGGAAGGAAGGAAGGAAGGAAGGAAGGAAGGAAGGAAGGAAGGAAGGAAGGAAGGAAGGAAGGAGGTAGGTAAGGAGGTAGGTAGGTAGGTAGGTAGGGAAGGAGGGAAGGAAGGAAGGAAGGAAGGAAGGAAAAATAAAAAAGAACATCCTTATCTATACATAAAGTATATATATACTTTATATATAAATATATGATATACACTACATATAGTATAGTTTATATATAAATATGTAATATACACTGTAGTATATATAGTTTATATATTATATATACAATATATAGTGTATATTATATATACTATATATATATATATGACTCCTTGCCAAAGTAATCTAGCTAACAAAAGTACTTGAAGAACTTCTATTATTATTATTATTATTATTAGCTTATGCAAAATCCATCCAAAGAACTTCTATTATTAATGGTCCTACTTTGGTAACCCTTTTATTATTGTGAAGCTTAAATTTTTAACAAGACTTCAAAAACTCTAACCATAAGACATTCAGAGTCAATGCCATTTTATTTTCTACAGTCATTTCCATAAAGGGTTAAATTTAAAAATTGTATTTAGATATGTGAACTTTCAAACTTAACTACTAGTTTTCACAATGCCATAGTTAATAATTTGTTACTAATAACTAACCACAACTTTAATACAAATTATGCTAGATAAATACCTAGCCATTCTGCCACGAGTTCTAGGAAATAAACAAGATGGCATTGATATTAGATACCAAAAAATAAACAACACCCAATGCATATTTAAAATTGCCAACAGTTTAAGCTGCAGCTACAGATGCTAAAAAATATATAAATGGCATCTGTGAACAAATGAATTTGAACATATTTATAACTATATTTTACAATTTTATATGATATGCTCCTATTTTGGTTTGTGGCACAATAAAGATATCAGAGGTTAAATTAAAATGTACTGTGGCTAGCAGAAATAAAATCTATAAATGTCTGTGAAAAATATTCACTGTAATTTACCAGAATATCTTTACTATCTGAGTTATAAAACTTCAAAAGGTGCACAATTCACATTTTAAAACTGTAAAAGGATTTAACAAATTTCCAACAATACCTACTTTACAGTTTTTCTCCCTGAGTATTAAATACAATAATATAGTTAAAACATAAAAGAGGCTCTCCTTGGTTCATAAAAAATGTTTTCTAAAATGGAAAATTGTTATGTTTTTACATACCTTGACATAAATCACAGGGAGCGTCTGTTTGGCTCGACTATAGTGTCTGGCAACTCTGTATACTGTTTCCGGAACATAGTCCAGCACCAGATTAAGATAGACCTCATCTTTCTGAAAGAGTTTATTAAAAAAACAAAAAACAAAACAGATTAGAAACTGGTCTTTAAATATTCAAATTAGAGTAAATTCTCTAGATATTTACTTATTCGGACTTTTAAAGATTAATGTGTCACTTTTAATTATATAAAATTACTTCAGAATATAACCATAATAATAAAACAAGTCAATCACACCTTTTTACTAATAATTCAATGGGGAAAAATAGTCATTTCAATATTGTTAAGATTCCCAATTACATTTAAACGATTATTTTGGTTACCATGATTTTAGAGGATATCACCTGTCATAAAATATAATATTTTCTAGGCTGATAATCAATGTCCTCATATCCTATTAAGATAAGTATCATGGTGGCAGGGAGAGTACTGAATCTGAAACTAAGAAACATGGATTTCTAGCCCTAGCTCTGCTAGTTGGTGTGTGCAAGTCACTTGCATCTCTAGGCTTCAGTTTCTTCAACTACAATATGAAAAGTCAGACTAAACAGTCCAAAATGTCTCTAACCTACACACACACAAAAAGATCTTATAGTTACCTGATAGTATATAACTGATAGAACAATCACTTGTCTTCTATAATTAACTGAAATTTAAAAAAATAACCTATAAGGCAACGTGTTACCATACTCACAAGCTCATTACAGGTCCTATGCTTAAATATCCATGCTCTGCAGCATAAAGACACCAACTCAACAACACCAGTGGAGAAAAAGAAAGGCATTCTAAGTTAAGCACCAAGTAGGAAGGAAGAGCAGGGCACTGCCCTTACCTTGTTCATGTGGCCAGTGTCAGGTAAATTGAAGCAGAAAACAAAGTTGAGAGTCACCATGTTCAAGCATAGACTTGGCTACTGAGTGGGAAATACTGTGGATAAACAAACTTTCACAATCTCCCAATTTGAAATAATCTTACCTATCAAACTGAAGTGGAGAATTTCAATTTTCAGCATTTACTGAGCATTTTCCATATTATCAGTGGCCACAGCAGAGGAAATAAAAGTGTAAAAGAGATGACATCTAAACTGCGTATAAAAGGAGCATTTCACGCAGAGAGAGAAAACTATATTCAAAACGTAAGGTCATGTAAGAGTAGAGCAGAGATTAGGAAATAGTGAAACATCATGCCATTGACCCTACTACCTTCTCTCTACACTTCACACACTTATGTTCTCCTCTCTTCCCTTCTTAGCCTGCTTAAATTCCATGGTCCATCATTATCCTCTCTAACACGAGAGTTAACAAACAACAGGAATAGTCTGCTGCCTGTTTTTAAAAATAAACTTTTAATGGAACAGAGCTATGCCTATTCAGTTAAGTATTGTCTATGGCTGCTTTTGGACTACAGTGACAGAACTGAGTAATTGTGACAGAGACTAGATAGCCCGCAAAGCCAAAAATATCTAAGAAAAAGCTTGTGGTTTTTCCACAACCCTGGTTGAGTTCAGCTTTCTGCCCAGTCCATGTCTACGACCAAAGAGCTCAACATGGCTGCAAAGAAACCTCTAATTATGCTGACTGGTGTCATGTTCAAGTCATCATCAAAATTTAATTTGTTAGCCAGGCGTGGTGGCTTACGCCTGTAATCCCAGCATTTTGGGAGGCTGAGGCAGGCAGATCGCTTGAGTTCATGAGTTTGAGACCAGCCTGGGCAACATGGCAAAACCCCATCTCTACAAAAAATACAAAAATTAGCCAGGCGTGGTGGTGTGCACCTGTAGTCCCAGTTACTTGGGAGAAGGAGGTGGGAGAATGGCTTCAGCCTGGGAGGCAAAGGTTGCAATAAGCCAAGATCATGCCATGCACTCCAGTCTGGGTGACAGAGCCACACCTTGTCTAAAATCAATTTGTCCAGCAATAATTATACACTTTCCTGGTCCATTCACTTTTCCAGACCACTTAATTTCTTCTTTCCTCCTCTTCAACCTCTAACACTCCTTCTCTAACCTCAGCCTCAACAGATGACCTTGCTTGCATCACTACAAGCACTAACCTACCAGCATCTATCTCCATATACTCCTATTTTACTTCTGTAACTAGAGATAAGCTAACCCAGCTCCTTCCTAAGGCAAACATCACTACATGTTAAAGCAAAAACAAAAATGGTCCTGTACTCAAGGTCATTGCTCCAGAATTTTTTTTGTCTTTCTGCATTAATTATTCCGTGTGGAAACATTACAATCAGCACATAAACTTGCTATATTTCTCCCATCTTAAAAAAAAAAAACTATCTCTAACCACACTAATCACCACCATATTTCTGCCTCCTCTCCTTAAGCTGACTTTCTCCAGTTCCTCTCTCCTCCTATTCTAAAACTTTCTCCAACAGAATTTCACTACCACTATGCCAAAATTATTCCAGATGAACAATATCCTTGTTGCTGAATCCAAAGCCAATTTTCAGTCATCATGTTACCCTTCTCATCTATTTGACTTGGCACTACCATTTGGAAAAGTCAATCACGTTCCTTTCATTGAAGCACCTTCTTCACTTCATAGGACACTATACTTTTTTGGTTTTCATCCTACCCTACAGACAACTCTTCTTTTCTCCATTTCTGCTTCCTCCTATTCTCCTTGATCTCTTAAAAATTGGAAGATCCCTGGACTTAGTCCTCAGATCTCTTCTGTTCTTTAAACTCACTCCCCCTTGATAATCTCATCCAGTCTAATGACTCAATACTACTATACACTGATTATATCTAAATACATACACATATACTAGACCTCTGCCCTTCAACTCCACACTAGTATATCCAACTGTGTATCTGGTATTGCTCTGGCTGAAAATCTTAGAATCATCCTTAATCAACTCCCAGCCCCTTCTCTCTTACACTTCCACACACACACACACACACACACACACACACACACACACACACACACACACCTATACCCACACATACACCCTCATATCCAAATGCCAGGAAATATGAATGGTTCCACCTTTAAAATTTATCTGGATCCAACCACTCATCATCTTCACTGGTAGAACCCTCGTCCAAGCTACTATCACCTTTCACGTGGATTACTGTAATATCTTCCTAAATGGTCTGCTTCTACCCTTATTCCTTTCCAGTCTACTATCAACTAAAATCAAGTCAAGTTAGACTGTATCTCTTCTACTCTATCTCATTGGTCTATAAGGTACTACACACCCATCTCATTATTTCTGTCCTCTATTCTTCTACTCCACTGCTGTCCTCACTGCTTACTTTTGTCTACCCAAGCTACTTCCCTGCTATTTCTTGAACACATATGGTACATTTTCAGATTCAGGGATTCTGTACTTCAGGGCTTCTAGTTCTTTAACCTAGAATGTTCTCCCCCAAGACATGCTCAAAGCTCATTTGTCTCAACTCCTTCAAAATCTTTGGTAAAAGTGTTACCTTCTTAGTATGGCTTTCCTTAATCATTCCATTTAAAATTACAACCCATTCCTCCACCTCCACATTCCCCATCTGCCTTCCCCACTTTATAAATGACTCTTACCATTGTATAACCACATAGTTTATTTCATTTTATCTGCTTCCTCTGACTAGACAAGGCTCCATGATGGCAAAGGCTTTTGTCTGTTTTATTCACTGCTCTATCTCCATGTAGAATAGTGCCTAGCACACAGTAGGTACTCAGTAAATATTTGCTGACTAAATTAAGTGTAGGGGCAATGGGCATTTTAAAAAATGTAGTATTACATATTTCACAATGTATACACATATAAAAATCATGTACACTGTAAATATATACATTTTTATTTTTCAATTATATCAATAAAGCTTGAAGAAAAAAATTAGATTACAAACTGACATGTCTGTTTTAACTCAAACAGTATTATGGAAAATGCGTATGGAGAGGAGACTTGGGAAAGTGAGAATGAATGCAGGGTGAGCAGCTGGAAACCTTCTACAAGAGTCCAAAGGCTGAATCAGGGCATAAGGCAATAGGGACTTTTTTTAAAGCAGGGGGAAGGTAGGGTAGGTATGCCGGCTAGTTGAACATGAGACTAATAGAGAATGCAAGAAACAAAGAGATTGGGATTAATTTAACTGTCTTTAAGCTTGGGCAACCAAATAGGCGATGAGACACAGAAAGCAAAAACAGTAGAAAGGTTTGAAGGAAAAATTATTTGAACTTTTACTTAATGAATCTCAGAACACTTTGAGTAGTTACATTACATAGGTGGTTGCAAACAGAGGTCAAGGCAAAACTCAGGAAGCAAGAGTGGAGTACAGCTTGAGATTCAGGCAATAGCTGAAGCCATGAGAATAGACTTGTTCACCTAAGAAGACCACCCAGAGTTGGAGAGTAAGGAAAGGACTGAGTATGGAATCCTGAAAAACACTAAATTTAAGAAGCAGACAACATAGGGGACTTAGCAAACATGAAGAAAAAACTAAGAGGCAAAAGAAAGCAAGGAAAGATTAGCATCGACGATTCAAAGTGGAAATTTCCATAAGGGTGAGAGGTGAAACTGTGAAGCATTTCAATAGCAGACGAGATGAGGACTAAAAAGAGGTTATTCGATCTATACCCAATATCTTGGTGTATCTTGGTTCAGTGATGCTCTTGGAAAAAGAGGTTTCAGACCATGGTGCCAGTAGCAATCAAGCTTTATTGGGTTCACAAGTGAGCAGGTGGCAGGTGAGGAATAGGAGGTAGTTAATTCAGTTTATTCTCACAAAGTCTCTGGTGATGAAAGTAAGGAGAGAACTGGGAGTTGGTAACTCAAGGGGAGCAAAAGTCAAAGAAACATTGTTGCTGGGCTTTTGTTTGCACTTTTTACTGGCTAAAAGAGACCCAAATTTATTTGTAAGCTAAGTAGACATAGGTAGAATAAAGTTATAAAAAAGGAGGAAAGGCCGGGCTTGGTGGCTCACGCCTGTAATCCCAGCACTTTGGGAGGCAGAGGCGGGCAGATCATGAGGTCAGGAGATCGAGACCATCCTGGCCAACACGGTGAAACCCTGTCTCTACTAAAAATACAAAAAATTAGCCGGGCGTGGTGGCAGGTGCCTGTAGTCCTAGCTACTTGGGAGGCTGAGGCAGAAGAATCGCTTGAACCCAGGAGGCAGACGTTGCAGTAAGCTGAGATCACACCACTGCACTCCAGCCTGGGAGATAGAGCGAGACTCCATATCAAAAAAAAAAAAAAAAAAAAAAGAGGGAAAAGGGATAAGAAGCAAGATTCTAGAAAATCAGGAGAAGGAAGAAACAAGGACAAAGACAAACTATATAGCATAGTAATTAAGAAGTAAGATTAGCATGAGTCACATAAAACTATATAGAAGTCCCAATTCTGTTACTAGGAGTTATGTGACTATGAGCAAGTTATTTAACCTAAGCATCAGTTTCCTCATCTGCAATATAGAGCTAATGACAGTATCTATTTTAAAGAACTGTCATGATATTATAAGAAATCATCAATGTGAAATTCTTTAAATACATTACCTAACACACAATAAAGACTCGAGTTTTAGCTATTTTCATCCTTAAAAAAATAGTATCTTTTTTTCTTTAAATCTAATAAGTGACTAGGTATTAGGGAAAAGGAAAGAAATGTAAGCTGAATGAGTTATGTGTGATGATCCTATTTCTTGTAAAGTAAGAGATAAGATGATATGCAAAACTAGGGGTAACAAGAGTAATGCTGAAGGCTAAAAGAAAAAAATGCAGAGATCAATATTCAGAAACAATCAGTTCCCATTGTAAATGAGGTCTAATAAAGAGAACAAATTAACAGAATGCTCAATTGGTGTGAAAAGGATTGCTGTATTAAATAGAATTCAAAGAATGGTGAGTCTCAGGTATTAGAAAGGTCATTAACACAGATGTCAAAACCATTTTTTTAACTATTACTCAATCACAAAGTTTATTTTAATGATCCATTTTACAAAATTAATCATTATACAATTATGAACAACCTGGAGATGTGTATACCACTACATTCCAATTTACTTCATTTGCTAAACAATCATACTAACAGTTAAGAATATAAAGGCTGAACCAGGCGCAGTGGCTCATGCCTATAATCCCAGCACTGTAGGAGGCCAAGGCAGAAGGATCACTTGAGTCCAGGAGTTCACAACCAGCCTGGGCAACACAGGGAGGCACCATTTCTACAAAAAAACAAAAAATTGGCCAGGCATGGTGGCTCATGCCTGTAATCCCAGCACTTTGGCAGGCCGAGGTGGGCGGATCACCTGAGGTCTGGAGTTCGAGACCAGCCTGACCAACATGGAGAAATCCCATCTCTACTAAAAATACAAAATTAGCCAGGCATGGTGGCGCATGCCTGTAATCCCAGTTACTCTGGACGCTGAGGCAGGAGAATGGCTTGAACCAGGAGGCAGAGGTTGCTGTGAGCTGAGATCGCGCCATTGCACCCCAGTCTGGGCAACAAGAGCGAAACTCTGCCTCAAAAAAAAAAAAAAAAATAATAATAATAATAATAATAATTAGCCAGGCCTGGCAGCGCACGCCTGTGGTCACAGCGACTCGGGAGGCTAAGGTGAGAGGATCACTTGAGCCCCAAAAGTCAAGGCTAGTGAGCCGTGATGGCACCACTGCAACCCAGCCTGGACGACACAGTGAGATTCTGTCTCCTACACACACACACACACACGCACACACACACACACACTTATTTAATTTTATATATTTAAACTATATGTAAGATTAAAAGATGAATGCCAAGTTCAACAGAGATTTCTAGTTACAGGACTATAAACTGTCCTTCCCTTGTCTCAAAATTTTTATAAATGATTTCATTTATTACAGGTTGCAAATGCCATCAACAGCTAAGCAACATATGTAAAAGTGTGAAGCCAAATTGTGTAACGCAATAAGGGGCAACAGTTGGTAAATCACACAGTACAAAACTTAACTAACTACAAGCATTCTAGTTTAAAAAAAAAAAAACAGAATGTGCTTGTCAAATAAAACACATCATGGGATAGATTTGGCTGTCAATTTATAACCTCTGATTTCAACACAGCCACCTAAGATTGACACAGACCTAGAAGAATGGCTTAAAATGAAACATTGAATAAAAATTTAAAGAACTTGGGCTGGTATGATAGACCAAACCCGCAATATGAAATTTAACAAAGGCCCTATGACTAAAATCAAAGTGTCAATGTATTATTGAGAATGAGAGAACAGAGGAACTCCAGATCAAACTTGACAGTAATACATCTGGAAATTAAAGAAGTGTAATTGAACAGAACTCAAAAAGAAAAAACACTGAAATGCAACCAATAAAAAACATCATGCAACATTAGGCTACAAAAGTATTGTGTTCAAATCAATGAAGATAATTCCACTCTACTTTGTATAGCTCATGCTGCATTGGAAGTAGTGATATCCCTTTATTGGCCACATATTTTATTCATAATATTAACACAGCAGAATACATCAAAGGAAGGCTAATGAAAGCATGTCTGCTATAGGCTGAACAATCTAATTTACTACACTATGAGAAATATGAAGGCACCAAAAAATGCTCTTGTTAAATTTACAAATGTTCTAATGTAAAATAAATAGCCACAGGGAATAACCCCGAGGGGACAGTGCCCATCCCTAGGAAACACCATATGTAGGGAAAACAGTAGTATTTTTGCAGTTCCAAAGTACGGTTTTGTTTGAAGCTTCTTGCTACAACATAATTAAGAAGGCTGAAGATGCTAATATTTTGAGAAGACCAGGATTCAGCATTTCTAGCATTCGTAATTTTCTGAAACATCTCAGGTTTGCTATTTCCTTAATGTAATCTATCTCCTTTGGATTCTCAGACACAATGCTAGAATACTCACAAATTGTAAACTTTAAAAACTAAATAGGCCGGGCACAGTGGCTCACGCCAGCAGTCCCAGCACCTTGGGAGGCCGAGGTGGGTGGATCTCTTGAGCCCGGAAGTTTAACACCAGCCTGGGCAACATGGCGAAACCCTGTCTCTACCAAAAATACAAAAGTTAGCCAGGCGTGGTGGCATGCACCTGTAGTCCCAGCTACTCAGGAGGCTGAGGCATGAGAATCGCTTCAACCCAGGAGGCGGAGGTTGCAGTAGTCAAGACTGCACCACTGCACTCCAGCCTAGGTGACAGAGCAAGACTGTCTCAAAAAAACAAAACAAAACAAAACAAAAAGAAATAAAAAAAAAAATAAAAATTTAAAAAACCTAAATAGAACACACAGTATCATTTGGGAGGCAGGAGCTGAAAACGCTGAGTCTACTAACCTCAAATAACTGATACTAGGTTTCCAAAAAACTGGCAAAAGAGTCAATGCCAGAAGTCCTTTGAAAGGAATCTGCTATTATGCAAAGTGGATCTTACTTAGAAACTTCCAAAAAAATTACATAATGTATAATTTAGGGAGTATTTCTATGACTCAGTTTTCCTAGTTATTAATTTTATTAATAAACTATTCTCTAATCACTGATAACCACTTTTCTATGAACTCCACATTAAAACCACACACTGAGTAAGAAATTTAAGTGACAAAATTTTGATCACATGTAACAACAACTCAACAACAGCTGAGATAACTCCATCCTACCTTTGGAAAACACATTAGTATGATGTGTTATCTCCAGATAACTTCTGAGGTCAAGGAAATAAAATGACTTGAGGTTACATTTTTAATAGAATCATGATACAATTTTAAAAATCTGATGGAATGCAATACAACATATTAGAGATCCCAGCAATAAGACATCAAATGCAGCATCACAGTAACCCAGGATTCTCATCAGAATTGGACTGGGCATTCCAACTGGCAAAAATCTCCAAAATAGCTATCTTTTCTCTGATGGGTACGCCAGGCTGGCTAGAGATGAGAATATAGTACTAATAGTAAAGAGTGTGTGGATAAGGTAAGAGAATACCTTTTTGCTTGAGAGGTTGTGGGAAGGAAATGGGAAAGGGTAGGCACCTAGCATACAACGATTAAGGCAAATTTCATCCCTATCTCACACCTTAAAACAAAATAAACACCAAAATTACCAAAGGGTTTTTTTTTTTAGAAAAATAATAAATGTGCCAGAAGAAAACATGGGTATTTCTGCAAATCTTGGAAGACAAAAGAGCTAAGCCATGGAGAAAAATAATGCCAATTTGATTACACAGAACTGTAAAACATCTATACTACCTTAAGAAAAAAAAACTCACACAAACCCAGTAAAAAAAACCATGACAATTTGGCAAATAAACAAATAAATAAACTTCTGCTACACATGACAAAAGCCTGATTTGTTTTTCTTTAAAACACAAATAGTACTTGGAAGTCAACAAGAAAAAACCAGTATTCAAACAGAAAACATGGAAATATAGACTGGGTACGGTGGCTCACGCCTGTAATCCCAGCACTTTGGGAGGCTGAGGCTGAGTTCAGGTGTTTGAGACCAGCTTGGCCAACATGATGAAACCCTGCCTCTACTGAAAATACAAAAATTAGCTGGATTTGGTGGCAGACACCTGTAATCTTAGCTACCCTGGAGGCTGAGGCAGGAGAATTGCTTGAACCCAGGAGGTGGAGGTTGCAGTGATCGAAATCATGCCGTTGCCCACCCCAACCCCTGCAAAACAAACAAACAAAAACAAGAAAGGAAATATGGAAATACGCATTAACAGATGGTCAAAAAAATGGCCAACAAAACTGTAGAAAAATGCTCAGCCTCACTCATAATTAAAGAAATGTAATAAAGATAGCGATAAGCCACAATTTTTCATCTATCAAACTAGAAAAGAAAATTCAATCTGAGAAAACTAAGTATTGAAATAGATCACCATCCAATATGAACTACAACAATTCTTGTGAAAGTCCAAACTCATGCAATCTATTGGGCAGGCAATGGGTTATTAATTCAGAAGTGAAGACATAGAGCCCCCCCAACTAGACTCAGCAATGACACTTTAGGGATTACATCTATGAAAACAATTCGGTGTGTGTACACGCTCGTGCATGCATAAAATTTGTGAAGAGCAAGAAATTAAAAACACATCTGCATGCCATTATCTTATAATGCCAGAAAACAAAAACATGCTTTAAAATAAAACAAAAAGCCCACATGATAGTATGTTAAAGAAGCACAGGAGCCGCCAAGCGCCGCGGCTCACGCCTGTAATCCCAGCACTTCGGGAGGCCGAGGTGGGTGGATCACCTGAGGTCAGGAGTTTGAGCCAAGCCTGGCCAACATGGTGAAACCCCGTCTCTTGTGAAAATAAAAAAATTAGCCAGGCATGGTGGCAGACGCCTGTAATCCCAGCTACTTGGGAGGCCGAGGCAGGAGAATCACTTGAGCCTGGGAGGCAGAGGTTGCAGTGAGCAGAGATCAAGCCACTGCACTCCAGCCTGATAGGCAGAACGAGACTCCTTCTTAAAAATAATAACCATAATAATAAATAAAACAAAAAACAAAAAAACAAACAAGAAGCACAGGAGGTAGCTGACAGAACTCCCAATGGCCAAACCTGGGACAATGTGGCCAATAAAATAAATATCCACAAATCCACACTGATAGAAATAAATGACTAAATAGATTAATACATGGGGGAAAAGAGACATGTCTCTTACACAAAATAAATCGAAATAATTTGTGTAGCTACTCCACCATTAAGGAAAAGAAGTATAGGGGCATAATTCCCACCTTAGGTGTAGTCTCTGCATAGTGACTTCCTTCCAAGGAATAAAGTATGGAAAGAGTGGGGAAAAGAGTAATTTTACAGTCAAGAAAACTAAACACTACATCAGTAAGGTGTTGAAAGTCAGTTAACAGCACTCATAAAGCATGTCGACAGTATGTGTCCTTGATATGATGTGATGAAAATGACACTTTACCTCTCTGTTGTCTTCTTGCCAAAAACCTGTAACCCCAGTTTTATCATTAAAAAAGCAGACAAACTCCAATAGTGAGGCATCCTACAAAACATCTGACCAGTACTCCAAAAAACTGTCGAGATCATCAAAACCAAGGAAAGTCTAAGAAACTGCCATGCAGGTAAGTAAGATAAGACCACTAACATCTCATTACATTGTAATGAGGGATCCTCAATGTGGTATTCTTTCTTATACTTTGTAAATGTAATGTGGTATCTCAAATGGGATCATAAACAAAAGACCTTAGACAAAAACTAAGGACATCTGAATAAACTATAATAATTAACTAACTGTAACAAATGTACCATATAATATCTTAACAATAGGGGAAACTTTGCAGGGTCTGTCCATATAGACATAAAAGCCCTATTACTGTATTGTTGGTAAAAAGGGAACATGTTCCAAAATACATATGTTATTACTACATTTACATATAATATATGTGCTCATACATGCATATAAGAAATTTATATCTGTTAAGAGTGGGATTAGGGAATTTAGGGATTAGGGTAAAAAATATTTCATTTTAATTTACTCCATTCTGTATTACTTCAATTTTTTATACAGTATGCATGTAATAACATTTTAGTTTTGCTGAAATATTAAAATAACATAAAAACAGATGACAACTGATATTCAAAAGAAACTCCTAGATTATTTTTGAGCAGATGATAATTACCACCTCATTTGCTGTCAGTAACATTTATACTTTATGAGGAGGTCCCGATAATTCCAACTCAAGAGCTTTATTATTACTTATATATTCACTTCCTAGGTCATACTCCATTGAAAATGTTAGCATTTCATCAGTCAAGTTTCATCCAGATAATCAATAAACCACTTTAATAAGACATCAACATAAAACTTTAAGGAAGATAGACCAAGCGAACTTAGATAGGTAATCACTTTATTTCACTGAATAAAATTCACTTCTATCAGTAATTTTCATAATATAATAAGATAAAGAGAGAGGAAAAGAGGGGAGAATTGCATATTGTCAACCTGATCAAGGTACCATTTCTGTAATTTGGGGTTTTCATCTAATTGAAAAAGAACAACGACAACAAAATTATTTTTATACTAGGAGGCTGACCTTGACCTAATCATATATGAACCCACTTTTACTTTCCTAGCCTCATCTCCACTACAATCCCCACTACCCCAACTTTATATACCAGCAATTTCAAACTACTTGTATCTCCTCTACACACACTGTGCTATTAACACCAAGTCTTTAAAATACTCTGTACTCCTTGGCATACATCAGTTCTACACTGTTTATCTAAATAGTTCCTATTAATTGGTATTAAAACCAATTCTTCACAGACTCTTTCAAAAAACAGAAGCAGAGGGAATACTTCTCAATGTCATTCTGTGAAGCCAGTATTACCCGATACTAAAACCAAAGACATGACAAGAAAAACAAAAACAAAATAAAACTACTGATCGATATCCCTTATGAATATAGATGCAAAAACTCTTAACAAAGTACTGTTTAGCAACATATAAAAATGATTACACACTATGACCCAAGTGAGATTAATCTCAGAAATGTAAGGTAGGTTTAACATTCAAAAATCAACTTATATAAAACACCATTTTAATAAAAACAAAAACCACATAATCAATAGAGAAAAAGCACTTGCCAAAATCCAACACCCTTTCATAAAAATGCTTCAACAAGCTAGAAATAGAAGAGAACTTCCTCAACTGATAACATTATATCTATGAAAAACCCAAGACTAACATCACACTTGAAGATGAAAGACTGAATGCTTTGCCACTAAAATCAGGAGCAAGAACAAGAATGTCTGCATTTATCTCTTCTAGTAAGCATTTATCTGCATTTATCTCTTCTGTACTAGAGACTCTAGCCAGAATGGTGGCCAGAAGAAAAAAATAAAAGGCTTCAGGTTATATATATAAATAACATAAATATATATATAAAATATAAATATATATATATATATATTTTTTTTTTTTTTGAGACAAAGTCTCGCTCTGTCACCCAGGCTGGAGTGCAGTGGTAGGATCTCAGCTCACTTCAACCTCTGCCTCCCAGGTTCAAGTGATTCTCCTGCCTCGGCCTCCTGAGTAGCTGGGATTACAGGCGCACACCACCATACCTGGCTAATTTTTGTATTTTTTAGTAGAGATGGGGTTTTGCCATGTTGGCCAGGCTGGTCTCGAACTCCTGACCTCAGGTGATACACCTGCCTTGGCCTCCCAAAGTGCTGGGATTACAGGTGTGAGCCAATGCACCTAGCCTTCGGTATCATATGTTGATAAAAAAAATCAAGTCATCAAGGAGCTATAACAATTATATACACAAATGCACCAAACAACACAGCCCCCAATACATGAAACAAAGACTAACAGAATAGAAGGGAGAAATGGGCAGCTGTACAATAGTTGGAGACTTCAATATACCACTCTCAATAATGAACAGAACATCAAGACAGATCAATAAGGAAACAGAAAACTTGAACAACACTATAAACCAACTGGACCCAACATACATATACAGAATACAGCCACCCCCAAATAGCAGAGAACACATTATTTTGCACCTGAGCATAGGTCTATGCAGGATAGACCATATATTAGGCCACAAAACAATGTTAATAAATTTTAAAGGACTGAAATCATATGAAATATCTTTTCTGACCACAATGAAATGAAACTAAAAATTAGTAATGAAGGGAAACCAGAAAATTCACAAATGTGTGGAAATTAAACAATTCACTGTAGACAACCAACGGTTTAAAGAAGATAACAGACAACACACTTGCTATAGTTTGGACTGTTTGTCCCCCTAAACCTCATGGTAAAACTTGATCCTCAGTGTTGGAGATGGGGTCTAATGGAAGGTATTTGGACCACAGAGGTGGATCCCTCATGAATGGAATTGTGCCTTCCTCTTGGTAATGAATGTGTTCTCATTCTATGAGTTCCCTCCCACTACAACTGGTTGGTAAAAAGAGCCTGACACCTCTCTGCTATCTGGCCACGTAACCACTGCATATGTTGGCTCCCCTTCACCTTCCACCACAAGTGGAGGTAGCCTGAGACTTTCACTTTCTAGCTAGCAGAATTGTGAGCCACATAAACCTCTTTCCTTTACAAATTACTTGGCCTCAGGTATTCCTTTATAGCAGCACTAAACTGACTAAGATAATACTCTCAAACAAGAAAAATTTTTACATAGTTAAGACATAATACCAAGACTTACGGGATGCAGCAAAGACAGTGCTCAGAAGGAAATTTACAGCTGTAAATGCTTACATTAAGAAAGAAGATCTCAAATCATTAATCTAACTCTACAACCGGAGAACTACAAAGAAGAAACTGAACCCAAAGCTAACAGAAGGAAGGAAATAAGAAATATATGAATAGAGATGAATAAAACAGAGAACAGAAAAAAAACAGAATCAACAAAACTAAAAGTTTTTTTTCTTTTCAATCAACAAAACTGACAAACCCTTAAAAGAGTTTAGATGTAGGGATAGACTGACAAATAAAAAGAAAAAGAATTAAAATCAGAAATGAAAGTGGGGCCATTACTACTAACCTCACAGAGACAAAAAGGATGAAAACAGCATACTACAAATAATCGTATGTTAACATATTAGACAACCTGGATGAAATGGGCAAATTCCTACAAATACACAGATTATCAAACTGACTCAAAATGAAACAGACGATCTTAACAAACATACACACAAGTAGAGATTTAATTAGTAATAAAGAAAAAAACCTCCCAACAAAGTAAAGTCCAGGACCTGATGATTTCAGTGGTAACTTCTGCCAGTTTATAAAAGAAGAAATTAACAATAATCTTTCTAAGACTCTTCTTAAAAAAACAGAAAAGGAAGGAGCACTTCTTACCTCATTCTACAAGGCAAGCATTACCCTATACCAAAGCCAGATAAACACATCACAAAAAAGAAAAATTACCAACCAATATCCCTTATAAATATAAACGCAAAAATCCTCATGAAAATACTAGAATATGAAATCTAATAGCATATTAAAAGATTATACCCCATGACCAAGATTGGGGTATAATCCTTTATCTCAGGAATACAACAGTGGTTCAACATAAGAAAATCAATGTAATATATCATGTTAATAAAATGATGGAAAAAACCCCACATGATCATTTCAATTATCACCAAAAGGGCATCTGATAAACTCCAATTCCATTTCGTGATAAAACGGAAAATGTTTTAAAAATAACAGTGATAGCTGCATTATATCATATACGTAATTAATGCTCTTGAATTCTATACAATTATATATTGATATTCAGCAATGAATATCCCAAAAGTAAAATTAAGAAAATAATTCCTTTACAATAACACAATCTATAGAAATAGTTATTGTAATACCTATAATAAATCTTAATATACTTCAAAAAACAAATGTTAATATCTGGGCTGAGCCTATTTTAGCTCTCAGTTTTCTACGACTATCTAGAAGGCTTTCAATAAATCTACATAGCCAACTTCACATTGTCTCAGGCACTGGGCT